>NC_064644.1:212071976-213545726 GCF_023864345.2 Schistocerca serialis cubense
TAAGAACACCGTGAATTCATTGTCCCAGGAAGGGGAAACTTTATTGACACATTCCTGGGGTCAGATACATCACACTGACAGAACCACAGGCACATAGACACAGGCAACAGAGCATGCACAATGTCGGCACTAGTACAGTGTATATCCACCTTTCACAGCAATGCAGGCTGCTATTCTCCCATGGAGACGATCGTAGAGATGCTGGATGTAGTCCTGTGGAACGGCTTGCCATGCCATTTCCACCTGGCGCCTCAGTTGGACCAGCGTTCGTGCTGGACGTGCAGACCGCGTGAGACGACGCTTCATCCAGTCCCAAACATGCTCAATGGGGGACAGATCCGGAGATCTTGCTGGCCAGGGTAGTTGACTTACACCTTCTAGAGCACGTTGGGTGGCACGGGATACATGCGGACGTGCATTGTCCTGTTGGAACAGCAAGTTCCCTTGCCGGTCTAGGAATGGTAGAACGATGGGTTCGATGACGGTTTGGATGTACCGTGCACTATTCAGTGTCCCCTCGACGATCACCAGTGATGTACGGCCAGTGTAGGAGATCGCTCCCCACACCATGATGCCGGGTGTTGGCCCTGTGTGCCTCGGTCGTATGCAGTCCTGATTGTGGCGCTCACCTGCACGGCGCCAAACACGCATACGACCATCATTGGCACCAAGGCAGAAGCGATTCTCATCGCTGAAGACGACACGTCTCCATTCGTCCCTCCATTCACGCCTGTCGCGACACCACTGGAGGCGGGCTGCACGATGTTGGGGCGTGAGCGGAAGACGGCCTAACGGTGTGCGGGACTGTAGCCTTGCTTCATGGAGACGGTTGCGAATGGTCCTCGCCGATACCCCAGGAGCAACAGTGTCCCTAATTTGCTGGGAAGTGGCGGTGCAGTCCCCTACGGCACTGCGTAGGATCCTACGGTCTTGGCGTGCATCCGTGCGTCGGTGCGGTCCGGTCCCAGGTCGACGGGCACGTGCACCTTCCGCCGACCACTGGCGACAACATCGATGTACTGTGGAGACCTCACGCTCCACGTGTTGAGCAATTCGGCGGTACGTCCACCCGGCCTCCCGCATGCCCACTATACGCCCTCGCTCAAAGTCCGTCAACTGCACATACGGTTCACGTCCACGCTGTCGCGGCATGCTACCAGTGTTAAAGACTGCGATGGAGCTCCATATGCCACGGCAAACTGGCTGACACTGACGGTGGCGGTGCACAAATGCTGCGCAGCTAGCGCCATTCGACGGCCAACACCGCGGTTCCTGGTGTGTCCGCTGTGCCGTGCGTGTGATCATTGCTTGTACAGCCCTCTCGCAGTGTCCGGAGCAAGTATGGTGGGTCTGACACACCGGTGTCAATGTGTTCTTTTTTCCATTTCCAGGAGTGTATTTTAGCAAAGATTCTTCTTTTTTTAAGATAGTCTTTAAACTTTGTTGCTTGTGACACTAATAATGTAATGTGTGGTGTGATATAAGTGAAAATTGTAAAGACGGCGTGATTTAGAAGAATGGGATAAAATAAAAGAAAATTATAGGAACAGATAATTATTCTGTCAATTATTTCGTCTTCAGGAACCCACAACATTAAATCAAATTTTCAGCAGCAAGTCTGTACCCCTAGACACAATAACTCGGAGCCAGCATCAAGAAGAGGTAATGAAGATAATTAAAAAGTTTTTCTTTTGTATGTCTTATGACTCTCGAAGCTTTTGAACATGGTGAAGAGACTAAGAGAATAGGTGTGGCATGAAAGGATTCATCCTCCAGTGGCAGATCGTATGGCAAAATATATGCAGCACATTTAAGGGCTCCTGTAAACTTCCACTGTCTCACTTCTCAACCAGCCAATGTTTACAGCAAGTTCTCTGGTGTATCTACTGGTGATGACTCTATGCTACATGGTTTTCTCCTCAGTTGTGATTTGGTACTCCACTGTTACTTGCTTAATGTGGTATTGTCTTCACTCACGGTTTAACCAACATTTGTGCTTCAGTGAACAAACCAATAGCATAATAGTGCACCTAGTTGGTTCTGTGTCAGGAGGTACTCTCCCAGTTCATTCCTTGCCGGTTTTCCTCAGGATGGTAGTGACCTATGGTCACTGGTAGGCAGTGAATGAAGATTCAAAGTTATTTATTCATTTTCATAAGAATACAGATAGCATGTTGACCTGTAGTTGGCACCAGATGTCAATGTCCACTGAGGAACGGCGTCATAAGCTCCCTTCAGCTTGCTCACACCAGTTGACACCACAGAGTTCATAAGAGCCGGATGTTGCGCTGGCAGTTCATCACTTGTGGTTCCCCTATCTTTGGCTGTACCATGATGCCATGGCACTGAGTGATGTCGGCATGTGTATTGAACACATACAATGTGACCTGTGAGGGGCTCCGTCCCCACCAGCTCACCACCTTTCTTCAACATCCACCCAACTTCAATGATGGTTGCTCTGAAGCGATGATGTTCGACAATATTTGCCTGCTGTCCAGGTAGGCCGTATTCAGTCCACTGGAATGTCAGGAATGCTGGCGTCCTCATCCTGGTGGGACACAAAGGCCTCCAGGTCCTCCCATCAGTGAGAGAGGCAGACTGTGATATTGAATTCTGTGACTAGTGATTATGGTGAGGTAGCCGTCTCTCCTAGTAGCAGCTGTTGTTATCCATAGCATGCAAGAAATCTACAACAGACTTATACCAGAAGTCACTTCGCTGCAATCAGGGGACTGAGTGAAAACACCATGTACTCCATTGATCTATCTGACCAAGTGCCTTACAAGCTAAACTGCTGGGGTATTGATGGAGTGAAGTATTGGCTAATGTTTACCCAACATCATTTACCATGACTGCATAAGGCATGCAATTACTCCATCTGCTGTGCTTGCTTAACGACTGTTATAGCATAGAAATGGTTTGTAAAACTCTTGGTACCATTTGTTGCTTTCACCTTAGCCTTTCTTTCATCATATACGAAGGTGATGCAACTGTGTTTGGCTGCTCTGACCCACTACATTCTGCTTAAGTCTACTGCCTGGCTTGCCAGAAACACTGATATTGTTTTTTGCTCTAACCCAGTCTCAGTGGTGAAATGTTCTCTTTGCAATTGGCTTGTGACGACAATGCCATAAGGTAGCATGATAGCATTGCTCTGGGACTTTGAAAATTTTAACCGCTTTGGTGCCCTATACAACATTGGTACACAACAGCAATATTGATGTCTCCTGGAAGAGCATTCTGTGATGAGAGGGATCATACATGGTATATAGCCATTGTAATGAAACTTCTAAAAAGAAAAGGGACATCAGCATAACAGGTGTAAACCAAAGTATAGAGATATAAATAGGGAGATGCACTTGACTGAAAAGCCTTCAACAACTACTGCAGCAGAGTATTATTGAAGGATATCTCATAATACCAAAAGAAATTCTGACAATGTTATGAAAGGATAGATTGCTACTATCTGAGTAGCAATCAATCCTTATCATAATATTGTCATTATTCCATCCTGGTTTTTGCATTGTTGAAATGATTTTCCGGTCACATATACAGGCTTTTGGCACCACTGTCAGGGTCCAGACAGTCATGCCAAGAAATGAAACAAAATTGAGATTAGAAAAGCAAAAGCAGAAATTTACTGAGTTCTCCATCAGTGCTTGGCGCAGCATTATAACAATATTAAGAAGGAAAAAACATCAGTGGCACTGAAAAATCAACTGAAGTCCCCAAGTTCCAGGGCCCAATGGATTCTCTGTGAGATTCTTTACTACATTTGTCACTGATTTAGCCCTACTTTTGTGCGCGTCTTTTATGTTGGCGGCCGAGTTTAGGTTCCTTCTGCGCGTCTGACGTCACAAAACACTGTCAGCCAATGACCAGAGAACGACGTTGCCAGATCTCGACTGCAGTGCAGAGCACGGACGAGTGTCTTCAGTTTTAGAAACGTTCAGTCAAAAATAAAGTAATAGAGCAAAAGCAATGTCTTGATAGACTTTCTTTTATAGAAAGTTTGAAAAAAGAATTCTTTATACCAATTGCTTCATATTCTATTAATTAATTAAACCAAACAAGCAATAAGACTCCTAATTCAGGCGATAGCGAGGAAAGGTGTTTGTATTAATCTCACCAACCGCTTTTTTGCAATAAAGAACAGCGGTAATTGTTTATCTCCTATCGTACTTTGGCGAAGCGTGAGTAATTCATAGTCATACCAACAGTGCTTGTCAGTATTTTGCGTGAAGTGTTAGAGTCCTCAATGAGTTACATTGTCAGACGAGCTGCGTTAGCGTAACGGTAAAGGCGTTGGGATGCTATGTGTAAAGTTAAGAGTTCGAACCTTGTGCGATGCATAATGTTTTCTTTATTTAAAAACAATATTGAAGTGCCTTACTTCACGAATTTTATTCGTTTGAATGCAATTTTTTGAAATTTCTAGTGCTTTGTCTCTTCATTAACCCTTTCGCTGCTGCAGACACGTGCTCCCCGCATTCCGCTCTGTGCGCGATTTTGTCATCACTGCACTGCTCACCTGTGCAGACACATGGTGTTCCCTCTGCTTTGACACACTTATCATTCAATTTCACAAAAACTATTTGGCCCAAAAATTTGATTTTTACACGTCTTCTTGACTGATACCTTCCCCCCCATAAATGACTTAATTTTGTTTCGATGTTCAACGCAGCTATTGTGCAGCATTAAATGTAGTAAACCACTGCACGAAATTTTAAGAGTTTGCAGTGGTAAAAGTCCATAGCGTATACTTTCCGTATGGTCCATTTTAGTTGCCACAATGTTGAGAATGAGATGTGGACAAGATATCTAAATTTCATATAAAATTTACTGTATAACAATATCTCATTTCATTTAAGTACCACATAGATGTCGTATGTAATACTGAGAAATATTCCCTCTTTCGCGACTATAATAAAAGTTTTATTTACACCGGGCGCATTTGGCTTTATTTTAAAGCACTTCAGTCGATGAAAGGTATGGCACAAACACAATGGTACTCATGTTTTCTTTCTTGTTTTTGTTCCACAGTCGCAGTTTTACCAATGGTATTGAAATATATTTGTCTTCTGCAACTGTAACAAGCGACTTATTTAGACCAGACGCGAATCTCTCTTTTGAAGCATCATCAGTGGACAGTATTTTGTCTCCTCCATTGCCAAGTCACCTTTCGTAGTTTTGTGCTGCGGTAACACAATATTCAACATTTGTGTTGGCTGATCAGTGTTTTAGCAAATAAATGCTGTTTGTGTGTGCCACACACAAAAATTATATTTGACATAGCTCAGACCACTTCACTGATAGACAGTATATTCAAGTCCTAATGTTTTTGTAAGTCCACAGTTTTGTTTAATGTATTTTGTCTACTACCTTTTGATTGATTGAAGTGCTTTAAAATAAAGCCAAACGTGCCCGGTGTAAATAAAACTTTTGTCACAGTCGCGAGAGATGGAATATTTCTCAATATTACATATGACACCTATGTGGTACTTAAATTAAATGAGATATTGTTATACAGTAAATTTTATATGAAATTTAGGTATCTTGTCCACATTTCATTCTCGACATTGTGGCAACTAAAATCGACCATACGGATAGTATACGCTATGGACTTTTACCTCTGCAAACTCTTTAAAATTTCGTGCAATGGTTTACTATATTTAATGCTGCATAATAACTACGTTGAACATTGAAACAAAATTAAGTCATTTATGGAGGGAAGGTATCAGTCAAGAAGATGTGTAAAAATCTAATTATTGGGCCAAATAATTTTTGTGGAATCGAATGATAAGAGTGTCAAAGCAGTCGGAACATCATGTGTCTGCACAGGTGAGCAGTGAAGTGTCAAAACCACGCACAGCGCGGAATGTAGGGAGCACGTCTTTGTAGCAGCAAAAGGGATAATGCGGCTGAGGTGGCTTTACTTCATGAACTGCGCACTCCCCCCTAAACGTAAGCTTGCGAACTATGCTATACTATGGCGCTGCTTCTCTTGGCGCGTGCGTCATGTGCAACTGGCAACGAAGCAATCTCCCACGTCTAGGCAAGCATACGCGAGTCGCCAAGATAAAAGAATTCAACTATAGCAACTTTTTAGCTAGATCAGATTAAAACTTAATCATCAGACTTAATTTAAAGTTGTTTCTTCACTACCTTATAACATGCTGACCAGCTAAAATGCAGTCCCATTGTGAATGCTGTTCTCGAAAGATGGGATGAATTGGTTATGTTCATGAGCTGGAAATAGCAGTGACTACTGTCAAATGATTGGCAGTTGCTGCGAATTGGTGTGTTGGAAGAGCTCCCGAGAGCTGTGTACCTGTGATAACCGTACCAGAAGTACCTCAAGTACTATCCTCTCCCATGGATCCTGTCTCCTCTGCAGGAAGTACAGGATCTGTCATTACTAAACTACTTGACTGTGAGTGGTGCAGCAATGGTAGATCTAGACATCCTTTACAGGATGGATGGGGACCAGGGAATACTCACGATATTGTACCAGTCCCCCTAAACCAATAAGTTTCAGGTGCTGTCTTTCACTGAAACTGAAATTGACCCAATGGGACTCACTTCACCTGCTTTGGGAAAACCTGTTTTGTCTGGTGTCAAAAGAAGGAAATGCAAAGGGAAAGGTTTTTATTGATCATCACCAGTTCAAACATATGGTGAATGATAGTGCCCCTTAGGGAAATGGATGCAAGGGACGTCAGGTGCACTACTTGTGCCTGGGTGCCTCATTCAACATGTTGAAGAGGCTATTCCAGTAGCCACTGAGGGAACAGGTTGCAACCAACAGCAGATTGTGGCACATGTTGGAACACATGATGCCTGTCATCTGGGCTCCTAGGTCATTCTTTTGTCATTCCAGAGACTGACAGAGAATGTAGGGAAGACTAGCCTTGTGCTTGCGAGTTTCAACGAAGCTCACAATCTGCAGCATTGTCTCCAGAACTGATCATAGCCCTTTGTTTCTGTGTCAAGTGGCAAGTGTGATCCAGAGACTTCAGAACTATTGTGACAAGCTGGGGTGTGACATCCTGGACTTGCACCATAGGGTTGAGAACGGTAGGGTCCCCCAGAATGGGTCAGGTGTGCTCTACACATCAGAGGCTGCTATTCAGGTAGCTGAACATATGTGGGGGAGCACACAAGGGTTTTTTAGATTAGGCAACTCTCCATCCAATCCAGATTATCATAGCTGTAGGAAACCCAGAAGTATCAGTGTAAGATCGTAAAAACTGCCTCCCACAGGTGAGAGTATTAAAATCCTAATGGTAAACCACTGAAGCATTCACAACAAAGTGCCAGAGTTTGAAGCGCTCATGAAAAGCAGTGAAGCTCATCTAATACTGGGTACAGAAGGTGGTTGAAACATGGAATTGATAGCAGTGAGAATTGTGTGGAAACTTTAAGTGTATATCAAAAAGATAGACAGGTGGGAAATTGAGGTAGTGTATTTGTCACAGTAGACAAGAAACTCAAATCCACTGAGGTAAAATTGAAGCTGCATGTGAGATCATTTGGGCAAGACTCAGTATCAGGGGTGTTCCCAATCATACTGTAATCATTGGTGGAGACTTTACGCATCCAACAATCAATTGGGAAAATTACAGTTTTGTTTGTGGTGCTCAAAAGACATCCTGTGAAACTTTACTAAATGCCTTCTTTAACAACTATCTAGAACAGTTGTCTAGGAACCACACTCATGATGGAAATACATTTGATCTAATGGCAACAAACAGATCAGACCTCTTTGAGGATGTCCACATTGAAACTGGCATCAGTGACCATGACATGATTGTGGCAGCAATGATTACCAAAGTACAAAGGACAACTAAGACAAGCAGGATGATATACATCTTCAGTAAATTAGATAAAAAAATCAGTAGTGCCATATCTCAGTTAGGAACTTGAAACTTTCAACACAGGGTAGGAACATTTAGAGCAACTCTGTCTCAAGTTTAAAAGAATAGTTGACCATGCACTGTATAGATAAGTACCTAGTAGTACAGTTCATAATGGGAAGGAACCTCCATAATACACAGTCACTGTAAAGAAACTTCTAAATAGAGTTTACTGCATAATGGATGTTAAACAAAGGGTAGGGCTATATATAGAGAGATGTTAAATGAAACTTGTTCGGCTGTCAAGAGGGGAAAGTGTGTTGCCTTCAATGGCTACTGTAGCATAATATTGTCAACTGATCTCTTACAGAACCCAAAGAAATTCTGGTCATATATTAAGGCTGTTAGTGGCACTAAAGTTAGTGTCCAGCCCCTAGTGAATGAGACAGGAACGGAAACAGAGAGTAGCAAAGCAAAAGCTGAATCACTTAACTTCATTTTCAAATGTTCCCCCACATATTAATACACAGGATAATTGCCCCAATTTAATCCTTGTACCATGGAAAAGATGATACAAAAATTTTTTTGTGTCAGTGTTGTTGAGAAACAGCTGAAATCATTAAAACTGAATTAAGCTCCGAGCCCAATGGAATTCTGGTAAACTCCATACTGAATTTTCTGCTCAGTTAGAACCTCTTCTAACTATGATCTATCACAGACCCCTCAAACAAGAAAACCTGTGCCCAGTTCTCAGCAAAAGCACAGGTCACACCCACCTACAAGGTGTGTAATAGAAGTGATCCACAAAACTACCGTTCAGTATCCTTGACATTGATTTGTTGTAGAATCTTAGAAGATATTCTGTGGTCAAACACAATGAGGTACCTCGAACAGAATGACCTCCTCAATGCCAACTAGCATGGATTTCGAAAACATTGATTATGTGAAACCTAACTCACACTTTCCTCCTATAATGTACTGAAAGCATTGGATCAAGGAAATCAGGTAGGTGCTGTGTATCTTGATTTCTGAAAACCCAAGACTACGTACAATGTCAACACTTATTGTGAAAAGTACAATCATATGGGATATCAAGTGAAATTTGTGACTAGATTGAATACACTTTGGAAGGGAGCAGGCAGCGAATCCTGTAGGATGGAGATTCATAATCAGATGTAGAAGTAACTTCAGGTGTGCCTCAGTGAAGTATGTTGGGACCCTTGCTGTTCTTGTTATATATTTATGATGTTGCAGACAACAGTAATAGTAAAACCAGGATTTAAGCAGATGATGCAGTTACCTGTAATGAAGTACTTATCTGAAACAAACTGCGGAAATAGTCAGTCAGACCTTGATAAGATTACAAAGTGGTGAAAAGACTGGCAACTTGCTTCAAATCTTCAGAAAAATGAAATTCTTCACTTCATTAAAATATATATATATATATATATATATATATCACCCTTCACAACCTCTCCAGCAAACCTCAACCTCCTCTCATTGCACACAAACCCAG
This sequence comes from Schistocerca serialis cubense, assembly GCF_023864345.2. Lineage (NCBI taxonomy): Eukaryota > Metazoa > Arthropoda > Insecta > Orthoptera > Acrididae > Schistocerca > Schistocerca serialis. The sequence goes on from NC_064644.1 coordinate 212,081,349, forward strand.
TCTCTCCCATCTACTCAATCTCCCACTTCCAGCTCCACTCCCTCCAAAACCTTCACCCTTCACAACCTCTCCAGCAAACCTCAACCTCCTCTCATTGCACACAAACCCAGTCTCTCCCATCTACTCAATCTCCCACTTCCAGCTCCACTCCCTCCAAAACCTCAAGTTTGTGGTCAATCGACCTGCCAGCGCTTTTGTTTGGTAAGTTTCATCATCTTTCTTTTTTTTTTTATATATATATATATATATATATATATATATATATATATATATATATATATATATATATATAAAAAATCCTGTGACTATAATAGAAACGAGCCACTGTTGGAATTGGCTAACTCATACAAAAGCCCAGTTGTATTACTTTGCAGGGGTATGAAACAGAATGATCACATTGGCTTAGTCAGGGGTAAAGCAGGTGATTGGTTTGTTGGCAGAATACTGGCGAAGTGCAAGCCACCTACAAAGGTGATTGCTTACGAATCAGTCATGCTACCGGTTCTACAATAATGCTCAAGTATGTGGGGCCCATATCATATAAGCTCAACGGGATATTCAACGTATACAGATTAGGGCAGCATGAATGCTAACAGGTTTGTTTAATCCATGGGAGAGAGTCACAGAGATACTGAAGGAACTGAACTGAGAGATTCTTCAAGACAGACATAAACTACCCTGAAAATGTCTACTGATTACTGTAGTAATATACAACAAAACCCCTATATATTGTTCACACTGTGACCGTGAAGATAACGAGTAGAATAATTACTGTACACACAGAGGCATTCAAACAACCATTCTTCCTCCACTCCGTATATGATTGGAATAATTGGTACAATGAGATGTACCCTCTACCATGCACCCCCTCACGGTGGTTTGGAGAGTATAGACGTAGATGTAGAAATAGAGTGTAGCCTACAGATGCAGAAGTAACTTCAGCTATGCTGCCGAGAAGTGTGTAAGGATTCTTGCTGTTCATATTATATATTTATGACTTTGCAGAAAATACTAACAGTGACCTCGGAATTTTTCTGCTGCTGTAGTTTACAAAAAATTATTGTCTGAAAAAAGTTGCACAAATATTTAGTCACATTACTGATAACATTCCAAAGTGGTACAAAAATTGGAAACTTGCTTTAAATGTTCATATATGTAAAATTCTACAGCTAAAAAAAATGAAAAAAACATGGGATACTATGACTACAATATACATAAGTCACAATGGGAATCAGTGAATGCATACAATCATTTGGGTGCAGCAGACTGTATGTATACAAACAACTGTATGTATGTTGTTGTTGTTGTGGTCTTCAGTCCTGAGACTGGTTTGATGCAGCTCTCCATGCTACTCTATCCTGTGCAAGCTTCTTCATCTCCCAGTACCTACTGCAACCTACATCCTTCTGAATCTGCTTAGTGTATTCGTCTCTTGGTCTCCCTCTACGATTTTTACCCTCCACGCTGCCCTCCAATGCTAAATTTGTGATCCCTTGATGCCTCAAAACATGTCCTACCAACCGATCCCTTCTTCTAGTCAAGTTGTGCCACAAACTTCTCTTCTCCCCAATCCTATTCAATACCTCCTCATTAGTTACGTGATCTACCCACCTTATCTTCAGCATTCCTCTGTAGCACCTCATTTCGAAAGCTTCTATTCTCTTCTTGTCCAAACTGGTTATCGTCCATGTTTCACTTCCATACATGGCTACACTCCATACAAATACTTTCAGAAACGACTTCCTGACACTTAAATCTATACTCGATGTTAACAAATTTCTCTTCTTCCGAAACGATTTCCTTGCCATTGCCAGTCTACATTTTATATCCTCTCTACTTCGACCATCATCAGTTATTGTACTCCCTAAATAGCAAAACTCCTTTACTACTTTAAGTGTCTCATTTCCTAATCTAATCCCCTCAGCATCACCCGATTTAATTTGACTACATTCCATTATCCTCGTTTTGCTTTTGTTGATGTTCATCTTATATCCTCCTTTCAAGACACTGTCCATTCCGTTCAACTGCTCTTCCAAGTCCTTTGCTGTCTCTGACAGAATTACAGTGTCATCGGCGAACCACTGTATGTATATGACTGTGTATATATGTAAAGTAGAGGGCAAAACAGTTTGCTGGGGAATATTAAGAGCTCAGGTAGCAAGAACATAATAAACAAAGAATGTAATATCAAAAGTTGAAATGAATATGTACATTAAGGGAAAGAAACTTGAAGACAGAAGAACTTACAGAAAGAGAAGCACAAATAGATGAAGATGAGGTGGGAGATACGATTCTGTGAGTGAATTTGACAAAATACTGAAAACGTTAAGTTGAAAGAGGCCCCTCAGAATTACTGAGGTCCTTGAGGGAACCAGCCATGTCAAAACTACTCTACCTGGTACGCCAAGATATATGAGATAAACAAATTACTGCTGGAGTTTAAGAAGAATGTAATTATTCAAATTCCAAAGAAATCAGTTGCTGATAGGTGTGAATATTATTGAACTAGTATATTACCAAACTAGTGTTATTAAGTAATTTCTGCAAAATAAGTACACAAATTATTTACAGAATCATGCAACACTGGTGGGACGAAATCAGTTTGTGTTCCAGGGAAATGCAGGAACATACGAGGTAGTAAAGACCCTATCATTTCTCTTAGGTTAAAACATTTGTATATTTAGAGAAAGCTTCTGACAATGTTGACTGGAATACAAATACAGGAATCAGAATGTAGTTATAAGGCAGCAGAGGTAAAATACAAGGAGCAGTTGGTTATCAACAACTAATATTGACATCAGACTGTAGTTTTAAAAATTGAAGGGCATGAAAGGAAAGTAGTTGCTGAGATGGCAGTGAGAAAGTGTTAGCCTCTCCCCAATGTTTTTCGATATGTACATCAAGCAAGCTGTACAGGAAACCAAGGAGATATTCACGCAAGACATTAAACTTCAAGGAAAAGAAATAAAAACTTTTTGAGGTCTGCTAAGAACATTGTAAAGACAGCAAAGGAACCAGAAGAACAGTTGAATGGAATAGACAGTGATTTGGAAAGAGTATACATTAGTATCAACAGAAGTAAAATAAGGCTAGTGGCATGCAGTCCAATTAAATCAAGGAATTCTGAAGAAATTAGATTCAGCAATTAGGCATTAAAAGTAGTTGGTGAGTTTTGCTATTTGGCCAGCAAAATTATGGAAGATGCAAAATGCAAACTGGCAATAGAGAGAAAAGCATTTCTGAGAAAGAGAAATTTGTTCCAACATAAATTTATGTTTTATGAAGCATTTTCTGAATATACTTGTCTGGAGTATAGCCTTGTGTGGAAGTGAAATATAGATGATAAACATTTCAAACAAGAAAAGAACTGAAGCATTTGAAATGAGTTGTTACAGGAGGACACAGGACACTAGGTGAATAGACCATGTAACTAATGAGTCAGTGAATCAAAATAGGGGAAAAAGAAATTTGTGGCACAATTTGATCAAAAGAAGGGATTAGTGTAGAACACATTTGAAGCACAAATGAATCTCAACTAATGGAGAAAATGACTCAACAAATTTTAAAACAACTGATCCTTGCATGTGGCATCTAATTGCTGCTTTAAGGCATCTCATGTATCACTAACTGTTTCCTTTTTCATTACCACTGATACACTTCATAATTAATAGCACTTGTTGCATACGGACTGTGTAAATGTTTGCCTTAGGAAACAAATCAAACTGTTCCTTGTGCTTTTTGACTTGTATTTCTGCAGCACCTTCTTTGAGTGGCTGGAGCTTCAGTAATGTCTTGTCAATGACATTCAAAACACCTTCATGGTAATTGAATACCTTCCTTTTCCAGCCTCACCAGTCAGATTCTTGGAGTAATGATTTATGTACCTTATAAACCAACGTACCCATTTCTGCAGACCTTGATCTAAGTATACACTATATGATCACAAGTTACTTTCTGAATGCAAATCTTTTAACCTAAAACACAGCTGTTAATATGTCTAACCTCAAAATTCAACTGACAGTGCTCTAAACTCATTTGTTGACACTTTAAGATCAACTTGCAACTGTATTTTCTAGCATTTTCAAAATTTTTCTTTCTAACACAGTTTAGAAGAAGATTTCCCAAGAACACTTCACTGAAACTGGACCTGTAACCTGTTAAGCTGAATAGTTTCCAGACTAACAGTAGTTTGCAGTCTGTAGTTTTACACAGAATATTTCACTCTCAGCACAAGAAAAAACTGATAATTATACAGAGAGCCGCTTTCCTCATCAGTAACTGCTGTTGGCCTTCCTCATTTAACAATCAAATACAAATACACTCCTGGAAATGGAAAAAAGAACACATTGACACCGGTGTGTCAGACCCACCATACTTGCTCCGGACACTGCGAGAGGGCTGTACAAGCAATGATCACACGCACGGCACAGCGGACACACCAGGAACCGCGGTGTTGGCCGTCGAATGGCGCTAGCTGCGCAGCATTTGTGCACCGCCGCCGTCAGTGTCAGCCAGTTTGCCGTGGCATACGGAGCTCCATCGCAGTCTTTAACACTGGAAGCATGCCGCGACAGCGTGGACGTGAACCATATGTGCAGTTGATGGACTTTGAGCGAGGGCGTATAGTGGGCATGCGGGAGGCCGGGTGGACGTACCGCCGAATTGCTCAACACGTGGGGCGTGAGGTCTCCACAGTACATCGATGTTGTCGCCAGTGGTCGGCGGAAGGTGCACGTGCCCGTCGACCTGGGACCAGACCGCAGCGACGCACGGATGCACGCCAAGACCGTAGGATCCTACGCAGTGCCGTAGGGGACCGCACCGCCACTTCCCAGCAAATTAGGGACACTGTTGCTCCTGGGGTATCGGCGAGGACCATTCGCAACCGTCTCCATGAAGCTGGACTACGGTCCCGCACACCGTTAGGCCGTCTTCCGCTCACGCCCCAACATCGTGCAGCCCGCCTCCAGTGGTGTCGCGACAGGCGTGAATGGAGGGACGAATGGAGACGTGTCGTCTTCAGCGATGAGAGTCGCTTCTGCCTTGGTGCCAATGATGGTCGTATGCGTGATGGGCGCCGTGCAGGTGAGCGCCACAATCAGGACTGCATACGACTGAGGCACACAGGGCCAACACCCGGCATCATGGTGTGGGGAGCGATCTCCTACACTGGCCGTACATCACTGGTGATCGTCGAGGGGACACTGAATAGTGCACGGTACATCCAAACCGTCATCGAACCCATCGTTCTACCGTTCCTAGACCGGCAAGGGAACTTGCTGTTCCAACAGGACAATGCATGTCCGCATGTATCCCGTGCCACCCAACGTGCTCTAGAAAGTGTAAGTCAACTACCCTGGCCAGCAAGATCTCCGGATCTGTCCCCCATTGAGCATGTTTGGGACTGGATGAAGCGTCGTCTCACGCGGTCTGCACGTCCAGCACGAACGCTGGTCCAACTGAGGCGCCAGGTGGAAATGGCATGGCAAGCCGTTCCACAGGACTACATCCAGCATCTCTACAATCGTCTCCATGGGAGAATAGCAGCCTGCATTGCTGCGAAAGGTGGATATACACTGTACTAGTGCCGACATTGTGCATGCTCTGTTGCCTGTGTCTATGTGCCTGTGGTTCTGTCAGTGTGATCATGTGATGTATCTGACCCCAGGAATGTGTCAATAAAGTTTCCCCTTCCTGGGACAATGAATTCACGGTGTTCTTATTTCAATTTCCAGGAGTGTATATTTAGGACAGTATCATGGTGAAGGAAAGCAGGCAGATTCCATACTCCTAGCTTTCGAGAAAGTGTCCACTGCACACTGTTGACAAAGGTCAGACTGTATGGATAAGGTTCCTAGCTTGCTCGAAGTGCAGAAAAATATAGGTTAATACATGTGCCTAGATAAAGCAATACGGTAACATTCAAATACCCCATTAGTAGTGTGCTGCTTGACATAATCACATCACTCAAATATCTAGGCATAACATTGCAAAGTGATATGAAATGAAGTGAGTTTATCTGATTGGCAGTAGGGAAGGCAAATACTAAACATTGTACTATTGGAAAAATTTTGGGAAAGTGTAGCTCACCTATAAAGTAGATAGCATATAGAATAGTGTCACCAATTCTATTCTTAGGTGAAGATCAAGGGGCTTCTGAAGGTTTTGCTAGTGTGGCGAGCTGCATCAAAGCAGTCATGAGACTGAAGACAGCAACAGACAAACAATTAGAGTGCCATCAGATTTATAAATGGATTAGGTATTTATGGGTGAGGTAAAAACTGACAAGCAGATACCATTCTTACAAAATAGTTACTATATGCTAAGTTACAAGTGATGGAAAAAATTATTGACATAATATAAAATATGTGGAGGGAGTATGAAAATATTTGTGAGTTTAATGGTATTATATCTTAACAATATTTCAACATGAAACTGGTTATGTACAAAGTCTTTGGTGTTATTCTAGTTCTCCTCTTTCTGATGGAACAAATGGATGTTTCATCAAAAGTCTTGTGTGATTTATTTTCATGTTTTCAGTGAATAAAATACCAATTTTACAGGGCTATTCAAAAAGAAGGAAGAGATTTCAAACATTTATCACCTCCACACTACTAAAGATAGAAACATGAATCCAACGTTTGTGGAAAGAGATAATTTCAAATTTTTATGTATTCAATGTGAGCACCATGTGTTACACAACAAATATCAAAACAGTGGCCCATTACTTGCCACACACAAAGCAGCTGGTCTCTTGTTGTCAAATTCACAGCTTCAACAATGCGATGTCACAGACTTTCAAGTGTTGGACAGAGGGAGCATAAAAATGTGCTCTTTTACATAACCTTAGACATATAAGTCACAAGAAGTCAAATCTGGAGACCTGGGAGGTCACTGGTGATGAAGTTCATCTTCTGCTCCTCCTCTTCCAGTCCAACACCTGGAATGGTGACCTTCAGGTAACATTGGATGTACTTAGAGAAATGTGCCAAGGCACCATTTTGCATTAAGCTGAAGTCATTTGAATCACCTTCATGTTGAGGAAATAAACAGTTTTGAAGCAAGTCTAGCTGTGTAATTCCAAAATTAAACTGTTCTCTGTCCACAAATGTTGGCATTGTGGTGCTACCTTTTGTAATTTGGAAGATATAAATGTCTGAAATCTGTTTCTTGATTCTGAATAGCCCTGTATTTTAATCAGCTGATGATGATTTGACACCCATGGTTGTTCCCACTGCCACTGCCAATTAGCACTTCACACAGATGTTACCCGGCAATACTGATGAAAGGTAGTCTTGATCCACTGTCACATGTAGCTGCTAATATGTATGCACATTTTTGGAGCTCTGTTTTATTACTGACTTTACTGCAAAAATGAAATGTCTACAGTCCTTGTAACAGTGGCCATGAAATGTGACTTGGAACAGCATGTATTTTAAGATACATGTGTAGTAATGTGATGAAATTAACAACACATTCAAAGACTTAATACTGCTATAGCTATTGGACTTTCACCCCACAGTACGTATACTTACTACTGTACTTTACTTAACACTGTAACCGTGAGGTTGCATATGCATCTTGCCTAATGCAGGGGCATTAGAGCAGTGAGATGATTTATCACTAGAAACCTGACACAGCTTCTCACCATCATCAACAGTAGCAAAAACACACACACACACACACACACACACACACGTTGATCAGAAAATTATTTCTCATGTATTATCTTTAATGCTATACAAAGTACACTTAATGTGATATTTCATGTCTTAATATAGGATTATGTGACACCTCCCACCTCGTTGTAAAAATATTATAGACACTGACCTCAGAGACAATAAAATTTTTCTTGTCACCTCATCAGTAGTGCCAATGGATTATTATTCCCATTTATTTACATTCATTTTACACTTTCATGTGACTACAACTCACAAAGTTAAGAATGGCAACTTTCTTCATTCTCGACAGAATTATACAACATAAACTCATTTTACATTTTTACCTCTGACCACATCACACAAAATTATGAGTGTTATCATTCTTTATTTTCAACAGTTATACATATTTTCACAAAACATGTCAATATTTTACCACTACATTGTATCACTTTGGGCATAATTGTGGGATATCTGATTTTGAAGAATGGGATTCAGTGTCCCTAGTTCTCGTTGGTAGAGGACTAGTAGCCCTCCACAGTCTCTGTCTGGCTGTAGGGGAAAGCTTCATTGACCTCTCACCATAGTCTACATTAGTTTGCTGCACTGTGGTATATCTCACAGTGAGCTGGGGTATTTCTCACAAGTGCGCTGGGAGCACAGTCATTCACAACATTATTTCTCATACAAATTCTGACCCAACAGTCTATACTTGCTATTCGACACATGTTCTTACCACTATTTCGTCACTATTTACAATAAATATATAGGTAACACTAGATTATTAATACACATAAAATAGTGGATTCTAAGCCACAGGGGATACTCAGGATCCACTTGCCTGTACACCATCCTTTGAAGGCTTCATTTGTTGATAATTTCCTCTTGTAGTTCATCAGTCTTAAGCCCAGCAACTTCAGAGTTGTCCAACTGGAGAACTACATGCTTTAAAGGCAGCAATACAGGTATTCCTGAGATTTTTGCTTCTCATCTTCTATAATACAATGGTCTATTTACATCATATTTGAGTTTGAGCTCAGTTCCAGTGGTTGCAGAAAAATATTAATGGATTAAGGATGAGTCCACCTTTTTGTAAGTACACAAATTAGTGTTTTACTGTATCACCCAAAAATGGGTCACAGCATTTGTAGCATTCTCAGTGGGTTTCTTGCTATTTTCCTGAAAATACATACGTACGAGTTATTTTTGGATATGGAATATGATGCATCAAATTTTGTTGTCATTTAAATTATATGTGCACTTTGGCCTTTATTTTACACTGAGTGTGTCCTGTGGCTGCACACCAAAATAAGCCACAGGTCTAAATCAGAACACTAGACATCTGCATACATGAGGGATGTTAGAAGACCGTCTGCATTAATTTTATTATCCGATCTTTAATTTGTATATTTTGGTGAAATTAATGACATATGTTCGTTTCTGTCCTTACCATTTTCTTATTTTCCTAGTTCTTAGTTGTGACAAGTTTGTTTTATATATCAAACGACATTTCGTATAATTGATCGGGACCTGTGGGCATCGACAAAGATTTTGTGAAGCTATGGTAAGGCGAACTATTTCGTTTAGTTTGTATCTTCATATATTCTCTTTTGCTTTTTGATAGTATTTACTCACGTTTTCTCCGCCGTAACTTGGACACACCCATTTCTCTGCACAAATTTATGCCTCTGATGCCCTTTCTGCTGTCGTTTCTCATTTGTTTAATCTTTAGTTTTTCTTTGACGCCCGCGAACTTTGAAATGTCGTCTGTGTGTGTGTGTGTGTGTGTGTGTGTGTGTGTGTGTGTGTGTGTGTCGGATAATTCAATTAGAATGTTGAATAGTCTTTTATTACATAGTACTGTTTGGTCATTGATAACTTTTTGCCCCGTGTGGTAGCCTTGTGGAGATAGTAATTGTCTTCTATTTTCAAAAGTTGTGACATATGGTTTCTGTGTTTCAGGATTTACGTCTGTTTCTATGCTACCAGAGGAGTAGTCGTTTTTAATGAGATGCTCTGCAAATGTGGAAAGTGTGTTGTCACTTTTCAGTGGTCATAAATGTTCTGAGTATCAAATTCGGAAATTTCTGCATATCTGTCCAATGTATCTGAGTATCTTATTCGGAAACAGTAAGCCAAAGAGAGCTCCTAAATACCATTAATTCACTGAAGAGTAAGTATTCAACTGGTATTGATGATATTCCCGACTATATCATAAAAATAACAGCAAGACAGATGCTTTCGCCTTTATTGGACATATGCAATTCATCCTTATCGTGTGGTGTCTTCCCTCAGCAACTGAAAATGTCGAAAGTAATATCCCTATATAAAGGTGATCAGCAATGTATGGGTAATTATAGGCCTGTGTCTCTATTGTCAGGGCTTTCGAAAATTATTGAAAAAGTGTTCCTTTCAAAACTAAGTACATTCTTCGAAAAGAATAATATTATTTCTGGATGTCAACATGGCTTCAGACCACAGCGATCAATTGGAACAGCCACTTTCAATCTGATAAACCATGTCTTAAATGCAGTGGACAACAACAGAAATATCTCAGGTTTACTCTTGGACCTAACAAAAGCTTTTGATGTGATTGATCATGGTATACTCCGGAGGAAGCTTGAATGGTATGGTGTAAGAGGTGTGCCAAATCAGTGGATTGAATCATATTTGGAATATCGCTCTCAGGTAACTGAAATTAAGTACGCGGAAGGAAATGAACTCCAGGTACATCTTTAAGAACCATGTTGACTAAACCAAGGTGTTCTACAGGGCTTCATTTTAGGTCCCTTTCTTTTTTTGGTCTACATTACTATTTTCCCATCACGCATTAGGGATTCTGTACCAGTACTGTTTGCAGATGACGAAGGGAATAAAGAAGAAAATCTTACTGCATCTGCAAAAGATATTACAAAAAGATGTGTCTGAATGGTTTACCAGAAACAGGCTAATAGTCAATCCCCAAAAAATGGTACTCATGAATTTCCACACTGATCAAAATAAAAATCCGGTACAACCTGTAATATGTATAGATAACCAAAACATTAGTGCTGTCAATGAAACTAAATTTCCTGGGATTCATATCCAGGAGAATCTTAAATGGAGCACTCATATCACATCCCAAAATTGAAAACTAGCAAAAATGAGCTATGTAGTAAGAATTCTTTGCAACAATACTAGTGTAGAAACAGTTAGGGCTGTAGACTTTGCTCGTGTACATTCAATTCTGAAGTACGGTATCATTTTCTGTGGAAATGTACACCAAGCCATAACAGTTTTCAGGAAACAAAAGGCTATTATAAGAATAATGAAACGAGTGAGCAGCAGAAAACCATGCAAACCTTTCTTTAAAGATCTTACCCCTTCCCTGCATTTATATACTGGAAGTAGTCATGCAAGTCAAAAAAAGCATACTGAGAAAAGAAAACCTTTTTCCTCAAAACAAAAGTGTCCATGATTACAGTACCAGGTCAGACAGTGACATACATGCTATTCATTGTAACACAACATTATGCCAAAAAGGTGTATATCATGATTGAACAAAACTTTACAACATATTACCAAGGCATACAAAATCTCTTCCTGAACTACAAAGCTTTAAAAAGTCTGTGACAGCCTACCTTCTAAGAAACTGCTACTATTCAATTTCACAGTATCTTATACAAGAAAAAATGTAATTTATATCTTTAATTGTAGAAATAAGTTATAAATATTCAGTATTTTAGAATTTTGTAATTATTAACTGTATAGATCCAATTTGTCATAAAAATTTAAATCATGTATGTTTGACATTTGAAAAACCAATAGCTAAAAAAGATTTTCTGTCCAATATACTGTGTACAATATATATACTGAAAAAGAGAATTATAGGGACAAATAAATAACTTGAAATTTCTGCATGTCTGCCCAATGTATACTGAATCACAGTATTTGCAGGTTAGTTGGTATATACCTACTTTGTTGAATCTGTCTTTGGTGATGTTAGGTATTTTCAGTCTTTTCTGCCAAGTGTTGTTTGTTTTATATGGCACATTTATACCTTGTTCCTTCGTGATGTTTCTTTTGTGTGTGTTATTTTGTTGCCAAATGTCATGGTGTACCATATTTCCTTGTTGTTTGCATTTTCTTCGTCTTCTGTGCCTCTGGTGTTCTCTGTTGTGTGGTTATCAGTCATATGTTATATTCTGTGTCAGTTGTGTTTTTATTTTATGGTTTAGCTTATCAACAATGTTTATTTTGTAACCATTTTCTGTGGCAGTCTGTCTGATTATATTTAGTTCTTGTGTGTAGCTATCTCTGCCCATTGGAAATCTGTTCAGTCCATGTAGTTAATTGAAACCATCTAACAGGCCATGACTTACAAAAGGGATAAAATTACCCTGTAAACAGAAAAGGGAAATGTATCTTATAGCTAGGAGGAGTAATGATCCAGAAGGTTCGATCAAAGTGTCCGATCCCACCCGTCGGCTTTGACCTATGATGTGAGGCTGTTGTGCTGTGTGACGTCATGACGGCGTGGAGTTTGGTTTGTGAGTGTGGCATGTTTGTAGGTGTCTTTGTGGTGCTGTTCGTGGTGCCCTCTGGTGGTGTGTTTAGGGGTTTCATGTTGTGTGGTGTATTGGGTTCAGTTTAGTGTTACTAGTTGTTCTGGCCTGTTCTTGTTTGGCTGTGTGTGTGGAGAGGAATTGTTTTCAGTGAGTTAACAATTTAGTGCTTTTGTGTGAAAGTTATTGTAGTGCTGTTTGCTGCATGTCGTGTGTTAATTTGAGTAAATTAATTTGTTGCTGCTCTTGTTAGATATGGATATGATGGATAAAATTAACAGTGTGCGCTTGCATGCTATGACAGGGGTGAGTCTGTTGGAGTTGATTAAATTTCTGCAGCTGTTTGGCTTGTTGGCGGAGGTTGTGAAGTGCGCTGTTTGTGGGCATGACATGAAATTGGCAAAAGTTCCGGCGTCTCAGACCAGACATGGTTATATGGGGCAGTACTATAGGGATAACCTGTGGCGCTCCATATGTCGCGGTTCCTGGTTCGAGAAGTCTAGGTTGGGCATGTGTGAGATTGTGTTGTTCATGTATTACTTTTGTTACAAATTCTCTCATTATTTTGCTCGCTTGAGACTCGTGTGAGTGAGAAGAGTGTGCTTGACTGGTTTTTATTTTGTCGTGAAGTATGTTCTGAGTTTATTAAGTATGGGGGTAAGTTGGTTGGGCCTGGGGTTGTGGTGGAGGAGGACAAGTCGCAGTCTGGGAAAAGGAAATATGGGAGGGGTACGTCTGTGGTTAGTCTCTGGGTGTGGGGGGCTGTTTTACCAGGGCTTGGGTGTTCGGAATGCGTTTTTAGTGTTGTGGAGGGGCATGACAGTTCTAGAATCATTTAAAGGGAGTCTACACTCTGTATCGCAGAAGTACCTGGATCATGCTATATTAGTCAGAGGCAGCTTCAACCTACCTAGTATAGACTGAGATGTCTTTGGATTCATTACAGGTGGTACAGACAAGCCGTCGTGTGAATTACTTTTGAACACATTATTCGAAAACTGACATGACCAGCTAAATTGACAGCCAATGCGTAGTGGAAATATTTTAGATCTGGTAACCATGAACAGACCAGACCTCATCGATGGTGTCAGTGTTAAGACAGGGATTAGTGATCATGATGCTGTCATTATGACTATGGTTACGACAGTTAAAAACTCGGTCAAGAAGGCTAGGAGAGTATTCTTACTAGAAAGAGCAGATAAGCAGTTGTTAGTATCCCACTTATAAGGGGAGGTCGCCAATTGTGCAATTCAGATTCAATTCATACTGCGCATGATAAAAGCTCATGGCCAAAGGTGTAATGTGGCAAAGCACCAAGATGCACTTCTCAGCCGTTGTCGAGAAAATCGACAGTTAAAATAAACCGTTGCGGTGAAATACTCTCAACGATTAATAATTATCGACAGCGTCGTGGCGCAGTGGTAAGTGCTCGGGTTTGTAATCCAAAGGTCACCGGATCGAATCTCGCGCCATGCAATTTTTTTTTTTTAGTATTTGTTTTTTGTTATTCAAATGTGTCTACACACACACACACACACACACACACACACACACACACACACACACAGATATAATTCCCGGCAATCAGTTGCAACAATTATGCATATAATAAGTTGTTGACAGTCGTTTGTCATGGAAAAACTGGCGACTTCGAACGTCATTATGTTTTCCGCAAACAAAGTTGTATTTCACAAATGTTATTAATTGTCTTCATAATGTTAACCACGTATAGTTAAAGGAAGACATAGAAATGATATTCCGAAACGAATACGTATAGCGTAAGTCAAACGTTCGAATTAGAATAGAGACCCCACGAACACAAATTTGCTGTGGCAGGTATGAAATATAAGCTCCGTTACTCGCTCGTTACACTTGAAGGACAGATGTTGAATGGGCCGAAATGAACCGCTGCATAAAAGCGTAGTTGCCTGCTAACTTCGAAAGAAGGTAGATGCGGTCCCTAGCGCAACTTATAACATCGTCGAAAATCAGTGCGGACGTGAGAGCTTTGGTACACCCTGTTAAACAAACGGAAAAATGGAGGCGGTACAATTGGAGAGCGATCCGCCTTCACCAAAATGCATAAGAAATTCATTGATAGTTATATATGGTTACCCTCTCCCTTAAAACCCACATCCTTTCGTCTTTCCCTCTCCTTCCTTCTTTCGTGATGAGGCAACAGTTTGTTGCGAAAGCTTGAATTTTGTGTGTATGTTTGTGTTTGTTTGTGTGTCTGTCGACCTGCCAGCACTTTCATTTGGTAAGTCACATCATCTTTGTTTTTATATATATATTTGAATTACGAAAAACTAATAATAAAAAAAAAAAATGTTGCATGGCGCGACATTCGATCCGGCGACCTTCCGATTACAAACCCGAGCGCTTACCGCTGCGCCACGACGCTGTATAAAATTATTAACCGAAGAGGGCATTTCACCGCAACGGTTTATTTTAACTGTCGATTTTCTCGACAACGGCTGAGAAGTGCATCTTCGGGCTTTGCCACATTACACCTCTGGCCATGAGCTTTTATTATGCGCAGTATGAATCGAATCTGAATTTCACAATTGGCGGCCTCCCCTTGTTAGTAAATGAATCGACTTCATTTACTTCCGGTACAACGGATGTGGAAGAATTATGGACAAATTTTAAACACATTGTAAATTATGCATTGGAGAAGTATGTGCCAAAAAAGTGGGTTACGGACAGAAAAGACCCACCATGGTTTAACAGCGCAATTGGGAGAATGCTCAGGAAGCAAAGACAGTTGCACTAGCAGTACAAGAAAGATCGCGAGAA
The DNA here is from genome assembly GCF_023864345.2 of Schistocerca serialis cubense. NCBI lineage: Eukaryota > Metazoa > Arthropoda > Insecta > Orthoptera > Acrididae > Schistocerca > Schistocerca serialis. The sequence goes on from NC_064644.1 coordinate 212,096,350, forward strand.
TGAGGACAGGCAAAAGTTAATAGAGATTCGTGCTGCAATAAAAAGAGCAATGAGCAAATCATACAACCACAACCACCGTCACACCTTAGCAAAAGATCTTGCTGAAAACCCAAGGAAATTCTGGTCTTACGCAAAATCGGTAAGCGGGTCGAAGGCTTCCATCCAGTCACTCACTGATCAGTCTGGCCTGACAACGGAAGACAGCAAAACGAAAGCTGAAATTTTAAATTTAGCATTTGAGAAATCTTTCACGCAAGAGGATCGTACAAACATACCGTACAGATTCCCGTATGGAGGACATAGTGATAGACATCCCTGGGGTTGTGAAGCAGCTGAATGGATTGAAAATAAATAAATCACCAGGTCCTGATGGGATTCCGATTCGGTTTTGCAGAGAGTACTCTACTGCATTGGCTCCTTACTTAGCATGCATTTATCGCGAATCTCTTGCCCAACGTTAAGTCCCGAGTGACTGGAAAAAAAGCGCTGGTGATGCATGTATATAAGAAGGGTAGAAGGATGGATCTTCAAAATTACAGACCAATATCCTCAACATCGGTTTGTTGCAGGATTCTCGAACATATTCTCATTTCGAATATAATGAATTTCCTTGAGACAGAGAAGTTGCTATCCACGCAACAACACGGCTTTAGAAAGCATTGCTCCTGCGAAACACAACTCGCCATTTTTTCACATGATATCTTGCGAACCATGGATGAAGGGTATCAGATGGATGCCATATTCCTTGACTTCCGGAAAGCGTTTGACTCGGTGCTCCACTGCAGACCCCTAACTAAGGTATGAGCATATGGGATTGGTTCCCAAATATGTGAGTGGCTCCAAGACTTCTTAAGTAATAGAACCCAGTATGTTGTCCTCGATGGTGAGTGTTCATCGGAGGTGAGGGTATCATCTGGAGTGCCCAGGGTGGTGTGGTAGGTCTGCTGTTGTTTACTATCTACATAAATGATCTTTTGGATAGGGTGGATAGCAATGTGCGGATGTTTGCTGATGATGCTGTGGTGTACGGGAAGGTGTCGTCTTTGAGTGACTGTAGGAGGATACGAGATGACTTGGACAGAATTTATGACTGGTGTAAAGAATGGCAGCTAACTCTAAATATAGATAAATGTAAATTAATGCAGATGAATAGGAAAAAGAACCCCATAATGTTTTAATACTCCATTAGTACTTTACCGCTTGACACAGCCACGTCGATTAAATATTTGGGCCTAACATTGCAGAGCGATATGAAGTGGGACAAGCATGTAATGGCGGTTGTGGGGAAGAGGGATAGTCGTCTTTGGTTCATTGGTAGAATTTTGGGAAGATGTGGTTCATCTGTAAAGGAGACCACTTATAAAACACTAATATGACCTATTATTGAGCACTGCTCGAGCATTTGGTATCCCTATCAGGTTGGATTGAGGGAGGACATAGAAGCAATTCAGAGGCGGGCTGCTAGATTTGTTACTGCTAGGTTTGATCATCACGTGAGTGTTACGGAAATGCTTCAGGAACTCGGGTGGGAGTACAATCTTACTGCCGCCGACTTATATTTCACGGAAAGACAGCAAAGATAAGATAAGAGAGATTAGAGCTCATACAGAGGCATATAGACAGTCATTTTTCCTTTGTTCTGTTTGGGAGTGGAACAGGGAGAGAAGATGCTAGTTGTGGTACAAGGTACCCTCCGCCACGCACCGTATTGTGGATTGCAGAGTATGTATGTAGATGTAGATGTAGACGTAGTTTCCACCATATTTGTGACGTCATGGGTCAAAGGAGACAGTTGGAATTGAATGCTTCTGTATTTCCGATCCAGAAAGAGTGAAACATTATAAAAACTACTGCACTGTTTTAAGAAAAGTTATTGAAAAGTCCAGAATATATATGCATTATGTCTGGGATTAGTGCATCTGACAACAACATTAAAACAATTTGGAATGTTGTTAAATGGGAAACAGAGCAGCTGAGAGAAGAGGAAGACTGTATTTCTATCAAACTCAGTGCAAAGTTTGTTAACAAGAACTCAGAAGCAGAAAACATTTTTAACGATCATTTTTTTAGTATTTTAGAGAAAATAGGATCCAGCCATTCATTAGAAAATGCAAGGCTGTATGTGAAAGAGGCAATACCTACGTAATTTGATAAAACTGAAATTCAACCCACCTCTCCTACTAAAATGAGGAAAATTATAAATTCACTCAAAAGTAAAAGCTCACTTGGAATTGATGGCAGAGTACTAAAAGCTTATTCCCAACAGATAAGTATGATTCTCAGCCACATACGTAGCAGCTCACTGAAACAGGGCATTTTTTCATATAGACTAAAATAGAAGGGGATATGTTTCTTGCTAACAACTACTGCCCAATCTCACTTCTGACAGCTTTATCCGAAATTTTTGAAAAAATAATGTATTCAAGAGTAACATCACATATTTGTAAAAATGAAGTATGGTACTAACAAAATGTCAATTTGGTTTTGAAATTAACAGTACAGATAGTCTGCAAAAATCAGCAGAGTCCTCTAACTGGGGAGGTATCAAGAATAGTGTACCACAGGGTTCAGTTTGAGTCCCTTTTTGTTCATAATATATATCACTGACTTGCCACTCTATATTCATGAAGATGCAAAGCAAGTTCATTTTGCTGATGATATAAGTATGGTAACCACACCCAACAAACAAGAATCACCTGAGGAAATTGTAAATAATGTATTTCGGGAAATTATGAAGTGGTTGTCTGCAAATGGACTGTCACTAAATTTTGAGAAAACACAGTATATACAATTCTGTACACTAAAGCAAATGGCATAAAACCATTTATAAATATAGACTATGAACCGAAGTCTGTTGCTAATTCTGGGTGTGTGCAGTGATGGTAAATTGAATTGGGAGAAACACATTGATGATCTGATGGAACAGTTAGGTTCAGCTACTTATGCTATTAGGGTTAGTGCAAATTTTGCTGACAAACATATCAGTAAATTAGCTTACTACGCCTATTTTCACTCATTGCTTTCATATGGCATCATATTTTGGGGTAATTCTTGATTAAGAGAAAAAGTATTCATTGCACAAAAGCATGTAATCAGAATGATAGCTGCAGCCCACCCAAAATCACCTTGCAGTCATTTATTTAAGATACTCAGGATATTCACAGTACCTCCTCAATACATACATTTACATACGAAATTTGTTATTAATAACCCATCCCAATTCAAAAATTACTGTATAGTGCATAGGTACAACACTAAAAGAAAGTTGATCATCACTATTCTGGCTTAAATCTTACTTTGGCACAGAAAAGGGTAAACTATGCTGCCACAAAAATCTTTGGCCATTTGTTAAATTGCATTAAAAGTCTGACATAAGCAATCCAACATTTAAAAACAAGTTTTAAAAAATTTCTGAATGACAACTCTTACTCAATAGATGAATTTTTAGATATGAAGCAGTAAAAATAATTGTGTAAAGAAAAATTATGTTAAAGTGACATGATTCACATCATTATGAAATGTCACATTCATGATCTGTGGAATAAGTATTTAATTATGTATGTAGGATGTATCTGAGGCTGTCGTGCTTGTGGATTGTTTGGTGGTTTGTTGTGCTGCGGATAATTGTACTGTTCGGTGTTGGTTTTCTATACACTGAAAACCAGTGTTCATATTTTTTTGGTTTCTGTTGTGATGTCAAGTAAATCTATGTATCTGTCTCTTCAGTTTCAAAGGTGAAGGGTATTTTTGGGTGACCAGTATTGATGGCTCTGTGTATTCTGAGCATCCAATAATGTGTTTCATCTGTCGAGCAAATTATGTCATCAACATAACTGTACCAGTATATTACTTTGTACTGTTTTGTTTTTATTATTTCTCCAAAGATTTTGTTTTCAAGGTGGTTAAGGAAGATGTTGGCCAGTAGGCCATTTATCGGTAACCCCATGTAGGATGTAGAATTCATCTATAACTCTGAAATAGTTTAAACCTGTGATTACCTTCAAAATAGTAGAGACTTCCTGTGAATGTGTTTTTGGTATTATATTTGTCCAGTGTAGTTGTCTTTCAATCACTTTGATTGTTTCTTCAGTTGGTATGCGGGCGTGCATTGATTTGGTGATAAAACAAAACAATAATTTGTGTTCTTGCAAAAAGTGGATCCGAGCTTAATCCATTGTCCATTTATATATTTAAAATGGGTATTACATGACGATCCACAGTGAAAGGTACTGTCTAGTGCAACAGCCATCTGGTGGTAGAATAGCTGAAACTATGGAAATTAGCAGACACATTATCCCCACAAAAGAGAACAGTTCTAAACTGCTGTCAATCCATGCATGCGCAGTAGGCAGCAATGACTCACATGAAGGATGTACCACAGTGCCTTCAGCTTCTTGTCTGTATATTGTTAGGCAGCTAGTGCTTAATGTTTAGTTTTTAATGTTTGATATTTTGCGCATTTTTTTTTTTTTTTTCCTCCAATAAGTAGGTTTCATAATTGCAGGAAAAGAGCTGTTCTTGCAGTAGACTTTTTAAATTTGCTAACAGTGTTTCCCTTTTCTATGAAGATCTCTTTACTTTTCCAATATGCAGTCTATATGTTTTGCATAGTCATGCGTGCTTCTATAACGTTGAATTTCTAATCTAGACATTGGTGCTATGGCAATTTGCACTTCCTGTCAATATAATTTTTTAGATATCTGTAATTCCTTTTATCTGATTCATTTGTTGCATTTTTACATTTGCTCCTTGAGTTACTTATCTTCACTAACTAATACATTATTCAAGGATGTCTATTGAACTTTGTCTTTTTGCTTACTTGATCCTCTGTTAGTCTCGCTATTTCGTCTTTAGAAGCTACCCATTTTGAAAATTCTTTTTGATATCTCTGTCTTACTATTACATTATAAGTGTGAAACTTTCTAGTGTGTACTTTGTACAACTAATTGTAAGTTAAGAACAGAAGACCCATCAACAGCTCTTAACTTCTCTCTGAAGCCAGTGTAATCACAAAAATAATTTGAAATCATCACATGCACCTACATATTGAGCCCTACTTGGTAACAGAATGACATACTACCATAGTTTACTTTTTCATACAACTGCATCACCTTAAAACTCAGGAAGAGTATCATTTGTCTACATTTCCCCAGCATGATTGATATTACTGTAAGCTCCAATACTACAGTCATTAGTTTCCTCAGCGTTAATTCCTTCTGTAATTGTCATTTTAATATATCAAATGGTGGAAAATCCGGGATGGAATAATGACAGAATTATGAAAAATACAGACTGGCACTCACCATACAGTGGAGATGTTGGGCTGCGCATAGGAAGAACAAAAAGACTGCCAAACATTTAAGCTTTCAGCCAAAAAGGCCATCACTGATGTGCTGGAGTGGGTGGAGAGTGGAAAACAATGGCTAATGAAGGCCGAGGTCAAAAGGGTTACAGGAACATAGGATATACTCCAGAGAGAGTTCTCATCTGCACAGTTCAGAAAAACTGATGTTGGTAGGAAGGATTGTGGCACAGGCTGTGAAGCAGTCATATAAAATGAAGAATGTTGTGTTGGGCAGTGACTCAGCAACTGGGTGGTCCAGCTGTCTCTTGGGCACTGTTTGCTGGTGACCATTCACATTCAGACAGACAGATTGTTGGATGCTAGGCCCACATAGAACACATCACAGTGGTTGCAGCTTAGCTTGTAGATAACATGACTTGTTTCACAGGTTGCTCTGCCTCTAATGGGATAGGTGAGGCTTGTGACAAGACTGGAGTAGGTGGTGGTGGGAAGAAGTATGGGACAGGTCTTGAATCGAGGTCTATTACAGTGGTATTAGCTCTGAGGCAACAAGTTGGGAGCAGGGGTTGTGTCTGGATGAATGAGGAAATTGTGTAGTTTTGGTGAGCGGCAGAATACTACTGTGTGGGAGGGGTGGGAAGGATTGCGGCTAGGACAGCCCCCATTTCAGGGCATGACAAGAGGCAGTTGAAACCGTGGCAGAGCATGTGATTCAGTTGCTCCAGTCCTGAATGGTACTGAGTCACGTGGGGAATGCTCCTCTGTGGTGAGATGATGTGACTTTTGTAGATGGAGGTTGACTGGAGAGATAAGGCATGGGAGATCTGTTTGTGTTCGAGGTTGGCAATGTAATTACAGTTTGTATATTTCAAGTGGGATTGTTCATCATTACAGATGCAGTGGCCACAGGTGACTAGGCTTTATGAAATGAGTGGCAGCTGTTGAAGTGGAGGTATTTCTCACGTTTAGAAGAGTTGATATGGATGGATGTACAGAAATAGTAGCCATCTTTAAGAGGAGGTCAATATCAAGGAAGGTGCCCTGTTGGGTTGAGGAGGACCAGATGAAGTGAGTGCAGGAGCAGGTGTTGAGATTCCGTAGGAATGTGGATAGCGCACAGGGCCCTCACAACTCGATCCAGATCATAAAGATGTCATCAGTGAATGTGAACCAGGTAAGGTGATTGGTATTCTAGGTGGTTACAAAGGATTCCTCCACATGGCCCGTGAATATGTTGGCATAGGATGCTGCCATGCGGGTGCCCACTGCCATACCCTGTATTTGTTTGCTGGTGATGCCATCAAAGGAGAAGTAATTGTGGGTAAGGATATAGTTGGTCATTGTAACTAGGAAGTAGGTTGTAAGCATGAAATCCATTGGGCATTGGGAAACGTTGAGTTCAATAGTGGCAAGGCCAAGGACATTAGGAATATTAGTGTTAAGGGAGGTGGCAATAATAGTGACAAGTGGGATACCATGTGGTGCCACCAGTGTACTCACAGTCTTTTTACTTCTCTCGTCATCCACTGGCCCCTGCCTCCCCTCCCCCTTCCCTACCTTCTGTCTTAGCTCCTGACTTCACCTAGCTGCCCTACCATTTCTCTACCTTGTTCATGTATGCTCCCATAAGTAGCACTTAACCTTCCCTCACTCCTGCCCTGCTACCTCGCCCCATTCTCATCCCAGCCCCCTCCGTACCACTACTACCCAGACTGCTTCTCACATCATGCACTGCTGCTCACAGTCTGGCCTGAGCACTCAGAGACTGTGGTCATGTGTGATTGCATGTTTGTGTTGTCTAATACTGATTAAGACCTCTTGGCCAAAAGCATACTCGTCTGATAGTCTTTTTGTTCTGCGTATCTGCTACCAACATATGTGCTATGTGGTGAGTAGTAATCTGTCCTTTACATAATATTGTCATTTTAATATACCTCAGTATTATTTTCAGCAGTGCATTGTGCACGTGTGTTTGTTGAGCCCATCTGCCTACTCTTACGGCTGTGCTCCATAATCAGTCCATCATCAACAGGAAAAAGCAGTAATGGTGTCATATTTACATTGTGGAACATGTAAAGATCAATTCAGATCTCCCAGACATTACATCCACTATGAAATTTAACAGCACATGTATATAAGCATTTTGATGCTTGCTTAAAACCATAGTTTTCAACAATTTGCTTACAGGTCCCTTATTATTGTCGTAGCATTCTGACTGATGCATTAAAATTCCATCTTCAAAAATACCATTTAGAAATGCAGTCCTTATATAAAATTGTTTCATGTCCCAGATCTTGCTGCAGGACTAAATGTGCCAGTATAACCTAATCCAAATCACTATACACACGCATTTGACTTTATCAAACCACTTTATCATATGCATTTAATACACTCATTACAGTCCAGTATATTTGTACCATATTTATAAAAGAATTATAGCTCTTCATCATTAAAGTCTTCCTCTTAGATTCATACATAATTATATTACTTTCATTTCTGGAAGTATCCATGCTCCTACACCGTGCTCAGCAAACCACAGTGAAGTGCATAGCATGGTATTGTGCATTGCACCAATTATTAAGGCCTCTTGCTGTTACGATCACATTTGGAGTGTGGAACAATCGTTACTTGAACATTGGTGCACACTGTAATCCTGTCTTTGTGATCTCAGTGGAAGCAGTATTTTGGGTCTTATAAAATATTTCTAGATTCATCAAAGTTGCTTCTTGAAGTTTTCTAAGCTGCCTCTTATAGGATAGTGTGCATCTGTCTTCAAGCAACTGCTAGTTAATTTTCTCAGCACATCTGTAACACTCTCCTATGGGTCAAAGAAACCTGTGACCATTTGTGCTTCCCTTTTTTGCATGGGTTCAGTATCCACAGTTAGTCCTATTTGATATGGGTCACTCACACTTAAGCAATATTGTATGGTGAGTTGCACGAGAATTTTACAAGCAGTCTCTTTGTAGACTGATTGCAATTCCACGTTGGCAGATCATTCTGTAGAAACGCGATGTATGTTGCAGCTGTTTGGGCCCCTGCAATGAAGTGAGGACCAATGAGGTGGTCGCCAATGATTCCGCACCATACATTTACAGTCCACGGTCGCTGTCGCTCTACCTGTCTGAGCCAGCGAGGATTGTCCACGGACCAGTAATGCATGTTCCGTAGATTCACTGCCCCGTGGTTTTTGAAACCCGCTTCATCGGTAAACAGGTAGAACTGCAACGCATTCTCTGTTAATGCCCATTGACAGAATTGCACTCGATGATTAAAGTCATCACCATGTAATTGCTGATGTAGCGACACATGAAACGGGTGAAAGCGGTGACGATGCAGTATGCGCATGACACTACTTTGACTCAGTCTACCGGCTCTCGCAATGTCCCATGTACTCATGTGTGGATTCATGGCAACAGCAGCTAACACACCAACTGCACCCGCTTCTCCTGTGACGGGCCTGTTACAGACCCGTTTGCGTGCTACGACTATACCTGTTGCATACAGTTGGCGGTAGATGTTTTGCAATGTGTGGCATGTTGGATGCTCTCTGTCTGGGTACTGTTCTGCATACGCCCTGCAGGCTTCAGCTGCATTTCGTCGACACTCGCCATAGATGAGTATCATCTCCTCCTTTTCAGAGTTCGGATACACCATGGTCACAGTTCCAACAACACTACACTATCACAGATGTCTGGTAACACTGTGTACCACAGTTGGTCTGCGTGCAGAGACGAATGCAGAATAACAATAGCAGCAAGCGCTACATGTGGACACTGCGACAGCTAGACCAAACTACAACAGTGCACTACAGCCACACTCGTAAACACGGTCGTCATCGTAAACATGTCCCTGCAGATGCTGCTGGCCGACCGTGGCCCGTGTTTGTTACAACACGCAACTGAATGTCGGAGGTTTCAAGCGTCAACTTTAGGTTACAATACCTCCGAATGTAATTAACATTTTACAATGCAACAAATGGCACTGATTACGTATTTGTTTATATGTTCAGATGTGCTAACAAAACTAATGTGGTTCCATTTAAAAAAACGTAGGTTTGTGTTAAAAAACATACGTCCGTGCATTTTTGTATGGTTTGTATTAAACAATTACACTAGCCCCTCTCCTCACGTTCGGTCTGTGGAATCGGTTTGTCAGTATTTGATGTGGTTTATGAAATATATCCAGCGGTAACGTTAGGTGACTCACCCTGTATATTGTTCACACTGGGACCATGAAGATAACGAGTAGAATAATTACTGTACGCACAGAGACATTCAAACAACCATTCTTCCTGAATCCGTATATCATTGGAATAATTGGTAAAATGGGATGTACTCTCTGCCATGCAACACCTCACGGTGGTTTGGAGAGTATAGACGTAGATGTAGATATAGAGTGTAACCTACAGATGCAGAAGTAACTTCAGCTATGCTGCCGAGAAGTGTGTAAGGATTCTTGCTGTTCATATTATATATTTATGACTTTGCAGAAAATACTGACAGTAACCTCAGAATTTTTTCTGCTGCTGTAGTTTACAATAAATTATTGCCTGAAAAAAAGTTGCACAAATATTCTGTCACATTACTGATAACATTCCAAAGTGGTACAAAGATTGGAAACTTGCTTTAAATGTTCATATATGTAAAATCCAACAGCTAAAAAAATGAAAAAACATAGGATACTATGACTACAATATACATACGTCACAGTGGGAATCAGTGAATGCATACAATCATTTGGGTGTAGCAGACTGTATGTATATGAACTGGAACAGTCATTGTTGTTGTTGCTGTTGTTGTTGTTGTGGTCTTCAGTCCTGAGACGGGTTTGATGCAGCTCTCCATGCTACTCTATCCTCTGCAAGCTTCTTTATCTCCCAGTACCTACCGCAACCTACATCCTTCTGAATCTGCTTAGTGTATTCGTCTCTTGGTCTCCCTCTACGATTTTTACCCTCCACACTGCCCTCCAATACTAAACTGGTGATCCCTTGATGCCTCAGAACATGTCCTACCAACCGATCCCTTCTTCTAGTCAAGTTGTGCCACAAACTTTTCTTCTCCCCAATCCTATTCAACACTTCCTCATTAGTTATGTGATCTACCCAACTAATCTTCACCATTCTTCTGTAGCATCACATTTCGAAAGATTTTATTCTCTTCTTGTCCAAAATACCTATTGTCCGTGTTTCACTTCCACACATGGCTACACTCCATACAAATACTTTCAGAAATGACTTCCTGACACTTAAATCTATACCCGATGTTAACAAATTTCTCTTCTTCAGAAATGCTTTCCTTGCCATTGCCAGTCTACATTTTATATCCTCTCTACTTCGACCATCATCAGTTATTTTTCTCCCCAAATAGCAAAACTCATTTACTACTTTACACATCTCATTTCCTAATCTAATACCCTCAGCATCACCTGACTTCATTCGACTACATTCCATTATCCTCCTTTTACTTTTGTTGATGTTCATCTTGTATCCTTCTTTCAAGACACTATCCATTCTGTTCAACTGCTCTTCCAAGTCCTTTGCTGTCTCTGACAGAATTACAATGTCATCGGCGAATCTCAAAGCTTTTATTTCTTCTCCATGGATTTTAACTCCTACTCTGAATTTTTCTTTTGTTTCCTTCACTGCTTGCTCAATATACAGATTGAATAACATCGGAGAGAGGCTACACCCCTGTCTCACTCTCTTCCCAACCACTGCTTCCCTTTCGTACCCCTCGACTCTTATAACTGCCATCTGGTTTCTGTACAAATTGTAAATAGCCTTTCGCTCCCTGTATTTTACCCCTGCCACCTTTAGAATTTGAAAGAGAGTATTCCAGTCAACATTGTCAAAAGCTTTCTCTAAGTCTACAAAAGCTAGAAATGTAGGTTTGCCTTTCCTTAATCTAGCTTCTAAGATAAGTCGTAGGGTCAGTATTGCCTCACGTGTTCCGATATTTCTACGGAATCCAAACTGATCTTCCCCGAGGTCGGCTTCTACTAGTTTTTCCATTTGTCTGTAAAGAATTCGCGTTAGTATTTTGCAGCCGTGACTTATTAAACTGATAGTTCGGTAATTTTCACATCTGTCAAGACCTGCTTTCTTTGGAATTGGAATTATTATATTCTTCTTGAAGTCTGAGGGTATTTCGCCTGTCTCATACATCTTGCTCACCAAGTGGTAGAGTTTTGTCAGGACTGGCTCTCCCAAGGCTGTCAGTAGTTCTAATGGAATGTTGTCTACTCCCGGGGCTTTGTTTCGACTCAGGTCTTTCAGTGCTCTGTCGAACTCTTCATGCAATATCATATCTCCCATTTCATCTTCATCTACATCCTCTTCCATTTCCATAATATTGTCCTCAAGTACATCGCCCTTGTATAGACCGTCTATATACTCCTTCCACCTTTCTGCTTTCCCTTCTTTGCTCTGAACTGGGTTTCCATTGGAACTCTTGATATTAATACAAGTGGCTCTCTTCTCTCCAAAGGTCTCTTTAATTTTCCTGTAGGCAGTATCTGTCTTACTCCTAGTGAGATAAGCCTCTACATCCTTACATTTGTCCTCTAGCCATCCCTGCTTAGCCATTTTGCACTTCCTGTCAATCTCATTTTTGAGACGTTTGTATTCCTTTTTGCCTGCTTCATTTATTGCATTTTTATATTTTCTCCTTTCATCAATTAAATTCAATATTTCTTCTGTTACCCAAGGATTTCTACTAGCCCTCATCTTTTTACCTACTTGATCCTCTGCTGGCTTCACTATTTCATCCCTCAAAGCTACCCATTCTTCTTTTACTGTATTTCTTTCCCCCATTCCTGTCAATTGTTCCCTTATGCTCTCCCTGAAACTCTCTACAAACTCTGGTTCTTTCAGTTTATCCAGATTCCATCTCCGTAAATTCCCACCTTTTTGCAGTTTTTTTCAGTTTTAATCTACAGTTCATAACCAATAGATTGTGGTCAGAGTCCACATCTGCCCCTGGAAATGTCTTACAATTTAAAACCTGGTTCCTGAATCTCTGTCTTACCATTATATAATCTATCTGCGACCTTCCAGCCAGGATTCTTCCATGTATACAACCTTCTTTTCTGATTCTTGAACCAAGTGTTAGCTATGATTAAGTTGTGCTCTGCGCAAAATTCTACCAGGCGGCTTCCTCTTTCGTTTCATACCCTCAATCCATATTCACCTACTACGTTTCCTTCTCTCCCTTTTCCTACTGATGAATTCCAGTCACCCATGACTATTAAATTTTCGTCTCCTTTCACTATCTGAATAATTTCTTTTATTTCATCATACATTTCTTCAATCATACATTTCTTCAATTTCTTCATCTGCAGAGCTAGTTGGCATATAAATTTGTACTACTGTGGTAGGCGTGGGCTTCGCATCAATCTTGGCCACAATAATGTGTTCACTACGCTATTCGTAGTAGCTTACCTGCACTCCTATTTTTTTATTCATTATTAAACCTACTCCTGCATTACCCCTATTTGATTTTGAGTTTATAACCCTGTAGTCACCTGACCAGAAGTCTTGTTCCTCCTGCCACCGAACTTCACTAATTCCCACTATATCTAACTTTAACCTATCCATTTCCCTTTTTAAATTTTCTAACCTACCTGCCCGATTAAGGGATCTGACATTCCACACTCCGATCCGTAGAATGCCAGTTTTCTTTCTCTTGATAACAACATCCTCTTGAATAGTCCCCACCCGGAGATCCGAAAGGGGACTATTTTACCTCCAGAATATTTTACCCAAGAGGACGCAATGATCATTTAACCATACAGTAAAGCTGCATGCCCTCGGGAAAAATTACGGCTGTAGTTTCCCCTTGCTTTCAGCCGTTCACAGTACCAGCACAGCAAGTCCGTTTTGGTTAGTGTTACAAGGCCAGATCAGTCAATCATCCAGACTGTTGCCCCTACAACTACTGAAAAGGCTGCTGCCCCTCTTCAGGAACCACACGTTTGTCTGGCCTCTCAACAGATACCCCTCCGTTGTGGTTGCACCTACATTACGGCTATCTGTATCGCTGAGGCACACAAGCCTCCCCACCAACGGCAAGGTCCATGGTTCATGGGGAAGGGAACAGTCATATGGGTTCAATAATATGTAAAGTAGGGGGCAAAACAGTTCGCTGGGAAATACTATGGAAATGCAAGCAGTCTACAAAGGAGACAGCTTGTAAAATTCTCGTGCAACTCACCATACAATATTGCTCAAGTGTGAGTGACCCATATCAAATAGGACTAACTGTGGATACTGAACCCATGCAAAGAAGGGAAGCACAAATGATCACAGGTTTCTTTGACCCACAGGAAATTGTTACAGATGTGCTGAGAAAACTAACTAGCAATTGCTTGAAGACAGATGCACACTATCTCGTAAAAGGCTGCTTAGAAAATTTAAAGAAGCAACTTTGATGAATCTAGAAATATTTTATAGCACCCAAAATATTGCTTCCACTGAGATCACAAAGACAGGATTACAGTGTGCACCAAGATGTTCAAGCAATGATTCTTCCACACTCCAAAGGTGATTGTAACAGCAAGAGGCCTCAGTAATTGGCTCAATGGACAATGCCATGCTATGCACGTCACTGTGGTTTGCTGAGCACAGATGTAGAAGCATGGAAACTTCCAGAAATGAAAATAATATAAACATGTATCAAACTAAGAGGAAGATTTTAATGATGAGGAGCTATAATTCTTTTATAATTATGGTACGAATATACTGGACTGTGATGAGTTCATTAAATGCAAATGATAAACTGGTTTGATAAAGTCAAACCTCGGGGTCGCCACCTGAATGCCGAGCCCCATGGGGGCAAAGTCAAATGTGTGTGTATAGTGATTTGGAATAAGTTATACCGACACATTTAGTCCCACAGCAAGATCTGAAACATGACTGGGACACGAAACAATTTTATATAAGGACTGAATTTCTAAATGGTATTTTTGAAGAAGGAATTTTAATGCATCAGTGAGAATGCTATGACAGTAATAAGGGACCTGTAAGCAAATTGTTGAAAACTATGGTCTGAAGCAAGCATCAAAATTCTGATATACATGTGCTGTTAAATTTCATAGTGAATGTAATGTCTGGGACATCTGAATTGATCTTTACATGTTCCACAATGAAAATACGACACCATTACTGCTTTTTCCTGTTGACAATGGACTGATTATGGAGCAAAGCCGTAAGTGTGTAGGCAGATGGGCTCAACAACAAAAAGCTGGTCAGTATACAGTGTTCATGCCTTTAGGGGGTACAGCACCACAACAGGTGCACTTTGGCATTTATAAATACTGGCTGTCAGGCCAATCACAGAATTATTCAAATCTGTAAGTCATTGAGTAGTCAATAATCATTGTATCAACCCCAGCGGACGTCCAGACACTGCATGATAAGCTGGGGATCAAATTGAGGCCCTCCCAGCTTCTAGACCTCTGGGATCACATAGCCAGATGTCACTCACCTCAGCTGGACAACTATGTCTGCCTCACTAGCAGCGAAACAAAATAAGTCAGCCACATCAGCACACAACACAATGCTGCTGCAGAATGTCTACTGCGCAAGGCTGCTCTGTGCTTGGGTCATGCCGAGTGCCATCTCTACAACAATGCTTCTCCACTGTGAGATCAAAACCTGACCACATCATGGAATATGGATGCTGTGGATCAATGTCACACTCGCTACATGATGAGAGTGCACAACTGCAGCTGCAATAAAATTGTTGAAATGATAAAGAATTTGTATGCATGCCACCTGTCTTGCTATGGCCACTTTACGCATCTGACAGACTCCTGTAGTGTTCATCTACCCATCATTCCCCCAACTCTCAGGTGGAGGGAGCTGGATGCCATCCTGATAACATGAAGAACACCTTTCCACCCATTGGTAGTGGACATTTGTTGCTAATCTGCTACAACGAGCTCTGCTGATTGAGAGAGCAAATTTATTGAACAGTTGGCTAATTGCTTCCACATCACTGTAGACGATCTGGATTACTACCTAGGTTTATAAATCAAGAACTTAGACAATTGGATTCAAATAAATCAGTCTGCATTTAAGATGAGGATTTTACAGAAATGTGGCATAATGGATCAAAATCATTATTTTTACCAACAGAAACAAGATAGAAAGCAGGTGGGTCACTGGCTTTCAATAATGCTTAACTCTATTTAGGAATACTTGCAAATCTGATGAACTTAATACAGCCCACAACACAAAATTTATTGTACGCAGTTAATCTAGCTTCACAGTTCAAGATGCAGAAACACAGGTGCATCATGCACTGCTGAAAATAATACTTAGGTATCGTAAAATGACAGTATTATGAAAAGGACAGATTGATACTCACCATACAGCAAAGATGTTGGTAGCAGCTACGCAGAACAAAAAGACCATCAAACGAGGCTTTTGGCCAGAAGGTCTTAATCAGCATTAGACAACACAAACATGCAATCACAAATCACACACACATGACAACAGTCTCTGAGTGCTCAGCGCAGTCTGTGAGCAGCAGTGCATGATGGGAGAAGCAGTCTGGGTAGTAGTGGTACGGAGGGGGCTGGAATGAGGAGGGGGAGAGGTAGCGGGGCAGGAGTGGGGGATGGTAAAGTGTTACTTATGGGAGCATACATGGACAAGGTAGAGAGAGGGTAGGGAAGCTAGGTGAAGTCAGGAGCTTAGACAAAAGGTAGAGAAAGGGGAGGCAGGGGGCAGTGGATAACGAGAGAAGTAAAAAGATGGTGAGTGTATTGGTTGTACCACATGGTATCCCACTTGTCACTACTATTGCCACCTCCCTTAACACTAATATTCCTAATGCCCTTGGCCTTGCCACTATTGAACTCTACGCCCAATGGATTTCATGCCTACGACCTACTTCCTAGTTACAATGACCAACTATATCCTCACCCACAATTACCTCTCCTTTGAAGGCATCACCAGCAAACAAATACAGGGTATGGCAATGGGCACCCACATGGCAGCATCCTATGCCAACATACTCACGGGCCATGTGGAGAAATCCCTTCTAACCACCTAGAATACCAAACACCTTACCTGGTTCACATTCACTGATGACATGTTTATGATCCGGATCGAGTTGTGAGGTCCTTGTGCCTTATCCACATTCCTCCTGAATCTCAAGACTGATGTCTGTACAAACTGTAATTACATATCCAACCTCGTGCAAAAACAGATCTCCCATGCCTTACTCTCACCACAGAGGAGCATTCCCCACGTGACTCAGTACCATCCAGGACTGGGGCAACTAAATAACATGCTCTGCCACGGTTTCAACTGAGTCTTGTCATGACCTGCAATGGGGGCTGTCCTAGCCGCAATCCTTCCCACTTCTCCCGCACAGTAGTATCCTGCCGCTTGCCAAAACTACACAATATCCTCATTCATCTATACACAACCCCTGGTCCCAACTTCTTGCCTCAGAACTAATATCACTGTAATAGACCTAGATTCAAGACCTGTCCCATACAGAAGGAATTAATTCTGAGGAAACTGATGACTGTAGTATTGAAGCTTACAGTAATATCAATCATGCTGGGGAAAAGTAGACAAATGATACTCTTCCTGAGTTTCAAGGTGATGCAGTTGTATGAAAAAGTAAACTACGGTAGTATGTCATTCTTTTACCAAGTAGGGTATGTAGATACATGTGATGATTTCCAATTATTTTTGAGGTTACAGTGGCTTCTGAAAGAAGTTAAGAGCTATTGATGGGACTTCTGTTCTTAACTTACAATTAGTTGTACAAAGTACACACTAGAAAGTTTGATTTGTAATGTAATAGTAAGACACAGATTTCAAAATGAAATTTTCAATTGTAAAACATTTCCAGGGGCAAATCTGGTTTTGGAATTGCTGAGACTTTCAAAGCAAGCATTAAGTAGGCCATGGTTGACTAAAACAGGGGAGAGAAATACAAGACAAATGGCTAGCTTTTAAAGACAAAATAGTGAGACTAACATAGAATCAAATAAGCAAAAAGACAAAGTTCAATAGACATCCTTGGATAATGTATTAGTTATTGAAGATATATAACTCAAGGAGCAAATGTAAAAATGCAACAAATGAATCAGATAAAAGGAATTACAGATATCTAAAAAATGAGATTGACAGGAAGTGCAAATTGCCAATGGCTAGAATAGAAATGCAATGTTATAGAAGCATGCATGACTATGCGAAACATATATACTGCATATTGGAAAAGTAAAGAGATTTTCATAGAAAAGGGAATCACTGTTAGTAAATTAAGAGCTCAGGTAGCAAGAACATACTAAACAAAGAATGGAATATCAAAAGTTGAAATGAATATGTACACTAAGGGAAAGAAACTTGAAGGCAGAAGAACTTGTAGAAAGAGAAGCACAAATAGATGAAGTTGAGGTGGGATATGATTCTGTAAGTGAATTTGACACAACACTGAAAACGTTAAGTTGAAAGAGGCCCCTCAGAATTACTGTGGTCCTTGAGGAAACAAGTCATGACAAAACTATTCTACCTGGTATGCCAAGATATATGAGATAGATAAATTACTGCTGGACGTTACGAGGAATGTAATTATGCACATTCCAAAGAAAGCATTTGCTGATACGTGTGAATATTATTGAACTAGTATATTACTGAACTATTATTATTAAGTCATTTCTGCAAAATAAGTACACAAATTATTTACAGAATCATGGAAAACTGGTGGAAATTAATCAGTTTGGTTATAAGGGAAATGCAGGAACATACGGGGTAGTGAAGACCCTATCATTTCTCTTAGGTTAAAACATTTGTATATTTAGAGAAAACGTTTGACAATGTTGACTGGAATACAAATACAGGAAACAGAATGTAGTTACAAGGCCGCAGAGGTAAAATACAAGGAGCAGTTGGTTATCTACAACTCATATTGACATCAGACTGTAGTTATAAAAGTTGAAGTGCATGAAAGGAAAGTAGTAGCTGAGATGGTAGTGAGAAAGTGTTAGCCTCTCCCCAATGTTTTTCAATATGTAAATCAAGCTAGCTGTAGAGGAAACCAAGGAGATATTTACACAAGACATTAAACTTCAAGGAAAAGAAATAAAAACTTTTTGAGGCCTGCTAAGAACATCATAAAGACAGCAAAGGAATCAGAAGAGCAGTTAATGGAATAGACAGTGATTTGGAAAGAGGTTATAACATTAGTATCAACAGAAGTAAAATAAGGGTAATAGCATGCAGTCCAATTAAATCAAGTAATGCTGAAGAAATTAGATTAAGAAATTAGGCATTAAAAGTAGTTGGTGAGTTTTGCTATTTGGCCAGCAAAATAATTCATGATTGCATAAGTATGGAAGATGCAAAATGCAAACTGGCAATAGAGAGAAAAGCATTTCTGAGAAAGAGAAATTTGTTAATATCTCACATAAATTTAAGTTTTATGAAGCATTTTCTGAATATACTTGTCTGGAGTATAGCTTTGTGTGGAAGTGAAATATAGATGATAAACATTTCGGACAAGAAAAGAACTGAAGCATTTGAAATTAGTTGTTACAGATGGATCTGGACACTAGGTGAATAGATCAAGTAACTAATGAGGTACTGAATCAAAATGGAGGAAAAAGAAATTTGTGGCACAATTTGACCAAAAGAAGGGACTGGAGTAGAACACATCTGAACCACCAGCCAATCTCCAACTAATGGTGAAAATGACTGTACAAATTTTAAACAACTGTTCCTTGAATGTGGCATCAAATTGCTGCTTTAAGGCATCTCATGTATCACTAACTGTTTCCTTTTTCATTACCATTGATACACTTCATAATTAATAGCACTTGTTGTCATACACACAGTGTAAACGTTTGCCTTAGGAGACGAATCAAACTGTTTCCAGCCTCACCAGTCAAATTCTTGGAGTAATGATTTATGTACCTTATAAACCAATGTACCCATTTCTGCAGACTTTGATCTAAGTGTAAACTTATATGATCACAATTTACTTTCTGAATGCAGTTCTTTTAACCTAAAACTCAGCTGTTAATGTTTCTAACCTCAAAATTCAACTAGCAGTGCTCTAAACCCATTTGTCGACACTTTAACATCAACTTGCAACGGTATTTTCTAGTATTTTTAAAATTTTTCTTTCTAACACAGTTTAGAAGAAGATTTGCCAAGAACACTTCACTGAAACTGGACCTGTAACCTGTTAAGCTGAATAGTTTCCAGACTAACAGTATTTTGCAGTCTGTAGTTTTACACAGAATATTTCACTCTCAATCATACATTCTACCAGAAAAAACTGAAAATTATACAGAGAGCTGCTTTCCTCATCAGTAACTGCTGTTGACCTTCCTCATTAAACAATCAAATACAAATATATTTAGGACAGTATCATGGTGGAGGACAACAGCCAGATTCCATATTCCTAGCTTTCGAGAAAGTGTCCACTGCACACTGTTGACAAAGGTCAGACTATGTGGATAAGGTTCCTACCTTGCTCGAAGTGCAGAAAAATATAGGTTAATACAGGTGCCTAGGAAAAGCAATACATTAACATTCAAATAAACCATTAGTAGTGTACTGCTTGACACAATCACATCACTAAAATATCTAGGCATAACATTGAAAAGTGATATGAAATGGAATGAGAGTACCAGATTGGCAGTAGGGAAGGCAGATGTTCAACATTGCTCTATTGGAAAAATTTTGGGAAAGTGTAGCTCACCTATAAAGGAGATAGCATATAGAATAGTGTCACCCATTCTTTTGAACTGCTCAACTGTTTGGGATCCCCACCAGGTCAGAATAAAGGAAGGCATTAAAGCAATTCAGAGGCATGCTGCCAGATTAGCTACCGGTAAGTTTGATCACCACACAACTATTACAGAGAAGCTTCTTAAACCCAAATGAGAATCCTTGGAGGGAAGTCAATGCTTTTTTCGTGAAGCAGTGTTGTGGAAATTTAGAGAACCAGCATTTGAGGCTGACTCCAGATCAGTTCTACTGCCATCATGTACATTTTGCATCTGGAAATTGGGGCTTCTACAGAGGCTTATAGACAGCTGTTTTTCTGTCACTCTATTTGGGAATGGAACAGGGAAGGAAATGACATGTAGTAGAACATGGTGCGTTCTGCTGTGCACTGTACATGGACTTGCAGAGTGAGTGAGTAAGTGTGCGTGCAGTTGTAGAATCATCAGTTTCATAATGGAGGGAGGCCTGGTGGGTAATAATTGTAGATGCACAGTAAGGTTGGACTACAGCAAGCCGTTCAAATGCATGTATGTTATAGTCATTAAGTGAAGATCAAGAGGCTTCTGAAGGTTTTGCTAGTGTGGCGAGCTGCATCAAAGCAGTCATCACTGAAGATGGCAACAGACAAACAATTAAAGTGCCATCAGATTTGTAAATGGCTTAGGTATTTATGGGCGAGGTAAAAGCTGACAAGCAGATACTATTCTTACAAAATAGTTACTATATGCTAAGTTACAAGTGATGGATAAAATCATTGACATAATATAAAATATGTGGAGGGAATATGAAAGTATTTGTGAGTTTAATGGTATTATATCTTAACAATATTTCAACATGTAAACTGATTATGTAGAAAGTCTTTGGTGTTATTCTAGTTCTCCTCTTTCTGTTGGAACAAATGGGTGTCTCATCAAAACTCTTGTGTGATTTATTTTCATGTTTTCAATTAATAAAATATCAATTTTACAGGGCTATTCAAAAAGAAGAGATTTCAAACATTTATCACCTCCAAACTACTAAAGATAGAAACATGAATACAACATTTGTGGAAAGATATAATTTCAAATTTTTATGTATTCAATGTGAGCACCATGTGTTACTCAACAAATATCAAAACGGTGGCCCGTTACTTGCCACACACAAAGCAGCTGGTCTCTTGTTATCAAATTCACAGCTTCAACAATGCGATGTCACAGACTTTCAAGTGTCTGACAAAGGGGACATAAAAATGTGTTCTTTTACATAACCTTAGACATATAAGTTACAAGAAGTCAAATCTGGAGACCTGGGAGGTCACTGGTGATGAAGTTCATCTTCTGCTCCTCCTCTTCCAGTCTAATGCCTGGAAAGGTGACCTTCAGGTAACATTGGATGTACTTAGAGAAATGAGCCAGGGCACCATCTTGCATGAAGCTGAAGTTATTTGAATCACCTCCATGTTGAGGAAATAAACAGTTTTGAAGCAAGTCTAGTTCTAGAATTCAAAAACTAAACTGTTGTCTACCCACAAATGTTGGCATTGTGGTGCTACCTTTTGTAATTTGGAAGATATAAATGTCTGAAATCTGTTTCTTTATTCTGAATAGCCCTGTATTTTTATCAGCTGATGATGATTTGACAATCATGGTTGTTCCCACTGCCAATTAGCACTTAGCATAGAAGTTACCTGGCAATACTGATGAAAGTTATTCTTGATCCACTGTCACATGTAGCCGCTAATATGTATGCACATTTTAGGAGCTCTGTTTTATTACTGACTTTACTGCAAAAATGAAATAATGTCTCCACTCTTTGTAAGAGTGGCCATGAAATGTGACTTGAAACAGCATGTATTTTAAGATACATGTGTATTAATGTGATAAAATTATCAACATTCAAAGACTTAATACTGCTATAGCTATTCGGCTTTCACCCCACAGTATGTATACTTAGTACCATACTGTACTTAACACTGTAACCTTGACGTTGCATATGCATTTTGCCTAATGCAAGGGCATTAGAGCAGTGAGATGATTTGTCGCTAGAAACCTGACACAGCTTCTCACCATAATTATTTCCCATGTATCATCTTTAATGCTATACTCTTTTTTTTTTTTTTTGTGCAAAACAATGCCGTAAGATAGGATGGAGAGCCATAAAGAAATAATATTGTCTTGTCCTGAGCGGGAGTAAAGATTTCATGATTGACTGACAAGGGCTTACCTCAATCGATGCAACTAAGGGGCGTATACCATGTATACTATCGATTCTTGTGTAGGGGAACATTATATCAGCTGTCTAACTGAATTAAACTTCATATGATTTTGTATACAATGTGTTAAGTTTCAAACTGAAATGTATAAAAAGAAATTAATTTGTTACTCTCTGTATGTATGGTTTTAAAAATAATCAAAATTACAAAATTTCTGACATACTTAAAATTTATATTATTAACAGCACAAGCTAACACTAATTAATAAATTTATTTCTGGATTCATTTACAAAATAATGATATATATTTTAGCAAAGATTCTTCTTTTTTTAAGAAAGTCTTTAAACTTTTTTGCTTTCTACACCCTTTGGAATATTGTGCTTACCGCAGAATGTAGAGTTGTGACTCGCCGATCGTTCAAAGTGCCGCTGCGCAGTTACGCGCGTCCTCTACATGCGGTGCTGTCTGCCAGCCATGCAGCAGCAGCACCACCTAAGCGGCCAGCCAGCCAGGGGCCACTAGACTCGGACTCAGTTATGATGTGACTGTTAAAGTGTACACACTTCTTACTCAGTTTACTTGATCTGTGACTTTCATGTATTGCGTCTTCCTTGAAATATATTTGTTCAACTTGAAGTTATAACATGTAGTAGTAACAGTGGCATGCCTCTGATGGAATCAGATGTGTTTTTGCACGTGTCACTAATAATGTAATATGTGGTGTGATAGAAGTGAAAATTGTTAAGACAGTGTGATTTAGAAGTATGTAGCAACAGATAATTCTTCGTCATTTATTCCGTCTTCAGAAACCCACAACATTAAATCAATGTTCAGCAGCAAGGCTGTAAACCTAGACACAATAACTTGGAGCCAACAACAAGAAGAGGTAAGGAAGATAATTAAAAAGTTTTTCTTTTGTATGTCTTATGACTCTCGAAGCTTTTGAACATGGTGAGGAGACAAAGAGAATAGGTGTGGCATGAAAGGATTCATCTGCCAGTGGCAGATTGTATGGCAAAATATACACAGCACATTTAATGGCTCCTGTAAACTGCCACTGTCTCACTTGTCAACCAGCCAATGTTTACAGCAAGTTCTCTGGTGTATCTACTGGTGACGAGTCTATGCTACATTGTTTTCTCCTCAGTTGTGATTTGGTACTCCGCTGTTACTTGCTTAATGTGGTATTGTCTTCACTCACGGTTTAACCAACATTTGTGCTTCAGTGAACAAACCAATAGCATAGTAGTGCACCAAGTTGGTTCTGTGTCAGAAAGTACTCTCCCAGTTCACTCCTTGCCAGTTTTCCTCAGGATGGTAGTGACCTACGGTCACTGGTACGCAGTGAAAGAAGATTCAAAGTTATTTATTTATTTCCATAAAAATACAGATAGCATGTTGACTTGTAGTTAGCATCTGATGTCAATGTCCACTGAGGAACGGCGTCATAAGCTCCCTTCTGCCTGATGATAGCAGTTGACACCACAGAGTTTGTTCCAGCCGGATGTTGCGCTGGCAGTTCATCACTTGTGGTGCTCCTACCTTTGGCTGTACCATGACGCCATGGCACTGAGTGATGTCGGCACGTGTATT
The DNA here is from genome assembly GCF_023864345.2 of Schistocerca serialis cubense. Classification (NCBI taxonomy): domain Eukaryota; kingdom Metazoa; phylum Arthropoda; class Insecta; order Orthoptera; family Acrididae; genus Schistocerca; species Schistocerca serialis. The sequence continues at coordinate 212,120,200 of NC_064644.1, forward strand.
GAACCTATACAATCTGACCTGGGAGGGAATCCGTCCCCACCAATTCACCATCTTTCTTCAACATCCATCATACTTCAATGATGGTTGCTGTGAAGCAATGATATTCGACAATATTTGTCTGCTGTCCAGGTTGGCCGTATTCAGTCCACTGGAATGTCAGGAATACTGGCGTCCTCATCCTGGTGGGACACAAAGGCCTCCAGGTCCTCCCATCAGTGAGAGAGGCAGACTGTGATATTGAATCCTGTGACTAGTGATTATGGTGAGGTATCTGTCTCTCCTAGTAGCACCTATTGTTGTCCATAGTATGCAAGAAATCTACAACAGACTTGTACCAGAAGTCACTTCACTGCAATCAGGGGACTGAGTGAAAACACCATGTACACCATTGATCTATCCGACCAAGTGCCTTACAAGCTAAACTGCTGGGTATTGATGGAGTAAAGTAGTGGCTAATGTTTACCCAACATAATTCACCATAACTGCATAGGGCTTGCCATTACAAAGGTATTCCATCTGCTGTGCTAGCTTAACGTGTTTGTTATAGCATAGAAATGGTTTGTAAAACTCTTGGTACCATTTGTTGCATTCACCTTAGCATTTCTTTCATCACATACAAAGGTGACGCAACTGTGTTTGGCTGCTCTGACCCACTACATTGTGCTTAACTCTGCTGCCTGGCTTGACAGAAACACTGATGTTGTGTTTTGCTTTCACCCAGTCTCGGTGGTGAAATATTCTCATTGCAATTGGCTTTCTGGGACTTTGAACATTTTAACCGCTTTAGTGCCCCTCCTGGAAGAGCAGTCTGTGATGAGAGGGATCATACATGGTATACAGCCATTGTAATGAAACTTCTAAAAAGAAAAGGGTCACCAGCATAACAGGTGTAAACCAATGTATAGGGATATAAATAGAGAGATGCACTTGACTGTAAAGCCTTCAACAAATACTGCAGCAGAGTATTATTGAAAGATATCTCATAATACCAAAAGAAATTCTGACAATATTATGAAAATGGTAGATTGCTACTATCTGAGTAGCAATCAGTCCTTATCATAATATTGTCATTATTCCATCCTCGATTTTGCGTTGTTCAAAACAAATTCCGGTCACATATACAGGCTTTTGGCACCACAATCGGTGTCCAGACAGTCATGCCAAGAAAATAAACAAAATTGAGATTAGAAAAACAAAAATCGAAATTTACAGAGTTCTCCATCAGTGGTTGGCACAGCATAATAACAATATTAAGAAGGAAAAAAATATCAGTGGCACTGAAAAATCAACTGAAGTCTCCAAGTTCCAGGGCCCAATGGAATCTGTGAGATTCTTTACAACTTTTGTCACTGATTTAGCCCTACTTTTAATTTTAAGGTACTGTAGAGTCCTCAAACAAAAAAACTATCCTCAGTGGTTGGAAGAATGAACAGGTCACACCCTCTGTTAGAAGGGTAGCGGACCTGATCACAAAAGTACTACCCAATATCCTTAACATCCACTTGTGATAGAATCTTAGAACACTTCCTAAGCTCAAATGTAACAAGGTATCTCAAACAGAATAACCTCTTCCATGCCGACCAGCAGTGATTTCAAAAACATTAATCTAGTGAAACCCAACTCTCACTTTTCGCAAATGAAATCTGAAGACCAAGGATCAAGGCAACAATATAGATACAGTATTTCTTGACTTCTGAAATGAATCCAACTCATTACCACTCATACACTTATTATCAAAAGTACACCTGCATGTGCTAATATGCAGAATTTGTGACTGGGTTGAGGATTTAAGGGTAGAGAGGACATAGCTTGTTATCCTTACAACAGGTTTTCATGCTGTATTAATATATATATATATATTGTTTTGTGTATTTTCAGGGAATTAGCAACTTTTTCGCTAAATCAGATTAAAAGATAATCATCAGATTTAATTTAAAGTCGTTTGTTCACTGTGTTATAACATGCTGCACCAGCTAATATGCAGTCCCACTGTGAATGCTGTTCTCGAAAGCTGGGATGAGTTGGTTGATGTTCATGAGCAGCTGGAAATAGCCTTGACTACTGTCAAATGATTGGCAGTTGCTGCGAACTGGTGTATTGGAAGAGCTCCTGAGAGTTGTGTACCTGTGATAACAGTACCAGAGGTACCTCAAGTACTATCCTCTCCCGTGGATCCTGTCTCCTCTGCAGGTAGTACAGGATCTGTCATTGCTCAACTACTTGACTGTAAGTGGTGCAGCAATGGTAGATCTAGATGTCCTGTATGGACATATGGTGAATGATAGTGCCCCTTAGGGAAATGGAAGCAAGGGGCGTCGGGTGCCCTACCTATGCCTGGGTGCCTCATTCAACATGTTGAGAGGCTATTCCAGTAGCCACTGAGGGAACAGGTTGCAACCAACTGCAGATTGTGGCACATGTTGGAACACATGATGCCTGTCATCTGGGCTCCTAGGTCATTCTTTTGTCATTCCAGAGACTGAAAGAGAATGTCCGGAAGACTAGCCTTGTGCTTGGAGTTTCAACTAAGCTCACAATCTGCAGCATTGTCTCCAGAACTGATTGTGGCCCTTTGTTTCTGAGTCAAGTGGAAGGAGTGAACCAGAGACTTCAAAAGTTCTGTGACAAGCCGGGGTGCAACTTCCTGGACTTGCACCATAGGGCTGAGAACTGTAGGGTCCCCCCTGAATGGGTCAGGTGTGCTCTACACATCAGAGGCTGCTATTCAGGCAGCTGAACATATGTGGGGTACACATATGGGTTTTTTAGATTAGGTAACTCTCCATCCAATCCAGATTATGATAGCTGTAGGAAACCCAGAAGTATCAGTGTAAGATCGTAAAATCTGCTTCACACAGGTGAGAGTATTAAAATCTTAATGGTAAACCGCTGATGCATTCACAGCAAAGAGCCAGAGTTTGAAGCGCTCATGAAAAGCAGTGAAGCTCAACTGATACAGGGTACAGAACGTGGTTGAAATGTGGAATTGATAGCAGTGAGAATTTTGGGGAATCTTGAAGTGTATATCAAAAGGATGGACAAGTGGGAAATTGAGGTAGTGTATTTGTCACAGTAGCCAAGAAACTCAAATCCACTGAGGTAAAATTGAAGCTGCATGTGAGATCGTTTGGGCAAGACTCATTATCAGGGGTGGGCATAAAACGAAAATTGGATCCTTGTAATGCTCACCAGACTCATCTCCGGATGTAATCAAAAATCATATAATTTTCCCAGTTGATTGTTGGATGTGTAAAGTCTCCACCGATGATTACAGTTTTGTTAGTGGTGGTCATAAGACATCCTGTGAAACTTTACTAAATGCCTTCTTTAACAACTATCTAGAACAGGTATCTAGGAACCACACTCATGGTGGAAATACATTTGATGTAATGGCAACAAACAGATCAGACATCATTGAGGATGTCCACATTCAAACTGGTATATGTGACCATGACATGATTGTGGCAGCAATGATTACCAAAGTACAAAGGACACCTAAGACAAGCAGGATGATATACATCTTCAGTGCACTAGATAAAAAAATCAGTAGTGCCATATCTCAGTTAGAAACTTGAAACTTTCAGCACGGGGCAAGAACATGTGGATGAACTCTGGCTCAAGTTTAAAAGAATAGTTGACCATGCACTGTATAGATAAGTACCTAGTAGGACAGTTCATAATGGGAAGGAACCTCCATAATACACAGTCACTGTAAAGAATCTTCTACATAGAGTTTACTGCATAATGGATGTTAAACAAAGGGTAGGGCTATATATAGGGAGATGTTAAATGAAACTTGTTCGGCTGTCAAGAGGGCAATGTGTGATGCCTTCAATGGCTACTGTAGCAGAATATTGTCAAGTGATCTCTTACAGAACCCAAAGAAATTCTGGGCTTTTGTTAAGGCTGTTAGTGGCACCGTAGTTAATGTCCAGCCCCTAGTGAATGAGACAGGAACGGAAACTGAGAGTAGCAAAGCAAAAGCTGAATCACTTAACTTCATTTTCAAATGTTCCTACACAGGAGAATTGCCCCAATTTAATCCTTATACCATGAAAAAGATGATAGAAATAATTATTAGTGTCAGTGTTGTTGAGAAACAGCTGAAATCATTAAAACTGAATTAAGCTCCCGGGCCCAATGGAATTCCGGTAGACTCTATACTGAATTTGCTGCTCAATTGGAACCTCTTCTAACTACAATCTATCACAGACCCCTCAAACAAAAAAACCTGTGCCCAGTTCTTGGAAAAAGCACAGGAGTGTAATAGAAGTGATCCACAAAACTACCGTTCAGTATCCTTGACATTGATTTGTTGTAGAATCTTAGTAGATATTCTGTGATCAAACATAATAAGGTACCTCGAACAAAATGACCTCCTCAATGCCAACTGGCATGTATCTCGAAAACATTGATTATGTGAAACCCAACTCACACTTTCCTCCTATAATATAGTGAAAGCATTGGATCAAGGAAATCAGATAGGTACTGTGTATCTTGATTTCAGAAAACCCAAGACGCAGTACAATGTCAACACTTATTGTGAAAAGTACAATCATATGGGATACCAAGTGAAATTTGTGACTAGATTGAGGACATTTTGGCAGGGAGGAAGCAGCGCATCATCTAGGATGGAGATTCATCATCAGATGTAGAAGTAACTTCAGGTGTGCCTCAGCAAAGTGTGTTGGGACCCTTGCTGTTCGTGTTGTACATTAATGATGTTGCAGACAATACTAATAGTAAATTCAGGATTTTAGAAGATGATGCAGTTACCTGTAATGAAGTACTTATCTGAAACAAACTGCGGAAATAGTCTGTCAGACTTTGATAAGATTTCAAAGTGGTGAAAAGACTGGAACTTGCTTCACATCTTCTGAAAAATGAAATTCTTCACTTCACAAAATGAAAAAACCATAGTATCCTGTGACTATAATAGAAATAAGTCACTGTTGGAATTGGCTAACTCATACAAAAGACTGGGTGTAACACTTCGCAGGGGTATGAAACAGAATGATCACATTGGCTGAGTCAGGGGTAAAGCAGGTGGTTGGTTTGTGGGCAGAATACTGGCGAAGGGGAAGCCATCTACAAAGGAGATTACTTCCGAATCAGTCATGCTACCGGTTCTAGAATAATGCTCAAGTATGTGGGGCCCATACCAGATAGGTCCAATGGGATATTGAACGTATACAGATCAGGGCAGCAGAAATGGTAACAAGTTTGATTAATCCATGGGAGAGAGTCACAGAGATACTGATGGAACTGAACTGAAAGACTCTTCAAGACAGACATGAACTACCCTGAAAATGCCTGTTAATGAAGCGCTTTAAATTATTACTGTAGGAATATACAACAAAACCCCTATATATTGTTCACACTGGGACCATGAATATAACGAGTAGAATAATTACTGTACACACAGAGGCATTCAAACAACCATTCTTCCTGCATCCGTATATCATTGGAATAATTGGTAAAATGGGATGTACTCTCTGCCATGCAACACCTCACGTTGGTTTGGAGAGTATAGACGTAGACGTAGATATAGAGTGTAACCTACAGATGCAGAAGTAACTTCAGCTATGCTGCCGAGAAGTGTGTAAGGATTCTTGCTGTTCATATTATATATTTATGACTTTGCAGAAAATACTAACAGTAACCTCAGAATTTTTTTGCTGCTGTAGTTCACAATAAATTATTGTCTGAAAAAAGTTGCACAAATATTTTGTCACATTACTGATAACATTCCAAAGTGGTACAAAAATTGGAAACTTGCTTTATGTGTTGATATATGTGAAATTCTACAGCTAAAAAAATGAAAATAAAAAAAAAAAAAGATACTATGACTACAATATACTAAGTCACAGTTGGAATCAGTGAATGCATACAATCATTTGGGTGTAACAGACTGTATGTATATGAACTGAAATGGTCATACGGGTTCAGTAATATGTAAAGTAGGGGGCAAAACAGTTCATTGGGGAATACTATGGCAATACAATCAGTCTACAAAGGAGTTGGCTTCTTAAATTATCATGCAACTCACTGTACAATATTGCTCAAGTGTGAGTGACCCGTATCAAATAGGACTAACTGTGGATACTGAACCCATGCAAAGAAGGGAAGCACAAATGGTCACAGGTTTCTTTGACCCACAGGAGAGTGTTACAGATGTGCTGAGAAAACAAACTAACATTTGCTTGAAGACAGATGCATACTATCCCGTAGAAGGCTGCTTAGAAAATTGCAAGAAGCAAGTTTGATAAATCTAGAAATATATTATAAGCCCCAAAATATTGCTTCCACTGAGATCACAAAGACAGGATTACAGTGTGCACCAAGATGTTCAAGCAATGATTCTTCCACACTCCAAATGTGAATGTAACAGCAAGAAGCCTTAATAACTGGTGCAATGCACAATACCATCCACTATGCACTTCACTGTGGTTTCTGAGCACAGATGTAGAAGCACGGAAACTTCAAGAAGTGAAAATAATATAAATATGTATAAAACTAAGAGGAAGATTTTAATGGTGAGGAACTGTAATCTTTTATAAATGTGGTACAAATATACTGTACTGTGATGAGTGCATTAAATGCAAATGAAAAGTGGTTTGATAAAGTCAAATGATGATGATGATGGATGGAGAGGATTTTAAGGGCGCACGACGGCAAGGTCTTCAGTGCCCACTCAGTAACAGATTGCGATGGGTGTCAAGAAAAGACTCAGAACAGTGAGATAAAACAGAACGTAAGACACAAGAAACTAGCTGGGAAAAATATGTGCCTACCCACACTGAAGCGTGGGACGTAGCTTGCCGCCAGCAGTAAAACATGGACAACCCCGGAAGAAAGTGGTAGAGGGAGGTAAAACAATATAGGAGATGGTAGTGGGTGGCTGACCGCAAGGAAAAAGGGAGGAGCCAGTCACTTTGCAATACACTAAAACCTCCAGCCTAAAAGTTTAGGCCAGAGTCCAGACACACCACAAAACTTTAAAACCCTAGACACACACATCTCATCATTAGCTACAACACAGGGCAGATCCCCATCAACTTGTGCTTTTGCCCTTGCATCACAGTATGAAATGCAGTCTGTTAAAATGTGCCGGACAGAGATGTGCACACCACAAGCATCACAAATCGGGGGCTCCTCCCCCCATAATAGAAAACTATGTGTGAGAGGACAGTGCCCAATCTGAAGACGCGTGAGGGTCACTTCTTCCCGCCTTAGCACCCAGCAGGAGGTACGCCACGCCCGAGTTGTTGACTTCACCGACCGCAATTTATTGGCCGTCTCTGCCAGCCATTCTTCCTCCCACAACTCCATGCACTTCTTGTGGAGTGCAGAAATGACAGACTGTATGGGAAGAGGACACTGAACCACATCCTGCTCTCTGCAGGCCCGATCGGCCTGTTCATTGCCCCATATTCCTACATGACCAGGCACCCAGCAGAAGGACATATCCTTACCCCATCGTTGGAGCAAGTACAGTTGGTCATATATCAGCTGGACCATCTCCTCAGTTGGGTACAGATTCTCCAATGATTGTAAGGCACTAAGAGAATCAGAGCAGAGGAGAAATCGATTGCCCCAAACACGATTCATCTGCTCCAGTGCCTTCAGGAACGCTTGGAGCTCCGCTGCGAAAATGGTAGATTCATCAGGGAGGCAAATCTGGGTAACATGATCAGGGAGCACTACAGAACAGCCAATGAAATTCTCCTGTTTGGACCCATCAGTGTAAACGACGGTAAAACCGTGATGCGCATCTAAAATGTTAAAAAACTGAGATTGGAATGTAAAATCTGGTGTACTATCTTTCTTAAAATTAGTCTAATCTAAAATAAGTCTGGGTCTCCAGAGGAGCCAAGGAGGAAATCTGCTCCAACCGCGACGGAAAACATGAAGACCAGCCATATCCATCGATGAGAGGCAATCCTGTGCGTGAATCCCATACGGCCACGTTGCTCGTTGCCGGTTATGAAATAGCCATGCCAGAGGAAGCTGAGCAACGGTATGATATGCAGGTGTGTATGGTGTGGACAAAGTTTTATACGCCTGGCACACTGTAAGAAGCCGCCGCCGCCGCATATGAAGTGGCGGTTCACCAGCCTCTGCACAGAGGCTTGGTATGGGGCTAGTTCTGAATGCTCCAGTGGCCAACCGAAGCCCTTCATGGTGCACAATGTCCAACATCTTTAAGTAAGAAGGCCTCATAGACCCATACACCGTGCACCCATAATTGAGCCGAGATCGCACAAATGCCCTGTAAAACTGGAGCAGACAAGACCTGTCAGCTCCCCATGTACTGTGGCTAAGGCACTTTAAAATACTTAATGCCTTAAGTGACCGTCATTTCAGGTCTTTAAGATGAGGTAACCACATAAGCTTTGAATCAAAAATGAGCCCCAGAAATCTCACTGTGTCATTAAAAAAGAGGACAGTGTCCCTTATCCTCAACTCAGGACAGGTTAAAATTGAACGAGAACGGTGAAAAAGAACAGTCATCCAAACATTTAAGAGTAAGTTGCAACTGATGTGTTGTCGTTGCAAGGCTTGAAGAAGAGCAAAACAAAGAGAAATCATCCACAAACAAGGACCATTGGACAGGACTTTTCACTATGGACGTAATGCTATTAATAGCGATGGCAAAGACAGCCACACTTAGAACACTACCCTGAGGGATGCCGTTCTCCTGCTCAAAGCGGTCGGACAGGACGTCACCAATTCGGTATCTAAAATATCGTGGTGAGAGGAAATACTGAATAAAAAAAGGAAGACAACCACGAACACCCCATTCGTGAAGCTGCTCCAGGATGAGACGCCTTCAAGTGGTATCGTAGGCTTTCTCGATGTCAAAAAATACACCTAGAAGGTGATGATGGCTTAGGAAAGCTTGTTGTATAGCTGCCTCCAGGAGGGCAAGGTTATCGAAGGTGGAGCGAAACCTCCAGAACCCACATTGAAAGCGACTAAGGAGTTGCCAGGATTCTAACATCCAGACAAGGCAGCAGTTGACCATCCGCTCCAACTAGTGAGGGCAACACTACGGTAGCTACTCAGGCTCGTGCGGTCTTTCCCAGGTTTTAAAAAAGGAATTAAAACTGCCTCACACCACGAGTCAGGAAAGTGACCTGACGCCCAAATGGCATTAAAAAGTGTGAGGAGGATTTGTTTGTTGGGCCTTGTGAGGTGCCGTAGCATACTGTAATGTATCCTGTCGTGACCAGGGGATGTGTCACGAGCTGCAGAATCCAGCTCCCACATAGAAAATGGGCAGTTGTAAACTTCATGAGAGGTGGACTGGAAGTCCAGACTACACCTCTCAACAACCGCTCTATGGCAATGGAAACCCGGATCCTGACTGGTTGTTGCAGTAACCATGGCAAAATATGCTGCCATAGTGTGGGCAAAGTCTCGCGGATCCATGTGGAGAGTGCCGTTAGCCATTACAGAAGCCATGGGGCACCTCCCTCCTCTCCCAGAAATTCTCCTGATGGTCTCCCACACAATGGAACTTTTGGTGGAACGATTAATGGCGTTCAGGAACTGTTGCCACAACTTCTTCTTGCTCTCTCGAATAATGCGGCGACATTTCGCCCTCGCCACCCTAAAGGCTGCAAGATTCTCAGCAGTCGGCCAACAGTGGAACCGACGCAGAGCTGCACGCCTGGTCGTGATTGCAGAGCGGCATTCGACACTCCACCAAGGGATAGGTTGCCTCTTCCAGTGGCATGTGGAATAGATGCTTCAGCGGCAGGGTGGACCGTTTTGGTAATATGATCCACCCATGCCTCAACATTCGCACAGTGTTCAAACTGGGCCAACTGGCTATAAAGCGTCCAGTCGGCCCCACTGAGCACCCATCTTGGTGGTCTCCTTTCAGGGCCCATGCCATCTGGCAGGTGAATCCAGATTTGGAAGTGATCACTGCCATGCAAGTCAGCAACCATTTCCCATTGAGCACTGGCGGCAAGGGCTGGAGAGCAAAGTGAGCGATCAAAGGCAGAGAACAACCCAGACACTGTGCAGAAGTGAGTGCTCTGTCCTCCATTGAGCAAGTAGGCACAGGATGATAGGTGAAGCCTCTCAATTGCTCTACCCCTGGGACAGGTAATTGCAGAGCCCCAAAGCACATTGTGGGCATTAAAATCACCGCAAATAATGAACGGCTGGGGGAGGTGTGTAAGAAGTTTGGTGAGGGCCACTTCATCAAGTGCATCATGTGTGGGCAAGTAAAATGAACATACAGTCAATGGATGATGTATGTGCACAGACACAGCGACAGCCTGTAAAGTCATTGTAAGCGAGAGAGGTGAGGAGTGGTAGTCCGTCCAGACGAAAATACCTACGCCTCCTATAGCTCTCTCTCTCTCCACACAGGTCGTCCTTTTTGTGGAGCGTATAGCCTCGTAGCTCAGGGGAGTATGATGATGGAAATAAGTCTCCTGGAGACACAGACGTCTACCCTGAGAGAGTAGACGAAGTTCCTACACATGCATCCTGAACCCCTGCAAGTTCCACTGAAGTATGGGAGCCATCTATGGTGGGGTTAGCACCTTCATCCTGTATCTCCGTCTGGGTGGGGAGACTGCAGCAGGTGGAGGGGCAGGCATGGGGCGAGATGATTGCCCCACACATACGTCGTACTCCATCAGCTCTGGGGAATAGTCAGATGAAGCCTCACATAAAACAACGTCTGCATGGTCAGATGGTTTACCACGTGATTTGACCCGCTGTTGCTGCTGTATAGAAGCTTTCTGCGGTTTTGTGGGCTTTTGGGGGAGCCGACGTGGGAGGGATAATGGCTGTACTGGGCTTCGGAACAGCCTCAGCTGTTGGAGGCACCAGGGGCTGGCCCAAGTTCGCCACTGTACCTTTGTCTGCCGTTCGAGTAGGGGCTACAGGCTCTGAAACACTGGCTGTGTTGCAAGTGCACTGACATCTGCAGGTGCTAGTGCCAACACTCACCACCTCTGTCTGCATAGAGGCATCGGCTTTTGGAGTGGGCTTCTGAACCATGGATGCAAAAGATGCAGCAAATGTGGGAGGGTGCATCAACTTGTAGATCTTTTTGGCCTCACCATAGGGGATACGCTAGGTTGTTTTTATTTCCTGGACTTTGCGTTCCTCCAAAAATACTCGGCAATCCCTACTCCATACAGGGTGGTTCCCAGAGAAATTGATACATTTGTCTGGAGACGAGCAACCAACTCCTTCATGAGCAGCCTTACTGCAGTTGCCACAAGTCGCTTCACCTTTACACCCTAAGATGGTATGCCCAAAACACTGGCACTTAAAACAGCGCATTGGGGTCAGAAAATAAGGCCTCGCACTAAGGCGAAGGAAGCCAGCTTTAACATGTTAGGAAGTTTCGTGCTACTGAAGGTCAGAATAAAGGAGTCAGATTTGACAAGATTGCCATCAACCCTCTTCATGATATGTTGTACATCAACAATACCTTCCAGAGCCCACTCACGTTGCAGTTCTTCCTTGGGAATGTCGACTAGATCCCGGTATGTCACAACACCTTTGCTATAATTGAAGGTGCTGTGCAGTTCAGGGTGTATGGCATACTCCCCAAGGCATTTAGCAGAATGGAGGTTAGATGCTTGCTGGGAAGTAGAAGTTTCCACAAGCAAGGTCCCATTACACAAGCGCTTCACTGATTTTAAGGAGCCACAGATTCATTCCAAACCCTTTTGTATATAGAAGGGCGAAACCTTCTCGAAACTACCCTCCTTCCGTTTCACAATGAGAAACACATTCTGATTACCAGAATGCATTCTGTTACTAAAGACTTTACTTGTCAAAGAAGTGCCAGAGTGAGTGGGGCTAACTGCACAAGCCCTCATGAGAGACTGGGTGTTAGAACCTTCCAGTGGCACACCCTTTCTGCTGGGAGGAGGAAAAGAGAATTTCGAAGGATCCATCTCGGTCCCACGAGCAGATAAGGAAATAGAAGTCCACCTAGACAGAGCCACGCAGGCCTAGGTAAGCCTTATACAACTGAGGTGCGGCAGGTACCCCAGAGGTTGCCCGCTAATGACTGTTCCAACTCAACAGCCATGCATCTCACCAACGCGCAGCACACCTTGAGATTGAGGGGTTGTTTATAGAGGTTTATTCCATCCTCACAATCCAGGAGGTCAAGCCAAGATCCCCATTCCCTGAGACACACAACGTCCCACCGCCTAACCGCACAGTGGTCGTTGAAGTATGCCCACAGGTTACGGTGACAGGGGACTGGTGGCGCTTACCAGTACCCAGCTCAGGTACCTCGGGGTCGCCACCTGAATGCCGAGCCCCTGAGGGCAAAGTCAAATGTGTGTGTATACTGATTTGGAAAAGATTATACTGACACCTTTAGTCCTACAGCAAGATCTGAGACATGAAACAATTTTATATAAGGACTGCATTTCTAAATGGTATTTTTGAAGAAGGAATTTTAATGCATGAGTCAGAATGCTACGACAGTAATAAGGGACCTGTAAGCAAATTGTTGGAAACTATGGTTTGAAGCAAGCATCAAAATGCTGATATACATGTGCTGTTAAATTTCACAGTGGATGTAATGTCTGAGAGATCTGAATTGATCTTTACATGTTCCACAATGAAAGTACGACACCACTACTGCTTTTTCCTGCTGATGATGGGCTGATTATGGAGCAAAGCTGTAAGTGTAGGCAGATGGGCTGAAGAACACAAAGCAGGTCAGTATGCAGTGTACATGACTTTAGCGGGTACAGCACCACAACAGGTGCACTTTGGCATATATAAATACTGACTGTCCAGCAAATCACATCATCACAGCATTATTCAAATCTGCAAGTCATTGGGTAGTCGACAATCATTGTGTCAACCCCAGCTGATGTCCAGACACATCATGATGAGCTGGGGATCAAACTGAGGCCCTCCCAGCCTCTAGGCCACTGGGATCACACAGCCAGATGTTACTTACCTCAGCTGGACAGCTACGGCTGCCTCACTAGCAGCGAAACAAAATAAGTCAGCCACATCATCACATGACACAATGCTGCTGCAGAATGTCTACTATGCTAGGTTTCTCTGTGCTTGGGTCGTGCCAAGTGCCACCTCTACCACAATGCTTCTCCATTATGAGATCATGGAACATGGATGCTGTGGATCAATGTCACACTCGCCACATGATGAGAGTACACAACTGCAATAAAACTGTTGAAATGATAAATTTGTATGCATGCCACCTGTCTTGCTATGGCCACTTTACGCAACTGACAGACTCCTGTAGTGTCCATCTACCCATCATTCCCCCAACTCTCAGGTGGAGTGAGCTGTATGCCATCTTGACAACCTGCAGAACACCTTTCCACCCATTGGTAGTGGACATTTGTTGCTAATCTGCTACAATGAGCTGTGCTGAATGAGAGAGTAAATTTATTGAACAGTTGGCTAATTGCTTCCACATCACTGTAGACGATCTGGACACCTAGGTTTATAAATCAAGAACTTAGAAAATTGGATTCAAATAAATCAGTCTGCATTTAAGATGAGGAATTTACAGAAGTGCGGCATGATGGATCAAAATCATTATCTTTACCAACAGAAACAAGATGGATAGCAGGTGGGTCACTGGCTTTCAATAATGCTGAACTCTATTTAGGAATAGTTGCAAATCTGATGAACTTAATACAGCCCACAACATAAAATTTATTGTACACAGTTAATCTAGCTTTGACAGTTCAAGATGCAGAAACACAGGTGCATCATGCACTGCTGAAAATAATACTTAGGTATACTAAAATGACTATATTATGAAAAGGACATATTGCTACTCACCATATAGCACAGAAGTCGGTAGCAGATACACAGAACAAAAAGACTATCAAACGAGTATGCTTTTGGCCAAAAAGATCTTAATCAGAATTAGACAACACCAACATGCAATCACAAATCACACACACATGACCACAGTCTCTGACTGCTCAGGCCAGACTGTGAGCAGCAGTGCATGATGGGAGAAGCAGTCTGGGTGGTACTGGTACATAGGGGGCTGGGATGAGGAGGGGGAGAGGTAGCAGGGCAGGAGTGGGGGACGATAAAGTGCTACTTATGGGAGCATACATGGACAAGGTAGAGAGAGGGTAGGGCAGCTAGGTGAAGTCACGAGCTTAGACAGAAGACAGGGAAGGGGGAGGGGAGGCAGGGGGCAGTGGATAACGAGAGAAGTAAAAATATTGTGAGTGTATTGGTGGTACCACATGGTATCCCACTTGTCACTACTATTGCCACCTCCCTTAACACTAATATTCCTAATGCCCTTGGCCTTGCCACCATTGAACTCTACATTTCCCAGTGCCCAATGGATTTCACGCCTACAACCTACTTCCCAGTTACAATGATCAACTATATCCTCACCCACAATTACTTCACCTATAAAGGCATCACCAGCAAACAAATACAGGGTGTGGCAATGGGCACCCGCATGGCAGCATCCTATGCCAACACATTCACAGGCCGTCAGGAGGAATCCTTTCTAACCATCTAGAATACCAAACACCTTACCTGGTTCACATTCACTGATGACATCTTTATGATCTGGATCGAGTTCTGAGGGCCCTGTGCCCTATCCACATTCCTCAGGAATCTCAACACCTGCTCCTGCACTCACTTCATCTGGTCCTCCTCAACCCAACATGGCACCTTCCTTGACATTGACCTCCTCCACACATATCAACTTATTCAACTGTAAGAAATACCTCCACTTAACAGCTGCCAACCATTTCATACAGCCTAGTCACCCCCCCCCCCCCCCCCACCACCACCGCCATGAACCGTGCCTGCCGTTGGTGGGGACGCTTGCGTGCCTCAGCGATACAGATGGCCATACCATAAGTGCAACCACAACGGAGGGGTATCTGTTGAGAGGCCAGACAAACAGGTGGTTCCTGAAGAGGGGCAGCAGCCTTTTCAGTAGTTGCAGGGGCAACAGTCTGGATGATTGACTGATCTGCCCTTGTAACACTAACCAAAACGGCCTTGCTGTGCTGGTACTGCGAACGGCTGAAAGCAAGGGGAAACTACAGCCGTAATTTTTCCTGAGGTCACGCAGCTTTACTGTATGGTTAAATGATGATGGCATCCTCTTGGGTAAAATATTCCGGAGGTAAAATAGTACCCCATTCGGATCTCCGGGCGGGAACTGCTCAGGAGGACATCATTATCAGGAGAAAGAAAACTGGCGTTTTACGGATTGGAGCGTGGAATGTCAGATCCCTTAATTGGGCAGGTAGGTTAGAAAATTTAAAAAGGGAAATGGATAGGTTAAGTTAGATATAGTGGGAATTAGTAAAGTTTGGTGGCAGGAGGAACAAGACTTTTGGTCAGGTGAATACAGGGTTATAAATACAAAATCAAATAGGGGTAATGCAGGAGTAGGAGTACATTATACCAACATACCCATTTCTGCAGACCTTGATCTAAGTGTACACTATATGATCACAAGTTACTTTCTGAATGCATTTCTTTTAACCTGAAACTCAGCTGTTAATGTTTCTAACCTCAAAATTGAACTGACAGTGATCTAAACTCATTTGACGGCACTTTAACCTCAACTTGCATCAGTATTTTCCAGCATTTTTCTTTTCATCATTTCCAGTCTTGCCAACAATGGCAAGAACAGTTCACTGAAACTGGACCTGTAACCTGTTAAGCTGAATAGTTTCCACACTAACAGTAGTTTGCAGGCTGTAGTTTCACACTGAATATTTACTCCCAGTCATACATTGTACCAGAAAAAAACTGATAATTATACTGAGATATGCCTACCTCATTAAACAATCAAATACAAATATATTTAGGACAGTAACAATTATGAGGCAACTTGTTTATGTAACCCCCCTGCGTTAATTAGTTGCAGTTTGTGTTGATGAAATTTACAGTGAACATTACTTGTAATAACTTTTTTCTGTAAAAGAAAAAGACTTACTTTTATTGTTCACTATTACTTTAGTGCTACACTTACGTTCACGTGTTTGATTGTACTGATAATTTAATTTTTTATGGTGTGTGCTGTGTCATGAAGCAGAATAGTATTTAAAGACATTACAAGTTCACTTAAATAGAGTGGTTGAAAGAAAGAAAAACACACCATTGATAAGTTCTGATAGTTCCCTTGTCGCCTGAATATACCCACGATGTACTGAATTCTTTAAAAAATATTTTTTTTTTTTTTTTTTTGTATTGTGGTTCTGTTGGTAAAATTTGTCAGTATATTATAATTACAGACCAATATCCTTAACATTTATTTACTGCAGAAGTTTTGAACACATTCTGAGTCTGAATATAATAACTGTCTTTAAAACAGAAAAGCTTGTAACCACAAGTCAGTACAGATTTAGAAAGCATCACTCAGGCCAAACTCAGCTTGCCTTTTTTTCACGATTTCCTACATACCATGGGTGGAGGACAACAGGCAGATTCCATATTCCTAGCTTTCCAGAAAGTGTCCACTGCACACTGTTGACAAGGGTCAGAGCATATGGATTAGGTTCCTAGATATGTAAGTGGCTTGAAGACTTCTTAGATAATAGATGGCAGAGTGTTGTCATTGACAGTGGGTGTTCATCAGAGACAACGGTATTACCAGGAGTGCTGCAGGGAAATGAGATAGGACCATTGTTATTCTATATTCACATAAATGATCTGACAGACAGGCTGCACAGCAATTAATTGCCGTTAGCTGATGATGTTTTGGTCTATGGGAAAGTGTTGTCATTAAGTGACTGTAGGAGGAGACAATGTGACCTGGAAAGAATTTCTAGCTGATGTGATGAAATGCAGCTTGGTCTAAATACAGAAAAATGTAGGGTAAGGTAACTAGGGAAAGCAATACTGTATCATTCAAATACAGAATTAGTAGTGTGTTGCTTGACATAATCACATCAGTCAAATATCTAGGCATAATGTTGCAACGTGATATGAAATCGAATGAGCATACCAGGTTGGTAGTAGTGAAGGCAAATGCTCAACTTTGTTTCATTGGAAAAATTTTGGGAAAGTATAGCTCACCTATAAAGGAGACAGTGTATAGAATGCTAGTGTCACCCAGTCTTTTCTACTGCTCAAATGTTTGCGATCCCCACCAGGTCAGAATAAAGGAAGAGATTAAAACAATTCAGAAGCATGCTACTAGTTTTGCTACCAGTAAGTTCGATCCGCACACAAGTATTACAGAGATGCTTCTTAAAGTCAAATGCGAATCCCTGGAGGGGAATCGATGCTCTTTTCACAAAGCAGTGCTGTGGAAATTTAGAGAACCAGCATTTGAGGCTGATTCCAGATCAGTTCTACTGCCATCAATGTACATTTTGCATCAGGACCACGAAGATAAGATGCAAGAAATTGGGGCTTCTACAGAGGCTTATAGACAGCTGTTTTTCTGTCACTCTATTTGTGAGTGGAACAGGAAAGGAAATGACATGTAATAGAACATGGTACCTTCTGTTGTGCACTGTACAGGGACTTGCAGTGTGTGTGCGCAGTTGTAGAATCATCAGTTTCATAATGGAGGGAGGCCTGGTCGTAAAAATTGTAGATGCACAGTAAGGCTGGACTACAGCAAGCAGTTCAAATGCATCTAGGTTATAGGCATTAGGTGAAGATCAAGGGGCTTCTGAAGGTTTTGCTAGTGTGGCGAGCTCCATCAAAGCAGTCATCAGACTAAAGACAGCAACAAACAAAAAATCAAAGTGCCATCAGACTTATAAAAGGATTAGGTATTTATGGGTGAGGTAAAAGCTGACAGGCAGCTAGCATTAATGGTAATATATCTTAACAATATTTCAACATGTAAACTGATTATGTACAAAGTCTTTGGTGTTATTTTAGTTGTTCTGTTTCTGTTGAAAAAATGGATGTTGCATCAAAACTCGTGTGTGATTTATTTTCATGTTTTTAATCAATAAAATACCAATTTTACAGGACTATTCAAAAAGAAGGAAGAGATTTCCAATATTGATCACTTCTAAACTACAAAAGATAGAAACATGATTCCAAAGTTCCTGGAAAGTGAAAATTTCTAATTTTTATGTATTCAATGTGAGTACCACGTGCTACACAACAAATATCAAAGCGGTGGCCCATTGCCTGCCACGCACAAAGCAGCTGGTCTCTTGTTATCAAATTCACAGCTTCAACAAAGCGCTGTCACAGACTTTCAAGAGTGTCAGACATAGGGGGGATAAAAATGTGATCTTTCACATAACCTCAGACATAGAAGTCAAGAAGTCACATCTGGAGACCTGCGAGGTCACTGGCGATGAAGTTCATCTTCTGCTGCTCTTCTTCCAGTCCAACATCCTCGAATGATGTCATTCAGGTCACAATGGATGTAATTAGAGGTATGAGCCAGGGTACCATCTTGCATGAAGCTGAAGTCATTTTAATCACATTAACATTGAGGAAATAAACAGTTTTGAAGCAAGTCTAGTTCTAGAATTCAAATTTTAAACTGTTGTCCACCCAGAAATGCTGGATTTATGGTGCTATCTTTTGTAATTTAGAAGATATAAATGTCTGAACTCTGTTTCTTGATCCTGAATAGCCCTGTATTTTAATCAGCTGATGTTGATTTGTTACCCATGGTTGTTCCCACTGCCAATTAGCACTTCACATGCACGTTACCTGGCAATACAGATGAATGGTGTTCTTGATCCACTGTCACATGTGGCTGCTAATATGTATTCACATTTTAGGATATCTGTTTTATTCCTGACATTGTTGCAAAAATGAAATAATGTCTCCAAGCTTTGTAACAGTGGCCATGTTATGTGACTTGGAACAGCATGTATTTTAAGATACATGTGTATTAAGGTGATAAAATTAACAACATTCAAATACGTAATACTACTATAGCTATGGGGCTTTCACCCCACAATACGTATGCTTAGTACCGTACTGTATTTAACACTGTAAGCATGATGTTGCATATGCATGTTGCCTAATGCAGAGGCATAAGAGCAGTGAGATGATTTGTCAGTAGAAACCTGACACAGCTTCTGACCATCATCAACAGCAGCAAAACAAACAAAGAAAAACACAAACACACACACACACACACACACACACACACACATTGATCAGAAAATTATTTCTCATGTATTATCTTTAATGCTATACTCTTTTTTGTGCAAAACAATGCCATAAGATAGGATGGAGAGACATAAAGAAATAATATTGTCTTATCCTGAGAGGGAGTAAGGATTTCATGTTTGACTGACAAGTGCTTAGCTCAATAGATACAACTGAAGAGAGACTTTCACGCGGGCAGTTGCAGGACTCGAACCTGTAAGGAACCTACAAGCTAAAAGGGTCTTCCAAGACAGAACTCAGTGTAATTCTCGAGGAAACTTAGGGCCGATGAAAGCCAGTCCCATGCTGATGCTGCTTGAGTAAATGATGGCACAATTGATTCTGCTGTCTTCCCAAGACAGCTCTTAGATACAAAGTACACTTAATTTGATACTTCATCTCTTAATATTGGATTCTGTGACACCTACCATTTCGTTCGTAAAATATTACAGACACTGACCTCAGAGACTACAAAATTCGTATTGTCATCTCATCAGTAGTGCCAATGGATTATTATTTCCGTTTATTTACATTTTCATGTGACTACAACTCATAAAGGTAAGGCTGGTATCTTTCTTCATTGTCAACAGTATTATACAACATAACACTCATGTTACATTTTTACCTCTGACCACGTCTTACAAAATTAGACTGCAATCATTGTTTATTTTCAACAGTTATAAATATTTTCACAAAACATGTCAATATTTTACCACTACATTCTATCACTTTGGGCATAATTGTGGGATATCTGGTTTTGAAGAATGGGATTCAGTGTCCCTAGTTCTCATTGGTAGAGGACTAGCAGCCCTCCAGTCTCTGTCTGGCTGTAGGGCAATGATTCATTAACCACTCACCATAGTCTACATCTGTTTGGCGAGTTGGGGTATATCTCATTATTTCTCATACAAATTCTGACCCAACAGTCTATACTTCCTATTCGACACATTTTCTTACTGCTATTGTGACAACATTTACAATAAATATATAGGCAACACAAGATTATTAATACACATAAAATAGTGGATCCTGAGTATCCCCTGTGGAATACTTGCCAGTACACCATCCTTTGAAGGATTCATTTGTTGATAATTTCCTCTTGTAGTTCATCAGTCTTACACCCAGCAACTTGAGAGTTGTCCAACTGGAGAACTACATGCTTTAAAGGCAGCAATACAGGTATTCCTGAGATTTTTGCTTCTCATCTTCTATAATACAATGGTCTATTTACATCATATTTGAGTTTGAGCTCAGTTCCAGTGGTTGCAGAAAAATATTAATGGATTAAGGATGAGTCCACCTTTTTGTAAGTACACAAATTAGTGTTTTACTGTATCACCCAAAAATGGGTCACAGCATTTGTAACATTCTCAGTGGGTTTCTTGCTATTTTCCTGAAAATACATACGTACGAGTTATTTTAGGATATGGAATATGAGGCATCAAATTTTGTTGTCATTTAAATCATATGTGCACTTTAGCCTTTATTTTACACTGAGTGTGTCCTGTGGCTGCACACCATAATAAGCCACAGGTCTAAATCAGAGCACTAGACATCTGCATACATTAGGGATGTTAGAAAACCGTCTGCATTAATTTTATTATCCGATCTTTAATTTGTATATTTTGGTGAAATTAATGGCATATGTTAGTTTCTGTCCTTACCGTTGTCGTATTTTCCTAGTTCTTAGCTGTGACAAGCTTGTTTTATATATCAAATGCGATTTCATGTAATTGATCTGGACCTGTGGACATCGACAAAGATTTTGTGAAGCTTTGGTACGGTGAACTATTTCGTGTGGTTTGTATATTCATGGATTCTCTTTTGCA
Source organism: Schistocerca serialis cubense (assembly GCF_023864345.2). NCBI lineage: Eukaryota > Metazoa > Arthropoda > Insecta > Orthoptera > Acrididae > Schistocerca > Schistocerca serialis. Next base: position 212,141,145 of record NC_064644.1, read on the forward strand.
TTTTTATAGTATTTACTCACGTTTTCTCCTGTTCGTTTGCAAATACTACGTGCTGTTACTCCGCTGCAGCTTGGACACACCCGTTTCCCTGCACAAATTTACTTCTCTGATGCACTTCCTTCTGTCGTTTCTCATTTGTTTAATCTTTAGTTTTTCTTTGACGCCCGCGCACTGTGAAATGTCATCTCAATGTGTGTGTCCGATAATTCATTCAGAATGTTGAATAGTCTTTTATTACACAGTACTATTTGGTCATTGATAACTTTTTGCACCGTGTGGCAGCCTTGTGGAGACAGTAATTGTCTTCTATTGGTAAAAGTTGTGACATATGGTTTCTGTGTTTCAGGATTAACGTCTGTTTCTATGCCACGGGAGGAGTAGTCGTTTTTGATTAAATACTCTGCAAATGTGGAAAGTGTGCTTTCACTTTTCAGTGATTATAAATGCTTGGAGTATCAAATTCGGAAATTTCTGCATATTTGTCCAATGTATCTTATTGAGAAATTTCTGCATGTCTGCCCAATGTATACTGAATTACACTAATTGCACTTTGCAGGTTAGTTGGTATATACCTACTTTGTTGACTATGTCTTTGGTGGTGTTAGGTATTTTCAGTCTTTTCTGCCGAGTATTGTTTGTTTTATATGGCACATTTATACCATGTTCCTGCATGATGTTTCTTTTGTGTGTGTTATTTTGTTGCCAAATGTCATGTTGTGCCATTTTTGAATATTGTTAAAAGGGACACAGGGCAATTGAGAGCACAGGAAGTTTCTATCAAACTCAGTGAAAAGTTTGTTAACAAGAAGTCAGTACCAGAAAACACTTTTAACGATCATTTTTAAGTGTTTTAGAGAATATATGATCCCACTATTCATTACAAAATTCATGGCTGTACGTGGAAGAGGCAATAGGCCTACCTATGTAATTTGTTAAAACAAATTCAACCCACCTCTCCTACTAAAATGACTCAAAAGTAAAAGGTCACTTGGAATTGATGGCATTTTCAACAGAGTACTAAAAGCTTGTTCCCAACTGATACTGAGGATTCTCAGCCACATGTATAGTACCTCACTGAAACGGGGCATTTTTCCAGATAGACTAAAATATGCTATTGTTAAACCATTGTATAAAAAAGGGGATACGTGTGTTGCTGACAACTACTGCCCATTCTCACTTCTGATAGCTTTATCTGAAATTTTTTGAAAAAATAATGTATTCAAGAGTAACATTATGTATTAGCAAAAATGAAGTATGGTACCAATAAAATGTCAATTTGGTTTTCAGAAATGTTATTCAAGAGGAAATGCTATATATGTTTCTACTAATCAAATATTAACTGCACTGAATAACCAAACATAACCCATTCAGATAATTTCCAATCTCTAAAAGGCTTTTCATTGTGTGATCATGAAATTCTTTTAGATCAGCATATGAATACATATTTAACTGGAAGAATGCAGAAGGCCGAAATTAACATTACAGATAGTCCGCAAACCCTCTAACTGGGGAAGTATGAAGAATGGTGTCCCACAGGGTTCAGTTTTGGGTTCTTATTGTTCATAATATATATTACAGACTTGCCACTCTATATTAATGAAGATGCAAAGCTAGTTCTTTTTGTTGATCATACAAGTACAGTAATCACACCCAACAAACAAAAATCAGCCGAGGAAACTGAATAATGTCTTTCAGAAAATGATTAAGTGGTTGTCTGCAAATTGACTATCACTAAATTTGGAGAAAACACAGTATATATAATTTTGTACACTAGAGTAAATGGCATAAAACCATTTATAGATATGAACTATGAATGGAAGTCTTTGGTAATTCAAAGTTTCTGGGTGTGTGCATTGATGTTAAATTGAATTGGCAGAAACACATTGATCTGCTGGAACAGTTAGGTTCAGCTCCTTATGCTATTAGGCTTATTGCAAATTTTAATGACAAACATATCAGTAAATTAACTTACTATGCGTATTTTCATTCATTGCTTTCATATGGCATCACATTTTGGGGTAATTCCTCATTAAGAGGAAGTCATTGCAAAAAAGCATGTAATCAGAATGATAGCTGGATCCCACCCAAAATCACCATGCAACATTTATTTATGGAACTCAGGATATTCACAGTACCTTCAAGATACTATATTTACTTATGAAATTTGTTATTAATAACCCATCCCAATTCAAAAATAACAGTGAAGTGCATAGGTACAACACTGGAAGAGAGCATGATCGTCACTATTCTGGGTTAAATCTGACGTTGCCACAAAAATCTTTGGTCATTTATCAAATAGCATTAAAAGTCTGGCATATAGCCAACCAACATTTAAAAACAAGTTTAAAAAAATTCTGAATGACAACTCCATCTACTCAATAGATGAATTTTTAGATCTGAAGCAGTAATAAATATTGTGTTAAGAAAACTTACGTTAAAGTGACATGTTTCACGTCATTATGAAATGTCGTATTCATGATCTATGGAACAAGTATTTATGTATGTATATATGTATGTATGTACATACCTACTTATGTATGTTTGTAGGATGTATCTGAGGATGGCCTGCTTATCAGTTGTTGGGTGGTTTCCTGTGCTGTGAATAATTGTACTGTTTGATGTTGCTTTTCTATGCACTGAAAACCAGTGTTTTTTGGTTTTTATTGTGATGCCTAGTAAATCTATGTCTTTGTCTCTTCAGTTTCAAGGATGAAGGGTATTTTTGGGTGACCAGTACAGATGGCTCTGTGTATTCTGTAGTGTCCAATCACGTGTTTCATGTGTCAAGCAAATTATGTCATCAACATAACTGTACCGGTACATTACTTTGTACTTTTTTGTTTCCATTATTTCGTCAAAGATTTTGTTTTCAAGGTGGTTAAGGAAGATGGTGGCCAGCAGGCCACTTATCGGTGACCCCATGGGGAATCCTTCATATAGGATGTAGAGTTCATCTTTCACTCTGAAATAATTTTGACCAGTGATTACCTTCAAAATAGTTGAGACTTCCTGTGTATGTGTTTTTGGTGTAATGTTTGTCCACTGTAGTTGTCTTTCAATTACTTTAATTGTTTCTTCAGTTGGTATGTGAGTGTGCATTGATTTGGGTACATGCAAAAAGGTAGATCCAACCTTAATCCATTGTATATTTATATATTTAAAATGGGTATCACATGACGATCCGCCGCAAATGGTACTGGTCCAACGCAACAGCCATCTAGTGGTAGAATGGGTGAAACTACGAAAATTAGCAGACACACTATCCATGCGCCAGAATAGAGAGCAGTTCTAAACTGCCATCAATTCGCGCATGTGCATTAGGCAGCGATAACTCGCACAAAGGGTGTACCACAGTGCTTTTTGCTAGTTGTTTGCTTATTGTTAGGCGGCTAGTGGTTGATTTCAGAGTTTCATGTTGGGGATTTTGCACATTTTTTCAATAAGTAGGTTTCATAAATGCAGGAATAAAGCTTTTTTTCACAGTAGACTCTTTTACACTACTTGTTTGTGAAATAATTGTTTTTGTATTAATTGTTTGATATTCTAGAAATGAAATGGAGCAAAGAGGCATTAAGCAACTTAAATCTGGCACACAGCAAGGAAAAGTGTATGTATGACCCGCTGTATCAGAATAAGGTATGTCGGCAATTGTCTCTTTCTGAGTAACATGCGTATAACGTTATAAGGTGATTTTTGATTTGAATCTTAATGCCTTAGTTTATGAAAGTTCATTTTCGATTTGACTGCATCTCTTGATTTATTTCAGCATGCCTTAAAGAGAAATTGGTAGTGACAGGGGAGAATGTCTGTTCAGTTTAGTCCAGAGCGACAGACGAGAACTGCAAAACTCTGAGTAGCACATATACATAGTACAAACTTGGAAAAATTACATAAGTGCACCTTTAAGTACTGGTCCTTTAAAGTGATGCCCTAATCGGAAGATTTACTGTCGCTGCCATGGCAATAGCTCCAAAAACAAATGGGTCCTCCTAGTGCAAAGTGCTGTATAAGTACAGGTACCTGTTTAACCAAGAGTCATGATATAATACTAACTGTTGGGTATGTAATTCAGAACAGTGGTAATGTACGTAAGAGAATAACAGTTATTTAATAAATAATAATAAAAAAAGAGTTCATATTATATAGGAAACTTGAGTCGCATAAATATTTTAATTGAATGACATTCCAATATGGCACGCAGTCCCCCTTGTGTTTCGTGCTGTGGAATGAATGTCTTTACAAGAGATTAGACACGTCTTTTTGTGTTTGTGTATCTGTTCGATTACTGGACATGTGCGCCAGGTATATCACATGTGGATGGTGTAACAGGTCTACGTGAACCAGAGTCTAGTTACAGATATGCGCACTTGGGGCACTGGTGCATTGGTGCACAGTTTATGCACCTCGTGTAATTGGGGCTTAAAGCAGGTACTGTCTCTACTTATATTGGCATGTCTCACATGTTTTGATCACAACATAATCCAAGCTCCAGTACCCCTGCATTTTCCCAGAAATGTCAACTTTCCAGTATCGCATATTATGACATCAATCAGCGGTAACTCATTAGATGGAACTGTCAATCCCTCACTTTGGGAGCTATGAATAACCATTCCTCTGTTGAGATACATCTGTCAATCACAATATACTTTAGATTGAAATCCTTAGCACCTCTATAACCAGCTGCAGAATTTGTGCTTTGCGTCTTTCATGATCATAGGTAGAGACGAGCACAAAAATCTGTTTACATATCTGATGCATAACCTTAAAACTTTTACCTTTTATTGTTCAAGAGACAGTTGCACGTACTGCCTCTTGGCTTCATCAGTAGTGAGAAATCTATTTCAGGAGCAATATAGAGAACATTCTCCTAGTTTTATCAACTTCTGCTGGTAATGGCCGTATTTTATATGTATTGTACTCATTGTTATCCACTAGTGCTACACTTAGAACATAACTTAATTTACTGTCAGCTAAGAGTACACTGAAATTTGTAATATGTAATAACTGGTAACCCTGGTTCACAGTGAGTTTGGTCAGAAACTGTTATTCTTTTGTATCATCTGTAATTAACTTTAAGTACTTACAAGTATTCAGCTTGTAGTGACTATTGTTTCCTAAATCATAGTATGTGTAAATCTGTGCATTGTATATCAAACCTGACTTACTCTATATCATTTGAAGTAACTATGAAGTCAATCAAGATTTACAGGCTGAATTAAAAAAAAACAGTACAGTACAATACAATACACCCGACTATGCTCCATTTAGATCCATGCTAATCAGGGCACACACATTACCTTTGAAAAACCAAAGCATTTACACAAGAAATTGATACAGTCAAAGCAATTGCAATAAATTATGGGATTCAGAAAGAATCAGTTCACAAACTATCCAACAAAATACAGGCCAACATCAGTAGCAAAAGTACTGCATGAATAACAACTGCCAACACATTTCTTCACAAGCATTCCCTATGTAGGTATAGCATCATAAAAAATTACGAACTTCTTATAAACACCAATATTAAAACATCATTCTCCACGAAGCATGAACAGTGACACTATTTACCTCCCACAGTAAGCAAGAACACCCCACTAATGGACCATAATGGAATATATAAATTAGAATGTAACAGCTGTGCTTTATTTTATGTGGCCAAAACAGGAAAAACTTTCCACACACATTAGAAAGAACACACTGATGCTTTTACTCTTAACCACTTAAAAAAAATTCACAACAGCCAAGCACACACACCTTAATACCCACAGACTAAGTCACATCAACAACAGACAAACTGTACTCCACACAGAAAACCATAGTAAAAAATGTGATCTTTTAGAACAATTAGAAATGGTGTCATACAAAAAGAAAAATATTTTGAAGACATGTAGAATCAACAGACAGAGTTCTGCAGCCTAAGTTTTTTCAGGAATTTTAAATTATATTTTTTCCTAAAGAAACCAATATTTAATAGTACAACAATTTGATAACATAATCCACATGTGACATATTCACAAATATTTGTTTTGTAAATGATATTGTGTATAATTAATAATGTGGCTTTTTTGAAACAATAACACCTGTGTATTTGTAGTACTGCAGGATCTGTAGATTTGAAATTCTTTGACTTTTTTGACCTTTGAATACAAAATGTGCTGTAGAATGAAAAATGTATAAATGTGCATAAACATGTTTACCCCTACTGTGCTTCAAAATCATGTATCTACCATTCGAAACAGTAAGTTACTTTTCAATTTGTATTAGTTTTGTAAACTTATATTCACTGTGTGCCCACTTTCTGTATTACATTGTAATCTTACCACAGCCAAAATTAACCCAGGGCTCGAAATGCATTGTGAATTGAAATGAAATCACAATTGTGGCTGTAGGCAACTGTTCCTTATTTTACAAAAATAATACAGTCACAGAAGAAACACTGTTAGCAACGGATAAAGTCAAGTCAAATATTTGTACAATACATGTGTTTGAAACATAATTCTGATAAACTTAGTTAAACTCTCTCCATCTGAACAGATCTCGGAAGACCGAATGGTAACAACCGACTGCCATGGCATCCTCAGGCAATAAGTGTGACTGGATGTGGATATGGCGGGTCATGTGGTTGGTGCACCGCTCTCCCAGCCATTGTCAGTTTTCGTGATCAGAGCTGCTACTTTTCAGTCAACTAGGTGCTCAATTGGTCTCACAAGAGCTGAGTGCAACCCTCCTGCTATAAGCATTCAGCAAACCTGGACGGTCACCCATCCATGTGTTAGCGAAGCTCAACATCCCTAAACTTCAGTGATCTGACGGGAACCAGTGTTACCACTATGCCTGGGCTGTTGTTTCCTTATATCCAAACAACCTACCCAACTCTACTAAACACACACATCATATGGAGCTATTTTTTCTACATTTGATGAAACGAATTATGTTTATGGACATCTCTTCCATATAAGGGAACTGCAACTTTCATTGGAGTTTTGAGTTTGAGCTGTAACTTATCTCTGGAATGATGAGTGTGTTGGCTCTTTCTTGTGCCTGCGTTTTGCCCCAATGTAGTTGATCAAGATCGCCTATTTAGTTGCGTGCAGAACAATTCAAAGGAGAGTCGAAGCAGCAGTGAGACATGGGGGAAGTTACGCTGGTTACCGAGAGAGGGCAGTGACCATGTCAGTTGTCACTGTGGCAGTGCTCGTCATGCTATGGTCAGTGGTGGGCTGTGCAAGCCCAGAGTTTGTTTAGGCTGAGTATGGATTCAACACTCGTTAGTGGGCAACATGGCATGAAACTTCTCACTAATAGCGGAACTGGGGCCTTGCTACTTCTGGAGGACAGTATAGCTATGCTGAGGCCTGAATACATACAACCATTTGCATCCTATCACCATTCCAAGACTTCTGCCTGCCGCTGCAAACTTCAGTTGCATTAATTCTGGTGTCTAAGTTGTATTCTCATCTAGGATTGTTCCTGTATGATTAACTGTTGGGTGACCCTTTATGACTTTCGTTTTGAGCTGTGGTACCTCAAATGTGCTGTCACATTTTGTGTGTGAGAGCTCTTTACCCTGTAGGTACCGTTTTGCTTACAAGTACTACCTGTGTCTACTGCATTATCTACTGGGTCTGACTTATGAAAGCTTGCATCCAGAAAATGTGCTGGAGTAATATCTGTTTGTTTCAACCAAAATGCCTGGCAAGTTCTATAAGTGTGATGATGTTTGATGTACGTTGTATTGATTAGCAGCATTTGTAGTCATGTGAGTCAGTAAAATTACTGATGACAGTTGCTCTTGCAGTACTTGACTACATTCTGATTACCTCTGCTCAACTTTGTGCGCAAATAGCTCAAATTTTGTGTTATAACGTCAAGTTGAACACATATATTTCAAAACGACACAACACATAAGTCACTGAGCTAGTTGACTAAGCAAGACATGTGAACACGGTAACATTCGAATGAGCAGTGAGTCCGAGTCTGGCGGATGCTGGCCGGCTGGCCGCTTAGGTGGCGCGGCTGCTGCATGACCGGCAGACAGCGTCGCATGTAGAGGACGCGCGTAATTGTGCGGCGGCACTTTGAATGATTGGCGAGTCACAACACTTTTCCCCCCTTTAAAAATTTTGCACTGGTCTTGATGGAGGTGGCCTGGAGATTGCTAACGTCCATAGGCGTTGTTTGACTGGCCGTAAAGTCTCGAGGAGGAGGCTTCCCGTAAGGACGGAAGTGTCCCCGATGATAATGGGTCGAGATGACAGGAGAGGTAGGGGTCAAATCTGCTGGGGCCCCGTGCACCAATCTGCCCGTTGCAGCAAGTCCAGTTGATATAACAGGAACCATGGGCGATGTGTCTGCATCCGTACGAGAAGGAGGCGAGTAGATTGTCTCTGACAGATGATGGTCATCCGGTTCCTGCATGGGCACGTCTCCTGGTGGCGTCCGTTCTTGTACTGGCGCCAAGATGACGGTGAGAGGGCTGCGTTGTGAGTAATGAGAGTTGCCAAGATCCCGAGCGTCAGGTAGAGCCGAAGGTGGTGTAACAGCATTCGGAACAGGCATTGCCAGCACACGAGGCCAAAGCTGGTCCGAATGACGCACTGCAACACCCGTGTCCGTCAGGATTTCATACAGGCGTCGGCCACGGTGTCGTAAGATGCGGCCTGGACTCCATTTTGGCCGCGTGCCATATCCCCGTACCCAGACGAGGTCGTCGGCGGTGAACCGGCCAAGCGAAGGCACCTGCGGCCATGAGGTGGAAGGCCGCAGAAGATGAAGTAGCGTGCGGGGCTGTCGGCCATGTAAGAGCTCAGCCGGGCAGTGGTCGCCCATGGGGGTGAAACAGTAAGAAGCCAGAAACTGGAGAAGCGCCTCATCAGCAACAGAAGAAATCAGGAGTTTCCGCATCTGAGCCTTAAATGTGCGGACCAATCGGTCAGCCTCACCGTTTGATTGTGGATGGAATGGAGGGGCTGTGACATGCATAACGCTGTGACGAGCACAAAAATCCGCAAATTTGGAAGAGGCAAATTGCAGACCATTATCAGTAACAAGAGTAGAGGGAAGGCCTTCCAAAGAAAAAATGTGGGTGAGAGCACTTGTGGTCGCCGCGGTGGTAGGCAACGTGCAACGGACAATGAAAGGAAAGTTAGAGTAGGCGTCAATTACGAGGAGCCAATAAGTACCTAAAAAAGGTCCCGCGAAGTCGGCATGAATGCTCTCCCAGGGGGCGAAGGCCACGGTGACAGAGATGACTTCGGGGCGGCGGCCTGTGACGCACGAGGGCTGCAGGCAGCGACCAAGTGCGCTATTTCAGAGTCGATGCCAGGCCAGTACACGTGACAGCGCGCCAGAGATTTGTGCGAGAGACACCCCAGTACCTTTGGTGATGGAGGCGCAAGACTGAAGCACGCAAAGTCGCAGGTACCACAACACGCTGCGAAGCGTTTTCAGTGGAAAGGAGGATAACACAATCCCTAGCCGTGAGGCAGTAGCGCAAAGCGTAGTAGTTCCGCAATGGGTCAGAAGTCTTAGCGGACAGACGATCTTGACAACCCTTCTGAATACAGCGTAAAACCCGGGAGAGGGTAGGATCAGAACCCATAGCAGCCGCCAGCCGGTCCCCAGTGATGGGGAATCCGTCCACAACCCGCTGCTTGGCAACATCCAGGTGGAAACACAAAAGTTCGTCCCTATCGAATGCCAGATCAGGACACATGGGAAGGCGAGACAGTGCATCAGCATTCGCATGTTGAGCCATCGGCCAGAAATGAATCTCGTAATTGAAACGAGACAAATAAAGAGCCCAACGCTGGAGGCAGTGTGCAGCCATGTTGGGAAGTGACGATGATGGATGAAACAAGGAAACAAGTGGTTTGTGATCCGTAACAAGATGAAATTTGGATCCATAGAGGAAAACATCAAACTTACGAAGAGCATAAATAATGGTCAAAGCTTCTTTTTCAATTTGAGAATACTTTTGTTGGGAATCCGTGAGCGTTTTGGAGGCATAAACAATGGGTTGTTCAGAGCTATCCGAAAAACGGTGCGCGAGGACTGCACTGACCCCGTATTGAAAGGTGTCCGTGGCAAGAACAAGATGTTGGCCAGGTCGATAAGTAGCAAGGCACAGGGCCTGTTTCAGCATAGTCTTCAATTTGTGGAATGCCACATCGCATGACGCGGACCAGTGAAAAGGCACGTTTAATGCAACAGGCGATGCAGTGGCTGAGCTACCGACGCAGCAGACGGTAAAAATTTGTGATAGTATGCTATTTTCCCCAAGAAGGCCTGCAGTTCCTTAACAGATGTAGGGCGAGGAAGGGCATCAATCGCAGCGACAGTTTGCTGAAGAGGATGAATACCATCCCGAGAGAGTTGAAGCCCCGAGTACATGATAGATGCCTGAAAAAATTGTGATTTTCGGAAGATTACACTTAAGCCCGTCAGTTTGTAAGACATGAAAAAGTGTGCGGAGGTTCTGAGATGTTCTTCAGTGGTGGAGCCAGTGACAACAATGTCATCCATGTAATTTATATACCCAGGGACAGGGAGCAATAATTGTTCCAAGAACCGTTGAAAGAGAGCAGGGGCGCTGGCAACCCCGAATGGCAATCATTGGTACTGATAGAGGCCGAAGGGCGTGTTAAGGATCAGAAACTGCCAGGAAGCAGCGTCGAGAGGAAGTTGATGATAAGCTTCTGACAGGTCAATTTTAGAAAAATACTGGCCTCCCGCAAGTTTAGTGAACAATTCTTCAGGTCAGGGCATAGGGTAAGTGTTGATGAGGCATCACGCATTTACAGTGGCTTTAAAATCGCCACAGAGACGAATATTACCATAGGGCTTAGCAACGACGACGACAGGAGAGGACCACTCACTGGAAGTGACAGGAACCAAGACACCTGAAGTAGTGAGACGATCCAGCTCCCGTTTTACCCGATCACGAAGGACCACAGGAATGAGCCGAGCCCGAAAAAACGTAGGCCGAGCAGTGGGTCTGAGCGTTATATGAGCTTCAAAGTTGTTGAAATAGTTGGAGCTAAGCCCAAAATTTAGGTAAAAGTTTTGATAAAATGATGCCTCAGTGATGTTGGACAACCATTGACTGTTAAGAACAATTTTAATATTAAATTGAAGCACTCTTATCACCATTATTCATTTACTTAAAAAGCAGAAATTACATTTCTTGCTTTTACCCTTTGTTTTAATAGCTACCATCTGATAATTAATTTTGGTTCTTATGTAATCCTGATACGGTTATTGTGAATTTTATATTTACACTGATCAGCAAGAACATTATGAGCATCAATCTAATAGCCGGCAAGTCCTCCTTTAGCACAGATAACAGCAGCAACAAGTGATGGCATGGAAGCAATGAGACCTTGTGGGTCACGGGAGGGAGTTGGTACTACATCTGCACACTCATCACCTAATTCTGGTAAATTCTGTGGAGGAGGCCAATGAGCTATGATGCCACATACAGTCACATCCCAGATGTGTTTGATCGGCTTTAGATATGGCGAGCTAAGGGCCAGTGCATCAACTGGAACTCGCCACTGAGTTCCTGGAACCACTCCATCACACTCCTGGTCTTGTGACATGGCGCATTATCTTGCTGAAAAACGCCACTACTGTCAGAAAACATGACCATCATGAAGGGGTGTACGTGGTCTGCAACGAATGTATGATACTCCTTAATCGTCATGGTGTCTTCAACGATAACCACTGGACCTGTGCTTGTCCACATGAATGTTCCCCAGAATATAATGGAGCTACAGACAACTTGTCTCCATCCCATCTTCCTCTGGAAGACGACGAATTCGCTCCCTCCCATCGTCATGATGAAGAAAGTAATGGGATTCATTAGACCAGACAACACTTTGCCAGTGTCCAGGGTCGACAGCCATGTGCCCATTTCAGTCTTAGTTGTCGATGTCGTGGTGTTAACATTGGCACATGCACGAGTCGTCGGCTGTGGAGGCCCATCTTTAGGAGTGTTCAGTGCTATGTGTGTTCAGAAACACTTGTACAGTGCCCAACATTGAAGTCTGATATTAGTTCTGCCACAGTTCGCCACCTGTCCTGCTTTATCTGCCCAGCCTGTGACATCCGACATCTGTAACGAGGTGTGACCACCCAATCCCAAGACGTCTGGGTATGATTTCACCATATGTTGAAGAAACTCACCACAACACTACTCGAACACTCGACAAGCCATGCAGTTTCCGAAATACTCATAAAAAGCCTCCAGGCCACCAAAATCTGAAATCTGCTCTCGGTCAAACTCAGGTACATTCCACGCCTACCCCACTCTACACATGGACAGCACTCTCACTCAAACTACATGCACCGTGCGTGTGCCTGATTGGCAGTCATTCCTCGCCAGGTTGTGCTGCTATCGCTGGGATGGGTTTATGTTGGTAGTAGGTCGGTGGTTGTAATGTTCTGGTTGATCAGTGTACATTATGATTACCATTTTCACATACATTCTCGGGCTTGTCTCAGGCATTTTATAAGTTTTATCATAATGTTAATAATCATATCTGTTTTTCCTTAAAATTATAACTTTGCACACTTATAAGCCACATGTCAGCTATAACTTGCAAACCATAGTGGGCAAACCAAGCACACGCAGTCTTCTGATGCTGTACGCTAACAGTCGTGTGTTGACTAAACTTAAATATTGACAAACTACAAATAGTAACAGTGTAGTGCCTAACATCGTACCTAGCTGATACCAATTCTTCAGTAAACGTGGTACTTATTTTTTACTGTTTTTTATGTCTTAAAACCTTTATAAAACATTAATCGAAACACAATTTTTGTGTTTATTTGCATTGCTCTGAGGGTGGCCGCTTGTCATCCAAAGCAGATATTGATCAGGTTGTAATTATATTTTATTGCGACCAAGACTACTAAAATTGTTCATGAATTATGAGAATGTAATAATTGTATTAGGATCATTCGATGAGATACCTGCTATGAAATACTCATATGCATAAAAGCAAAGTAAAAAAGTATCGGTATTGAGATGGAAGAATGTCGATACTTTTTTCGTGGCCCTACGCATGCGCGCCCGCTTGTGTGTGTGTGTGTGTGTGTGTGTGTGTGTGTGTGTGTGTGTGTGTGTGTAAAGAAATAATCAATTGTAGCTCACATAATCTGTACAAAAATATTCCAGTCACGCTCACACAAATACGCTTAACCTTGCCCCCACCACCCCCCTCCCCGCCACCACCACCACCACACAACTTGATATGAAAACAATAAAGGCCTTATTGAAGTAAAGAACAGCAACTTTGATCGAAATTAATGCGTTTTTGTATCCATATGTCAACTGGTAGCGAAGCGAATGAAAAATGCGAAAAGTATAATCGACAGCCGGTCACATAGTACAGCTGAAATGACATACTCACATAGAAAAATCTGTTGCTATCGTCGGTACCGAACTGTCAACTATACAATGGGGGCGGTGCTATTTATTACGTACTGGTAGGAATACATGCAGCGATTTGCTTAGGCCGCTTTCACACTGTACGGTTTTGACCGTGCGGCAAAAAGCTGTTCGAGTTTTAGCCGTGACTGTGTTGCTTTCACATTACACGGTTTTTGACGCGACCAGTTGTTGGTTTAAAATGGCCCTGAGCACTATGGGACTTAACTTCTCAGGTCATCAGCCCCCTAGAACTTAGAACTATTTAAACCGAAATAACCTAAGGACATCACACACATCCATGCCCAAAGCAGGATTCGAACCTGCGACCGTAGCGGTCGCGCGGTTCCAGATTGTAGCGCCCAGAACCGCTCGGTCACCCAGGCCGGCCCAGTTGTTGGTGTCTATTCAGTTTGCGTAATGTGTGTGTGAAGATGAACCGTAAACAACTTGTTGCTTTGTGGTTGCTTCATCGCCGCAAAAGAAAACGTCGCCTTTTGTGGGTACACCCCATTCACCAGAGAAGAGAGGAAGTGGCTTTATTTTATACATTCTTTGAAGATTTGAGGAACGACGGAAATAAATTCTTTAACTATTTCCGATTGTCTATTACCTATTTTGACGAATCACATTGAAAACTTATGGATGTGTTACAACGACAAAACACACAATTCCTCAATTGCATCCAACCTGTTCAAATGCTGGGTATCACGTTAAGGTAAGTTAATACACTCCTGGAAATGGAAAAAAGAACACATTGACACCGGTGTGTCAGACCCACCATACTTGCTCCGGACACTGCGAGAGGGCTGTACAAGCAATGATCACACGCGCGGCACACCGGACACACCAGGAACCGCGGTGTTGGCCGTCGAATGGCGCTAGCTGCGCAGCATTTGTGCACCGCCGCCGTCAGTGTCAGCCAGTTTGCCGTGGCATACGAAGCTCCATCGCAGTCTTTAACACTGGTAGCATGCCGCGACAGCGTGGACGTGAACCGTATGTGCAGTTGACGGACTTTGAGCGAGGGCGTATAGTGGGCATGCGGGAGGCCGGGTGGACGTACCGCCGAATTGCTCAACACGTGGGGCGTGAGGTCTCCACAGTACATCGATGTTGTCGCCAGTGGTCGGCGGAAGGTGCACGTGCCCGTCGACCTGGGACCGGACTGCAGCGACGCACGGATGCACGCCAAGACCGTAGGATCCTACGCAGTGCCGTAGGGGACCGCACCGCCACTTCCCAGCAAATTAGGGACACTGTTGCTCCTGGGGTATCGGCGAGGACCATTCGCAACCGTCTCCATGAAGCTGGGCTACGGTCCCGCACACCGTTAGGCCGTCTTCCACTCACGCCCCAACATCATGCAGCCCGCCTCCAGTGGTGTCGCGATAGGCGTGAATGGAGGGACGAATGGAGACGTGTCGTCTTCAGCGATGAGAGTCGCTTCTGCCTTGGTGCCAATGATGGTCGTATGCGTGTTTGGCGCCGTGCAGGTCAGCGCCACAATCAGGACTGCATACGACCGAGGCACACAGGGCCAACACCCGGCATAATGGTGTGGGGAGCGATCTCCTGCAGTGGCCGTACACCACTGGTGATCGTCGAGGGGACACTGAATAGTGCACGGTACATCCAAACCGTCATCGAACCCATCGTTCTACCATTCCTAGACCGGCAAGGGAACTTGCTGTTCCAACAGGACAATGCACGTCCGCATGTATCCCGTGCCACCCAACGTGCTCTAGAAGGTGTAAGTCAACTACCCTGGCCAGCAAGATCTCCGGATCTGTCCCCCATTGAGCATGTTTGGGACTGGATGAAGCGTCGTCTCACGCGGTCTGCACGTCCAGCACGAATGCTGGTCCAACTGAGGCGCCAGGTGGAAATGGCATGGCAAGCCGTTCCACAGGACTACATCCAGCATCTCTACGATCGTCTCCATGGGAGAATAGCAGCCTGCATTGCTGCGAAAGGTGGATATACACTGTACTAGTGCCGACATTGTGCATGCTCTGTTGCCTGTGTCTATGTGCCTGTGGTTCTGTCAGTGTGATCATGTGATGTATCTGACCCCAGGAATGTGTCAATAAAGTTTCCCCTTCCTGGGACAATGAATTCACGGTGTTCTTATTTCAATTTCCAGGAGTGTACATAAAAAACTAGTTCTGTTTATTTACTTATTTATTTGTGTTTTACATTTTGATTACGATCAGAAAAAGTCAATATCATAATCAGCAGTTGAAACCAAAGAGTTTGTAGCAGGACTGACTGTACTGTCACTTTGCAGCGGCAGGCCCTCTGCGAAAAGGTTGTAGAACTGCGTTGTTGACGGTGGGCCTTCATGGCTACAAGTGGAAGGCGAAAGGTATGGTGATGGCACTTTATTTCCTTGTTAATAAGAACTGCGACCTTGACAAGTCTGTAGTGGTTGATCCAGAAAAGACGTTGGGTCTGGTGCAGCTGGAGGAGGACGAATCTGATGCGCATTGGTAAGAGGATATTGGAGCAGCATTTTCCCAGGTGATTAAGAATAAGCTTGAAATGTATTATTGTAGGGCATGGAAGGTGTATGATGGGTAAATGGAGGAGGTTGAGCTGTCAATATCTTCTCCTTTCATGTATATTTTCTATAACTTTGAGTACTCCCATCCGAAACTGAAGATAATCCTGTTCATCAGATTTTTCCAGGTGAGGCTTCAGACTAAGTAAAAATGACATTTTGCTGCAAGGTTTGTCTTCTTCCAGAGCTCTTAATATTTTCATTTCGATTGCATCAGGTTTTCTTTTTTTTCTGTTTGTATGGCGCTCGCTTTTGGATGTTTGTTGTGTGGGTGTGTATCAAATGGCTCAGAAACATTCTCAGTATTTTCGACGGAGCCCTGAATTTCTATATCTCCTTCCAGTCTGGCAGTGTGTTCCGATTGGAAACTGTCCTCCGTCTCTCGAGCATCATGCAGTTTTTTTAGAAACTGCAGCTGATCAGAATATACGTAATTTTTCATTTTCTACGCTGCTGAGCCACTTTTTTTCGTAGCTTGAATTTTTATGTTTGACTTCACGAAGGAGTCTCATAGATTGGTGCACCTCCGTATTACTTCTTTTCCTACATCAAAAGAAAACAAAACTGTATGAAAACATTTTAATTTTGTACAGAAAAAAGCAAAACTGTAACAAAAAATGTCCACTGCAAACTAAATGTCACTTTTGTTTTGTTTTGTTCAGGTATCTGGCAAGCGGTTGTTCCTTCACTGACTTACATTTCCAGCACAGAATTGGGATTTCTACAGCAAGTAATATGGTTATGACATATGCACAGCAATTTGGGCATCACTGCGGGGAGAACGTATACAAAGACCGACCAAAGAGGTATGCGAATCAATAGCGGCTGGATTTGAACGTACTGCTAATTTCCCCCACTGCTTAGGAGCGGTGGATGGAAAACATATCCGTCATACTGCCCCATTTAATAGTGGATCAATGTAGTTCAATTATAAAAAATACTTTTCTGTGGTTCTGATGTCTGTAGCGGATTCCAACTACAGGTTCATTTATGTCGACATAGGAAGTTATGCAAAGGCTGTGACTCTTCAGTGTTCAGACGATCCAGTTTATGGAAGTAATTCCCTGGAATTTCCAGACGTCAGACGTCCAAAAGTACCCTACTTTTTCGTGGGAGACACAGCATTTGGCCTACACACACAATTGCTCCGGCCTTTTAGAGGAACAAACATGACAGTTGAGAAACGTGTATATAATTACCGTTTGTGCAGAGCAAGGAGGTATGTGGAATGTGCTTTTGGCATCCTCACCAATAAGTGGCGGGTGTTTCACCGACCTTTAAATGTTCATCCAGATTTTTCAGTAAAAATGGTTAAAGCTAGCATTGTTTTTCACAGTTTTGTATGTCAGAGAGATGGATTTATAATTGAAGACACCACATCCATCACTGGTTTGGAAGACTTGCCCCACGATGCTAACATAAGAGGAGGACTGACAACCAACGCCATAAGGCACACTCTTTGTAAATATTTTATGACAAATGCTGGAAGTGTGTCATGGCAGATGTGAAAGACATAAATTAACAAGCCTTTAACTTTTTGTAGATGGTTTGTGAAAGCCTGCAACTGTATAATCAATAGTTTTGTTTATAAATAAATTACTGCTACCACTCACGTTTTTACTCGTTTTGTTTATATTTTGCACGACGCGTTTTGGGAAATAATTCACATCTTCAACTGCGTTTTTTTCTCTAAGTTCCCATTATGTGTGGTGTTTTTCTGATGTGTGAGGTCTTGCGCGTGTTTCTCTTATATATTACAGCAAAGAAAACAGAATGCAAGACCTGACACATAAAATTCCCCACACATGATGACAACTTAGAGAAAAAACGTGACCGGTAGCAGTAATTTATTTATAAACAAACCTTTTACTTTTAGAATAAAATTAATACGTTAAATAAATACTGTTTAAAACGTATAAAATTTAATATTAAGTAAATACTTACCAAACGCATTTTTGTCTATCTTCCATCTCATCAAAGTCTTGCTTCAGTGCTTCGCAAACTTCCCACCAAGCATTCTTGCTAGCAGTACGATCTTTATACGCATCTAGAGTTTTGTCCCACATAGCAAGTCTTACTTCCACCAAGGTTATCAAAACTTCAGTATCAATTTCATCCATTCTTCTACACTTTTCAGTAAACAAGAATAAACACAAATGAATAATACGACACTACAACGTTCTAGTCGACGCCGTACGACTCAAAACCGTGCAATGTGAAAGCATGCACATAGGCAGGTATTACACTATCAAATTTCTTTGTCAAATATCTTTGTCCAATATCTTTGTCAAAGATATTTGATGGTGTAATAGGGAACTTCGTCAAATGTCATCCAATATTTGATCAAATCTAGGGCCTCGCTGTAGATTTGATCAAAGAAGTCGCTTATCTTCTGTTCACTGCAATGTGACATGTTACCGCATGGAGTGCTAGCATCGCTGCAGCATTCTGTCGTCTGTAGTGTTTTCATAAACATAACCGGTAAATACAATTGGTGTGTGCCAACAACTACAAAATTAATAGTGATGTATGAAGCTGATGAGGCGCATTACAACATGAGCTGCCCTGACTAACAAAATAGATTAAGAAGATTGGAGACCTCACCTGACATAACATAACATAACCCTCTCCTGTGCAAAGGAATCGGAGTGTTACAGTGAGCCTGTCTTCTGCAGATGTAGCTGTTCTTGAGGGAATATTGTGCTTTGTGACAACATACAGAAGTGTATGCTCATCCATTCTTAAATAATTGATGTACGACGTCCTCCACTATAAGCTCACGTAACAAGTTTTGTTGAATGCTTTTATCATGTCATCATAAAACCCATGGCTTCACCCAGATTAGATTAGTTTTTCGTTCCATAGATCCGTGCTGAGTAGATCCTTGTGGATGTGGAACATGTCAATTTTCTTTAACTGAAATAACAATACTAATAGTATGAGTATGTATAATACATCATTTGTTTCTATTAAAAATTTCTTCAATGGAGTAGGAGGAGTTGGCCAGTAGTAAGTCTTTCAGGCTCCTTTTAAACTGATCTTTACTTGTAACTAAATTTTTTGTGTTTGCTGGCAAATTATTGAAGACGAGTGTTCCTGAGTAGTGGACCCCTTTTTGAACTAAAGTAAGTGCTTTTAAGTCCTTGTGCAGATCGTTTTTGTTCCTGGTATTGTATGTATGAACTGAGTTATTATACCATATGACATTAGGGAAAGGAAGTAGGCAAATTATGCAAGCTTTTTCATTTTTATGTTGCCTATGTCAGCTAACACTCGAATTACAAATACAGATTTGTTAAGGCGTTTCTGCAGTTCTGTGGTGTGCTCCTCCCAACTGAGTTTATTATCAAGTTATAATCCCTGGAATTTAAGACTGTCAACCTTGTATGTATGGTTCCACTTTTTCCCCCACTTCTCTTCCGCATGTGGACACAATGCAATTGTGACACATGCAACTGCTGCAGTTAATAACAAGTTGGTTCTCGCTTCCCACGCCCGGGATCGATTCCCGGCGGGGTCAGAGATTTTCTCTGCCTCGTGATGACTCGGTGTTGTGTGACGTCCTTAGGTTAGTTAGGTTTAAGTAGTTCTAAGTTCTAGGGGACTGATGACCATAGATGTTAAGTCCCATAGTGCTCAGAGCCATTTGAATAACAAGTTGTTGTTGTCAGCCATCTCGAACTTTGACGAAAAATATGATTACAGTGTAATACCCCTTCTATCGCTACGTCAAAGATCCTTGTCAAATATATTTGACGAAATATTTGATCACATCTTTGACAAAGAAATTTGATAGTGTAATACTGGCCTGAAAGGTACCATACATTTCATCACACCTACAGCCGTATGGCTTTCTGCCGCACGGTCAAAACCGTATAGTGTGAAAGCGGCCTTAGCGTCTGGCCTGAGATATCGACTCATCACAAATTGTCCTTCCAGTGTCTGTTGTTCAGCGTCTTTGTTCTAAAGTCTCTCACTCTCTCTCTCGCTCTCTCTCTCCGTGTGTGAACAGTGTCTTTGTTCTCTCTGTCTCTCTCTCTCTCTCTTTTCCCATGTGTGTGTGTGTGTGTGTGTGTGTGTGTGTGTGTGTCCAACTGGCAGTAGCTAGGAAGCTGAGTCATGCAGAGAAGCAACACAGAACTTCTGGCACACATTTCAAGGACACTGAATAGGCACAAGACATAACGATGACTGTAGTATACTGAAGAGACTCGAAAATATTTTGCTTCGATTGGTTTTGAGAATTATGTTGCAGAAAATAACCAAGGAGACTGAGGTGTTAAGGCAGAACTACAAAGGTTCTACGAGACAGCGGCGGAATTTCCGCTCGTTTTCTCCAAGCTGACAGTTGAGAGCCTTACACAGGTCAGAAACTCGATTTGGCAATGTAAAAGCGACCGCAAGAAAACAGTGGTATAAACATACCTCCGAACAGCAACGTTTGTACATCGTGTTAATATGATTATTGTAGGAGGTTTGGAACTCGTGGCCAGGCCCGGACCCGGGAAATGTTGTTTCACAAAGCGTCTAGCATCCAGTGTACATTAGTCTATCTATTATTCATGTTATTCTGAAACGCATCCCTGTTGGATATTTTGAACATTTTTGAACACATTCTAATTTTATTTCTCAACAATAAGTGCTTAGTGTACGTGATGTCTCTTACAGGGGAACCCTGCCGCATTACGAAATAAAAACCTTTTCTGCACACAAAAGGGGGCGTGGCTATGCGAGCTGCGCTGAATAAACCTGAACTGGTGGATGCCAATCGCTGTTTATGTGGTTGGCTGGGTGTGCGAATAATCGGCGTCGTTATAATTTTTAGCGAAATCCATAGATTTGGACTAGCAGTATAGGAAAAAAAAAACGACTGAGACGAATACCAGGAAATCCAAGAATATGAAATTTTGACAGAAAATTTTTACCAGATCGGTACACTACTAAGGGACAATTGTACAGTCCCCAGTTAGCAGCTGCTTAAGTTTTTATTTTCGGAATAGCGCGGTAAACGCGTTGAACGAACACATAATAACGCCTAACCAGAGAATTAATGCGGGATGCCTGAACCGGTGATTCTGGTAAGGATAGTGAAGTTAACCGGAGAATAAGTTTTAACAATAGCAGGAATAGTTACAGAATTAGTGATGACAAGATTGTTTACCAGAACGAGGAAGGAAAAGAAACGGGGATATCACATATATTATATGGAAGAATATGACGATTCCAAATTTGTTTAAAAATTTCATACCACTACTAATTTCCGATCTCACGCTTGGGAAACTGGAGCGTACGAACGAAATGTGAAACTATTTCCTAATGTTAGACTTTTTGATTGTAATAGGCATATTGATACTTCGTGAATTATATTCTGTCGTGTTATTTATGTAAATCAGATGTATAAAAATGACCATTTGTGCCAAAACAGTCTAACTTACTTGGCATGTGTTACAACTGCTACAATATTAGAATGGTCTGTTCCGTTTTATCTAGCACACAGTGACAAAATAGACGTAATCAAACTGAGAAACACCTGTCGTGTGTACCATTCGTGTTAACAGCTTTTTCATTGTTAGACAGCGACATTTTCATTTTTCGTGTAGCAAAACGTATGACGACTTTGGTGAGGCAATAGATTCTTTGGCAGGTAGGAAAGCACGAGAAATAAATACTGGGACTCATGGATTGAAGAAATGTGTACTGTCTTGCTTATTCTTGTCTTTATTGCCTCTATGTTTCCTATATTTAATGTTATGTCACACAAAAGAGAAAGTTATTAGCTAACAGGCAATTAAGAGTGCAAATTTTCTGAAGATTTCGTATTCCCAGTCACAAATAATCCCACCTCATATTAATTGTGAGTTTTTTTTTTAAAGGGGGCAGGATGGCAAACCAGCCAGCTAGGACCGGAGGGGCACCACAGGACATTATAATTTCCACTGTTCTTAATATAGGTTTGATGGCTTCCATTACAAAATATATATGTTTGAATTCCGCAGAGCGAAGTACAGTGGCGTGCGATAGAAGATAGGTGTATGAAAAGGTGTGGCACTGCACTTTGGCACACTTTAGACCAAATAACCTATCTTACATTTCCTCGAACACGTGTGTTTCATGTATCAACCCCTTCAGAAAGATGTGTGCTACGAAATGAACATATTTGTGAAATATCGATTGTTAAAAATTTTTGTCGTCCTATCTGAAACATTCGAGTGTGTGTGTGCGGAGGGGGGGGGGGGCAGGGGAAGGGGGGTTCGGAAATAATATCGTAGATTCAGGGCTGCTTGCAGCGAAAGAAATTTCATTAAATAAACAGGGTGTTGAGGGAGCGGGTGAATATAGTTCACGAACAGCAACCTACGTGACAATACTACACTGAGAGCAAATAAAGGATACTGCTATCAGTGAACCGCTTGCTTCATAAGAGGACCGCTGTTTTTACATTTTTTACGAAAACGATAAAAGCAAAATTGTTTTAGTACAAATCGTTTTTTGTTTCTTAGAATATTCACCTTTATAAACCACTAAACTTTCGCACGTGAACGAACCGATTCTGAAATTTTTTCCCATTCAGACTCATGGTTTTCTCAGGAGATGAAACTCGTCCTAATGTTTTTTGTTTGAAATAAGAAAGCAAAGAGAAGTCACTAGGCGATAAGTCGAGCGAATACAGGCAATGAGACATTAATTTGACGTGCTGTGGTAATATGATGATGAAAAATAATGTGACATTGTTTTTTTATGGAAAACTAATTTTTGCCTACAATTCACCGTTAACTACTCTTCGATTCATTAAAACAATAGTCATGGCATTTCCGTACACCAACTGATATGAAACTTCTTAAAAACTGAACTACTCTGTATTGACACTCCAGAATACCATTTATTTTACATTTAATTGTGAACTGGCTTTCGACTTTTTAGGCCATTCTCAGCAAGCTTAACTCTTTGAGGGGCAGGTAAACACCACTAAAACTTACCCTAGTGGGGCAAGAAAATTTATTTGCAAATTTCAAATTTCTTTTACTTGTAACAGATTTGTTTTATTGTCTTGTCATGTTTTATACATTGAGTTTGTAAAAATTCACTCAAACAACAAAATATCAACATTAAATGTGGTCACTACAGGTAACCATCACCCCATTACAGTATACAATTCGATATTTGGTGGTTGAACTTCGAAACAACTAGTTGTTATTTTCGTGGTATCTCTTGAAACAGTTCTTGCCTGCTGTCAGACACAAAGGTACTTTGCATACTGAACTCATCCACACTGTTCGCACTGAATTTTTCTTAGAACTGCAAACTGCACATCCTCTAGATGATGAGTGAACAGGTTGATTATGTTTACTGCTTTCATGGCGAATACTTTCGTCTACATATAGTTTGTGTGATTTGATCTGAGTTGCTGTACTACTTTGGGATACAGAAGCAAAATTAGCTGCCACTGAAGCTATTTTTGGAGCCAACAAGATTTTGTACACCTCTCGATGGAAGTCTTTACTGGAGAACTGCTCCATTTCGATTTCTTTGTGCATAATGAACGCATTTGTCACAATGCAGTCTAAAAAGTGAAAAACAATCTCATCCACCATTTCTTGCTTTTTCTGTCAATAGCATAGTCTGACTTTAGTCGATCAAAATTATCCACATAGTTGATACTGGAATTGTAGTCTTTCAATATAATTCGACAAGTGATATTGGTTATTGTTACATCTTTCATTTTTTGAGTTACTATGGACACATCTGATGGTGAATGACATGTTGAAATCAAGTTGACTGCCCTGTTACCTTTCCATCTATAGATTACTACGCCATCATTGCTTATTTTGTAATCGAATTCCCCTCTAATTCAGTTCCTTCTCCTCCTTGAGTTTTGGTATGTTTTTCCTTCTGGGATTTATTGTTCCACAAGTGTACAGACCATTGGATTTTAGGTCCTCGAACAGATCATATGATGTAAAATAATTGTCCATGAAAATAATATGATTCCATGAAGATCACTGGTTAAATTTAGAACCACACGACTGCACACAAGACTAGAACTTGCGCAGCTAGTCGTGAATGTGGGATCATTTCCATCAGGGCCATCACTGTCAACACTGCTTTCTTCAAATAAAATTCGGTAACATTCGTCCTCAGTTATTCTTTCTTGGCTAGACATATTCGATGGAGACGAAGAAAATATACTGGGTGGAGCATAAGGGCGGTGGTTAGCAGCACTAACCACACAGAAATTTGTCAGTAAAACATGGAAAATTCTATTACAATTTAAAGTTACATTACACAAAGACTTATATGTGTTCAACACACAAATATGAGCAATTACTTACCAAAAATAGTCGTATAAAGAAGAGCTACAGACAATACTGCACCCCGCTACCAAGAACAGTGCTAACAATGAAGAAGTATCAACTATTGTTCTGAATACGCGGCAAAAATTCTCGCAGAAGACCTGCACTGCCATCTAGCGACATTTTAGGCAACAATTAGCTGTTTGGCAGAGATACTACTGGCCCCTGAGTGGTAAAGGGAGAAAATATTATGTGGTTAGCCACAGTGACCATCGCCCATTGAAACCGTCTACGTGTGTGGTTACTGGTTAGTTACAGATTTGCCTGCCCTTCAAAGAGTTAAGACTAAACAGATGGTCCACACAACATCTGTGACAGTTTAGCGGTACAAAGATTGTTTCTCTAAAGATATGACCTTATAACACTACCGGTTCTCACTAAATTAGGAACTGTAATGGCTGTATTGTTTGTTACAAAAATCCAGTAAAATTAATCAAAAAATAAATCAGCCACATACCGATTTTGTTACTCCTGTGAAAGGACTTAGTATTTGACCATCACAGTGTGTAGTAGTTAAAGTCTCCCATTATTTTTGTTTCTCGAAACTACTGAAAGGAAGCAACAGCATAACAAGCAGGATTCGAACAAAGGTTCTATAGTTATAAGTGAACTGCAATTACATAAAAGGGAACGGTCTCCAGTCTAATCAGGTAAAGCCTTATCCTGTACTCGCACTGTTCATGAAGAGATTTAACTATTGCTGTTCACTTTGCTTGATAATGAAATTTTGATTTTGCAGATGACATACAATGCAGCAGCGCAATTTAGCAAGCAATGTAACAGGGTTTGGCATGAACAACACAGAAGCCAACAACTGGTTCGCAGTAACACTTACTATCTGTCTATTACAGTAGGAAGCTAGTGAGTGTTATACATAAATGATTACTAATGGCCAGCCGGGGTGGCGGAGCGGTTCTAGGCGCTACAGTTTGCAACCGCGCGACCGCTACCGTCGCAGGTTCGAATCCTGCCTCGGTCATGGATGTGTGTGATGTCCTTAGGTTAGTTAGGTTTGAGTAGTTCTAAGTTGTAGGGGACTGATGACCTCAGAAGTTAACTCCCATAGTGCTCAGAGCCATTTGAACCATTTGAGCCATTACTAATAGTACAGCAATACTGGCTTGAAAAATAGGTTCTATTATGGGCTTAATTAGTGAAAAATTTGTCATTGAAACGGTTTTCAGGTAATTATATTATTATATAATTGTGATTACTATTAGTTTTCTCAAGGAGCATTCACTTGTTCATACTACACTGAAGAGCTAAAGAAACTGGTTACACCAGCCTTATATCGTGTAGGGCCCTCCCGAGCATGCAGAAGTGCGGCGACACGACGTGGCATGTGGCATGCACTCGATTAATGCCTGATGTAGTGCCGAAGGCAACTGACACCATGAATCCTGCAGGCTGTCCATAAAACCGTAAGAGTACGAGGGGGTGGAGACCTCTTCTAAACAGCTCGTTGCAAGGCATCCCAAATATGCTCAATAATGTTCATGTCTGGGGAGTTTGGTGGCCAGCGGAAGTGTTGACACTCAGAACAGTGTTCCTGGAGCCACTCTGTAAGAATTCTGGATATGTGGGGTGTTGCACTGACCTGCTGGAAATACCCAAGTTCGTCGGAACGCACAAGTGACATAATTGGATGCAGGTAATCAGACAGGATGCTTACGTAAGCGTCACCTGTCAGACTCGTACCTAGACGTATCAGGGGTCCCATATCACTCCAACTGCACGCGTCCCACACTGTTACAGAGCCTGAAAGTCCCCTGCTGCATGCAGGGTCCATGGACTCATGAGGTTGGTCCCACACCCGTACACGTCCATCCGCTCGATACAATTTGTAACGAGACTCGTCCTACCAGGCAACATGTTTCCAGCGATCAACAGTCCAATGTTGGTGTTGACGGTCCCAGGTGAAGCGTAAAGCTTTGTGTCGTGCAGTTATCAAGGGTACACGAGTGGGCCATCAGCTCCAAAAGCCCATTTCGATGATGTTTCATTGAATGGTTCCCATGCTGACACTTGTTGATAGCCCAGCTTTCAAATTGCAGCAGTCTGGGGAAGGGCTGCACTTCTGTCACGTTGAAGGATTCTCTTCAGTCATCGTTGGTTCCGTTCTTGCAAGATCATTTTCCGGCCGCAACAATGTCGGAGATTTGATGTTTTACCGGATTCCTTGATATTCAAAGTACACTAGTGAAATGGTTGTAGGGGAAAATCCCCACTTCATCGCTACCTCGGAGATGCCGTGTCCCATCGCTCGTGTGCTGACTATAATGCAACGTTGAAACTCATTTAAATCGTGATAACCTGCCATTATAGCAGCAAAACCGATCTAACAATCGCGCCAGACACTTGCTGTCATATATAGACGTTGCCGACCGCAGCGCCGTATTCTACCTGTTAACATATCTTTGTATTTGAATATGCATGCCTTCACTATTTTCTTTGATGCTTCAGTGCGTGTAGCTCAAATGAAACTTGTGGCTCCTAGTTCTGTCACAGTTTGTACAGAGGTAGCCAGTTACTTGTTATATCATACACTAATTACAAAAATGAAAGTTCCACTTTCTTAGTACTTTTATTGTATCATGTACTGCAAAACTGCTCAACAACTGGCATGGGGACCCAGAAACTATTCTATAAACTGACTTACTTAAGGTCAAAACTGATCATTTTAGTTAATACAGGATATGAGAAACACTTTTAACTAAGATCGTGATTTGTGGCGGTAGACACCGGTACCCCTAACGCAAATTATCAGATCCGCAGATTTTGAGATGTGGTACAATAGAACTTCCGCTGCGGTTCAAGCCATATAAAACTACGCCTATTTGGTGCGAGACTAGACTGTACTTTATCTTGACAAACTAAAGAACAGCCCCATTAATCCTGTTGCCTTTTATGAAACCTTCCACAAGCGATTAAAAAGAGAATTTTGAGTGGGGAAGACGCAGCTTTGGCCAATTCAGTCCGCTTGGTTGACACGAACAGCTGATTCAAAGACAATGCTTTAGGGCAAAACGATGTTGAGTCACTTGCTGTTCACTTTCAGTTGAACTAACGACTTGCGATTAAAGCATTTCGTGATATATGTTTATGATATTTTTGAAAAATTCGACGGAAATTGCGAAAAGTAAACAAACGCAAAAATTTGAAAACTAGCATCAATACAATTCCATTGCCACATAGTGAATATGAAAGAACGTTTTCCCAAATGAATTTGATCATTTGCTACTGGTAGAGCCTCTCTGTTAACAAAATTGTTTCTTCGCTACTTTTTCTTAAGTTGAATGGCGCGCCACTGACCGTTTTCATCCTTCAAAGTGCATAGAGTCTTGGCTGCTTCATGGATGGGACTCTGCTACGGGCACCAACAGCAGAGAAGGAGAGAGAGAAGGGACATACAACAAAAACATTTTAAAGCTTTGGATATTTTTATAAACTGTAGGTTAAAACATTTAACTGTATTTCTCTTTTTCAGTATCCTGTTGTTCAAATCTACATGTGTTCACCTCAGTTTAATTTCATCAAAGTGCATGAAATCCAGAGCAAGGCATTCCACTGACGAGGGCCACACAGTACATCCCAGAACCGTGCAGGTGAGCTGGTATACTATCCCAGGTGGCCAGGCATCTGAAACCCACTCCCATAGTCACGTCGCAAGCAGTCGTGGAGTGATGGTTCAGCCAGGCACCAGGAAGTCAGCACCAGCACCGAGTGCAAACGCGACGAGCCGGGACCACTTCTTGTGACGTGACTATGGGAGTGGGTTTCAGGCGCCTGGCCACCCGGGATGGTATACCAGCTCACCTGCACGGTTCTGGGATGTACTGTGTGGTCCTCGTCAGTGGAACGCCTTGCTCTGGATTTCATGCACTTTAATGTTAACTGTCTGTACCGGGAATGTGCACGTATCAATCGACACGGCTACTTGTCAGGACTAAAACTGATCTTTGTGTAATGAAGTGCTGCAGTTTTATGTGGTTTCCCAGCATGTGACTCATTTGTAAATTGACTGTAGAACTGTATAACCTGTTCTTTTGCATTATAAGAAACATTATAAATTTAAATGGTAACTGATTCCGCTGGTGTCTGTATTATGTCGTAAGTTGTCAGTTAGGGGGAATGTAACGCAATGCATACGCAGGACAGCCTTTGTGTGTCCAGTATTTTGTAAGTAACTTTTGAACGTGAGTTGACACCAAGCTGTTGAGCGAACTTTCTTAGCGTCTGTGTTCCAGTTGCATTGTGATTAATGAGAGTAGTTAGAATATATCCTGTTAGAGCATTTTGGAGAGCAAAGCTGTTCTATTCTTCGGTTATCGTAATCTTGAGAATTATGTGACTTCCTAATATTGGCCAAATTGATTAGAACACCTTTATAAAGTAGAAAAGTTTGTGTTTGTTAAGTTTTAATCCTGCTGTGAAGTCTGAATTAGATTTTGGAATCATTGCAGCGCATTCTGCTGTGGGTTTAATACCTGTTCGATTAAACAGTTTGAATCACAAACAGTAGTTGCCACTGAAGGGCTGTTATACGGGATTTTCCGTTCAATTGTAGTTAACCAAGTCTGTATAAATTTTACTGCATAACTGGTCGTTACCGACCTGAATATCTTGTCAGTATTAAACCTCATGAAGGTACTTGTTTTTAGGTTAACCTTTTTTGATTGCATTTATTATGATCAGTGCTGTTTAAAGTAGAGGTCTTCTGGAACCATATTGGAATGTTCTTAAAGAGACTGAATTTAAAAAATAATTCAAGGTTTAAATTACACTGACGGAAAAAATTCGCAACACCAAAAAATAATTAATATACAACATTTCTCTAGGTAACATATTTATGCAATTAACATTGCAACATCACAGGTCAATGTAAGTGCGAGATGAGCCATTGCAAATGTGAAATGCTGGTGCATTAATAACCGATGTAACCGCCAGAATGTTGAATGCATTGTGTTGCACAGGTGCAGAGCTTCAGATTGTAGGATGGAGTTCCACGTCTGTTGCACTTGGCCAGTCAATGTAGGGACGGTATCAACAAACGCTGAATTTGTAGTTCGATGATGTCCAATACGTGGTCGAATGGACGGATCCGGTGATCGAGTAAGCCATAACAAAATGTCGACACTCTGTAGAGCATGTTGGGTTATAACAGTGGTATGTGGACGAACGTTATTCTGTTGGAAAATGTCTCCTGGAATGCTCTCCATGAATGGCAGCACAACAGATCGAATCTCCAGACTGATGCACAGTTTCGGAGTCGGGGTGCGTGGGATAATCACGAGAATGCTCCTGCGACATTGCAATCCAGATCATAACTCAAAGCTTAGGTCCAGTTTGTCTAGCACATAGACAGATTGTGCAGGTCTTCACCTGGCCTTTTTTCAACCAACACACGACCATCAATGGCGCTGAGGCAAAATCAGCTTTCATCAGAAAACACAACAGATCTCCATCCTGCCCTCCAGTGAGCTCTCGGTTAACACCATTGGTGTCGTAAATGATATTGGTTTTGGGCCAGGGGAGTGCACGCTACAGGGCGCTTGCTGTCGAAGTAGCCGATTTCTAACAGTTAGTTGTGTCACTGGGGTGCCAACTGTTGCTCAAAGTGCTGCTGCAGGTGCAGTTACGATGCGACACAGCCATACGCCGAACACAATGGTCTTCCCTCTTGGTGATGTTACGTGCCGTCCGGAACCTGGTCTTCTTGCGACCCCACGTTGTCGTGACGACCGCTGCTATCAGTCATGCACAGTGGCTACATCCCTGCCCTGTCTCTCTGCAGTATCGCAGAAGGAACATCCAGTTCTCGTAGCCGTATAACACGACATCGTTCAAACTCAGTGAGGTGTTGATAATGTGTTGACAATAGCGTCTCTGTCGACTTTAAGGCATTCTAGACTAACATCAGCTCACCACGTACTGTCTCAAAGGTAACTAACGCTCACAACCGACTGAGCGTGTATTTACATCAAACCTAATTTGCTTCCTCGTACTGGCACTAGTAGCAGCACTTTGTGCGACTGCTTCGAAATCTGAATAGACGTCATCTTTGAGCTGTAGAAACACACCTACCAACTTTCGTTTATGTCGCAAAAACTCCTTCTTGTTGTTGCGATTTTTTACGTGATTGTATTTGTGGCCGTTAATGCCAATCCAAGCCCAATATCCCAAATATTTTAATATTTACATGCCTTTTCTACCGTGCCATGATTTAAGATTTTAAAATGTTTTAGCTTTCTGCTTCCAAACATTTTTGTTGGTGTACTGTTTACGTTTGAAACGTTAGTTGTTGTAATGATTTCAATGTAACTGTCCTTCTACCCACGCCTGTGGGTCCTGCTGGGTGATCTATTATGACCACTGAATCCGCCAGGCTGTGACTGTCTGCGATGACGCCTATTTAAAGATACCTGTTCTATATTTGATATTGTATTCTTTTGGACAAGTTTACAATCAAGAAAACTGGAAATTTGTGGTAAGTTCCTATGGTAACAAACTGCTCAGGTCATCGATCCCTAGACTTACACACTACTTAATCTAACTTGAGCTAAGGACAACACACACACACACACACACACCTATGCCTGAGGTAGGACGCAAACCTCTGACAGGGGGAGCCGCGCCGCTGCAATCAAGATCTAAATAAGAACCTTCCTGGCAGATTAAAACTGTGTGCCCGACCGAGACTCGAACTCGGGACCTTTGCCTTTCGCGGGCAAGTGCTCTACCAACTGAGCTACCGAAGCACGACTCACGCCCGGTACTCACAGCTTTACTTCTGCCAGTACCTCGTCTCCTACCTTCCAAACTTTACAGAAGCTCTCCTGCGAACCCTGCAGAACTAGCACTCCTGAAAGAAAGGATATTGCGGAGACATGGCACACAGTTTTAATCCGCCAGGAAGTTTCATATCAGCGCACACTCCGCTGCAGAGTGAAAAACCTCATTCTGGAAACATCCCCCAGGCTGTGGCTAAGCAATGTCTCCGCAATATCCTTTCTTTCAGGAGTGCTAGTTCTGCAGGGTTCGCAGGAGAGCTTCTGTAAAGTTTGGAAGGTAGGAGACGAGGTACTGGCAGAAGTAAAGCTGTGAGTACCGGGCATGAGTCGTGCTTCGGTAGCTCAGTTGGTAGAGCACTTGCCCGCGAAAGGCAAAGGTCCGGAGTTCGAGTCTCGGTCGGGCACACAGTTTTAATCTGCCAGGAAGTTTCATATCAGCGCACACTCCGCTGCAGAGTGAAAAACCTCATTCTGGAAACATCCCCCAGGCTGTGGCTAAGCCATGTCTCCGCAATATCCTTTCTTTCAGGAGTGCTAGTTCTGCAGGGTTCGCAGGAGAGCTTCTGTAAAGTTTGGAAGGTAGGAGACGAGGTACTGGCAGAAGTAAAGCTGTGAGTACCGGGCGTGAGTCGTGCTTCGGTAGCTCAGTTGGTAGAGCACTTGCCCGCGAAAGGCAAAGGTCCGGAGTTCGAGTCTCGGTCGGGCACACAGTTTTAATCTGCCAGGAAGTTTCATATCAGCGCACACTCCGCTGCAGAGTGAAAAACCTCATTCTGGAAACATCCCCCAGGCTGTGGCTAAGCCATGTCTTCGCAATATCCTTTATTTCAGGAGTGCTAGTTCTGCAGGGTTCGCAGGAGAGCTTCTGTAAAGTTTGGAAGGTAGGAGACGAGGTACTGGCAGAAGTAAAGCTGTGAGTACTGGGCGTGAGTCGTGCTTCGGTAGCTCAGTTGGTAGAGCACTTGCCCGCGAAAGGCAAAGGTCCCGAGTTCGAGTCTCGGTCGGGCACACAGTTTTAATCTACCAGGAAGATTCATATCAGCGCACACTCCGCTGCAGAGTGAAAAACCTCATTCAAGATCTAAATAATTTCATTATAAGTAGTGTGTAATATGACCTTTGAAAATGAATGTTTATTGAACTTTGTTATTTAATTGTGAATGGTGTTTGAAATATTATCTCCATTTACTTGTGGCCTGACCCTCCCACCGGACAGCTAATTACGTTGACGCCGAAGTGGCTTACCATTTCGGTTGGGTTTACCATGACCGATATTTTTGTAATCCTTGCTAATTCTTATGATGATCATTATATTCGAGCTCACTTCCATGACAAAACCAGACATTCAATGTCATGTTTTCCTCCTATTTTTCAGAATCAACAACCTGAAGCTCTCCCAGTGGAAAATAGCACCACCTGTTTGACGAAAGAGTTGGTATCGTATGTTCTGGATTAATCTGAAACAAAAAGCCATTCAGTGCTCTGGTTCGTCATACTCGGCGGTTTTTACAGATTTCAAAAGAAAGGTGAATGAGCATAGAGAATATGAATCAGCGCCACTATTCGATTGGGCCATTACCCTTCCGACTAAAAGTAGGAAAAAATAGTATATGTTCAGGATACTCAACAGTCTTGTCAAGGATGAACAAATTAAATACGTACTAATGAAGAATGGTTAAACCATAATAGCAACATTTTAGCGATCAAATTGAAGGAGAAATTCGCTGGTGTCAAAAATCAGGCTAGAATTGCACAAAACGTTCTTCAAATTCTAGGTCTGGAACGAAACAATGTTTTTGATAACAAAAAACAGCAGCGCAGCTGCAAGACAAGAAACTTGTAGCATTCAGAATGTCGCGTTATAGGAAGATGTAAAAATTAAGTGAACAGATTAACTACTAAACAAACAAGGGATACAAACTACTATCCGTTGGTTCTTTGGCTGTGGTGTCATATTTTAAATTTTAAACAGCTTGAGTGAACAACATATAATGTCTCAACTCTGTGTAACGTGTTTTCACTATATGCTACATGTAGACAAATCTAAAATATTTGACACCCAGTAATCGTCCTTAGTATATGTAAATATTTTTGAGACAGCAGTTCATATAAGCTACACAAGAGGATAACATAGAATAATTTTTCAGAAGAAAACTAGAAGAACTCCACTGAAAATAGCACACAGTGCTGAAACATGTATGAATGATTACAAAACTATAAAACGATGTCCAGCCTAACTAGAGAGGATATAAAATGTAGACTGGCTGGAGAAAGAAAATCAGTTCTGGAAAAGAGCATATGTTAATATTTAATATAAATGTAAATGTTAATAAGACCTTTCTGAAGGACTGTGTGTGGAGGGTAGCTATGTACTAAAGTTAAACATTGACAAAAAACAGTTCACAAAAGAAGAGTGTAAAAGTTTTGCAGTGAAGCGCTACAGAAGAATTGTAATGATTAGATGGTTAGATATGATAACTAATAAGGACATACTGACGCGAGTTGGGGAAAACAGAAATCTGTATCACAGGTTCACTAAAAGAAGGGATGGAGTGATATGAAACATCCTGTGGCATCAATAATTCTCAGATTAGCAACAGAGGCAAGTGTGGGGATTAAGAACTGTAGAGGGAGACCAAGGCTTGAAAACTGTTATGCAGGTTAAACTGGGTGTGGGTTGCAGTAGTTATGTAGAATTGAAGAGGCTCGCACAGAACGCGTGGAGAGCTGCATCAAACCAATCTTCCACATGTGTGATTAACGTTGAATGTTCTGGCCATGAAAATGTTAACGTCGTTTTGTATATCCACAGAAAGTAAGGTACGATACGTCGCGAAACAGTGAAAATCCGATGAAGCTTTGCACAGATGTGTTGGGCAGTGTCTCTAGTATGCCTGTCGATCACGTCAAGTCGCTCTTTTCAGTGACAGCTGATGAAAAACTAGAAGCATTCCGTGGAAGATGCAGATTCCGACATTACATGCCAAATAAGCAAAAACCAGTATGGAGTAAAGATTTTTGCGGTAGTGGATGCCAGAATGTTTTACACATTCAACATGGAGGTATATGTTGCGCAACAGCATGAAGGTCCTTACAGACAGGACAACAGACCAGTTGAACTTGTTCAGAGACTTTGCCAACCTATCCTGAATACAGGCCGCAACATAACTTGCGAGATTTATTTTACAAGCTACGAGCTTGCAAACACATTGATTACGAAGAAGACGACCATTTTTGGTACCCTGAGGAAGAACAACAGATAAGTCCCAAGGGGATTTATTAACACTAAAATCTGACAAGTAAAGTAATCTATGTTTGGGTTTCAGAAAAATTGCACGTTAGTCTCTTATGTGCCGAAACGAAATAGAGTGGTGTGGTGTCACCGCCAGACACCACACTTGCTAGGTGGTAGCCTTTAAATCGGCCGCGGTCCGTTAGTATACGTCGGACCCGCGTGTCGCCACTGTCAGTGATTGCAGACCGAGCGCCGCCACACAGCAGGTCCAGAGAGACTTCCTAGCACTCGCCCAGTTGTACAGTCAACTTTGCTAGCGACGGTTCACTGACAAAATACGCTCTCGTTTGCCGAGACGATAGTTAGCATAGCCTTCAGCTACATCATTTGCTATGACCTAGCAAGGCGCCATTATCAGTTGGTATTAATATTGTGAATCATGTAACGGCAAGACCGACGTTCACCATTAATGGATTAAAGTTAAGTATTCCACCAGCTACGTCCATTTTTTTCTAAAGTCTAAATTCCTTGTCCAGTTCCAGACCTCACGCCAGCCTGCGTGAGCTAAAACGCGTGTCTTTCGGCTTCCTCTAGTTTTCCTGGGTTGGCTCTCCTGCCAATCCACAAGTGGCATTACTACTGTCAACGATGCGCCACAATGGAAATATTGACGAAAATACAGGGAATGATAAAAAACCAGAAATTATCACTTTCTAAACTTACTAACGGTGGAGTTGACGTTGTAGATGGAATGAGTGCAACATACAATGTAGCTAGAAACACAAGAAAACGTCCAATGGTTGTTTTTTATCGCATCATGAACAGACAGCTGCGATAAATGCTATTATTTTCAACTCAAATCAGAAAGAACAACTGAGAAGAATAGAGTATTTGAGGCAGCTTTATTTGCGCTTCTGCATGATCATCTTCAGCGAAGAGTAATGCCATAAACATTGCCAAGGAAGATAACTGAAAGAATTGGAGAGCTTTGCAGTGCGAAAATTTGTGAAGTGGAATCAACTGCGACTTCACGAGGACGGTGCGTGGACTGCAGAAGCAAAAACAGAAAAACAAGATATATTTGTAAGAACTGCAAGGAATACATTTGACTTGAACATTCTGTTACTGTGTGCCAAGACTGTATCGACAAAATATTTGACTGATTACATCCATTATTTTGATAACAGCTAAATTTTATGTATCTCCATTTGTATAAATATTTTTGACCAAAATATTAAATTTATCCTTTAAATATATTTACTGAACTGATTTTTAATTACATTACTTCATTTAATAACGCTTTCCTCCATAACATACAACTAAATGCAAATTCAGAAAGATAGAAACTGCAAGGGTCTTTGAGACTAGCTGCGTGTACTGAAGGACGACATTTCAAAGTTCGCGGCGTCAAAGAGAAACAATACATTAATCAAACGAGAAACGACAGTCGGAAGCGCATCAGAGACGTAACTTTGTGCAGGCCGCAGGGAAATGGGTGTGTCCAAGCTACTGTGATGTAACAGGACGTAGTATTTGCAAACGAACAGGAGAAAACGTGAGTAAATACTATCAAAATGCAAAACAGAATCCATGAATATACAAACCAAAGCTTCCCAAAATCGTTCTCGGTGTCCACAGGTCCAGATCAATTACGCGAAATCGCGTTTGATATATAAAACAAACTTGTCAGCTAAGAACTAGGAAAACACGACAACGGTAAGGACGGAAACGAACATATGCCATTAGTTTCAGCAAAATATACAAATTAAGGATTGGACGATAAAATTAATGTAGACGGTTTTCTAACATGCCTCATGTATGCAGATGTCTTGTGTTTGATTTAGACTTGTGGCTTATTTTGCTGTGCAGGCACATGACACACTCAGTGTAAAATAAAATCTAAAGTGCACGTATGATTTAAATGACAGCATAATGTGATGCATCATATTCCATAACCTAAAAAGAACTTGTATGTATGTATTTTCAGGAAAATAATAAGATACCCACTGAGGATGCTACAACTGTGGTGAACCACGTTTGGGTGATGAATTAAAACAATAATTTGTGTACTTACAAAAACGTGGACTCATCTTTAATTCATTAACATTTTTCTGCAAGCTCTGGAACTGAGTCCAAACTCAAATAGGCCTATGATGTAAATAGACTGTTGTATTATAGAAGATGAGAAGATGAAACTCTCAGGAATACCTGTAATACTACCTTTACGACATAGTTCTCCAGTTGGCCAACTCTTAAAGTTGCTGGGCATATAACTGATGAACTGCAAGAGGAAATTATCAACAAATGAGGCCTATGGTCTATGGGCAAGTATTCCACAGGGGATACTCAGGATCCACTATTTTATGTGTATTAATAATCTTGTATTGCATATATATTTATTGTAAATGGTGTCGAAATAGCGGTAAGAAAATGTGTCGAATAGCAAGTATAGACTGTTGGGTCAGGAGAACTAAGAAAACTGAATCCCTTTCTCCAAAACCAGATTTCACACAATTATGCCCAAAGTGATACAATGTAGTGGTAAAATATTGACATATTTTGTGAAAATATGTATAACACTGTTGAAAATAAAGAATGATAGCAGTCATAATTTTGTGAGATGTGGTCAGAGGTAAAAATGTAAAATGAGTGTTATTTTGTATATTTCTGTTGACAATGAAGAAAGATACCAGCCTTAACTTTGTGAGTTGTAGTCACATGAAATTGTAAAGTGAATGTAAATAAATGGACATAATAATCCATTGGCACTACTGATGAGCTGACAAGAAAAATTTTATTGTCTCTGAGGTCAGTGTCTATAACATTTTTACAAGGAGATGGGAGGTGTCACAGAATCCAATATTAAGACATGAAATATCGCATTAAGTGTACTTTGTATCTAAGAGCTCTCTTGGGGAGACAGCAGAAGCATTTGTGCAATCATTTACTCAAGCACAATCAGTATGAGACAGGCTCTCATTGGCCCTAAGTTTCCTTGAGAATTACACTGAGTTCTGTCTTGGAGCACA
The DNA here is from genome assembly GCF_023864345.2 of Schistocerca serialis cubense. Taxonomy (NCBI): domain Eukaryota; kingdom Metazoa; phylum Arthropoda; class Insecta; order Orthoptera; family Acrididae; genus Schistocerca; species Schistocerca serialis. Next base: position 212,178,546 of record NC_064644.1, read on the forward strand.
CTTTTAGCTTGTTGGTTCTTTACAGGTTTGAGTCCTGCAATTGCCCGCATGAAAGTCGCTTTTCAGTTGCATCAGTCGAGGTAAGCCCTTGTCAGTCAAACATGTAATCCTTACTCCCTCTCATTATTTCTTTATGGCTGTCCACCCTGTCTTATGGCATTGTTTTGCACAAAAAAGAGTATAGCATTTAAGAAAATACATGAGAAATAATTGCTGATAGACTGTGTGTGTGTGTGTGTGTGTGTGTGTGTGTGTGTGTGTGTGTGTGTGTGTGTGTTTTTTGTGTGTTTGTTTTGCTGCTGTTGATCATGGTAAGACGCTGTATTGGGTTTCTACTGACAAATCATCTCTCTGCTCTAATGCTCCTGCATTAGGCGACATGCATATGCAACGTCATGGTTGCAGAGTTAAGTGCAGTACGGTACTAAGCATTCCTACTGTGGGTTGAAAGCCCCATAGCTTTAGTAGTATTAAATATTTGAATGTTGTTCATTTTATCACATTAATATATGCTGTTCCAAGTCACATTGCATGGCCACTGTTACAAGGAGTGGAGACATTATTTCATCGGTATTACCAGGTAACTTCTATGTTAAGTGTTAATTGGCGCCGGCCGGGGTGGCCAAGCGGTTCTAGGCGCTACAGTCTTGAACCGCGCAGTCGCTACGGTTGCAGGTTTGAATCCTGCCTCGGGCTTGGATGTGTGTGATATCCTTAGGTTAGTTAGGTTTAGGTAGTTCTAAGTTCTAGGGGACTTATGACCTCAGAAGTTAAGTCCCATAGTTCTCAGAGCCATTTGAACCATTTGCTAATTGGCAGTGGGAACAATCACGGGTGTTAAATCATCATCAGCTGATTAAAATACAGGGCTATTCAAAATCAAGAAACTGATTTCAGACACTTATATCTTCCTAATTACAAACGGTAGCACCATAATTCCAACGTTTCTGGACATACAACAGTTTAAATTTTGAATTCTAGAACTAGACTTGCTTCAAAACTGTTTATATCCTCAACATGAAGGTGATTCAAATGACTTCATCTTCATGCAAGATGGTACCCCGGCTCATTTATCTAACAAGGGAACCTCCCCATCATACCCCCCTCAAATTTAAATCTAAGTTGGCACAGTGGATAGACCTTGAAAAACTGAACACAGATCAATCGAGAAAATGGGGAGAAGTTGTGTGGAACTTAGAAAAAGTAAGCAAAATATACTAACTTAGTAGTCTATGCGCAACATAAGCAAAAACAAGGACAGGGTGAGCTCAGGAGCATCGTGGTCCTGTGGTTGGCGTGAGCAGATGCGGTACGAGAGGTCCTTGGTTCAAGTCTTCCCTCGAGCGAAAAGTTTAATTTTTTGTTTTCAGTTTGTCACAAACTCTTATGTTTTCATCACTTTTTGTGAGTGATTATCACATCCACAAGGAAACCTAAATCGGGAAAGGTAGAAGAATCTTTTTACCCATTCGCCAAGTGTACAAGTTAGGTGGGTCCACAACATAATCCTGTCATTTGACGCACATGCCGTGACCAGTGTCGTATAGAATATATCAGATGTGTTTACCTGTGGAGGAATCGGTTGACCTATGACCTTGCGATCAAATGTTTTCGGTCCCCATTGAAGAGGCACGTCCTTTCGTCGACTAATCGCACTGTTTTGCGGTGCGGTCGCAAAACACAGACACTAAACTTACTACAGTGAACAGAGATGTCAATGAACGAATGGACAGATCATAACTTTACGAAAATAAAGAAAGTAAACTTATCACTCGAGGAAAGACTTGAACCAAGAACCTCTCGTTCTGCAGCTGCTCACGCTAACCACGAGACCACGGCGCACCTATGCTTACATTATCCTTGATGTTGCCTATCTTGTGCATGGACTACTCAGTTTGTATATTTTGCTTATTTTTTCATAGTTCCACACAACTTCTTCCTGTTTACTCGATTGATGTGTGTTCAGTTTTTCAAGGCCTATCCACTGTGCCAACTTATAACTAAATCTGAGGGGGTTGCGATGGGGAGGTTCCCTTGTAAGTACATTCAATGTTACCTTAATGACACCATTCCAGGTGTTGGACTGGAAGAAGAGGAGCAGAAGATGAACTTCATCACCAGTGACCTCCCAGGTCTCCAGATCTGACTTCTATGTCTGAGGTTATGTAAAAGACCACTTTTTTATCCCCATCCCCTTTTGTCTGACACCCTTAAAGTCGCATTGTTGAAGCTGTGAATTTGATAACAAGAGATGAGTTGCTTTGTGTGTGTGTGGCACGCAGTGGGCCACAATTTCAATATTTGTCGTGTAACACATGGTGCTCACATTGAATACATAAAAATGTGAATTTCTCTTTCCAGTAATGTTGGAATAATGTTCCTATATATTGTAGTTTTAAATCTCTTCCGTCTTTTTGAATAAACCTGTAAAATTGGTATTTTATTCATTAAAAACATGAAAATAACTCTCACAAGAAATTTGATGCAAGATCCTTTTTTTCGACAGAAACAGAAGAACTAGAATAACACCAAAGACTTTCTACGTAATGTTGAAACATTGTTAAGATATAATACTATTAATCTCACAAATACTTTCATATTCCCTACTTTATAGGTTAGCTGCACTTTCCCAAAATTTATCCAATAGAACAATGCTGAGCATTTGCCTTCCCTGCTGCCAGACTGGTACGCCCATTCCATTTCATATCACTTTGCAATGTTATGCCTAGATATTTGAGTGATGTGATTATGTCAAGCAGCACACTACTAATGGTGTATTTGAATGTTGCAGTATTGCTTTTCCAAGTCACCTGTATTAACCTACATTTTTCTGCCCTTGTAGCAAGTTGCAGTTCATCACACCACCTAGAAATTCTGTCCAGGTCACATTGTCTGCTCCTACAGTTACTCAACGACAACACTTTCCATACAGCAAGACATCATCAGGTAATGGCAATAAATTGCTGTGCAGCCTGACAGTCGGATCATTTATGTGAATATAGAGTAACAGTGGTCCTATCACTCTTCCGTGTGGCACTCATGGTAATACACTTGTCTCTGATGAACACCCAATGTCAATGACAACACTCTGGCATCTATTATCTAAGAAGTCTTCAAACCACTTACATGTCTAGGAACCTTGTCCACATGCTCTGACCTTTGTCAACAGTGTGCAGTGGACACTTTCTGGAAAGTTAGGAATATAGAATCTGCTTGTTGTCCTCCACCGATGGTTTATAGGATGTCGTTAAAAAAAGGTGAGCTGGGTTTGGCTTGAGTGATGCTTTCTAAATATATACTGATTTGTGGTTACAAGCTTTCTGTTTTAAAGAAATTTATTATATTCAGACTCAGAATGTGTTGAAAACTTCTGCAGCAAATAATTGTTATGGATATTAGTCCGTAATTATAATATACTGACAAATTTTACCAACAGAATAACAATATAAAAATATGTATTTTTTTAAGAATTCAGTACCATGTCATGGGAATATTCACATGCCAAGGGAACTATTATAACTTACCAGTGGTGTGTTTTTCTTTCTTTCTACCACACTATTGTAACTGAACTTGTAAGTTTTTGAATACTGGTACTATACATCTTCATGACACAACACACACCATTAAAAAATTAAATTATCAATACAATCAAACATACGAACAAAACTGTAGCACTAAAATAATAGTGAACAATAAATGCAAGTCTTTTTTGTCTGCAGAAAAGTGTTATTACACATGAAGAAGTTACCTCATAATTGTTACTGTCATAAATATATTTGTATTTGATTGTTAAATGAGGAAGGTCAATAGCAGTTACTGATGAGAAAAGCATCTCTCTGTGTAATTTTCAGTTTTTTCTGGTACTGTTTATGATTAAGAGTAAATATTCTATGTAAAACTACTGTTAGTGTGGAAACTATTCGGCTTAACAAGTTACGGGTCCAGTTTCAGTGAACTGTTGTTGGCAAATCTTCTTCTAAACTGTATTTAGTACAGTTAAGTGTTAAAAAGAAAAATTTTAAACATGCTAGAAAATACAGTTGCAAGTTGATGTTAATGTGTTGACAAATGAGTTTAGAGCACTGTCAGTTGAATTTTGACATTAGAAACATTAACAGCTGCAGATTTGCATTCAGATAGTAACTTGTGATCATATAGTGTACATTTAGATCAAGGTCTGCAGAAATGGGTACATTGCTTTATAAGGTACATAAATCATTACTCCAAGAATTTGACTGGTGAGGCTGGAAAAGGAAGGTATTCAAGTACCATGAAGGTGTTTTGAATGTCATTGACAAAACATTACTGAAGCTCCAGCCATTCAAAGAAGGTGCTGCAGAAACACAAATCAAAAAGCTCAAGGAACTGTTTTATTTGTTTCCCAAGGCAAACATTTATACAGTGTGTATGACAGCAAGTGCTACTATCCATGAAGTGTATCAGTGGTAATGAAAAAGGAAACAGCTAGTGATACATGAGGTGCCTTAAAGCAGCAATTTGATGCCACATTCAAGGATCAGTTGTTTAAAATTTGTAGTCATTTTCACCATTAGTTGGAGATTGGCTGGTGGTTCAGATGTGTTCTACACCAATCCCTTCTTTTGGTCAAATTGTGCCACAAATTTCTTTTTCCCCCATTTTGATTCAGTACCCCATTAGTTACTTGTATTCACCTAGTGCCCAGCATCCTTCTGTAGCAACTCATTTCAAAAGCTTCTGTTCTTTCCTTGTTTGAAATGTTTATCATCTATATTTCACTCCACACAAGGCTATACTCTAGTCAAATATCTTCAGAAAATACTTCATAACACTTAAGTTTATGTTGGATATTAACAAATTTCTCTTTCTCAGAAATGCTTTTCTTTCTATTGCCAGTTTGCATTTTGCATCTTCCATACTTTTGCAACCATTAATTATTTTCCTGTCCAAATAGCAAAGCTCACCAACTACTTTTAATGTATACTCTCCCAATCTAATTTCTTCAGCATTACTTGATATAATTGGACTGCATGCCATTACCCTTATTTTGCTACTGTTGATATTAATGTTATAACCTCTTTCCGAATCACTGTCTTTTCCATTCAACTGCTCTTCTATTTCCTTTGCTGTCTTTACAGTGTTGTTAGCAGGCCTCAAAAAGTTTTTAATTCTTTGTCTTGTCTTGTGTGAATACCTCCTTGGTTTCCTGTACAGCTTGCTTGATGTACATATTGAAAAACATTGGGGAGAGGTTAACACTTTCTCACTACTATCTCAGCTACTACTTTCCTTTGATGCCGTTCAACATTTATAACTAAAGTCTGATGTCAATATTAGTTGTAGATAAGCAACTGCTCCCTGTATTTCACTTCAGCTGCCTTACAACACAGTATGATTCCTGTATTTATACTCCAGTCAACATTGCCAAAAGCTTTCTCTAAATATACAAATGTATTAACCTAAAATTGATGAAACAGTATTTACTGCCCTGTATGTTCCTGCATTTCCCTGGAACCCAAACTGATTAATTTCCACCATTTTCCATGATTCTGTAAATAATTGTTGTACTTACTTTGCAGCCGTGACTTAATAATACTAGTTCAGTAATATACTAGTTCAATAATATTCACACCGATCAGCAACTGCTTTCGTTGGAATTTGAATGGTTACATTATTCTTAAAGTCCAGCAGTAACAGTAATTTGTCTATCTCTTATATCTTGGTGTACCAGGTAGAATGAGTTTTGTCATGACTGTGTAATATCTCTTTATATTCGATGAATTATTCTGATGCAATTCTACCCTCGAATGACGTTTACTAATTTTCTATCTTCATACTCGCAGAATCCATGCGCAAAGTAGTTTCATACAATATCTATGCCATGAGCGCATAATTATTCTTTGTAGTACTCTCTGTGGTGGTTGTTAGAAAAAAGCTTCCGAGATTGTCTTCGTGCCGATTAGCCTGAGCATTGTTTGAGGAATTGTAATTTAAATATTGAGATTTATGACAAAAGATAACTGATATGAAATTGTATGATTAAAAGGGTAAGGTGTGTGTGTGTGTGTGTGTTTTTTTTTTTTTTTTTTTTTTTTTTTGCTCCTTGATACAAAAGGTGTGTAACAATTTACATTAATTGACATTTGAGAATTAATGATATTCATCAATACATTGCGTAGTTGTTTATCAGAAGGGGACTTCCGAAAGACTGGATACGAACCTGCATTTAATAATCCAAGAGCTCCATTACTTCTTCAGAGGGTTAAACTTCATCAAAGCCAAATATCCGCTTGATCTGAGGTTTCCTGACTGATTATACAATGCTCCCAAAAATACGAGGTATTTTATTCGTACAGTTTAGCAGACTGCCGCAGAGCATGAGCCTGCAGAGAAGAAGAATCATCGCCTGATTTCATTCTAACAAGTAAAATTTCTGAATCACTTTGAGTGACTGAGTTATGACTGTGTTTCTTATTATGAATGATTGATTGCTCGAATGAATTGAGAACTACATAATTACGTACAGAGGAGGAAAAATTACAACTGGTTCCCTGAAGGACCTCAGTAATTCTGAGTGACCTTGTTTCAATGTTTTCAGTGTTTTGTCAAATTCACTCGTAGAATTGTATCTCCCACCTCATCTTCATCTATTAGTGCTTCTCTTTATATAAGTTCTTCTGTCTTTGAGTTTCTTTCCCTTACTCTACATATACATTTCAATTTTCAATATTCCATTCTTTGTTTAGTATGTTCTTGCCACCTGAGCTCTAAATTTGCTAACAGTTATTCCCTTTTCTATGAAGATCTCTTTACGTTTCCTGTAGGCAGTGTCTGTGTTTCCTATAGTCATGCATGCTTCTATAATGTTGCATTTCTCATCTAGTCATTGGTGTTTTCTCAATTTGCACTTCATATCAATCTCATTTTTTAGATATCTGTAATTCCTTTTGTCTGATTCATTTGTTGCATTTTTACATTTTCTCCTTGTGTTACTTATCTTCAGTAACTAATGTGTTACCCAAGGATTTCTATTGAACTTTGTCTTTTTGCTTATTTGATTCTCTGTTATCTCACTATTTCATCTTTAAAAGCTACCCATTTGTCTTGCATTTCTTTCACCTGTTTTAGTCAACCATTGCCTACTTTTGCTACCTTTTTTAATTGTCAGCAACTCTAAAACCAGATTTGCCCCTGGAAATCTTTTACAATTGAAAATTTCGTTTTGAAAGCTCTGTCTTACTATTACATTATAAATCTGAAAGTTTATGGTGTGGACTTGGTACAACTAATTGTAAGTTAAGAACAGAAGACCCACCAACAGCTCTAAGTTCTCTCAGAAGCCAATGTAACCACAAAAATGATTTGAAAGCATCACATGCATCTAAATATAGCGCCCCAGTTGGCAGAAGAATGACACACTACCATAGTTTACTCTTTCATACAACTGCATCACCTTGAATCCCAGCCGGCCCGAGTGGCTGTGCAGTTCTAGGCGCTACAGTCTGGAGCCGAGCGACCGCTACGGTCGCAGGTTCGAATCCTGCCTTGGGCATGGATGTGTGTGATGCCCTTAGGTTAGTTAGGTTTAATTAGTTCTAAGTTCTAGGTGACTGATGACCTCAGAAGTTTAAGTCGCATAGTGCTCAGAGCCATTTGAACCATTTTTTTGAAACTCAGGAAGAGTATCATTAGTCTACTTTTCCGCAGCATGATTGATATTACTGTAAGCTTCAATACTGCGTTCATCGGTTTCCTCAGCATTAATTCCTTCTGTAATTGTCATTTTAATATACCAAACAGTGGAAAATCTGGGATGGATTAATGACAGAATTACGAAAAATACAGATTGCTACTCACCATACAGTGCAGATGTTGAGCTGCGGATAGGCAGGACGAAAAGACTGCCAAACATTTAAGCTTTCAGCCGAAAAGGCCATTGGCAATGTGCTGAGGTCAGGAGGGTTACAGGAACATAGGATATACTGCAAAGAGAGTTCTCATCTGTGTTGGCCACTGTTTGTTGGTGACCATGCACATTCAGACGGACAGATTGTTGGATGCTAGGCCCACATAGAACGCAGCACAGTGGTTGCAGCTTAGCTTGTAGATAACATACTGGTTTCACAGGTTGCTCTGCCTGTGATGGGATAGGTGAGGCTCGTGACCGGTCTGGAGTAGTTGGTGGCAGGAGGATGTATGGGATAGGTATTGCATCTAGGTGTATTATGAGGGTATGTGCCCTGGGGCAAGAAGTTGCGAGCAGGCGTTGTGTATGTATCGATGAGGATATTATGTAGTTTTAGTAAATGGCAGAATACCACTGTGGGAGGGGTGGAAAGGATAGTGGTTAGGACAACCCTCATTTCAGTGCATGACAAGTGGCAGAGCATGTGATTCAGTTGCTCCAGTTCTGGGTGGTACTGAGTCACAAGTGGAATACTCCTCTGTGGTAAGATGGTGGGACTTCGGTACGTGGAGAGGTAAGGCATGCGAGATCTATTTGTGTACGAAGGTGGGAATGTAATTACAGTCTGTGAAGACATCAGCGAGGCCCGTGGTATATTTCAAGCGGGACTACTCATCATTACAGATGCAGTAGCTATGGGTGACTAGGCTGTATGAAATGGGTGGTAGCTGTTGAAGTGGAGATATTTCTGGTGCTTGGAAGAGTTGATATGGATGGAGGTACAGACATAGCCATCTTTGAGTGGAGGTTAATATCATGGAAGGTACCATGTTGGGTTAAGGAGGACCAGATGAAGTGAGTGCGAGATGAGGTGTTGAGGTTCTGGAGGAATGTGGATAGGGCACAGCACCCTCACAACTTGATACAGATCACAAAGATATCATAAATGAATGTGAACCAGGTAAGGTTTTTCGTATTCTAGGTGGTTAGAAAGGATTCCTCCACATGGCTCATGAGTATGTTGACATAGCATGCAGCCATGCGGGTGCCCATTGCCATACCCTGTATTTATTTGCTGGCGATGCCTTCAACGGGGAAGTAATTGTGGGTGAGGATATAGTTGGTCACTGTGACTAGGAAGTAGGTTGTAGACTTCAATACTGGCAAGGCAAATGTCATTAGGAATATTGGTGTAAATGGATGTGGCATCAATAGTGACAAGCGGGATACCATGTGGTACCACCAACGCAATGACAATCTTCTAACTTCTCTCGTTAACCCTACCCTCTGTCTAACCTCCTGACTTCAACTAGCCGCCCTTCCCTCTCTCTACCTTGTCCATGTATGCTCCCATAAGCAGCACTTTACCATCCTCCACTCCTGCCCTGCAACCTCTCCCCTTCCTCACCCCAGCCACCTCCTTACCACTACCACCCAGATTGCTTCTCTCATCATGCACTGCTGCTCACAGTCTGCCCTGAGCAGTCAGAGACTGTAGTCATGTGTGTGTGAGTTGTGTTTGCATGTGAGTGTTGTCTAATTCTGATTAAGGCCTTTTAGACCAAAAGCTTACTTGTTTGTTAGTCTTTTTGTTCTGTGTATCCTCTACTCAACATCTGTGCTATATGGTGAGTAGCAATCTTTGCTTTTCATAATTTTGACATTTTAGTATGCCTAAGTATTTGTTACAGCAGTTCATGATGCACCTGTGTTTTTGCAACTTCAACTATCAAAGCTAGATTAACTACGTACGTTAAATTTTGTGTTGTGGGCTGTATTAAGTTCATCAGATTTTCAACTATGCCGAAATAGAGTTCAGCTTTATTTAAAGCTAGTGACCTACCTGCTATCCATCTTCTTTCTGTTGGTAAAGTTAATGATTTTGATCCATCATGCCGCATTTCTGTAAATTCCTCACCTTAAATGCAGACTGATTTATTTGAAACCAATTTTCTAAGTTCTATATTTATAAACCTAGCTAGTAATCAGGATCGTCTACAGTGATGTGGAAGCAATTAGCCAACTGCTGTTCAATACATGTACCCTCGCGATCAGCAGAGCTCATTGTAGCAGATTAGCATCAAATGTCCACTACCAATGGGTGGAAAGGTGTTCTCCTGGATGTCAGGATGGCATCCAGCTCCCTCCACCTGAGTGTTGGGGGAACAATGGGTAGATGAACACTATAGGAGCCTGTCAGATGTGTAAAGTGGCCATAGAAAGACAGGTGGCATGCATACAAATTCTTTATCATTTCAACAGTTTTATGGCAGCTGCAGTTGTACACTTTCATCATGTGGCGAGTGTGACATTGATCCACAGCATCCATGTTCCATGATGTGGTCAGGTTTTGATCTCACAGTGGAGAAGAATTGTTGTAGAGATGGCACTTGGCATGTCTCAAGCACAGAGCAACCTTGCTGCAGGACTAAATATGTCAGTATAACCTATTCCAAATCACTATACATACCACTTTACCATTTGCATTTAATTTTATATTGTAAAGCCAGTTTACACTCAGCTTACTTATTTAAGATAATTCTCATTTGCTTCCTTCTGTATAATGCCTTGCTGGTTCATGAAGGAGCATCATCCTTGGCTGACGGTCTGAATCTTTACTGTAACTTATTTCTAAGTTGCTACGAAACTGTACACTGCTAACACAGTGATTACATATATCTCTGTTGAAACGATCTTGTTGACTAATCTCTTCAAATTTAACTGTTTCATGTCAGATTCCTGAAACCTCATCATCTTTCTCAATACCTGATGTACAGACAGCCGTTTTAACATGATTCAGTGGCTTTAGTAATTGTTGGAAGCTACAAATCTCTGCATATGAGACACATCATTTTTCAGGAAAGTAAACATGGTACTCACAATCTACTTAATCAACCACATATTTTTTTAGTAGATTAATCACCAAATTGCTTCTGTTTTCATGTTCGGATCCAAGCATAATGCTTTGTTCCAAATCATACAAAATTAATGAACTAACCTCCCTTCTTGAAAAGTGTTTGAAATGGAGACTTGCTTTAATTTTCAAGGGGCCAATTTGATTCAAGGTACAGGCTGCAGCCAAAATTGCTTCATCCCACAATGCTTTAAGTAGATGTGCAGCAGAGCAGAGCCAAGAATGTACCATTTCACACAGGATTCTGTGTTCAAACTCAGCAACTACATTTTACTGAGAAGTATGTTTTTCAGTAATTGAAAGTTTTTGTATAATTGAGCCAGCAAAATGACTCATATCATTGTTACTAAACTCCTTACCACCATCTATAAGTAATTTTCCCACTGTAAAATCAGATTATTTCTTTATATTTTTTAAAACTGGTAATTTTTCTTTAATTTCATCTGCGTGTGGCAGAAACTGTGGGACAGTGAAACTGGAAAAATCGTCTTTAAGTAAAGGAAAGTACTGATGATCCCGAAAATCACTTTCCTCCGTGAGTCCACAAATATCAGTGTAAACTAAATTTCTGGTTTTTGTGAATTTCTACTCTATCACTAAATGCCAACCTATGATGAAGTTTTCAATATTCATACCATCCACAAATCTGCTATCAGCTGATGTTTCCTTATTGTGATGGTCATAAACCGCTGCATGTAGCACTGGCTTTGATAGCCGATTTTTTCTTCCCATGCTTCTTTTAGGCAGAACAAAATATCAGAAATTATTGGGTCCATTTCTGTTTGCTGAACAGCCACACATCAATTTGACACATTCAAAATGCTTCATTTTGTAGCACTTTTCATCCATCCTGGTGTTTCAGTTGGCTGGTAAGTAGTATATCTATCATATTGATTTGTAACATGTTACAGTGCTCATCACAGACCAGTTTATTTGTACCATATTTATAAAAGAATTATAGCTCTTCATCATTAAAATCTTCCTTTTAGTTTTATACATATTTTAGTTTTATACATTTTCACTGTAATCTTGTCTTTGTGATCTCAATGGAAACAGTATTTTGGGGCTTATCATATATTTCTAGATTGATCAAAGTTTCTTCTTGAAATTTTCTAAGCAGCTTTTTACGGGATGGTGTTGCAACTGTGACTTAAGGATATTATAGTCATTTTATATTCTGAGGTTACTATTAGTATTTTCTGTAAAGTCATAAATATATAATATGAACAGCAAGAATCATTACACACTTCTCAGCAGCACAACTGAAGTTACTTCTTCATCTATATCTAAGTCTATAATCTCCAAACCACCGTGAGATGCATGGCAGAGGGTACATCCCATTGTACCAATTATTCCATTCATGTACTGAGTGCAGGAAGAATGGTTGTTTGAATGCCTCTGTGTGTGCAGTAATTATTGTACTCTTATCTTCACAATCCCTATGTGAACAATATATAGGGGTTTGCAGTATATTCCTACAGGAATCATTTAAAGCCAGTTTTAGAAACTTTGTTAATGGACATTTTCAGGGTAGTTTAGGTATATCTTGTTCAGTTCCTTCAGTATCTCTGTGACGGTCTCCCATGGATTAAAAAAAACCTGTGACTATTCATGCTGCCCAAATCTGTATACATTCAATATCCCGTTAGGCCTAGCTGGTACGGCCCCCACGCACTTGAGCATTATTCCAGAACCAGTAGCACGGCTGATTTGTAAGCAATCTCCTTTGTAGCTGGCTTGCACTTCGCCAGTATTCTGCCAAGAAACCAACCACCTGCTTTACCCCTGACTGAGCCTATGTGATCATTTTGTTTCATACCCCTGCAATGTGTTATATCCGGGTTTTTGTATGAGTTAGCAAATTCCAACAGTGACTCATTTATTATATAGTCACAGGATACTATGTTTTTTTCACTTTGTGAAGTGGAGAATTTCATTTTTCTGAAGATTTGAAGCAAGTTGCTAGTCTTTTCACCACTTTGAAATCTTATCAAGGTGTGACTGCCTATTTCTGCAGCATCTTTGCGATAAGTACTTCATTACAGGCAACTACATCATCTGCAAAAACCCTGTTTTTACAATCAGTATTGTTTGCAACATCATTAATATACAACATGAACAACAAGGGTTCCAACACAGCTCGCTGAGGCACACCTGAAGTTACTTCTACATCTGATGATTAATCTCCATCCTAGATGATGCACTGCTTCCTCCATGCCAAAATATCCTCAATCTAGTCAGAAATTTCACTTGATACCCCATATGATTGTACTTCTGACAATTAGTGTAGATGTGGACATGGTACTGAGATATATATATCTATCCACATTCCTCCGGAACCTCAACACCTCCTCTCGCACTCACTTCATCTGGTCCTCCTTAACCCAACAAGGCACCTTCCTTGAAACTGACCTCCACTATGGCTATGTCTGTACCTCCATCCATATCAACTCTTCCAACCACCAGAAATACCTCCACTTCAACAGCTACCACCCACTTCATACAGCCCAGTCACCCGTAGCCACTGCATCTGTAATGATGAGCAGTCCCACTTGAAATATACCATGGGTCTCACTGATGTCTTCACAGACTGTAATCACATTTCCCACCATCGTACACAAACAGATCTCCCATGCCTTATCTCTCCATGTACCGAAGTCCCACCATCTTACCACAGAGGAGTATTCCACTTGTGACTCAGTACCACCCAGGACTGGAGCAACTGAATCATATGCTCTGCCACAGTTTCAACTACCTCTTGTCATGCACTGAAATGAGGGCTGCCCTAACCACTATCCTTTCCACCCCTCCCACAGTGGTATTCTGCCATATACCAAAACTGCACAATATTCTCTTCTATCCATACATAACGCCAGCTCGCAACTTCTTGCCCCAGGGCACATATTACTGTAATATACCTAGATGCAAGACCTGCCCCATACATCCTCCTGCCACCACCTACTCTAAACCGGTCACAAGCCTCACCTATCCCATCACATCCCATCCCCTGTGAAACCAGTCATGTTATCTACAAGCTAAGCTGCAACCACTGTGCTGTGTTCTATGTGGGCCTAGCATCCAGCAATCTGTCCGTCTGAATGTGCATGGTCACCAACAAACAGTGGCCAAGGCAGATGAGAACTCTCTCTGCAGTATATCCTATGTTCCTGTAACCCTCCTGACCTCAGCACATTGACGATGGCCTTTTTGGCTGAAAGCTTAAATGTTTGGCAGTCTTTTTGTCATGCCTATCTGCAGCTCAACATCTGCACTGTATGGTGGGTAGTAATCTGTATTTTTCGTAATTCTGTCACTAATCCATTCCAGATTTTCCACTGTTTGGTATATTAAAATGACAATTACAGAAGGAATTAATGCTGAGGAAACCGATGAACGCAGTATTGAAGCTTACAGTAATATCAATCATGCTGCGGAAAAGTAGACTAATGATACTCTTCCTGAGTTTCAAAAAAATGGTTCAAATGGCTCTGAGCACTATGCGACTTAAACTTCTGAGGTCATCAGTCACCTAGAACTTAGAACTAATTAAACCTAACTAACCTAAGGGCATCACACACATCCATGCCCAAGGCAGGATTCGAACCTGCGACCGTAGCGGTCGCTCGGCTCCAGACTGTAGCGCCCAGAACTGCACGGCCACTCGGGCCGGCTGGGATTCAAGGTGATGCAGTTGTATGAAAGAGTAAACTATGGTAGTGTGTCATTCTTCTGCCAACTGGGGCGCTATATATAGATGCATGTGATGCTTTCAAATCATTTTTGTGGTTACATTGGCTTCTGAGAGAACTTAGAGCTGTTGGTGGGTCTTCTGTTCTTAACTTACAATTAGTTGTACCAAGTCCACACCATAAACTTTCAGATTTATAATGTAATAGTAAGACAGAGCTTTCAAAACGAAATTTTCAATTGTAAAAGATTTCCAGGGGCAAATCTGGTTTTAGAGTTGCTGACAATTAAAAAAGGTAGCAAAAGTAGGCAATGGTTGACTAAAACAGGTGAAAGAAATGCAAGACAAATGGGTAGCTTTTAAAGATGAAATAGTGAGATAACAGAGAATCAAATAAGCAAAAAGACAAAGTTCAATAGAAATCCTTGGGTAACGCATTAGTTATTGAAGATAAGTAACACAAGGAGAAAATGTAAAAATGCAACAAATGAATCAGACAAAAGGAATTACAGACATCTAAAAAATGAGATTGATATGAAGCGCAAATTGCCAAAACACCAATGGCTAGATGAGAAATGCAACGTTATAGAAGCATTGCTGACTATAGGAAACGCAGACACTGCCTACAGGAAACGTAAAGAGATCTTCATAGAAAAGGGAATAACTGTTAGCAAATTTAGAGCTCAGGTGGCAAGAACATACTAAACAAAGAATGGAATATTGAAAATTGAAATGTATATGTAGAGTAAGGGAAAGAAACTCAAAGACAGAAGAACTTATATAAAGAGAAGCACTAATAGATGAAGATGAGGTGGGAGATACAATTCTACGAGTGAATTTGACAAAACACTGAAAACATTGAAACAAGGTCACTCAGAATTACTGAGGTCCTTCAGGGAACCAGTTGTAATTTTTGCTCCTCTGTACGTAATTATGTAGTTCTCAATTCGTTCGAGCAATCAATCATTCATAATAAGAAACACAGTCATAACTCAATCACTCAAAGTGATTCAGAAATTTTACTTGTTAGAATGAAATCAGGCGATGATTCTTCTTCTCTGCAGGCTCGTGCTCCGCGGCAGTCTGCTAATCTGTACGAATAAAATGGCTCATATTTTTGGGAGCATTGTATAATCAGTCAGAAAACCTCAGATCAAGCGGATATTTGGCTTTGAAGAAGTTTAACCCTCTGAAGAAGTACTGGAGCTCTTGGATTATTAATTGCAGGTTCATATCCAGTCTTTTGGAAGTTCCGTGCTGATTAACAACTACGCATTATATCGATGAATATCATTAATTCTCATATGTCAATTAATGTAAATTGTTACACACACTTTATATATATATACCCTTTTAATCGTACAATTTCATATCATTTATCTTTTAACATAAATCTCAATATTCAAATTACAATTCTTCAAACAATGCTCAGGCTAATCGGCATGAAGACAATCTTGGAAGCTTTTTTCTAACAACCATCAGAGAGAGTACTACAATAATGGCATCAGAATAATTCATCGAATATAAAGAGAGATTACACAGTCATGACAAAACTCATTCTACCTGGTACACCAAGATATAAGAGATAGACAAATTACTGTTACTGCTGGACTTTAAGAATAATGTAACCATTCAAATTCCAACGAAAGCAGTTGCTGATCGGTGTGAATATTATTGAACTAGTATATTACTGAACTAGTATTATTAAGTCACGGCTGCAAAGTAAGTACAACAATTATTTACAGAATCATGGAAAATGGTGGAAATTAATCAGTTTGGGTTCCAGGGAAATGCAGGAACATACAGGGCAGTAAATACTGTTTCATCAATTTTAGGTTAATATATTTGTATATTTAGAGAAAGCTTTTGACAATGTTGACTGGAATATAAATACAGGAATCATACTGTGTTGTAAGGCAGCTGAAGTGAAATACAGGGAGCAGTTGCTTATCTACAACTAATATTGACATCAGACTTTAGTTATAAATGTTGAAGGGCATCAAAGGAAAGTAGTAGCTGTGGTAGTAGTGAGAAATTGTTAGCCTCTCCCCGATTTTTTTCAATATGTGCACTCTTTGACATAAAACTCGACCGGCGGCCGGCCGCTTCAGAGGCTAAGTCCGCGCCGATCGCGACATGGGGCAAAAAAACTGGCCAACTCGCTAATTCTCTAAGTCCGGTTATCTGCACAATCTGGCAACACTGTAGACTGCGGCACTTCCTGGAGGAAAACTTGCCCCATGATAGAGAAACCCTAGGCTGATTACGCCTGTGGTCTAGCGGTAGCGTAGCGTGCGTTGTCTCTGTTCGTAATGTCAATGGATCGAGAGCAGCTGGCATAAAATATTTTTATAGCCTCTTCTGTCTGAATGCTGTAGACATGAATGTAATGGTAGCGCAGATTCAATCTATTTCGTTTTCTGACACACCGATATCAAAATTTTATCCAATAACGATTTTGCGGCAGATTTCCTGCAGACTGTCCTCCTCTGGACGCCGTATGCGGCAAAGCTCCGGGATCCATTTGCTGGCTACTGGCAGCGGCCGTGGCGACAGCAGCGGCGCTGCACTCCCCCGTTCTTCATCGAAAGCGCCTGCTACCGCTCATCGCTTTTGATGATTTAAAACGCTTTATTATTAAATGTTGCTCCACAGAAAATTTCTACAATATCCATTCACGCTCAAAAGCAACGGAGACAGACGCCCTGATTAGTAGGCGGGTATTATATTACATTAATCGGCAAGAGCTGAGTATGGCCCGAAATTAATTTTATAGACTGGGACGAAATTAAACCACCTCACTACATTCGATGAATTTATAAATGCTTCATACCTCGTTTCTTTTCCTTTCAAACTCAATTATTTGTGCAACTTTTGGTCAATGTTTGGATGTTTTCGTCAAGCCAGAGTGAGCGTCTGTGGTGTAAACTGTATTACAGTTCTTGTTTCATTCCTTATGGTAAGTATATGCGATTAACAGTGTGAATACCTTGCAATGCATGCTCTGTAGCAGTGCAGGAACACTGCACATGTGGAGTTCCATGTATGGGTTCATGAAGTATTTATTGTTGATCGGAAGTGATTGTTAAGGTCATCAGATTTAAACCAGAAAAATTTCTCGTTTTGAAGGTTTCAGAGAACGGAAAGGAATTGCTAACGCCGGTGTTAGGAAACGTCTACAGTTAAATGCTACTACAAAAATTTAGAAGAAGGGAACTATATTAATCAACATGTGTACTTCATAAACAACTTTCTGACATGTTAGACCTATATGACGAACAAACCTCAAATTTACATCATTGAATCTTTTCAGGACCTATTTTACAGTGAAGCAGCTTGGCATTTGCAAAGCAGACGCCCAAGGTATTAACTTAATTTACTAAGTCGAAATCGGACGAAGATTGATGTTTAAAGGCATTATTCAGATTTCGCATAAGGAATTTTTACTAGCAGTTTGCAACTCCATTAATTAAAATGGAAAATAAAAGGTTGTAGTCAGCGGCTTCTACCGTGATTCGAACTGCTATGTCATATAGCACGAGCACTCCAACGCAGCCGGCCGAAGTGGCCGTGCGGTTAAAGGCGCTGCAGTCTGGACCGCAAAACCGCTACGGTCGCAGGTTCGAATCCTGCCTCGGGCATGGATGTTTGTGATGTCCTTAGGTTTGTTAGATTTAACTAGTTCTAAGTTCTAGGGGACTAATGACCTCAGCAGTTGAGTCCCATAATGCTCAGAGCCATTTGAACCATTTGAACTGCAACGCACAAGGGAACCTCTGAGCTATCGACACACTGGCGGCAAGAGGTGGACTATAGTCACAGCGATGTTGTCTGAGCCTCAAAACGCAATCTCAAACACACAAACAGAGGAGGAGGAGATTACTGTTTTAACGTCCCGTCGACAACGATGTCATTAGAGACGGAGCACAAGCTCGGATTACGGAAGGATGGGGAAGGAAATCGGCCGTGCCCTTCCTAAGGAACCATCCCGGCATTTGCCTGAAGCGATTTAGGGAAATCACTGAAAACCTAAATCAGGATGGCCGGGCGCGGGATTGCACCGTCGTCCTCCCGAACGCACACACAAAGAGGTGTTACTTATGTGAAGAACGCCGTTCTTGGAGTCCAGAAATTAAATATACTTTCTAATTGTGTCATCTTACAGTGGATTATATCGTACGATTCTTCGATGTGGAAAATGAATGTCAAGTGAATTTAGCGAGGTAATGCCGGCCTACACCCGGAAATAAATGCACTATCAGAGAGTTGACAAATACTTGCTACGACGCTGCCATTTCTCGGCTCTCTGACGAGGCAACTCTTCAGCGAAATGCTTGCCGTGATTCTCCGAAACGGTTCTTCAGAGTGGAGACGCGCGCGCACGTTTGGTTTTTATGCGACGTTCTCCCCTGATGGTTTCTGACGTCGCCTTGTGGGCAATGTACACATTTGAGACATTCAATTATCATTAATCCAGAATGATACAAGTTTCAGCTTCCGGCGTGGAAGAAGGCTGTTGACGCCGACATTATATCATTTCAACGTAGGGAAAGCAAAACGGATCATTCAATGTTTCTCATTCAACATAAAGCATGTGCGATAATTTTCCGTAACGTTCATAATCATCTAAAAATACAAACGAAGTAAAAATGCATCGGAAGCTTATTCGAATTGAATATAATGTAAGATACCAAACGCTTTGCACCTCGATGTCGAATTTGTCCACGTGTAATCGTTTGCAGCATACACATAGAATGTCATGATTACCACGAGAATGAAGAAATATGTTGGTAAGGATGGAAGCAAGAAGAGACGCAGTCAACAAATATTCTATTCCTCATGGCACTCATTTCATGTGAGACGTAAGAAGAGGTAAAGCGGGAATTTACTTTCGTTAACACGAAAGATATGCCGCACATATTGATAACGAGGATGTCTGCGTCTTCATACGTTTCCTCCTTGAAATCTGCATGCTCTATTATATACTAAGTAGCCCGATCATTGTTTCAGTAATGTTACCCTCTTGTTTGACCCCGTAACGATGAACAGATTCCAAATGCATGTCTCTGCATGAAAGTAGCTGTTCGAACCCTTCCTGGATTGTTTTTTGTGTTTTATTGCTTGGAATTCCTGAAGCAGACCACTGTGCCTTCCCCCCTCGTGGGTTAGGTCTCAAAACTAAACCGCTTTTTATCCAATGGCATAATTTATTCAGACAGCATCAGCACAAGACTATCAAACAAAGCCTTCCATTTGCAGTTGCAACACACTAATCAGCACTGACCGAAGTGTAATCCACGGTCATGGTCCAAAAATAGCAGCTGGCTGCTACTGTGGCAAAGTCCGTACTACACTTTCGATTCCGCAGCACCATTTTATCTGGTAACACTGTGCAGTTGCAGAGTTGTGCCAGCATGTCTGTCCTCACACTGTCAACTTTATGTATCTCACTTCTCCTGTAGCGTAGATCACGAGGAGCCGAAGTAAATGAATGTATTCTGCATGACGTAACATTCAGTATTCCCTTCTTTCATAGCCACTCTTCATGTGCATCGATACAAAATAGGAATGTGGAAACTCTTGCGAGTGAGAGAATGACAATAACAATCGTAACAAGAAAAAGCAAATAATGAATGATGTTTATTCCAACGCAGAACGAGAATGGCTTTAAATATAAAAATCTATATCCATATCTATTGATCTTTGAGTTGGCACAATGCTAATATATACTTAGCATTTAGTTACTGAATTTAGTTCTGGATGTTTGCAGAGAAAAGGAAAAGTCGGTACTTCTCGCTAGTGTAATATAATGTGAACCAGCAACTACCCTTTCCTTAGAACACGACTCAAGCAGGTCCTCAAGTAGGTACCAAGGCACTGCTGCATTCTGTTCCCTGACATTGCTCTGATGACGGTTAATGCAGATAGTTCCGATTATGAAATACAAAACGTATTGCAGGTTAGTTCCTAGGATAGTAACATTAAATTTGCGTTGTAGACGGCACAAGAACGTGACGACTATCCATATTACTCATCAATATAAAAAGACAATATTATGGGAATTTAGCAGGATTACTCAACATGAATTCTGAAATTGGGTGACTGACCGCACAGGTGCTAAACGTCGTCAAGAGTATACGATGTCCTAATCGCATTAGAAATATGAAAATCGTCTTCGACAGCTCGCAACTTTCACATTGCTATCTCCACCCTACTCCAGACAGCCCTCGGTGGAGTTGCACTAAATTGCCGATGTTATGGAAGGCCTTCAAACCGACAACAGACCACATATTGAAAAATACAAGCGAATTCTCTTGCAGCGTAAGCTTATTGTAACTAATCTAAAAATTATTGGAGAGGAACATTGTCCTATTCAAAAAAAGTAAAATGTTACACACTGTTGACGTCAAACGGACATTATCTATGTCCTGCCTTGTGTCCTACTCATCTATAATATCAAGTGTACTATCAAAATGATTATATATAATGGATGATAATGTAATGCATTGATACCAGATGGTGGGGGCCGGCCGGTGTGGCCGTGCGGTTCTAGACGCTTCGAATCCTGCCTTGGGCATGGATGTGGCTGATGTCCTTAGGTTAGTTATGTTTAAGTAGTTCTAAGTTCTAGGGGACTGATGACCACAGATGTTAAGTCGTATAGTGCTCAGAGCCATTTGAACCAGATGGTGGGTTCACAACAGTATTGATGCGAAAATAAAACAGAAGTTCGCAAAAGTGCAGTTGTGCATTTTCGTACGTTTTCACCTCGAGATGTACAATCGTGCTCAAAAGTATCCGAACGACCTGAATTGCATTCCGCCTGATTCGCATGCAACCGGCATAACGCAGCTGTCTAGCAGGTCCTCTAATCGCTCCTTGGTACAGTCGTTTGACTATTGATAATGGTTCCAATGAGTCATCACTAGAAAACACTGCTCTGTATCGCAATAACTCAAGATGTAAAGTAATACCACGGTACTACAAATATCAGGGAACACCTTATCACAGATAAGACTGTCCTTAAGGCTTGTAAGCTCACATTTATTACAATAAATGACATACCTGAAATGTTACCACTCCCATTATTACGTCAGATTGGTAATGCTCGTAGTAAGTTCGTCGTATTCATGATTTCCTCTTCAAAGTAACATACCGTACTTATTATTTAACACAAAATGACATTAAAAATTTAAGTTATTCACGAGCAGCTAGTTGAGAATATGTATGAACTTTAAATGACACGACAAACCGTCTTGTTCCGCATATCGATTCAAACCCAGCTCATGCAGACTAAGCAAAGATTTCGTGACTGACGGAAACTAACAGTCATTCCTGATTAGGCATACAGAGAGTGATATACCTCGATTTTAGACAATATCAGTTAGCAAATATCAATTTTAAATTGCATAACGCAAACATTTTTAACAGACGCGAATTCCTACCCAGCATCTATTGTCCCTGATAACGAACTACGAGAGATGTTAAATATTCCTTCTTCACAAGTAACTTACTTGAAATGCCGTGCGGTAAAGCTTTGTGTTGGACACGGATTCGAACCCAGAACCTAATCGGATTGCTATCGAAGCACAGTCAAATGTGACATATCGGTTTTTCGCGGCAGTAGCTAGATGTTTTAACTGAAACGACGAGACGAAACATTAATTTCTTCCTTCCCAGGACTCCAACCCAGCACCTATCGCTGTTATATTCTAGAGAAAACGAACGTTAAATATGGGTTTGTTGCACCCGCAGTGACATGTGAGCATGTTTGAACTAGAAATAATATGACGAAGAGTCAGCGCTCACTGGGAATGGAGCCCCACACATGTCGTTGTTGGCTACACACAAAGAGACGTCAGCTACCGAATTTTTCTCCACCAGCTGCTCAGAATAGCATCTTGAACTTACAGTCATCTCGCAAATAGTTCTGTGTCTCACTGGGAGTTAAAAACGTCAGATATCGTTAGTGTTGACAACGAATGAAAATACATTAAAAATCAAAATTATTATCCACCAGCAGATAGGTGTTGATAATACATAATTAAATCTTTAGTGCCGGGCCAGGATTCGATCCCATTCACGCGTAATATGTGAAGGTGTTAAGGAATCTGCAGTTTTGAACAAACAACAAATTGTAGCCGAGCTGTATTGCCACGAAGGGATCAAATTCCGCGTTAAGGGCGGTCTGAGTTGCATTCCCAGTTCAGAACCAATTTTATCGACATACAGAAGCTCGGATAAAAGATGGAATAAGTGTCCTGTGACCATACATAGCGTTTGTTTCGTCACTTGAAATAAATAACTAGTATAAGAAAGGTTACTGGTGATAGAGTTTCTACATGTCGCCACTCCAGACTTTATTGTGGTTCAACCTACCGTCTACTTGGTAGAGAAGGAATATCATCTTTATTGTGAATTTTCAGACCACGCTGCCATTATATCTTCTTCACTCGGTGTAGCCAGGAGAGAATGGAATCTGTCTCTCCCTATCTAAAATCATTGACAGAAGTGGGAATCGAACCCAGACCATTGGTATAACGACCTACCATCCGTCCAACAGACCACGAAATCCTCTTCTCTACGACTTATATCTCTATCAGAACGCCGTTGCGCAACACTGGGTGAGAATTCTGACACACAGGCTCCCTGTAGTAATTTGCAGCATGTTCAGCAAATTCATTTACTTTGTTCACCGAATCACCGTGAACCAGCTGCCTCGGCTACCCAGTGCATACATTCGTCTCTATTTTGTAATCACCGAAATAAAATCACGTAACTGCCACCTACACAGAACTGCCAACAGTGTAGGATGCAGAAGTTTAAATAGGAAGTGTTCCTTTCTACTTGAGCTATTCTATTGCGCTATCTGTTACTAGAAAACGTCGTTCAGTCCAAAAGAAAAGCTGTAACTTTTTGTCTCTCAGAAGTCAAGACCTGGCCATACGCATAATCTCACAGTGCTGTGGAATCCAAAAGTTCTGGAGGAATAGTTGTCGAGCTCTGGAGCTGTTGTAGCTACATGTCAGCTTGTAGCATAGATGAGATGTCGCGAGTTCGAATACATTCAGTGCTACATTTTTTAAAACGCAATTCTGCTCTCTGCTGAAGTTATCAATCTAATGGAACTTTGAACATAATTCCCTTCACTTCTCAACCCAAAGTACCCGCATGTGGAAAAAGGGCTAACTACTGTGACATTTTGTTCTATTCAGGTTTAATAGACAGCAGCAGCAGATGCATCTCGAAGACGTGTAGGGAGAGCGCATCGTGCCATAATATGTCAGAAAACTATTTTCTACATTAGCTGTCGTGTGGTAGTGATATTTTATTCTTCTTCAAACTTTGTTTGACAGCTTTAACTCAGAACAAGTTTTCTACGAGTACATGCATGTAATCAATAAACTGCATGTGCATTGTCAGACTGTCATAGGTAACATCAGAGAATTCGCATATATCGTTGATGATTAATTTCTCTCTCATGTTTACTATTGTTTTAACAACACTAAAGGAAACCTTACGAAAATTGTGCACTGTATTATAAGAAATTAAATAAAACTAACCACGATAACCTTACGACGAAAGTATCTGTACACAAGCATGCCTCTATCGATACGAATTAGTAAAATGCTACTCACTTAGATTTTGATTGGGTCTGCGTTTAATTGGTATGTTGTCATACTTAAGAGGTATTCAAATGTGGCATTTCATAAATATAGTTACGTATTCCTAGAAATCCAAAATTCGCTTGTCAGTAGCGGAAAGAGGCGTTACCTGTTGTGCAGCACTTTCTCTCTCTCTCTCTCTCTCTCTCTCTCTCTCACACACACACACACACACACACACACACACATACACATCCTTTTTTATTTTTATTTGTATGTTGTGCTCGACTATCGGCGAGGCAAGAAAACGCCTGTGAAAAACATACGTTTTTCAACATTGCACTGTGAGCTGAAACCATTTTCTTGCGATTTCCTTATTGATGTTTGATCCGTCTGCTTGTAGCTCTTTCACAGAAGGGATAAAAACGTTGCACTCAGTGAGACTGGAACCGTGAACCATAACAGACGCTGTTTCACAGGTCAGCACGTTACCACGGAGCTGGCGAGGAGGTATGGGTCTCAGCTTCCTATTACGAGGGCAATAGTAACTAGAACTCGTAAACCGCTATTTAAAGGTCGAGATTAGTTGCGATTTCCACCTGCAACGACTTTCCTGGGCTGAAAACCGTAAATTTACAATCTTTTGTTACCCTTCAAGCGATAATAACTCAGATTATTCAATGGAAATGACAGGTAAAATCAAGTGAACTTTGAGGCTTAATTCCCTGCACACTAGGAAGTAACTCGTCGATCACAGAGTTGCCAAACATACGTTGCCTTGTTGCCAAATCTCAGTTACAGTACCAGCAGGAAGAAGACGAACCGACGTGATCCTACAGCGGGCTGGGAAGTGACCATAGCTGGTGTCTCCAAGTCGCGGCTGCTACGGCCTGGAATACGTAATGCGTCTGATTCGCTTTCTGTATCTAGGTTTAGGGACTGGAGCGTAGTTACTAATAATACTCAGAACTGACTGCAAACTGAGCATCATAAATCAGTAATTCTCATTGTTGTTTTTATATTTCTTTCGTAAGTGTACTCAAAACTAAGAAACTCATTCACAGGCGTTTTCGTGCCTCGCCGATAGTCGAGCACAACATACAAATAAAAATAAAAAAGGATGTGTGTGTGTGTGTGTGTGTGTGTGTGTGTGAGAGAGAGAGAGAGAGATTGAGAGAGATTGAGAGAGAGAGAGAGAGAGAGAGAGAGAGAGAAAGATAGAGGGGGGGGAGAGAGAGAGAAATAAAAAGCAATGAGAGAGAGTTTAAAAAATTGTTGTAAAGAAATTGAATCATGGTATTTAAAGAAATCTTTCATTAAAAAGACATGCTCCACATCATCACGAAATGTCGTATTCATGATCTATGGAACAAGAGTTAATCTAATGTAATGTAATCTAATCTAATCATATTGATGATTAGCTCTGAAGAGTCATGAATTACCGAAATTTTTGCCAATACCAGTAACCAAATCTAAACTTGAAAATTAAAGACGACAATTTTTGTAATAAACCGTGACTCCTATCAATACCCTTTCGTCCCTGTTATCTAACCACGAAAGATGTCTGATATACCTCCATTTTGAAGTAACCAAGTGTGCATGCATTTAAAGATGAAGTGCATGATGTGAAGTTCTGTGACAGAGATACGAACCCAACACCGAGCGAGGTGGCGCAGTGGTTAGACACTGGACTCGCATTCGGGAGGACGACGGTTCAATCCCGCGTCCGACCATCCTGATTTAGGTTTTCCGTGATTTCCCTAACTCGCTCCAGGCAAATGCCGGGATGGTTCCTTTCAAAGGGCACGGCCGACTTTCTT
Source organism: Schistocerca serialis cubense (assembly GCF_023864345.2). NCBI lineage: Eukaryota > Metazoa > Arthropoda > Insecta > Orthoptera > Acrididae > Schistocerca > Schistocerca serialis. Next base: position 212,204,458 of record NC_064644.1, read on the forward strand.
CCCCATCCTTCCCTAATCTGATGAGACCGATGACCTCGCTGTCTGGTCTCCTTCCCCCAACAAACCAACCAACCAAACCAACGAACCCAACACGTAATCGGATTGTTAACTAAGAAAATCAAATGTTACGTATCGGTTTTTCTTACGAGCCGCTAGGTGTCTGAATCTAAAATAAGGATACAAACTTTTGTGCCTAAGCGACAATCGAACTGCACACCTACCGTGCATCCATGAATATAGCTTAAGTATCAGTTGCTTACTCATGAACAGTAAGATGTGTGCGTGTTTGACCAGAAATAACGACACCTGTTGCGATTGTTGGCAACACATGAACAGACATTGAAAATGCGCGTTAATTTTCACTAGCAGGTGGGTGTGCACTTGATAAAGCTTGAAATGAAATTATGAATATTTTTGTACTGGGTCAGGTTTCAGACCCACATACTTACCTTTGGAGGAGTCCTAGAGAAGATTGCCGTCTTGGGAAAAGGAACGAAATGACTGAACTATACTGTTCCGAGAGATTCAGATCCTCGAAAGAGGAGATACGAATTCGAATCACAGTCCAGCACCAAATTTTTAAACGTCTCTAGATCAATCAAGTACAAGTAAAATAAGAGTCCTGTCCCTTTAAACGGCTATCGGTTCATCAAATAAAATAAAATTTTCTAATGTAAGTAAGCTTACTGGCGACTGTATTTCTGTTTACCATGACTTCCGTTATGTCATTTCCCAACGTAAACCGGCTCTGCCCAGTTGGTAATGAAGGAACGTGATGTTTAATGCGGATTCTGGATTATATCGTCTTTCTCTTGAGGTTACCAGAGGTAAAATAAATCTGTTTGTGCCTCTTAAAAGTAAATGCCTGAACCCACGCATTGCACCTGTGATAGTTCGTTCCACCAGACCATTGTGGTCACATTACCCAGCCCCAGGAGTGTGCTGTAACGGATGATGTGCTTAGCTTACAAAATTGGTCACGGTGGAAAAAATGCGAGTCTATTAAATGGTCAAGTAGAAGCAAGCTTCTGACGCAGAGATTATGCTATTCTCATGTCAGCAGGATGTAAAGACTCTTCTAGACATCATAGGCTGGATGTGAAGCCATTTTGATTTTTCACAAATTCAGCAAATTTCTTAGTTCGAGAAAATCCACTGTGAAGTGTGAAGTTGCCGGATAATTTGATTGTTACTGTTATTATTAATATCATTTTATTCATACCGCTGCTGGAACACAAGTGCTTGAACATCATTTGATGCCTTTTGGTCACTATAGAAGTAGTTTCCCAAGAACAGGTTCTTTCCCTGTCTGCGGAATCCTTTCCATGTTAATATCAAACATCAGGAATTACTCGTAGATTACATTAAAACTAAAGTAATTGACGAAGACGTTACTTGATAACAAAAACGCGCTGCCTTTCTTCATTTACTTTCGCCTAGAAATAGCTATCTTGTACTGACAAACCGAAAGGCAAGAGATCTTACTGCCTTCCGATATACGATGCTGTTAGTTCTTCCACATGATTTGGTCGACATGACCTGTCTCAAGTTGTGTATGACAGACAATGTTTTAGAAAATCTATTGTTTCCCTTTGAAATAAACTGAAGTATTTTAATTCTAAGCTGTCAAATTACAAAATTGTCGCAATATTAGTTCAAATTTAATATTCGCTTCTATAATGTAGGAAAGTATTTCACAGTTGCAAAACTCGCATCCGAAACATTGACCTTACACTTAGTCGCTGACCATAAATTCTAGGTCAGAGTGACACCAGTTTAAATAACCTAATGTAGCGAAGACTTTTTCCCAGTGCTCTTTCTCACCGGAAAATACGCAATTCACTCATTTGGCTCCTTAAGTACACTGTTACAGTAATTTCTGTGTGAAATTTGTCAGTATGCTTTTGCCTTCCAACGGACAAAATACGGCAGAGTACGGCCGGTAAACAATTCACAAACCACGATTTAGTGCCGATAAGACGATTTCTTTAAACATTGTCGAAGCTGAGGGAATTTAGTTTCTGCTTAAATCGTCTTCAACAGCAACGTTCACAGATATCTCAAATAGGAAAAAGCTGATTATTCAGGTACGAAGGTTGTAAAACAAACTTCCCACAGTTTGTGTCAGGTTGATCTTTTTGTCTGATAGCACTGCTTAAGTATTTTGTCTAAGAGGTATCACAATAGTGTCCCTGTAGCTGTGGGAATCATTGGTTGAAAACGAGTTTAACACCAATGGGTACAGTGCTGCTAAATATTCGAAATTATTATCAACCTAAGTCTGAGTTCATCCACAAACTGAGGCGTATTTATAATATTGAAGCTAGACTGTGTATCCTTGTCTTCCTTGAGTGGTCATTGGAAGGCGTTTACACACACGTATACAATACTATGAATACTTCGAACGTTATGGTTAACGCTGCTCTCATAAACTACCTTTTTTTTTAATTCTTCTGGGTCTTAAGCGTGCAATATGTGTTGTAGATACAGTCTCAGACCAAAAAATTGACCGCCGAGTCGTTCACGTAAGGTGGAAAATACAGTCGTGCTCCTCTCAGAATTCTATGTCTGGCAATGTGCTCGATCTGGCAACACGTAGACTGCGGCAGTTCCCAGAGGAAGTCTTGACTCCAGTCTTAGTACATTACTCTTGACTACGACCGTAGTCTTGAGGTAAAACGCGAGACCAGCTAATATGATATTGTAGATTCGCTTTAATTACACTCATAGCGTCAGCACCGAGAGGAAACGGGCGATAAAAATTATGTCGATATGCGCTTTCGGTCGCCAGACGTCATATTAGTTGGTCTCGCGTTTTACCTCAAGACTACGGTCGTGTTCCAGCATCGGTATGAATAAAATGATAGTAATAATGACAGTAATAATCGAGTTATCCGGCAACTTCACACTTCACAGTGGATTTTCTCGAACTAAGAAATTTGCTGAATTTGTGAAAAATCAAAATGGCTTCACATCCAGCCTATGATGCCTAGAAGAGTCTTTACATCCTGCTGACATGAGAATAGCATAGAAGAAGCTTGCTTCTACTTGACCATTTAATAGACTCGCATTTTTTCCACCGTGACCAATTTTGTAAGCTAAGAACATCGTCCGTTACAGCACACTCCTGGGGCTGGGTAATGTGACCACAATGGTCTGGTGGAACGAACTATCACAGGTGCAATGCGTGGGTTCAGGCATTTACTTTTAAGAGGCACAAACAGATTTATTTTACCTCTGGTAACCTCAAGAGAAAGACGTTATAATCCAGAATCCGCATTAAACATCACGTTCCTTCATTACCAACTGGACAGAGCCGGTTTACGTTGGGAAATGACATAACGGAAGTCATGGTAAACAGAAATACAGTCACCAGTAAGCTTACTTACATTAGAAAATTTTATTTTATTTGATGAACCGATAGCCGTTTAAAGGGACAGGACTCTTATTTTACTTGTACTTGATTGAACTAGAGACGTTTAAAAATTTGGTGCTGGACTGTGATTCGAATTCGTATCTCCTCTTTCGAGGATCTGAATCTCTCGGAACAGTATAGTTCAGTCATTTCGTTCCTTTTCCCAAGATGGCAATCTTCTCTAGGTCTCCTCCAAAGGTCTGAAACCTGACCCAGTACAAAAATATTCATAATTTCATTTCAAGCTTTATCAAGTGCACACCCACCTGCTAGTGAAAATTAACGCGCATTTTCAATGTCTGTTCATGTGTTTCCAACAATCGCAACAGGTGTCGTTATTTCTGGTCAAACACGCACACATCTTACTGTTCATGAGTAAGCAACTGATACTTAAGCTATATTCATGGATGCACGGTAGGTGTGCAGTTCGATTGTCACTTAGGCACAAAAGTTTGTATCCTTATTTTAGATTCAGACACCTAGCGGCTCGTAAGAAAAACCGATACGTAACATTTGATTTTCTTAGTTAACAATCCGATTACGTGTTGGGTTCGTATCTCTGTCACAGAACTTCACATCATGCACTTCATCTTTAAATGCATGCACACTTGGTTACTTCAAAATGGAGGTATATCAGACATCTTTCGTGGTTAGATAACAGGGACGAAAGGGTATTGATAGGAGTCACGGTTTATTACAAAAATTGTCGTCTTTAATTTTCAAGTTTAGATTTGGTTACTGGTATTGGCAAAAATTTCGGTAATTCATGACTCTTCAGAGCTAATCATCAATATGATTAGATTAGATTACATTACATTAGATTAACTCTTGTTCCATAGATCATGAATACGACATTTCGTGATGATGTGGAGCATGTCTTTTTAATGAAAGATTTCTTTAAATACCATGATTCAATTTCTTTACAACAATTTTTTAAACTCTCTCTCATTGCTTTTTATTTCTCTCTCTCTCCCCCCCCCCCCCCCCTCTATCTTTCTCTCTCTCTCTCTCTCTCTATCTCTCTCTCTCTCTCTCTCTCTCAATCTCTCTCAATCTCTCTCTCTCTCTCTCACACACACACACACACACACACACACACACACACATCCTTTTTTATTTTTATTTGTATGTTGTGCTCGACTATCGGCGAGGCACGAAAACGCCTGTTAATGAGTTTCTTAGTTTTGAGTACACTTACGAAAGAAATATAAAAACAACAATGAGAATTACTGATTTATGATGCTCAGTTTGCAGTCAGTTCTGAGTATTATTAGTAACTACGCTCCAGTCCTTAAACCTAGTTACAGAAAGCGAATCAGACGCATTACGTATTCCAGGCCGTAGCAGCCGCGACTTGGAGACACCAGCTATGGTCACTTCCCAGCCCGCTGTAGGATAACGTCAGTTCGTCTTCTTCCTGCTGGTACTGTAACTGAGATTTGGCAACAAGGCAACGTATGTTTGGAACTCTGTGATCGACGAGTTACTTCCTAGTGTGCAGGGAATTAAGCCTCAAAGTTCACTTGATTTTACCTGTCATTTCCATTGAATAATCTGAGTTATTATCGCTTGAAGGGTAACAAAAGATTGTAAATTTACGGTTTTCAGCCCAGGAAAGTCGTTGCAGGTGGAAATCGCAACTAATCTCGACCTTTAAATAGCGGTTTACGAGTTCTAGTTACTATTGCCCTCGTAATAGGAAGCTGAGACCCATACCTCTTCGCCAGCTCTATGGTAACGTGCTGACCTGTGAAACAGCGTCTGTTATGGTTCACAGTTCCAGTCTCACTGAGTGCAACGTTTTTATACCTTCTGTGAAAGAGCTACAAGCAGTCGGATCAAACATCAATAAGGAAATCGCAAGAAAATGGTTTCAGCTCATAGTGCAATGTTGAAAAACGTATGTTTTTCACAGGCGTTTTCTTGCCTCGCCGATAGTCGAGCACAACATACAAATAAAAATAAAAAAGGATGTGTATGTGTGTGTGTGTGTGTGTGTGTGTGTGTGTGTGTGAGAGAGAGAGAGAGAGAGAGAGAGAGAGAGAAAGTGCTGCACAACAGGTAACGCCTCTTTCCGCTACTGACAAGCGAATTTTGGATTTCTAGGAATACATAACTATATTTATGAAATGCCACATTTGAATACCTCTTGAGTATGACACAGCATACCAATTAAACGCAGACCCAATCAAAATCTAAGTGAGTAGCATTTTACTAATTCGTGTCGATAGAGGCATGCTTGTGTACAGATACTTTCGTCGTAAGGTTATCGTGGTTAGTTTTATTTAATTTCTTATAATACAGTGCACAATTTTCGTAAGGTTTCCTTTAGTGTTGTTAGAACAATAGTAAACATGAGAGAGAAATTAATCATCAACGATATATGCGAATTCTCTGATGTTACCTATGACAGTCTGACAATGCACATGCAGTTTATTGATTACATGCATGTACTCGTAGAAAACTTGTTCTGAGTTAAAGCTGTCAAACAAAGTTTGAAGAAGAATAAAATATCACTACCACACGACAGCTAATGTAGAAAATAGTTTTCTGACATATTATGGCACGATGCGCTCTCCCTACACGTCTTCGAGATGCATCTGCTGCTGCTGTCTATTAAACCTGAATAGAACAAAATGTCACAGTAGTTAGCCCTTTTTCCACATGCGGGTACTTTGGGTTGAGAAGTGAAGGGAATTATGTTCAAAGTTCCATTAGATTGATAACTTCAGCAGAGAGCAGAATTGCGTTTTAAAAAATGTAGCACTGAATGTATTCGAACTCGCGACATCTCATCTATGCTACAAGCTGACATGTAGCTACAACAGCTCCAGAGCTCGACAACTATTCCTCCAGAACTTTTGGATTCCACAGCACTGTGAGATTATGCGTATGGTCAGGTCTTGACTTCTGAGAGACAAAAAGTTACAGCTTTTCTTTTGGACTGAACGACGTTTTCTAGTAACAGATAGCGCAATAGAATAGCTCAAGTAGAAAGGAACACTTCCTATTTAAACTTCTGCGTCCTACACTGTTGGCAGTTCTGTGTAGGTGGCAGTTACGTGATTTTATTTCGGTGATTACAAAATAGAGTCGAATGTATGCACTGGGTAGCCGAGGCAGCTGGTTCACGGTGATTCGGTGAACAAAGTAAATGAATTTGCTGAACATGCTGCAAATTACTACAGGGAGCCTGTGTGTCAGAATTCTCACCCAGTGTTGCGCAACGGCGTTCTGATAGAGATATAAGTCGTAGAGAAGAGGATTTCGTGGTCTGTTGGACGGATGGTAGGTCGTTATACCAATGGTCTGGGTTCGATTCCCACTTCTGTCAATGATTTTAGATAGGGAGAGACAGATTCCATTCTCTCCTGGCTACACCGAGTGAAGAAGATATAATGGCAGCGTGGTCTGAAAATTCACATTAAAGATGATATTCCTTCTCTACCAAGTAGACGGTAGGTTGACCCACAATAAAGTCTGGAGTGGCGACATGTAGAAACTCTATCACCAGTAACCTTTCTTATACTAGTTATTTATTTCAAGTGACGAAACAAACGCTATGTATGGTCACAGGACACTTATTCCATCTTTTATCCGAGCTTCTGTATGTCGATAAAATTGGTTCTGAACTGGGAATGCAACTCAGACCGCCCTTAACGCGGAATTTGATCCCTTCGTGGCAATACAGCTCGGCTACAATTTGTTGTTTGTTCAAAACTGCAGATTCCTCAACACCTTCACATATTACGCGTGAATGGGATCGAATCCCGGCCCGGCACTAAAGATTTAATTATGTATTATCAACACCTATCTGCTGGTGGATAATAATTTTGATTTTTAATGTATTTTCATTCGTTGTCAACACTAACGATATCTGACGTTTTTAACTCCCAGTGAGACACAGAACTATTTGCGAGATGACTGTAAGTTCAAGATGCTATTCTGAGCAGCTGGTGGAGAAAAATTCGGTAGCTGACGTCTCTTTGTGTGTAGCCAACAACGACATGTGTGGGGCTCCATTCCCAGTGAGCGCTGACTCTTCGTCATATTATTTCTAGTTCAAACATGCTCACATGTCACTGCTGGTGCAACAAACCCATATTTAACGTTCGTTTTCTCTAGAATATAACAGCGATAGGTGCTGGGTTGGAGTCCTGGGAAGGAAGAAATTAATGTTTCGTCTCGTCGTTTCAGTTAAAACATCTAGCTACTGCCGCGAAAATCCGATATGTCACATTTGACTGTGCTTCGATAGCAATCCGATTAGGTTCTGGGTTCGAATCCGTGTCCAACACAAAGCTTTACCTCACGGCATTTCAAGTAAGTTACTTGTGAAGAAGGAATATTTAACATCTCTCGTAGTTCGTTAACAGGGACAATAGATGCTGGGTAGGAATTCGCGTCTGTTAAAAATGTTTGCGTTATGCAATTTAAAATTGATATTTGCTAACTGATATTGTCTAAAATCGAGGTATATCACTCTCTGTATGCCTAATCAGGAATGACTGTTAGTTTCCGTCAGTCACGAAATCTTTGCTTAGTCTGCATGAGCTGGGTTTGAATCGATATGCGGAACAAGACGGTTTGTCGTGTCATTTAAAGTTCATACATATTCTCAACTAGCTGCTCGTGAATAACTTAAATTTTTAATGTCATTTTGTGTTAAATAATAAGTACGGTATGTTACTTTGAAGAGGAAATCATGAATACGACGAACTTACTACGAGCATTACCAATCTGACGTAATAATGGGAGTGGTAACATTTCAGGTATGTCATTTATTGTAATAAATGTGAGCTTACAAGCCTTAAGGCAGTCTTATCTGTGATAAGGTGTTCCCTGATATTTGTAGTATCGTGGTATTACTTTACATCTTGAGTTATTGCGATACAGAGCAGTGTTTTCTAGTGATGACTCATTGGAACCATTTTCAATAGTCAAACGACTGTACCAAGGAGCGATTAGAGGACCTGCTAGACAGCTGCGTTATGCCGGTTGCATGCGAATCAGGCGGAATGCAATTCAGGTCGTTCGGATACTTTTGAGCACGATTGTACATCTCGAGGTGAAAACGTACGAAAATGCACAACTGCACTTTTGCGAACTTCTGTTTTATTTTCGCATCAATACTGTTGTGAACCCACCATCTGGTTCAAATGGCTCTGAGCACTATACGACTTAACATCTGTGGTCATCAGTCCCCTAGAACTTAGAACTACTTAAACATAACTAACCTAAGGACATCAGCCACATCCATGCCCAAGGCAGGATTCGAAGCATCTAGAACCGCACGGCCACACCGGCCGGCCCCCACCATCTGGTATCAATGCATTACATTATCATCCATTATATATAATCATTTTGATAGTACACTTGATATTATAGATGAGTAGGACACAAGGCAGGACATAGATAATGTCCGTTTGACGTCAACAGTGTGTAACATTTTACTTTTTTTGAATAGGACAATGTTCCTCTCCAATAATTTTTAGATTAGTTACAATAAGCTTACGCTGCAAGAGAATTCGCTTGTATTTTTCAATATGTGGTCTGTTGTCGGTTTGAAGGCCTTCCATAACATCGGCAACGTAGTGCAACTCCACCGAGGGCTGTCTGGAGTAGGGTGGAGATAGCAATGTGAAAGTTGCGAGCTGTCGAAGACGATTTTCATATTTCTAATGCGATTAGGACATCGTATACTCTTGACGACGTTTAGCACCTGTGCGGTCAGTCACCCAATTTCAGAATTCATGTTGAGTAATCCTGCTAAATTCCCATAATATTGTCTTTTTATATTGATGAGTAATATGGATAGTCGTCACGTTCTTGTGCCGTCTACAACGCAAATTTAATGTTACTATCCTAGGAACTAACCTGCAATACGTTTTGTATTTCATAATCGGAACTATCTGCATTAACCGTCATCAGAGCAATGTCAGGGAACAGAATGCAGCAGTGCCTTGGTACCTACTTGAGGACCTGCTTGAGTCGTGTTCTAAGGAAAGGGTAGTTGCTGGTTCACATTATATTACACTAGCGAGAAGTACCGACTTTTCCTTTTCTCTGCTAACATCCAGAACTAAATTCAGTAACTAAATGCTAAGAATATATTTGCATTGTGCCAACTCAAAGATCAATAGGTATGGATATAGATTTTTATATTTAAAGCCATTCTCGTTCTGCGTTGGAATAAACATCATTCATTATTTGCTTTTTCTTGTTACGATTGTTATTGTCATTCTCTCACTCGCAAGAGTTTCCACATTCCTATTTTGTATCGATGCACATGAAGAGTGGCTATGAAAGAAGGGAATACTGAATGTTACGTCATGCAGAATACATTCATTTACTTCGGCTCCTCGTGATCTACGCTACAGGAGAAGTGAGATACATAAAGTTGACAGTGTGAGGACAGACATGCTGGCACAACTCTGCAACTGCACAGTGTTACCAGATAAAATGGTGCTGCGGAATCGAAAGTGTAGTACAGACTTTGCCACAGTAGCAGCCAGCTGCTATTTTTGGACCATGACCGTGGATTACACTTCGGTCAGTGCTGATTAGTGTGTTGCAACTGCAAATGGAAGGCTTTGTTTGATAGTCTTGTGCTGATGCTGTCTGAATAAATTATGCCATTGGATAAAAAGCGGTTTAGTTTTGAGACCTAACCCACGAGGGGGGAAGGCACAGTGGTCTGCTTCAGGAATTCCAAGCAATAAAACACAAAAAACAATCCAGGAAGGGTTCGAACAGCTACTTTCATGCAGAGACATGCATTTGGAATCTGTTCATCGTTACGGGGTCAAACAAGAGGGTAACATTACTGAAACAATGATCGGGCTACTTAGTATATAATAGAGCATGCAGATTTCAAGGAGGAAACGTATGAAGACGCAGACATCCTCGTTATCAATATGTGCGGCATATCTTTCGTGTTAACGAAAGTAAATTCCTGCTTTACCTCTTCTTACGTCTCACATGAAATGAGTGCCATGAGGAATAGAATATTTGTTGACTGCGTCTCTTCTTGCTTCCATCCTTATCAACATATTTCTTCATTCTCGTGGTAATCATGACATTCTATGTGTATGCTGCAAAAGATTGCACGTGGACAAATTCGACATCGAGGTGCAAAGCGTTTGGTATCTTACATTATATTCAATTCGAATAAGCTTCCGATGCATTTTTACTTCGTTTGTATTTTTAGATGATTATGAACGTTACGGAAAATTATCGCACATGCTTTATGTTGAATGAGAAACATTGAATGATCCGTTTTGCTTTCCCTACGTTGAAATGATATAATGTCGGCGTCAACAGCCTTCTTCCACGCCGGAAGCTGAAACTTGTATCATTCTGGATTAATGATAATTGAATGTCTCAAATGTGTGCATTGCCCACAAGGCGACGTCAGAAACCATCAGGGGAGAACGCCGCATAAAAACCAAACGTGCGCGCGCGTCTCCACTCTGAAGAACCGTTTCGTAGAATCACGGCAAGCATTTCGCTGAAGAGCTGCCTCGTCAGATAGCCGAGAAATGGCAGCGAGGTAGCAAGTATCTGTCTACACTCTGATAGTGCATTTACTTCCGGGTGTAGGCCGGCATTACCTCGCTAAATTCACTTGACATTCGTTTTCCACATCGAAGAGTCGTACGATATAATCCACTGTAAGATGACACAATTAGAAAGTATATTTAATTTCTGGACTCCAAGAACGGCGTTCTTCACATAAGTAACACCTGTTTGTGTGTGCATTCGGGAGGACGACGGTGCAATCCCGCGCCCGGCCATCCTGATTTAGGTTTTCAGTGATTTCCCTAAATCGCTTCAGGCAAATGCCGGGATGGTTCCTTAGGAAGGGCACGGCCGATTTCCTTCCCCATCCTTCCGTAATCCGAGCTTGTGCTCCGCCTCTAATGACATCGTTGTCGACGGGACGTTAAAACAGTAATCTCCTCCTCCTCTGTTTGTGTGTTTGAGATTGCGTTTTGAGGCTTAGGCAACATCGCTGTGACTATAGTCCGCCTCTTGCCGCCAGTATGTCGTTAGCTCAGGGAAGCGGACGGTTTATCTGAAATTACGTGTGAAGAGCTGGAGGAAGCGATTACACGAGGTGCTTGCAGCAAGTCCCCAGGTCCAGACGGATTCCCGTTGGAATTTTACCGTGCCTTTGTGACCATTGTGACACCGATGTGGCTATGTATGTTTAATGAGCTTCTGCGGCAAGAAGTACCGATTCACATTCAATTCACGGAAGGGCTCATGATACCGATACCGAAGCCCCGTGGTGGCAAATGGCCTTGTGATTATCGCCCCTTGATCCTCCTTAATAGTGACTACAAGATCTTCATGCGCATCCTGGGAAGTGGTATCAAAAAGTCGCTGGAGAATCGAATACATGCCGATCAGACTTGTCTTGGCGGCATCAGTAATATCCACACAGCCTTGGGAGACTATCGTGACGTCGTCGCCCTCGCGGCTGCATGCCGCCTCCGGGGGGCGATGGTTGCAGTAGATTTCGATCCTGCTTTTGATCGCGTGGATCATGTGTACCTTGCGGTGGTGATGAACAGGATGGGTGTCTCGCCATTATTGACTAATGCTGTGATGCGGCTGTTGCACGGCGCCAGATCAGCGATGGTGGTCAACGGAGGGAGAACTGAGTATTTTAAGATCTTAAGATCAGTGAGACAGGGTTGCCCCTCGTCGATCCTCCTTTATGCGTTCACCTTAGAACCGTGCCTCGCAGGCCATCGCCGCCGTCTTACCGGGATCTCCCTACGGCATTTGTCATTCAAATGCAGAGCATACACGGATGATATTGTGTTCCTCGTACGGAATGAGAGGGAGACTCAAACAGCACTGGATTGGCTACGGACGTATGGGATGGCAGCTGGAAGTGTGGTCAACTACCGAAAATCACAATTCATGCATGTGGGGCGTGGACTAGAACCAGGAACGGAAGGACCCTTACCTGCGGTGGAAACCCTCCGCTGTTTGGGTATCACCTTTCATATAGAGACAGCGAGAACGGCTGCGGACAACTACCGAAGACTGTTGCTCAGAGTCCGCACGGCAATACGACTAAACGCTCTACGGTCGATGGATATGCTGCAGCGAGTGTTACTCGTCAACCTTTATCTCGCGCCCATGATGTGCCACCTGACACACCTTCTCCCCTTGACGCGCACGAAGGCTATGAGGATTCAGGCGGCTTTTGGGTACTGTGTGTGCCTGGGACAACTTATTAAGGTACAGTACAACACGCTTACCCTCCCAGCGCGAGAGGGGGGCGTTGGTTTAGTGAACGTGCACGAGAAGGCGCGTGCCATGTATATTAATACTATGCTCAAACGGTAGCGCAGCAGGAATCACTCGCTTACGGGGACGATCATCGAAGAACTCGTACCAACATCGCATCTTCCACCAGTCAGTGTCGGCCATATATCGCCCCCTTTAACGTATGTGCGCACGTTCATCGTGGAACACAGTTTCGTTCGAGAGCGTTTACCGACGACCCGACAGTCGACATCGAAGGACGTGTACCATCTGCTTCTTCGACAGATCGCCCGGAATAGGGTGGAACGCAAACATCTAGCTGTTAGTATTGGCACGTGGTGTGGCGCACGGTCCACCACCCCCAACTACCTACATCAGTCAGATCAACATGGTACATTGTCGTGAACCGAAAATACCCTACAAATGATAAAAAGTACGCAATACATTTGGCGGATTCGCCCTTGTGTCACCAATGCAGCATGCTGGATACGGACGACCATCGGCTGGTCTGCGGCGAGGCATTGGCTGTCCGGACTCTCGCAAGAAAGATAATAGCGATCATGCGGCGCACTATCTATACAGCAGTCTGTTCTGACATAATCTTTTTCCCAGAGGAAACGTATTTTCCGCGTCGTAAGACGAACGCAGTGGCGTGGATCACAGGTATGACGGTCCATTACATCTATAGAGACACACGTACGAACTTACTGAACGTTCTGGATTACTGGCAATACTTGCAAGATGGACACACAAAACTATTACGGCTACAAAAGTACAAGGATTGGTATGCCAATTTCCTAGTAACAGTTTTTGCGGACCCGCCATATCCTAGGGGTGTGCCGGGTGCGCAAAGATGAGCGGCGGTGCTTTCGTTGTGAAACCGACCAAGTAATGTGATCGACTAAGAACACTATGCGAGTATGCGACCTACGAAAAACACAGGCTCGAACAGCTAGCAAATGGATGTACTTCAAATTTTGTTTTCATATCCATAAATACTTTTCTTTAGGGTGCCGGAGGTGGCCCCACTTTGATTTTGTTGTTAGTTCATGCTGCCTGGTAGGACGGCAGCGAGGTTACTTCCCGGACAGTTATCATGTGTCAGGACGTACTATGTTTATTTTGCGAATAATAAAGGTTTCTGTTTCTCCTACCTTCCTTCATATAAAATAAATAAATAAATAAAAACCCCTCACTCCCAAAAAAAGGGGGGTAGAGCAAAAATATTTAAGAAAAACAAGATGGATAGAGCGTCTGCCATGTAAGCAGGAGATTCCGGATTCGAGTCCCGGTCGGGAAATTGCAAAAAAAAAAGAGGTTCCCTTGTGCGTTGCAGTGCTCGTACTATATGACATAGCAGTTCGAATCACGGTAGAAGCCGCTGACTACAATCTTTTATTTTCCATTTTAATTAATGGAGTTGCAAACTGCTAGTAAAAATTCCTTATGCGAAATCTGAAGAATGCCTTTAAACATCAATCTTCTTCCGATTTCGACTTAGTAAATGAAGTTAATATCATGGATGTCTGCTTTGCAAATGCCAAGGTGTACAACTGTAAAATAGGTCCTGAAAAGATTCAAACCGACTGTCAACGATATAAATTTGAGCTTTGTTCGTCATATAGGTCTAACATGTCAGAAGGCTGTTTATGAAGTACACATGTTGATTAATATAGTTCCTTTCTTCTAAATTTTTGCAGTAGCATTTAACTGTGGACTTTTCTAACACCAGCGTTAGCAATTCCTTTCTGTTCTCTGAAACCTTCAAAACGACAAATTTTTCTGGTTTAAATCTGATGACCTTAACTATCACTTCCGATCAACAATAAATACTTCATGAACTCATACATGGAACTCCAAATGTGCAGTGTTCCTGCACTGCTACAGAGCATGCATTGCAAGGTATTCGCACAGTTTGTCCCATAGACTTACCATAAGGAATGAAACAAGAACTGTAAGACACTTTACACCACACTCTGGCTTTGACGAAAACATCCAAATATTGACCAAAAGTTGCACAAATAATTGAGTTTGAAAGGAAAAGAAACGAGGTATGAAGCATTTATAAATTCATCGCATGTAGTGAGGTGGTTTAATTTCGTCCCAGCCTATAAAATTAATTTCGGGCCATACTCAGCTCTTGCCGATTAATGTAATATAATACCCGCCTACTAATCAGGGCGTCTGTCTCCGTTGCTTTTGAGTGTGAATGGATATTGTAGAAATTTTCTGTGGAGCAACATTTAATAATAAAGCATTTTAAATCATCAAAAGCGATGAGCGGTAGCAGGCGCTTTCGATAAAGAACGGGGGAGTGCAGCGCCGCTGCTGTCGCCACGGCCGCTGCCAGTAGCCAGCAAATGGATCCCAGAGCTTTGCCGCATACGGCGTCCAGAGGAGGACAGTCTGCAGGAAATCTGCCGCAAAATCGTTATTGGATAAAATTTTGATATCGGTGTGTCAGAAAACGAAATAGATTGAATCTGCGATACCATTACATTCACGTCTTCAGGATTCAGACAGAAGAGGCTATAAAAATACACTCCTGGAAATGGAAAAAAAACACATTGACACCGGTGTGTCAGACCCACCATACTTGCTCCGGACACTGCGAGAGGGCTGTACAAGCAATGAGCACACGCACGGCACAGCGGACACACCAGGAACCGCGGTGTTGGCCGTCGAATGGCGCTAGCTGCGCAGCATTTGTGCACCGCCGCCGTCAGTGTCAGCCAGTTTGCCGTGGCATACGGAGCTCCATCGCAGTCTTTAACACTGGTAGCATGCCGCGACAGCGTGGACGTGAACCGTATGTGCAGTTAACGGACTTTGAGCGAGGGCGTATAGTGGGCATGCGGGAGGCCGGGTGGACGTACCGCCGAATTGTTCAACACGTGGGGCGTGAGGTCTCCACAGTACATCGATGTTGTCGCCAGTGGTCGGCGGAAGGTGCACGTGCCCGTCGACCTGGGACTGGACCGCAGCGACGCACGGATGCACGCCAAGACCGTAGGATCCTACGCAGTGCCGTAGGGGACCGCACCGCCACTTCCCAGCAAATTAGGGACACTGTTGCTCCTGGGGTATCGGCGAGGACCATTCGCAACCGTCTCCATGAAGCTGGGCTACGGTCCCGCACACCGTTAGGCCGTCTTCCGCTCACGCCCCAACATCGTGCAGCCCGCCTCCAGTGGTGTCGCGACAGGCGTGAATGGAGGGACGAATGGAGACGTGTCGTCTTCAGCGATGAGAGTCGCTTCTGCCTTGGTGCCAATGGTGGTCGCATGCGTGTTTGGCGCCGTGCAGGTGAGCGTCACAATCAGGACTGCATGCGACCGAGGCACACAGGGCCAACACCCGGCATCATGGTGTGGGGAGCGATCTCCTACACTGGCCGTACACCACTGGTGATCGTCGAGGGGACACTGAATAGTGCACGGTACATCCAAACCGTCATCGAATCCATCGTTCTACCATTCCTAGACCGGCAAGGGAACTTGCTGTTCCAACAGGACAATGCACGTCCGCATGTATACCGTGCCACCCAACGTGCTCTAGAAGGTGTAAGTCAACTACCCTGGCCAGCAAGATCTCCGGATCTGTCCCCCATTGAGCATGTTTGGGACTTGATGAAGCGTCGTCTCACACGGTCTGCACGTCCAGCACGAACGCTGGTCCAACTGAGGCGCCAGGTGGAAATGGCATGGCAAGCCGTTCCACAGGACTACATCCAGCATCTCTACGATCGTCTCCATGGGAGAATAGCAGCCTGCATTGCTGCGAAAGGTGGATATACACTGTACTAGTGCCGACATTGTGCATGCTCTGTTGCCTGTGTCTATGTGCCTGTGGTTCTGTCAGTGTGATCATGTGATGTATCTGACCCCAGGAATGTGTCAATAAAGTTTCCCCTTACTGGGACAATGAATTCACGGTGTTCTTATTTCAATTTCCAGGAGTGTATTTTATGCCAGCTGCTCTCGATCCATTGACATTACGAACAGAAACAACGCAAGCTACCACTAGACCACAGGTGTAATCAGCCTAGGGTTTCTCTATCATGGGACAAGTTTTCCTCCAGGAAGTGCCGCAGTCTACAGTGTTGCCAGATTGTGCAGATAACCGGACTTAGAGAATTAGCGAGTTGGCAAGTTTTTTTGCCCCATGTCGCAATCGGCGCAGACTTAGCCTCTCAAGCGGCCGGCCGCCGGTCGAGCTTTATGTCAAAGAGTGTACATCAAGCAAGCTGTACAGGAAACCACGGAGGTATTCACACACGATATTAAACTTCAAGGTGAAGAAATAAAATTTTTTTTTAGGCCTGCTAACAACACTGTAAAGACAGCAAAGGAAATAGAAGAGCAGTTGAATGGAATAGACAGTGATTTGGAAAAACAGTAGTGAAATAAGGGTAATGGCATGCAGTCCAATTATATCAAGTAATGCTGAAGAAATTAGATTAGGAGATTATGCATTAAAAGTAGTTGGTGAGTTTTGCTATTTGGGCAGAAAAATAATTAATGACTGCATAAGTATGGAAGATGCAAAATGCAAACTGGAAATAGGAAGAAAAGCATTTCTGAGAAAGAGAAATTTGTTAATATCCAATATAATCTTACGTGTTACGAAGTATTTTCTGAAGATATTTGTCTAGGGTATAGCCTTGTGTGGAAGTGAAATATAGATGATAAACATTTCAAATAAGGAAAGAACAGAAGCTATTGAAATGAGTTGTTACAGAAGGATGCTGGGCACTAGGTTAATAGATCATGTAACTAATGAGGTACTGAATCAAAATTGGGGAAAAAGAAATTTGTGGCACAATTTGACCAAAATAAGGGATTGGTGTAGAACACATCTGAACCACCAGCCAATCTCCAACTAATGGTGAAAATGACTGTAAAAATTTTAAGCAACTGATCCTTGAATGTGGCATCAAATTGCTGCTTTAAGGCAGCTCATGTATCACTAGCTGTTTCCTTTTTCATTACCACTGATACAGTTCATAAACAACAGCACTTGTTGTCATACACACTGTATAAATGTTTGCCTTAGGAAACAAAACAAACTGTTCCTTGAGCTTGTTGATTTGTATTTCTGCAGCACCTTCTTTGAGTGGCTGGAGCTTCAGTAATGTTTTGTCAATGATATTCAAAACAACTTCATGGTACTTGAATACCTTCCTTTTCCAGCCTCACCAGTCAAATTCTTGGAGTAATGATTTATGTACCTTATAAACCAACGTACCCATTTCTGCAGACCTTGATCTAAGTGTACACTATATGATCACAAGTTACTATCTGAATGCAAATCTGCAGCTGTTAATGTTTCTAATGTCAAAATTCAACTGACAGTGCTCTAAACTCATTTGTCAACACATTAACATCAACTTGCAACTGTATTTTCTAGCATGTTTAAAATTTTTCTTTTTAACACTTAACTGTACTAAATACAGTTTAGAAGAAGATTTGCCAACAACAGTTCACTGAAACTGGACCCGTAACTTGTTAAGCCGAATAGTTTCCGGACTAACAGTAGTTTGCAGTCAGTAGTTTTACACAGAATATTTACTCTCAATCATAAATTGTACCAGAAAAAAACTGAAAATTACACAGAGAGATGCTTTTCTCATCAGTAACTGCTATTGACCTTCCTCATTTAACAATCAAATACAAATATATTTATGACAGTAACAATTATGAGGTAACTTCTTCATGTGTAATAACACTTTTCTGCAGACAAAAAAGACTTGCATTTATTGTTCACTATTATTTTAGTGCTACAGTTTTGTTCGTATGTTTGATTGTATTGATAATTTAATTTTTTAATGGTGTGTGTTGTGTAATGAAGATGTATAGTACCAGTATTCAAAAACTTACAAGTTCAGTTACAATAGTGTGGTAGAAAGAAAGAAAAACACACCACTGGTAAGTTATAATAGTTCCCTTGGCATGTGAATATTCCCATGACATGGTACTGAATTCTTAAAAAAATACATATTTTTATATTGTTATTCTGTTGGTAAAATTTGTCAGTATATTATAATTATGGACTAATATCCATAACAATTATTTGCTGCAGAAGTTTTCAACACATTCTGAGTCTGAATATAATAAATTTCTTTAAAACAGAAAGCTTGTAACCACAAATCAGTACATATTTAGAAAGCATCACTCAAGCCAAACCCAGCTCACCTTTTTTTAACGACATCTTATAAACCATCGGTGGAGGACAACAGGCAGATTCCATATTCCTAACTTTCCAGAAAGTGTCCACTGCACACTGTTGACAAAGGTCAGAGCATGTGGACAAGGTTCCTAGACATGTAAGTGGTTTGAAGACTTCTTAGATAATAGATGCCAGAGTGTTGTCATTGACAGTGGGTGTTCATCAGAGACAAGTGTATTACCATGAGTGCCACACGGAAGTGTGATAGGACCACTGTTACACATAAATGATCTAACTGTCAGGCTGCACAGCAATTTATTGCCGTTACCTGATGATGTTTTGCTGTATGGAAAGTGTTGTCGTTGAGTGACTGTAGGAGCAGACAATGTGACCTGGACAGAATTTCTAGGTGGTGTGATAAATGCAACTTGCTCTAAGTGCAGAAAAATGTAGGTTAATACAGGTGACTAGGAAAAGCAATACTGTAACATTCAATTACACCATAATAATCACATAATTCAAATATCTAGGCGTGAATGAGCATACCAGGTTGGTAGTAGGGAAGGCAAATGCTCAACTTTGTTTTATTGGAAAATTTTTTGGGAAAGTGTAGCTCACCTATAAAGGAGACAGTATAAAATGCTAGTGTCACCCATTCTTTTGTAATGCTCAATTGTTTGGTATCCCCATCAGGTCAGAATGGGGGAAGACATAAAAGCAATTCAGAGACATGCTGTTAGATTTGTGACCAGTAAGTTTAATCAGCACACAAGTATTAAAGAGATGCTTCTTAAAACTCAAATGAGACTCCCTGGAGGGAAGTTGATCTTCTTTTCACAAAGCAGTGTTATGGAAATTTAGAGAACCAGCATTTGAGGCTGACTCCTGATCAGTTCTACTGCCATCATGTACATTTTGCATCTGGAAATTGGGGCTTCTACAGGGGCTTATAGACAGCTTTTTATCTGTCACTATTTGCGAGTGGAACAGGAAAGGAAATGACATGTAGTAGAACATGGTACCTTCTGCTGTGCACTGTACAGTGATTTGCAGAGAGTGTGTGCAGTTGTAGAATCATCAGTTTCATTAATGGAGGGAGGCCTGGTGGATAAAAATTATACATGCACAGTAACACTGGACTACAGCAAGCTGTTCAAATGAATGTAAGTTATAGTAATTAGGTGAAGATCAAGAGGCTTCTGAAGGTTTCACTAGTGTGGCGAGCTGCATCAAAGCAGTCATCAGACTGAAGACAGCAACAAAGAAACAACCAAGTGCCAAGATATTTATATGTGAATTAGGTATTTATGGACGAGGTAAAAGTTGACAGGCAGCTAGCATCCTTACAAAATAGTTACCTTATGCTAAGTTACAAGTGATGGAAATAATATAAAATATGGGGAGGGAATATGAAAGTATTTGTGAGATTAATAGTATTATATCTTAACAATGTTTCAACATGGAAACTGATTACGTAGAAAGACTTCGGTGTTATTCTTGCTCTTCTGTTTCTGTCAAAAAAATGGATCTTGCATCAAAATTCTTGTGTGAGTTATTTTCTTGTTTTTAATGAATAAAATAGCAATTTTATAGGTTATTCAAAAAGGTGGAAGAGATTTAAAACTACAAAATATAGGACCACGATTCCAACGTTAATGGAAACAGAAAATTCAAATTTTTATGTATTCATTGTGAGCACCATGTGTTACATGACAAATATCAAAATGATAGCCCATTGCCTGCCACACACAAAGCATCTGGTCTCTTGTTATCAAATTCACAGCTTCAACAATGCAATGTCACAGACTTTCAATAGTGTCAGGCAAAGGGGGCGGGGGAGGGATAAAAATGTGGTCTTTTACATAACCTCAGACATAGAAGTCAGATCTGGAGACCTGGGAGATCACTGGTGATGAAGTTCATCTTCTGCTCCTCTTCTTCCAGTCCAACACCTGGAATGGTGTCATTCAGGTAACATTGGATGTACTTAGAGAAATGAGCCGGGATACCATCTTGCATGAAGATGAAGTCATTTGAATCACCTTCATGTCGAGGAAATAAACAGTTTTGAAGCAAGTCTGATTATAGAATTCAAAATTTAAACTGTTGTATGTCCAGAAACGTTGGAATTATGGTGGTACCATTTGTAATTTGGAAGATACAAATGTCTGAAATCTGTTTCTTGATTTTGAATAGCCCTGTATTTTAATCAGCTGATACCACTGCCAATTAGCAAAGTGGTTCAAATGGCTCTGAGCACTATGGGACTTAACTTCTGAGGTCATCAGTCCCCTAGACTTAGAACTACTTAAACCTAACTAACGTAAGGACATCACACACATCCATGCCCGAGGCAGGATTCAAACCTGCAACCGTAGTGATTGCGCGATTCCAGACTGTAGCGCCTAGAACTGCTTGGTCACCCTGGCCAGCGCCAATTAACACTTAACGTAGAAGTTACCTGGTAATACCGATGAATGGTGTCCTTCATCCACTGTCACATGTGGCTGCTAATATGTATTCACATTTTAGGAGCTCTGTATTATTCTTAACATTATTGCAAAAATGAAATAATGTCTCCACTCCATGTAACAGTGGCCATGAAATGAGACTTGCAACAGCATATATTTCAAGATACATGCGTATTAATGTGATAAAATTAACAACATTCCAATACTTAATACTACTACAGCTATGGGGCTTTCACGCCACAGTACGTATGTTTAGTACCTAACTTCACTTAATTCTGCAAGCGTGACATTGCATATGCATGTTGCCTAATGCAGGGGCATTAGAGCAGAGAGATGATTTGTCAGTAGAAATCCAACACAGCTTCTTACCAAAACCAACAGTAGGAAAACAAACAAACAAAAACACACACACACACACACACACACACACACACACACACACAGTCTATCAGTAAATTATTTCTCATGTATCATCTTCAATGCTATACTCTTTTTTGTGCAAAACAATGCCGTAAGACGGGATGGACAGCCATAAAGAAATAATATTGTCTTGTCCTGAGAGGGAGTAAGGATTACATGTTTGACTGACAAGGGCCTACCTCAATTGATGCAACTGTAGAGTGACTTTCATGCGGGCAGTTGCAGGACTCAAACCTGTAAAGAACCAACAAGCTAAAAGGGTGATCCAAGACTGAACTCAGTGTAATTCTCAAGGAAACTTAGGGCCAATGAAAGCCAGTCCCATACTGATGCTGCTTGAGTAAATGATTGCACAAATGCTTCTGCTGCCTTCCTAAGACAGCTCTTAGATACAAAGTATACTTAGTGTGATATTTCATCTCTTAATATTGGATTCTGGGACACCTCCCATCTTTTTGGTAAAATATTATAGACACTGATCTCATAGACTATAAAATTTTTCTTGTCATCTTATCAGTAGTGCCAATGGATTATTATTTCCGTTTATTTACATTCATTTTACGTTTTCATGTGACTACAACTCACAAAGTTAAGGCTGGTATCTTTCTTCATTGTCAACAGTATTATACAACATAACACTCATGTTACATTTTTACCTCTGACCACATCTCACAACATTATGACTGCTATCATTCTTTATTTCCAACAGTGTTATACATATTTTCACAGAAGATGTCAATATTTTACCACTACATTGTATCACTTTGGGCATAATTGTGTGAAATCTGTTTTTGGAGAAAGGGATTCAGTTTTCTTAGTTCTCCTGACCCAACAGTCTATACTTGCTATTCGACACATTTTCTAACCGCTATTTCTACACCATTTACAACAAACATATGGGCAACACAAGGTTATTAATACACATAAAATAGTGGATCCTGAGTATCCCCTGTGGAATACTTGCCCATAGACCATGCTTTGAAGGCTTCCATTTGTTGATAATTTCCTCTTGCATTTCATCAGTTATATGCCCAACAACTTTAAGAGTTGGCCAACTGGAGAACTATGTCGTAAAGGTAGTATTACAGGTATTCCTGAGAGTTTCAGCTTCTCATCTTCTGTAATACAACAGTCTATTTACATCATAGGCCTATTTGAGTTTGGACTCAGTTCCAGAGCTTGCAGAAAAATGTTAATGAATTTAGGATGAGTCCACCTTTTTGTAAGTACACAAATTATTGTTTTACTTCATCGCCCAAACGTAGTTCACCACAGTTGTAGCATCCTCAGTGGGTATCTTATTATTTTCCTGAAAATACATACATACAAGTTCTTTTTAGGTTATGGAATATGATGCATCACATTATGTTGTCATTTAAATCATATGTGCACTTTAGATTTTATTTTACACTGAGTGTGTCATGTGCCTGCACAGCAAAATAAGCCACAAGTCTAAATCAGAACACAAGACATCTGCATATATGAGGCATGTTAGAAAACCGTCTGCATTAATTTTATCATCCAATCTTTAATTTGTATATTTTGCTGAAATTAATGGCATATGTTCGTTTCCGTCCTTACCGTTGTCGTGTTTTCCAAGTTCTTAGCTGACAAGTTTGTTTTATATATTAAACGCGATTTCGTGTAATTGATCTGGACCTGTGGACACCGAGAACGATTTTGTGAAGCTTTGGTTTGTATATTCATGGACTCTGTTTTGCATTTTGATAGTATTTACTCACGTTTTCTCCTCTTCGTTTGCAAATACTACGTCCTGTTACTTCGCACTTTCGCAGCAGCTTGCATACACCCATTTCCCTGCACAAAGTTACGTCTCTGATGCGCTTCCGACTGTCGTATCTCGTTTGATTAATGAATTGTTTCTCTTTGACGCCGCGAACTTTGAAATGTCGTCCTTCAGTACACGCAGCTGGTCTCACAGACCTTTGCAGTTTCTATCTTTATGAATTTGCATTTAGTTGTATGTTATGGAGGAAAGCGTTATTAAATGAAGTAATATCATTAAAAATCAGTTCAGTAAATATATTTAATTGATAAATTTAATATTTTGGTCAAAAATATTTACACAAATGGAGATACATAAAATTTAGCTGTTATCAAAATAATGGATGTGTTCAGTCAGATATTTTGTCGATACAGTCTTGGCACACAGTAACAGAATGTTCAAGGCAAATGTATTGCTTGCAGTTCTTACAATTATATCTTGTTTTTCTGTTTTTGCTTCTGCAGTCCACACACCATCCTCGTGAAGTCGCAGTTGATTCCACTTCACAAATTTTCGCACTGCAAAGCTCTCCAATTCTTTAAGTTATCTTCCTTGGCAATGTTTGTGGCATTACTCTTTGCTGAAGATGATCATGCAGAACCGCAAATAAAGCTGCCTCAGAAACTCTCTTCTTCTCAGTTGTTCTTTCTGATTTGAATTGAAAATAGTAGCCGCATTTATCGCAGCTGTGTGTTCATGATGCGATAAAAAACAACCATTGGACATCTTCTTGTGTTTCTAGCTACATTTTATGTTGCACTCATTCCGCCTACAACGTCAACTCCACCCTTAGTAAGGTTCTAGCAAGTGATAATTTCTGGTTTTTTATCATTCCCTGTATTTTCGTCAATATTTCCATTGTGGTGCATCGTTGACGTAGTAATGCCACTCTATTTCGTTTCGGCACATAAGAGACTGAGGTGCAATTTTTCTGAAACCCAAACATAGATGACTTTACTTGTCGGATTTTAGTGTTAATAAATCTCCTTGGGACTTATCTCTTGTTCTTCCCCAGGGTACCAGAGATGGTCGTCTTCTTCTTAATCAGTGTGTTTGCAAGCTCATAACTTGTAAAATAAATCTCGCAAGTTATGTTGCGGCCTGTATTCAGGATAGGTTGGCAAAGTCTCTGAACAAGTTCAACTGTGTCTGTTGTCCTGTCTGTAAGGGCCTTCATGCTGTTGCGCAACATGTACCTCCATGTTGAATGTGTAAAACATTCTGGCATCCACTACTGCAAAAATCTTTATTCCTTACTTGTTTGGCTTATTTGGCATGTAATGTCGCAATCTGCATCTTCCGCGGAATGCTTCTAGTTTTTCATCAGCTGTCATGTATTCAGAAACTGTATGAGCCTTCCGAAAGTTTTCAACAATTAGACTGAACACCTGTCTTATCGCCGCCATGTGATCTGTTTTCTCCCTTTCCATTCTCGTTTGTTTATAGTCGGATCTGAGGCATCGAAGGAGAAAACGAAATCTGTTTATGCCCATTGTGAGACGAAATATTTCAACTGCTGTGCCATCTGTTCGCCACAAATCTTGTAGACTTAGCCGATGGGCACGAATTACACTAACGTAGTACAATAATCCCAGTAAGGCCTTTATTTCAGCTTTATTAGTTTGTTGTGTATCTCTTTCCCTTGAAAAGTTTCCCTGGATACTTTGAATGTACATATTAGTGCAGTGAACGAGTATTTGTACAATGTTTTCATCAAAAAATAACTACCAGCACTGTAGAGGATTTGTAGCACTTTTCGCAGCACCATTCACACCTGGAAAATTAGTTATGATGTTATGACAACGTGTGCGGGAGTTCTTTGGCGGAGCACGTGATTTTCACACTGTTCCGTCTTTAGCGACTAACACATCACTGTAAGCACCACAATCACTGTCTTCTGATTCATTGTTTTTTTGTATCAGTTGCACTAACAAGATCGGCCGTTTCGTCACGTAAACAACCGAGACATTTCCACAGAAAATCATGGCTGACGAATTTTAGATATACTTTCTCGTACTTTTCGTGGACCAGTAGTTGCATTTGATACACAGAATACCCTTCTTCACACCCTTTTCACATTCTCTACACGCAGGACTGTTAATTTTTTGCCTCTTTAACGAGAGATAAGCGTCACTACACTTTTCTATCGGTGCTATATTGTTTTAAAAAGAAACATTATGCAAACTACTGAACTGTTTAAAGAAAAGTTATTGAAAAGTCCAGAAGAAAATGCATTATGTCTGGGATTAGTGCACCTGATAATAAAATTAAAACAATTTGGAATATTAAACTTCCTGACAGATTAAAACTTTGTGCCCGACCGAGACTCGAACTCGGGACCTTTGCCTTTCGCGGGCAAGTGCTCTACCATCTGAGCTATCGAAGCACGACTCACGCCCGGTACTTACAGCTTTACTTCTGCCAGTATCTCGTCTCTTACCTTCCAAACTTTACAGAAGCTCTCCTGCGAACCAGCCTGGGGGATGTTTCCAGAATGAGATTTTCACTCTGCAGTGGAGTGTGCGCTGATACGAAACTTCCTGGCAGATTAAAACTGCGTGCGCGACCGAGACTCGAACTCGGGACCTTTGCCTTTCGCGGGCAAGTGCTCTACCATCTGAGCTACTGAAGCACGACTCTATCCTTTCTTTCAGGAGTGCTAGCTCTGCTTGGCTCGCAGGAGAGCTTCTGTAAAGTTTGGAAGGTAGGAGACGAGATACTGGCAGAAGTAAAGCTGTGAGTACCGGGTGTGAGTCGTGCTTCGGTAGCTCAGATGGTAGAGCACTTGCCCGCGAAAGGCAAAGGTCCCGAGTTCGAGTCTCGGTCGGGCACACAGTTTTAATCTGCCGGGAAGTTTCATGTCAGTGCACACTCCGCTGCAGAGTGAAAATCTCATTCTGGAAGCATCCCCCAAGCTGTGGCTAAGCCATGTCTCCGCAATATCCTTTCTTTCAGGAGTGCTAGTTCTGCATAGTTCGCAGGAGAGCTTCTGTAAAAATTGGAAGGTAGGAGACGAGATACTGGAAGAAGTATAGCTGTGAGTACCCGGTGTGAGTCGTGCTTCAGTAGCTCAGATGGTAGAGCACTTACCTGCGAAAGGCAAAGGTCCCGAGTTCGAGTCTCGGTCGGGCACACAGTTTTAATCTGCCAGGAAGTTTCATATCAATGCACACTCCGCTGCAGAGTGAAAATCTCATTCTGGAAATTTGGAATATTGTTAAAAGGGAAACAGGGCAAGTGAGAGCACAGGAAGACTGTATTTCTGTCAAAGTCAGTTGAAAGTCTGTCAACAAGAAGCCAGAAGCAGAAAACATTTTTAACAATGATTTTTTAAGTGTTTTAGAGAAAATAGGATCTAGCTATTCACTAGAAAATGCAAGGCTGTATGGGGAAGAGGCAATAACTATGCAATATGATAAAAGAAATTCAACCCACCTATCCTACTAAAATGAGGAAAATAATAAATTGACTCAAAAGTAATACCTCACATGGAACTGACGGCATTTTCAACAGAGTACTAAAAGCTTGTTCTCAACAGATTAGTAGGATTCTCAGCCACATATGTAGGAGCTCACTGAAACAGGGCATTTTTCCAGATGGACTAAAATATGATATTGTTAAACCATTGTATAAAAAAGGGGATACATCTGTTACTAACAACTACTGCCCAATCTCACTTCTGATAGCTTTATCCAAAAATTTTGAAAAAATAATGTATTGAAGAGTAACATGACATATTAGTAAAAATGAAGTATGGCACTAATAAAATGTTACTTTGTTTTTGAGAAATGTTTTTCAACAGGAAATGTTATATATGCTTCTACTGATCAAATATTAACTTCACTGAATAACCACACATCATCCATTGTTGTATTTTCTAATCTTTCAAAGGCTTTTCATTGTGTGATCACGAAATTCTTCTAGATAAGCGTAAGTCTTGTGGTATGACTTCATATTTAACTGGAAGAATGCAGAAGGCTGAAATTAACAGTACAGATAGTCTGCAAAATCAGCAGAGTCCTCTAACTGGGGAGGTATGAAGAATGGTGTCCCACAGGTTTCAGTCTTAGGTTCTTATTGTTCATAATATATATTAAAGACTTGCCACTCTATATTCATGAAGATGCAAAGCTAGCTCTTTTTGCTGATCATACAAATATTGTAACCACACCCAACAAACAAGAATCAGCTGAGGAAATTGTGAATAATGTATTTCAGAAAATTATTAAGTGGTTGTCTGCAAATGACCTATCACTAATTTTTGAGAAAACACAGTATATACAGTTCTGTACACTAAAGTAAATGGTATATAACCATTTATAAATATAGACTACGAACGGAAGTCTGTTGCTATTTCAAAATTTGTGGGTGTGTGCATTGATAGTAAATTGAATTGGGAGAAACTCATCGATGATCAGCTGGAACAGTTAGGTTCAGTTACTTATGCTATTAGGGTTATTGCAAATTTTGGTGACAGACAGGTCAGTAAATTAGCTTACTATGCCAATTTCCATTCGTTGCTTCCATATGGCGTCATATTTTGGGGTAATTCTTCATTAAGAGAAAAAGTATTCAATGCACAAAAGCATGTAATCAGAATGATAGCTAGATCCCACCCAAAATCACCTTCCTGACTTATATTTAAGGAACTCAGGATATTCACAGTACCTTCGCAATACATAATTTACTTGTGAAATTTGTTATTAATGACCCATTCCAATTCAAAAATTCACTGGACTCGCATTCGGGAGGACGACGGTTCAATCCCGTCTCCAGCCATCCTGATTTAGGTTTTCCGTGATTTCCCTAAATCATTTCAGGCAAATGCCGGGATGGTTCCTTTGAAAGGGCACGGCCGATTTCCTTCCCAATCCTTCCCTAACCCGAGCTTGCGCTCCGTCTCTAATGACCTCGTTGTCGACGGGACGTTAAACACTAACCTTACCTTACCTTACCAATTCAAAAATTACAGTATAGTGCATAGGTACAACACTAGAAGAAAGCATGATCGTCACTATTCTGGGTTAAATATGACGTTGGCACAGAAAAGGGTGAACTATGCTGCCACAAAAATCTTTGGTCATTTGTCAATAGCATTAAAAGTCTGACATATAGCCAACCAACATTTAAAAACAAATAAAAAAAATTCTGAATGACAACTCCTTCTACTCAACAGATGAATTTTTAGATATGAAGCAGTAACAAAAATGGTGTAAAGAAAACTTATGTTAAAGTGACATGATTCACATCATTATGAAATGTCATATTCATGATCTGTGGAACAAGTATTTATTTATGTATGTAGGATGTGTCTGGGCTGGCGTGCTTGTGGATTGTTGGGTGGTTTGCTGTGCTGTGGATAATTTTACTGCTTGGTGTTGGTTTTCTATCCACTGAAAACCAGTGTTCATGTTTCTTGCTTTGTATTGTGATTTCTAGTAAATCTATGTATTTGTATCATCAGTTTCAAGGGTGAAGGGTATTCTTGATGACCAGTATTGATGGCACTGTGTATTCTGTTGTGTGCAATCATGTTTTATCTGTCGAGCAAATTATGTCATCAGCATAACTGTACCAGTGTATTACTTTGTACTGTTTTGTTTTTATTATTTCTTCAAAGATTTTGTTTTCAAGGTGGTTAAGGAAGATGATGGCCAGCAGGCCACTTAACAGTGACCCCATGGAGAATCTTTCATGTAGGATGTAGAATTCATCTTTAACTCTGAAATAATTTTGACCTGTAATTACCTTCAAAATAGTTGAGACTTCCTGTGTATGTGTTTTTGGGATAAGGTTTGTCCACTGTAGTTGTCTTTCAATTGCTTTGATTGTTTCTTCAGTTGATATGCAGGTGTACATTTGTTTTTGGAGATAAAACGAAACAAAAATTTGTGTACTTGCAAGCAGGTGGATCCAAATTTATTCCATTGTCTATTTATATATTTAAAATGAGTATTACATGATGACCTGCTGCGAATGGTAGTGGTCTAGCACAATAGTCATCTAGTGGTAGAACGGGTGAAACTATGAAAATTAGCAGACATATTATCTGTGCGTCAGAATAGAGAGAAGTTCTAAACTGCCGTCAATCTGGGCATGTGCATTAGGCAGCGATCACTTGCACAAAATGTGTACCACAGTGCTTTCTGCTTGTTGTTTGCTTATTGTTAGACTGCTAGTGGTTGATTTTAGATTTTCGTGTTGGGGATTTTTAGCATTTTTTTTCAATAAGTAGGTTTCATGAATACAGGAATAAAGCTTTTTTTGCAGTAGACTCTTTTATAGTACCTGTTTGTGAAAGCATTTTTTTATTGATTGCTTCATATTCTAGAAATGAAATGGAGAAAAGAGGCATTAAGCATCTTAAATCAGGCACACAGGAAGGAAAGGTGCATGTATGACCCGCTGTATCAGAGTACGGTATGTCGGCAATTGTCTTTTTCTGAGTAATATGCATATATAATTATACGGTGATTTTTGAACTGAATCTTAATGCCTTAGTTTATGAAAGTTCATGTTTGATTTGATTGCATCTCTTGCTTTATTTCAGCATGCCACAAAACAGAAATTGGCAGTGATAGGGGAGAAAGTACATTCAGTTTGGCCCAGTGCGACAGAAGACGACTGCAAAACTCTGAGTAGCACATATACATAGCCCAAACTTGGAAAAATAACGCAGGTGCACCTTTAAATACTGGTCCTTTAAAGTGCTGCCCTAATCCGAAGATTTACTGTCACTGCCAGGTCAATAGCTCCAAAAACAAGTAGGTCCTCCATGTGCAAAATGCTATATATATACATGTACCTGTGTAACCAAGTGTCATAATATAAAATTAACTGTTGGTTCTGTAATTCAGAACAGGAATAATTTACCTAAGAGAATAACAGTTACTTCATAAATAAGGATAAAAAACAGTTTCTTATTATCTAGGAACCTTGAGCCAGATAAATAATTAATTGAATGACGTTCCAATATGGCACACAGTCTCTCTTGTGCTTCGCACTGTCGAATGAATGACTTTATAAGAGACTAGCTGACCCGGTGAACTCTGTTCTGCCTTAAAGCCAATAAATAATCAGATTTTAGTTGTTAAGTTCAACTTTTTATTAGGAAATACAAATAAAGAAATTAATTATTTTAATGATTCTTTATTCTTTATGTTTTTTGGTGCATAGCTTCCAATCTTCAATTAAGTACCTTGTAATACACGAAATTTTTGTTTTACTATCAGGCACAAGAACAAACAACGCAGATGGTCTTCTGACCTGTGAACATGCTACATATAACTGACCATGTGAAAAACATGGATAATCCAGATTTAAACCATAAACTTTGAAGGATTGGCCTTGTCATTTGTTAATGGTCATAGCGAATGCAAGACGGATCGGAAATCGAAGTCTTTTAAACTCAAACAGCATATTGGTTGGGTTCATCGGGATCCTCGGAATGAGAACTTCCTCACTTCCTTTCAGTATCGTCACACAAATAACATTGTTCATCAATTTACTTACCACCAAACAGGTACCGTTGCACAGTTTTGGTTGGTTTATGTTTCAAAGCATGATTACTATGGAGATAACTTTTAGGTGTAAATTGTGCATTGATAAGCCAGGCACATCCAAGGAGTTTAAAAATACAATTGGATAGTTGGTGGCTTCATCTTCATTTGTTACACAGTCAATAGATTTGAATGAATGCATTTTACCAATGATCTCATTCTGAATAATGTAGTTTAGGTCATCTACATCTTTATTCTTAGCCGCTAAAATTGCTCGCTCACTCAACCATTCATTACTTTTGTAGTTAGTAATGATGTTTGGGGAATACTTTGTTGGTAAGTTCGTCTTTCGATGAGACAAAGTTACAGAAATTATGAGGAAATGAAATCAATCCGCTCGACTCTTCGACAGGTACTCGACCATTACCGAAAGTCAGCAATTGCTCAGAGAAATCTTCAGCAGATGTATCATTAAGCAATCCAACTCTCATGTTTGTTGTCAGCTGAAGTTTCTTCACATAGTGCCATACATTCGATGATTTGAGGCAAGCATTTATTTCGTCTGCAGCCGTTGTTCTTGGAAGTACTGGTAGTGTTCGGCGGAAATCGCCAGACAGTAAAATCATTGCTCCTCCAAAACATCGCAAGTCATTGTGTAGATCTTTCAATGTTCAGTTAAGTGCGTCTAATGCACGTTTATTCGCCATTGTGCATTCGTCCCAGATGATGATCTTGGATGCTGATAAAACTTTGTCCATTGCTGATTTTTTTTGTAATATTAGATGCTGGTTCTTCAATAGCTTGAAGATTTAACGGTAATTTTAATGCTGAATTAGTCATACGGCATCCTTCTAACAATGTGGCTGCTATTCCAGAAGAAGCAACTGAAACCGCAATGTTGGATCTCGCATGAACAGTGGCTAAAACTACTGACATGAGGAATGTCTTGCCAGTTCCACCAGGGGCATCCAGGAAATATAAACCACCATTTCCATCACCAATTGCCTTCATTAATGTATCATAAACTTCCTTTTGCTGCGGGTTCAACAGGAGTACATTCGTTTGAACTACTAAATCTAATTTCTGGTGTTCATATTCACGTTCCTGTTCCAATTCTCGATTAATTGCGTCATTCATTTCATGATTTGGCGCTGGCATCCCTAACCCGACTAATAAACTTCTGCACATGAGGTAACACATGTCTTCAATCAAGAGTAAAGCCCGATTATGTATCTCCTCATTCATTTCAAGATCTTGATTTCTGGAATTGATACGACTTTGATGTAAAATATCTTCTGACATATTATCCTTGTATTTGTGCCACAGGTTAGATGGATTCGATAGAAAGCATGTTGAAATGATGTTAGTAAATAATGTGCGTATCTGACTTGGAGATGCAAAGATAATGGCTTCACCGATTGTTGTATCCCAATGGCTATCGTTTTCTAGTAAATTGAGTTCTTCATATGCAGCACGATATGTTGGGAATATTATACCATTAACAGTCTGTAGTGTCTCAAATGACGTTGGCCCACGCACATTTACCAGCAACAACCGCAAATAGAAGCATTCATCATGCTTTGGATGAACTGTATACATACGACCAAGAGCATCAGTAGAACGCACATGCGGATAACTAGGAACCGCATGGCCTTGCCTCAGTCGTTGAAAATTATTCGATGAAGCATTCCAAGTGTAATAATGTGGCATCTCTGAGTAGAGCACAGTTCATGCAAAAGGATCGCTTTGGCAGATCGCAAAGAAACTGATCAATGCTGTCGCTGGAGGTGTTTCAACACATTGAACAACATTCGAAGCCGTGAAATATACTCGTTGACCATTCTCCAGATGCACCGCCAAATGCACAGGATGACGTTCATGAATAGGGAATGCGAATATACGCCAAATCGCCTCATTGCAGTTCACGTAGCGACCAACTTGATATCGCGCAATTTCGTCGTTGGTACTGGAGGATTGGATGCCAAAAACCGGCGTATCGCTGCCTTTCGTGACATATTTGCAAATTTATTTTATGGACTTTACTGAATTGCAGTACTCAACGCTGCAGTGTGTCTTGTACGTTTTGGAAATAAATGGCGAATATGGAACAATCCAACTGTTCTTGACAATGAAATCCACTCTTTTCACTTTTGTTGTGATAGTTCGACCGTTATCATCGGGTGATCGACGCCGATACAGTGGATAACCATTGTTGCCAGTGACAGTCTCCGGCGTTAATTTCCATAGACATCGTTTTGAACACTTTCTGTCGACCATGCAAGATGATTGGGGATTGCTGGCGCCACGCAGTCCATAGATCGTATTTGTAATTACATCATGTAGTTCTGGATGGTGGATCTCTCCACCAATATTAAGGCATATCGGTCCAGCCGTTCTTGAGTTATAAATAGTGTTACTAACACGACTTTCTTTTATATACAGGGTGGTCCATTGATAGTGACTGGGCCAAATATCTTACAAAATAAGCGTCAAACGAAAAAACTACACAGAATGAAACTTGTCTAGCTTGAAAGGGGAAACCACATGGGACTATGGTTGGCTCGCTAGATGGCGCTGCCGTAGGTCAAACGGATATCAACTCCGGTTTTTTAATAGGGCCCACCATTTTTTGTTACATATTCGTGTAGTACGTAAAGAAATATGAATGTTTTCGTTGGACCACTTTTTTCGGTTTTTAATAGACGGCGCTGTAATAATCACAAACATATGGCTCACAACTTTAGTCGAACAGTTGGTAACTGGCAGATTTTTTAAATTAAAATACAGAACATAGGTATGTTTAACATATTATTTCGGTTGTTCCAAAGTAATACATGTACCTTTGTGAACTTATCATTTCTGAGAACGCATGCTGTTGCAGCGTGATTACCTGTAAATACCACATTAATGCAATAAACGCTCAAAATGACGTCCGTCAACCTCAATGCATTTGGCAATACGTATAACGACATTCGTCTCAACAGCGAGTAGCTCGTCTTCCGTAATGTTTGCACATGCGTTGACAATGCGCTGACGCATGCTGTCAGGCATTGTCGGTGGATTACGATAGCAAGTATCCTTCAACTTTCCCCACAGCAAGAAATCCGGGGACGTCAGATCCGGTGAACTATCCAACAAAATAGAGGCCAACATCAGAAGTACTGCATGAAGAACGACTGACATCACATTTCTTCACAAGCATTCCCTATTTAGGTACAGAATCACAAAAAATTACTAACTTTTCAGAAACACGAATATTAAAATATCATTCTCCACAAAGCACGGACATAGTAAGCAAAAACACCCTACTAATGGACCATAGTGGAATATATAAATTATAGTGTAACAGCTGACCTTCATTTTATATAGCCAAAACAGGACAAACTTTCCACACACATTAGAAAGAACACACTGATGCTTTTACTCTTAACCACTTAAAAAAATCCACAAAAGCCAAGGACATACACCTTAATTCACACTGACTAAGTCACATACACATCAGACTAACTGTACTCCACACAGAAAACCATAGTAAAAAAACATGATCTCTTAGAACTGTTAGAAATGATGCCATACAAAAAGAAAAATCTTTTGAAAACATGTAGAATCAACAGACAGAGATCTGCAGCCACAGTTTTTTCAGCAATTTTAAATGTTTATTTTTTCTGAAGAAATAAATATTTAATAGTACAACAATTTGATAAGATAATCCACATTTGACATATTCGCAAATATTTGTTTTGTGAATGATATCATGTATAATTGATAATGTAGCTTCTTTGAAACAATGACACCTGTGTATTTGTAGTAATGCAGGAGCTGTATATTTGAAATTCTTTGACTTTTTGACCCATGTTTACAAAATGTGCTGTAGAATGAAAAATGTACATATGTGAATAAACATGTTTACTCCTAATGTGCTTCAAAATCATGTATCTACCACTCAAAACAGTAAGTTACTTTTCGATTTGTATTAGTTTTGTAAACTTATAGTCACAATGTGTCCTCTTTTGTGTATTCCAC
This sequence comes from Schistocerca serialis cubense, assembly GCF_023864345.2. Lineage (NCBI taxonomy): Eukaryota > Metazoa > Arthropoda > Insecta > Orthoptera > Acrididae > Schistocerca > Schistocerca serialis. Next base: position 212,239,525 of record NC_064644.1, read on the forward strand.
TGTAATCTTCCCACAGCCAAAATTAACCTACATCTGGAAACATAATAGATGTAGAGTGGCACAGCATCTGAAGGTGATCCCCCAGGGCTCAAACTGCACTGTGAATTGAAATGAAGTCACGATTGTGGTTGTAGGCAATTGTTCTTTATTTTACAAAAATAGTGCAGAAACACTGTCAGCAACAAATAAAGTCAAGTGAAATATGTGTACATTACATGTGTTTGAAACATGTCTCTGATAAACTTTGTTAAACTCTCTCCATCTGAACAGATCTCGGAGGACCAAATGGTAACAACCGAGTGCCATGGCATCCTCATGCAATTTGTCTGACTGTATGTGGATATGGAGGGTCATGCGGTCGGTGCACCACTGTCCCAGCCATTGTCAGTTTTTGTGACCAGAGCAGCTACTTCTCAGTCAACTAGGTGTTCAGTTGGCCTCACAAGAGCTGAGTGCAACCTTCTTGCTATAGGCACTCAGCAAACCTAGATGGCCACCCATGCAAGTGTTAGCGAAGCACAACATCCCTAAACTTCAGTGATCTGATGGGAACCAATGTTACCACTGTGACAAGGCTGTTGTTTCCTTATATCCAAATAACCTACCTGACTCTACTAAACACACATCTTATGCAGCTATTTTTTCTACATTTGATGAAACGAATTATGTTTATGGACATTTCTTCCATATTAGGAAACAGCTACTTTCATTGGAGTTTGGAGTTTGTGCTGTAACTTATCTCTGGAATGGTGAGTGTGTTGGCTCTTTCTTGTGCCTGCGATTTGCCCCAGTGTAGTTGATGACGATTGCCTATTTCGATGTGTGCAGAATGATTCAAAGAAGAGTCAAAGCAGCAGTGACACATGGGGGAAGCTATGATGGTTACCAAGAGAAGGCAGTGACCATGTCAGTTGTCACTGTGGCAGTGCTGGTCGTGCTATGGTCAGTGGTGGGCCGTGCAAGCCTGGATTCTGTTTAGGCCGAGTATGGATGCAACACTCGTTAGTGGGCAACGTGGCGTGAAATTTCTACCTAATAGCGGAACTGGGGCCTTGCCACTTCTGGAGGACAGTGTAGCTATGCTGAGGCCTGAATACAACCATCTGCATCCTATCACCATTTCAAGACTTCTGTCTACTGCTGCCACCTTCAGTTGCATTAATTCTGGTGTCTAAGTTGTATTCTCATCCAGGATTGTTTCTGTACGATTAACTATTGGGTGACCCTTTACGACTTTCGATTTGAGCTGTGGTACCTCAAATGTGCTGTCACATTTTGTGTGTGGGAGTTCTTTACCCAGTAGGTACCGTTTTGCTTACAAGTACTACCTGTGTCTACTGCATATTTACTGGGTCTAACGTATGAAAACTTGTTTAGTAATATCTGTTTATTTAAACCCAAATGCCTGGCAAGTTCTATAAGCATGACTTTGGTAAAGTCTGTTATGTTGTTTGAAGTATGTAGTATTGAATAGCAGCGTTTTTAGTCGTGGGAGTCAGTCAAATTACTGATGACAGTTGTTCTTGCATTACTTGACTACATTCTGATTACCTCTGCTCAACTGTGTGCGCAAACAGGTCAAATTACGCAGAGCCATTTTAAATGTAATCTTAAAGGGGTAATTTTATTTTACACCTATAATGATCTGTGCTTTTACTGCTTTGCACACACCTAGAGTGTTTCAATAAGCCTCCTACGTAAACCATTTGATGGTTAAAGTTGCAATGCAAATATCTTGTGTGCTTTAAAGTGTTGCAATTTGCTTTTTGACCTTTGGGCTTATTGACTGTTTGCAGGGCTATACGTTAATATATGATTTAACATATTGTATGAAAAAGGTTGGCTAGATTCGCAGTTGGCGTAAAATGGGCCATTTTGTGATAGTGTGTTGAAGAAGGAACTTGTCGTTTTGTAAGCTGGTTGGGCTGCACCTAACGTGTTGCCATCCGACCAGTACTACTGAGTGGTCTACGACTGTGGAAGGCTGCTATGTATGAGCAGTACTGTAACGTGTATGTTTTCTACTTTTAAGAATTGTTTTTCTGGTTTAAAACTGTAGCTTGTAAATAATGTTTTTTGGAGTTTTAAAGTATTCAAAAGATTTCAAACCTGAATAACTCTACATAGCTGCAGTGTGTGACATAGTGGGCATTTCTGTGTGATATGCTACAGAAGGGATCAGGGCAATTTTGATAAATTGCAAGAAGATTGAGTACAGCTAATTTCTATGGGACAAACTTTTGCCATATGTCACGTACTGAAAATATCTGAGGTATTTATTGTGTGCATGAGACAAGTATCGCCCAGTACTAAATTCTATTGCATGCTGAATAACTGATAATAGCAATTGTGGACTATACAGAGGGATGTTGAACTGAATATTCGAATGGAACTGGATACAGCTTTCTGAAAATAAAAGTGTACAAAGTTTGAACGACTGCATCGAAGTATAGTAATGGACCATAGTCCTTGCTATAATATCTTTGAGTGATGAACTATAAAAATCGTGATCCTTTTAGTTGCCACAATAGCTGAGAGTATTTGTAGGATCAACCTTTCTTTTCTCTATATATAAAATGAAATCATCCATGGTCATTTAATTATTATTTAATGTTATTAATAAAAAAGTAAAGTGTTTTCCATAATTATGGGTGTACTGGTGAATTATAACTAGCATCCAAAATACGTTATTAACTATCTATCTTCAGTAATGCAGCAACAAATGAAAGGTGATCCACTGAGCAAAAACGTAACATTAATTATCATGAAAACCTGAAATTTAGTCGCCGTTACAGTGAAGATGTTTGTGGTAGCCCCATCTTAGGTACAGATATAACGAACACTCTGGCATATATAGTAGATAACATCAAAAAACTATCGTATATCAGACAAGTCGATGACAGCATATCCACAGAGGGTGATTACAAAGTTCACACCGTCCCTGCTAATACCAAAACACCTCATCCCAGTAGCCAATCTAGAGTTTGCTTCATATGTCCAGTTATTCACTTCAAAAGTTTTGAAACTAGCACTAGATCGACAGCTCTCACAAAATAAATTCAAAGTCTCACGCCCCCCCCCCCAATTTTTTTGGGGCCAACATATAGCCTCAAAGCATGGCCAACACAATTAGCAGAAGCATGAGCAGATTCAATCACATTACACAGTATACTGAAACCTGTAAGTCTAAATCCGCTCAAGATTTCATCTTCTGCCTTGAAAACATCGAGAGAAATGCCTCACTCAAATTTTTTGTTTGAAGTACTTTGTCTATTCGATGTACAACCTCGTTTCATAATGTGAGAAATATGACTATTCTTTATTGTTCTAAAAATTATATACACAGTACAAAGCATACTAGAAGTAGGCTTCACAGTATAAATGTTATGAAAATGTTCGAACTTTTACGCATCATCAAATGTAAACGAACAATCGATATGTGTAAAGAACTGGAAAATACAGTAATCTTATAGTTTCACCGCCTTCTAGAACCTGTCATCAAAGAGTCCTGCATCTATCTGGATTGTGTGTGAAACAGTTTTGCAGATTACCATTTAAAAAGATTGGTACTTGGGATATGGAATTACAGAAGAGATTATCGGAGAAACTACCATATAATACCCAAAAACTTGTAAATCTGTGATTCCCTTAACTCAGTTATGTGGTGTCACCGCCAGACACCACACTTGCTAGGTGGTAGCCTTTAAATCGGCCGCGGTCCGTTAGTATACGTCGGACCCGCGTGTCGCCACTGTCAGTGATTGCAGACCGAGCGCCGCCACACGGCAGGTCTAGAGAAACTTCCTAGCACTCGCCCCAGTTGTACAGCCGACTTTGCTAACGATGGTTCACTGACAAATTACGCTCTCATTTGCCGAGACGATAGTTAGCATAGCCTTCAGCTACGTCATTTGCTACGACCTAGCAAGACGCCATTATCATTTGCTATTTATCTTGTGATGCATGTACCGTCAGACCGATTTTCACCAATTATGGATTGAAGTTAAGTATTCCAGAAGCTACGTACCTATTTTGCTAGTCTCTATTCCTTTAACTGTTCCAGACCTCACGCCAGCCTGCGTGAGCTTAAACGCGTGCCTTTCGGCTTCCTCTCCTAGTGGCTTGGCTGTCTTTCCAAGTCACAACAAGTTACCCCAAAACTAAGTTTTTTACTTCCCAGTCATATTACAACCAAGTTGTAATCCATCTGTACTAACAAATTTATAACGTTCTATTCACTCTTGTTTGATCTTGTTGAGTAAATAATGTCATCTTGCTGTCAGAGTCAGGTGTTTTCTCAAATGATTTTTGTGTTTAAGTATTTCATGCGAATTTCAAATTTTTTGAATGGATTTTGTGCCTCACTTCATTGGTATTCAATTTATCAAAATACTGACAAGTTTAACTTTTGTTAAGTGCAGTTCTGTGTAAATTCAATAACTCTTGTGTTTGAACTGTCAGAAACATAAGTACAAAAGCAACAAGAAAGTTGAATGGTGTAAACAAAAGGAGTCTAAGTGAAAGGACTGTGAACGAAAAATTGGAAAGGTTTGAGAAGCACTGCAAATGTCTTTGTACACTTGCTCTGTTGCTCGCATGGATACTGCTCATTTAACTGTTGGCCTGTTCGTGCTTTCACTTTCAGTTGTTGAAATAGTTGGAGCTAAGCCCAAAATTTAGGCATAAGTTTTGGTAAAGTGATGCCTCAGTGATGTTGAACAACCATTGACTTTTAAGAACAATTTTAATATTAAATTGAAGCACTCTTATCATTATTATTCATTTACTTAAAATGTAGAAATTACATTTCTTGCTTTTACCCTTTGTTTTAATAGCTGCCATCTGATAATTAATTTTTGTTCTTATGTAATCTTGACACTGTTGTTGTGAATTTTATATTTACACTGATCAGCAAGAACATTATGAGCATCAATCTAATAGCCATAAGTCCACCTCCGGCTCGGATAACAGCAGCAACACATGATAGCATTGAAGCAATGAGACCTTGTGGGTCACGGGAGGGAGTTGGTACTACATCTGCACACATGTCACCTAATTCTTGTCAATTCTGGGAAGGGGGCCAATGAGCTATGATGCCACATTCAGTCACATCCCCAATGTGTTTGATCGGGTGTAGATCTGGTGAGATGGGGGCCAGCGAATCAACTGGAACTTGCCACTGTGTTTATTGGTACCACTCCATCAAACTCCTGGTCTTGTGACATGGCGCATTATCTTGCTGAAAACGTCACTGCTGTCAGAAAACATGGCCATCATGAAGGGGTGTACGTGGTCTGCAACCAATGTACAACGCTCCTTGATTGTCATGGTGTCTTGAACGAGAACCACTGGATCTGTGGATGTCCACATGAATGTTCCCCAGAGCATAATGGAGCCACTGACAATTTATCTCCATCCCATGATACAGGTGTCAAGGAGCTGTTACTCTGGAAGACGACGAATTCGCTCCCTTCCATCGTTATGATGAAGAAAGTAACAGGATTCATTAGATCAGACCACACTCTGCCAATGTCCAGTGTCGACAGTCATGTGTCCATTTCAGGTTTAGTTGTCGATTTCGTGGTGTTAACATTGGCACATGCTCGAGTCGACGGCTGTGGAGGCCCATCTTTAGGAGTGGTCAGTGCTCTGTGTGTTCAGACACACTTGTACAGTGCCCAACATTAAAGTCTGATGTTAGTCCTACCACAGTTCGCCACCTGTCCTGCTTTATCAATCTGCCCAGCCTGTGACATCCGCATCTGTAACGAGGCACGACCACCCAACCCCAGGACGTCTGGATGTGGTTTCACCCTGATTTCACCATGTGTTGAAGAAACTCACCACAACACTACATCTGTGACGTGTGAAGTCGTGTAGTCGTCTGTCATTTGTTTATTTCTTTCAAATAGTCTTTGTACGTTACTGACAATAGAGTTACCTTTCTGCCACCGAGCAGTGTGTCAGCAGTGCTCAAGTAGCAGCATTATTGCATTTACTAGGATATCTTGTATTTTAATAACCGTTTAAATTTTGTGTCTAATTGTTTGTGCTCTCTGTAGATTAGTTCAGACGTTCTTTGCACAACAGTATTTAGGATGGGTAGGGACTGTGACTGCTGTGTTTGGATGTGGGCTGAGTTGGCACTCCTTCGCTCCCAGCTTCAGGCAGTGTTGGCTTCGATCACACAGCTTGAGGCTGTTGCCAATGGGCATCACTGTGGGGGTCCAGACAGGATTTGTCGGGGAGGGCCAGCTCGTCCCACGCATACCCCCATCGGACTACGGCTGTGGCTGACCGTGATACTGCCCACATTGAGGCTGACCCCTCACCCGTGGTAGAGTGGGACGTTGTCTCGAGGTGTGGCAGGGGGCGAAAGACATTCCGGAGGGCTGAACGGAAGGCCTCTCCAGTTTGTCTGACAAACCGGTTTCAGGCTCTGTCTCTGGCTGATATTCATCTTTGGCCGGACATGGATGCTTGTCACATTCCAGAGGGTGCCCCTCAGTCTGCAAGATCTGGGCGATCGCAGAGGGTGGGCTTACTGGTAGTTGGGAGCTCCAACGTCAGGCGTGTAATGGGGTCCCTTAGGGATATGGGTGCAAGGGAGGGTAAGAAAACCAATGTGCACTCCGTGTGCATACCAGGGCAGTTATTCCAGATGTTGAAATGGTCCTTCTGGATGCCATGAAGGGTACAGGGTGCACCCATCTGCAGGTGGTCCCTCATGTCGGCACTAATGATGTGTGTCGCTATGGATCGGAGGAAATCCTCTCTAACTTCCAGCGGCTATCTGATTTGGTGAAGACTGCCAGTCTCGCTAGCGGGATGAAAGCAGAGCTCACCATCTGCAACATTGTCGACAGGGCTGACTGCGGTCCTTTGGTACAGAGCCGAGTGGAGGGTCTGAATCAGAGGCTGAAACGGTTCTGCGACAATGTGGGCTGCAGATTCCTTGACTTGCGCCATAGGGTGGTGAGGTTTTGGGTTCCGCTGGATAGTTCAGGAGTCCACTACACACAGCAGGCGGCTACACGGGTAGCAGGGGTTGTGTGGCATGGACTGAGCGGTTTTTTAGGTTAGATGGCCTCGGGCAATTACAGGAAGGGCAACAGCCTCAAAGGGTGTGGGGCAAAGTCAGGACATGTGGGGACCAAGCAGCAATCGGTATTGTAATTGCAAACTGTCGAAGCTGCGTTAGTAAAGTACCAGAACTTCAAGTGCTGATAGAAAGCACTGAAGCTGAAGTCGTTATAGGTACGGAAAGCTGGCTGAAGCCAGAGATAAATTCTGCCGAAATTTTTACAAAGGCCCAGACGGCGTTTAGAAAGGATAGACTGCATACAACCGGTGGTGGCGTGTTTGTCGCTGTTAGTAGTAGTTTATTCTATAGTGAAATAGAAGTGGATAGTTCCTGTGAATTATTATGGGTGGAGGTTGTACTCAACAACCGAGCAAGTTTAATAATTGGCTCCTTTTACTGATCTCCCAACTCAGAAGCATTAGTTGCAGAACAACTGAGAGAAAATCTGGAATACATTTCACATAAATTTCCTCAGCATGTTATAGTCTTAGGTGGAGATTTCAATTTACTAGATATAGACTATGACACGCAGATGTTTAGGACAGGTGGTAGGGACAGAGCATCGATTGACATTATACTGAGAGCACTATCCGAAAATTATCTCGCGCAATTAAACAGAGAACCGACTCGTGGAGATAACATGTTGGACCTACTGATAACAAACAGACCTGATCTTTTCGACTCTGTAAGTGCAGAACAGGGAATCAGTGATCATATGGCCGTTGCAGCATCCCTGAATATGGAAATAAATCGGAATATAAAAAAAGGGAGGAAGGTTTATCTGTTTAGCAAGAGTAATAAGAGGCAGATTTCAGACTACCTAACAGATCAAAACGAAAATTTCTGTTCAGACACTGAAAATGTTGAGTGTTTATGGAAAAAGTTCAAGGCAATTGTAAAATGCGTTTTAGACAAATACGTGTCCAGTAAAACTGTGAGGGAAAAACGCGCCATGGTTCAACAACAAAGTTAGGAAATTACTGCGAAAGCAAAGAGAGCTTCACTGCAAATTTAAAAGCAGCCAAAACCTTTCCGACAAACAGAAGCTAACGATGTCAAAGTTAGCGTAAGGAGGGCTATGCGTGAAGCGTTCAATGAATTCGAAAGTAAAATTCTATGTACCGACTTGACAGAAAATCCTAGGAAGTTCTGGTCTTACGTTAAATCAGTAAGTGGATTGAAACAGCACATCCAGACACTCTGGGAAGATGATGGCATTGAAACAAGGGATGACACGCGTAAAGCTGAAATACTAAACGCCGTTTTTTAAAGCTGTTTCACAGAGGAAGACCGCACTGCAATTCCTTCTCTAAATCCTCGCACGAACGAAAAAAAGGCTGACATCGAAATAAGTGTCCAGGGAATAGAAAAGCAACTGAAATCACTCAACAGAGGAAAGTCCACTGGACCTGACGGGATACCAATTCGATTCTACACAGAGTATACGAAACAACTTGCCCCCCTTCTAACAGCCGTGTACCGCAAGTCTCTAGAGGAACGGAATGTTCCAAATGATTGGAAAGGAGCACAGGTAGTTCCAGTTTTCAAGAAGGGTCGTCGAGCAGATGCGCAAAACTATAGGCCTATATCTCTGACATCGATCTGTTGTAGAATTTTAGAACATGGTATTTGCTCGCGTATCATGTCATTTCTGGAACCCCAACTCGCTTTATTTGTTCATGAGACCCAGAAAATATTGTATACAGGCTCCCAGCTGGATGCCATTTTCCTTTACTTCCGGAAGGCGTTCGATCCAGTTCCGCAACAAAGTAAGAGCCTATGGGATATCAGACCAGCTGTGTGGCTGGATTGAAGAGTTTTTAGCAAGCAGAACACAGCATGTTGTTCTCAATGGAGAGACGTCTACAGGCGTTAAAGTAACCTCTGGCGTCCCACAGGGGAGTGTTATGGGACCATTGCTTTTCACAATATATATGAATGACCAAGTAGATAGTGTCGGAAGTTCCATGCGGCTTTTCACGGATGATGCTGTAGTATACAAAGATTTTGCAGCATTAGAAAATTGCAGCGAAATGCAGGAAGATCTGCAGCGGACAGGCACTTGGTGCAGGGAGTGGCAACTGACCCTTAACATAGACAAATGTAGTGTATTGAGAATACATAGAAAGAAGGATCCTTTATTGTATGATTATATGATAATGGAACAAACACTGATAGCAGTTACTTCTGTAAAATATCTGGGACTATGTGTACAGAATGATTTGAAGTGGAATGATCATATAAAATTAATTGTTGGTAAGGCGGATGCCAGGTTGAGATTCATTGGGAGAGTCCTTTGAAAATGTAGTCCATCAACAAAGGAGGTGGCTTACAAAACACTCGTTCGATCTGTACTTGAGTACTGCTCATCAGTGTGGGATCCGTACCAGGTCGGGTTGACAGAGGAGATAGAGAAGATCCAAAGAAGAGCTACGCGTTTCGTGACAGGGTTATTTGGTAAGCGTGATAGCACTACGGAGATATTTAGCAAACTCAAGTGGCAGACTCTGCAAGAGAGGTGCTCTGCATCGCGGTGTAGCTTGCTGTCCAGGTTTCGAGAGTGTGCGTTTCTGGTTTAAAAAATGGCTCTGAGCACTATGGGACTTAACTTCTGAGGTCATCAGTCCCCTAGCACTTAGAACTACTTAAACCTAACTAACCTAAGGACATCACACACATCCATGTCCGAGGCAGGACTCGAACCTGCGACCGTAGCGGTCGCGCGATTCCAGACTGTAGCGCCTGGAACCACTCTGCCACTCTGGCCGGCCGTGCGTTTCTGGTTGAGGTATCGAATATATTGCTTCCCTCTACTTATACCTCCCGAGGAGATCACGAATGTAAAATTAGAGAGATTCGAGCGCACACGGAGGCTTTCCGGGAGTCGTTCTTCCCACAAACCATATGCGACTGGAACAGGAAAGGGAGGTCATGACAATGGCACGTAAAGTACCCTCCGCCACACACCGTTGGGTGGCTTGCGGAGTATAAATGTAGATGTAAATGTAGACGTAGATGTAGAACACTCGACAAGCCGTGTAGTTTACGAAATACTCATAACGAGTCTCCAGGCCACCACAATCTGCTCTCGCTCAAACTCAGGTAGATTCCACGCCTACCCCACTCTACACATGGACAGCACGCTCAGTGTGTGTGCCTGATTAGCAGTCATTCCTCGCCAGGTGGTGCTGCTATCGCCGGGGCGGGTTTATGTTGGTAGTAGGTCGGTGGTTGTAATGTTCTGGTTGATCAGTGTACATTGTGATTACCATTTTATATACGTTCTCGACCTTGTCTCAGTTATTTTATAAGTGTTATCATAACGCTAATAATTATATCTGTTTTTCCTTAAAATTATAACTTTGCATACGTATGTGCCACATGTCAGCCATAACTTACAAACCATAGTGGGCAAACGCAAGCACACACAGTCTTCTGATGGTGTACACTAATAGTCATGTGTTGACTAACCTTTAGTATTGACAAACTACACATAGTAACAGTGTAGTGCCTAACATCGTACCTAGGTGCTACCGATTCTTCAGTAAACGTGGTACGTATTTTTTACTGTTTTTTATGTCTTAAGACTTATAAAATATTAATCGAAAGACAATTTTTCTGTTTTTTTTTTTTCTTCATTGCTCTGAGGGTGGCTGCTTGTCATCCAAAGCAGATATTGATCAGGTTGTAATTATATTTTATTGCGACCAAGACTACTAAAACTTTTCATGAATTATGAGAAGGTAATAATTGAATTAGGATCATTCGATGAGATACCTGCTACAAAATACTTATATACATAAAAGCAAAGCAAAAAAGTATCGGTATTGAGATGAAAGAAGTATCGATACTTTTTTTGTAGCCCTATGCGTCCACGCTACCACGGCCACTTGTGAGTTTGTGTGTGTGTGTGTGTGTGTGTGTGTGTGTGTGTGTAAAGAAATAATCAATTGTGGCTCACACAATCTGTACAAAAATATTCCAGTCACGCTCACACCCACCCACCCACCCACACACACACACAACTTGATATAAAAACAACAAAGGCCTTATTGGAATAAAGAACAGCAAATTTGATCAAAATCAGTGCGTTTTTGTATCCATATGTTGATTGGTAGCGAAGCGAATGAAAAATACGAAAAGTATAATCGGTAGCCGGTCACTTAATGCAGCTGAAATGATGTATCTCACATAGAAAGATCTGTTGCTATCGTCGGTACCGAACTGTCAGCTATACAATGGAGGCGCTGCTATTTACTATGTACTGGTAGGCATTCAGGCAACGATTTCCTTAATGTCCGGCCTGAGATACCGACTCATCCCAACTTGTCCACCCAGTGTCTCAGGTTGAGCGTCTTTGTTCTTAAGTCTCTCTCTCCCTCTCCCCCCCTCCCCCCTCTCTCTCTCTCTTTCCATGTGGGTGTGTAACTGGCAGTAGCTAGATCTCTGAGTCATGCAGAGAAGCAACACAGAACTTCTGGCAGATATTTCAAGGACACTGAATAGGCATTAGACGTAACGATCACTGTAATATATTGAAGAGACTTGAATATTTTGCTTCGCTTGGTTTCGAGAATTATGTTGCAGAAAATTGCCGAGGAGTCTGAGGTGTTAAGGCAGAACTTCAAAGGTTCTACGTGACAGTGGTGGAATTTCCGCTCGTTTTCGCTAAGTTGACAGTTGAGAGCCTTACACAGGTCAGAAACTCGATTTGGCAATGTAAAAGCGACCGCAAGAAAACAGTGGTATCTACGTATCTTGGGCAGCAATGTTTGTGCATTGTGTTAATATGGTGATTGCAGGAGGTTTGGAACTCGAAGCCAGGCCCAGAACCGAGAAATGTTTCACACAGCGTCTAACATCCAGCGTATGTTAGTCTATTATTCATATTATTCTGAAACGCATCCTTGTTGGATATTTTGAACATTCTTGAACACATTCTAATTTTATTTCTCAGCAAATGATACACTGATTTTTGAATAAGTGCTTAGTGTATGTGATGTCCCTTCCAGGGGAATCCCTGCCGCATCAAGAAATAAAAACCTTTTCCGCAGACAAAAGGGGGCGTGGCTATGCGAGATGAGCTGAATAAACCTGAACGGGTGAATGCCAATCGCTGTTTATGTGGTTGACTGGGTGTGCGATTGATCGGCGTTGTTATAATTATTAGCGAAATCCATAGATTCGGACTAGCACTATGGAAATAAACGACTGAAATGAATAACAGGAGAGAAATCCGGGGACATGAAATTTTGACAGAAAATTTTTGCCAGATCGCTACACTACTAAGGGACAATTGTACAGTCCCCGGTTAGCAGCCGCTCAAATTTTTATTTTCGGAATAGCGCGGAAAACGCGTTGAACGAACACATAATAACGCGTAACCGGTGAATAAACGCGGGATGACTGAACCGATGATTCTGGCAAGGATAGTGAAGATAACTGGAGAATAAGTTTTGACAGTAGCAGGAATAGTTACAGAATTAGTGATGACAAGATTGTTTGCTAGAACAAGGAAGGAAAAGGAACGGGGACATCACACAAGTTATACGGAAGAATATAACGATTCCAAATTTATTTAAAAGTTTCATCCCACCACTAATTTTCGATCTCATGCTTGGGAAACTGGAGTTCATGAATGAAGTGTGAAACTATTTCCTAACGTAAGACTTTTTGATTGTAATAGGTGTAATAGGCATATTGATACTTTGTGAATTGTATTCTGTCGTGTTATTTGTGTAAATCAGGTGGATAAAAATGATCATTTGTGCCAAAACACTCTAGCTCATTTGGCATGTGTTACAACTGCTGAAATATTAGAAAGGTCTATTCCGTTTTATCTAGCACACAGTGACAAAATAGAAGTAATCAAACCGAGAAACACGAGACGTGGGTACTATTCGTATTAATAGCTTATTCGTTATTAGACAACGACATTTTGATTTTTCGTGTAGGAAAAAAGTATGGCGACTTTGATGAGGCAATAGATTCTTTGGCAGATATGAAAGCACGAGAAAAAAGTGCTGGGACCTATGGATTGAAGAAATATGTACTGTCTTGCTTATCCTTGTCTTTATTGCCTTTATGTTTCCTATATTTAATGCTATGTCACACAAAGGAGAAAGTTATTAGCTAACAGGCAATTAAGAGGGCAAATTTTCTGAAGATTTCGTATTCCCAGTCACAAATAATCCCATCCCGTATTAATTTTGAGTTTTTTTTAAAAGGGGGATAGGATGGTAAACCAGCCAACTGGGAGCGGGAGAGGCACCACAGGAAATTTTAATTTCCACTGTCCTGAATATAGGTTTGATGGATTCCACTACAAAATATATATGTTTGAATTCCGCAGAGCGAAGTACAGTGACGTGGGATAGAAGAAAGCTGTATGAAAAGGTGTGGCACTGCACTTTGGCACACTTTAGACCAAATAACCTGTCTTACATTTCCTTGAGCTCATATGTGTCATGTATCAGAAAGATGTGTGCTACAAAATGAACATATTTATGAAAAATCAGTTTTTTAAAAATTTTTGTGGTCCTGTCTGAAACGTTCGAGTGATTTGGAGCGGGAGGGGGGGGGGGGGGGGGGGTTCGGAAATGTCGTAGATTCGGGGCTGCTTGCAGTGAAAGAAATTTCATTAAAAAACCAGGGTGTTGAGGGAGCGGGAGAATATAGTTCACGAACAGCAACCTACGTGACAATACTACACTGAGAGCAAATAAAGGGTACTGCTAACAGGGAACCGCTTGTCTCATAATAGGGCCGCTGTTTTTACATTTCTACGAAAACAATAAAGGTAAAATTGTTTTGGTACAAATCGTTATTTGTTTCGCAGAATATTCACCTTTAGAAACCACTAAACTTTCGCACGTGAACGAACCGATTCCGAATTTTTTTTTCCATTCAGACTCGTGGTTTTGTCAGGATTCTGCAGCTTTCTCAGGAGATGAAACTCGTTGTCCTAATGTTTTTTGTTTGCAATAAGAAAGCAAAAAGAAGTCACTAGGCGGTAAGTTGAGCGAATACGTGCAATGAGACATTAATTTGACGTGCTGTGGTAATACGATGATGAAAAATAATGTGACATTGTTTCTTGTGGAAAACTAATTTTTGCCAACGATTCACCATCAACTTACTCTTCGGTTCATTAAAACAAGAGTCACGGCATTTCCGTACACCAACTGATATGAAACTTCTTAAAAACTGAACTACTCGGTATTGACGCTCCACAATACCATTTATTTTACATTTCATTGTGAACTGGTTTTCGACTTTTTAGGCCATTCTCAGCAAGCGTAAGGCTAAACAGGTGGTCCACACAACATCTGTGACGGTCTATAGCGATACAAAGATTGTTTCTCTAAAGATATGACCTTATAACACTATCGGTTCTCAATAAATTACTATTGTTTGTTACAAAAGTTTGTTACGTAAGTCCAGTAAAATTAATCAAAAAATAAATCAGCAACATACCGATTTTGTTACTACTGTGAAAGGATTTTGTATTTGACCGTGACTATGTGTAGTGGTAAAGTATCCTACTATTTTTGTTTCTCGAAACTACTGAAAGGAAGCAACAGCATAACAAACAGGATTGCCCGTTGGACACTATAGACCGGCAGCACACCCGTGGATATTTTGACTAAAGGTCCTATAGTTATATGTGAACTGCAATTACATAAAAGGGAACGGTCTCCAGTCTAATCAGGTAAAGCCTTAGCCTGTACTCGCACTGTTCATAAAGAAATTTAACTATTGCTGTTCACTTTGCTTGATAATGAAATTCTGTTTTTGCAGATGATATACAATCCAGTAGCGCAATTTAGCAAGCAATGTAACAGGGTTTGGCATGAACAACACAGAAGCCAACAACTGGTTCGCAGTAACACTTACTGTCTATTACAGTAGGAAGCTAGTGAGTGTTATAGGTAAATGATTACTAATGATGCAGCAATACTGACTCGAAAAATAGGTTCTATTACGGGCTTAATTAGTGAAAAATCTGTCATTGAAACGGTTTTCAGGTAATTATTTTATTATATAATTGTGATTCCTATTAGTTTTGTCGGCCGGTGTGGCCGTGCGGTTCTAGGCGCTTCAGTCTGGAACCGCGTAACCGCTACGGTCGCAGGTTCGAATCCTGCCTCGGGTATGGATGTGTGTGATGTCCTTAGGTTAGTTAGGTTTAATTAGTTCTAAGTTCTGGGCGACTGATGATCTCATAAGTTAAGTCGCATAGTGCTCAGAGCCATTTGAACCACTATCGGTTTTCTCGAGGAGCATTCACTTCTTCATACTACACTGAAGAGCCAAAGAAACTGGCACACCAGCCTAATATCGTGTAGGGCCCTCCCGAACAAGCAGAAGTGCGGCAACACGACGTGGCACGCACTCGATCACTTGATTAATGTCTGAAGTTGTGCTGGAGGTAATTCACACCATGAATCCTGAGGGGCTGTCCATAAAACCGTAAGAGTAAGAGGGGGTGGAGATCTCTTCTAAACAGCTCGTTGCAAGGCATCGCAGACATGCTCAATAATGTTCATGTCTGGGGAGTTCGGTGGCCGGAGGAAGTGTTTACACTCAGAAGAGTGTTCCTGGAGCTACTATGTAGCAATTTTGGATATGTGGGGTGTCGTACTGTCCTGCTGGAAATACCCAAGTTCGTCAGAACGCACAATTGACATAAATGGATGCAGGTGATCAGACAGGATGCTTACGTAAGCGTCACCTGTCACAGTCGTACTTAGACGTATCAGGGGTCCCATATCACTCCAACTGCACGCGCCCCATACCATTACAGGGCTCCACCAGCTTGAAAGTCCATGGGCTCATGTGGTTGTCTCCACATCCGTACACGTCCATCCACTCGATACAATTTGTAACGAGACTCGTCCGACCAGGCAACATGTTTCCAGTGTTCAACAGTCAAACGTTGGTGTTGACGGTCCCAGGCGAAGCGTAAAGCTTTGTGTCGTGCAGTCATCAAGGGCACACGAGTGGGCCATCGGCTCCGAAAGCCCATTTCGATGATGTTTCATTGAATGGTTCAAATGCTGACACTTGTTGATAGCCCAGCTTTGAAATTGCAGTAGTCTGGGGAAGGGCTGCACTTCTGTCACGTTGAAAGATTCTCTTCAGTCATCGTTGGTTCCGTTCTTGCAGGATCTTGAAATTCACTTAAATCGTGATAACCTGCCATTGTAGCAGCAATAACCGATCTAACAACAGCGCCAGACACATGTTGTCATGTATCGGCGCTGCCGACCTCAGAGTCGCATTCTACCTGTTAACATATCTCTGTATTTGAATACGCATGCCTACACTATTTTCTTTGATGCTTCAGCGTGTGTAGCTCAAATGAAACGTGTGGCCCTTAGGTCTGTCACAGTTTGTACAGTGGTAGCCAGTTACTTGTTATATCATACACACATTTCAAAAATGAAAGGTCCGCTTTTTAGTACTTTTCTTGTAACATGTATTGCAAAACTGCTCAAAACTGGGATGGGGTCCCAAAAACTATTCTATAACCTGACTTACGTCAGATCAAAACTGATCATTTTAGTTAAGACGATATGAGTACTTCATCTTGACGAACTAAAGAACTGCCTATTAATCCTGTTGCCTTTTATGAAACTTTCCACAAGCGACTGAAAAGAAAATTTTGAGTGTGGAAGACACAGCTTTGGCCAATTCAGTCCGCTTGGTTGACACAAACTGCTGGTCCAAAGACAATGGTTTAGGGCAAAAGAATGTTGAGTCACTTGCAGTTAACTTTCAGTTGAGCAAACGAAATACGATTAAAGCATTTCGTGAGTATGTTTATGATAATTGTGATCACTTCATCAGTGGCACCCAGCAATGTTGACAGGTGCAGACAGCAACAAGTGACATTATCTCAGTAGAAGCAGTTCCATCAACGGCACCCAGCAATGTTGAAAAGGTTCAGACAGCAACAAGTGACATCATTTCCGTAGAAGCAGTTTCATCAGTGGCACCCAGTAATGTTGAACAGGTGCAGACACCAACAAGTGACATCATTTCAGTAGAAGCAGTTCCATCAGTCACGCCCGGGTTCCCGGGTTCGATTCCCGGCGGGGTCAGGGATTTTATCTGCCTCGTGATGACTAGGTGTTGTGTGATGTCCTTAGGTTAGTTAGGTTTAAGTAGTTCTAAGTTCTAGGGGGCTGATGCCCATAGATGTTAAGTCCCATAGTGCTCAGAGCCATTTGAATAACAAGTTGTCTCCCTAAATGGTAAGAACAGTAGATGGCGACTGCAGAAGAATGGCTTACCACAAGGAAGTGTACTTTCTCCCATCCTTTATAATGTGTACACTAATGACCAACCTATACCTCAAGATGCAAGACTGTTCGTATATGCTGATGACACAGCAGTGGCGGTCCAGGGGTCCAATTTTGATGCAACATCTGGAAATCTCTCTAGAGCGCTTGAAGAACTGGCTCAATACTATGACGCCAATCACATCAAGCCAAACCCTGACAAAACCCAAGTATGTGCTTTCCACCTGTGCAATAGAGATGCTGGAATTGAGCTCGACGTTACATGGCAAGGTAAGAAGCTAAAGCACTGTCCAACACCTAAATACCTTGGGGTTGTACTTGACAGAACGCTTTCCTTCAAGCAGCATTGCCAAAACATCAAGGCTAAAGTCTGCTCCAGGAATAACATCATCCGCAGGCTGACAAACTATGAATGGGGAGCTCAACCATCAGTACTGAGAACATCAGCACTTGCTCTGTGTGTTTCTGCAGCAGACTATGCAGCGCCAGTATGGGAAGCATCTGCACATGCTAAACAGGTTGATGTAAGTGTAAATGAGACAATGCGAATTGTTGCAGGCTGTCTCAGACCCACACCAATGGGTAATTTGTACCTACTTGCTGGAATTGCCCCATCCAAGATCAGAAGGCAGGTGGCAGCAGATGCTGAGAGAACAAAGAAAGAAACAGATTCTTGACACCCACTGAATGGGCACGTCACTCAGGCTCAGAGGCTTAAGTCTAGAAATAGCTTTATTGCAAGAACCAAGATCCTTGACGGTTCACAGGAAGATAACAGAGTCCGTAAATGGGAGAATGAACAAACCGCACTGCAGATAATACCAAAAGAGCAAATGGCACCTGGAAACAAACTTCCTTATACAGTGTGGAGAACACTAAATAGGCTGAGGGCTGGCGTACCCAGATGCAAAACTTATCTGTGTAAGTGGGGACTGCTGACTAGCGATGACGACCTTCTTTGTGGATGCGGAGAGGTACAAGATGAGGCACATCTGCTCATGTGCCGACTACTGCCGGAGCCCTGCAATTTTAGTGACCTGCTACAAGCCAACGACAAAGCTATAGCGGTGGCTAGCTATTGGAAAAATAAAATTTGATCTGGACACGGAAAAGTAAAAGTAAAGTAGAAGCAGTTCCATCAGTGGCACCCAGCAATATTGAGCAGGTGCAGACAACAATAAGTGACATTATCTCAGTAGAAGCAGTTCCAACAGTGGCGCCCAGCAATGTTGACAGGTGCAGACAGCAACAAGTGACATTATCTCAGTAGAAGCAGCTCCATCAGTGGCACCCAGCAATGTTGATCAGGTTCAGATAGCAACAAGTGACATTATTTCCGTAGAAGCAGTTTCATCAGTGGCATCCAGTAATGTTGAACAGGTGCAGACATCAACAAGTGACATCATTTCAGTAGAAGCAGTTCCATGAGTCACACCCGGGTTCCCGGGTTCGATTCCCGGCGGGGTCAGGGATTTTCTCTGCCTCGTGATGACTGGGTGTTGTGTGATGTCCTTAGGTTAGTTAGGTTTAAGTAGTTCTAAGTTCTAGGGGACTGATGCCCATAGATGTTAAGTCCCATAGTGCTCAGAGCCATTTCAACCAGTTCCATCAGTGGCACCCAGCAATGTTGAGCAGGTGCAAGTAACAGTCCACAACATTCACTATCAATAATTAAACAGTTCATCAGAGTTCATCAGCAGAAACTAAACATTTCCAAGAGGCTCCCATCAGTGATGAACAAGTGCAGGTAACAGTCCATAATATTCGCTATCAATAATTAAACAGTTCATCAGAGTTCATCAGCAGAAATTAAACGTTTCCAAGTGGCACCCATCAATGTTAATAGGTGCAATCACAAACAACAGTTTGAATGCACACACAATTGCTTTTACAAAATTATTATCAATGCTCTCACACTAAACATACAAATTATAATAAACACACAAATGATAGCAGATAATGGTCATATTAACTATTACAAATACTCAAATATCAGTGATCTATAATATTTATGGGTGTCAGTGCAAGCCACAACAAACAAGTAAAATAATATTTAGGAGGTAGGTCGGTACCAATTATTTAGGATTAGGAAACGAAAACACACAAAACACACTCACTCATCTTTGTAATTGAATAGTGTTAACTGTGTAAATGCAATTCTGTCAAAATTTGACGTTCAACATTTGTATCAAGTAATAGTGGCAACAGTGTATAACAGTCAATAATAATTAGTCAATGTCATAGTCATCATGTCAAGATCAATGTTAGCCAAGCCAAATCAAAATGTACGGTTGCTGAACAACTGTCAGTGTGCCAAGATATGCAAATACTTCCTCTCTCCAAAAAAAAAAGTTTATACTGCTTATTGATTTAACAAAGTGTGTGTGTAGACAATCTTCCTTCCACCTGAGTGTTCTAGTCTGCCATCTTCATCCTCCTTGTTCCATATAAACCAACAAAAAAAAATATGGTCCTCACGTACTTTACCTCTTATGCACCAAAACTCCAACAATCATCAACATCACACAATCTCAATACCTCAATAATACCTCTTCAATACATCGATACATATAAACCTTATCACCAATATCATTTCACTTCCATAACAACTCTCTCCTCTAGTCAGTCTCCTCGAACAAGTACAGATAAAATCCTAGTGCAAACTGCAATTCATCGTCCCATACAATACGAAGACACAATGTCCACACACAACCTCTCTGTAATCCACCTGACCCAAATTTTCTACTCATTATGAATTATAAAATACATTTTGGTTACCTTGTCCATCATTAAATGAAAGAAATGCATACATGACCTCTAACAGCCTTCAGTTTGAATAACGTTCAATAAGTAGGTACGAGTACGGAGTATGAATGATCACATAAGACATTGAATGAATAAATCGTAATATTTCACAGTGTGAACACCACTTCAAGAATCATGGCAAAACAGAAGCAAACATGTGGAGTATTTTTTTTTTGTGTGTGTCAAGTGTCACTTGCTGTTTCAATTGCTCACGAAGAATGCAGTGTAATAACTGTCAATGGTCTAAACCTAGTGTTGGTATTTCATGTCGTTAGCTTCCTTTCTATTAGCATAAATTTATACAGCTTCCATAAAACCTCCAGCTCATGTGACTTCAATGAAGTTTCTCGTACCAATGTCATTCGTAGAATTATAGCAGTTCATTTTCTTATCTTAAAATATAAAGCACTGAGCGTAAGCAAAACATGCAATAGCGAGTAAATAAACCAGTAGAGACCAGAATGTCAACAAGTGGATGTAGCACAATCCTTACATCGAGGCTCTCCCAAGCGAACAATCTATAATTAATACTATAGTGTGACCTAAACTCCATGTTCGTACACAGTATATCAGCATTTCTATATACCAAATTAAAGAGTAGTTATGACAACAAAACAGAAATGTGTAAATATGCAATCCATACGCAAAGCAGCAAGTATATATCTTACATAATAAACAGGTCATTAGCATCATATCAGCATAAGCAAATAAATGTTGATATGTAATCTTAATAAGTAAACATGAAGGCGCAAGCAGATAAATCACAAAGAATGACTTAAATACATAACTGTATCAGCACAACTAATCAGGTGACAATTATAATTTAAATAAATAAGCACAGCAGGCACACAATAAATAAAAAAATATGGCATCAGTGAAAAAGCAGAGCAGGCAAGCGATGCATAATACATATAAGTAACAACCCTGTTCATTAATCAATCATTGTCAAAATCAGTTAACACAAAATATAAATCACGTAATCGCGAGCAGCAAATTACGTATAAAGTACATACCTAAGTAGAAACATGTTACCTGAAAAATAAACTCAATTAATAGTTACCTTTTTAGTTTATTACTTTCTTCTTCGAAATTACATTCTTCATGAAATTTTCTCGATAGCAAGTCCTCTTAACGTCGGACACACACAGAATTTACCTGAAGTTCTTAAATATTTTATGCAACTGTATCCTGAAAATAACTGAACGTTAATAACATAATTTATCAAGTCACTATAGCTTTATACTGAATTTAATCGAAGAAATTAGACTGTGTGTTTGTTTAAGGCTGTCAGTGCATTCGCACTGAGCGCTCGATCAGCTGTAGGTACGCGTGACGTAGGAAGTAATTGTTTGCTGTCAACGACTGCCTTGTGCGGCGTGCAGACTTGACTGTTGCTTTGAGTATATGCCGCCGCCAGAACACGGCGCGGTATCCTTGCATTCTCTGCGTGTTTACGTGTAACTGTTAATTTCGCAAAAGTATGTCATTCCACAAAAATTTTTAACGTTCGATATATGCTGTATTCCCTCAGAGCGCCGTGGTTTAAGAGTTTCTACTTCGACAGTGTTATCACATGGACCGTTATAAAGCAGAAAAAATTTGCGACACAAGCCTTTTCCTTTGTGAGACAAACGATGAGACTTGATTAACACCTTTCGACCAACTGCCAAGGTTTTTAAACGACCAGGACGTTCAGCTGATTTCTCTCTTCTAGCAGCCGCAGATGCAATATTTTGTAGAGCCAGGTTCACAACTTCAGAATGCCGCAGTTTCCGTGTAGGCGGAAAAGGAACGATTTCAGAAATGCGATTTGTCGGTGTTTTATTTTTTAATATCAATATAGGCGGTAAAGAAGTTGAATCATTAGGGAGTACATTCAGAATGTTTTGAAAGATATGAAGATACTGATCCCACGTTCTGTGATTCTGATGACAATAAAGACGACACAATTCATTGATTTCCTTCATCCATCTCTCTGAAGCGTTAGTTTGAAGGTGAAAAAGTGAAATGAAAATTAGTTTAATCTTACGACGCCGTAGAGTACGAAGCCAAATTTTAGAGCGAAACTGTGATCCATTATCTGATATAACTTTATCAACATGACCCACTTCTTTAAGAAAATGTTTGATGAAGGCATTAGATACTGAACGAGCTGTTGCTTTGCATAAAGGTGTAAAACACACATATTTTGATGTCAATTCCACTGCTACCAAAATGTACGCAAAACCATTAGTAGAACGAACCACTGGACCGAACAAATCGACTGCAGCCATCTCCTTTAATTTCGCTGGAATGATAGGAAACAATGGTGCTCTGTGAGAAATAGTTGGCGGCTTAGCGTTTTGACATACTTTGCAAGAACAAATTGAATACGTTTTTCCATATTACTGAAGTAGAAATTTTCTCGTAATTTATGAAAGCATTTTCTGGGACCAAAGTGTGCATAACTCAAATGTGTATACCAAATCAGTTTATTAACCCACTCATCAGGAGTGCAAACTAACCAAACAGAGTTATCAACCGATTTTCGTTTAAAAAGAATATCATTGCAAACTAAATAATACTGTCTAATCGCTACGCTTTCCTTTGTCATAAGGCTGGTATCTATTGTCCTGTTTGTTTCGTCTGTCATATTCAAAATTTCCGTTATAACGTTCGTTCCGATCATTATCCTTTTTCTCTGAAAATCTATTGTGATTACCGTTACTGAAAAAATTACAAGAAGTTCCGTCATAGTTGTCATACTCAAGTTCTTGTAGCAAAGTCTTAAAAGTTTCAATGTCGTCTTTACATCTTCTGGCTAAAGCAATGTGTCTTATCGATTGTGGCAGCTTAGTTAAACAAATGCGAATTAATTCAGTCGGGCTATAAGGGTTGGAAAGGAATTGATGCTTTCGAATCATATCTTCAAAGTATTCTGCCGGCGTGCGGAACTCAGGCTGTTTAAAATTATAAGACTATGTTTCACTCTGTCTTGCGTTTTTCGGACCAATATGCCGATAGAAATGCATGATAAAAATCATTTAAACTATTACAACTCTAATAAGTGTGCGCATGCGCGTCGCCGGTTCGTTTTTCATCAATATCCTGAAAACTGTCACTTTTGGGTAAAATAGTCATATCCGGTTAGTCTTTACTGACTCCTTTTCTAGATAGATTGATAGTTGAAGAGTTGTTTTGATAGATACAAAGAATAGTAAAAGAGTAGGCAGCAGTGCAGAAAACTAAAAGGGAAATTGCACCACTACAGCTCGGCGCCCTGTGCATGCTACGCCACATATTAACTTACTGTAGTGAGTCGCCTGAGGACCTAAATAGCCACACATATATTCCGGTTTGTGACTTAGTGGTCAATTTAGTGGAAGTGCATACATAAATTGATCTAACCATGAATATGGATTTATGTCATTATTATAATTGCGAAAGATCTTAAACTTCCGAACAGTTAAAAAGTGTTTATAGTCAAAGTTTTCGCCTTGTGGCGACAAAGACCTGCCGCGTCTGTCCCAGTCCGAATGTCAAGTTCGCGCGCCTGGCCGTCTCTTGTTGCATCTCGTAAATGAAATAAATTATTTTCTTCAAAACCCGCTGCTATCGGTGATTCCAAATTTCTTCTACTGTCTTTTCCTACGATTTCGCTTTCAATTTGTTTAACTTGCTTTCGTAACGCCTCAAATTCCCTTTTAACGCGTTCATTAAATTTTCCCTGATTTTCAACATGTTTATTTATATTCTGGTACTCTTCTGTTTCTGCAAATGGCTATGGAGCTGTATCATCTGAATCTCTGTCCCCATTTAAACTAAGATTTGCCAATTTATCTGAAATCTCCTCAACTCTTTCCGATAAGTCACCTATTTGTTCTTTCTGTTTATTTACGTCTTCCGTAAGTGTCGCGACTCGGGTTTCAGTATTGACACATTTAGTAGTTAACTGTTCATACTGTTGTGTTAGGTTATTTATTCTGTCATTAGGTAGGGATTCCTCGGTTCTTTCAAGTATTTCTTCCGTATCGTGTGCATGTTGAAGATTTAACTCTGAAAATTTTTGTACTATCACGCGATCTCTTTCTTCCTGTTCTCTATCCTGTTCCTTTTGTCTAACTTCTATTGAAATTAATCTATTATTGTGAGCATTCAAAATCGGTTGTACTTCTTCTCTAATTTCTTTCTTTAATTCATCTTTCATGTTTTAAAACACGTCGCTATTCGTGAGTCTAACCGTGTTTCCATTGTTCCCATCTCTGTTTTTAATTGAGATCCTAACCATGATCCCAAATTTAATATTGCACTCATCAACTGCTCCATATTAACTGGTTCGAAATTCTTTTCGCCCCTAACATTTCCTGTAAAACTAACTTCCTTCGTCGTAGCTGTAAAGCTAACTGTGTTCGACACTATTCCAGAATCTTCTGTCGTTAATCTCGAATTCCGTGAATTTTTTGATTGTGAAAAATTTTGAACTGGTTCTGGACTATTTTCCCGGTTTATTAAATTATTTTCTACTTCATTATTCTTCATACTGTTCTCCTGTGTTGGCGAGTTCGCCATATTAACAATTTTGTTATTTTGACTATCCATCATTTTTTTTCATCGATCGTGTAATCATTTACAAAACATACAAAACTCGTCACTATACGAAAATTACACACAATATAACACTTTATCACCAACAATACCATTCACACGAAATGCTTCCCGACAAACGCGATTAACGAACAATTAAAATCTTCATAATTGCACAAAATTTTCGACCCGTATACAAGACATCAAAAATTATATTCTGCAAAAATACCATTAGAAGAATGACAAGACAACTACAAACGTTCAATTACCAAAGCTACACATGCATCATAGACTACAATTACTAAACTACAAATTACTACAATACTACAGTCTGCTATTTTTACTGTCAAAAGAATTCCAAGGGACGATCCGAAGCAGCGGTCGCCACGTGCATGGGGGCTTAATCATAATGCAATAATGTTAGTAGTTGTGTATCCGGTTACGAAGTCTCGTAACCGGTTGGCCCTGAGTAGTATTAGTACGCAATCTGACTGCATAAAATAACAATGAAGAAGGAAGGGAAATTTCCGTTAACACAATTGATTAATTAAGTCACCTGCAACTATAAAAGCTACGAAACAACAAAGCACAAGTGTAACTGGTCTGTGTGTGGTAGTGTGATTCAACGTACATGTATCTGGCACGGTTCTTCCTCAACACGACAAGTTATTTTAAACACCATTTACAATGAACTAATTGAAAACCCAGAAATACTATAATTGCACATAGAAACCAGAATTACAAGCCTAACACATGAACACGAGCCAGATGCTTTGTTGACTGAACCTGTGACAAAGAGGCATTGTCATTAAGGAAATGTGAAATAAATTATTTTTTTTACCTCCATATATATTGACGAAAAATACACTGTGATCATTGCAACATCTTCCATCTATACATTACACCAACCGAACAGCATCTACTGTCTCGCCCAAACAGAGCAACAACTACACACGACATGCTCTCACTAGTACTGCTCTCGACATCCTCTCAACAAGCACTGCCCACAACAACCTCTGAACTACTACCGCTCACGGCAATCTCTGAACTACTACTGCACCAGTGGAGGCGGCGGAATAATAACCTTTGGCGCAATCTCTGGCGCTGTGACTCAGTGTAGCCACCTTTCAGTATGTGGACGTGGCGTGGACTGAATAAGTCGTTGGAAGTCCCCTGCAGAAATATTGAGCCATGCTGCCTCTATAGCTGTCGATAATTGCGAAAGTGTTGCCGGTGCAGAATTTTGTGCACGAACTGACCTAATGTTTGACGGCAGTTATGTCTGACGATGTGGGTGGCCAATCATTCGCTCAAATTGTACTGAATGTTCTGCAAACCAATCACGAACAACTGTGGCTCGCTGACATAGCGCATTGCCATCCATAAAAATTGCATCGTTGTTTGGAGCCTGCAAGTGGTATCCAGTAGCCGAACATAACCATTTCCAGTCAATGATCGGTTCAGTTGGACCAGAGGACCCAGAACATTCCATGTAAACACGGCTCACACCAACATGGAGTCACCACTAGCCTTCACAGTGCCCTTGTTGACAACTTGAGTCCGCGGTTTCCTGGGGTCTGCGCCACACTCGAGCCCTACAGCATCCTTTGATTGCCTACTTGAACCGCGTCTCATGACCAGGCCACGGTCTGTTAGCAGACACTCGTGTCGGTCTTCTGCTGCCATAGCCCATTAACGCCACTTTCCTAACGTATGCGTTCGCCGTACGCCCCACATTGATTTCTGCAGTTATTTCACAAAGTGTTGCTTGTCTATTAGCACAGACAACTTAACTCAAACGCCACTGTTCTCCGTCGTTAAGTGAAGGCCGTCGGCCACTGCGTTGTCCGAGATGAGAGGTAATGCCTGAAATGTGTTATTCTCAGCATATTTTGACCGTGTGAAATCTCGGAATACTGAATTCCCTAACGGTTTCCTGCATAAATGTCCCGTGCCTTTCGCTCCAACTACAGTTCCGCGTTCAGAGTCTGTTAATTCCCGGCGTGCGGTCCTAATCACGTCAGAAACTTTTTCACACGAATCACCTGAGTACCAATGACAGCTCCGTCAATGCACTGCCCTTTTATACCTTGTGTAAGCGATACTACCGCCATCTGTATATAGCTATCCCATGAGTTTTGTCGCCTCAGTGAATCTCTCTATGTTGTCCATTCACACAGTATTATGGTTGGCACTTTTTTGACACGTAACAGTTTTGTAAGGAGTTTAATGATTCGCAAATTATTACTCTCCGATCGATTTTATAAGAAACGAATATTTTTGCAAAAGTAATTACTTACGCTTCGAAAGCAAATGTGTTTAAGATTGCTACCGTTTGTGGCTCAGATGTAGCAACAATTGTGCAACTGATTTCTTCTGTGTTGGGAAAGAGTTTCATTGCTTTTGACATGTTATTATCATGTAGATGTGGTTTTCCATTCAGTTTGTAAGGAACGTGAATAAAAGGACGCTATGTGCAAGAAGCATGAAGCGCCCTTTGAATGTATCCTGATAGCTAAAAGAGCCACGCGCACTTTGAATAAGAAAATGCTACTTGACTCTGAAATCAATATAAAAGATAGGGTCGCCACCAACTCTAGCCACACGACAAAGAAGAGGTAGCACTGAGTCGGAAAATTACTTAATTTATTAATAAGAAAAACTCACAAAAGAACATTCATTGTAAAGTCATTGATAAAGAATGGGATGTAGTTATTAATATGATCCAGGCATTCTTCCCGTGAATCAGATATTGAGTAAAGTAAAGAGGGCGTGAACACCATGCGTAAGTGCAGCCTGCAGCAAGATTCGTGAAAACACGATCTATTCCAGAGCATTTGTTTCAGATAAAAAAAGGGACACTAATCACTACACCTGTGCACATGGAAACGCTATAGGTGGGCCAACAAGGAAAACTACAAGGTAAATGGGGAAGGTAACGGCGACGTAACATCGGTACACAAGATAAGATTGAAGGCAAAATTATTTATTCCTTAAAACATTGATGTAGTGCATCTATAGACTGCTGTTGCATGCTAACTGTGTACAATTGCTTGTGAAATACTACACGTTTCATAACAGACTCACGTGCCCACTCGGTCCGCGGAGACAATTTCTATGGACCGTGGCCAAATTTTAATCACATGAGACAAAGAAAATTCACAAATACACAAAAATTACCAAGATCCGGAAAAGATTAGAAGCATACACACACAGTTGTAGGCACATAAACATTCACACTGAACCGAGGGCACTTCAACATATGCAACTCCTTTGTGCTGCGTTCCTCTCACGGATCAAAGTCAAGACTGCATTGGGAATCAAACTGAAAGTCTACAAAAGCCTTGCATTCCCTGCTGCAACCCAGCAAGTAAATCTTTATAAGACGAAATTCGAGACCAAAAGCTAAAAGCTCCCCTCTCTATGTGACAACGCGCCACGCGGTCAGTCCAACTCACCCTTCTTCGACTGGAGCACAGCTGTGTACGCTTCCCGTACCGGCGGCAGACTGCCTCCCGCTTCTCCAGCCTCTTCCACGCTCCGCGTGGACCGGAAAATCCCAGGATGCCATTTCCGCCACCAACCTAACGCAGGTGGATTTCTCACAAGTAGCGGAAACCTCTTTGCCGACTTGACCACTACGAGAGTTGGCAATGAAAGGTGGCTACAGGACCCTTTCAAGTTACAGCTGTGATGTCTTATCTGGTACGTCAAATAACTTAGGTATTGCATTCCACACAAGTCTCCCACGTTCCACACTGAGTGATTTGACTGGAAGTACAGTGAAAAAAACTTTTCGTTGCTGAATAGATACACGACGCCCTTCTGCAATTGGTCAGGTCTTGTGCTGTTTACTAGCCATTATCTTATTCTTAAAAGAAAACAGCATTCTTCATTACATTTCTGTACGTCACAAGAGAATCGTAAATAAACTGCCCCTTAACGTGCCTTTGCATAGCTCCCAGGGTTCTTACGAAACCAAGGAAGAAAAATGTGGTGTAATTTTATAGCCGTTGCCAATTTTTATGGCACTACATACAGCCCTATTGTAAAACTGTTACAAATCGGCATAAACGATACTGTTCGTACTTATTCCGTATCGTATTCAGAAATGTAGCTTTCTATCCGCTTGGAACGTTGCTGTCACAATTCATAACAAAAATTATCAGGAGTATCGTGACGTATGTGTTAGATTGTGCTAATGTTCTGCCACTGCACAGTGTCTCTCCAAACAAATTTGGAATTCCGAAGAACAGACAACTGTCCTAGCTTAAAATGTCGATTATAAATAAAATTTTAAAATATTACATTACTCGCTTTAAGATAACGTAAAGGTTGCAAATAACTTTTCTGATCAGTTCACTCATATTTCATGAAATACAGGAAGGTCAAGAAGTAGAATTTTCTTCATAAACCGCCATAACTCTACATACACCCAATTGTTTTCCATAATATTCTGAATATGAAGCAATAAAATCTAGAGTCCTAGCCTGGCACAACCAAAATTTCAGTTCAGATACAAAGCAATTTCTAATTTTAATACAATATAAAGTTAATTGTTTATTAAAACCAATTATCGGCTGTGAAGGTTCTGTCATGGCATTCCTCGCTCTCTCTTAACGGCCCCCGCCGCATCCATGTCAGTTTTCCAAGTATTTAGTTCCCCAGTACGCGATGCTGGATGACACTGCCCGCGTGCCGCCGCGGTTAAAATATATCTGCGCAGCAATATGGCGCTATCCAGCTACCAACAGTGTCTTCAGTGAACGTCGCTGCGTATGGGCCCCTGCAGGAGGCGCCTGTTTCGTGCTGACTGCTGTTCGTTGCCGATAGGTCTAGAATTTGCACGCCAATACCGGAACTGGATGTCCACTGAATGGTCACAGGTGGTCTTCGCTTTGTGTTCCATTGGACAGATGGCCTTTGACCTGTACGGAAGGATACGTCTGAAAACACCCTTCAACAATCACGAGAGCGTTATGTGCTGGAGATTGATTTCGTGGCCGTCCGTGGGTGATGTTGTCATTGTGGGAGGCACAGTGGATCAACACAAGTATCCACGTATCCTTAGAGACCGTGTCCACCCTACATGCAGATTATTTTTGTTTTACACGATGGTGTCTATCAGCAGGACAATGCAACTTGTCACACAGTTGGCAGTGTACGTGCTTGCTTCGAAGAGCACCACGATGAGTGCCTAAATGCCATACCTTCATAGCCACGAACCCCCATTCCCCCGCATTTAAGCCCAATCGACAATCTGTGGAACTACCTCGATCGGGTTGTTCACGCCTTGGATCGTCAACCGTGAAACCTGGTGCAGCTGACCTCGGCACTGAAGCCGACATGGTTCCACAACCCTGTCCGTACCTTCCAGAACCTCACTCTCTTCTCACGTGTCTCTCAGCGGTCCTAGCTATAAAAGGTGTGTTGTTCAGGCTTTTGATAGGTGATCACATTAATGGAACTCGACAGTGTAGCAATATGATGGTGCTTTGATCCATCAACACAGTATGGATTTGTGAACCGTTGTTCCGTCGAGTCTCATTAAATGAATCATCGCGTGATAACCACTTTATCATCGGGCTACACCATTTCACTTTGTCTGCTCTAATAGCGTGCTACAGTACTGTGCACAGGGACTTCAGTATGTACCAGAGCTGCAGACACATACCTGAAACAAACAGAAAATAAAAAACCTAAACCTATTTTTTCGAAGTGTTCGTTAGAACTTTAACTGCTCGTCGTGTGGTTTCGTCAACAGTACAGCACCTACAATTGTATGTTCCCTTTCTCAGCACACTGTGTAGCTTCCAAGAGAATTCTCACGCCCTCTTAGCTCAACAAATGTAGACCCGTATTTCGCACATCAATAGACCTTAGAAAAGTCTTTGGCTATATAAGCCGTTGAAAAATGTGGTCTGCTGTTTGAAATGGGTGACTAATGCGGTATGATGATCTTCTGTTTATCGTCTTTCCTTCTCAGACAGGAAGTTACACTCACCTGCTGTTCTGCTGAACCGTAAAGTTGTAGGGATTCTTCTCTCAGCAGGTATTTTGCCGCCTAATTGATAGCTTCAGTTAAAGACAAAGAGACAGTCGGGAAGTTGCGGGACGTGGTAGGCAGTAAATACGAAAAAAGTTGGGTATGCATTGCAGTAAAACACACGAACCGATCTGTCTTCTGTGGTAGTGGCAAGTGTCAACATGGGTTCCTCCAAAGTTCCAAACATGCAGCACCAGCTATTAGGGGAGAGGAGGAGCCCAACCGAAGAATACTTTGGTTTTTTATTATTAGTGGAGCACATCGACAATCTTGTTGGTTATGCTGGTGACATAAGTTACAAAGAGAGTGACATGCTCCTTAGCAAGGTGGATTTAAATGTCCAGTACAGGACCGTTTTGCAACAAAATTATTGTGGCTAAAATCTGTGACCAACTGGACTGTCAGGAGCAATTAGAGAAGATCAGATCTGTAATATTAAAGAAAAATATGTTTGGTTCTTTTAATTATTATTTACACGGTTAATCCTCAAAGTTCATCTCTACAAGCCATGACATTGAAGCAAAGCTTCCATTTCTGCTGAACGGGAATGACATGTTTACAGCAGATGAATAATGGGAAATGTCGTCAAAGAAGGACTGGAAACCACACCGAGGTAAAATCCTGTTGTTATACCATATAAAGAGAAATTGGCTGACACTAAAATGTGTGTACCAATGGAAGACCTGCCTGGAATATTGCAGCAGCATCTTGTAGGTGTAATGTAAATTCTAGATGTAATATAAGATTTTGGTGGGATTTTTAACAAAATGGTGATGTGACTACCTAATATGAAATCAAAACTGCAAGGAAGCTACCAAGGAAATAGCAGTGTGATTGTGGATGACAAGTTTTAAATTTCGCAACAATTAGACAATTGCTATAAACTGTTATATGTGAATAAGCTCCAATTGCAGAGTAAACTTACATATCAAATTTATATGTCAAATCATAAGCACAGGAATGAACAAAGATATTCGTAACCAACTTACTGATTTTATGAAATGTCAAAACATGCGTCTACGACAAACTTTGTTGGTTAAAATTACGTGGTACTACGAGGCTGGAGGATGCAATACACAGCTACAGAATGACGTAGTTACGTAGGCTTCTGCAGCCATTGCCAAAATGATCAAAAATCTTGGAAGTACTGTATCGTATCTTGTTTTAAAATAGTTTAAAATATAAAGTATTAAACCGCCACTTCGGCCATGCCCTAAGGTAGGCCATTGTAATATGGCCGAATCATCGGTTTAAATTTTAAAGCATTTTACACAATTAGGCAATACAATACCCAGAAGAAATTCAGTCAACTACAGAATGGGTCTTTGTTTGGCCCTGTGCTAGACTATACCTAAGTATATGAAATACCAACAAACAGAATTTTCAATGAGCTCCACTACATGCTGTGCCAATCTTCCATGTGGTGTCAACCAACCAATAAGTTACAGAGTAATTGCTATGTGCTGCATCAAGACCAAGAAGAGATTATAAGCTATGTTCTGTCTCCCTATAATTTTATTTATTGGCCTGCAAACCTTAATTCAGATTTCAACAAAAACAACGTATTACACTGAAGTGCTACATTAAAGCAGGATAAACATATTTTTAGCACTCCAGAACATTGTAAAATTGGTGCTCCCAAGGCTGGAAACGTCACAATTAATAAAATATCTTGGGGGGTTATGCCTTAGTCGAATGGATTTCACATTAAAACCCAATGTTTCATACCCATTTGCGTAGGATATTTTCAGGGGGAATCGTAGCTTCTTTGAGTGTCCGGTCCACACCCTGGCTCGCCACTGACTACAGTAAACTTCCGTTTATGCTGTCTTCCGCACAGTGCCATGACGTCAAACGCTTTGAATACCCGAGTGCAATTGGCCGTTGTTGGCAGGGAAGCGGCGATGCACAATGAGGGGAGGAGTATTAGATGGACAGGGAGAGAGGGGGGAGTTTAGGATGTATGTCCAATTCCCATACATATTTATCAATTGTGATGCATTGTATGGATCTACAGTAACACATATTTACAATTTCTACAATCTGCACAATACCAAATGTACTAGTCACATCAGAACCGATCGGATGAAGACAATAGCGATTGAATCGAGTTGCACACCCTGCATTCTTTCTCAAACGATGTTACAGAAACTATTCAATAAAAAATGATTATTGATTTATTTATAGATTTATATGTCAGTTTCATTATGATGTGCCCATCATTTCGTTAATGGTAATAATTGTCGTGATATTTACATGGAAGTAACACACTGCACGAAATTCAAAAAAATTGCAATGAAAAATAGAGATCGCAATGATTTTGCGTTTGGTGCAAATTGCATAATATGTTGCTGCGTATGAAATTTAGCTAACATACTGAATTTTACTTTAGACTTAGGTAGAGGTGTCTGTCACAACTCTTGAGAAAACTGATCTGACGTAGCACATTCATTTACAATCACGCAGCGCCAGCAATGAAGTCAGAGTGAAATATCCACAAAATTCCTCATATTTCGTAAACGGTTTCAGATATCGATATGACATTTTGGCAAACAATAGCAAGCAAAGAGGAGAGTATTTTGCCATGTCAATATTATGCCAAACGTCATTTTCTATTGTGTTATTACAAGAGCTACAGAATTTTTCAACGAAAGAATGTAATTTTTAAGGGCTATAGATGGCTGGTGAAATGGAACAACATAAGTGAAGACATTAGACTCTTTTTGTACCGAGAAAGTGCTTTTTCATAAGCTACTGGCCTTACATTTCCTCAGTTCCTCACTTAAGAAACTTAATAAACCACTATTTCAGAATTGTCTCGCAACTGTGTCTGCACAAGTTGTTAGTGAAGTGAGACTAAGTAAACTTGCAGTGTTTTGGAAAAAGAAGCAAATTTTTACATGGCAGCCAGAGAAAGATGTAGATTTTACTCAAAATTCGCCAATCAGACGTTTCCCTGAAAGTTACATATGGTTAAAAAGCCACACAAAACTAAATCGCTGCATTTTTGGCGGAATTCTTTTTATATACTAACCAAAACAGAGATGACAGATCTTTTTGAATGGTCACAGTACAAGTATGGGCGTACAGGTGCTCCACTTAATATTTACAAAAAAATGCGAGCGTAGGCTTCGGTATAGAACTGCAATTCCCCTCCAGCGCTTCGCATTTTCCCTACACCCTGCATCGTAACAAAGCCCCATCTCACACAACCACATCTGTCACGTAAGCTTCGATCTCAAAAGGGATTCCTTTTGTCCCACAGCCTCCATATTCACCTGATCTGAGATCTTGTCACCTTTTTCTTCTCTAGAAATTGAAAATTGTATTAAAAGGACGTAATTTTGGTACTCTGGAGAACATTCAAAAGAATGTGAGCGAAATGTTAAAAGCCCTACCACTTGGAGCATTCCAGCGTTGCTACAAAGACTGAGCATTACGACACCACCAGTGTATGCCTGCTGAAGGAAACTACTTTGAAGAGGACAATATTGTGTACAATACTGTTACTTGAAAAGAAAAACTTCAGTAGATAAAAAGCCAGCCTCATTACTTTTCTCACACAGCCTGAATGACACATTTGACAATAAGAAGCTGGTTCACGCTCAAGTGCATCAGAGCACACCATCTAACGCACGTTGTTCAACAAGATACTCTATGGTAGACCAATCCTAAGTGTGCACATGTTGACCCAACGACATCATCAACTGTGATCGCAGTGGGCACTTGGTCGTCGGAATTGGACAGTAGATCAATGAAAACGTGTTGCCTCGTCGGATGAATCACACTTCTTGTTACACTATGTCATTGGAGGTGAGGGGATCCGCCGTTATCCAGACTAACTGCAGCTTGAAACATGCACTGTACCGCAGTCACGGATTGCCGGGAGCAGTATCATTCTTCGGGGGTAATTTTCCTGCTATGCCCTGGGACCTGTGGTAGTAACAGAAAGCATCGTGATAGCTGTAAATTACATTGTATTACTGTGGACCATTCTCACACAGCCTGAATGACACATTTGACAATAAGAAGCTGGTTCACGCTCAAGTGCATCAGAGCACACCATCTAACGCACGTTGTTCAACAACCCGATGGCGTCAGCATGTTCCAGCAAGATAATTGTCGGTGTCACAAGGTCAGAATCGCGCCTCGATGATTTGAGAAGCATGATAGTGGACTCATGGGGATGTCTTGGTCACCAAATTTGTCTTGTCTGGACCCAGCGAACACATCTGGAACACTACCAGGTGTCAGCTCCTCGTGTAAAACCACCAGCCCGTAATTTGCGAGCATTTCGCTACTTGTACATCTGGAGCCACATCCCCCTGGAAACCTACCAAGGACCTCTCGAATTAATATCACGGAGCCTCAGGGCGAAAAGGTTCCAAATATGGACCAACGCAATTAAGCAGCACGAAATAGCGGTGCCTATGTCATTATGAAGTACGATGCTTCGGACATATATGCTTGCCCGAAGGAACTTTACATTGTACTTCTTAATAACACAGACATATCCGAAGGACATTACATCGTACTTCTTGGTAACACAGGCACTGCTATTGCGTATTTATTCGTCAATACGAAGCCCTCGACTCTCAATCAATACGTCCTTCCT
The DNA here is from genome assembly GCF_023864345.2 of Schistocerca serialis cubense. Taxonomy (NCBI): domain Eukaryota; kingdom Metazoa; phylum Arthropoda; class Insecta; order Orthoptera; family Acrididae; genus Schistocerca; species Schistocerca serialis. The sequence goes on from NC_064644.1 coordinate 212,274,945, forward strand.
GAGCGGGAATACGAGCGGCGTTTGAAAAGTCCGTGCAAAGTCCGAGAGATGGTACCACCGGTGCGTATCGAGTTCATGTTTCGTTAGCATCATCTTTGGAAAGAACGCAAACAAAGTTTCAACCATATTGATCGATTCCTTTGTGTTTGGCATTCGTGTGAATCAAGGAAGTCGAGTGATTGTCAAAAAATGGAGGAAAAAGAATTTCATGTGGTGATTAAACATTACTTTATGAAAGGCAAAACGCCTCAGGAGACTACAGAGGAGATTGATAAACATTACGGTGAGTCTGCACCTTCGATTAGAACAGTTTATAAGTGGTTTCAAAATTTTCGGTGTGGCCATATGGGCACAAATGATGCTGAACGTTCTGGACGCCCTGTGGAGGTTACGACTCCAGAAATCATTGATAATATCCATGATATGGTGATGGATAACAGAAGAGTTAAGGTGCGTGAGATTGCTAGTGCTGTGGGCATCTCGAATGAATGGGTACATAATATTTTGCATAAACATTTGGACATCAGAAAGCTATCCGCAAGGTGGGTTCCGTGATTGCTCACGCTTGACCAAAAACGGAATCGTGTGAAGTGCTGCAAGGATTGTTTGCAGCTGTTCACGAAGAATCCGCAGGACTTTAAGCGTCGTTTCGTCTCTGTGGATGAAACATGGATACATTACTATACTCCTTAGACCAAACAACAATCTAAACAATGGGTTACCAAGGGAGAATCTGCACCAAAAAAGGCAAAGACCATTCCTTCGGCCGGAAAGCTTATGGCGACTGTCTTTTGGGATTCGCAAGGGATAATATTCATCAACCATCTGGAAAATTGTAAAAATGTTACAGGTGCGTATTATTCATCGCTATTGGACCGTTTGAAAACCAAGCTGCAAGAAAAACGCCAGCGATTGGACCGCAAAAAACTCCTTTTCCATCACGACAATTCACCAGCACACATCTCAGAAGTTGTGGTCACAAAATTAATGGAAATAGGATTCCAACTCTTTTCACGTCTCCCTGTTCTCCAGTCTTGGCTCCCTCGAACTACTATTTGTTTCCCGATTTGAAGAAACGGCTGGCACGACAAAGATTTTATTCAAAGGAGGAGGTGATTGCAGCAACTAATAGCTATTTTGCAGACTTGGACAATTCCTATTATTCGGAAGGGATCACCTGGATGACAGGGAATGGAAGTTTGAGTCTGAGGCACAAGTTTTTACTGTCGTCATTTCAATATACAACAGATGGTGGTTCATATTCGCAATTACGAATACACTTCCCGCTATGAAGCAGGTCATCATAATGTTTGGGCTCATCAGTGTATTTGCAATATTTATGTTGACACATGGCTCGTTCTGTACATATTTTTCGACAAAGCAAACTGTAAATTTGGTAGTATGTTGAGCCGTAGCACGTCGAAGCACATCCACATTACAAATCAAAACTGTGATTGATTTCACCTCGATGAGCAATCAGATAAGTGATTACAGAAAATATTTTTTCAGACAAGCGTAATGGCTTGTTGTTAAAGTAATTGAATTTATCGATCAAAAGAGGGAAAGGATGAGAGTCCCAACAAAGATAATGGGGCAGCATGCTCTTAAGACAATGCTGTGCAAATGAAGGAAGCTTGAATACGTTACAAGAGCAAAATGGAATCTGACGAGGCGAACACGCCAAGGGCTGTACCCGATTTCCCAGAAACTTAGCTCAGTGGAAGATGGGTGAAAATAAGGGAACCCGTGTCTCGACTTATCCGTAAATATTCAACAATTTCTGAGATAACGACGGCCAGAATTTTCGACGTAATTTATGTGCCTTTTAGCGAGTAAGCAACTCAATTGTAGCGATGGCACAGTTGCTGGCGTCGGTGCTTCACATTTTCTGCGCCCCGTGTCTGAAAGCCGATTACTACTTTTATTTTTGTTTTTCAGTTATCTATCCATTTCCCTTGAAGTTTACAACACCAATGTCTTCAAATATATATCGAAACAACGGTGCCCCTATGCGTCCACTAATTGTATGTCTGGTGAATGAATTACAGAAAAACAAACAATAAATGAACGTAAAAATCATTTGAAATCGTTGTCGGTGAAATTCCTGTAGTGTATCTTGATTCATAATCAACTGCAAGTGCCAGTTTCGGGGAAGGTCATCCACTAGATCCACTGTGAGCGCTTTGCTGTGAGAATACTGCCAGAGCGTGAAATCTTCAACAATGTTAACGACGTTTCTTTCCCGGTTAAGATTCATATGAAGATATGTCGCTGTGGCAAACCGACCTCCAAGTGGAACTCGTCGTGTTCGGAATTTCTGTGTTTCAAATGTTTCTTCAATCGTTTTCATACAAGGTTCTGCATCAAATCTTTACGAAGAATAAATATATCAATAGAATATAAAAATTGTGAATTCACGAAAGAGCGAAATATAAGACTACAGGAATCTGAGATGATTGTAACCCCTGTAAATACCATACACACATGCATTATATAATAAATGTATGACACTTATTTTCAAATCCATTTGTGATTTTACAAATAATTTAACGCCCTTCTATCACCTAATTTGATGTGAAACATTGGTCTAGTAATCTTCTACGGGCATGGGCAAATAAATGAAAAACAACAATAAAAATAATAATCGGATTTCGAAAACAGGACGTAAAAAGGGAGGGGCACAACGTTAACTGCTAAGCAACAGATTAGGATGAGCTTACTGCGCGCTAAAAAGTATTTAAATTATACGCTATAACCTTTTTTGGTCGTTTTCTCAGAAACAATAGAGTAGCTACAGATAAGCCAAAACGTGTGTTAGCTTATTTTGGCTCCTCTTCCACTGAACGAAGTTTCTGGGAAATCAGCTTGTGGCAGTTGCCGTGTTCTTCTCTTGAATATATAGCCTTAAGAGAAGGAGTAATGTACTAAAATTAATATTGTACTTACAATACACAGCACTTTTTACTATAGCACTAAGAATGAACGGAATATTAACTTAGTGAAATTAATGTACATATATATATTACATAGAACGAGAGTTCAGTGTCAGCAAAGAAACTGAAAAACTCATACTATGTAGGTGGTTTGGTAGAAATTGTCGCCAGAGGAAACGAGTGATTAAGCTTACTACAAGGAACGCACTTTTCGTTTTCAATAATAATTTTGTGTTCTGTAAACTTTGTGTTGAGACACAGTATTTGATCCTTAGCCATATCCCTATACAGGGTCCTATCCCAAGTGCAACGATGAATCCGAGTATCCTATTTTACTGAACTGAAAAGCAATTATTTTCCTTAACAAAAGTTAACAGACTTTGTAGAGTTGTAAAGTACATAATTATTTAGTTTTGAAATACTTCAACTAGTTTTCATGAATGGACAGTTGAAGCACCCAATTCAAAGATTATTTTAATTGAAATAATGGTATTTACAATTTCATGTGTAATGTTGTTAACAGTGTTTCCCATTTAGTGTTGTGATTAAAGTGTTCAGCCACAATCTGAATCTACCGATAAATTAGTTTCCGGGTTCCCATGCTGGCTGTTGAGCCAAGTTTAAATCTCATAGTACAATAACAGCAATAAAAAATAATTAACTTTCTACTATTATTCAAACAATACTAGATCAGGCACCACATATTCCATTTTAGCTAAATAATATAAGGTAGTGATGTACCTTGAAAATACAAATAATGATCAGTACAAAAGATACTATTAATTTGTAACTATTTCAGTATTAATAATTTCCTATAATTAAATTGACAAAAGAACTTCTCGTCCATATCAATAGTGCTCCTCCATTAGTAATCATTTACCTACAATTATCATGGTTTTTTTTAATGTAATGTACAGATAGAAGTGTTATTGAGAATCAGTTGTTGCCCAAAGACATTAATACTTCTCCAGTGTAGTTGAAGTCAGTTGGGTGGAACGTTACTTATTAAATTGTGCTACTGTCCTATATCTTATAAGCAAAACAATAGTTTAGTATCAAGTAAAGGCGACCCACATAGTTAAATTTCTTTATGGATCATACTAGTACTGAGTACAACTTCACCTAATTAGTCTGGCGACCGTTTCTTTGACGTAATTACTGTTTCCTTGATTACTAATAGAACCTTGGTTAGATTCCCGTTAGTTTTGCTATTGTTTCCTCTCAATAACAATATTTCTAGAATCAAAAAATAGTTCTATACGTTTCCATTACATATAGTCATAATCATAAAAATCCTTTCACAGGAATAACATTATCGGTGTAGTACTAATATAATAGTATCATTTTAAAAATGTGCTTTAATCTGAAGCAGTATTTTTATGTTTGAAAATAAATTGTGCGTAGCATACACTGGGACGATGTTACCCACACATGCTGCTGTTTCGTGGAAAATCTTGTAGCAACAGCGCCAGCAAGCTGCGGGTCTCATGTCTGCTGCAGTTGCAAGTGCACTAACTGTATCACATATGATGCATATTAGTAGTGCTATATTTATATAGATTACTATGTCTACTCTTCATCGCAATTATTGTCTTTGAATAAAGGTGCCATTTTCGTTCGTCTCATTGCGTATTTCTTTAAGTTGCCTTCTGTGCTATACTGTAGCAGTTCGTTCTATATATAGCCCAAGTTTCATCGAACCATTTGATTTTTGTACGTATGGTAAAATTTACTTTTGATACCTTCAGCAACAACATAAATATATTTCAATAAGAGAGATAATTATCACAGTCTACTGTTTTTTATTTTGCTTTTCACTACTTCAAATGAGTATTCCGTTCACCAGAGCAGTAGGAAAACTACAACCTAAAGCCTCACAGAGAGATAAATTCCCAATAACATGGGATTTTACAGTGTCGACAAGAATCAATCAGGAGAAGGGCACAAATGTACAAAAACTGCAGATACGACTCTTTATTGCACAGAACCATACTTTCTTAAAAAGTTGTGCATTGTTAATGAAAAAATGAAGTTACAAAATCAAACAAGCTCAATACAGTTCCTGGGAATAAGCTATGCCTTTTTGACGAGATGCTACAACAATTCGGTGTGGTTCACGATTCGCTTTCGGCGCCACAAACGCGTTCTCAAGAGGCAGGCATTCTAACAAACACTTTCAGCATCAGTCACTTACCGCACAATAATGACTGCAGTGACGTAGGATCATGTGACGAGCCTGCTGAGTAGAGACCGTGGGGCGGGATCACGACGGTGGTGCTTCTCCGATCGGCAGGTATGGTACTTCAATTCGAATTATCAGACTATACCAGGACCACCCAAATCCACTTCGTTAGGTTCATTACGTAATACTTTTGTTGCTGGGTTCTTTAATTCGAAGACTGGTTCGATGTAACTCACTATGCTAGTTTACCAAACAAAGCTTCTATATCTCTACACAACTATTACAGGCTACATCCATTTGTACTTGCTTACTGCAGTTAACTCTTGGCCTCCCTCAGTGGTTTTACCTCTCAGCCCCCCCCCCTCCCACTCACCAGACACACACTTTACTCCAGAACTAAATTGACGATTGCTTGATGCTTCAGAACGTGTTCTCTGAACCAGTCCTTTCTCTCCGTCAAGTTATGACACAAAATTCTTTTCATCACAGTTCCGTTCAGTACCTCGACGTTAGTTACGCGATCGACCTATCTAACTGCAGCATTCTCCTGTAGTACCACATTTCCAAAATTTCTATTCTCTTCTTGTCTTAACTGCTTATCGCCCTCTTTTCATTTCCATACAGGGCTACACTCCAGACGAATGTCTTCAAAAAAGAACTTCTAACACTTAAACTTATATTCCACGTTAACAAATTCCTCTTCTTCAGACACAGTTATCTTGCCATTACCAGTCTACATTTTATATCCTCTCTACTTAGGCCGTAATCAATTATTTTGCTTCCTAAATATCAAACCTCATCCATTGCTTTTAATGTCTCGTTTCCTAACCTGATTCTCTCAGCATTGCCTGATTTAATTACCCTTGATTCTCTTTCGCTAAGCTACACCTTATGTCCTCCTTTCAAGAGACTATTCATTCCATTCAATTGCACTTTCAAGTCCTTTATTGTCTGATAGAATTATAATATCATCGACAAACCGAAAAAAAATTATTTCTTCACGCTGAATTTTAATTACTTTTCCATATTTCTCGTTCTTTTCCTTTACAGCCTGCTCAGCGTACAGATTGAATAACCTCGGCTACAACCCTGTCTCATTCCCTTCTCAAGCACTACTTCCCTTTCACGACAATCGACTCTTATAACTGCCGTCTGGTTCCTGTACAAGTTGTAAATAACCTTTCGCTTCCTCTGTTTTGCCCCTACTACTTTCAAAAATTTAAAGACTGTATTCCAGTGAACACTGTCAAAAGCTGTCTCCAGATCCACAAAAGATACAAATGTAGGTTTGCTTTCCTTTAACATATCTTCTAACATACGTTGAAGTGTAAGTACTACCTCATATGTTCCAACTTTTTTCCAGAACATAAACTAGTCTTTCCCAAGGTCGGCTTCTACCAATTTTTTTCATTGTTCTGTAGGTAATTAGTATTTTATTAACATGACTTACTAGTCTGATAGTTCAGTACTTTTCACACCTGTCAGCCCTTTCTTTCTTTGGAATTGGAATTATTATATTCTTCTTTAAAGTGTAAGGTTATTTCATCTCTGTCATAGATCTTGCACATCATGTGGAATAGTTGAGTAATGACTGACTCTCCCAAATATCAACTGTTCTGAGGGAATGTCGTCTACTCCAGGGGCCTTGTTTCGGCTTAGGACTTACAGTGCTCTGTCGAATTCTTCTCGCATTCTTCTCCCGTTTGATCTGCATCCACTTTCTCTTCCCTTTCTACAATATTGCCTTCAAGATCATCTCCCTTTCACGACACTTCTATACACTGAGGTAACAAAATTCATGAAATAGCGATGTGCACATATGCAGGTGGCATCAGTATCACGTACACAAGGTATAAAATGGCAGTGCAGTGGTGGAGCTCTCATTTGTACTCAGGTGATTCATGTGAAAAGGTGGTTGGAGCTAGACATGTGGATCATTCCATTCCGGAAATCATTAGGGGATTCAATATTCCGAGATCCACAGTGCCAAGAGAGTGCCGAGAATATCAGATTTCAGGCATTACCACTCACCGCGGATAACGCGGTGGCCGACGGCATTCACTTAGCGATCGAAGGCAGCGACGTTTGCGAAGAGATGTCAGTGCTAACAGACAAACAGTGCTGCGTGAAATAACCACAGAAATCAATGTGGGACGTACAAAGAACTTCTCCGTGTGGTGATATTTGGAGGTAATGGACTATGGCGACAGATGACAGACGCAGTGCGTTTTGCTAACAGTATGACATCGCCTGTAGCCTCTCTTGGGTTTGTGATCATATTGATTGGGCCATAGACGACTGGAAAACCGTGGTCTCGTCAGATGAGCCGAGATTTCAATTGGTAAGAGCTGTTGACAGGATTTGAGTGTGTCACAGACCCTACGAAACCATGGACCCAAGTTGTCAACAAGAAGCTGTACAAGCTGATGGTGACTTCATAATGGTGTGGGCTGTGTTTGCATGGAATGAACTGGGTCCTGTGGTCCAACTGAACCGATCACTGACTGGAAATGATGATGTTCGGTTACTTGGAGATCATTTGGAGTCGGCCATGGATTACATGTTCTCAAACAATGATGTCGTGTCACCAGGCCACAATTGTTCGCAATTGGTTTGAAGAACATTCTGGACGATCCGAGCGAATAATTTGGCCTCTGAGATCACCCGACGTGAATCGCATCGAACATTTATGGGACATAATCGAGTGGACAGTTTGAACACAATATCCTTCATCTGCAACACTTCCGTATTTGTGGACAATTGTAAAGGCAGCGTGGCTCAATATTTCTGCAAGGGACTTACAGAGATCTGTTGAGTCCCTACCACGTTCAGTTGCTGCACTACGTCAGGCAAATGGAGGCCAGACACGACATTAGGAGGTATCGCATGTCTTTTGTCTCCTCAGTGTATATTCCTTCAAAATTTGAGTTTTCCCTTCTTTGCTTAGTGCTGGTTTTCCATCTGAGGTATTTATATACGTACAGCTGCTTCTGGTTTCTACATAGGTCTCTTTAATTTTCGTGTAGAGGAGTCATCTTTTTTACCCTAGTTATACATGCTTCTATAAACTTACAATTGTTTTCTAGCCATTCCTGCTTAGCCATTTTGCACTTCCTATCAGTCTCATTTTTAGACACCTGTATTTACTTTCACCTGCTTCATTTTTATATATTCTTCTTTCATCATCTCCTGTGTTATCCAGGAATTTTTACTAGATCTTGTCTTTTAACTTATTTTAGCCTCTGCGGTCTTCAGTGTTTCATTTCCCAAAGCTGTCGATTCATCTTCTACTGTATTCCTTTCCCTCCTTTCAGTCAATCGTTGCCTAATGCTCCCTTTGAAACTCTCAACAACCTCTGGTTCTTTCAGGTCCCATCTCCTTCGTATCCTACCCTTTTGCAAACTCTTAAGTTTTAATCTACAGTTCATAATCAATAAATTATGGTCGAAGTCCCCATCTGCCCCTGGAAATGTTTTACAGTTTAAAATCTGCTTCCGAAATCTCTGTCTCGCCATTATATCACCAATCTGAATCTCTGCATTACCATTATATAGTCAATCTGAAATCTCTGTCTTAACATTATGTAATCAGTCTAAAACCTACCAGTGTCTCTTCCTCGTATACAACCTTCTTTCATGATTCTTAAACCAAGTGTTAAATTATGCTTTGTGCAGAATTCTACCAGGCAGTTTCCTCTTTCACTCCTTTCCCCCAATCCATATTCTTCTGTTATTTCTCCTTTTCTTCCTCTTCCTACTATCGAATTCCAGTTGCCCATCACACTTAAGTTTCCTTCTCCTGTAACTATCTGAAAACCATTTTTATCTCATCATATATGTCTTCAATCTCTTCATCATCTGCGGAGCTAGTTGGCATATGAACTTTTACTACCGTGATGTATGTTGGCTTTTTACCCATATGGCTACGATAATGCGTTCACTTTGTTGCTCAAAGGAGCTTACCCACTTCTCTAATTTCCTGTTCATTATTAGACCTACTGGTACATTATCTCTATTTAATATTGTATTTATAACCCTGGAACTTCCATATCTGGCCTAAATCAGAAGACACGGTACTAGGAAGCTAAGAGAAAAGTGGTCACTTTCGACAGTAATTATCGTTTTAGAAGTAGGTTCTAAATTGAAACAGCATTTTTAGTTTGAAAATGAATTGTATGTAGCATTTACGAGAACGATTTTGTTCACACATGATACCTGTTTTCATGAAACACACAGCAACTGAACCAACAAGTCGCAGTTGTCACTTTGCTGTAACTTCACCCGGACTAACTGATTCATATGTGATGCATTTTAGGGGTTCCTATCTTTGTGTAGATTATTTTGTGTGCTCTTCATTGTAATTATTGTCTTTGAATAAAAGTGTCATTTTCGTTCGTCTCATTGCGTATTTGTTTCAGTCATTTTCTGTACTTGTGGTTGTGCGTTCCTTCCTCCACCAGCGTGTTTAACAAGTGCTGGATCGTCGCTGGTGCACGTGGCCGGACTGTAATATGTCTCCTCAACGCACCCCACGCGTGTTCGGTGGAATTCAAGTCGAGAAGGGGCGGGTCAGTCCATTCACCGAATGTCCTCTCGTTCCAAGAGCTCCCCCACCTGTTCTGTTCGATGCAGTTGCGCTTTGTCACCAACAAAAATAAAGTGAGTGCTGAATGCGCCCGAGAAAAGGCAGTACAATGCTACAATAGCGCTGACCGATGACTGTACCGTGTTCAAAGATTTGGAGATAAGCACACCCATGTAACGTTACGCCTCCCCACATCATAACACCTGGCCATCAAAGCGACCTTGTTCGACAATGTTCCTGGGCGCATTACATGTTCGCACCTCTCACCACATGTGGGTATGTTCAGCATCTAATCTCGCACTTCTTCTGTAGCATCACATTGGAAATGCTTCTATTCTCTTCTTGTCTGAAATACTTATTGTCCACGTTTCTCTTCTGAACAAGGCTACAGTCCAGGCAAATACTTCAGAAAGGCTTCCTTGTAATTAAATGGTTTAGGAAAGCTTTTCTTGCCATTGGAAGTGTGCATTTTATGTCCTCTCTACTTTGGCCATCATCAGCTATTTTGCTACCTAAATAGCAAATCCCATGTAAATCTTTTATTGTCTCATTTCCTAATCTAATTCCTCGGCATCGCCTGGCTTAATGCGACTATGTTTATTAAGTTCGTTTTACTCTTGTCGATATTCATCTTATAGTCGATTTTCAAGACACTCATTTCTGTTCATATATTTTTTCCAAGTGCTTTGCCGTCTCTTGCAATGTCGTCGGCATAGTTAAAAATTTTGTATTTCTTCTCCCTGAACTTTAATTCCCTTTCCTATTTTGTCTCTGAATTCCTTTAGCATATGTTTAATTGGCATACTGAATACCGCTGAGGATAGGCTACAGCCATTATCTTACTCCTTTCTCAACTACTGAACGTTTCCTGTCGTTCGACTCTCACAATCGCAGTCTGATTTGTGTACAAGTTACAGTTAACTTTTCACTCCATGGTTTCAGCTTTTTTTGCATTCAGAAATACAAAGAATCTCTTTCAGTCAAAATTGTCAAGAGCTGTCCCTAAATCTGCTAATTGACATAATACTCCAAGTTTAAAAGCAGTTATTCGAGTCAAATGGTGTATAACTCATGCCACATTTGCATATAAAAATTTTCGAATACATTCAAATTAATGCACTAACAAGGTGTCATGGTCAACAGAAACTACAATAGGACAGCGTGTAGCTGCTTTTGGACCTCGGACATACGAGGGATACTGAAAAGGCTACATTCTTACCACCAGCTAATCAGTACATTACTTCAGCAAAATTAACAAGTCTTGCCAATGAGGACGCAACGGGTAGTTGCTTACACTGTTCAGCTGAAACATCACCTTGTTTCTATAAGATATCATGACGTGCCACAGAGCTTTCACAAAATGACACACTACTTGTTATCGTAGCATTCTTAATTACCGAGTTATCAGTATTGACTTTGCCTTTTCGCTGATGTTGGTGTATTAATGCTTGAGAAATCGATTTCCAAAAGGGTATCGGTCATTGACACCTGTCAACAGTGTCGCACTTTGTTATAAATGTGTGAGTCGCAAGAAGGGGAGGTGTCTTCAGCTAACGTATCACTGCAGCCGGATAGCCAGAAAAGGGTAATACGAATTTGAAATTAAGGCTTTTCTCGAAGTTCGAAAAAATTGTGTAGTCTCTCTCTTGTACATATCATGTGGTACCGCTGTTTTGTGAATAGAAATCCTAGCATAAAGACTTTAAGAAACTGTAATGGTCTTCATCTTCCAAAAATAATCATAATAGAGAAATGTACTTTTGTAAATATTTTGTAGAATTCTTCTAGGTAACAGCAGAATTAACATGTTAATAAAAAACTTGAGTGCTCTCACAGATGACTTTATTAGCATGACTGCAATACGCACATTTCACGGGTTAAGAACCAGGAGACCAAAGATATAGTGAAGTTATAGGACATTAGAAAAGTGTTCAAGTGACATGATCTGCGACTGAAAAGTATTCCGATGCTCCAGAACCACATATCATAGAATCATTTACATAACATTTGTTAATTTTTCCTTATGCGCTTTATACTTGTCATTCATTTACAGTGGGTAAGAATTCTCTTGAGCACCTTGAAAGTGTGCAATCATTTGCTACAATTATTATAATTTTTGGCCTGATACATGATATTGTTGTGTAGGCCTTTTCTAGAAAGTTCTTTGCTAGTTATGGGTCGCTTTCAAATCTGGGCATTGTCACAAGCGGCGTTGCGGCGGTTAGGTACGAGTTTGTGACCCATTACCGACATACATTCTAAGACAAAAACAGAATAAAAAGAAAGGGAATTAACCGAATGGGACTGAAATCGGTAGACTGATGTACATGTGCAGACAAGCAAATGATTAAAATTTCAGATAAATTGGATGACCGATTCAAGAGAAAGAGCTTCATAAATTGAGCAAACCAATAACGTGTTGGTCCATCTTCGGTCCTTATGTAAACCGTAATTCGTCTTGGCATTGATTGACGGAGTTGTTGGATGTCCTTCAGGGGGATATCGTGCCAAACCCTGTCCAATTTTGGCGTTAGATCGTCAAATATCGAGGTGATTGTAAGGCCCCATTCATAACCCTCCGAACATTCTCAACTGGGCCGACATTCGGCGACCTTGCTTGTCAAGAAAGGTAGCGGGTAGCATGCAGACAAGCAGTACAAACTCTTGACGTTTGCGGGCGGGCATTATCTATCTGAAAGATTAGGCTATGATGGCTTGCCACGAAGGAATGAAAGGGGGCGTACTAAATTGTCGACGTACTGCTGTGCTGTAAGGATGCCTCGGATGACAACCAAAGGCGTTCTGTTATGAAATGAAACGGCACCCCAAAGCATCACTCGCGGCTGTCTAGTTGTATGGCGGGTGATACGCTGGTATACCAGCGCTGTCTGGGGCGTCTCATGACACGTTTTAAGCCTGGGGTCTCATTGACTGGAAAATAATTTCTTTCAAGTGATGAGTCCCACTTCGAACTGATCCCCAATAACCAGCAAAGATGTGTCTGGAGACGCCCAAGACAGTGATGGGGTACCAACCCGACTGTGGCCAGCCATGCGGCCTGAGAATCATCAGTGATGGTCTGTGTTGCCATTTCTTTTCGTAGCAGGACCCCTCTGGTTTTCATTCACGGTACCCTTACATCACAGCGGTACTCAATGATATTCTACGGCCCGTTTTCATGCCCTTCATGGCAAGCCACCCTGGGATTAGATTTCAGCAAAAGAATGCCCACCCACACATGCCGAGAGTTTCTGTTGTTTGTCTTCGTGCTTGCCAAACCCTGTCTTGCCAGCAAGGTCACCAGATCTGTCCCCAGAACATTTGGAGCATTATGGGCAGGACCCTCCCACTACTTCGGGTTTTTGACGATCTAACACGAAAATTGGACAGAATTTGGCACTATACCCCTCAGGAGGACATCCAACAACTCTATCAATCAATGCCAAGCTGAATAACTGGCTGCATAAGCGCCAGACCATCATTTTATTAACAAGATTTTAAACATAGCTGAAACAGCAACTACTGAAATTTTTCACGGCAAATGATAACAGCCAAACAGTTGCAGGATAAAGATTTATTAAAATCCTTGACCACGGTTTCGGTATATCTAAATATACCTTCATCAGAAGCAAAATATACTAAAATCACATCCTGCAGTGGAGGTACATAAACTACTGACGACGCCTTTGGCACAATTGTTTTATGTATCTTCACTGCACGATGTGATTTTAATGTATTTTACTTCTGATGAAGGTATATTTAGATATACTGAAACTGTGGTGAAGGATTTTCATGAATCTGTATCCTGCAACTGTTTGGTTGTTATCATTTACCGTGAAAAATTTTATTGACAATTGGTCAAGCTCTTCCTCTTGAATAAACAATCCAATTTTTTTGAAACTGTAATATCATTGGTTTGTCTGTACGTCACATCTACCGATTTCTGTCCCATTCAGGTAACTCCTTCGTGGTGCGTCGTTTTTTTTCATCTCTGAGTTGATTTTGTAATTATGAACCTGCTTTCGGCTTTTTAGGCAACCTCCAGACAACTTAAGACTATACATATAGTCGCCACAACATGATGAACATGTAATATGGCGGAAATGAAAGGTTCGCGAATTTTTCGCTCTGTAAATTATGCCAATAACGAAAATGTTCCGTGTGAAGAATATGTAAAAGTTAGTTTAGAGAATCCTGGAATGTGCCACCGTTGTTATTTTAAATTTAAAAATGCCAACGAAATCGTAACTAGGTCAAAATCGAAAAGCAAAACAGTCACAGATGCAAACATGCGAGCTATTCATCCTTGTGACCAATGTGTCGATTATCGCCGCATGTTAACGGTAAAAAGCAGTGAAATCAACGGACTAAAAAAGTTATTTGCCGCTTTAAGAAGTCAACTGCGAGAGAAAGAAGTCATAAATGAGACATACGAAGACCATAACCTCAAGCAACCTGCCAACTGCAACATAAACAACGATCAGAACAACAGAGTGCACATAGGGAAAACGAGTTCAAAATCTAACCTGAACGTAAGTCTTGCACAAAACTACATTTACCGAGCTAAGACCGCAAATATTATAACTAAAAAACGTTCACTTTGTTCAAGCAGTAAAGAACAGTCAGTGTTGTGTAGTGAAAACTGTCCAGATCGCGGTATGTCAATAAATAGCATCACCCAAAAATGCCCATCTGTTTCAAACAATAAAAAATATACGGAAACATGCATTTAGGTACCGCTATGATAAACAACATAGAACAAAACAATATAGACCAGCTGAGACTGCAAAAAAGATCGACTGGTCCTTGTACTCGCCGACAGTCACGGTCGTCAAATTGCAGAAAGAGTGTCAAGCCTTTTACCAAGCTACACTGTCATGGGTTTCGTGAAACCAGGAGCTCGTTTTTCGGAAGTAACAAAACCAGCTGAAAACTCTTGTAAAAACTTTGGACCATCAGACTACGTGGCAATTTTTGGAGGTGCGAACGATGTTGCGAGGGATCAAGCCAACGAAATAAAAGTAGCTCTTAAATGTGTACTGCAGCAGACAATCCACACGAATGTGGTAGTTATTAACCAAACACAGAGGCATGACCTACCTTCCTGGTCATGTGTGAATCAATTAGTGATTAAGATGAACTCTGACATAAAGGATGTTTGTGGAAAATTTGAGCATGCAAATGTAATAGATGTAAGCACTCTTGAAAAATCCATGCACACCAGACACAGACTTGATCTAAACTATGCTGGTAAACAATACCTAACAGAGAATATATATAATTTTGTAAAGCATTACACTAGTAAACTTACCAGTACGTTGGATAATTGGCTCATAACACGCAACGAAAACCCAAAAAACAAAGCAGAACATGTTAAAGGCGTCCAAATTCACTCACAAGGAAGGATGAAACCCAAGGAAAGAACGAATAACACAAAAATGGTCCAAAACACATTGGATAAATGGCTGGGTAGAAACACACACCACGGGACAGATAGACGTTTTTTAGAGTAGCCGAGGGTGCCACAGGGGAATGTGTTACAGAACAAATTTATACACACACTTTAAAAGTCGTTCACCGAAACGTACAGTCCCTATCAAACAAACTTGATGAAATGAATGTGGTTCTTAGCAATGAGTGGAAGGAGGTATCAGTTTTATCTTTTTGTGAGCACTGGCTAGAGAAGGACCATTTACAGTATTCAACCAGTTTCACTCTGGCAAACTACATTTGCAGATCAATATCAAAGCTTGGAGTAAGCTGCATACACTATAAGATAATAGTCTGTGTAAATCACTTAGGAAGCGAAAAACGCTTTGAAGTCTCAGCTATTGAAATGACATCAGGAAAAGCTATAATAATGTGGGTTTACAGATCACCCAACCGCAATGTAAACATTTACTTTAAAAAACTTGACCTTGCACTAGGGAAACTTATAATACTTGCAAAACTATAGTTCTGTGTGGCGATTTTAATATTGACCTCTTAACACACAGTTCCCAAAGAGAAAAATTCCTTAATATTATTCAAGAATATAACCTGTGCACTAAAATAAACTCCCCTACACACATAACAAAAACTAGTGCTACACTTATTGATCAGATCTTTGTAAACACTGACATGCACCCCTCAGAAAACTTTAATACCGGCTACAGTGACCAGAATGCACAGCTAATTGCGGTATGCGGAAGTATTGATTTCTCTAGAAATGGAAGTGTTATCTAAAAGAGAAATTTCAGCATGCAAAATATTGAGCACTTCAAACATATGATAAGTACCCACTCGTAGGATAAAATCTACAAAAGTTACAACACAGATGAAAAGCTGGATAATTTCATGAAAATATTCAGGCATTGTTTCGAAATTGCATTTCAAAAAAAGAAAATAATTTGTAAAGGCCCCAGCAAACCCAAAATTTGGATTACATCAGGGATCAAAGAATCATGTAGAGGAAAAAGAGAACTTTATGCACTATCAAAAACAGATAGCAGCCCAGAATTTGCTCACTACTTCAAAAAATACAAGTTAACTCTGAGTCGTGTAAAAAGGGAAGCAAAATTAAGGGAAAATGACAAACTTATTATGGAATCATCAAACAAAGCTAAGACAATGTGGAACACGTTACAGAGACTTACTGGAAAGATGGAAACACACAAAAATATTGTATTGTCACAGGCAGACAGCAAGATCACTGATCCAAAATTAATTGCTAACCACTTCAATACTTACTACACCAATATTGTTGGTGAGCTAGTGAAGGAACAGATGGGAAAAACACCAAACAAAATATTACAGGAAATTTCTGGAAATAGTGTAACAAATACATCCATGTTCCTTTGACCAATAAGTAGGGAAGAACTGTTAAACACCATAGTCATTAAACATAAATATTCAGCTGGAGTTGTCGATATGCCAGACTATATTATAAAAGTATCAGCTAAACAGATACTCGCATCACAGCTAGATGTATGCAATTCTTCACTATCAAACGGTATTTTCACACAACAGTTAAAAACTGCAAAAGTTGTACCCCTTTACAAAAAGGGCGATCGGCAGCAGATGATCAACTATAGGCCTGTGTCACTCCTCTCAGGTTTTTCAAAAATTATTGAAAAACTAGTTCTGCCACAATTAACTGATTTCTTTAACAAAAAAAATATGATCTCAGGATGTCAGCATGGCTTCAGGCCTCAGTGCAGTACTGAAACAGCCACTTTTAGCCTCATAAATCGTATTTTAAATTCAGTGGATAATCACAAAAATGTTTCGGGGATTTTCCTGGATTTAACAAAAACATTTGATTTAATAGACCATGAAATTCGCCTAAGAAAGTTAGAGTGGTATGGTGTAAGAGGCCTGTCACATGAGTGGCTGAAATCGTACCTAGTAAATCGCTCTCACATAACAGAGGTAAAACAAATAGGAAAAAACGAACCCCAAGCTTATCAATCGAAACCTTCCACAGTAACCCACGGTGTACCACAAGGCTCAATTTTAGGTCCCTTTCTCTTCTAAATTTTCATAAGCGATTTCCCCCTATACGTTCAACAATCCGAACCAGTGCTATTTGCAGATGACAGAAGCATATTAATTGAAGGTGAAAACGAAATGGCTCTAAGTTTAAATGCTAAAGTCTCAAATGAAAATGTCACAGAATGGTTTATGAGGAATAAATTACTGATAAACCCTCAAAAAACAGTCGTCTTACACTTCCATACACAACAAAATAAAAACCCATGAAAACCAAACATGTCCATGGAAAACGAAAGAATTAACAGTGTCACTGTAACAAAATTTCTTGGCATCTACTTACAAGACAATCTTAAATGGAATTCCCACATCACATCATTAAATTCTAAACTATCGAAAATGACTTATGCGATGAGGATTATATGGAACAACACAAGTCCTGAAACAGTTAGAGTGGTGTATTACACTTGCATACACTCCCTATAGAGATATGGCACCATATTCTGGGGAAATTCTCCTCATAACATAACAATATTCCGGAAACAAAAAAAGATTGTGAGGATAATGAAAAATGCTAACAGCCGAAAATCATGCAAACCATTTTTTGAAGAACTGGGGATTCTACGCCTACCATGTATCTATATACTAGAAGTTGTCACGTACCTAAGAAAAGCATGTTAAAAAATGGAAATATATTTATTCAAAATAAATCTGTATATGAACACCACACAAAGGCAAATAGTGACATACACAGACATCATTGTTATACCACACTATGTAAGAAAGGTGTATATCACTCAGGTTCACATTTGTTTAATAAGCTGCCATAAACAAAATCCTTAACTTTAAAAAATCTGTAACTTCATATGTCTTGGAGAACTGTATTTACTCAGTAACACAGTATCTTGAAAAATAAGTTAATTTCGGTTGTAACAATATAAAAATGTAATGTAACAATATAGCAATATAACAATGTAACAATTTGTAAATGTAATGTATACAATCAATGTAACAGTATATTAATGTAATGTCATTTTGTCCAACATCTAAGGTATGGTATTGTACCTCAAAGATCCAGGACATAAATAAATAAATAAGCAACTGTTTGCAGCTGGACAGAGATTCTCATAGATATGTATTTATATCGATATTATCTATACTTATCTCTTGTAACTTCTTTGTCTGCCTTTACTTAATGTGATGTGTGTACAACCACGAACTTTGATGTGACATCTATGTAAAAGTTTGATTCATTATTTATGTCCATTTACATCTTTATAATAAATCTATAAATGTAATTTTAAAGTAATGTTCTGGAAGGTTATTGAAATGTGAAGACAATACTTGTATCTCTGGTTCATTCATAGGGCAATTAGGTTTTTAATCATGTAAAACCTGGAGGGAAGACCCCTCCCCTACACAACCAACATGACAGGGAGATAAAAGGTGGATTTAGCAGTCACGCAAGCCTCTTTTGTGGTAGGAGTTAGTCGATGGTTGCTACGCAACGTGTTCGCATCTTGTTTGCTGTACAATAGCTACAGTATCTCTGTACTACGAAAATCCTACGCTAAGTACAAAATTTTCAGAGTGTGTTACACAGCAATAACAATGGGTACTTTCTTCGCCTTTCGAGTGGCCACGGCAAACCGCCACAGCCACCACCTTCATTTCAAATTATCGTTTGAGTACTGTATAACTGCAGGGCGTAGTTGGTTTATCATATAAATAATAAAGCTATTTCTTTAAACTTTGTGTCAAAGACTCGTATTTAATCGCTTTTCACTTACCATGGCAGGATCGTTTCCCATATGCTTCAGTGTTTCTGAATATCCTATTTTATTAAACTAAAAGACAATTATTATTGTCTATAAACAATTTAATAACTTTTGTGAAGTAGGAAAGCTCGTAATAATTCAGAGAGTCTAGTTTTTGAAGTATTCCATGTGCTTTTTCGTAAAAGAATAGTTAAAGTTTCATCAACGAACAATTACAAAGACATGATTTAAAATGTTTTGCCTGGATGCCGTTATCGAAATCCCAGACCAGTATTAAAGTTGCATGAATAAAACTGGAATCATTCAGAATAGTTTACTAGCTAATAAACTTGAAGGGCCACCACAATTAATAATTATTGTACAGGATTTAAATAACAGTTTCATAATATTTTTTAAATATGCATAGTTAAAAGCAGTGCTTGATTTGTAAAAAAAACACAAAAAAACAAAAAAGAGAGGTTCTGGTACTGTGATCGGCCGGGAGATGTTTCAGAAATTTAAGCTTCTTAAAACGTTATTTTAACTCTTTTTACACATTTAATTACAACACTGGTACTGTTAAAAAATGAAACTTCCATGTGGTCCATCAGTCTTTTACTACATGCTATATTAACTAAGTTAAATATTATTCTCAGTTTACAGTCTATTACAAAAAGAAATTAAACTGAGGTGAACACATGTAGATTTGAACAACAGGACACTGAAAAAGGGAAATACAGTTAAATGTTTTAACTTACAATTTATAAAACTATCTAAAGCTTTGAAAGGTTTTTGTTGTACGTCCCTTCTCTCTCTCCTTCGTTGCTGTTGGTGCCCATAGCAGAGACCCATCCACAAAGCAGCCAAGACTCTATGCACGTTGAAGGGGCAGTGGTGCGCCATTCAACTTAAGAAAAAGTAGCGAAGAAACAATTTTGTTAACAGAGAGGCTCTACTGCCAGGAATGATCAAATTTATTTGGGAAAACGTTCATTCATATTCACTATGTGGCAGTGGAATTGTTTTGATGCTAATTTTCAATGGAAACAAATTTTTGCGATACTTTGTTTTCTTTTCACAATTTCCGCCAAAGTTCTCACAATTATCATAAACATACTCACGAAATGCTTTAATCATGCCGTTTGTTCAACTGAAAGTGAACTGCAACTGACTCAACATCCTTTTGCCCTAAAGCATTGTCTTTGGACCTGCTGTTTGTGTCAACCAAGCGGACTGAATTGACCAAAGCTGTTTCTTGCCCACTCAAAATTCTCTTTTCAGTCGCCTGTGGAAGGTTTCATCAAAGGCAACAGGATTAATGGGCTGTTCTTTAGTTCATCAAGATAAAGTACCAAATAGGCGTAGTTTTATATGACTTGAATCACAGCGAAAGCTCTGTTGCACCACATCTCAAAATTTGCGGATCTGATAATTTTCGTTAGAGGTACCGGTATGGGGTACCGATGTCTACCGCCAAAAATCACGAACTTAGTTAAAAGTGCTTCTCATATCATGTATTAACAAAAATGATCAGTTTTGATTTGACATAGTTCATATATAGAATAGTTTCTGGGTCCCCATGCCAGTTGTTGAGCAGTTTTGCAGTACATGTTACAAGAAAAGTACTAAAAAAGTGGAACTTTCATTTTTGTAATTAGTGTATGATATGATAAGTAACTGGCTACCACTGCACAAACTGTGATAGACCTAGGGGCCACACGTTACATCTGAGCTACACACACTGAAGCATCAAAGAAATGGTGTAGGTATGCATATTCAACTACAAAGATATGTTAACAAGTAAAATACCGCGCTGCTATTGGCAACTCCTATATATGACAACAAGTGTCTGGCGCGGTTGTTAGATCGGTACTGCCGCTACAATGGCAGATTATCAATATTTAAGTGAGTTTCAACGTGGTATTATAGTCGGCGCACGAGCGATGGGACACACCATCTCCGAGGTAGCGATGAAGTGGGGATTTTCCCGTACAACCATTTCGCTAGTGCACTGAGAATATTAGGAATCCAGTCAAACATCAAACCACCGACGTCAATGTGGCTGGAAAAAGATCCTGCAATAACGGGACCAACGACGACTGAAGAGAATCGTTCAACGTGACAGAAGTGCAACTCATCCGCAAATTGCTGCAGATTTCAGTGCTGGGCCATCAACAAGTGTCAGCTTGGGAACCATTCAACGAGACATCATCGATATAGGCGTTCGGAGCCGATGGTCCACTAGTGTGCCATTGATGACTGCACAACACAAAGCTTTACGCTTCAACTGGGACCGTCAACACCGACATTGGACTCTTAATAACTGGAAACATGTTGCCTGGTCGGATGAGTCTCGTTTCAGATTGTATCGAGCTGATACACGTGCACGGGTATGGAGACAACCGCATGAATGCATGGATCTTGAATGTCAGCAGGGATCGGTTCAAGCTGGTGGAGGCTTTGTAAAGATGTGGGGCGCGTGCAGTTGGTGTGATATGGCACCCCTGATACGTCTAGGTACGACTCTGACAGGTGACGCGTACGTAAGCATCCTGTGTTATCACCTGCATCCATTCATGTCAATTGTGCACTCCAATTAACTTGGGCAATTCCAGCGGGACAGTGCGACACCCCACATGTCCAGAACAGCTACAGAGTGGCTCCAGGAACACTCTTCTGAGTGTTAACACTTCCGCTGGTCACTAAACTCTCCAGACATGAACATTATCGAGCATATCTGGGATGCCTTGCAACAAGCTGTTCAGAAGAGATCTCCACCCCCTCGTACTCTTACGGATTAATGGACAGCCCTGCAGGATTCATGGTGGCAGTTCCCTCCAGCCCTACTTCAGACATTAATCGAGTACATGCCACGTCGTATTGCAGCACTTTCCCGTGCCTGGGAGGGGCCCTACACGATACTGTATTCGCTCGACTTATCGCCTAGTGAATTCATTTTGCTTTCTTTTCTCAAACAAAAAAAAATAAAATTTCTTTCGCTACAAGCAGCCACGGATCTATGATATTTCGGAAGCATCCAACAATCTGTCCGTCTGAATGTGCATGGTCACCAACAAACAGTGGCCAACACAGATGAGAACTCTCTTTGCAGTATATCCTATGTTCCTGTAACGCTCCTGACTTCAGCACATTGCCAATGGCCTTTTCGGCTGAAAGCTTAAATGTTTGGCAGTCTTTTCGTCCTGCCTATCCGCAGCTCAACATCTGCACTGTATGGTGAGTAGCAATCTGTGTTTTTCGTAATTCTGTCATTAATCCATCCCAGATTTTCCACTGTTTGGTATATTAAAATGACAAATACAGAAGGAATTAATGCTGAGGAAACCGATGAACGCAGTATTGAAGCTTACATTAATATCAATCATACTGGGGAAAAGTAGACTAATGATGCTCTTCCTGAGTTTCAAAAAATAATTCAAATGGCTCTGAGCACTATGCGACTTAAACTTCTGAGGTCATCAGTCGCCTAGAACTTAGAACTAATTAAACCTAACTAACCTAAGGACATCACACACATCCATGCCCAAGGCAGGATTCGAACCTGCGACGGTAGTGGTCGCTCGGCTCCAGACTGTAGCACCTAGAACTGCACAGCCACTCGGGACGGCTGAGTTTCAAGGTGATGCAGTTGTGTGAAAGAGTAAACTATGGTAGTGTGTCATTCTTCTGCCAACTGGGGCTCAATATATAGATGCATGTGATGCTTTCAAATCATTTTTGTGGTTACATTGGCTTCTGAGAGAACTTAGAGCTGTTGATGGGTCTTCTGTTCTTAACTTACAATTAGTTGTACAAAAAACACACCATAAACTTTCAGATTTATAATGTAATAGTAAGACAGATCTTTCAAAACGAAATTTTCAATTGTAAAAGATTTCCAGCTGTTGATGGGTCTTCTGTTCTTAACTTACAATTAGTTGTACAAAAAACACACCATAAACTTTCAGATTTATAATGTAATAGTAAGACAGATCTTTCAAAACGAAATTTTCAATTGTAAAAGATTTCCAGGGGCAAATCTGGTTTTAGAGTTGCTGACAATTTCAAAGGTAGCATAAGTAGGCAATGGTTGACTAAAACAGGTGAAAGAAATGCAAGACAAATGGGTAGCTTTTAAAGATGAAACAGTGAGATAACAGAGAATCAAATAAGCAAAAAGACAAAGTTCAATAGAAATCCATGGGTAACACATTAGTTACTGAAGATACGTAACACAAGGAGAAAATGTAAAAATGCAACAAATGAATCAGACAAAAGGAATTACAGATATCTAAAAAATGAGATTGATATGAAGTGCAAATTGCCAAAACACCAATGACTAGATGAGAAATGCAACATTATAGAAGCATGCATGACTATAGGAAACACAGACACTGCCTACAGGAAACGTAAAGAGATCTTCACAGAAAAGGGAATAACTGTCAGCAAATTTAGAGCTCAGGTGGCAAGAACATACTAAACAAAGAATGGAATATTGAAAATTGAAATGTATATGTAGAGTAAGGAAAAGAAACTCGAAGACAGAAGAACTTATATAAAGAGAAGCACTAATAGATGAAGATGAGGTGGGAGATACAATTCTACGAGTGAATTTGACAAAACACTGAAAACGTTGAAACAAGGTCACTCAGAATTACAGTGGTCCTTCAGGGAAGCAGTTGTAATTTTTCCTCCTCTGTACGTAATTATGTAGTTCTCAATTCGTTCGAGCAATCAATCATTCATAATAAGAAACACAGTCATAACTCAAAGTGATTCAGAAATTTTACTTGTTAGAATGAAATCAGGCGATGATTCTTCTTCTCTGCACGCTCGTGCTCTGCGGCAGTCTGCTAAACTGTACGAATAAAATACCTCGTATTTTTGGGAGCATTGTATAATCAGTCGGGAAACATCAGATCAAGCGGATATTTGGCTTTGATGAAGTTTAACCCTCTGAAGAAGTAATGGAGCTCTTGGATTATTAAATGCAGGTTCGTATCCAGTCTTTCGGAAGTCCCCTTCTGATTAACAACTACGCAATGTATTGATGAATATCATTAATTCTCAAATGTCAATTAAAGTAAATTGTTACACACCTTTTGTATCAAGGAGCAAAAAAAAAAAAAAAAAAAAAAAAAAAACCACACACACACACACACACACACACCCTTACCCTTTTAATCATACAATTTCATATCAGTTATCTTTTGTCATAAATCTCAATATTCAAATTACAATTCCTCAAACAATCTCGGAAGCTTTTTTCTAACAACCACCAGAGAGAGTACTACAAAGAATAATTATGCGCTCATGGCATAGATATTGTATGAAACTACTTTGCGCATGGATTCTGCGACTATGAAGATAGGAAATTAGTAAACGTCATTCAAGGGTAGAATTGTATCAGAATAATTCATCGAATATAAAGAGATATTACACAGTCATGACAAAACTCATTCTACCTGGTACACCAAGATATAAGAGATAGACAAATTACTGTTACTGCTGGACTTTAAGAATAATGTAACCATTCAAATTCCAAAGAAAGCAGTTGCTGATCGGTGTGAATATTATTGAACTAGTATATTACTGAACTAGTATTATTAAGTCACGGCTGCAAAGTAAATACAAGAATTATTTACAGAATCATGGAAAATGGTGGAAATTAACCAGTTTGGGTTCCAGGGGAATGCAGGAACATACAGGGCAGTAAATACTGTATCATCAATTTTAGGTTCATACATTTGTATATTTAGAGAAAGCTTTTGGCAATGTTGACTGGAGTATAAATACAGGAATTATACTGTGTTGTAAGGCAGCTGAAGTGAAATACAGGGAGCAGTTGGTTATCTACAACTAATATTGACATCAGACTTTAGTTATAAATGTTGAAGGGCATCAAAGGAAAGTAGTAGCTGAGATAGTAGTGAGAAAGTGTTAACCTCTCCCCAATGTTTTTCAATATTTGCATCAAGAAGCTGTACAGGAAACCACGGAGGTATTCACACAAGACAAGACAAAGAATTAAAAACTTTTTGAGGCCTGCTAACAACACTGTAAAGACAGCAAAGGAAATAGAAGAGCAGTTGAATGGAAAAGACAGTGATTTGGAAAGAGGTTATAACATTAATATCAACAGTAGCAAAATAAGGGTAATGGCATGCAGTCCAATTATATCAAGTAATGCTGAAGAAATTAGATTGGGAGATTATGCATTAAAAGTAGTTGGTGAGTTTTGCTATTTGGGCAGAAAAATAGTTCATGATTGCATAAGTATGGAAGATGCAAAATGCAAACTGGCAATAGGAAGAAAAGCATTTGTGAGAAAGAGAAATTTGTTAATATCCAACATAAACTTAAGTGTTATCAAGTATTTTCTGAAGATATTTGACTAGAGTATAGCCTCGTGTGGAAGTGAAATATAGATGATAAACATTTCAAACAAGGAAAGAACAGAAGCTTTTGAAATGAGTTGTTACAGAAGGATGCTGGGCACTAGGTGAATACATCAAGTAACTAATGAGGTACTGAATCAAAATGGGGGAAAAAGAAATTTGTGGCACAATTTGACCAAAAGAAGGGATTGGTGTAGAACACATCTGAACCACCAGCCAATCTCCAACTAATGGTGAAAATGACTACAAATTTTAAACAACTGATCCTTGAATGTGGAGTCAAATTGCTGCTTTAAGGCAGCTCATGTATCACTAGCTGTTTCCTTTTTCATTACCACTGATACACTTCATAAACAACAGCACTTGTCGTCATACACACTGTATAAATGTTTGCCTTAGGAAACAAATCAAACAGTTCCTTGAGCTTGTTGATTTGTATTTCTTCAGCACCTTCTTTGAGTGGCTGGAGCTTCAGTAATGTTTTGTCAATGACATTCAAAACACCTTCATGGTACTTGAATACCTTCCTTTTCCAGCCTCACCAGTCAAATTCTTGGAGTAATGATTTATGTACCTTATAAAGCAATGTACCCATTTCTGCAGACCTTGATCTAAGTGTACACTATATGATCACAAGTTACTATCTGAATGCAAATCTGCAGCTGTTAATGTTTCTAGTGTCAAAATTCAACTGACAGTGCTCTAAACTCATTTGTCAACACATTAACATCAACTTGCAACTGTATTTTCTAGCATGTTTAAAATTTTTCTTTTTAACGCTTAACTGTACTAAACAGGTTTAGAAGGTGATTTGCCAACAACAGTTCACTGAAACTGGACCCGTAACCTGTAAAGCTGAATAGTTTCCAGACCAACAGTAGTTTGCAGTCTGTAGTTTTACAGAGAATATTTACTCTCAATCATAAATTATACCAAAAAAAACTGAAAATTACACAGAGAGATGCTTTTCTCATCAGTAACTGCTATTGACCTTCCTCATTAAACAATCAAATACAAATATATTTATGACAGTAACAATTATGATGTAACTTCTTCATTTGTAATAACACTTTTCTGCAGACGAAAAAGACTTACATTTATTGTTCACTATTATTTTAGTGCTACAATTTTATTCGTGTGTTTGATTATATTGATAATTTAATTTTTAATGGTGTGTGTTGTGTCATGAAGATGAATAGTATTTAAAAACTTACAAGTTCAGTTACAATAGTGTGGTAGTTCCCTTGTCATGTGAATATTCCCATGACATGGTACTGAATTCTTAAAAAAATACATATTTTTATATTGTTCTTCTGTTGGTAAAATTTATCAGTATGTTATAATTTCGGACTAATATCCATAACAATTATTTGCTGCAGAAGTTCTGAACACATTCTGAGTCTGAATATAATAAATTTCTTTAAAATAAATATAATAAATTTTCTTAATACAGAAAAGCTTGTAACCACAAATCTGTACATATTTAGAAAGCATCACTCAAGCCAAACTCAGCTCACCTTTTTTTCACATGATATCCTATAAACCATGGGTGGAGGACAACAGGAAGATTCCATATTCCTAAATTTCCAGAAAGTGTCCACTGCACACTGTTGACAAAGGTCAGAGCACGTGGATAAGGTTCCTAGACATGTAAGTGGTTTGAAGACTTCTTAGATAATAGATGCCAGAGTGTTGTCATTGACAGTGGGTGTTCATCAGAGACAAGTGTATTACCATGAGTGCCACACGGAAGTGTGATAGGACCACTGTTACTCTATATTCACATAAATGATCTGACAGACAGACTACACTGCAATTTATTGCCGTTATCTGATGACGTTTTGCTCTATGGGAGAGTGTTGTCATTGAGTGACTGTAGGAGGAGACAATGTGACCTGAACAGAATTTCTAGGTGGTGTGATGAACTGCAACTTGCTATAAGGGCAGAAAAATGTAGGTTAATACAGGTGACTAGGAAAAGCAGTACTGCAACTTCCTAGTACACCATTAGTAGTGTGCTGCTTGACATAATCATATCACTCAAATATCTAGGCATAACATTGAAAAGTGATATGAAATGGAATGGGCGTACCAGACTGGCAGTAGGGAAGGCAAATGCTCAGCATTGTTCTATTGGAAAAAGTTTGGGAAAATGTAGCTCACTTGTAAAGTAGATAGCATATAGAATAGTGTCACCCATTCTTTTGAACAGCTCAACTGTTTGGGATCCCCAAAAGGTCAGAATAAAGGAAGACATTAAAGCAATTCAGAGACATGCTGTTAGATTTGCTACCAGTAAATTTAATCAGCACACAAGTATTAAAGAGATGCTACTTAAAACTGAAATGAGAATCCCTGGAGGGAAGCCTATCTTCTTTTCACAAAGCAGTGTGGTGGAAATTTTGAGAACCAACATTTGAGGCTGAGTCCAGATCGGTTCCACAGCCATCAATGTATATTTTGCATCTGGAAAGTGGGGCTTCTACAGAGGCTTATAAACAGCTGTTTTTCTGTCACACTGTTTGCGAGTGGAACAGGAAAGTAAATGAATTGTAACAGAACATGGTATCTTCTACCGTGCCCTGTATAGTGACTTGCAGAGTGTGTGTGTTTGTGCAGTTGTAGAATCATTAGTTTCATTAATGGAGGGAGGTCTGGTGGATAAAAATTGTAGATGCACAGTAAGACTGGACTACAGCAAGCAGTTCAAATAAATGTAGTTTATAGTCATTAGGTGAAGATAAAGAGGCTTCTCAAGGTTTCGCTAGTGTGGCGAGCTGCATCAAAGCAGTCTACAGACTGAAGACAGCAACAAACAAACAATCAAAGTGCCATGAGATTTATATGTGTATTAGGTATTTATGGACGAGGTAAAAGCTGACAGGCAGTTAGCATTCTTACAAAACAGTTACTATATGCTAAGTTACAAATTATGGAAATAATCACTGACATAGTATAAAATATGGGAAGGGAATATGAATGTATTTGTGAGATTAATGGTATTATATCTTAACAATGTTTCAAACATTATGTAGAAAGTCTTTGGTGTTATTCTAGTTCTTCTGTTTCTGTCGAAATAAAGGATCTTGCATCAAAATTCTTGTGTGCGTTATTTTCATGCTTTTAATGAATAAAACAGCAATTTCACAGGGCTATTCATAAAGAAGGAAGAGATTTCTGGTATTTATCGGTTTCAAGCTACAAAATATAGAAACATGACTCAAATTTTCCTGGAAAGAGAAAATTCAAATTTTTATTATTCAATGTGAGCACCATGTGTTATACGACAAATATCAAAATGGTGGCCCATTGCATGCTACACACAAAGCAGCTGGTCTTCATTTGAATCACCTTCATGTTGAGGAAATAAACAGTTTTGAAGCAAGTCTAGTTCTAGAATTCAAAATTTAAACTGTTGTATGTCCAGAAACCTTGGAATTGTGGTGCTACCGTTTGTAATTAGGAAGATATAAATTTCTCAAATCTGTTTCTTGATTTTGAATAGCCCTGTATACTAATCAGCTTGTGATGATTTGACACCCATGGTTGTTCCCACTGCCAATTAACAAAATGGTTCAAATGGCTCTGAGCACTATGGGGCTTAACTTCTGAGGTCATCAGTCCCCTAGAACTTAGAACTACTTAAACCTAACTAACCTAAGGACGTCACACACATCCATGCCCAAGGCAGGATTCAAACCTGCAACTGTAGCGATTGCGGGGTTCCAGACTGTAGCGCCTAGAACCGCTTGGCCACCCCCGCATGCGCCAATTAACACTTGACATAGAAGTTACCTGGTAATACCGATGAATGGTGTCCTTGATCCACTGTCACATGTAGCTGCTAATATGTATTCACATTTTAGAAGCTCTGTTTTATTCTTGACATTATTGCAAAAATGAAATTATGTCTCCACTCCTTGTAACAGTGGCCATGAAATGTGACTTGTAACAGCATATATTTCAAGATACATGTGTATTATTGTGATAAAATTAACAACATTTAAATACTTAATTACTACTATAGATATGGGGCTTTCACGCTACAGTATGTATGTGTAGTACCTAACTTCACTTAATTCTGCAAGCGTGACGTTGCATATGCATGTTGCCTAATACAGGGGCATTAGAGGAGAGAGATGATTTGTCAGTAGAAACCCAACACAGCTTCTTACCATGATCAACAGCAGCAAAACAGACACACACACACACACACACACACACACACACACACACACACACACACACACAGAGTCTGTCAGTAAATTATTTCTCATGTATCATCTTCAATGCTATACTCTTTTTTGTGCAAAACAGTGCCGTAAGACGGGATGGACAGTTATAAAGAAATAATATTGTCTTGTCCTGACAGGGAGTAAGGATTACATGTTTGACTGACAAGGGCCTACCTCAATTGATGCAACTGAAGAGCGACTTTCATGCAGGCAGTTGCAGGACTCAAACATGTAAAGAACCAACCAGCTAAAAGGGTGCTCCAAGACAGAACTCAGTGTAATTCTCAAGGAAACTTAGGGCCAATGAAAGCCAGTCCCATAATGATGCTTCTTGAGTAAATGATTGCACAAATGCTTCTGCTGTCTTCCCAAGAAAGCTCTTAGATACAAAGTACACTTAATGTGATATTTCATCTCTTAATATTGGATTCTGGGACACCTCCCATCTCGTTGGTAAAATATTATACACACTGACCTCAGAGACTATAAAATTTTTCTTGTCATCTTATCGGTAGTGCCAATGGTTTATTATTTCCGTTTATTTACATTCATTTTACGTTTTCATGTGACTACAACTCACAATGTTAAGGCTGGCATCTTTCTTCATTGTCAACAGAAATATACAACATAACACTCATTTTAAATTTTTACCTCTGACCACATCTCACAACATTATGACTGCTATCATTATTTATTTCCAACAGTGTTATACATATTTTCACAGAATATGTCAATATTTTACCACTACATTGTATCATTTTGGGCATTATTGTGTGAAATCTGGTTTTGGAGAAAGGGATTCAGTTTCCTTAGTTCTCCTGACCCAACGGTCTATACTTGCTATTCCACACATTTCCTTACCGCTATTTCGACAACATTTACAATAAACATATAGGCAACACAAGATTATTAATACACATAAAATAGTGGATCCTGAGTATCCCCTGTGGAATACTTGCCCATAGACCATGCTTTGAAGGCTTCATTTGTTGGTAATTTCCTCTTGCATTTCATCAGTTATATGCCCAACAACTTTAAGAGTTGGCCAACTGGAGAACTTTGTTGTAAAGGTAGTATTACAGGTATTCCTGAGAGTTTCAGCTTCTCATATTCTATAATACAACAGTCTATTTACATCATTGGCCTATTTGAGTTTGGACTCAGTTCCAGTGCTTGCAGAAAAATGTTAATGAATGAGTCCACCTTTTTGTAAGTACACAAATTATTGGTTTCCTTTATCACCCAAACGTGGTTCACCACAGTTGTAGCATCCTCAGTGGGTATCTTATTATTTTCCTGAAAATAAATACATACAAGTTCTTTTTAGGTTATGGAATATGATGCATCACATAATGTTGTCATTTAAATCATATGTGCACTTTAGATTTTATTTTACTCTCAGTGTGTCATGTGCCTGCACAGCAAAATAAGCCACAAGTCTAAATCAGAACACAAGACATCAGCATACACGAGGCATTTTAGAAAACCGTCTGCAATAATTTTATCATCCGATCTATAACTTGTGTATTTTGTTAAAATTCACAGCATATGTTCGTCTCTGTCCTTACTGTTGTGGGATTTTCCTAGTTCTTAGCTGTGACAAGTTTGATTTATATATCAAACGGAATTTCGTGTAACTGATCTGGACCTGTGGACAATGAGAACGATTTTGTGAAGCTTTTGTTTGTATATTCATGGATTCTGTTTTAAATTTTGATAGTATTTATTCACGTTTTCTCCTGTTCGTTTGCAAATACTACGTCCTGTTACTTCGCAGTAGCTTGGACACACCCATTTCCCTGCACAAAGTTACGTCTCTGATGCCCTTCCGATTGTCGTTTCTCGTTTGATTAATGTATTCTTTCTCTTTGACGCCGCGAACTTTTAAATGTCGTCCTTCAGTACATGCAGCAGGTCTCACAGACCCTTGTAGTTTCTATCTTTCTGAATTTGCATTTAGTTATATATTATGGAGGAAAGCGTTATTAAATGAAGTAATATCATTACAAATCTGTTTAGTAAATATATTTAAAGGATAAATTTAATATTTTGGTCAACAATATTTACACAAATGGAGATACATAAAATTTAACTGTTATCAAAATAATGGATGTATTCAATCAGATATTTTGTCGATACAGTCTTGGCACACAGCAACAGAATGTTCAAGGCAAATGAATTCCTTGCAGTTCTTACAAATATATCTTGTTTTTCTGTTTTCGCTTCTGCAATCCACACACCGTCCTCGTGAAGTCGCAATTGATTCCACTTCAGAAATTTTCACGCTGTGAAGCTCTCCAATTCTTTCAGTTATCTTCCTTGGCAATGTTTGTCACATTACTCTTTGCTGAAGATGATCACGCAGAAGCGAAAATAAAGCTGCCTCGAAAACTCTCTTCTTCTCAGTTGTTCTTTCTGATTTGAGTTGTAAATAATAGCAGCTGTGTGTTCATGATGCGATAAAAAACAACCATTGGACATCTTCTTGTGTTTCTAGCTACATGGTATTTGCACTCATTCCGTCTACAACGTCAACTCCATCCTTAGTAAGGTTACTTTTTTATCATTCCCTGTATGCTCGTCAATATTTCATTGTGGTGCATCGTTGACAGTAGTAATGCCACTCTATTTCGTTTCGGCACATATGAGACTAAGGTGCAATTTTTCTTAAACCCAAACATAGATGACTTTTCTTGTCGGATTTCAGTGTTAATAAATCCCCTTGGTACTTATCTCTTGTTCTTCCTCAGGGTACCAACGATGGTCATCTTCTTCGTAATCAATGTGTTTGCACGCTCGTAACTTGTAAAATAACTGTCGCAAGTTATGTTGCGGCCTGTATTCAGGATAGGTTGGCAAAGTCTCTGAACAAGTTCAACTGGTCTGTTGTCCTGTCTGTAAGGACCTTCACACTGTTGCGCAACATACACCTCCATGTTGAATGTATAAAACATTCTGACATCCACTGCTGCAAAAGTCTATACTCCATACTTGTTTGGCTTATTTGGCATGTAATGTCGGAATCTGCATCTTCCACGGAATGCTTCTAGTTTTTCATCAGCTGTCATGTATTTAGAAACTCTATAAGCCTTCAGAAAGTTTACAAAAATTAGACTGAACACCTGTCTTATCGCCACCATGTGATCTGGTTTCTCCCTTTCCATTCTGGTTTGTTTATAGTCGAATCGGAGGCATCGAAGGAGAAAACAGAATCTGTTTATGCCCATTGTGGGATGAAATATTTCAACTGCTGTGCCATCTGTTCACCACAAATTTTGTAGACTTAGTCGATGGGCACGCATTACATCAGCGTAGTACAATAATCCCAATAAGGCCTTTATTTCACCTTTATTAGTTTGTTGTGCATCTCTTTCCCTTGAAAAGTTCCCCTGGATACTTTGAATATACATATTAGCGCAGTCAACGAGTATTTGCATAATGTTTTCATCAAAAAATAGTTCCCAGCACTGTAGAGGATTTGTAGCACTTTTCGCAGCACCTTTCACACCTGGGAAATGAGCTATGATGTTATGACAACGTGTGCAGGAGTTCTTTGGCGGAGCACGTGAGTTTCACACTGTTCCGTCTTTACCGACAAACACACAACTGTCAGCACCACAATCACTGTCTTCTGAATCATTGTTTTTTGTATCAACTGCACTTACAAGATCGGCCGTTTCGTCACGCAAACAACCGTGACATGTCCACGGAAAATCATCGCTGACGAATTTTAGATATACTTTCGCGCACCTTTCGTGGACCAGTAGTTGCATTCGATACACAGAATACAATTCATCACACCGTTTTCCCATTCTCTACACGCAGAACTGTTCATTTTTTGCCTTTTTAACGAGAGATAAGCGTTACTACACTTGTCTATCGGCGCCATTTTGCTGCAAAATGAAACATTATACGAACTACTGCACTGTTTAGAGAAAAGTTATTAAAAAGTCCAGAAGAAAATGCATTATGTCTGGGATTAGTGCAGCTGATAATAAAATTAAAACAATTTGGGATATTGTTAAAAGCGAAACAGGGCAACTGAGAGCACAGGAAGACTGTATTTCTGTCAAACTCAGTTGAAAGTCTGTCAGCAAGAAGTCAGAAGGAGAAAACATTTTTAACAATGATTTTTTAAGTGTTTTAGAGAAAATAGGATCCAGCTATTCACTAGAAAATGCAAGGCTGTATGGGGAAGAGGCAATAACTATGCAGTATGGAAAAACAAATTTAACCCACCTATCCTACTAAAATGGGAAAAATAATACATTGACTCAAAAGTAATAGCTCACATGGAATTGACGGCATTTTCAACAGAGTACTAAAAGCTTGTTCTCAACAGATTAGTAGGATTCTCAGCAACATATGTGGCAGCTCACTGAAACAGGGCATTTTTCCAGAAGGACTAAAATATGATATTGTTAAACCATTGTATAAAAAAGGGGATACATCTGTTACTAACAACTACTGCGGAATCTCACTTCTGATAGCTTTATTCAAAATTTTTGAAAAAATAATGTATTGAAGAGTAACATGACATATTAGTAAAAATGAAGTATGACACTAATAAAATGTCAGTTTGGTTTTCAGAAATGTTTTTCAACAGGAAATATTATATACGCTTCTACTGATCAAATATTAACTTCACTGAGTAACCAAACATCATCCATTGGGATATTTTCTAATCTTTCAAAGGCTTTTCAGTGTGCAATCACGAAATTCTTCTAGATAAGCATAAGTCTTGTGGTATGACTTCACATATAACTCGAAGAATGCAGAAGGTTGAAATCAACAGTGTAGATAGTCTGTAAAAATCAGCAGAGTCCTCTAACTGGGGAGGTATCACGAATAGTGTCCCACAGGTTTCAGTCTTAGGTTCTTATTGTTCATGATATATATTAAAGACTTGCCACTCTATATTCATGAAGATGCAAAGCTAGTTTTTTTTGCTGATCATACAAGTATAGTAACTACACCCAAAAAACAAGAACCAGCTGAGGAAATTGTGAATAATGTATTTCAGAAAATTATTAAGTGGTTGTCTGCAAATGACCTATCACTAAATTTTGAGAAAACACAGTATATACAATTCTGTACACTAAAGTAAATGGCATAAAACCATTTATAAATATAGACTATGAATGGAAGTCTGTTGCTAATTCAAGATTTGTGGGTGTGTGCATTGATAGTGACAGACATATCAGTAAAGTAGCTTACTATGCCTATTTTTATTCATTGCTTTCATATGGCGCTGCGGTCGGCAACACCTATATATGACAACAAGTGTCTGGCACGGTTGTTACATCGGTACTGCCGCTACAATGGCAGGTTATCAATATTTAAGTGAGTTTCAACGTGGTATTATAGTCGGCGCACGAGCGATGGGACACGCCATCTCCGAGGTAGCGATGAAGTGGGGATTTTCCCGTACAACCATTTCGCTAGTGTACTGTGAATATCAGGAATCCAGTCAAACATCAAACCTCCGATGTCAATGCGGCTGGAAAAAGATCCTGCAATAACGGGACCAACGACGACTGAAGAGAATCGTTCAACATGGCAGAAGTGAAACTCATCCGCAAATTGCTGCAGATTTCAATGCTGGGCCAGCAACGGCTGTCAGCTTGGGAACCATTCAACGAGATGTCATCGATATGGGCTTTCGGAGCTGATGGTCCACTAGTGTGCCCTTGATCACTGCAAAACACAAAGCTTTACGCTTCGCCTCAGACCGTCAACACCGACGTTGGACCGTTTATAAGTGGAAACATGTTGCCTGGTCAGAAGAGTCTCGCTTCAAATTGTATCGAGCTGATAGACGTTCACGGGTATGGAGACAACCTCATGAATGCAAGGATCCTGAATGTCAGCAAGGAACTGTTCAAGCTGGTGGAGGCTTTGTAAAGATGTGAGGCGTGTGCAGTTGGTGTGAAATGGGATGCCTGATACGTGTAGGTGCGACTCTGACAGGTGACGCGTACGTAAGCATCCTGTGTTATCACCTGTATCCATTCACGTCAATTGTGCACTCCAATTAACTTGGGCAATTCCAGCAGGACAGTGCGACACCCCACATGTCCAGAACAGCTACAGAGTGGCTCCAGGAACACTCTTCTGAGTGTTAACACTTCCGCTGGTCACCAACCTCTCCAGACATGAACATTATCGAGCATATCTGGGATGCCTTGCAACTAGCTGTTCAGAAGAGATCTCCACCCCCTCGTACTCTTACCGATTTATGGACAGCCCTGCAGGATTCATGGTGGCAGTTCCCTTCAGCCCTACTTCAGACATTAATCGAGTACATGCCATGTTGTATTGCAGTTCTTTCTCGTGCCCAGGAGGGGCCCTACACATTACTGTATTCACTCGACGTATCGCCCATTTTGCTTTCATTTTTCAAACAAACAAAGTATGGACAACGAGTTCCATCTACTGCGAAAGCTGCAGAACCCTGACAAAACCATGAGTCTGAATGGAAAAACAATTCAGAATCGGTTCGTTCACATGCGAAAGTGTAGTGGTTTCTAAAGGTGAATATCCTGAGAAACAGAAAACGATTTGTACTAAAACAATTTTACTTTTATTGTTTTCGTAAAAATCAAAGAACAGCGGCCCTCTTCTAAGACAAGCGGTTCACTGTTTGCAGTATCCTTTATTTGCTCTCAGTATAGTATTGTCATGTAGCTTGCTGTTCGTGAACTATATTCCCTCGCTCCCTCAACACCCTGATTATTAAATGAAAATTTCTTTCGCTACGAGCAGCCCCAGACCTACGATATTTCCGAACCAGGGCAATAACTTTGATAATCGATTTTTCAAAAATATGTTCATTTTTTAGCGCACATCTTTCTGAAGAGGTTGATGCATGAAACGTATATGCTTGTGGAAATGTAAGACAGGTTTCTTGATCTAAAGTGTGCCAAAGCGCATTGCCATGTCTCTTCACACAGCATTCTTCTATCGCTCGTCACTGTTCTGCGGAATTCAGATACATTTTGTAATGAAAGCCATCGAACCTATACTCAGGACAGTTGAAATTAAAGTGTCCTGTGGTGTCCCTGCTGATCCTAGTTGGCTGGATTTGCATCCTATCCCCCTTTAAAAAATACAATTAACACGGGGTGGGATTATTTGTGACTGGGAATAAGAAATCTTCAGAAAATATGCACTCTTGATTGCCTGTTAGATAATAACTTTCTCTTTTGTGTGACATAAAATTTAATATGTTGTTGTGGTTGTGGGCCGGCCATAGTGGCCATGTGGTTCTAGGCGCTACAGTCTGGAACCGAGCGACCGCTACAGTCCCAGGTTCGAATCCTGCCTCGGGCATCGATGTGTGTGATGTCTTTAGGTTAGTTAGGTTTAATTAGTTCTAAGTTCTAGGCGACTGATGACCTCAGATGTTAATTCGCATAGTGCTCAGAGCCATTTTTTTCGTTGTGGTTGTGGTCTTCAGTCCTGAGACTTGTTTGATGCAGCTGTCCATGCTTCTCCATCCTGTGCAAGCTTCTTCATCTCCCTGTACCTACTGCAACCTACATCCTTCTGAATCTGCGTAGTGTATTCATCTCTTGGTCTCCCTCTACGATTTTTACCCTCCACGCCGCCATCCAATACTAAATTGGTGATCCCTTGATGCCTCAGAACATGTCCTACCAACCGATCCCTTCTTCTAGTCAAGGTGTGCCACAAATTTCTCTTCTCCCCAATCCTGTTCAATACCTCCTCATTAGATATGTGATCTACCCATCTAATCTTCAGCATTCTTCTGTAACACCACATTTCGGAAGCTTCTCTTCTCTTCTTGCCCAAACTATTTATCATCCATGTTACACACCCATACAAATACTTCCAGAAACGACTTCCTGACACTTAAGTCTATATTCGATGTTAACAAATTTCTCTTCTTCAGAAACGCTTCCTTTGCCATTGCCAGTCTACATTTTATATCCTCTCTACTTCGACCATCATCAGTTATTCTGCTCCCCAAATAGCAAAATTCATTTACTACTTTAAGCGTCTCATTTCCTTATCTAATACCCTTAGCATCACCCGACATAATTAGACTACATTCTATTATTCTCGTTTTGCTTTTGTTCATGTTCATCTTATATCCTCCTTTCAAGACACTTTCCATTCCGTTCTACTGCTCTTCAAAGTCCTTTGCTGTCTCTGACAGAATTACAATGTCATCAATGAACCTCTACATTTTTATATCTACTCCATGGACTTCAATACCTGCTCCGAATTTTCTTTTGTTTCCTTTACTGCTTGCTCAATATACAGATTGAATAACATTGGGGATAGGCTACAATCCCGTCTCACTCCCTTCCCTACCACTGCTTCCCTTTCATGTCCGTCGACTCTTATAACTGCCATCTGGTTTCTGTACAAATTGTAAATAGCCTTTCGGTCCCTGTATTTTACCCCTGCCACCTTTAGAATTTGAAAGAGAGTATTCCAGTCAACATTGTCAAAAGCTTTCTCTAAGTCTACAAATGCTAGAACGTAGGTTTGCCATTCCTTAATCAATTTCTAAGATTAGTCGTAGGGTCAGTATTGCCTCACGTGTTCCAACATTTCTAAGGAATCCAAACTGATCTTTGCTGAGGTCGGCTTCTACCAGTTTTTTGGTTAAACACTGGACTCGCATTTGGAGGCCGACGGTTCAATCCCGCATCCGGCCATCCTGATTTAGGTTTTCCGTGATTTCCCTAAATCGCATCAGGCAAATGCCGGGATGGTTCCTTTCAAAGGGCGCGGCCGACTTCCTTCCCCGTCTTTCCCTAATCCGAAGAGTCCGATGACCTAGCTGTCTGGTCTCCTTCCCCAAAACAACCAACCAACCTACCAGTTTTTCCATTCGTCTGTAAAGAATTTGTATTAGTATTACGCAACTGTGACTTATTTAACTGATAATTCAGTAATTTCCTAATCTGTCAACACCTGCTTCCTTTGGGATTGGAATTATTATATTCTTCTTGAAGTCTGAGGGTATTTCGCCTGTCTCTTACATCTTGCTCACCAGATGGTAGAGTTTTGTCAGGACTGGCTCTCCCAAGGCCGTCAGTACTTCCAATGGAATGTTGTCTACTCCCGGGGCCTTGTTTCGACTCAGGTCTTTCAGTGCTCTGTTAAACTCTTCAGGCAGTATCGTATCTCCCACTTCATCTTCATCTACATCCTTTTCCATTTCCATAATATTGTCCTCAAGTACGTCGCCCTTGTATAGACCCTCTATATACTCCTTCCACCTTTCTGCTTTCCCTACTTTGCTTAGAACTGGGTTTCCATCAACGCTCTTGATATTCATACAAGTGGCTCTCTTTTCTCCAAAGGTCTCTTTAATTTTCCTGTAGGCAGTATCTATCTTACCCCTAGTGAGATAAGCCTCTACATCCTTACATCTGTCCTCTAGCCATCCCTGCTTAGCCATTTTGCACTTCCTGTCGATCTCATTTTTGAGACGTTATCACTCAGAAATGCCCACTATGTCGCACGCTGCAGCTATGTAGAGTTATTCAGGTTTGAAATCTTTTGAATACATTAAAACACAAAAAAATATATACAAGCTGCAGTTTTAAACCAGAAAAACAATTCTTAATGGTAGAACACATGTTACAGTACTGCTCATATAGAGCAGCCTTCCGCAGTCGTAGACCAATCTGTTGCACTGGTCGCATGGCAACACGTTAGGTACAGCCCAACCAGCTTACAAAACAACAAGCTCCTTCTTCAACACACTATCACAAAATGGCCCATTTTACGCCAACTGTGAATCTAGCCAACCTTTTTCATGCAATATGTTAAATCATATATTAATGTATAGCCCTGCAAACAGTCAATAACCCTGAAGATCAAAAAGCACATTGCAACACTTTTAAGCACACAAGACATTTGCATTGCAACTTTAACCATCAAATGGTTTAAGTAGGAGGCTTACTGAAATGCTCTAGCTGTGTGCAAAGCAGTAAAAGCACAGATCATTATTGGGGTAAAATAAAATTACTCCTCTAAGATTACATTTAAAATGGCACTGCATAATTTGACCTGTTTGCGCACACAGTTGAGCAGAGGTAATCAGAATGTAGTCAAGTAATGCAAGAGCGACTGTCATCAGTAATTTGACTGACTCACACGACTAAAAACGCTGCTATTCAATACGACATACTTCAAACAACATAACAGCCTTTACCAAAGTCATGCTTATAGAACGTGCCAGACATTTCGGTTTAAATAAATAGATATTACTCCAGCATATTTGCTGGATACAAGGTTTCATAAGTTAGACCCAGTGTATAATGGAGTAGACACAGGTAGTACTTGTAAGCAAAACGGTACCTACCGGGTAAAGAGCTCCCACACACAAAGTGTGACAGCACATTTGAGATATCACAGCTCAAAACGAAAGTCGTAAAGGCTCACCCAATAGTTAATCGTACAGGAACAATCCTGGTTGAGAATACAACTTAGACACCAGAATTAATGCAACTGAAGGTGGCAGCGGTAGACTGAAGTATTGGAATGGTGATAGGATGCAGGTGGTTGTATTCAGGCCTCAGCATAGCTACACTGTCCTCCATAAGTAGCATGGCCCGAGTTCTGCTATTAGCTAGTCTCAGCAGAAGCACTGTCAGCAACGAACAAAGTCGAGTCAAATATGTGTACATTACATGTGTTTGAAACATAATTCTGATATACTTACTTAAACTCTCTCCATCTGAACAGATCTCGGAAGACCGAATGGTAACAACAGAGAGCCATGGCATTCTCTGGCAATAAGTGGAACTGGATGTGGATATTGAAGGTCATGTGGTCGGTGCACCGCTGTCCCAGCCATTGTCAGTTTTTGTGATCAGAGCTGCTACTTCTCAGTCAACTAGGTGCTCAGTTGGTCTCACAAGAGCTGAGTGCAACCTTCTTGCTATAGGCACTCAGCAAACCTAGATGGTCACCCACCCAAGTGTTAGAGAAGCTCAACATCCCTAAACTTCAGTGATCTGACGGGAACCGGTGTTACCACTGTGACAAGGCTGTTGTTTCCTTATATCCAAATAATGTACCCACCTCTACTAAACACACGTCATATGCAGTTCTATATATGATGAAACGAATTATGTTTATAGACATCTCTTCCATATAAGGGACTTGCAACTTTCATTGGAGTTTTGAGTTTGAGCTGTAACGTACCTCCAGAATGGAGAGTGTGTTGACCCTTTCTTGTGCCTTCTCTGTGCCCCAATGCAGTCGATCACAATCGCCTATTTAGACGCGTGCAGAACGATTTAAAGGAGAGTCGAAGCAGCAGTGAGACATGGGGGAAGTTATGCTGATTACCAAGAGAGGGCAGTGACCATGTCAGTTGTCATTGTGGCAATGCCGGTCATGCTATGGTCAGTGGTGGGCCGTGCAAGCCTGGATTCTGTTTAGGCCGAGTATGGATGCAACACTCGTTAGTTGGCAACGTGGCGTGAAATTTCTAGCTAATAGAGGAACTGGGGCCTTGCCACTTCTGGAGGACAGTGTAGCTATGCTGAGGCCTGAATACAACCACCTGCATCCTATCACCATTCCAATACTTCTGTCTACCGCTGCCACCTTCAGTTGCATTAATTCTGGTGTCTAAGTTG
This sequence comes from Schistocerca serialis cubense, assembly GCF_023864345.2. Taxonomy (NCBI): domain Eukaryota; kingdom Metazoa; phylum Arthropoda; class Insecta; order Orthoptera; family Acrididae; genus Schistocerca; species Schistocerca serialis. Next base: position 212,316,138 of record NC_064644.1, read on the forward strand.
TATTCTCAACCAGGATTGTTCCTGTACGATTAACTATTGGGTGAGCCTTTACGACTTTCGTTTTGAGCTGTGATATCTCAAATGTGCTGTCACACTTTGTGTGTGGGAGCTCTTTACCCGGTAGGTACCGTTTTGCTTACAAGTACTACCTGTGTCTACTGCATTATACACTGGGTCTAACTTATGAAAACTTGTATCCAGAAAATATGCTGGAGTAATATCTGTTTATTTAAACCCAAATGCCTGGCAAGTTCTATAAGCATGACTTTGGTAAAGTCTGTTATGTTGTTTGAAGTATGTCGTATTGAATAGCAGCGTTTTTAGTCGTGTGAGTCAGTCAAATTACTGATGACAGTCGCTCTTGCATTACTTGACTACATTCTGATTACCTCTGCTCAACTGTGTGCGCAAACAGGTCAAATTATGCAGTGCCATTTTAAATGTAATCTTAAAGGAGTAATTTTATTTTACCCCAATAATGATCTGTGCTTTTACTGCTTTGCACACAGCTAGAGCATTTCAGTAAGCCTCCTACTTAAACCATTTGATGGTTAAAGTTGCAATGCAAATGTCTTGTGTGCTTAAAAGTGTTGCAATGTGCTTTTTGATCTTCAGGGTTATTGACTGTTTGCAGGGCTATACATTAATATATGATTTAACATATTGCATGAAAAAGGTTGGCTAGATTCACAGTTGGCGTAAAATGGGCCATTTTGTGATAGTGTGTTGAAGAAGGAGCTTGTTGTTTTGTAAGCTGGTTGGGCTGTACCTAACGTGTTGCCATGCGACCAGTGCAACAGATTGGTCTACGACTGCGGAAGGCTGCTCTATATGAGCAGTACTGTAACATGTGTTCTACCATTAAGAATTGTTTTTCTGGTTTAAAACTGCAGCTTGTATATATTTTTTTGTGTTTTAATGTATTCAAAAGATTTCAAACCTGAATAACTCTACATAGCTGCAGCGTGCGACATAGTGGGCATTTCTGAGTGATAACGTCTCAAAAATGAGATCGACAGGAAGTGCAAAATGGCTAAGCAGGGATGGCTAGAGGACAGATGTAAGGATGTAGAGGCTTATCTCACTAGGGGTAAGATAGATACTGCCTACAGGAAAATTAAAGAGACCTTTGGAGAAAAGAGAGCCACTTGTATGAATATCAAGAGCGTTGATGGAAACCCAGTTCTAAGCAAAGTAGGGAAAGCAGAAAGGTGGAAGGAGTATATAGAGGGTCTATACAAGGGCGACGTACTTGAGGACAATATTATGGAAATGGAAAAGGATGTAGATGAAGATGAAATGGGAGATACGATACTGCCTGAAGAGTTTAACAGAGCACTGAAAGACCTGAGTCGAAACAAGGCCCCGGGAGTAGACAACATTCCATTGGAAGTACTGACGGCCTTGGGAGAGCCAGTCCTGACAAAACTCTACCATCTGGTGAGCAAGATGTAAGAGACAGGCGAAATACCCTCAGACTTCAAGAAGAATATAATAATTCCAATCCCAAAGGAAGCAGGTGTTGACAGATGCGAAAATTACCGAACTATCAGTTTAATAAGTCACAGTTGCAAATTACTAACATGAATTCTTTACAGACGAATGGAAAAACTGGTAGAAGCCGACCTCGGCAAAGATCAGTTTGGATTCCTTAGAAATGTTGGAACACGTCAGGCAATACTGACCCTACGACTTATCTTAGAAATTGATTAAGGAATGGCAAACCTACGTCCTAGAAGTTGTAGACTTAGAGAAAGCTTTTAACAATGTTGACTGGAATACTCTCTTTCAAATTCTAAAGGTGGCAGGGGTAAAATACAGGGACCGAAAGGCTATTTACAATTTGTACAGAAACCAGATGGCAGTTATAAGAGTCGATGGACATGAAAGGGAAGCAGTGGTAGGGAAGGGAGTGAGACGGGATTGTAGCCTATCCCCAATGTTATTCAATCTGTATATTGAGCAAGCAGTAAAAGAAACAAAAGAAAAATTAGGAGTAGGTATTAAATTCCATGGAGAAGAAATAAAAACGTAGAGGTTCGCCGATGACATTGTAATTCTGTCAGAGATGGCAAAGGACTTAGAAGAGCAGTTGAACGGAATGGAAAGTGTCTTGAAAGGAGGATATAAGATGAACATGAACAAAAGCAAAACGAGGATAATGGAATGTAGTCTAACTATGTCAGGTGATGCTGAGGGTATTGGATAAGGGAATGAGACGCTTAAAGTAGTAAATGAGTTTTGCTATTTGGGGAGCAGAATAACTGATGATGGTCGAAGTAGAGAGGATATAAAATGTAGACTGGCAATGGCAAAGGAAGCGTTTCTGAAGAAGAGAAATTTGTTAACATCGAATATAGACTTAAGTGTCAGGAAGTCTTTTCTGAAAGTATTTGTATGGAGTGTGGCCATGTATGGAAGTGTAATGTGGACGATAAATAGTTTGGGCAAGAAGAGAAGAGAAGCTTCCGAAATGTGGTGTTACAGAAGAATGCTGAAGATTAGATGGGTAGATCACATAACTAATGAGGAGGTATCGAACAGAATTGGGGAGAAGAGAAATTTGTGGCACACCTTGACTAGAAGAAGGGATCGGTTGGTAGGATATGTTCTGAGGCATCAAGGGATCACCAATTTAGTATTGGACGGCGGAGTGGAGGGTAAAAATCGTAGAGGGAGACCAAGAGATGAATACACTAAGCAGATTCAGAAGGATGTAGGTTGCAGTAGGTACAGGGAGATGAAGAAGCTTGCACAGGATGGAGAAGCATGGACAGCTGCATCAAACAAGTCTCAGGACTGAAGACCACAACCACAACGAAAAAAATGGCTCTGAGCACTATGCGACTTAACATCTGAGGTCATCAGTCGCCTAGAACTTAGAACTAATTAAACCTAACTAACCTAAAGACATCACACACATCGATGCCCGAGGCAGGATTCTAACCTGGGACTGTAGCGGTCGCTCGGTTCCAGACTGTAGCGCCTAGAACCACATGGCCACTAAGGCCGGCCCACAACCACAACAACATATTAAATTTTATGTCACACAAAAGAGAAAGTTATTATCTAACAGGCAATCAAGAGTGCATATTTTCTGAAGATTTCTTATTCCCAGTCACAAATAATCCCACCCCGTGTTAATTGTATTTTTTAAAGGGGGATAGGATGCAAATCCAGCCAACTAGGATCAGCAGGGACACCACAGGACACTTTAATTTCAACTGTCCTGAGTATAGGTTCGATGGCTTTCATTACAAAATGTATCTGAATTCTGCAGAACAGTGACGAGCGATAGAAGAATGCTGTGTGAAGAGACGTGGCAATGCGCTTTGGCACACTTTAGATCAAGAAACCTGTCTTACATTTCCACAAGCATATACGTTTCATGCATCAATCTCTTCAGAAAGATGTGCGCTAAAAAATGAACATATTTTTGAAAAATCGATTATCAAAGTTATTGCCCTGGTTCGGAAATATCGTAGGTCTGGGGCTGCTCGTAGCGAAAGAAATTTTCATTTAATAATCAGGGTGTTGAGGGAGCGAGGGAATATAGTTCACGAACAGCAAGCTACATGACAATACTATACTGAGAGCAAATAAAGGATACTGCAAACAGTGAACCGCTTGTCTTAGAAGAGGGCCGCTGTTCTTTGATTTTTACGAAAACAATAAAAGTAAAATTGTTTTAGTACAAATCGTTTTCTGTTTCTCAGGATATTCACCTTTAGAAACCACTACACTTTCGCATGTGAACGAACCGATTCTGAATTGTTTTTCCATTCAGACTCATGGTTTTGTCAGGGTTCTGCAGCTTTCGCAGTAGATGGAACTCGTTGTCCATACTTTGTTTGCTTGAAAAAAGAAGGCAAAATGGGCGATACGTCGAGCGAATTCAGTAACGTGTAGGGCCCCTCCTGGGCACGAGAAAGAACTGCAATACAACATGGCATGTACTCGATTAATGTCTGAAGTAGGGCTGAAGGGAACTGCCACCATGAATCCTGCAGGGCTGTCCATAAATCGGTAAGAGTACGAGGGGGTGGAGATCTCTTCTGAACAGCTAGTTGCAAGGCATCCCAGATATGCTCGATAATGTTCATGTCTGGAGAGGTTGGTGACCAGCGGAAGTGTTAACACTCAGAAGAGTGTTCCTGGAGCCACTCTGTAGCTGTTCTGGACATGTGGGGTGTCGCACTGTCCTGCTGGAATTGCCCAAGTTAATTGGAGTGCACAATTGACGTGAATGGATACAGGTGATAACACAGGATGCTTACGTACGCGTCACCTGTCAGAGTCGCACCTACACGTATCAGGCATCCCATTTCACACCAACTGCACACGCCTCACATCTTTACAAAGCTTCCACCAGCTTGAACAGTTCCTTGCTGACATTCAGGATCCTTGCATTCATAAGGTTGTCTCCATTCCCGTGAACGTCTATCAGCTCGATACAATTTGAAACGAGACTCTTCTGACCAGGCAACATGTTTCCAGTTATTAACGGTCCAACGTCAGTGTTGACGGTCTGAGGCGAAGCGTAAAGCTTTGTGTTCTGCAGTGATCAAGGGCACACTAGTGGACCATCAGCTCCAAAAGCCCATATCGATGACATCTCGTTGAATGGTTCCCAAGCTGACAGCCGTTGCTGGCCCAGCATTGAAATCTGCAGCAATTTGCGGATGAGTTTCACTTCTGTCATGTTGAACGATTCTCTTCAGTCGTCGTTGGTCCCGTTATTGCAGGATCTTTTTCCAGCCGCATTGACGTCGGAGGTTTGATGTTTGACTGGATTCCTGATATTCACAGTACACTAGCGAAATGGTTGTACGGGAAAATCCCCACTTCATCGCTACCTCGGAGATGGCGTGTCCCATCGCTCGTGCGCCGACTATAATACCACGTTGAAACTCACTTAAATATTGATAACCTGCCATTGTAGCGGCAGTACCGATGTAACAACCGTGCCAGACACTTGTTGTCATATATAGGTGTTGCCGACCGCAGCGCCATATGAAAGCAATGAATAAAAATAGGCATAGTAAGCTACTTTACTGATATGTCTGTCACTATCAATGCACACACCCACAAATCTTGAATTAGCAACAGACTTCCATTCATAGTCTATATTTATAAATGGTTTTATGCCATTTACTTTAGTGTACAGAATTGTATATACTGTGTTTTCTCAAAATTTAGTGATAGGTCATTTGCAGACAACCACTTAATAATTTTCTGAAATACATTATTCACAATTTCCTCAGCTGGTTCTTGTTTTTTGGGTGTAGTTACTATACTTGTATGATCAGCAAAAAGAACTAGCTTTGCATCTTCATGAATATAGAGTGGCAAGTCTTTAATATATATCATGAACAATAAGGACCTAAGACTGAAACATGTGGGACACTATTCGTGATACCTCCCCAGTTAGAGGACTCTGCTGATTTTTACAGACTATCTATACTGTTGATTTCAACTTTCTGCATTCTTCCAGTTAAATGTGAAATCATACCACAAGACTTATGCTTATCTAGAATAATTTCGTGATTGCACACTGAAAAGCCTTTGAAAGATTAGAAAATATCCCAATGGATGATGTTTGGTTAGTCAGTGAAGTTAATATTTCATCAGTAGAAGCATATATAACATTTCCTGCTGAAAAACATTTCTGAAAACCAAACTGACATTTTATTAGTGTCATACTTCATTTTTACTAATATGTCATGTTACTCTTCAATACATTATTTTTTTCAAAAATTTTGGATAAAGCTATCAGAAGTGAGATTCCGCAGTAGTTGTTAGTAACAGATGTATCCCCTTTTTTATACAATGGTTTAACAATATCATATTTTAGTCCTTCTGGAAAAATGCCCTGTTTCAGTGAGCTGCTACATATGTTGCTGAGAATCCTACTAATCTGTTGAGAACAAGCTTTTAGTACTCTGTTGAAAATGCCGTCAATTCCATGTGAGCTATTACTTTTGAGTCAATGTATTATTTTTCCCATTTTAGTAGGATAGGTGGGTTGAATATGTTTTATCATACTGCATAGTTATTGCCTCTTCCCCATACAGCCTTGCATTTTCTAGTGAATAGCTGGATCCTATTTTCTCTAAAACACTTAAAAAATCATTGTTAAAAATGTTTTCTCCTTCTGACTTCTTGCTGACAGACTTTCAACTGAGTTTGACAGAAATACAGTCTTCCTGTGCTCTCAATTGCCCTGTTACGCTTTTAACAATATCCCAAATTATTTTAATTTTATTAGGTGCACTAATCCCAGACATAATGCATTTTCTTCTGGACATTTTAATAACTTTTCTTTAAACAGTGCAGTAGTTTGTATAATGTTTCATTTTGCAGCAAAATGGCGCCGATAGACAAGTGTAGTAACGCTTATCTCTCGTTAAAAAGGCAAAAAAATGAACAGTTCTGCGTGTAGAGAATGTGAAAACGGTGTGATGAATGGTATTCTGTGTATCGAATGCAACTACTGGTCCACGAAAGGTGCGCGAAAGTATATCTAAAATTCGTCAGCGATGATTTTCCGTGGACATGTCACGGTTGTTTGCGCGACGAAACGGCCGATCTTGTAAGTGCAGTTGATACAAAAAACAATGATTCAGAAGACAGTGATTGTGGTGCTGACAGTTGTGTGTTTGTCGGTAAAGACGGAACAGTGTGAAACTCACGTGCTCCGCCAAAGAACTCCTGCACACGTTGTCATAACATCATAGCTCATTTCCCAGGTGTGAAAGGTGCTGCGAAAAGTGCTACAAATCCTCTACAGTGCTGGGAACTATTTTTTGATGAAAACATTATGCAAATACTCGTTGACTGCGCTAATATGTATATTCAAAGTATCCAGGGGAACTTTTCAAGGGAAAGAGATGTACAACAAACTAATAAAGGTGAAATAAAGGCCTTATTGGGATTATTGTACTAGGCTGATGTAATGCGTGCCCATCGACTAAGTCTACAAAATTTGTGGCGAACAGATGGCACAGCAGTTGAAATATTTCATCCCACAATGGGCATAAACAGATTCTGTTTTCTCCTTCGATGCCTCCGATTCGACTATAAACAAACCAGAATGGAAAGGGAGAAACCAGATCACATGGTGGCGATAAGACAGGTGTTCAGTCTAATTTTTGAAAACCTTCTGAAGTCTTATAGAGTTTCTAAATACATGACAGCTGATGAAAAACTAGAAGCATTCTGTGGAAGATGCAGATTCCGACATTACATGCCAAATAAGCCAAACAAGTATGGAGTATAGACTTTTGCAGCAGTGGATGTCAGAATGTTTTATACATTCAACATGGAGGTGTATGTTGCGCAACAGTGTGAAGGTCCTTACAGACAGGACAACAGACCAGTTGAACTTGTTCAGAGACTTTGCCAACCTATCCTGAATACAGGCCGCAACATAACTTGCGACAGTTATTTTACAAGTTACGAGCGTGCAAACACATTGATTACGAAGAAGACGACCATCGTTGGTACCCTGAGGAAGAACAAGAGATAAGTACCAAGGGGATTTATTAACACTGAAATCCGACAAGAAAAGTCATCTATGTTTGGGTTTAAGAAAAATTGCACCTTAGTCTCATATGTGCCGAAACGAAATAGAGTGGCATTACTACTGTCAACGATGCACACAATGAAATATTGACGAAAATACAGGGAATGATAAAAAAAAACCTTACTAAGGGTGGAGTGGACGTTGTAGACGGAATGAGTGCAACATACAATGTAGCTAGAAACACAAGAAGATGTCCAATGGTTGTTTTTTATCGTATCATAAACACACAGCTGCGATAAATGCTGCTATTATTTACAACTCAAATCAGAAAGAACAACTGAGAAGAAGAGAGTTTTCGAGGCAGCTTTATTTTCGCTTCTGCATGATCATCTTCAGCAAAGAGTAATGTGACAAACATTGCCAAGGAAGATACCTGAAAGAATTGGAGAGCTTCACAGTGTGAAAATTTCTGAAGTGGAATCAACTGCGACTTCACGAGGACGGCGTGTGGATTGCAGAAGCAAAAACAGAAAAAACAAGATATATTTGTAAGAACTGCAAGGAATACATTTGCCTTGAACATTCTGTTGCTGTGTGCCAAGACTGTATCGACAAAATATCTGATTGAATACATCCATTATTTTGATAACTGTTAAATTTTATGTATCTCCATTTGTGTAAATATTTTTGACCAAAATATTAAATTTATCCTTTAAATATATTTACTAAACAGATTTGTAATGATATTACTTCATTTAATAACGCTTTCCTCCATAATATATAACTAAATGCAAATTCAGAAAGATAGAAACTACAAGGGTCTGTGAGACCTTCTGCATGTACTGAAGGACGACATTTAAAAGTTCGCAGCGTCAAAGAGAAAAAAATACATTAATCAAACGAGAAGCGACAGTCGGAAGCGCATCAGAGACGTAACTTTGTGCAGGGAAATGGGTGTGTCCAAGCTACTGCGAAGTAACAGGACGTAGTATTTGCAAACGAACAGGAGAAAACGTGAGTAAATACTATCAAAATTTAAAACAGAATCGATGAATATACAAACCAAACGAAAGCTTCCCAAAATCGTTCTCATTGTCCACAGGTCCAGATCAGTTACACGAAATTCCGTTTGATATATAAATCAAACTTGTCACAGCTAAGAACTAGGAAAATCCGACAACAGTAAGGGCAGAAACGAACATATGGTATAAATTTTACCAAAATACACAAATTATAGATCGGATGATAAAATTAATGCAGACGGTTTTCTAAAATGCCTCGTGTATGCTGATGTCTTGTGTTCTGATTTAGACTTGTGGCTTATTTTGCTGTGCAAGCACATGACACTCAGTGTAAAATAAAATCTAAAGTGCACATATGATTTAAATGACAACATTATGTGATGCATCATATTCCATAACCTAAAAAGAACTTGTATGTATGTATTTTCAGGAAAATAATAAGATACCCACTGAGGATGCTACAACTGTGGTGAACCACGTTTGGGTGATGAATTAAAACAATAATTTGTGTACTTACAAAAAGGTGGACTCATCCTTAATTCATTAACATTTTTCTGCAAGCACTGGAACTGAGTCCAAACTCAAACAGGCCTATGATGTAAATAGACTGTTGTATTACAGAAGATGAGAAGCTGAAACTCTCAGGAATACCTGTAATACTACCTTTACGACATAGTTCTCCAGTTGGCCAACTCTTAAAGTTGTTGGGCATATAACTGATGAAATGCAAGAGGAAATTACCAACAAATGAAGCCTTCAAAGCATGGTCTATGGGCAAGTATTCCACAGGGGATACTCAGGATCCACTATTTTATGTGTATTAATAATCTTGTGTTGCCTATATGTTTATTGTAAATGTTGTCGAAATAGCGGTAAGGAAATGTGTGGAATAGCAAGTATAGACCGTTGGGTCAGGAGAACTAAGGAAACTGAATCCCTTTCTCCAAAACCAGATTTCACACAATAATGCCCAAAATGATACAATGTAGTGGTAAAATATTGACATATTCTGTGAAAATATGTATAACACTGTTGGAAATAAATAATGATAGCAGTCATAATGTTTTGAGATGTGGTCAGAGGTAAAAATGTAATATGAGTGTTATGTTGTATATTTCTGTTGACAAGCAGAAGCATTTGTGCAATCATTTACTCAAGCAGCATCAGTATGGGACTGGCTTTCATTGGCCCTAAGTTTCCTTGAGAATTACACTGAGTTCTGTCTTGGAGCACCCTTTTAGCTGGTTGGTTCTTTACAGGTTTGAGTCCTGCAACTGCCCGCATGAAAGTCACTCTTCAGTTGCATCAATCGAGGTAAGCCCTTGTCAATCAAACATGTAATCCTTACTCCCTCTCAGGACAAGCCAATATTATTTCTTTATGGCTGTTCATCCCGTCTTACGGCATTGTTTTGCACAAAAAAGAGTATAGCATTGAAGATGATACATGAGAAATAATTTACTGATCAATGCGTGTGTGTGTGTGTGTGTGTGTGTGTGTGTGTGTGTGTGTGTGTGTGTGTGTGTGTTTGTGTTTGTTTTGCTGCTGTTGATCATGGTAAGGAGCTGTGTTGTGTTTCTACTGACAAATCATCTCTCTGCTCTAATGCCCCTGCATTAGGCAACATGCGTATGCAACGTCACGCTTGCAGAATTAAGTGAAGTTAGGTACTAAACATACGTACTGTGGCATGAAAGCCCCATAGCTATAGTAGTATTAAGTATTTGAATGTTGTTAATTTTATCACATTAATACACATGTATCTTGAAATATATGATGTTCCAAGTAACATTTCATGGCCACTGTTACAAGGAGTGGAGACATAATTTCATTTTTGCAATGTCAAGAATAAAACAGAGCTTCTAAAATGTGAATACATATTAGCAGCTACATGTGACAGTGGATCAAGGACACCATTCATCGGTATTACCAGGTAACTTCTATGTTAAGTGTTAATTGGCGCATGCCGGGGTGGCCAAGCAGTTCTAGGCGCTACAGTATGGAACTGTGCAATCGCTACAGTTGCAGGTTTGAATCATGCCTCGGGCATGGATGTGTGTGATGTCCTTAGGTTAGTTAGGTTTAAGTAGTTCTAAGTGTAGGGGACTGATGACCTCAGAAGTTAAGCCCCATAGTGCTCAGAGCCATTTGAACCAATTTGTTAATTGGCAGTGGGAACAACCATGGGTGTCAAATCATCATCAGCTGATTAATATACAGGGCTAGTCAGAATCAAGAAACAGATTTGAAACATTTATATCTTCCAAATTACAAACAGCAGCACCACAATTCCAACGTTTCTGGGCATACAACAGTTTAAATTTTGAATTCTAAAACTAGACTTGCTTCAAAACTGTTTATTTCCTCAACATGAAGGTGATTCAAATGACTTCAGCTTCATGCAATATGGTACCCTGGGTCATACCTCTAAGTTCATCCATTGTGACCTGAATGACATCATCCGATGATGTTGGACTGGAAGAAGAGGAGCAGAAGATGAACTTCATCGCCAGTGACCTCTCAGGTGTCCAGATCTGACTTCTATGTCTGAGGTTATGTAAAAGGCCACATTTTTATCCCTGTCTGAGGTTATGTAAAAGGCCACATTTTTATCCCCCCCCCTTTCCCCCCTTTGTCTGACACTCTTGAAAGTCTGTGACATCGCATTGTTGAAACTGTGAATTTGATAACAAGAGACCAGCTGCTTTGTGTGTGGCAGGCAATGGGCCATCATTTTGATATTTGTTGTGTAACACATGGTGCTCACATTAAATACATAAAAATTTGAATTTTCTCTTTCCAGGAACATCGGAGTCGTGTTTCTATATTTTGTAGTTTGAAACCGATAAATACCAGAAATCTCTTCCTTCTTTATGAATAGCCCTGTGAAATTGCTATTTTATTCATTAAAAACATGAAAATAACTCGCACAAGAATTTTGATGCAAGATCCTTTATTTCGACAGAAACAGATGAACTAGAATAACACCAAAGACTTTCTACGTTATGTTTAAACATTAAGATATAATACTATTAATCCCACAAATACATTCATATTCCCTTCCCATATTTTATATTATGTCAGTGATTATTTCCATCACTTGTAACTTATCATATAGTACCTATTTTGTAAGAATGCTAGCTGCCTGTCAGCTTTTACCTCGTCCATAAATACCTAATCCACATATAAATCTCATGGCACTTTGATTGTTTGTTTGTTGCTGTCTTCAGTCTGAAGACTGCTTTGATGCAGTTCGCCACACTAGCGAAACCTTTAGAAGCCTCTTTATCTTCACCTAATGACTATAAGCTACATTTATTTGAACTGCTTGCTGTAGTCCAGTCTTACTGTGCATCTACAATTTTTATCCACCAGGCCTCCCTCCATTAATGAAACTAATGATTCTACAACCGCTCACACACACACACACTCTGCAAGTCACTGTACAGTGCACGGTAGAAGGTACCATGTTCTGTTACAATTCATTTACTTTCCTGTTCCACTCGCAAATAGTGTGACAGAAAAACAGCTGTCTATAAGCCTCTGTAGAAGCCCCGATTTCCAGATGTAAAATGTACATTGATGGCAGTAGAACTGATCTGGAGTCATTCTCAAAAGCCGGTTCTCTAAATTTCCACAACACTGCTTTGTGAAAAGAAGACAGACTTCCCTCCAAGGATTCTCATTTCAGTTTTAAGTAGCATCTCTTTAATACTTGTGTGCTGGTTAAACTTACTGGTAGCAAATCTAACAGCATGTTTCTGAATTGCTTTTGTGTCTTCCTTTATTCTGACCTGGTGGGATCCCAAACAGTTGAGCAGTTGAAAAGAATGGGTGACACTATTCTATATGCTATCTACTTTACAGGTGAGCGACACTTCCCCAAATTTTTTCCGATAGAACAATGCTGAGCATTTGCCTTCCCTACTGCCAGTCTGGTACGCCCATTCCATTTCATATCACTTTTCAGTGTTATGCCTAGATATTTGAGTGATGTGATTATGTCAAGCAGCACACTACTAATGGTGTATTTGAATGTTGCAGTACTGCTTTTCTTAGTCACCTGTATTAACCTACATTTTTCTGCACTTAGAGCAAGTTGCAGTTCATTACACCACCTAGAAATTCTGTCCAGGTCAGATTGCCTCCTCCTACAGTCACTCAATGACAACACTTTCCCATAGAGCAAAACATCATCAGATAACGGCAATAAATTTTGTGCAGCCTGTCAGTCAGATCATTTATGTGAATATAGAGTAACAGTGGTCCTATCACACTTCCGTGTGGCACTCGTGGTAATACACTTGTCTCTGACGAACACCCACTGTGAATGACAACACTCCGGCATCTATTATCTAAGAAGTCTTCAAACCACTTACATGTCTAGGAACCTTATCCACGTGCTCTGACCTTTGTCAACAGTGTGCAGTGGACACTTTCTGGAAATTTAGGAATATGGAATCTGCCTGTTGTCCTCCACCATGGTTTATAGGATATCATGTGAAAAAAAGGCGGCCTGGTTTGACTTGAGTGAGGCTTTCTAAATATGTACAGATTTGTGGTTACAAGCTTTTCTGTTTTAAGAAAATTTATTATATTTATTTTAAAGAAATTTATTATATTCAGACTCAGAATGTGTTCAGAACTTCTGCAGCAAATAATTGTTATGGATATTAGTCTGTAATTATAACATACTGACAAATTTTACCAACAGAATAACGATATAAAAATATATATATTTTTTAAGAATTCAGTGCCATGTCATGGGAATATTCACATGACAAGGGAACTATCAGAACTTACCAATGTTGTGTTTTGCTTTCTTTGTACCACACTATTGTAACTGAACTTGTAAGTTTTTAAATACTATTCATCTTCATGACACAACACACACCATTAAAAAATTAAATTATCAATATAATCAAACACACGAACAAAATTGTAGCACTAAAATAATAGTGAACAATAAATGCAAGTCTTTTTCATCTGCAGAAAAGTGTTAATACACATGAAGAAGTTACCTCATAATTGTTACTGTCATAAATATATTTGTATTTGATTGTTTAATGAGGAAGGTCAATAGCAGTTACTGATGAGAAAAGCATCTCTCTGTGTGATTTTCAGTTTTTTTTTTGGTATAATTTATGATTGAGAGTAAATATTCTGTGTAAAACTACAGACTGCAAACTACTGTTGGTCTGGAAACTATTCAGCTTTACAGGTTACGGGTCCAGTTTCAGTGAACTGTTGTTGGCAAATCTTCTAAACTGTATTTAGTACAGTTAAGTGTTAAAAACAAAAATTTTAAGCATGCTAGAAAATACAGTTCCAAGATGTTAATGTGTCGACAAATGAGTTTAGAGCACTGTCAGTTGAATTTTGAGGTTAGAAACATTAACAACTGAGTTTTAGGTTAAAAGATTTGTGTTCAGAAAGTAACTTGTGATCATACAGTGTACTCTTAGATCGAGGTCTGCAGAAATGGGTACATTGCTTTATAAGGTACATAAATCATTACTCCAAGAATTTGACTGGTGAGGCCTTCACATCACGGTTAGCCTGGGCTTCAGCAGTTGTGATGTTGGGAGTAGGATTAAGGTTTTTAAAGAAGGATTGAGATGCAAGGCTGGAAGTCAGGAATTCCTGGAAGGTTTGGAGAGGGTGATTTTGAGGAGGAGGAGGTGGGTCCCGCTGACTGATCCATCGTCATTCTTCTGGCGGACAAGGGTTCCACGACCGTGGTACTTGATCGTCGGGAGTATGTGACTGAGGGACTGCGTCAGCTTTCAGACAACACCACATACAAAGTTTGCCAAGGTAACCCCATTCCCGATGTCCAGGCGGAGCTTCAAGGAATCCTCAGAACCTTAGGCCCCCTGCAAAACCTTTCACCTGACTCCATCAACCTCCTGACCCCACCGACACCCCGCACCCCTACCTTCTTCCTAAAATCCACAAACCCAATCATCCCGGCTGCCCCATTGTAGCTGGTTACCAAGCCCCCACAGAACGTATCTCTGCCTACGTAGATCAACACCTTCAACCCATTACATGCAGTCTCCCATCCTTCATCAAAGACACCAACCACTTTCTCGAACGCCTGGAATCCTTACCCAATGTGTTACCCCAGGAAACCATCCTTGTATCCATTGATGCCACTTCCTTATACACAAATATTCCGCACGTCCAGGGCCTCGCTGCGATGGTGCATTTCCTTTCACGCCGATCACCTGCAACCCTACCTAAAACCTCTTTCATCATCACCTTAGCCGGCTTCATCCTGACCCACAACTTCTTCACTTTCGAAGGCCAGACATACCAACAATTAAAGGGAACAGCCATGGGTACCAGGATGGCCCCCTCATACGCCAACCTATTGATGGGTCGCTTAGAGGAAGCCTTCTTAGTTACCCAGGCCTGCCAACCCAAAGTTTGGTACAGATTTATTGTTGACATCTTCATGATCTGGACTCACAGAGAAGAAGAACTCCAGAATTTCCTCTCCAACCTCAACTACTTTGGTTCCATCAGAGTCACCTGGTCCTACTCCAAATCCCATGCCACTTTCCTTGACGTTGACCTCCACCTGTCCAATGGCCAGCTTCACACGTCCATCCACATCAAACCCACCAACAAGCAACAGTACCTCCATTATGACAGCTGCCACCCATTCCACATCAAACGGTCCCTTCCCTACAGCCTAGGTCTTCGTGGCAAACGAATCTGCTCCAGTCCAGAATCCCTGAACCATTACACCAACAACCTGACAACAGTTTTCGCATCCCGCAACTACCCTCCCGACCTGGTACAGAAGCAAATAACCAGAGCCACTTCCTCATCCCCTCAAACCCAGAATCCCCCACAGAAGAACCACAAAAGTGCCCCACTTGTGACAGGACACTTTCCGGGACTGGACCAGACTCTGAATGTGGCTCTCCAGCAGGGATACGACTTCCTCAAATCCTGCCCTGAAATGAGAAACATCCTTCATGAAATCCTCCCCACTCCACCAAGAGTGTCTTTCCGCCGTCCACCTAACCTTCGTAACCTGTTAGTTCATCCCTATGAAATCCCCAAACTACCTTCCCTACCCTCTGGCTCCTATCCTTGTAACCGCCCTCGGTGTAAAACCTTTCCCATGTACCCTCCCACCACCACCTACTCCAGTCCTGTAACCCGGAAGGTGTACACGATCAAAGACAGAGCCACATGTGAAAGCACCCACGTGATTTACCAACTGACCTGCCTACACTGTGATGCATTCTATGTGGGAATGACCAGCAACAAACTGTCCATTCGCATGAATGGACACAGGCAGACAGTGTTTGTTGGTAATGAGGATCACCCTGTGGCTAAACATGCCTTGGTGCACGGCCAGCACATCTTGGCACAGTGTTACACCGTTCGGGTTATCTGAATACTTCCCACCAACACCAACCTATCCGAACTCCGGAGATGGGAACTTGCTCTTCAATATATCCTCTCTTCCCATTACCCACCAGGCCTCAATCTCCGCTAATTTCAAGTTGCCGCCACTCATACCTCACCTGTCATTCAACATCATCTTTGCCTCTGCACTTCCGCCTCGACTGACATCTCTGCCCAAACTCTTTGTCTTTAAATATGTCTGCTTGTGTCTGTATATGTGTGGATGGATGTGTGTGTGTGTGTGTGTGTGTGTGTGTGCGTGCGTGTGTGTGTGTGTGTGTGTGTGTGTGTGTGTGTGTGTGTGTGTGTGTGCGCGCGAGTGTATACCCGTCCTTTTTTCCCCCCTAAGGTAAGTCTTTCCACTCCCGGGATTGGAATGACTCCTTACCCTCTCCCTTAAAATCCACATCCTTTCGACTTTCCCTCTCCTTCCCTCTTTCCTGATGTTGCCTCATCAGGAAAGAGGGAATATATATATATATATATATATATATATATATATATATATATATATATTCAAAAACCTTCTCCATGGAAACGTGTACATGAGCCAACTTTCATGATAACCCGCAAACAATGTCAAAATCTTTTGTAAGGTACTCTATTCCATGCGTTGTCCGAAATATTATGTACACAGTGATGTTCCTCTTGATGGTCAAGTGTGCAAAATTTCTTCAAGATCGGAATAAAACTGTAGGTTGGTGTAGAAGTGTGTAAGTAAAGTACCCTCCGCCAAGCACCAATCAGAATTTTAAGCAGACAGTGCCCTTCATCCTGCTTTGAACATCAAGTGTGCCAAATTTCATCAAGATCGGAATAAAAACGTACAATTTGTCGAATTCTGTTAGGTAAAGTAACCTCTGCCATGCACCCTATGAAATTTTATGTAGACTGTGACCTTCCTCTTGGTTTCAAGGTATAGTGTGAAAATTTCTTCAAGATTGTATGCAATACAAACACACGGAAACAATGAAAACACACTTTCAGTTTTTCTCAAATTTTCCAATTTTTCGGTCGATTTTCCAAAAATGTTATTTCATAAAAACCTTGTCCTGATAATTACAAACACAGCAAAAAAAATTAAAAAAATTGCCAAATTGGTCCAGCCGTTCGCGAGTTTTACGCTTATCAACACATTTGGCAATTCATTTTTATTTACATAGATAATAAGCCGGAAATATACGCGTAAAGGACGAATGTACAAATATATATATAATGTTGGGGTTTGTCTTTTGGTGCTCAGGTAAAATAAAAAGTTGTAACTAACGCTGATACTACGACAATGACGCGCGCAGACTAAACGGCTGCGTAGCGCAGCTCAGCAGTAATATGGGCAGGCAAGCAAGTTTTCCACAGCCTGCCCGGGTTGGGTTCTGCTTGGCTTGGCTTGGCTGGGAGTGGAGCAGCCTGCCCGTTCTGTTGACAACGCGCAGCGGCCTGCCCATCGGGCAAGCATGGGTGGGTTAAAAGCAGAACATGTACACCACTGTGCGTGGGGGCCGTACCAGCTAGGCCTAACGGGATATTGAACGTATACAGATATGGGCAGCATGAATGGTCACAGGTTTTTTTAATCCATGGGAGAGTGTCACAGAGATACTGAAGGAACTGAACTGAAAGACTCTGCAAGATATACATAAACTACCCTGAAAATGTCCATTAACAAAGTTTCAAGAACTGGCTTTAAATGATTACTGTAGGAATATACTACAAACCCGTATACATTGTACATAAATGGTACAATGGGATGTACCCTCTGCCATGCATCTCACCGTGGTTTGGAGAGTATGGACGTAGATATAGGTGCAGAAGTAAATTCAGTTGTGCTGCCGAGAAGTGTGTAATGATTCTTGCTGTTCATATTATATATTTATGACTTTGCAGAAAATACTAATAGTAACCTCAGAATATACTATGACTATAATATCCGTAAGTCACAGTTGCAATCAGTGAATGCATACAATCATCTGCATATAACAAACTGTATGTATATGAACAGGAACGGTCATAGTTTCAGTAATATGTAAAGTAAGGAGCAAATCAGTTCGTTGGGGAATACTGTGGAAATGCAATCAGTCTACAAAAGAGATTGCTTATAAAATTCTTGTGCAACCCACCGTACTATGTTGCTCAAGTGTGAGTGACCCATATCAAATAGGACTAATTGTGGATACGAAGCCATGCAAAGAAGAGAAGCACAAACAGTCACAGGTTTGTTTGACCCACAGGAGAGTGTTACAGAGATGCTGAGAAAACTAACTAGCAGGTGCTTGGAGACAGATGCACACTATCCTGTAAAAAGGTGCTTAGAAAATTTCAAGAAGCGACTTTGATGAGTCTAGAAATATATTATAAGCCCCAAAATACTGTTTCCACTGAGATCACAAAGACAAGATTACAGTGTGCACCAAGATGTTCAAGCAATGATTCTTCCACACTCCAAATGTGATTGTAACAGCAAGAGGCCTTAATAATTGATGCAATGCACAGTACCATCCACTTCACTGGGGTTTACTGAGCACAGATGTAGAAACATGGAAACTTCAAGGAATGAAAATAATATAAGTATGTATAAAACTAAAAGGGAGATTTTAATGATGAGGAGCTATAATTCTTTTATAAATATGGTACAAATAAACTAGTCTGTGATGAGTGCTGTAACATGTTACAAATCATTATGACAGATATACTACTTAGTAACCAACTGAAACACCAGGATGGATGAAGAGTGCTACAAAATGAAGCATTTTGAATGTGTCAAATTGATGTGTGGCTGTTCAGCAAACAGAAATGGACCCAATAATTTCTGATATTTTGTTCTGCATAAAAGAAGCATGGGAAGAAAAAATCGGCTATCAAAGCCAGTGCTACATGCAGCGGTTTATGACCATCACAATAAGGAAACATCAGCTGATAGCAGATTTGTGGATGGTATGACTATTGAAAACATCATAGGTTGGCATTTAGTGATAGAGTAGAAATTCACAAAAACCAGAAATTTAGTTTACACTGATATTTGTGGACTCACGGAGGAAAGTCATTTTCAGGATCATCAGTACTTTCCTTTATTTAAAGATGATTTTTCCAGTTTCATTGTTCCATAGTTTTTGCCACACACAGGTGACATTAAAGAAAAATTACCACTGTTTTAAAAAAATATAAAGAAATAATCTGATTTTACAGTGGGAAAATTACATATAGATGGTGGTAACGAGTTTAGTGACAATGATATGAGTCATTTTGCAGGCTCAATTATACAAAAACTTTCTATTACTGAAAAACATACTTCTCAGTAAAATGGAGTTGCTGAGTTTGAACACGGAATCCTGTGTGAAATGGTACATTCTCGGCTCTGCTCTGCTACACATCTACTTAAAGCATTGTGGGATGAAGCAATTTCGGCTGTAGCCTGTACCTTGAATCAAATTGGCCCCTTGAAAATTAAGGCAAGTCTCCATTTCAAACACTTTTCAAGAAGGGAGGTCAGTTCAATAATTTTGTACGATTTGGAACAAAGCATTATGCTTGGATCCCAACATGAAAACAGAAAAAAATTGGTGATAAATCTACTAAAAAATATGTGGTTGGTTAAGTAGATTGTCAGTATCACGTTTACTTTCCTGAAGAATGATCTGTCTCATATGCAGAGATTTGTAGCTTCCAACAATTACTAAAGCCACTGAATCATGTTAAAACGGCTGTCTGTACATCAGGTATTGAGAAAGATGATGAGGTTTCAGGAATCTGACATGAAACAGTTAAATTTGAAGAGATTAGTCAACAAGATCGTTTCAACAGAGATATATCTAATCACCATGTTAGCAATCACTTGCATGTCAGTGAAGTACAGTTTCGTAACAACTTAGAAGTAAGTTACAGTAAAGATTCAGACCATCGGCCAAGGATGATGCTCCTTCATGAACCAGCAAGGAATTATACAGAAGGAAGCAAATGAGAATTATCTTAAATAAGTAAGGTGAGTGCAAACTGGCTTTACAATATAAAATTAAATGCAAATGGTAAAGTGGTTTGATAAAGTCAAAAGGGTATGTATGGTGATTTGGAATAGGTTATACTGACATATTTAGTCCTGCAGCAAGATCTGAGACATGACTGGGACATGAAACAATTTTATATAAGGACTGCATTTCTAAATGGTATTTTTGAAGAAGGAATTTTAATGCATCAACCAGTATGCTACGACAGTAAAAAGGGAACTGTAAGCAAAGTGTTGAAAACTATGGTTTGAAACAACCATCAAAATGCTGATATACATGTGCTGTTAAATTTCACAGTGGATGTCATATCTGGGAGATCTGTATTGATCTTTACGTATTCCACAACGAAAATACAAAACCATTAGTGCTTTTTCCTGTTGCTGATGGACTGATTATTGAGCAAAGTCGTATGTGTAGGCAGATGTGCTCAACACCACAAAGCAGGTCAGTATGGAGAGTACATGGCTTTAGCAAGTACAGCACCACAACAGGTGCACTTTGGCACATATAAATACTGGCTGTCCAGCCAAGCACATCACCACAGCATTACTCAAATCTGCAAGTCATTGAGTAGTCAACAATCATTGCGTCAACGCCAGCTGAGGTCCAGACACCACATGATGAGCTGGGGGTCAAATTGAGGCCCTTCCTGCCTCTAGGCCAGTGGGATCACATAGCCAGATGTCACTTGTCTGAGCTGAACAACTACGGCTACCTCACTAGCACCGAAACAAAATAAGTCAGCCAAATCAGCACATGACACAGTGCTGCTGCAGAATGTCTACTGTGCAAGGCTGCTCTGTGCTTGGGTCATGCCAAGTGCCATCTCTACCACAATGTTTCTCCACTGTGAGTTCAAAACCTGACCACATCATGGAACATGGATGCTGTAGAACAATGTCACACTCGCCACATGATGAAAGTGTACAACTGCAGCTGCAATAAAATTGTTGAAATGATAAAGAATTTGTATGCATGTCACCTGTCTTTCTATGGCCACTTTACACATCTGACAGACTCCTGTAGTGTTCATCTACCCATCGTTCCCCCAACACTCAGGTGGAGGGAGCTGGATGCCATCCTGGAGAACACCTTTCCACCAATTGGTAGTGGACATTTGATGCTAATCTGCTACAATGAGCTCTGCTGATCGAGAGAGTAAATGTATCGAACAGCAGTTGGCTAATTGGTTCCACATCACTGTAGACGATCTTGATTACTAGCTAGGTTTATAAATCAAGAACTTGGAAAATTGGATTCAAATAAATCAGTCTGCATTTAAGATGAGGAATTTACAGAAATGCTGCATGATGGATCAAAATCATTATCTTTACCAACAGAAAGAAGATGGATAGCAGGTAGGTCACTAGGTTTCAATAAAGCTGAACTTTGAACTTCTGAGGTCATCAGTCGCCTAGAACTTAGAACTAATTAAACGTAACTAACCTAAGGACATCACACACATCCACGCCCAAGGCAGGATTCGAACCTGCGACTGTAGCAGTCGCTCGGCTCCAGACTGTAGCGCCTAGAACTGCACGGCCACTCCGGCCGGCTGAGTTTCAAGGTGATGCAGTTGTATGAAAGAGTAAACTATGGTAGTGTGTCATTCTTCTGCCAACTGAGGCTCAATATATAGATGCATGTGATGCTTTCAAATCATTTTTGTGGTTACATTGACTTCTGAGAGAACTTAGAGCTGTTGATGGGTCTTCTGTTCTTAACTTACAATTAGTTGTACAAAGTACACACCATGAACTTTCAGATTTATAATGTGATAGTAAGACAGAGCTTTCAAAACGAAATTTTCAATTGTCAAAGATTTCGAGGGGCAAATCTGGTTTTAGAGTTGCTGACAATTGCAAAGGTAGCATAAGTAGGCAATGGTTGACTAAAACAGGTGAAAGAAATGCAAGACAAATGGGTAGCTTTTAAAGATGAAACAGTGAGATAACAGAGAATCAAATAAGCAAAAAGACAAAGTTCAATAGAAATCCATGGGTAACACATTAGTTACTGAAGATACGTAACACAAGGAGAAAATGTAAAAATGCAACAAATGAATCAGACAAAAGGAATTACAGATATCTAAAAAATGAGATTGATATGAAGTGCAAATGGCCAAATGATTCTTCTTCTCTGCAGGCTCGTGCTTTGCGGCAGTCTGCTAATCTGTACAAATAAAATGCCTCGTATTTTTGGGAGTGTTGTATAATCAGTCGGGAAACCTCAGATCAAGTGGATATTTGGCTTTGATGAAGTTTAACCTTCCGAAGAAGTAATGGAGCTCTTGGATTATTAAATGCAGGTTCGTATCCAGTCTTTCGGAACTTCCCTTCTGATCAACAATTACACAATATATATATATATTTTTTCCCTTTTAATCGTACAATTTCGTATCAGTTATCTTTTGTCATAAATCTCAATATTCAGATTACAATTCTTCAAACAATGCTCAGGCTAATCGGCATGAAGACAATCTCGGAACATTTTTTCTAAAAACCACCAGAGAGAGTACTACAAAGAATAATTATGCGCTCATGGCATAGCTATTGTATGAAACTACTTTGCGCATGGATTCTGCAAGTATGAAGATAGAAAATTAGTAAACATCATTCAAGGGCAGAATTGTATCAGAATAATTCATCGAATATAAAGAGAGATTACACAGTCCATGACAAAACTCATTCTACCTGGTACACCAAGATATAAGAGAGAGACAAATTACTGTTACTGCTGGACTTTAAGAATAATGTAACCATTCAAATTCCAAAGAAAGCAGTTGCTGATCGGTGTGAATATTATCGAACTAGTATATTACTGAACTAGTATTATTAAGTCACGGCTGCAAAGTAAGTACAAGAATTATTTACAGAATCATGGAAAATGGTGGAAATTAATCAGTTTGGGTTCCAGGGAAATGCAGGAACATACAGGGCAGTAAATACTGTATCATCAATTTTAGGTTCATACATTTGTATATTTAGAGAAAGCTTTTGGCAATGTTGACTGGAGTATAAATACAGGAATCATACTGTGTTGTAAGGCAGCTGAAGTGAAATACAGGGAGCAGTTGGTTATCTACAACTAATATTGACATCAGACTTTAGTTATAAATGTTGAACGGCATCAAAGGAAAGTAGTAGCTGAGATAGTAGTGAGAAAGTGTTAACCTCTCCCCAATGTTTTTCAATATGTACATCAAGCAAGCTGTACAGGAAACCAAGGAGGTATTCAGACAAGACATTAAACTTCAAGGAGACGAAATAAAAACTTTTTGAGGCCTGCTAACAACACTGTAAAGACAGCAAAGGAAATAGAAGAGCAGTTGAATGGAATAGACAGTGATTCGGAAAGAGGTTATAACATTAATATCAACAGTAGCAAAATAAGGGTAATGGCATGCAGTCCAATTATATCAAGTAATGCTGAAGAAATTAGATTGGGAGAGTATACATTAAAAGTAGTTGGTGAGTTTTGCTATTTGGACAGGAAAATAATTCATGATTGCAAAAGTATGGAAGATGCAAAATGCAAACTGGCAATAGAAAGAAAAGCATTTCTGAGAAAGAGAAATTTGTTAATATCCAACATAAACTTAAGTGTTATGAAGTATTTTCTGAAGATATTTGACTAGAGTATAGCCTTGTGTGGAAGTGAAATATAGATGATAAACATTTCAAACAAGGAAAGAACAGAAGCTTTTGAAATGAGTTGCTACAGAAGGATGCTGGGCACTAGGTGAATACAAGTAACTAATGGGGTACTGAATCAAAATGGGGGAAAAAGAAATTTGTGGCACAATTTGACCAAAAGAAGGGATTGGTGTAGAACACATCTGAACCACCAGCCAATCTCCAACTAATGGTGAAAATGAATGTACAAATTTTAAACAACTGATCCTTGAATGTGGCATCAAATTGCTGCTTTAAGGCATCTCATGTATCACTAGCTGTTTCCTTTTTCATTACCACTGATACACTTCATGGATAGTAGCACTTGCTGTCATACACACTGTATAAATGTTTGCCTTAGGAAACAAATAAAACAGTTCCTTGAGCTTTTTGATTTGTGTTTCTGCAGCACCTTCTTTGAATGGCTGGAGCTTCAGTAATGTTTTGTCAATGACATTCAAAACACCTTCATGGTACTTGAATACCTTCTTTTTCCAGCCTCACCAGTCAAATTCTTGGAGTAATGATTTATGTACCTTATAAAGCAATGCACCCATTTCTGCAGACCTTAATCTAAGTGTACACTATATGATCACAAGTTACTATCTGAATGCAAATCTGCAGCTGTTAATGTTTCTAATGTCAAAATTCAACTGACAGTGCTCTAAACTCATTTGTCAACACATTAACATCAACTTGCAACTGTATTTTCTAGCATGTTTAAAATTTTTCTTTTTAACACTTAACTGTACTAAATAGGTTTAGAAGATGATTTGCCAACAACAGTTCACTGAAACTGGACCCGTAACCTGTAAAGTGGAATAGTTTCCAGACCAACAGTAGTTTGCAGTCAGTAGTTTTACACAGAATATTTACTCTAAATCATAAATTGTACAAGAAAAAACTGAAAATTACACAGAGAGACGCTTTTCTCATCCGTAACTGCTATTGACCTTCCTCATTAAACAATCAAATACAAATATATTTATGACAGTAACAATTATGATGTAACTTCTTCATGTGTAATAACACTTTTCTGCAGACGAAAAAGACTTGCATTTATTGTTCACTATTATTTTAGTGCTACAATTTTGTTCGTGTGTTTGATTATATTGATAATTTAATTTTTAATGGTGTGTGCTGTGTCATGAAGATGAATAGTATTTAAAAACTTACAAGTTCAGTTACAATAGTGTGGTACAAAGAAAGCAAAACACAACATTGGTAAGTTCTGATAGTTCCCTTGTCATGTGAATATTCCCATGACATGGTACTGAATTCTTAAAAAATATATATATTTTTATATCGTTATTCTGTTGGTAAAATTTGTCAGTATGTTATAATTATGGACTAAAATCCATAACAATTATTTGCTGCAGAAGTTTTGAACACATTCTGAGTCTGAATATAATAAATTTCCTTAAAACAGGAAAGCTTGTAACCACAAATCTGTACATATTTAGAAAGCATAACTCAAGCCAAACTCAGCTCACCTTTTTTGCACATGCTATCCACGAGTGCCACACGGAAGTGTGATAGGACCACTGTTACTCTATATTCACATAAATGATCTGATAGACAGGCTGCACAGAAATTTATTGCTGTTATCTGATGATGTTTTGCTCTATGGGAAAGTGTTGTCATTGAGTGACTGTAGGAGGAGACAATGTGACCTGGACAGAATTTCTAGATGGTGTGATGAACTGCAACTTGCTATAAGGGCAGAAAAATGTAGGTTAATACAGGTGACTAGGAAAAGCAGTACTGCAACATTCAAATACACCATTAGTAGTGTGCTGATTGACATAATCACATCACTCAAATATCTAGGCATAACATTGCAAAGTGATATGAAATGGAATGGGCGTACCAGACTGGCAGTAGGGAAGGCAAATGGTCAGCATTGTTCTATTGGAAAATTTTTGGGAAAGTGCAGCTCACCTATAAAGTAGATAGCATATAGAACAGTGTCACCCATTCAAATGGTTCAAATGGCTCTGAGCACTATGGGACTTAACTGCTTTGGTTATCAGTCCCCTAGAACTTAGAACTACTTAAACCTAACTAACCTAAGGACATCACACACATCCATGCCCGAGGCAGGATTCGAACCTGCGGTCACGCGGTTCCAGACTGTAGTGCCTAGAACCGCACGGCCACTCCGGCCGGCAGTGTCACCCATTCATTTGAACTGCTCAACTGTTTGGGATCCCCACCAGGTCAAAATAAAGCAAGACATAAAAGCAATTCAGAGACATGCTGTTAGATTTGCTACCAGTAAGTTTTATCAGCACGCAAGTATTAAAGAGATGTTTCTTAAAACTCAAATGAGAATCCCCGGAGGGAAGTCGATCTTCTTTTCACAAAGCAGTGTTCTGGAAATTTAGAGAACCAGCATTTGAGGCTGACTCCAGATCAGTTCTACTGCCATCAATGTACATTTTGCATCTGGAAATTGGGGCTTCTACAGAGGCTTATAGACAGCTATTTTTCTGTCACATTAGTTGCGAGTGGAACACAAAAGTAAATGAATTGTAACAGAACATGGTACCTTCTACCGTGCACTGTACAGTGACTTGCAGAGAGAGAGAGAGAGAGAGAGAGAGAGAGAGAGAGAGAGAGAGTGTGTGTGTGTGTGTGTGTGTGTGTGTGTGTGTGTGTGCAGTTGTAGAATCATAAGTTTCATTAATGGAGTGAGGCCTGGTGGATAAAAATTTTAGATGCACAGTAAGACTGGACTACAGCAAGCAGTTCAAATAAATGTAGCTTATAGTCATTAGGTGAAGATAAAGGGGCTTCTGAAGGTTTCGCTAACAGGGCGAGCTGCATCAAAGCAGTCTTCAGACTGAAGACAGCAACAAACAAGCAATCAAAGTGCCATGAGATTTATATGTGGATTAGGTATTTATGGACGAGGTAAAAGCTGACAGGCATCTTACAAAATGGTTACTGTATGCTAAGTTGCAAGTGATGGAAATAATCACTGACATAATATAAGGGAATATGAATGTATTTGTGAGATTAATAGTATTATATCTTAACAATGTTTGAAACATTATGTAGAAAGTGTTTGGTGTTATTCTAGTTCTTCTGTTTCTGTCGAAAAAGAGGATCTTGCATAAAATTTCTTGTGTGAGTTATTTTCATGTTTTTAATGAATAAAATACCAATTTTACAGGTTTATTCAAAAAGATAGAAGAGATTTAAAACTACAAAATATAGGAACATGATTCCAATGTTCCTGGACAGAGAAAATTCAAATTTTTATTATTCAATGTGAGCACCATGTGTTGTACGACAAATATCAAAATGGTGGCCCATTGCCTGCCACACACAAAGTAGCTGGTCTCTTGTTATCAAATTCACAGTCTCAACAATGCGATGTCACAGACTTTCAAGAATGTCAGACAAAGGGGGGAAAGGGGGGGGGATAAAAATGTGGCCTTTTACATAATCTCAGACATAGAAGTCAGATCTGGACACCTGCGAGGTCACTGGTGATGAAGTTCATCTTCTGGTCCTCTTCTTCCAGTCCAACACCTGGAATGGTGTCATTCAGGTAACATTGGATGTACTTAGAGAAATGAGCTGGGGTACCATCTTGCATGAAGATGAAGTTGAGGAAATAAACAGTTTTGAAGCAAGTCTAGTTCTAGAATTCAAAATTTAACCTGTTGTATGTCCAGAAACGTTGGAATTATGGTGCTACCGTTTGTAATTTGGAAGATATAAATGTCTGAAATCTGTTTCTTGATTTTGAATAGCCCTGTATTTTAATCAGCTGATGATGATTTAACACCCATGGTTGTTCCCACTGCCAATTAGCAAAATGGTTCAAATGGCTCCGAGCACTATGGGACTTAACTTCTGAGGTCATCAGTACCCTAGACTTAGAACTACTTAAACCTAACTAACCTACGGACATCACACACATCCATGTACGAGGCACGATTCAAACCTGCAACCGTAGCGATTGCGCGGTTCCAGACTGTAGCACCTAGAACCGCTTGGCCCGCCGTTTGGCGCCAATTAACACTTAACATAGAAGTTACCTGGTAATACCGATGAATGGTGTCCTTGATCCACTGTCACATGTAGCTGCTAATATGTATTCACATTTTAGGAGCTCTGTTTTATTCTTGACATTATTGCAAAAATGAAATGATGTCTCCACTCCTTGTAACAGTGGCCGTGAAATGTGACTTGGAACGGCATATAAGTACCGTACTGCACTTAACTCTGCAACCGTGACGTTGCATACGCATGTTGCCTAATGCAGGGGCATTAGAGCAGAGAGATGATTTGTCAGTAGAAACCCAACAAAGCTTCTTACCATGATCAACAGCAGCAAAACAAACAACACACACAGTCTATCAGTAAATTATTTCTCATGTATTATCTTCAATGCTATATTCTTTTTTGTGCAAAACAATGCCATAAGACAGGATGGACAGCCATAAAGAAATAACGAGAAGGAGTAAGGATCACATGTTTGACTGACAAGGGCCTACCCCGATTGATGCAACTGAAGAGCGACTTTCATGCGGGCAGTTGCAGGACTCAAACCTGTAAAGAACCAACAAGCTGAAAGGGTGTTCTAAGACAGAACTCAGTGTATTTCTCAAGGAAACTTAGGGCCAATGAAAGCCAGCCCCATACTGATGCTGCTTGAGTAAATGATTACAGAAATTCTTCTGCTGCCTTCCCAAGACAGCTGTTAGAAACAAAGTACATTAATGTGATATTTCATCTCTGAATATTGGATTCTGGGACACCTCCCATCTTGTTGGTAAAATATTATAGACACTGACCTCAGAGACTATAAAATATTTTTGTCATCTCATCAGTAGTGTCAAAGAATTATTATGTCCATTTATTTACATTCACTTTACATTTTCATGTGACTACAACTCACAAAGTTCAGGCTGGTATCAGTCTTCATTGTGAACAGAAATATACAACACAACACTCATTTTACGTTTTTACCTCTGACCACATGTCACAAAATTATGACTGCTATCATTCTTTATTTTCAACAGTTTTATACATATTTTCACAAAATGTCAATATTTTACCACTACATTGTATCACTTTGGGCATAATTGTGTGAAATCTGGTTTTGGAGAAAGGGATTCAGTTTCCTTAGTTCTCCTGACCCAACAGTCTATACTTGCTATTCGACACATTTTCTTACCACTATTTCCACAACATTTACAAAAAACATATAGGCAGCACAAGATTATTAATACACATAAAATAGTGGATCCTGAGTATCCCCTGTGGAATACTTGCCCATAGACCATGCTTTGAAGGCTTCATTTGTTGATAATTTCCTCTTGCATTTCATCAGTTATATGCCCAACAACTTTAAGAGTTGGCCAACTGGAGAACTATGTCGTAAAGGTAGTATTACAGGTATTCCTGAGAGTTTCAGCTTCTCATCTTCTATAATACAACAGTCTATTTACATCATAGGCTTATTTGAGTTTGGACTCAGTTCCAGAGCTTGCAGAAAAATGTTAATGAATTAAGGATGAGTCCACCTTTTTGTAAGTACACAAATTATTGTTTTAATTCATCACCCAAACGTGGTTCACCACAGTTGTAGCATCCTCAGTGGGTATCTTATTATTTTCCTGAAAATACATACATACAAGTTCTTTTTAGGTTATGGAATATGATGCATCACATAATGTTGTCATTTAAATCATATGTGCACTTTAGATTTTATTTTACACTGAGTGTGTCATGTGCCTGCACAGCAAAATAAGCCACAAGTCTAAATCAGAACACAAGACATCAGCATACACGAGGCATTTTAGAAAACCGTCTGCATTAATTTTATCATCGGATCTTTAATTTGTATATTTTGGTGAAATTAATTGCATATGTTCGTTTCCTTCCTTACCGTTGTCGTGTTTTCCAAGTTCTTGGCTGTGACAAGTTTGTTTTATATATCAAACGCGATTTCGTGTAATGGATGTGGACCTGTGGACATCGAGAACGATTTTGTGAAGCTTTGGTTTGTATATTCATGGATTCTGTTTTGCATTTTGATAGTATTTACTCACGTTTTCTCCTGTTCGTTTGCAAATACTACGTCCTGTTAAATCGCAGTAGCTTGGACACACCCATTTTCCTGCGGCCTGCACAAAGTTACGTCTCTGATGCGGTTCCGACTGTCGTTTCTCGTTTGATTAATGTATTTTTTCTCTTTGGCGCCGCGAACTTTGAAATGTCGTCCTTCAGTACACGCAGC
This sequence comes from Schistocerca serialis cubense, assembly GCF_023864345.2. Taxonomy (NCBI): domain Eukaryota; kingdom Metazoa; phylum Arthropoda; class Insecta; order Orthoptera; family Acrididae; genus Schistocerca; species Schistocerca serialis. The sequence continues at coordinate 212,346,044 of NC_064644.1, forward strand.
TGGTCTCACAGACCCTTGCAGTTTTTTTCTTTCTGAATTTGTATTTAGTTGTATGTTATGGAGGAAAGCGTTATTAAATGAAGTAATATCATTAAAAATCAGCTCAGTAAATATATTTGAAGGATACATTTAATATTTTGGTCAAAAATATTTACACAAATGGAGATACATAAAATTTAGCTGTTATCAAAATAATGGATGCATTCAGTCAGATATTTTGTCGATACAGTCTTGGCACACAGTAACAGAATGTTCAAGGCAAATGTATTCCTTGGAGTTCTTACAAATATATCTTGTTTTTCTGTTTTTGCTTCTGCAGTCCACACACCGTCCTCGTGAAGTCGCAGTTGATTCCACTTCAGAAATTTTCACACTGCAAAGCTTTCCAATTCTTTCAGTTATCTTCCTTGCCAATGTTTGTGATATTACTTTTTGCTGAAGATAACCATGCAGAAGCGCAAATAAAGCTGCCTCAAATACTCTCTTCTTCTCAGTTGTTCTTTCTGATTTGAGTTGAAAATTATAGCAGCATTTATCGCAGCTGTGTGTTCATGATACGATAAAAAACAACCATTGGACATCTTCTTGTGTTTCTAGCTACATTGTATGTTGCACTCATTCCGTCTACAAGAAAGTGATAATTTCTGGTTTTTTATCATTCACTGTATTTTCGTCAATATTTACATTGTGGTGCATCATTGTGACAGTAGTAATGCCACTCTATTTCGTTTCGGCACGTAAGAGACTAAGGTGCAATTTTTCTGAAACCCAAACATAGATGACTTTTCTTGTCGGATTTCAGTGTTAATAAATCCCCTTGGTACTTATCTCTTGTTCTTCCTTAGGATATTTGCGTAATGTTTTCATCAAAAAATAGTTCCCAGCACTGTAGAGGATTTGTAGCACTTTTCGCAGCACCTTTCACACCTGGGAAATGAGTTATGATGTGATGACAACGTGTGCAGGAGTTCTTTGGGGAGCACGTGAGTTTCACACTGTTCCGTCTTTACCGACAAACACATCACTGTCAGCACCACAATCACTGTCTTCTGATTCATTGTTTTTTGCATCAGTTGCACTAACAATATCAGGCGTTTCGTCACGTAAACAACCGTGACATGTCCACGGAAAATCATCGCTGACGAATTTTAGATATACTTCCGCGCACCTTTCGTGGACCAGTAGTTGCATTTGATACACAGAATACCCTTCATCACACTCTTTTCACATTCTCTACACGCAGAACTGTTCATTTTTTGCCTTTTTAACGAGAGATAAGCGTTACTACACTTTTCTATCGGCGCCATATTGCTGCAAAATGAAACATTATACAGACTACTGCACTGTTTAAAGAAAAGTTATTAAAAAGTCCAGAAGAAAATGCATCATGTCTGGGATTAGTGCACCTGATAATAAAATTAAAACAATTTGGAATATTGTTAAAAGCGAAACAGGGCAACTGAGAGCACAGGAAGACTGTATTTCTGTCAAACTCAGTTGAAAGTCTGTCAGCAAGAAGTCAGAAGGAGAAAACATTTTTAACAATGATTTTTTAAGTGTTTTAGAGAAAATAGGATCCAGCTATTCACTAGAAAATGCAAGGCTGTATGGGGAAGAGGCAATAACTATGCAGTATGATAAAACAAATTCAACCCACCTCTCCTACTAAAATGAGGAAAATAATAAATTGACTCAAAAGTAATAACTCACATGGAACTGACGGCATTTTCAACAGACTACTAAAAGCTTGTTCTCAACAGATTAGTAGGATTCTCAGCCACATATGTAGCAGCTCACTGAAACAGGGCATTTTTCCGGAAGGACTAAAATTTGATATTGTTAAACCATTGTATAAAAAAGGGGATACATCTGTTACTAACAACTACTGCGGAATTACACTTCTGATAGCTTTATCCAAAATTTTTGAAAAAATAATGTATTGGAGAGTAACATGACATATTAGTAAAAATGAAGTATGGCACTAATAAAATGTCAATTTGGTTTTCAGAAATGTTTTTTCAACAGGAAATGTTATACATGCTTCTACTGATGAAATATTAACTTCACTGAATAAGCAAACATCATCCATAGGGATATTTTCGAATCTTTCAAAGGCTTTTCATTTTGTGATCACGAAATTCTTCTAGATAAGCGTAAGTCTTGTGGTATGACTTCATTTTTAACTGGAAGAATGCAGATGGTTGAAATTAACAGTACAGATAGTCTGTAAAAATCAACAGAGTCCTCTAACTGGGGAGGTATCAAGAATGGTGTCCCACAGGTTTCAGTCTTAGGTTCTTATTGTTCATAATATATATTAAAGATTTGCCACTCTGTATTCATGAAGATGCAAAGCTAGTTCTTTTTGCTGATCATACAAGTATAGTAACTACACCCAACAAACAAGAATCTGAGGAAATTGTGAATAACGTATTTCAGAAAGTTATTAAGTGGTTGTCTGCAAATGACTCATCACTAAATTTTGAGAAAACACAGTATGTACAATTCTGTACACTAAAGTAAATGGCATAAAACCATTTATAAATATGGACTATGAACGAAAGTCTCTTGGTAGTTCAAAATTTGTGGGTGTGTTCATTGATGGTAAATTGAATTGGGAGAAACACATCGATGATCTGCTGGAACAGTTAGGTTCAGCTACTTATGCTATTAGGGTTTTGCAAATTTTGGTGACAGATATATCAGTAAAGTAGGTTACTATGCCTATTTTCATTCATTGCTTTCATTTGGCGTCATATTTTGGGGTAATTCTTCTTTAAGAGGAAAAGTATTCATTGCACAAAAGTATGTAATCAGAATGATAGCTGGATCCCACCCAAAATCACCTTGCAGACATTTATTTAAGGAACTCAGGATATTCACTGTACCTTCGCAATAAATACATTTACTTATGGAATTTGTTATTAATAACCCATTCCAATTCAAAAATTACAGTATAGTGCATAGGTACAACACTGGAGGAAAGCATGATCGTCATTATTCTGGGTTAAATCTGACTTTGGCACAGAAAAGGGTGATCTATGCTGCCACAAAAATCTTTGGTCATTTGTCAATAGCATTAAAAGTCTGACATATAGGCAACCAACATCTAAAAACAAATAAAAAAACTCCTTCTACTCAGTAGATGAATTTTTAGATATGAAGCAGTACAAAAAAAATGTTGCAAAGAAAACTTACATTAAAGTGACATGTTCCACATCATTACAAATTATCGTTTTCATGATCTATGGAACAAGTATGTATGTATGGATGTATGTACATACTTATGTATGTATGTATGATGTATCTTAGGCTGGCCTACTTGTGGCTTGTTGGGTGCTGTGCTGTGCTGCGAATAATTGTACTGTTTGGTGTTGGTTTTCTATCCACTGAAAACCAGTGTTCATGCTTCTTGGTTTGTTTTGCGATGTCTAGTAAATCTATGTATTTGCATCTTCTGTTTCTAGGGTGAAGGGTATTCTTGATGACCAGTATTGATGGCTCCGTGTATTCTGTAGTGTCCAATCATGTGTTTCATCTGTTGAGCAAATTATGTCATCAACATAGCTGTACCAGTAGATTACTTTGTACTGTTTTGTTTTTATTATTTCTTCAGAGTTTTTTTTTTCAAGGTGGTTAAGGAAGATGATGGCCAGCAGGCCACTTATCGGTGACCCCATGGAGAATCTTTCGTGTAGGATGTCGAATTTGTCTTTAACTCTGAAATAATTTTGATCTGTAATTACCTTCAAAATAGTTGAGACTTCCTGTGTATGTGTTTTTGGGATAAGGTTTGTCCACTGTAGTTGTCTTTCAATTCCTTTGATTGTTTCTTCAGTTGATATGCAGGTGTGCATTGATTTGAGTGATAAAACAAAACAAAAATTTGTGTACTTGCCATAAGGTGGATCCAACTTTAATCCATTGTCTATTTACATACTTAAAATGAGTATTACATGATGACCTGCTGCGAATGGTACTGCTCTAGCACAACAGCCATCTAGTGGTAGCACAGGGGAACCTACAAAAATTAGCAGTCACATTATCCGTGCACCAGAATAGAGAGAAGTTCTAAACTGCCGTCAATCTGTGCATGCGCATTAGGCAGTGATCACTCGCACAAAGTGTGTACCACAGTGCTTTCTGCTTGTTGTTTGCTTATTGATAGACTGCTATTGGTTGATTTCAGATTTTAGTGTTGAGGATTTTGAGCATTTTTTTCAATGAGTAGGTTTCATAAATACAGGAAAAATCTTTTTTTTGCAGTAGACTCTTTTATAGTACCTGTTTGTGAAAGCATTTTTTCTATTGATTGCTTCATATTCTAGAAATGAAATGGAGAAAAGAGGCATTAAGCATCTTAAATCAGGCACACAGGTAGGAAAAGTGCATGTATGACCCGCTGTATCAGAGTAAGGTATGTCGGAAATTGTCTCTTTCTGAGTAATATGCATATAACATTATACGGTGATTTTTGATTTGAATCTTAATGCCTTAGTTTATGAAAGTTCATGTTTGATTTGATTGCATCTCTTGCTCCATTTCAGCATGCCACAAAAGAGAAATTGGCAGTGAAAGGGCAAAAAGTCCATTCAGTTTGGCCCAGTGGGACGGCAGACGACTGCAAAACTCTGAGTAGCATATATACATAGTCCAAACGTGGAAAAATAACGTAGGTGCACCTTTAAGTACTGGTTCTTTAAAGTGCTGCCCTAATCCAAAGATTTACTGCCACTGCCAGGTCAATAGCTCCAAAACCAAGTGGGTCCATGTGCAAAATGCTATATATATATACATATACCTGTGTAACCAAGTGTCAAAATATAAAACTAACTGTTGGGTCTGTAATTCAGAAGAGTAATAATTTACCTAAGAGAATAACAGTTACTTAATAAAATAAGGATAAAAACAGTTTCTTGTTAAATAGGAACCTTGAATCACATAAATAATTTAATTAAATGACATTCCAATATGGCACGCGATCCCTCTTGTTTCGCACTGCGGAATGAATGAGTTTATAAGAGACTAGGTGACTCGGCGAACTCTGTTCCGCATTAAAGCCAATAAATAACAGATTTTATTCGTTAAGTTCAACTTTTTATTAGGAAATACAAATAAAGAAATTAAGTATTTTAATGATTCTTTATTCTTTATGTTTTTTGGTGCATAGCTTCCAATCTTCAATTAAGTACCTTGTAATACACGAAATTTTTTGTTTTACTATTAGGTACAAGAACAAACAACGCAGATGGTCTTCCGACCCGTGAACATGCTACATATAACTGACCATGAGAAAAATATGGATATTCCAGATTTAAACCACAAACTTTGAAGGATTGGCCTTGTCATTTGTTAATGGTCATAGCGAATGCAAGACGGAAATTGAAGTCTTTTAAACTCAAACAGCATATCAGTTGGGTTCATCGGGATCTTTGGAATGAGAACTTCCTCACCTTCGAAATTTCCTTTGAGTATCATCATATAAATAACATTGTTCATCAATTTACTTAGCAGCAAACAGGTACCATTGCACAGTTTTGGTTGGTTTATGCTTCAAAGCATGATTACTACAGAGCCAACTTTTAGGTGTAAATTGTGCATTGGTAAGCCAGGCACATCCAAGGAGTTTAAAAATACAACTGGATAGTTGGTGGCTTCATCTTCATTTGTTACACAGTCAATAGATTTGAATGAATGCATCTTACCAATGATCACATTCTGAATTATGTAGTTTAGGTCATCTACATCTTTATTCTTAGCCGCTAAAATTGCTCACTCACTCAATCACTCATTACTTTTGTAGTTAGTAATGATGTTTGGGAATACTTTGTTGGTAAGTTCGTCTTTCGATGAGACAAAGTTACCGAAATTATGAGGAAATGAAATCAATCCGCTCGACCATTACCGAAAGTCAGCAATTGCTCAGAGAAATCTTCAGCAGATATATCATTAAGCAATGCAACTCTCATGTTTGTTGTCAGCTGAAGTTTCTTCACATAGCGCCATAGATTCGATTATTTGAGGCAAGGATTTATTTTGTCTGCAGCCGTTGTTCTTGGAAGTACTGGTAGTGCTTGGCGGAAATCGCCAGACAGTAAAATCATTGCTCCTCCAAAACATCTCAAGTCATTGTGTAGATCTTTCAATGTTCGGTTAAGTGCCTCTAATGCACGTTTATTCGCCATTGTGCATTCGTCCCAGATGATGATCTTAGATGCTGATAAAACTTTGTCCATTGCTGATTTTTTTGTAATATTAGATGTTGGTTCTTCAATAGCTTGAAGATTTAACGGTAATTTTAATGCTGAATGAGCCATTCGGCATCCTTTAACAATGTGGCTCCTATTCCAGAAGAAGCAACTGAAACCGCAATGTTGGATTTCGCATGAACAGTGGCTAAAACTACTGACATGAGGAATGTCTTGCCAGTTCCACCAGGGGCATCCAGGAAATATAAACCACAATTTCCATCACCAGGTGCCTTCATTAATGTATCATAAACTTCCTTTTGTTGGGGGTTCAACAGGAGTACATTCGTTTGAACTACTAAATCTAACTGCTGGTGGTCATATTCACGTTCCTGTCCCAATTCTCGATTAAATGCGTCATTCATTTCATGATTTGGCGCTGGTATTCCTAACCTGACTAATAAACTTCCGCACATGCGGTAACACATGTCTTCCATCAAGAGTAAAGAACGATTAAGTATCTCCTCATTCATTTCAAGATCTTGATTTCTGGAACTGATACGAATTTGACGTAAAATATCTTCTGACATATTATCCTTGTATTTGTGTCACAGGTTAGATGGGTTCGATGGAAAGCATGTTGAAATGATGATAGTAAATAATGTGTGTATCTGACTTGGAGATGCAAAGATAATAGCTTCACCGATTGTTGTATCCCAATGGCTATCGTTTTCTAGTAAATTGAGTTCTTAATATGCAGCACAATATGTTGGGAATATTATATCATTAACAGTCTGCAGTGTCTCAAATGACGTTGGCCCACGCACATTTACCAGCAACAACCGCAAATAGAAGCATTCATCATGGTTTGGATGAACTGTATACATACGACCAAGAGCATCAGTAGAACGCACATGTGGATAACTAGGAACCGAATGGCCTTGCCTCAGTCGTTGAAAATTCTTCGATGAAGCATTCCAAGTGTAATAATGTAGCATCTCCGAGTAAAGCACAGTTCGTGCAAAAGGATCGCTTTGGCAGATCGCAAAGAAACTGGTCAATGTTGTTGCTAGAGGTGTTTCAGGACATTGAACAACATTCGAAGCCGTGAAATATACTCGTTGACCAATCTCCAGATGCATCGCCAAATGCACAAGATGACGTTCGTGAATAGGGAATGCGAATATACGCCAAATCGCCTCATTGCAGTTCACATAACGACCAACTTGATATCGCGCAATTTCATCATTGGTACTGGAGGACTGGATGCCAAAAACTGCAGTATCGCTGCCTTTCATGACATGTATTTTATGGAGTTTACTGAATTGCAATACTCAACGTTGCAATGTATCTTGTACGTTTTGGAAATAAATGCCGAATATGGAACAATCCAACTGTTGTCGACAATGAAATCCATTCTTTTCACTTTTGTTGTGATAGTTCGACCGTTATCATCGGGTGATCGAAGCCGATACAGTGGATAACCATTGTAGCCAGTGACAGTCTCCGGCGTTAATTTCCATGGATATCGTTTGGAACACTTTCCGTCGACCATGCAAGGTGATTGGGGATTGCTGGCGCCACACAGTCCATGAATCGTATTTGTAATTACATCATGTAGTTCTGGATTGGCTTCGTGATCGGGAATCTTGGCGCATGATATCATCTGTTTGGCCTCGTTGAATTCTTTCCACTAACCAAATAAGAATGTGTGCGTGTGGTAGACCTCGTTTTTGCCATTCGATTGAATACACCCAGCATCCTGTATCTCCAATAAATAAATAAAGTATTTAATTGAAGAGTGGAAGCTACGCACCAAAAAACATAAAGAATAAAGAATCATTAAAATACTTAATTTTTTTGTTTGTATTTCCTCATAAAAAATTGAACTTAACATCCAAAATCTGATTATTTATTGGCTTTAAGGTGGAAAAGAGTTCGTCGGGTCAGCTAGTTAATGATATATACTGATACTTAACCATAGTTGTCATTTGGGTTTTGTTATTCCATTCCAGATGCCTTTTTGTTATACCACGTTTTATAGCGGTCGAACAGGATAAAAAGTATCCTATGTCTGTCTCCCGGTTCTAAGCTATCTCTGCACCAATTTTCAGCCAAATCGGTCCAGCCATTCTTGAGTTATAAATAGTGTAACTAACACGACTTTCTTTTATATACAGGGTGGTCCATTGATAGTGACTGGGCCAAATATCTCACAAAATAAGCGTCAAACGAAAAAACTACAAAGAACGAAACTTGTCTAGCTTGAAGGGGGAAACCAGATGGCACTATGGTTGGCCCGCTAGATGGCGCTGCCGTAGGTCAAACGGATATCAACCTCATTTTTTTAAATAGGAACCACCATTTTTTATTACATATTCGTCTAGTACGTAAAGAAATATGAATGTTTTCGTTGGACCACTTTTTTCGCTTTGTAATAGATGGCGCTGTAATAGTCACAAACATATGGCTCACAATTTTAGACGAACAGTTGGTAACAGGTAGGTTTTTTAAATTAAATACAGAACGAAGGTATGTTTGAACATATTATTTCGGTTGTTCCAATGTGATACATGTACCTTTGTGAACTTATCATTTCTGAGAACGCATGCTGTTATAGTGTGATTACCTGTAAATACCACATTAATGCCATAAATGCTCAAAATTATGTCCATCAACCTCAATGCATTTGGCAATACGTATGACGACATTCCTCTCAACAGCGTGTAGCTCGCCTTCCATAATGCACTATTTAGATAGCCATAGATAAAATGGGGGGCAATTATACTTCCTCCCATAATGCTGCACCATACATTAAGTCGCCAAGGTCGCTGATGTTCCACTTGTCGCAGCCATCGTAGATTTTTCGTTGCCCAATAGTGCACATTATGCCGGTTTACGTTACCGCTGTTGGTGAATGACGCTTCGTCGCTAAATAGAACGCGTGCAAAAAATCTGTCATCGTCCCGTAATTTCTCTTGTGCCCAGTGGCAGAACTGTACACGACGTTCAAAGTCGTCGCCATGCAATTCTTGGTGCACAGAAATATGGTACGGTTGCAATCGATGTTGATGTAGCATTCTCAACACCGACGTTGTAGAGATTCCCGATTCTCGAGCAGTTGTTCTGCTACTGATGTGTGGATTAGCCACGACAGCAGCTAAAACACCTACTTGGGCATCATCATTTGTTGCAGGTCGTGGTTGACGTTTCACATGTGGCCGAACACTTCCTGTTTCCTTAAATAACGTAACTATTCGGCGAACAGTCCGAACACTTGGATGAAGTCGTCCAGGATCCCGAGCAGCATACATAGCACACACCTGTTGGTCATTTTGATCACGATAGCCATACATCAACACGATATCGACATTTCCCGCAATTGGCAAACGGTCCATTTTAGCACGGGTAATGTATCATGAAGCAAATACCGTCCGCACTGACGGAATGTTAAGTGACACCACGCGCTTATGCGTTTGAGACTATTACAGCGTCATCTATCACAAAGCGAAGAAAGTGGTCCAACAAAAGCATTCATGTGATTCTTGAGTTTCTCCCGGCGTATTTGATAATCAAAATATCCACGAGTATGCTGCCGGTCTATAGTGTCCAACGGGCACAATATTTCGGCGATCATACATGTCGCCATCATCAGGTGAACTGACGGACTGAGCTTCTGTGAACGTGCCGGCACGGAGATCCGTACGCTATGGCTGCTCAGAGGGAACTGGGTTCGGTCGCGGCGGCGGCCGATTGAAATACCCTCCGCCCGCGGCGTGCTCCCTCCGCCGTCCGCGCCCCGCGCCACGGTCGCGCGATGGAACAGATTGCGACGGCGTCTGAGATGACGTCGGTGTGATGGCTCTGTCCGCCGTGGTCGTCACAACTACAAGTTTGCTCGATTTACTCTTGATTAACCCAATCGCTGGTTTCCAAGCCTTGCTAAGATTATAGCCACAGTCACGGCTTATGAGGTCGTCATTGGTGCGAATTTCGATGGCCTCTCTAACAACGCTGTCCCAGTATCTCGACGTCTGTACCAGAATCCTCGTGCGGTCATACTCCATGGCGTGATTTTCCGACAAACAATGTTCAGCGACCGCAGACTTGCTCGGATACATCAGTCGAGTGTGCCTCTGGGGTTCACGGCATCGATCCTCGACGGTACGCATCTTCTGACCAATATACGACTTGCCACATTGACACGGAATCTGGTACACGCCGGCCTTCCTCAAACCCAGGTCATCTTTGGCGCTCCCCACCAGTGCACGAGTTTTATTTGGAGGACAAAACACAGTTCCGACCCGGTGTTTCTTCAGAGTGCGGGCGATTTTCCCCGAGAGTGCGCCTGTGTATGGAATAAATGCAGTGCCTACCTCCTCCCTCGTGACTTCATCCATCTCAACAGGTTGTGCTGCAGTGGTTGGGCGGAGAGCACGTTGAATCTGCCACTCTGAGTACCCATTTTTTCGAAATACAGTTCCTTACACATCTAAACTCCATACACCCCAACATCAGATTCACTATGGAGACTGAAACGGAGGGTAAATTACCTTTCCTTGACGTCTTGGTCAAGAGAAGGGCTGACGGCACCCCAGGTCATGGGGTGTATCGGAAGACTACGCACACTGATCTGTATTTGCACCCAGACAGCTGCCACCACCCTTCACAGAGGAATGGGGTACTTAAAACTCTAGTACATAGGGCGAGCACTATCTCTGACACAGAGAGTCTACCCCAGGAATTGGAACATCTGAGAACTGTATTTCGAAAAAATGGGTACTCAGAGTGGCAGATCCAACGTGCTCTCCGCCCAACCACTGCAGCACAATCTGTTGAGATGGATGAAGTCACGAGGGAGGAGGTAGGCACTGCATTTATTCCATACACAGGCGCACTCTCGGGGAAAATCGCCCGCACTCTGAAGAAACACCGGGTCGGAACTGTGTTTTGTCCTCCAAATAAAACTCGCGCGCTGGTGGGGAGCGCCAAAGATGACCTCGGTATGAGGAAGGCCGGCGTGTACCAGATTCCGTGTCAATGTGGCAAGTCGTATATTGGTCAGACGACGCGTACCGTCGAGGATCTATGCCGGGAACACCAGAGGCACACTCGACTAATGTATCCGAGCAAGTCGGCGGTCGCTGAACATTGTTTGTCGGAAAATCACGCCATGGAGTATGACCGCACGAGGATTCTGGTACAGACGTCGAGATACTGGGACAGCGTTGTTAGAGAGGCCATCGAAATTCGCACCAATGACGACCTCATAAACCGTGACTGTGGCTATAATCTTAGCAAGGCTTGGGAACCACCGATCGGGTTAATCAAGAGTAAATCGAGCAAACGTATAATTGTGACGACCACGGCGGACAGAGCCATCACACCGACGTCATCTCAGACGCCGTCGCAATCTGTTCCATCGCGCGACCGTGGCGCGGGGCGCGGACGGCGGAGGGAGCACGCCGCGGGCGGAGGGTATTTCAATCGGCCGCCGCCGCGACCGAACCCAGTTCCCTCTGAGCAGCCATAGCGTACGGATCTCCGTGCCGGCACGTTCACAGAAGCTCAGTCCGTCAGTTCACCTGATGATGGCGACATGTATGATCGCCGAAATATTGTGCCCGTTGGACACTATAGACCGGCAGCATACCCATGGATATTTTGAAAAGCATTCATATTTCTTTACGTCCTACACAAAAATGGGGGTTCCTATTTAAAAAAACGCAGTTGATATACGTTTGACGTATGGCAGCGCCATCTAGCGGGCCAGTCATAGTGTCATCTGGTTTCCCCCTTCAGCTAGACAAGTTACGTTCTTTGTAGTTTTTTCTTTTGATGCTTATTTCGTGAGATATTTGGCCCGGTCACTATCAATGGACCACCCTGTATATAGATTAGACAGTTCTGTTTACGTTTGTGTTTCTGTTTCTGTTTTTCTACTGGACATGCGTGCCAGGTGTATCCCATGTGGATGGTGTAATAGGTCTACGTGAACCAGCTTGTAGTTACAGATTTGCATGTTTGGGGTGCTGGAGCATAGGTGTACAGTTTGCTCACATCGTGTAAGTGGGGCTTAAAGCAGGTGCTATCTCTACTTATATTGACATGTCTCATATGTTCTGATCATAACATGCTCCAAGCGCCAGAACTCCTGCGTTTTCCCAGTATCACATAGTATGACATCAATCAGTGGTAACTCATTAAATGGAACTATCAATCCCTCACTTTGGGAGCTCTGGATAACCTTTCATTGTCTCATACCTGTGTTGAGATACTTCTGTCAAACACAATATACTTTAGATTGAAATCCTTAGCACCTCTATAACCAGCTGCAGAATTTGCGCTTTGCATCTTTCGCGATAATAGGTAGAGATGAGCACAAAATTCTGTTTACATACCTGATGCATAACCTTAAAATTTTTACGTTCTACAGTTGTTTTCTAAATCACAGTATCTATAAACTTGTGTATTGTATATCAAACCTGACTTATCCTATATCATTTCGGGAGGACGACGGTACAATCCTGCGTCTGGACATCTTGATTTCGGTTTTACGTGATTTCCCTAAATCGCTCCAGGCAAATGCCGGGATGGTTCCTTTCAAAGGGCACAGCCGACTTCCTTGCCCATCCTTCCCTAATCCGATGAGACCAATGACCTCACTGTCTGGCCTCCTTCCCCAAAACAACCCAACCCCTATATCATTTGAAGTAACTATGTACTTAATCACGATTTACAGGATGAATAAAAAAATACGATACAATACACTAATCTATACTGCATTTAGATCCATGTTCATCAGGGCACACACATTACCTTTGAAACACCAAAGCGTTTACACAAGAAATTGATACAGTCAAAGCAATTGCAATAAATTATGGATATTCAGCAAAATCAGTTGACAAACTATCCAACAAAATACAGGCCAACATCGGTAACAGAAGTATTGCATGAAGAACGACTGACAACACATTTTTTCACAAGCATTCCCTATTTAGGTACAGAAATCCTTAGCACCTCTCTAACCAGCTGCAGAATTTGTGCTTTGCATCTTTCATGATAATACGTAGAGATGAGCACAAAATTGTGTTTACATACCTGCTGCATAACCTCTGCCAAGCACTTAAATATGAATTGCAGAGTAATCACGTTGATGTAGAATCACGAAAAATTACTAACTTCTTAGAAACACCAATATTAAAATATCATTCTCCACGAAGCACGAACAGTGACACTATTTACCTCACACAGTAAGCAAGAACACCCCACTAAAGGACCATAGTGGAATATATAAATTGTAGTGTAACAGCTGCCCTTCATTTTATGTAGACAAAACAGTACAAACTTTCCACACACATTAAAAAGAACACACTGATGCTTTTACTCTTAACCACTTTAAAAAAATCCACAAAAGCCAAGGACATGCACCTTAATACACACAGACTAAGTCACATCCAGAACAGACTAATTGTACTCCACACAGAAAACCATAGTAAAAAAACGTGATCTCATAGAACAGTTAGAAATGATGCCATACAAGAAGAAAAATCTTTTGAAAACATGTAGAATCAACAGACAGAGTTCTGCAGCCACAGTTTTTTCAGCAATTTTAAATGTTTATTTGTGCTGAAGAAACAAATATTTAATAGTACAACAATTTGATAACATAATCCACATTTGACATATTCACAAATATTTGTTTTGTGAATGATATATTGTATAATTAATAATGTAGCTTCTTTGAAACAATGACACCTGTGTATTTGTAGTAATGCAGGAGCTGTATATTTGAAATTCTTTGACTTTTTTGACCTGTGTTTACAAAATGTGCTATAGAATAAAAAATGTATATATGTGAATAAACATGTTTACTCCTACTGTGCTTCAAAACCATGTATCTACCACTCGAAACAGTAAGTTACTTTTCGATTTGTATTAGTTTTGTAAACTTATATTCACAATGTGCCCACTTTTGTGTATTCCACTGTAATCTTCCCACAGCCAAAATTAACCTAAATCTGGAAAAATAATAGATGCAGATTGGCTGAAGATGATCCCCCAGGGCTCGAACTGCACTGTGAATTGAAATGAAGTCACGATTGTGGTTGTAGGTAATTGTTCTTTATTTTACAAAAATAATACAGTCTCAGCAGAAACACTGTCAGCAACAAATAAAGTCAAGTCAAATATGTGTACATTACATGTGTTTGAAACACATTTCTGATAAACTTGGTTAAACTCTCTCCATCTGAACAGATCTCGGAAGACCAAATGGTAACAACCGACTGCCATGGCATCCTCAGGCAATATGTGTGACCGGATGTGGATATGGAGGGTCATGCGGTCGGTGCACCGCTGTCCCAGGCATTGTCAGTTTTTGTGACCAGAGCTGCTACTTATCAGTCAACTAGGTGCTCAGTTGGTCTCACAAGAGCTGAGTGCAACCTTCTTGCTATAGGCACTCAGCAAACCTAGATGGTTATCCATGCAAGTGTTAGCGAAGCTCAACACCCCTAAACTTCAGTGATCTGATGGGAACCGATGTTACCACTATGACAAGGCTGTTGTTTCCTTAAATCCAAATAACCTACCCAACTCTACTAAACGCACATCATATGCAGCTATTTTTTCTACATTTGATGAAACGAATTATGTTTATGGACATCTCTTCCATATAAGGGAACTGCAACTTTCATTGGAGTTTAGAGTTTGAGCTGTAACTTATCTCTGGAATGGTGAGTGTGTTGGCTCTTTCTTGTGCCTGCGTATTGCCCCATTGTAGTTGATCACGATCGCCCATTTAGATGCGTGCAGAATGATTCAAAGGAGAGTCGGAGCAGCAATGAGACATGGAGGAAGTTATGCTGGTTACCGAGAGAGGGCAGTGACCATGTCAGTTGTCATTGTGGCAGTGCTGGTTGTGCTATGGTCAGTGGTGGGCCGTGCAAGCCTGGATTCTGTTTAGGCCGAGTATGGATGCAACACTCGTTAGTGGGCAACGTGGCGTGAAATTTCTAGCTAATAGCGGAACTGGGGCCTTGCCACTTCTGGAGGACAGTGTAGCTATGCTGAGGCCTGAATACAACCACCTGCATCCTATCATCATTCCAAGACTTCTGTCTACCGCTGCCACTTTCAGTTGCATTAATTCTGGTGTCAAAGTTGTATTCTCATCCTGGATTGTTTCTGTACGATTAACTATTGGGTGACCCTTTACGACTTTCGTTTTGAGCTGTGGTACCTCAAATGTGCTGTCACATTTTGTGTGTGGGATTTCTTTTCCCTGTAGGTACCGTTTTGCTTACAAGTACTACCTGTGTCTACTGCATTATTTACTGGGTCTAACTTATGGAAACTTGTTTAAATAAACAGATATTACTCCAGCATATTTTATGCTGGAGTAATATCTGTTTATTTAAACCCAAATGCCTGGTAAGTTCTATAAGCATGACTTTGGTAAAGTCTGTTATGTTGTTTGAAGTATGTTGTATTGAATAGCAGCGTTTTTAGTCGTGTGAGCTAGTCAAATTACTGATGACAGTTGCTCTTGCATTACTCGACTACATTCTGATTACCTCTGCTCAACTGTGTGCGCAAACAGGTCAAATTATGCAGTGCCATTTTAAATGTAATCTTAATGGGGCAATTTTAATTTACACCTATAATGATCTGTGCCTTTACTGATTTGCACCCAGCTAGTGTATTTCTGTAAGCCTCCTACTTAAACCATTTGATGGTTAAAGTTGCAATGCAAATATCTCGTGTGCTTTAAAGTTTTCCAATTTGCTTTTTGACCTTTGGGCTTATTGACTATTTGCAGGGCTATACGTTAGTATATGATTTAACATATTGCATGAAAAAGGTTGTCTAGATTCGCAGTTGGCGTAAAATGGGCCATTTTGTGTTAGTGTGTTGTAGAAGGATCTTGTTGTTTTGTAAGCTGGTTGGGATGCACCTAACATGTTGCCATGCGACCAGTACTACTGAGTGGTCTACGACTGCGGAAGGCTGCTATGTATGAGCAGTATTGTAGCGTGCATGTTTTCTACTTTTAAGAATTGTTTTTCTGGTTTAAAACTGTAGCTTGTAAATAATGTTTTTTGGTGTTTTAAAGTATTCAAAAGATTTCAAACCTGAATAACTCTACATAGCTGCAGTGTGCAACATAGTGGGCATTTCTGTGTGATATGCTACAGAAGGGATCAGGGCAATTTTGATAAACCGCAAGAAGATTGAGTATAGCTAATTTCTATGGGACAGACTTTTACCATATGTCACGTATTGAGAATATCTGAGGTATTGTGTGCATGAGACAAGTATCGCCCAGTATTAAATTTTATTGCATGCCGAATAACTGATAATAGCAATTGTGGACTATACAGAGGGATGTTGAACTGAATATTTGAATGGAACTGGACACAGCTTTCTGAAAATAAAAGTGTACAAAGTTTGAAGAACTGCATCGAAGTATAGTAATGGACCATAGTCCTTGCTATAATATCTTTGAGTGATGAACTATAAAAATCGTGATCATTTTAGTTGCCACAATAGCTGAGAGTATTTGTAGGATCAACCTTTCTTTTCTCTATATATGAAATGCAATCATCCATGGTCATTCAATCATTATTTAATGTTGTTAATAAAAAAGTAAAGTGTTTTCCATAATTAAGGGTGTACTGGTGAATAACAACTAGCATCCAAAATACGTTATTAACTATCTATCTTCAGTAATGCAGCAACAAATGAAAGGTGATCGACTGAGCAAAAACTTAACATTAATTATCATGAAAACCTGAAATTTAGTCGCCGTTCCAGTGAAGATGTTTGTGGTTGCCCCATCTTAGGTACAGATATAAGGAACAGTCTGGCATATATAGTAGATAACAACAAAAAACTATCATACGTCAGACAAGTCGATGACAGCATATCGACAGAGGGTGGTTACAAAGTTCACACCGTCCCTGCTAATACCAAAACACCTCATCCCAGTACACAATATAGATTTTGCTTCATATGTCCAGTTATTCACTTCAAAAGTTTTGAAACTAACACCAGATCGACAGTTCTGACAAAATAAATTCAAAGTCTCACGCCCCCCCCCCCCCCCCCAATTTTTTTGAGGCCAACATATAGCCTCAAAGCATGGCCAACACAATTAGCAGAAGCATGAGCGGATTCAATCACTTTACACAGAATACTGAAACCTTAAGTCTAAATCCACTCAAGATTTCATCTTCTGCCTTGAAAACATCGAGAGAAATGCCTCCTCAAATTTTTTGTTTGAAGTACTTTGTCTATTCGATGTACAACCTCGTTTCATAATGTGAGAAATATGACTATTTTTTATTGTTTTGAAAATCATATACACAGTACAAAGCATACTAGAAGTAGACTTCACAGTATAAATGTTATGAAAATACTCGAACTTTCACACAACATCAAATGTATACAAACAATCGATATGTGTAAAGAAACTGGAAAATACAGTAAAGTCATAGTTTCACCACCTTCTAGAACCTGTCATCAAATAGTCCTGCATCTATATGGATTGTGTGTGAAACAGTTTTGCAGATTACCATTTAAAAAGATTGGTATTTGGGATATGAAATTACAGAATATATTATCGGAGAAACAACATATAATACCCAAAAACTTGTAAATCTGTGATTCCCTTAACTCAGTTACCCCAAAACTAAGTTTTTTACTTCACACTCATATTACAACCAAGTTGTAATCTATATGTACTAACAAATTTATAATGTTCTATTCACTCTAGTTTGATCTTGTTCAGTAAGTAATGTCATCTTGCTGTCAGAGTTATGTACTTTCTCAAATGATTTTTGCCATGGACGTATTTCATGCAAACTTCAAATTTTTTAAATGGATTTTGTACCTCGCTTGATTGGTATCCAATTTATCAAAATACTGACAAGTTTCACTTTTGTTAAATGCAGTTCTGTGTAAATTCAATAACTCTTGTGTTTGAACTGTCAGAAACATGAGTACAAAAGCAACAAGAAAGTTGAATGGTGCAAACAAAAGGAGTCTAAGTGAAAGCCCTGTGAACGAAAAATTGGAAAGGTTTGAGAAGGACTGCAAATGTCTTTGAACACTTGCTCTGTTGCTCGCATGCATACTGCTTATTTAACTGTTGGCCTGTTCGTGCTTTCACTTTCAGTTGTTGAAATAGTTGGAGCTAAGCCCAAAATTTAGGCAAAAGTTTTGGTAGAGTGATGCCTCAGTGATGTTGGATAACCATTGACTTTTAAGAACAATTTTAATATTAAATTGAAGCACTCTTATCATTATTATTCATTTACTTAAAATTTAGAAATTAAATTTCTTGCTTTTACCATTTGTTTTAATAGCTGCCATCTGCTAATTAATTTTTGGTCTTATGTAATCTTGACACTGTTATTGTGAATTTTATATTTACACTGATCAGTAAGAACATTATGAGCATCAATCTAATAGCCAGTAAGTCCACCTTTGGCTTGGATAACAGCAGCAACACGTAATGGCATGGAAGTAATAAGACCTTGTGGGTCGTGGGAGAGAGTTGGTACTACATCTGCACACACGTCACCTAATTCGTGTCAATTCTGGGAAGGGGGCCAATGAGCTATGATGCCACATTCAGTCACATCCCCGATGTGTTGGATCAGGTATAGATCTGGTGAGATGGGGGCCATCGAATCAACTGGATCCCGCCACTGTGTTCCTGGAACCACTCCATCACACTCCTGGTCTTGTGACATGGCGCATTATCTTGCAGAAAACGCCACTGCTGTCAGAAAACATGGCCATCATGAAAGGGTGTACGTGGTCTGCAACCAATGTACGATACTCCTTGATTGTCATGGTGTCTTGAACGAGAACCACTGGACCTGTGGATATCCACATGAATGTTCCCCAGAGCATAATGGAGGCACAGACAATTTGTCTCCATTCCATGGTACAGGTGTCAAGGAGCTGTTTCTTTGGAAGACGACGAATTCGCTCCCTTCCATCGTTATGATGAAGAAAGTAAAAGGATTCAGTAGACCAGACAACACTCTGCCAATGTCCAGTGTCGACAGTCATGTGCCCATTTCAGTCATAGTTGTCGATGTCGTGGTGTTAACATTGGCACATGCATGAATCGTCGGCTGTGGAGGCCCATCTTTAGGAGTGGTCAGTGCTCTGTGTGTTCAGACACACTTGTACAGTGCCCAACATTAAAGTCTGATGTTAGTTCTGCCACAGTTCGCCACCTGTCCTGCTTTATCAATCTGCCCAGCCTGTGACATCTGCATCTGTAACGAGGCATGACCACCCAACCCCAGGACGTCTGGATGTGTTTTCACCCTGATTTCACCATGTGTTGAAGAAACTCATCACAACACTACATCTGTGATGTATGAAGTCGCGTAGTCATCTGTCATTTGTTTATTTCTTTCAAATAGTCTTTTTACGTTACTGACAGTACAGTTAGCTTTCTGCCACCCAGCAGTGTGTCAGCAGTGCTCAAGTAGCAGCATTACTCCATTTACTTGGCAGTCTTGTATATTAATAACCGTTTAAATTTTGTGTCTAATTGTTTGTGCTCTCTGTAGATTAGTTCAGACGTTCTTTGCACAACAGTATTTAGGGTGGATAGGGACTGTGACTGCTGCGTTCGGATGTGGGCTGAGTTGGCATCCCTTCCCTCCCAGCTTCAGGCAGTGTTGGCTTCGGTCACACAGCTTGAGGCTGTTGCCCATGGGCATCACTGTGGGGTTCCAGACGGGATTTGTCGGGGAGGGCCAGCTCGTCCCACACATCCCCCGATTGGACTACGGCTGTGACTGCCCGTGATACTGCCCACATTGAGGCTGACCCCTCACCTGTGGTAGAGTGGGAGGTCGTCTTGAGGTGTGGCAGGGGGCGAAAGACATTCCGGAGGGCTGAATGGAAGTCCTCTCCAGTTTGTCTGACGAACCAGTTTCAGCCTCTGTCTCTGGCTGATATTGATCTTCGGCCGGACATGACTGCTTGTCCTGTTCCAGATGGTGCCCCTCAGTCTACAAAATCTGGCCGGTCATAGAGGGTGGGCTTACTGGTAGTTGGGAGCTCCAACATCAGGCGTGTAATGAGGTCCCTACCGGGGGGAGTCATTCCAGATGTTGAAATGGTCCTTCCAGATGCCATGAAGGGTACATATTGCACCCATCTGCAGGCGGTCGCTCATGTCGGCACCAATGATGTGTGTCGCTATGGATCGGAGGAAATCCTCTCTGGCTTCTGGCAGCCATCTGATTTGGTGAAGACTGCCAGTCTCGCCAGCGGGATGAAAGCGGAGCTCACCATCTGCAACATCGTCAACAGGGCTGACTGCAGTCCTTTGGTACAGAGCCGAGTGGAGGGTCTGAATTATAGGCAGAAACGATTCTGCGACCATGTGGGCTGCAGATTCCTCGACTTGCGCCATAGGGTGGTGAGGTTTCGGGTTCCACTGGATAGGTCAAGAGTCCACTACACACAGCAGGCGGCTATACGGGTAACAGGGGTTGTGTGGCGTGGACTGGGCGGTTTTTTAGGTTAGATGGCCTCGGGCAATTACAGGAAGAGCAACAGCCTCAAAGGGTGCGGGGCAAAGTCAGGACATGTGGGGACGAAGCAGCAATCGGTATTGTAATTGTAAACTGTCGAAGCTGCGTTGGTAAAGTACCAGAACTTCAAGTGCTGACAGAAAGCACTGAAGCTGAAGTCGTTATAGGTACGGAAAGCTGGCTGAAACCAGAGATAAATTCTGCAAAAATTTTTACAAAGGGACAGACGGCGTTTAGAAAGGATAGACTGCAACAACCGGTGGTGGCGTGTTTGTCGCTGTTAGTAGTAGTTTATTCTATAGTGAAATAGAAGTGGATAGTTCCTGTGAATTATTATGGGTGGGGGTTGTACTCAACAACCGAGCAAGGTTAATAATTGACTCCTTTTA
The DNA here is from genome assembly GCF_023864345.2 of Schistocerca serialis cubense. Lineage (NCBI taxonomy): Eukaryota > Metazoa > Arthropoda > Insecta > Orthoptera > Acrididae > Schistocerca > Schistocerca serialis. The sequence goes on from NC_064644.1 coordinate 212,367,194, forward strand.
CTGACCTCCTGACTCAGCAGCATTAGTGGCAGAATAACTAAGAGAAAATCTGGAATACATTTCACATAAATTTCCTCAGCATGTTATAGTCTTAGGTGGAGATTTCGATTTACCAGATATAGACTATGACACTCAGATGTTTAGGACGGGTGGTAGGGACAGAGCATCGAGTGACATTGTACTGAGGGTACTAGCCGAAAATTACCTCGAGCAATTAAACAGAGAACCGCCTCGTGGAGATAACATCTTGGACCTACCGATAACAAACAGACCTGATCTTTTCGACCCTGTAAGTGCAGAACAGGGAATCAGTGATCATAAGGACGTTGCAGCATCCCTGAATATGGAAATAAATCGGAATATAAAAAAGGGAGGAAGGTTTATCTGTTTAGCAAGAGTAATAAGAGGCAGATTTCAGACTACCTAACAGATCAAAACGAAAATTTCTGTTCCGACACCGACAATGTTGAGTGTTTATGGAAAAAGTTCAAGGCAATCGTAAAATGCCTTTTAGACAGGTGCGTGTCGAGTAAAGCTGTGAGGGACGGGAAAAACGCAGCGTGGTTCAACAATAAAGTTAGGAAGCTACTGCGAAAGCAAAGAGAGCTTCATTGCAAATTTAAACGCAGCCAAAACCTCTCAAACAGAAGCTAAACGATATCAGAGTTAGCGTAAGGAGGGCTATGCGTGAAGCGTTCAATGACTTCGAAAGTAAAATTCTATGTACTGACTTGACAGAAAATCCTAGGAAGTTCTGGTCTTACGTTAAATCAGTAAGTGGATCGAAATAGCACATCCAGACACTCTGGGATGATGATGGCATTGAAACAGAGGATGACACGCGTAAAGCTGAAATACTAAACGCCGTTTTCCAAAGTTGTTTCACAGAGGAAGACCGCACTGCAGTTCCTTCTCTAAATCCTCGCACGAACGAAAGAAAGGCTGACATCGAAATGAGTGTCCAGGGAATAGAAAAGCAACTGAAATCACTCAACAGAGGAAAGCCAACTGGACCTGACGGGATACCAATTAGATTCTACACAGAGCATGCGAAAGAACTTGCCCCCCTTCTAACAGCCGTGTACCGCAAGTCTCTAGAGGAACGGAATGTTCCAAATGATTGGAAAAGAGCACAGGTAGTTCCAGTTTTCAAGAAGGGTCGTCGAGCAGATGCGCAAAACTATAGGCCTATATCTCTGACATAGATCTGTTGTAGAATTTTAGAACATGGTATTTGCTCGCGTATCATGTCATTTCTGGAAACCCAGAATCTACTCTGTAGGAACCAACATGGATTCCGGAAATAGCGATCGTGTGAGACCCAACTCGTTTTATTTGTTCATGAGACCCAGAAAATATTATATACAGGCTCCCAGGTGGATGCCATTATCCTTGACTTCCGGAAGGCGTTCGATGAAGTTCCGCAATAAAGTAAGAGCCTATGGAATATCAGACCAGCTGTGTGGCTGGATTGAAGAGTTTTTAGCAAACGGAACACAGCATGTTGTTCTCAATGGAGAGACGTCTACAGACGTTAAAGTAACCTCTGGCGTGCCACAGGGGAGTGTTATGGGACCATTGCTTTTCACAATATATATAAATGACCTAGTAGATAGTGTCCTAAATTCCATGCGGTTTTTCGCAGATGATGCTGTAGTATACAGAGATTTTGCAGCATTAGAAAATTGCAGCGAAATGCAGGAAGATCTGCAGTGGATAGGCACATGGTGCAGGGAGTGGCAACTGACCCTTAACATAGACAATGTAATGTATTGCGAATACATAGAAAGAAGGATCCTTTATTGTATGATTATATGACAGCGGAACAAACACTGGTAGCAGTTACTTCCGTAAGATATCTGGGACTATATGTACGGAACGATTTGGAGTGGAATTATCATATAAAATTAATTGTTGGTAAGGCGGGTGCCAGGTTGAGATTCATTGGGAGAGTCCTTGGAAAATGTAGTCCATCAACAAAGGAGGTGGCTTACAAAACACTCGTTCGATCTGTACTTGAGTATTGCTCATCAGTGTGGGATCCGTACCAGATCGGGTTGACAGAGGAGATAGAGAAGATCCAAAGAAGAGCGGGGCGTTTCGTGACAGAGTTATTTGGTAAGCGTGATAGCATTACGGAGATGTTTAGCAAACCCAAGTGGCAGACTCTGCAAGAGAGGCGCTCTGCATCACGGTGTAGCTTGCTGTCCAGGTTTCGAGAGGGTGCGTTTCTGGTTCAAAAAAATGGCTCTGAGCACTATGGGACTTAACTTCTGAGGTCATCAGTCCCCTAGAACTTAGAACTACTTAAACCTAATTAACCTAAGGACATCACACACATCCATGCCCGAGGCAGGATTCGAACCTGCGACCATAGCGGTCGCGCGATTCCAGACTGTAGTGCCTAGAACCGCTCTGCCACTCTGGCCGGACGTGCGTTTCTAGTTGAGGAATCGAATATATGGCTTCCCTCTACTTATACCTCCCGAGGAGATTACGAATGTAAAATTAGAGAGATTCGAGCGCACACGGAGGCTTTCCGGCAGTCGTTCTTCCCACGAACCATACGCGACTGGAACAGGAGAGAGAGGTAATGACAGTGGCTCGTAAAATGCCCTCCGCCACACACCGTTGGGGGGCTTGCGGAGTATAAATGTAGATGTAAACGTAGATGTAGATGTAGAACACTCGACAAGCTATGCAGTTTTCGAAATACTCATAACGAGTCTCCAGGCCACCACAGACTGCTCTCGCTCAAACTCAGGTAGATTCCATGCCTACCCCACTCTACACATGGACAGCACGCTCAGTGTGTGTTCCTGATTAGCAGTCATTCCTCGCCAGGTGGTGCTGCTATCGCCGGAGCGGGCTTATGTCTTTAGTAGGTCGGTGGTTGTAATGTTCTGGTTGATCTGTGTACATTGTGATTACCATTTTCACATACATTCTCGACCTTGTCTCAGTTATTTTATAAGTGTTATCATAACGCTAATAATTATATCTGTTTTTCCTTAAAATTATAACTTTGTAGCCGTATGTGCCACATGTCAGCCATAACTTTCAAACCATAGCAGGCAAATGCAAGCACACACAGTCATCTGATGGTGTACACTAACAGTCATGTGTTGATTAACCTTTAGTATTGAAAAACTGCACATAGTAACAGTGTAGTGCCTAAAATCGTACCTAGGTGCTACCGATTCTTCAGTAAACATAGTACATATTTTTTATTGCTTTTTATGCCATAAGACTTTTATAAAATATTAATCAAAAGACAATTTTTCTGTTTTTTTTTTTCGTTGCTCTGAGGATGGCTGCTTGTCATCCAAAGCAGATATTGATCAGGTTGTAATTATATTTCATTGCGACCAAGACTACAAAAATTTTTCTTTAATTATGAAAATATAATAATTGTATTAGGATCATTCGATGAGATACCTGCTATAAAATACTCAAATGCATAGAAGCAAAGTATAGAAGTATCAGTATTGAGATGAAAGAAGTATCGATACTTTTCTCGCGGCCCTAAGCGTGCGCACCCGCGCGCCCGCTTGTGAGTGTATGTGTGTGTGTGTGTGTGTGTGTGTGTGTAAAGAAATGATCAATTGTCGCTCACATAATCTGTACAAAAATATTCCAGTCATGCTCACACAAACACGCCTAGCATGGCGCGCGTGTGCGCGCGCGCATACAAACAAACACACACACACACACACACACACACACACACACACACATACAACCTGATAAGAAAACAATAAAGGCCTTATTGGAGTAAAGAACAGCAAATTTGATCGAAATTAGTGCGTTTTTGTACCCATATGTCGATTGGTAGTGAAGCAAATAAAAAACACGAAAAGTATAATCAGCAGCTGGTTATATAGTACAGCTGAAATGACGTATCTCACATAGGAAAATCTGTTGCTATCGTCGGTACCCAACTGTCAACTATACAATGGGGGCGCTGCTATTTACTACGTACTGGTAGGCATTCAGCCAATGGTTTCATTAGCGTCCGGCCTGAGATACCTACTCATCCCAACTTGTGCTCCCAGTGTCTGCTATTCAACGTCTTTGTTCTGTCTCTCTCTCACTCTTTCTTCCCGTGTATGCGTGCGTGTGTGTGTGTGTGTGTGTCCAACTGGCAGTAGCTAGAGCGCTGAGTCATGCAGAGAAGCAACACAGAACTTCAGGCAGATATTTCAAGGACACTGAATAGGCACGAGACATAACGATGACTGAAGATTGAAGAGACTAGAATATTTTGGTTTGCTTGGTTTTGAGAATCATGTTGCAGAAAATAGCCAAGGAGACTGAGGTGTTAAGGCAGAACTTCAAAGGTTCTAAAAGACAGTGGCGGAATTTCCTCTCGTTTTCAGCAAGTTGACAGTTGATAGCCTTACACAGGTCAGAAACACGATTTGGCAACGTAAAAGAGATCGCAAGAAAACAGTGGTATCTATGTACCTCAGGTAGCAATGTCTGTACATTGTGTTAAGATGGTGATTGTAGGAGGTTTGGAACTGGTAGCCAGGCACGGATCAGGGAAATGTTTCACAAAGCGTCTAGCATCCAGCGTATGTTAGTTTCTCTATTATTCATGTTATTCTGAAACGCATCCTTGTTGGATATTTTGACCATTTTTGAACACATTCTAATTTTATTTCTCAACAAATGACACAACGATTTTTGAATAAGTGTTTAGTTTACGTGATGTCTCTTCCAGGGGAATCCCTGCTGCATCAAGAAATGAAAACCTTTTCCGCAGACTAAAGGGGACGTGGCTATGCGAGCTGAGCTGAATAAACCTGAACAGGTGAATGCCAATCACTGTTTATGTGGTTTACTTGGTGTGCGAATGATCGGCACTGTTATACACTCCTGGAAATGGAAAAAAGAACACATTGACACCGGTGTGTCAGACCCACCATACTTGCTCCGGACACTGCGAGAGGGCTGTACAAGCAATGATCACACGCACGGCACAGCGGACACACCAGGAACCGCGGTGTTGGCCGTCGAATGGCGCTAGCTGCGCAGCACTTGTGCACCGCCGCCGTCAGTGTCAGCCAGTTTGCCGTGGCATACGGAGCTCCATCGCAGTCTTTAACACTGGTAGCATGCCGCGACAGCGTGGACGTGAACCGTATGTGCAGTTGACGGACTTTGAGCGAGGGCGTATAGTGGGCATGCGGGAGGCCGGGTGGACGTACCGCCGAATTGCTCAACACGTGGGGCGTGAGGTCTCCACAGTACATCGATGTTGTCGCCAGTGGTCGGCGGAAGGTGCACGTGCCCGTCGACCTGGGACCGGACCGCAGCGACGCACGGATGCACGCCAAGACCGTAGGATCCTACGCAGTGCCGTAGGGGACCGCACTGCCACTTCCCAGCAAATTAGGGACACTGTTGCTCCTGGGGTATCGGCGAGGACCATTCGCAACCGTCTCCATGAAGCTGGGCTATGGTCCCGCACACCGTTAGGCCGTCTTCCGCTCACGCCCCAACATCGTGCAGCCCGCCTCCAGTGGTGTCGCGACAGGCGTGAATGGAGGGACGAATGGAGACGTGTCGTCTTCAGCGATGAGAGTCGCTTCTGCCTTGGTGCCAATGATGGTCGTATGCGTGTTTGGCGCCGTGCAGGTGAGCGCCACAATCAGGACTGCATACGACCGAGGCACACAGGGCCAACACCCGGCATCATGGTGTGGGGAGCGATCTCCTACACTGGCCGTACACCACTGGTGATCGTCGAGGGGACACTGAATAGTGCACGGTACATCCAAACCGTCATCGAACCCATCGTTCTACCATTCCTAGACCGGCAAGGGAACTTGCTGTTCCAACAGGACAATGCACGTCCGCATGTATCCCGTGCCACCCAACGTGCTCTAGAAGGTGTAAGTCAACTACCCTGGCCAGCAAGATCTCCGGATCTGTCCCCCATTGAGCATGTTTGGGACTGGATGAAGCGTCGTCTCACGCGGTCTGCACGTCCAGCACGAACGCTGGTCCAACTGAGGCGCCAGGTGGAAATGGCATGGCAAGCCGTTCCACCGGACTACATCCAGCATCTCTACGATCGTCTCCATGGGAGAATAGCAGCCTGCATTGCTGCGAAAGGTGGATATACACTGTACTAGTGCCGACATTGTGCATGCTCTGTTGCCTGTGTCTATGTGCCTGTGGTTCTGTCAGTGTGATCATGTGATGTATCTGACCCCAGGAATGTGTCAATAAAGTTTCCCCTTCCTGGGACAATGAATTCACGGTGTTCTTATTTCAATTTCCAGGAGTGTAATTACTAGCGAAATCAGTAGATTCGGACTAGCAATTTGGAAATAAACGACTGAAACGAATAACAGGGGAGAAATCCAAGAATATGAAATTTTGACATAAAATTTCTGCCAGATCGATACACTACTAAAGGCAAATTGTACAGTCCACGGTTAGCAGCCGCTTAAGTTTTTATCCTCGGAATAGCGCGGAAAACGCGTTGAACGAACACGTAATAACGCCTAACCGGAAAATAAAAGCGCGCTGACTGAACCGCTGATTCTGTCTAGGATAGTGAAGTTAACCAGAGAATAAGTTTTGACAGTGGCAGGAATAGTTACAGAATTAGTGATGACAGAACGAGGAAGGAAAAGGAACGGGGACATCACACAAATTATATGGAAGAATTTGACGAGTCCTAATTTATTTAAAAATTTCACACCACTACTAATTTTCGATCTTATTCTCGGGAAACTGGAGTGTATGAACGAAATGTGAAACTATTTCCTAACGTAAGACTTTTTGCTTGTAGTAGGCGTAATAGGCATTCGATATTGATACTTCATCAATTGTATTTTGTCGTGTTATTTATAGAAATCAGGTGGATAAAAATGACCATTTGTGCCAAAACAGTCTAGCTTATTTGGAGTTTCTTACAATTGCTGCTATATTAGAAAGGCCTATTCCGTGTTATCTAGCAGCCAGTGACAAATTAGACGTAATCAAACCAAGGAACGCCAGTCTAGGGTAGTATTCATTCTAACAGCTTCTTCATTATTAGACAACGACATTTTGATTTTTCGTGTAGCAAAACGTTTGACGACTTTGATAAGGCAACAGATTCTTTGACAGAAAGGAAATCACGAAAAAAAATTCTGGGACCTATGGATTGAAGAAATGTGTACTGTCTTGCCTGTCCTTGTCTTTATTGGCTTTATGTTTCCTACTGCCTACAGGAAAATTAAAGAAAGTTTTGGCGAATAGAGAACCACTCGTGTGAATATCATGAGCTCAGATGGAAACCCAGTTGTAAGCAAAGAAGAGAAAGCAGAAAGGTGGAAGGAGTATATAGAGGATCTGTAAAAGGGTGATGTGCTTGAGGACAATATTATGGAAATGGAAGAGGATGTAGATGAAGATGAAATGGGAGATATTATACTGTGTGAAGAGTTTGACAGAGCAGTGAAAGACCTAAGCCGAAACAAGGCTCCGGGAGTAGACAACATTCCATTAGAACTACTGATAGCCTTGGGAGAGCCACCCCTGACAAAACTCTACCATCTGGTGAACAAGATGTATGAGACAGGCGAAATACACTTAGACTTCAAGAAGAATATAATAATTCCAATCCCAAAGAAAGTAGGCGTTGACATACGTGAAAGTTACCGAACTATCAGTTTAATAAGCCATGGATGCAAAATACTAATTCGTATTCTTTACAGACAAATGGAAAAACTGGTAGAAGCAGACCTCTGGGAAAATCAGTTTCGATTCTGTAGAAATGTTGGAACACGTGAGGCAATACTGACCCTACGACTTATCTTAGAAATTGATTAAGGAATGGCAAACCTACGTCCTAGCATTTGTAGACTTAGAGAGAAAGCTTTTGACAATGTTGACTGGAATACTCTCTTTCAAATTCTGAAGGTGGCAGCGGTAAAATACAGGAAGCGAAAGTCTATTTACAGAAACCAGATGGCAGTTATAAGGGTCGAGGGGCATGAAAGGGAAGCAGTGTTTGGGAAGGGAGTGAGACAGGGTTGTAGCCTATCCCCGATGTAATTCAATCTGTATATTGAGCAAGCAGTAACGGAAACGAAAGAAAAATTAGGAGTAGGTATTGAAGTCCATGGAGAAGAAATAAAAACTTTGAGGTTCGCCGATGACATTGTAATTCTGTCAGAGACAGCAAGGGACTTGGAAGAGCAGTTGAACGGAATGGACAGTGTCTTGAAAGGAGGATATAAGATGAACGTCAACAAAAGCAAAACGAGGGTAATGGAATGTAGTTGAATTAAATCGGGTGATGCTGAGGGTATTAGATTAGGAAATGAGATGTGTAAAGTAGTAAATGAGTTTTGCTATTTGGGGACCAAAATAACTCATGATGGTCGAAGTAGAGAGGATATAAAATGTAGACTGGCAATGGCAAGAAAATCGTTTCTGAAGAAGAGAAATTTGTTAACATCGAATATAGATTTAAGTGTCAGGAAGTCATTTCTGAAAGTATTTGTATGGAGTGTGGCCATGCATGGAAGTGAAACATGGACGATAAATAGTTTGGGTAAGAAGAGAATAGAAGCTTTCGAAATGTGGTGTTACAGAAGAATGCTGAAGATTAGATGGGTAGATCACATAACTAATGAGGAGGTATTGAATAGAATTAGGGAGAAGAGAAATTTGTAGCACACCTTAACTAGAAGAAGGGATCAATTGGCAGGACATGTTCTGTGGCATCAAGGGACCAATTTAGTATTGGACAGCGGCGTGGAGGGTAAAAATCGTAGAGGGAGACCAAGAGATGAACACACTAAGTAGAATCAGAAGGATGTAGGTTGCAGTAGGTACTGGGAGATGAAGAAGCTTGCACAGGATAGGGTAACATGGAGAGCTGCATCAAACCAGTCTCAGGACTGAAGACCGCAACAACAACAACAACAACATATTTAATTTTATGTCACACAAAAGAGAAAGTTATTATCTAACAGGCAATCAAGAGTGCATATTTTCTGAAGATTTCTTATTCCCAGTCACAAATAATCACACCCCGTGTTAATTTTTTTTTAAAAGGGTGATAGAATGGTAAACCTGCCAACTAGGACAAACAGGGACACCACAGGACATTTTAATTTCAACTATCCTGAATATAGGTTTGATGGCTTCCATTACAAAATGTATTTGAATTGTGCAGAACAGTGACGTGCTATAGAAGAATGCTAGATGAAGAGGCGTGGCAATGCGCTTTGGCACACTTTAGACCAAATAACCTGTCATAGATTTCCTCAAGCATTTACGTTTCATGCATCAACCTCTTCAGAAAGACGTGCGCTACAAAATGAACATATTTTTGAAAAATCGATTATCACAGTTATTGCCCCGGTTCCGAAATATCGTAGATCCGTGGCTGCTTGTAGCGAAAGAAATTTTCATTTTTTTGTTTGAGAAAAGAAAGCAGAATGAAGTCACTAGGCGATAAGTCGAGCGAATACAGTATCTTGTAGGGCCCCTCCCAGGCACGGGAAAGTGCTGCAATACGACGTGGCATGTACTCGATTAATGTCTGAAGTAGGGCTGGAGGGAACTGCCACCATGAATCCTGCAGGGCTGTCCATTAATCCGTAAGAGTACGAGGGGGTGGAGATCTCTTCTGAACAGCTTGTTGCAAGGCATCCCAGATATGCTCGATAATGTTCATGTCTGGAGAGTTTAGTGACCAGCGGAAGTGTTAACACTCAGAAGAGTGTTTCTGGAGCCATCTGTAGCTGTTCTGGACATGTGGGGTGTCGCACTGTCCTGCTGGAATTGCCCAAGTTAATTGGAGTGCACAATTGACATGAATGGATGCAGGTGATAACACAGGATGCTTACGTACGCGTCACCTGTCAGAGTCGTACCTAGACGTATCAGGGGTCCCATATCACACCAACTGCACACGCCTCATATCTTTACAAAGCCTCCACCAGCTTGAACAGTTCCTTGCCTACACTCAGGATCCTTGCATTCATGAGGTTGTCTCCATACCCGTGCACGTGCATCAGTTCGATACAATCTGAAACGAGACTCGTCCGACCAGGCAACATGTTTCCAGTTATTAAGAGTCCAATGTCGCTGTTGACGGTCCCAGGTGAAGCGTAAAGCTTTGTGTTGTGCAGTCATCAATGGCACACTAGTGGACCATCGGCTCCGAACGCCTATATCGATGATGTCTCGTTGAATGGTTCCCAAGCTGACACTTGTTGATGGCCCAGCACTGAAATCTGCAGCAATTTGCGGATGAGTTGCACTTCTGTCACGATTCTCTTCAGTCGTCGTTGGTCCCGTTATTGCAGGATCTTTTTCCAGCCGCATTGACGTCGGAGGTTTGATGTTTGACTGGATTCCTAATATTCGCAGTACACTAGTGAAATGGTTGTACGGGAAAATCCCCACTTCATCGCTACCTCGGAGATGGTGTGTCCCATCGCTCGTGCGCCGACTATAATACCACGTTGAAACTCACTTAAATATTGATAACCTGCCATAGTAGAGGCAGTACCGATCTAACCACCGCGCCAGACACTTGTTGTCATATATAGGAGTTGCCGACCGCAGCGCTGTATTCTACCTGTTAACATATCTTTGTATTTGAATATGCATGCCTACACCATTTCTTTGATGCTTCAGTGTGTGTAGCTCAAATGTAACGTGTGGCCCCTAGGTCTATCACAGTTTGTGCAATGGTAGCCAGTTACCTATTATATCATACACTAATTACAAAAATGAAAGTTCCACTTTTTTAGTACTTTTCTTGTAACATGTACTGCAAACTGCTCAACAACTGGCATGGGGACCCAGAAACTATTCTATATATGAACTATGTCAAATCAAAACTGATCATTTTTGTTAATACATGATATGAGAAACACTTTTAACTAAGTTCGTGATTTTTGGCGGTAGACATCGGCACCCCATACCGGTACCTCTAACGAAAATTATCAGATCCGCAAATTTTGAGATGTGGTACAACAGAGCTTTCGCTGCGATTCAAGTCATATAAAACTACGCCTATTTGGTACTTTATCTTGATGAACTAAAGAACAGCCCATTAATTCTGTTGCCTTTTATGAAACCTTCCACAGGCGACTGAAAAGAGAATTTTGAGTGGGCAAGAAACAGCTTTGGTCAATTCAGTCCGCTTGGTTGACACAAACAGCAGGTCCAAAGACAATGCTTTAGGGCAAAAGGATGTTGAGTCACTTGCAGTTCACTTTCAGTTGAACAAACGGCATGATTAAAGCATTTCGTGAGTATGTTTATGATAATTGTGAGAACTTTGGCGGAAATTGTGAAAAGAAAACAAAGTATCGCAAAAATTTGCTTCCATTGAAAATTAGCATCAAAACAATTCCACTGCCACATAGTGAATATGAATGAACGTTTTCCCAAATGAATTTGATCATTCCAGGCAGTAGAGCCTCTCTGTTAACAAAATTGTTTCTTAGCTACTTTTTCTTAAGTTGAATGGCGCACCACTGCCCCTTCAATGTGCATAGTGTCTTGGCTGCTTCGTGGATGGGTCTCTGCTATGGGCACCAACAGCAACGAAGGAGAGGGAGAAGGGACATACAACAAAAAGCTTTCAAAGCTTTGGATAGTTTTATAAATTGTAAGTTAAAACATTTAACTGTATTTCCCTTTTTCAGTATCCTGTTGTTCAAATCTACGTGTGTTCACCTCAGTTTAATTTCTTTTTGTAACAGACTGTAAACTGAGAATAATATTTAACTTAGTTACTATAGCATGTAGTAAAAGACTGATGGACCACATGGAAGTTTCATTTTTTAACAGTACCAGTGTTGTAATTAAATGTGTAAAAAGAGTTAAAATAACGTTTTAAGAAGCTTAAATTTCTGAAACACCTCCTGGCCGATCACAGTACCAGAACCTCTCTTTTTTGTTTTTTTGTGTTTTTTTTTACAAATCAAGCACTGCTTTTAACTATGCATATTTAAAAAATATTATGAAACTATTATTTAAATCCTGTACAATAATTATTAATTGTGGTGGCCCTTCAAGTTTATTAGTTAGTAAACTATTCTGAACGAGTCCAGTTTTATTCATGCAACTTTAATACTGGTCTGGGATTTCGATAACGGCATCCAGGCAAAACATTTTAAATCATGTCTTTGGAATTGTTCGTTGATGAAACTTTAACTATTCTTTTACGAAAAAGCACATGGAATACTTCAAACACTAGAATCTCTGAATTATTACGAGCTTTCCTACTTCACAAAAGTTATTAAATTGTTTATAGACAATAATAATTGTCTTTTAGTTTAATAAAATAGGATATTCAGAAACACTGAAGCATATGGGAAACGATCCTGCCATGGTAAGTGAAAAGCGATTAAATACGAGTCTTTGACACAAAGTTTAAAGAAATAGCTTTATTAGTTATATGATAAACCAATTACTCCCTGCAGTTATACAGTACTCAAACGATAATTTGAAATGAAGGTGGTGGCTGTGGCGGTTTGCCGTGGCCACTCGAAAGGCGACGAAAGTACCCATTGTTATTGTTGTGTAACACACTCTGAAAATTTTGTACTTTGCGTAGGATTTTCGTAGTACAGAGATACTGTAGCTATTGTACAGCAAACAAGATGCGAACACGTTGCCTACCAACCATCGACTAACTCCTACCACAAAAGAGGCTTGCGTGACTGCTAAATCCACCTTTTATCTCCCTGTCGTGTTGGTTGTGTAGGGGAGGGGTCTTCCCTCCAGGTTTTACATGATTAAAAACCTAATTGCTCTATGAATGAACCAGAGATACAAGTATTGTCTTCACATTTCAATAACCTTCCAGAACATTACTTTAAAATTACATTTATAGATTAATTATAAAGATGTAAATGGACATAAATAATGAATCAAACTTTTACATAGATGTCACATCAAAGTTCGTGGTTGTACACACATCACATTGAGTGAAGGCAGACAAAGAAGTTACAAGAGATAAGTATAGATAATATCGATATAAATACATATCTATAAGAATCTCTGTCCAGCTACAAACAGTTGCTTATTTATTTATTTGTGTCCTGGATCTTTGAGGTACAATACCATACCTTAGATGTTGGACAAAATGACGTTACATTAATATACTGTTACATTGATTGTATACATTACATTTACAAATTGTTACATTGTTATATTGCTATATTGTTACATTACATTTTTATATTGTTACATCCAAAATTAACTTATTTTTCAAGATACTGTGTTACTGAGTAAGTACAGTTTTCCAAGACATATGAAGTTACAGATTTTTTAAAGTTATGGATTTTGTTTATGGCAGCTTATTAAACAAATGTGAACCTGAGTGATATACACCTTTCTTACACAGTGTGGTATAACAATGATGTCTGCGTATGTCACTATTTGCCCTTGTGTGGTGTTCATGTACAGATTTATTTTGAATAAATATATTTCCATTTTTTAACATGCTTTTCTTAGGTACGTGACAACTTCTAGTATATAGATACATGGTAGGCGTAGAATCCCCAGTTCTTCAAAAAATGGTTTGCATCATTTTCGGCTGTTAGCATTTTTCATTATCCTCACAATCTTTTTTTGTTTCCTGAATGTTGTTATGTTATGAGGAGAATTTCCCCAGAATATGGTGCCATACCTCTATAGGTAGTGTATGCAAGTGTAATACACCACTCTAACTGTTTCAGGACTTGTGTTGTTCCATATAATCCTCGTCGCATAAGTCATTTTCGATAGTTTATAATTTAATGATGTGATGTGGGAATTCCATTTAAGATTGTCTTGTAAGTAGATGGCAAGAAATTTTGACAAACTGCCTATTGGCTTCTGTCTCGGGTTCTTCGGCCGACGTTCATCTAATGATTTTTCTGACGTCTCGCCAGCATGAGTGGCTGGCATTGTCATAGCTTCAGCCTCCATTGCCGGTGGTGAACTGGAGCCGAGCTCGCGGGCGCAGACTATATGTACCTGGCGCGCCAACGTCCGAGGGCTTCTCCGCGGTCATTTCCGGTGCGATTCTCCTCTTGCTACCTGCGACGGTCGTTCGCTGCAGTACGGGAAGCCAGGATCCGTTTACCTCGAGGCTTTCCTCTTTCTTGTTCAAACTAATCGCGTGTTCTTGTATTTCTACAGCTTCTCTGAGCAAGCGAGTGTGATAGTGCTTCTCTACAGCCAGAACTTCCGTGTCGGCGAATTTTATTACGTGGTCGGTCTCATTCAGTGCGTGCTCTGCCACGGCCGATTTCTCCACCTGCCCCAACCTGCAGTGTCGCTTATGCTCTTTGATCCTGGTGTTAATGGATCGTCCAGTCATGCCGACATAAACTTTTCCGCGTGTGCATGGTATGCGGTATATTCCCGACATTGCAAGCGGGTCTCTTTTCTCCTTCGCCGATCTAAGACACTCTTTGATCTTCCTTGTCGGTTTGAAAATTGTCTTTACGCCATGTTTGCGCAATATACTGCCGATTCTGTCCGTCACTCTGGGAATGTATGGCAGAAAGGCCGTACCCGACAATTCTTTTTCTGGTTCCTTACTTCGCCGAGTGGTTGGCTCTGTTACACTTCTAATATAATTTGTGGAGTACCCATTGCTCCTCAGTACAGTTTCCAGGTGTTGCATTTCTCGTTTGAGGTGTTGCGGCTCACATATTCGTCCTGCTCTCGTTACGAGCGTGCTAATCATGCCTCTTTTCTGGCTCGGATGGTGGTTTGAGAGTTTGTGCAGGTATCGGTCCGTGTGAGTCGGTTCTCGATACACGCTGTGTCCCAGATTTTCGCCGTCCCTTGTGACCAGAACATCTAGAAATGGCAGTGTCTTGTCCTTTTCTACTTCCATGGTAAATGTTATGTTGGCATGGAGGCTTTCAAGTGTCTTAGGAAGTCACCGAGCTGTTCTTCACCATGGCTCCACACCACGAAAGTATCGTCGACGTACCTGTACCACACCTTAGGTTTGCAAGTCGCCGAGTCCAGTGCCTGTGCTTCGAATTGTTCCAGTGGTGGCCAACTTCTTCATGGAACATGGAACAAGACACTGCCATTCCTAGATGTTCTGGTCACAAGGGACGGCGAAAATCTGGGACACAGCGTGTATCGAGAACCGACTCACACGGACCGATACCTGCACAAACTCTCAAACCACCATCCGAGCCAGAAAAGAGGCATGATTAGCACGCTCGTAACGAGAGCAGGACGAATATGTGAGCCGCAACACCTCAAACGAGAAATGCAACACCTGGAAACTGTACTGAGGAGCAATGGGTACTCCACAAATTATATTAGAAGTGTAACAGAGCCAACCACTCGGCGAAGTAAGGAACCAGAAAAAGAATTGTCGGGTACGGCCTTTCTGCCATACATTCCCAGAGTGACGGACCGAATCGGCAGTATATTGCGCAAACATGGAATAAAGACGATTTTCAAACCGACAAGGAAGATCAAAGAGTGTCTTAGATCGACGAAGGAGAAAAGAGACCTACTTGCAATGTCGGGAATATACCGCATACCATGCACATGCGGAAAAGTTTATGTCGGAATGACTGGACGATCCATTAACACCAGGATCAAAGAGCATAAGCGACATTGCAGGTTGGGGCAGGTGGAGAAATCAGCCGTGGCAGAGTACGCACTGAATGAGACCGACCACGTAATAAAATTCGCCGACACGGAAGTTCTGGCTGTAGAGAAGCACTATCACACGCGCTTGTTCAGAGAAGCTGTAGAAATACAAAAACACGCGAATAGTTTGAACAAGAAAGAGAAAAGCCTTAAGGTAAACGGATCCTGACTTCCCGTACTGCAGCGAACGACCGTCGCAGGTAGCAAGAGGAGAACCGCACCGGAAATGACCGCGGAGAAGCCCTCGGACGTTGACGCGCCAGGTACATATAGTCTGCGCCCGCGAGCTCGGCTCCAGTTCACCACCGGCAATGGGGGGTGAAGCTTTGACAATGCCAGCCACTCGTGCTGGCGAAACGTCAGAAAAATCATTAGATGAACGTCGGCCGAATAGCCCGAGACAGAAGCCAATAGGCAGTTTGTCAACAAGTGGCCACGAAAGCCTCAACAACCAAGAAATTTTGTTACAGTGACACTGTTAATTCTTTGGTTTTCCATGGACATGTTTGGTTTTCATGGGTTTTTATTTTGTTGTGTATGGAAGTGGAAGACGACTGTTTGTTGAGGGTTTATCAGTAATTTATTCCTCATAAACCATTCTGTGATATTTTCATTTGTGACTTTAGTATTTAAACTTAGAGCCATTTCGTTTTCACCTTCAATTAATATGCTTGTGTCGTCTGCAAATAGCACTGGTTCGGATCATTGAACGAGTAGGGGGAAATCGTTTATGAAAATTTAGAAGAGAAAGGGACCTAAAATTGAGCCTTGTGGTACACCGTGGGTTAATGCGGAAGGTTTCGATTGATAAGCTTGGGGTTCGTTTTTCCCTATGTGTTTTACCTCTGTTATGTGAGAGCGATTTTCTAGGTACGATTTCAGCCACTCATGTGACAGGCCTCTTACACCATACCACTCTAACTTTCTTAGGCGAATTTCATGGTCTATTAAATCAAATGTTTTTGTTAAATCCAGGAAAATCCCCGAAACATTTTTGTGATTATCCACTGAATTTAAAATACGATTTATGAGGCTAAAAGTGGCTGTTTCAGTACTGCACTGAGGCCTGAAGCCATGCTGACATCCTGAGATCATATTTTTTTGTTAAAGAAATCAGTTAATTGTGGCAGAACTAGTTTTTCAATAATTTTTGAAAAACCTGAGAGGAGTGACACAGGCCTATAGTTGATCATCTGCTGCCGATCGCCCTTTTTGTAAAGGGGCACAACTTTTGCAGTTTTTAACTGTTGTGTGAAAATACCGCTTGATAGTGAAGAATTGCATACATCTAGCGGTGGTGCGAGTATCTGTTTAGCTGATACTTTTACAATATAGTCTGGCATATCGACAACTCCAGCTGAATATTTATTTATTTTTAAGGACTATGGTGTTTAACAGTTCTTCCCTACTTATTGGTCAAAGGAACATGGATGTATTTGTTACACTATTTCCAGAAATTTCCTGTAATATTTTGTTTGGTGTTTTTCCCATTTGTTCCTTCACCAGCTCACCAACAATATTGGTGTAGTAAGTATTGAAGTGGTTAGCAATTAATTTTGGATCAGTGATCTTGCTGCCTGCCTGTGACAATACGCCGGCCGCGGTAGCCGAGCGGTTCTAGGCGCTCCGGTCAGGAACCACGCTGCTGCTACGGTCGAAGGTTCGAATCCTGCCTCGGGCATGGATGTGTGTGATGTCCCTAGGTTTAAGTAGTTCTAAGTCTAGGGGACTGATGACCTCAGATGTTGAGTCCCATAGTGCTCAGAACCATTTTTTTGTGACAATACAATGTTTTTGTGTGTTTTCACCTTTCCAGTAAGTCTCTGTAACGTGTTCCACATTGTCTTTTTTGATGATTCCATAATAAGTTTGTCATTTTCCCTTAATTTTGCTTCCCTTATTACACGACTCAGAGTTAACTTGTATTTTTTGAAGTAGTGAGCAAATTCAGGGTTGCTATCTGTTTTTGATAGTGCAAAAAGTTCTCTTTTTCTTCTACGTGATACTTTGATCCCTGATGTAATCCACGTTTTGGGTTTGCTGGGGCCTTTACAAATTATTTTCTTTTTTGGAAATGCAATTTCGAAACAATGCCTGAATATTTCCATGAAATTATCCAGCCTTTCATCTGTGTTGTAATTTTTGTAGATTTTATCCCATAAGTGGATACTTATCATATGTTTGAAGTGCTCAATATTTTGCATGCTGAAATTTCTCTTGTGGATAGCACTTCCATTTCTAGACAAATCAGTACTTCCGCATATGGCAATTAGCAGTGCATTCTAGTCACTGTAGCTGGTATTAAAGTTTTCTGAGGGGTGCATGTCAGTGTTTACAAAGATCTGATCAATAAGTGTAGCACTAGTTTTTGTTATGTGTGTAGGGGAGTTTATTTTAGTGCACAGGTTATATTCTTGAATAATATTAAGGAATTTTTCTCTTTGGGAACTGTGTGTTAAGAGGTCAATATTAAAATCGCCACACAGAACTATAGTTTTGCAAGTATTATAAGTTTCCCTAGTGCAAGGTCAAGTTTTTTAAAGTAAATGTTTACATTGCGGTTGGGTGATCTGTAAACACACATTATTATAGCTTTTCCTGATGTCATTTCAATAGCTGAGACTTCAAAGTGTTTTTCGCTTCCTAAGTGATTTACACAGACTATTATCTTATAGTGTATGCAGCTTGCTCCAAGCTTTGATATTGATCTGCAAATGTAGTTTGCCAGAGTGAAACTGGTTATGTTTGAATACTGTAAATGGTCCTCCTCTAGCCAGTGCTCACAAAAAGCTAAAACTGATACCTCCTTCCACTCACTGCTAAGAACCACATTTATTTCATCAAGTTTTGGTGAACGACTTTTAAAGTGTGTGTATAAGTTTGTTCTGTAACACATTCCCCTGTGGCACCCTCAGCTACTCTAAGAAACGTCTACCTGTCCCTTGGTGTGTGTTTCTACCCAGCCCTTTATCCAATGTGCTTTGGACCATTGTTGTGTTATTCGTTCTTTCCTTGGGTTTCATCCTTCCTTGTGAGTCAATTTGGACCTCTTTAACATGTTCTGCTTTGTTTTTTGGGCTTTCGTTGCCTGTTATGAGCCAATTATCCAACGTACTGGTAAGTTTACTAGTGTAATGCTTTACAAAATTATATATATTCTCTGTTAGGTATTGTTTACCAGCATAGTTTAGATCAAGTCTGTGTCTGGTGTGCATGGATTTTTCAAGAGTGCTTACATCTATTACATTTGCATGCTCAAATTTTCCACAAACATCCTCTATGTCAGAGTTCATCTTAATCACTAATTGATTCACACATGACCAGGAAGGTAGGTCATGCCTCTGTGTTTGGTTAATAACTAACACATTCGTGTGGATTGTCTGCTGCAGTACACATTTAAGAGCTATTTTTATTTCGTTGGCTTGATCCCTCGCAACATCGTTCGCATCTCCAAAAATTACCACGTAGTCTGATGGTCCAAAGTTTTTACAAGAGTTTTCAGCTGGTTTTGTTACTCCCGAAAAACGAGCTCCTGGTTTCACGAAACCCATGACAGTGTAGCTTGGTAAAAGGCTTGACAGTCTTTCTGCAATTTGACGACCGTGACTGTCGGCGAGTACAAGGACCAGTCGATCTTTTTTGCACAGTCTCAGCTGGTCTATATTGTTTTGTTCTATGTTGTTTATCATAGCGGTATCTAAAATGCATGTTTCCGTATATTTTTTATTGTTTGAAACAGATGGGCATTTTTGGATGATGCTATTTATTGACATACCGCGATCTGGACAGTTTTCACTACACAACACTGACTGTTCTTTACTGCTTGAACAAAGTGAACGTTTTTTAGTTATAATATTTGCGGTCTTAGCTCGGTAAATGTAGTTTTGTGCAAGACTTACGTTCAGGTTAGATTTTGAACTCGTTTTCCCTATGTGGACTCTGTTGTTCTGATCGTTGTTTATGTTGCAGTTGGCAGGTTGCTTGAGGTTATGGTCTTCGTATGTCTCATTTATGACTTCTTTCTCTCGCAGTTGACTTCTTAAAGCGGCAACTAACTTTTTTAGTCCGTTGATTTCACTGCTTTTTACCGTTAACATGCGGCGATAATCGACACATTGGTCACAAGGATGAATAGCTCGCGTGTTTGCATCTGTGACTGTTTTGCTTTTCGATTTTGACCTAGTTACGATTTCGTTGGCATATTTAACTTTCAAATAACAACGGTGACACATTCCAGGATTCTCTAAACTAACTTTACATATTCTTCACAACGGAACATTTTCGTTATTGGCATAATTTACAGAGCGAAACATTCGCGAACCTTTCATTTCCGCCATATTACGTGTTCATCATGTTGTGGCGACTATATGTATAGTCTTAAGTTGTCTGGAGGTTGCCTAAAAAGCCGAAAGCAGGTTCATAATTACAAAATCAACTCAGAGATGAAAAAAACGACGCACCACGAAGGAGTTACCTGAATGGGACGGACATCGGTAGATGTGACGTACAGACAAACCAATGATATTACAGTTTCAAAAAAATTGGATTGTTTATTCAAGAGGAAGAGCTTGACCAATTGTCAATAAAATTTTTCACGGTAAATGATAACAACCAAACAGTTGCAGGATACAGATTTATGAAAATCCTTCACCACAGTTTCAGTATATCTAAATATACCTTCATCAGAAGTAAAATACATTAAAATCACATCGTGCAGTGAAGATACATAAAACAATTGTGCCAAAGGCGTCGTCAGTAGTTTATGTACCTCCACTGCAGGATGTGATTTTAGTGTATTTTGCTTCTGATGAAGGTATATTTAGATATACCGAAACCGTGGTCAAGGATTTTAATAAATCTTTATCCTGCAACTGTTTGGCTGTTATCATTTACCATGAAAAATTTCAGTAGTTGCTGTTTCAGCTATGTTTAAAATCTTGTCAATAAAATGATGGTCTGCCCGCATCTCGTGGTCGTGCGGTAGCGTTCTCGCTTCCCACGCCCGGGTTCCCGGGTTCGATTCCCGGCGGGGTCAGGGATTTTCTCTGCCTCGTGATGGCTGGGTGTTGTGTGATGTCCTTAGGTTCGTTAGGTTTAAGTAGTTCTAAGTTCTAGTGGACTGATGACCATAGATGTTAAGTCCCATAGTGCTCAGAGCCATTTGAACCATTTTTGAAAATGATGGTCTGGCGCTTATGCAACCAGTTATTCAACTTGGCATTGATTGATAGAGTTGTTGGATGTCCTCCTGAGGGGTATAGCGCCAAATTCTGTCCAATTTTCGTGTTAGATCGTCAAAAACCCGAAGTAGTGGGAGGGTCCTGCCCATAATGCTCCAAATGTTCTGGGGACAGATCTGGTGACCTTGCTGACCAAGACAGGGTTTGGCAAGCACGAAGACAAACAACAGAAACTCTCGCATGTGTGGGTAGGCCTTATTTTGCTGATATCTAATCCCAGGGTGGCTTGCCATGAAGGGCAAGAAAACGAGACGTAGAATATCATTGAGTACCGCTGTGATGTAAGGGTACCGCGAATGAAAACCAGAGGGGTCCTGCTACGAAAAGAAATGGCAACACAGACCATCACTGATGATTCTCGGGCCGCATGGCTGGCCACAGTCGGGTTGGTACCCCATCACTGTCTTGGGCGTCTCCAGACACATCTTTGCTGGTTATTGGGGATCAGTTCGAAGTGTGACTCATCACTTGAAAGAAATTATTTTCCAGTCAATGAGATCCCAGGCTTAAAACGTGTCATGAGACGCCCCAGACAGCGCTGGTATACCAGCTTATCACCCGCCATACAACTAGACAGCCGCGAGTGATGCTTTGGGGTGCCGTTTCATTTCATAACAGAACGCCTTTGGTTGTCATCCGAGGCATCCTTACAGCACAGCAGTACGTCGACAATATTGTACGCCCCCTTTCATTCCTTCGTGGCAAGTCATCATAGCCTAATATTTCAGATAGATAATGCCCGCCCGCAAACGTCAAGAGTTTGTACTGCTTGTCTGCGTGCTACCCGCTACCTTTCTTGACAAGCAAGGCCGCCGAATGTCGGCCCAGTTGAGAATGTTCGGAGCGTTAAGAACAGGGCCTTACAATCACCTCGACATTTTGACGATCTAACGCCAAAATTGGACAGGGTTTGGCACGATATCCCCCTGAAGGACATCCAACAACTCTGTCAATCAATGCCAAGCCGAATTACGGTTTACATAAGGACCGAAGATGGACCAACACGTTATTGGTTTGCTCAATCTATGAAGCTCTTTCTCTTGAATCGGTCATCCAATTTATCTGAAATTTTAATCATTTGCTTGTCTGCACATGTACATCAGTCTACCGATTTCAGCCCCATTCGGTTAATTCCTTTTCGTTTTATTCTGTTTTTTTCTTAGAATATATGTCGGTAATGGGTCACAAACTCGTACCTAACCGCCGCAACGCCGCTTGTGACAATGCCCAGATTTGAAAGCGACTCATAACTAGCAAAGAACTTTCTAGAAAAGGCCTACACAATATTATCATGTATCAGACCAAAAGTTATAATAATTGTAGCAAATGATTGCACACTTACAAGGTGCTCAAAAGAATTCTTACCCGCTGTAAATGAATGACAAGTATAAAGCGCATAAGGAAAAATTAACAAATGTTATGTAAATGATTCTATAATATGTGGTTCTGGAGCATCGGAATACTTTTCAGTCGGAAATCATGTCACTTGAACACATTTCTAATGTCCTATAACTTCACTATATTTTTGGTCTCCTGGTTCTTAACCCGTGAAATGTGCGTATTTCAGTCATGCTAATAAAGTCATCTGTGAGAGCACTCAAGTTATTTATTAACATGTTAATTCTGCTGTTACCTAGAAGAATTCTACAAAACATTTACAAAAGTGCATTTCTCTATTATGATTATTTTGGGAAGATGAAGACCATTACAGTTTCTTAAAGTCTTTATGCTAGGATTTCTATTCACAAAACAGCGGTACCACATGATATGTACAAGAGAGAGACTACACAATTTTTTTGAACTTCGAGAAAAGCCTTAATTTCAAATTCGTATTACCCTTTTCTGGCTATCCGGCTGCAGTGATACGTTAGCTGAAGACACCTCCCCTTCTTGCGACTCACACATTTGTATCAAAGTGTGACACTGTTGACAGGTGTCAATGACCGATACTCTTTTGGAAATCGATTTCTCAAGCATTATTACACCAACATCAGCGAAAAGGCAAAGTCAATACTGATAACTCGGTAATTAAGAATGCTACGATAACAAGTAGTGTGTCATTTTGTGAAAGCTCTGTGGCACGTCATGATATCTTATAGAAACAAGGTGATGTTTCAGCTGAACAGTGTAAGCAACTACCCGTTGCGTCCTGATTGGCAGGACTTGTTAATTTTGCTGAAGTAATGCACTGATTAGCTGGTGGTAAGAATGTAGCCTTTTCAGTGTCCCTCGTATGTCCGAGGTCCAAAAGCAGCTACACGCTGTTCTATTGTAGTTTCTGTTGACCATCACACCTTGTTAGTGCATTAATTTGAATGTATTCGAAAAATTTTATGTGCAAATGTGGCATGAGTTATACACCATTTGACTCGAATAACTGCTTTTAAACTTGGAGTATTATGTCAATTAGCAGATTTAGGGACAGCTCTTGACAATTTTGACTGAAAGAGATTCTTTGTATTTCTGAATGCAAAAAAGCTGAAACCATGGAGTGAAAAGTTAACTGTAACTTGTACACAAATCAGACTGCGATTGTGAGAGTCGAACGACAGGAAACGTTCAGTAGTTGAGAAAGGAGTAAGATAATGGCTGTATCCTATCCTCAGCGGTATTCAGTATGCCAATTAAACATATGCTAAAGGAATTCAGAGACAAAATAGGAAAGGGAATTAAAGTTCAGGGAGAAGAAATACCAAAATTTTAACTATGCCGACGACATTGCAAGAGACGGCAAAGCACTTGGAAAAAACATCTCAACAGAAATGAGTGTCTTGAAAATCGACTATAAGATGAATATCGACAAGAGTAAAACGAAGGTAATAAACATAGTCGCATTAAGTCAGGCGATGCCGAGGAATTAGATTAGGAAATGAGACAATAAGAGATTTACATGGGATTTGCTATTTAGGTAGCAAGATAGCTGATGATGGCCAAAGTAGAGAGGATATAAAATGCACACTTCCAATAGCAAGAAAAGCTTTCCTAAACCATTTAATTACACGGAAGCCTTTCTGAAATGTTTGCCTGGACTGTAGCCTTGCTCAGAAGAGAAACGTGGACAATAAGTATTTCAGACAAGAAGAGAATAGAAGCATTTCCAATGTGATGCTACAGAAGAAGTGCGAGATTAGATGCTGAACATACCCACATGTGGTGAGAGGTGCGAACATGTAATGCGCCCAGGAACATTGTCGAACAAGGTCGCTTTGATGGCCAGGTGTTATGATGTGGGGAGGCGTAACGTTACATGGGTGTGCTTATCTCCAAATCTTTGAACACGGCACAGTCACCGGTCAGCGCTATTGTAGCATTGTACTGCCTTTTCTCGGCTGCATTCAGCACTCACTTTATTTTTATGGATGACAAAGCGCAACTGCATCGAACAGAGCAGGTGGGGGAGCTCTTGGAACGAGAAGACATTCGCCGAATGGACTGACCCGCCCCTTCTGGACTTGAATCCCACCGAACACGTGTGGGGTGCGTTGAGGAGACGTATTACAGCCCGGCCACGTGCACCAGCGACGATCCAGCACTTGTTAAACACGCTGGTGGAGGAAGGAACGCACAACCACAAGTACAGAAAATGACTGAAACAAATACGCAATGAGACGAACGAAAATGACACTTTTATTCAAAGACAATAATTACAATGAAGAGCACACAAAATAATCTACACAAAGATAGGAACCCCTAAAATGCAGCACATATGAATCAGTTAGTCCGGGTGGAGTTACAGCAAAGTGACAACTGCGACTTGTTGGTTCAGTTGCTGCGTGTTTCATGAAAACAGGTATCATGTGTGAACAAAATCGTTCTCGTAAATGCTACATACAATTCATTTTCAAACTAAAAATGCTGCTTCAATTTAGAACCTACTTCTAAAACGATAATTACTGTCGAAAGTGACCACTTTTCTCTTAGCTTCCTAGTACCGTGTCTTCTGAATTAGGCCAGATATGGAAGTTCCAGGGCTATAAACACAATATTAAATAGAGATAATGTACCAGTAGGTCTAATAATGAAGAAGAAATTAGAGAAGTGGGTAAGCTCCTTTGAGCAACAAAGTGAACGCATTATCGTAGCCAAATAGGTAAAAAGCCAACATACATCACGGTAGTAAAAGTTCATATGCCAACTAGCTCCGCAGATGATGAAGAGATTGAAGACATATATAATGAGATAAAAATGGTTTTCAGATAGTTACGGGAGAAGGAAACTTAAGTGTGATGGGCAACTGGAATTCGATAATAGGAAGAGGAAGAAAAGGAAAAATAACAGAAGAATATGGATTGGGGGAAACCAGTGAAAGAGGAAACTGCCTGGTAGAATTCTGCACAAAGCATAATTTAACACTTGGTTTAAGAATCATGAAAGAAGGTTGTATACGAGGAAGAGACACTGGTAGGTTTTAGACTGATTACATAATGTTAAGACAGAGATTTCAGACTGACTATATAGTGGTAATGCAGAGATTCAGATTGGTGATATAATGGCGAGACAGAGATTTCGGAAGCAGATTTTAATCTGTAAAACATTTCCAGGTGCAGATGGGGACTTCGACCATAATTTATTGATTATGAACTGTAGATTAAAACTTAAGAGTTTGCAAAAGGGTAGGATACGAAGGAGGTGGGACCTGAAAGAACCAGAAGTTGTTGAGAGTTTCAAAGAGAGCATTAGCCAACGATTGACTGAAAGGAGGGAAAGGAATACAGTAGAAGATGAATCGACGGCTTTGAGAAATGAAACACTGAAGACCGCAGAGGCAAAAATAAGTTGAAAGACAAGGTCTCGTACAAATTCCTGGATAACACAGGAGACGATGAAAGAAGAATATATAAAAATGAAGCAGGTGAAAGTAAATACAAGCGTCTAAAAATGAGACTGATAGGAAGTGCAAAATGGCTAAGCAGGAATGGCTAGAAAACAATTGTAAGTTTATAGAAGCATTTGAACTAGGGTAAAAAAGATGACTCCTCTACACGAAAATTAAAGATACCTTTGGAGAAACCAGAAGCAGCTGTACGTATATAAATACCTCAGATGGAAAACCAGCACTAAGCAAAGAAGGGAAAGCTCAAATTTTGAAGGAATATATACTGAGGACACAAAAGACATGCGATACCTCCTAATGTCGTGTCTGGACTGACGTAGTGCAGCAACTGAACGTGGTAGGGACTCAACAGATCTCTGTAAGTCCCTTGCAGAAATATAGAGCCACGCTGCCTTTACAATTGTCCACAAATACGGAAGTGTTGCAGATGAAGGATATTGTGTTCAAACTGTCCACTCGATTATGTCCCATAAATGTTCGATGCGATTCACGTCGGGTGATCTCAGAGGCCAAATTATTCGCTCGGATCGTCCAGAATGTTCTTCAAACCAATTGCGAACAATTGTGGCCTGGTGACACGACATCATTGTTTGAGAACGTGTAATCCATGGCCGACTCCAAGTGATCTCCAAGTAACCGAACATCATCATTTCCAGTCAGTGATCGGTTCAGTTGGACCACAGGACCCAGTTCATTCCATGCAAACACAGCCCACACCATTATGAAGTCACCATCAGCTTGTACAGCTTCTTGTTGACAACTTGGGTCCATGGTCTCGTAGGGTCTGTGTCACACTCAAATCCTATCAACAGCTCTTACCAATTGAAATCTCGGCTCATCTGACCAGACCACGGTTTTCCAGTCACCTATGGCCCAACCAGTATGATCACTAGCCCAAGAGAGGCTACAGGCGATGTCATACTGTTAGCAAAACGCACTGCGTCGGTCATCTGTCGCCATAGTCCATTACCTCCAAATATCACCACACTGTCCTAACGGAGAAGTTCTTCGTACGTCCCACATTGATTTCTGTGGTTATTTCACGCAGCACTGTTTGTCTGTTAGCACTGACATCTCTTCGCAAACGTCGCTGCCTTCGATCGCTAAGTGAATGCCGTCGGCCACCGCGTTATCCGCGGTGAGTGGTAATGCCTGAAATCTGATATTCTCGGCACTCTCTTGGCACTGTGGATCTCGGAATATTGAATCCCCTAACGATTTCCGGAATGGAATGATCCACATGTCTAGCTCCAACCACCTTTTCACATGAATCACCTGAGTACAAATGAGAGCTCCACCACTGCACTGCCATTTTATACCTTGTGTGCGTGATACTAATGCCACCTGCATATGTGCACATCGCTATTTCATGAATTTTGTTACCTCAGTGTATAGAAGTGTCGTGAAAGGGAGATGATCTTGAAGGCAATATTGCAGAAAGGGAAGAGAAAGTAGATGAAGATCAAACGGGAGAAGAATGCGAGAAGAATTCGACAGAGCACTGTAAGTCCTAAGCCGAAACAAGGCCCCTGGAGTAGACAACATTCCCTCAGAACAGTTGATATTTGGGAGAGTCAGTCATTACTAAACTATTCCACATGATGTGCAAGATCTATGACAGAGATGAAATAACCTTACATTTTAAAGAAGAATATAATAATTCCAATTCCAAAGAAAGAAAGGGCTGACAGGTGTGAAAAGTACTGAACTATCAGACTAGTAAGTCATGTTAATAAAATACTAACACGAATTACCTACAGAATAACGAAAAACATTGGTAGAAGCCGACCTTGGGAAAGACTAGTTTATGTTCTGGAAAAAAGTTGGAACATGTGAGGTAGTACTTACAGTACAACGTATGTTAGAAGATATGTTAAAGGAAATCTAACCTACATTTGTATCTTTTGTAGATCTGCAGACAGCTTTTGACAGTGTTCACTGGAATACAGTCTTTAAATTTTTGAAAGTAGTAGGGGCAAAATAGAGGAAGCGAAAGGTTATTTACAACTTGTACAGGAACCAGACGGCAGTTATAAGAGTCGATTGTCGTGAAAGGGAGGTAGTGCTTGAGAAGGGAATGAGGCAGGGTTGTAGCCGAGGTTATTCAATCTGTACGCTGAGCAGGCTGTAAAGGAAAAGAACGAGAAATATGGAAAAGTGATTAAAGTTCAGCGTGAAGAAATAAATTTTTTTTCGATTTGTTG
The DNA here is from genome assembly GCF_023864345.2 of Schistocerca serialis cubense. Taxonomy (NCBI): domain Eukaryota; kingdom Metazoa; phylum Arthropoda; class Insecta; order Orthoptera; family Acrididae; genus Schistocerca; species Schistocerca serialis. The sequence goes on from NC_064644.1 coordinate 212,395,123, forward strand.
ATGATATTATAATTCTATCAGACAATAAAGGACTTGAAAGTGCAATTGAATGGAATGAATAGTCTCTTGAAATGAGGATATAAGATGTAGCTTAGCGAAAGAGAAACAAGGGTAATTAAATCAGGCAATGCTGAGGGAATCAGGTTAGGAAACGAGACATTAAAAGCAATGGATGAGTTTTGATATTTAGGAAGCAAAATAATTGATTACGGCCTAAGTAGAGAGGATATAAAATGTAGACTGGTAATGGCAAGATAACTGTGTCTGAAGAAGAGAAATTTGTTAACGTGGAATATAAGTTTAAGTGTTAGAAGTTCTTTTTTGAAGACATTTGTCTGGAGTGTAGCCCTGTATGGAAATGAAAAGTGGGCGATAAGCAGTTAAGACAAGAAGAGAATAGAAATTTTGGAAATGTGATACTACAGGAGAATGCTGCAGTTAGATAGGTCGATCGCGTAACTAATGTCGAGGTACTGAACGGAACTGTGGTGAAAAGAATTTTGTGTCATAACTTGACGGAGAGAAAGGACTGGTTCAGAGAACACGTTCTGAAGCACCAAGGAATCGTCAATTTAGTTCTGGAGTAAAATGTGTGTCTGGTGAGTGGGAAGAGGGGGGGGGGGAGAGAGTGAGAGGTAAAACCACAGAGGGAGGCCAAGAGTTGACTGCAGTAAGCAAGTACAAATGGATGTAGCCTGTAATAGTTGTGTAGAGATATAGAAGCTTTGTTCGGTAAACTAGCATAGTGAGTTACATCGAACCAGTCTTCGAATTAAAGAACCCAGCAACAAAAGTATTACGTAATGAACCTAACGAAGTGGATTTGGGTGATCCTGGTATAGTCTGATAATTCGAACTGAAGTACCATACCTGCCGATCGGAGAAGCACCACCGTCGTGTTCCCGCCCCACGGTCTCTACTCAGCAGGCTCGTCACATGATCCTACGTCACTGCAGTCATTATTGTGCAGTAAGTGACTGATGCTGAAAGTGTTTGTTACAATGCCTGCCGCTTGAGAACGCGTTTGTGGCGCCGAAAGCGAATCGTGAACCACACCGAATTGTTGCAGCATCTCGTCAAAAAGGCACAGCTTATTCCCAGGAACTGTATTGAGCTTGTTTGATTCTGTAACTTCATTTTTTCATTAACAATGCACAACTTTTTAAGAAAGTATGGTTCTGTGCAATAAAGAGTCGTATCTGCAGTTTTTGTACATTTGTGCCCTTCTCCTGACTGATTCTTGTCGACACTGTAAACTCCCATGTTATTGCGAATTTAGCTCTATGTGAGGCTTTAGGTTGTAGTTTTCCTACTGCTCTGGTGGTTGGAATACTGATTTGAAGCAGTGAAAAGCAAAATAAAAAACAGTAGACTGTGATAATTATCCCTCTTATTGAAATATATTTATGTTGTTGCTGAAGGTATCAAAAGTAAATTTTACCATATGTACAAAAATCAAATGGTTCGATGAAACTTGGGCTATATATAGAACGAACTGCTACAGTATAGCACAGAAGGCAACTTAAAGAAATACGCAATGAGACGAACGAAAATGGCACCTCTATTCAAAGACAATAATTGCGATGAAGAGTGGACGTAGTAATCTATATAAATATAGCACTACTAATATGCATCATATGTGATACAGTTAGTGCACCTGCAATTGCAGCAGACATGAGACCCGCAGCTTGCTGGCGCTGTTGCTACAAGATTTTCCACGAAACAGCAGCATGTGTGGGTAACATCGTCCTAGTGTATGCTACGCACAATTTATTTTCAAACATAAAAATACTGCTTCAGATTAAAGCATATTTTTAAAACGATACTTTTGCCGGAAGTTATACCACTACCGGCTGCTATTATATTAGTACTACACTGATAATGTTATTCCTTTGAAAGGACTTTTATGATTATGACTATATCTAATGGAAACGTGTGGAACTATTTTTTGATTCTAGAAATATTGTTATTGAGAGGAAACAATAGCAAAACTAACGGGAATCTAACCAAGGTTCTATTAGCAATCAAGCAAACAGTAATTACGTCAAAGAAAACGGTCGCCAGACTAATTAAGTGAAGTTGTACTCAGTACTAGTATGATTCATAAAGAAATTTAACTATGTGGGTCGCCTTTACTTGATACTAAACTATTGTTTTGCTTATAAGATATAGGACAGTAGCACAATTTAGTAAGTAACGTTCCAGTCAACTGACTTCAACTACACTGGAGAAGTATTAATGTCTTTAGGCAACAACTGATTCTCAATAACACTTCTATCTGTACATTACATAAAAAAACATGATAATTGTAGGTAAATGATTACTAATGGAGGAGCACTATTGATATGGACGAGAAGTTCTTTTGTCAATTTATTTATAGGAAATTATTAATACTGAAATAATTACAAATTAATAGTATCTTTTGTACTGATCATTATTTGTATTTTTAAGGTACATCACTACCTTATATTATTTAGCTAAAATGGAATATGTGGTGCCTGATCTAGTATTGTTTGAATAATAGTAGCCAGTTGCTTATTTTTTATTGCTGTTATTGTACTATGAGATTTAAACTTGGCTCAACAGCCAGCATGGGAACCCGGAAACTAATTTATCGGTAGATTCAGATTGTGGCTGAACACTTTAATCACAACACAAAATGGGAAACACTGTTAACAACATTACACATGAAATTGTAAATACCATTATTTCAATTAAAATAATCTTTGAATTGGGTGCTTTAACTGTCCATTCATGAAAACTAGTTGAAGTATTTCAAAACTAAATAATTATGTACTTTACAACTCTACAAAGTCTGTTAACTTTTGTTAAGGAAAATAATTGCTTTTCAGTTCAGTAAAACAGGATACTCGGATTCATCGTTGCACTTGGGATAGGACCCTGTATAGGAATATGGCTAAGGATCAAATACTGTGTCTCAACACAAAGATTACAGAACACAAAATTATTACTGAAAAAGAAACCACATAACTGGTCCATGCAGTTACACAGTACTCAACTGTTAATGTGAGATGATGGTTTTAGCAACGTCGATCTCCTGAGGTATTCAAAAAAAGCGGAAAAAGTATCTGTGGATCTTCCTATGTGACCGCCTATGAAAATTCTCTTCTTAGCGTCAGATTTTCAGAGCTAACCAAAGTATGCCATGAATAATACGCTGCATTACTTCCACATCCGACGCAGTATTACATAATCTGGCAGTTGTTCTCGCCTCTTTCAGATCACAAGATGCGCACCCATTGCCTGCTTGCCAACGACTGACTCATGCCACACAGGAGCCTTGCAGTTCAATGACAGGATCCACCTTTTCTATTCCCGCCTAGCTAGTTCCGTTGGGGAGGGACTTCCCTCCAAGTTTTACGTGATTACAAACCTACTTTTCGTCTGCATGAAAAAGTATTACAATTAAATTTTTAGCTTTTGCGTTCTTTCACAGCACATTGCTTCTGAGATTATATTCATAGACTAATTAAAATTACATAAATTATCATAAATAAGGAATGTAATAGCAAAGAGGACAGTTAGACAGAAGTCACATTAGGTAAAAACAGAAAAATAATTTACGTGAGACCACTATAGTTGATATCGATAATTGTATCAGAAAGTGACCACTTTTTCTGTTAGCTACAAAGCACCGTGTCTTCTGATTTAGGCCGAATATGCCAGCTCCACAACGAACACAGAAAACCAAATCTCTGCTTACAGTCCTTGTGACATAACCAAGAAAAGCGAGGCGGAGAAGTGACACATACGTAAACTTCTCCTACAACTGCTCGGCGTTTCCATTCGATATACTCCTCACCCACTCACATTGCCTTCATTTATTCACACTGCTTCGTGTGCAAGTTCACGTTTCAGTGAACAAACTGGATGCTCGATTTGTATCTACATAGGACCCTGTCCTGGTAAATGACTAAGGATCAAACACAGTGGCTCAACACAAAGTTTACAGAACACAAAATTATTATTGAAAACGAAAAGTGCGTTCCTTGTAGCAAGCTTAATCACTCATTTCCTCTGGCGACAATTTCTAACAAACCACCTACATAGTATGAGTTTTTCAGTTTCTTTGCTGACACTGAACTCTCGTTCTATGCAATATATATAAATTTCACTAAGTTAATATTCCGTTCATTCTTAGTGCTATAGTAAAAAGTGCTGTGTATTGTAAGTACAATATTAATTTTAGTACATTACTCCTTCTCTTAAGGCTATATATTCAAGAGAAGAACACGGCAACTGCCATAGCCCGATTTCCCAGAAACTTCGTTCAGTGGAAGAGGAGCCAAAATAAGCTAACACACGTTTTGGTTTATCTGTAGCTACTCTATTGTTTCTGAGAAAACGACCGAAAAAGGTTTCAGCGTAATTTAAATACTTTTTAGCACGCAGTAAGCTCATCCTATTCTGTCGCTTAGCAGTTAACGTTGTGCCCTTCCCTTTTTACGTCCTGTTTTCGAAATCCGATTATTATTTTTATTGTTGTTTTTCATTTATTTGCCCATGCCCGTAGAAGATTACTAGACCAATGTTTCACATCAAATTAGGTGATAGAAGGGCGTTAAATTATTTGTAAACTCACAAATGGATTTGAAAATAAGTGTCATACATTTATTATATAATGCATGTGTGTATGGTATTTACAGGGGTTACAATCATCTCAGATTCCTGTAGTCTTATATTTCGTTCATTCGTGAATTCACAATTTTTATATTCTATTGATATATTTATTCTTCGTAAAGATTTGATGCGGAACCTTGTATGAAAACGATCGAAGAAACATTCGAAACACAGAAATTCCGAACACGACGAGTTCCACTTGGAGGTCGGTTTGCCACAGCGACATTTCTTCATATGAATCTTAATGGGGAAAGAAACGTCATTAACATTGTTGAAGATTTCACGCTCTGGCAGTATTCTCACAGCAAAGCACTCACAGTGGATCTAGTGGATGACCTTCCCGGAAACTGGCACTTGCAGTTGATTACGAATCAAGATACACTACAGGAATTTCACCGACAACGATTTCAAATGATTTTTACGTTCATTTATTGTTTGTTTTTCTGTAATTCATTCACCAGACATACAATTAGTGGACGCATAGGGGCACAGTTACCTCGATATATATTTGAAGACATTGGTGTTGTAAACTTCAAGGGAAATGGGCAGATAAGTGAAAAACAAAAATAAAAGTAGTAATCGGCTTTCAGACACGGGGCGCAGAAAATGTGAAGCACCTACGCCAGCAACTGTGCCACCGCTACAATTGAGTTGCTTACTCGCTAAAAGGCACATAATTACGTCGAAAATTCTGGCCGTCGTTTTCTCAGATATTGTTGAATATTTACGGATAAGTCGAGACACAGGTTCGCTTATTTTCACCCATCTTCCACTGAGCTAAGTTTCTGGGAAATCGGGTACAGCTTTTGGTGTGTTCGCCTCGTCAGATTCCATTTTCCACTTGTAACGTATTCAAGCTTCCTTCATTTGCACAGCATTGTCTTAAGAGCATGCTGCCCCATTATCTTTGTTGGGACACTCATCCTTTTCCTCTTTTGCTCAATAAATTTAATTACTTTAACAACAAGCCATTACGCTTGTCTGAAAAAATATTTTCTGTAATCACTTATCTGATTGCTCATCGAGGTGAAATCAAACACAATTTTGATTTGTAATGTGGATGTGCTTCGTCGTGCTACAGCTCAACATACTACCAAATTTACAGTTTGCTTTGTAGAAAAACATGTACAGAACGAGCCATGTGTCAACAAAATATTGCAAATACACTGATGAACCCAAACATTATGATGACCTGCTTCATAGCGGGAAGTGTATTCGTAATTGCGAATATGAACCATCATCTGTTGTATATTGAAATGACGACAGTAAAAACTTGTGCCTCAGACTCAAACTTCCATTCGCTGTCATCCAGGTGTCACAACCTGCACTCGTATGTTACGTATACGAGGGATGTTTGAGAAGTTCGTGCAAAAGTAAATACTACTTACGTGTTTGATGTAAGCCTTTTTTATTTTTCGACATAGTCTCCTTTTAGACTTATACACTTCGTCCAACACTGTTGTAATTTGTTGATCCCTTCCGAATAATAGGAATTGTCCAAGTCTGCAAAATAGCTATTAGTTGCTGCAATCACCTCCTCCTTCGAATAAAATCTTTGTCCTGCCAGCCGTTTCTTCAAATTGGGAAACAAATAGTAGTTCGAGGGAGCCACGTCTGGAGAATAGGGAGATGTGAAAAGAGTTGGAATCCTATTTCCATTAATTTTGTGACCACAACTTCTGAGATATGTGCTGGTGAATTGTCGTGATGGAAAAGGACTTTTTTGCGGTCCAATCGCTGGCGTTTTTCTTGCAGCTTGGTTTTCAAACGGTCCAATAGCGATGAATAATATGCACCTGTAACATTTTTACAATTTTCCAGATAGTCGATGAATATTATCCCTTGCGAATCCCAAAAGACAGTCGTCATAAGCTTTCCGGCCGAAGGAATGGTCTTCGCCTTTTTTGGTGCAGATTCTCCCTTGGTAACCCATTGTTTAGATTGTTGTTTGGTCTAAGGAGTATAGTAATGTATCCATGTTTCATCCACAGAGACGAAACGACGCTTAAAGTCTGCGGATTCTTCGTGAACAGTTGCAAACAATCCTTGCAACACTTCACACGATTCCGTTTTTGGTCAAGCGTGAGCAATCACGGAACCCACCTTGCGCATAGCTTTCTGATGTCCAAATGTTTATGCAAAATATTATGTACCCATTCATTCGAGATGCCCACAGCACTAGCAATCTCACGCACCTTAACTCTTCTGTTATCCATCACCATATCATGGATATTATCAATGATTTCTGGAGTCGTAACCTCCACAGGGCGTCCAGAACGTTCAAAATCATTTGTGCCAATATGGCCACACCGAAAATTTTGAAACCACTTATAAACTGTTCTAATCGAAGGTGCAGACTCACCGTAATGTTTATCAATCTTCTCTTTAGTCTCCTGAGGCGTTTTGCCTTTCATAAAGTAATGTTTAATCACGACACGAAATTCTTTTTCGTCCATTTTTTGACAATCACTCGACTTCCTTGATTCACACGAATGCCAAACACAAAGGAATCGATCAATGTGGTTGAAAATTTGTGTGCGTTCTTTCCAAAGATGATGCTAACTAAACATGACCTCGACACGCGCCGGTGGTACCATCTCTCGGACTTTGCACGGACTTTTCAAACGCCGCTCGTATTCCCGCTCAGGAAGGACGTATTGATTGACAGTCGAGGGCTTCGTATTGACGAATAAATACGCAATAGCAGTGCCTGTGTTACCAAGAAGTACGATGTAATGTCCTTCGGATATGTCTATGTTATTAAGAAGTACAATGTAAAGTTCCTTCGGGCAAGCGTACATGTCCGAAGCATCGTACTTCATAATGACATAGGCACCGCTATTTCGTGCTGCTTAATAGCGTTGGTCCATATTTGGAACCTTTTCGCCCTGAGGCTCCATGATATTAATTCGAGAAGTCCGTGGTAGGTTTCCAGGGGGATGTGGCTCCAGATGTACAAGTAGCGAAATGCTCGCAAATTACAGGCTGGTGGTTTTACACGAGGAGCTGACACCCGGTAGCGTTCCAGATGTGTTCGCTGGTTCCAGACAAGACAAATTTGGTGACCAAGACATCCCCATGAGTCCACTATCATGCTTCTCAAATCATCGAGGCGCGATTCTGACCTTGTGACACCGACAATTATCTTGCTGGAACATGCTGACGCCATCGGGGAAGACATCAAGCATGGTCCACAGTAATACAATGTAATTTACAGCTATCACGATGCTTTCTGTTACTACCACAGGTCGCAGGGAATAGCAGGAAAATTACCCCCGAAGAATGATACTGCTCCCGGCAATCCGTGACTGCGGTACAGTGCATGTTAGTCTGGATAACGGCGTATCCCCTCACCTCCAATGACAGAGTGTAACAAGAAATGTGATTCATCCGACGAGGCAGCACGTTTTCATTGATCTACTGTCCAATTTCGACGACCAAGTGCCCACTGCGATCACAGTTGATGATGTCCTTGGGTCAACATGTGAACACTTAGGATTGATCTACCATAGAGTATCTTGTTGAACAACGTGCGTTAGATGGTGTGCTCTGATACATTTGAGCGTGAACCAGCTTCTTATTGTCAAATGTGTCATTCAGGCTGTGTGAGAAAAGTAATGAGGCTGGCTTTTTTACTGAAGTTTTTCTTTTCAAGTAACAGTATTGTCCGCAACATTGTCCTCTTCAAAGTAGTTTCCTTCAGCAGGCATACACTGGTGGTGTCGTAATGCTCAGTCTTGGTAGCAACGCTGGAATGCTCCAAGTGGTAGGGCTTTTAACATTTCGCTCACATTCTTTTGAATGTTCTCCAGAGTACCAAAATTACGTCCTTTTAATACAATTTTCAATTTCTAGAGAAGAAAAAGGTGACAAGATCTCAGATCAGGTGAATATGGAGGTTGCGGGACAAAAGGAATCCCTTTTGAGATCGAAGCTTACGTGACAGATGTGGTTGTGTGAGATGGGGCTTTGTTACGATGCAGGGTGTAGGGAAAATGCGGAGCGCTGGAGGGGAATTGCAGATCTATACCGAAGCCTACGCTCACATTTTTTTGTAAATATTAAGTGGAGCACCTCTACGCCCACACTTGTACGGTGACCATTCAAAAAGATCTGACATCTCTGTTTTGGTTAGTATATAAAAAGAATTCCGCCAAAAATGCAGCGATTTAGTTTTGCCTGGCTTTTTAACCATATGTAACTTTCAGGGAAACGTCTGATTGGCGAATTTTGAGTAAAATCTACATCTTTCTCTGGCTGCCATGTAAAAATTTGCTTCTTTTTCCAAAACACTGCAAGTTTACTTAGTCTCACTTCACTAACAACTTGTGCAGACACAGTTGCGAGACAATTCTGAAATAGTGGTTTATTAAGTTTCTTAAGTGAGGAACTGAGGAAATGTAAGGCCAGTAGCTTATGAAAAAGCACTTTCTCGGTACAAAAAAAGTCTAATGTCTTCACTTATGTTGTTCCATTTCACCAGCCATCTATAGCCCTTAAAAATTACATTCTTTCGTTGAAAAATTCTGTAGCTATTGTAATAACACAATAGAAAATGACGTTTGGCATAATAACGACATGGCAAAATACTCTCCTCTTTACTTGCTATTGTTTGCCAAAATGACATATCGATATCTGAAACCGTTTACGAAATATGAGGAATTTTGTGGATATTTCACTCTGGCTTCATTGCTGGCGCTGCGTGATTGTAAATGAATGTGCTACGTCAGATCAGTTTTCTTGAGAGTGGTGACAGACACCTCTACCGAAGTCTAAAGTAAAATTCAGTATGTTAGCTAAATTTCATACGCAGCAACATATTATGCAATTTGCACCAAACGCAAAATCATTGCGATCTCTAATTTTCATTGCCAATTTTTTGAATTTCGTGCAGTGTGTTACTTCCATGTAAATATCACGACAACTATTACCATTAACGAAATGATGGGCACATCATAATGAAACTGACATATAAATCTATAAATAAATCAAAAATCATTTTTAATTGAATAGTTTATGTAACATCGTTTGAGAAAGAATGCATGGTGTGCGCCTCGATTCAATCGCTATTGTCTTCATCCGATCGGTTCTGATGTGACTAGTACATTTGGTATTGTGCAGATTGTAGAAATTGTAAATATGTGCTACTGTAGATCCATACAATGCATCACAATTGATAAATATGTATGGGAATTGGACATACATCCTAAACTCCCCCCTCTCTCCCTGTCCATCTAATACTCCTCCCCTCATTGTGCATCGCCGCTTCCCTGCCAACAACGGCCAATTGCACTCGGGTATTCAAAGCGTTTGACGTCATGGCACTGTGCGGAAGACAGCATAAACGGAAGTTTACTGTAGTCAGTGGCGAGCCAGGGTGTGGACCGGACACTCAAAGAAGCTACGATTCCCCCTGAAAATATCCTACGCAAATGGGTATGAAACATTGGGTTTTAATGTGAAATCCATTCGACTAAGGCATAACCCCCCAAGATATTTTATTAATTGTGACGTTTCCAGCCTTGGGAGCACCAATTTTACAATGTTCTGGAGTGCTAAAAATATGTTTATCCTGCTTTAATGTAGCACTTCAGTGTAATACGTTGTTTTTGTTGAAATCTGATTTAAGGTTTGCAGGCCAATAAATAAAATTATAGGGAGACAGAACATAGCTTATAATCTCTTCTTGGTCTTGATGCAGCACATAGCAATTACTCTGTAACTTATTGGTTAGTTGACACCACATGGAAGATTGGCACAGCATGTAGTGGAGCTCATTGAAAATTCTGTTTGTTGGTATTTCATATACTTAGGTATAGTCTAGCACAGGGTCAAACAAAGACCCATTCTGTAGTTGACTGAATTTCTTCTGGGTGTTGTATTGCCTAATTGTGTAAAATGCTTTAAAATTTAAACCGACGATTCGGCCATATTACAATGGCCTTCCTTAGGGCATGGCCGAAGTGGCGGTTTAATACTTTATATTTTAAACTATTTTAAAACAAGATATGATACAGTACTTCCAAGATTTTTGATCATTTTGGCAATGGCTGCAGAAGTCTACGTAACTACGTCATTCTGTAGCTGTGTATTGCATCCTCCAGCCTCGTAGTACCACGTAATTTTAACCAACAAAGTTTGTCGTAGACGCATGTTTTGACATTTCATAAAATCAATAAGTTGGTTACGAATATCTTTGTTCATTCCTGTGCTTATGATTTGACATAAAAATTTGATATGTAAGTTTATTCTGCAATTGGAGCTTATTCACATAAAACAGTTTACAGCAATTGTCTAATTGTTGCGAAATTTAAAACTTGTCATCCACAATCACACTGCTATTTCCTTGGTAGCTTCCTTGCAGTTTTGATTTCATATTAGGTAGTCACATCTCCATTTTGTAAAAAATCCCAGGAAAATCTTACATTACATCTAGGATTTACATTACACCTACAAGATGCTGCTGCAATATTCCAGGCAGGTCTTCCATTGGTACACACATTTTAGTGTCAGCCAATTTCTCTTTATATGGTATAACAGGATTTTACCTCGGTATGGTTTCCAGTCCTTCTTTGACGACATTTCCCATTATTTATCTGATGTAAACCTGTCATTCCCGTGCAGCAGAAATGGAAGCTTTGCCTCAATGTCATGGCTTGTAGAGATGAACTTTGAGGATTTACCGTGTAAATAATAATTGAAAGAACCAAACATATTTTTCTTTGATATTACAGATCTGCTCTTCTCTAATTGCTCCTGACAGTCCAGTTGGTCACAGATTTTAGCCACAATAATTTTGTCGCAAAACAGTCCTGTAATGGACATTTAAATCCACCTTGCTATGGAACATGTCATTCTCGGTGTAACTTATGTCACCAGCATAAGCAACAAGATTGTCGATGTGCCCCAGTAATAATCAAAAACCAAAGCATTCTTCGGTTGGGCTCCTCCTCTCTGCTAATAGCTGGTGCATGTTTGGAACTTTGGAGGGATCCATGTTGACACATGCCACTACCACAGAAGACAGATCGGTTCGTGTGTTTGTTGCAATACATATGCCAATTTTTATCGTATTTACTGCTTACCATGCCCTGTAACTTCCCGACTGTCTCTTTGTCTTTAACTGAAGCTATCAATTAGGTGGCAAAATACCTGCTGAGAGAAGAAGCCCTACAACTTTACGGTTCAGCAGAACAGCAGGTGAGTGTAACTTCCTGTCTGAGAAGGAAAGACGATAAACAGAAGATCATCATACCGCATTAGTCACCCATTTCAAACAACAGACCACATTTTTCAACGGCTTATATAGCCAAAGACTTTTCTGAGGTCAAATGATGTGCGAAATACGGGTCTGCATTTGTTGAGCTAAGAGGGTGTGAGAATTCTCTTGGAAGCTACACAGTGTGCTGAGAAAGGGAACATACAATTGTAGGTGCTGTACTGTTGACGAAACCACACGACGAGCAGTCAAAGTTCTAACGAACACTTCGAAAAAATAGGTTTAGGTTTTTTATTTTCTGTTTGTTTCAGGTATGTGTCTGGAGCTCTGGTACGTACTGAAGTCCCTGTGCATAGTACTGTAGCACGCTATTAGATCAGACAAAACGAAATGGTGTAGCCAGATGATAAAGTGGTTATCACGCGATGATTCGTTTAATGAGACTCGACGGAACAACGGTTCACAAATCCATACTGTGTTGTTGGATCAAAGCACCATCATATTGCTACACTGTCCAGTTCCATTAATGTGATCACCTATCAAAAGCCTGAACAACACACCTTTTATAGCGGGGACCGCTGAGAGACACGTGAGAAGAGAGTGAAGTTTTGGAAGTTACCGACAGGGTTGTGGAACCATGTCGGCTTCAGTGCCGAGGTCAGTTGCGCCAGGTTTCACGGTTGAGGATCCAAGGCGTGAACAACTCGATCGAGGTAGTTCCACAGATTGTCGATTGGGCTTAAATGCGGGGGGAGGGGGGTTCGTGGCTATGGAGGTATGGCATTTAGGCACTCGTCGTGGTGCTCTTCGAAGCACACACGTACACTGCCAACTGTGTGACAACTTGCATTGTCCTGCTGATAGACACCAACGTGTCAAACAAAAATAAACTGCATGTAGGGTGGACACGGTCTCTAAGGATACGTGCATACTTGTGTTGATCCACTGTGCCTCCCACAATGACAACATCACCCACGGACGGCCACGAAAACATTCTCCAGCACATAACGCTCTCGTGATTGTTGAAGGGTGTTTTCAGACGTATCCTTCCGTACAGGTCAAAGGCCATCTGTCCAATGGAACACACCTGTGGCCACTTAGTGGACATCCAGTTGCGGTATTGGCGTGAAAATTCTGGACTTTGTGGGCAATGAACAGCAGTCAGCACGAACCAGGCGCCTCCTGCAGGGGCCCATACGCAGCGACGTTCACTGAAGACACTGTTGGTAGCTGGATAGCGCCATATTGCTACGCAGATATACACTCCTGGAAATGGAAAAAAGAACACATTGACACCGGTGTGTCAGACCCACCATACTTGCTCCGGACATTGCGAGAGGGCTGTACAAGCAATGATCACACGCACGGCACAGCGGACACACCAGGAACCGCGGTGTTGGCCGTCGAATGGCGCTAGCTGCGCAGCATTTGTGCACCGCCGCCGTCAGTGTCAGCCAGTTTGCCGTGGCATACGGAGCTCCATCGCAGTCTTTAACACTGGTAGCATGCCGCGACAGCGTGGACGTGAACCGTATGTGCAGTTGACGGACTTTGAGCGAGGGCGTATAGTGGGCATGCGGGAGGCCGGGTGGACGTACCGCCGAATTGCTCAACACGTGGGGCGTGAGGTCTCCACAGTACATCGATGTTGTCGCCAGTGGTCGGCGGAAGGTGCACGTGCCCGTCGACCTGGGACCGGACCGCAGCGACGCACGGATGCACGCCAAGACCGTAGGATCCTACGCAGTGCCGTAGGGGACCGCACCGCCACTTCCCAGCAAATTAGGGACACTGTTGCTCCTGGGGTATCGGCGAGGACCATTCGCAACCGTCTCCATGAAGCTGGGCTACGGTCCCGCACACCGTTAGGCCGTCTTCCGCTCACGCCCCAACATCGTGCAGCCCGCCTCCAGTGGTGTCGCGACAGGCGTGAATGGAGGGACGAATGGAGACGTGTCGTCTTCAGCGATGAGAGTCGCTTCTGCCTTGGTGCCAATGATGGTCGTATGCGTGTTTGGCGCCGTGCAGGTGAGCGCCACAATCAGGACTGCATACGACCGAGGCACACAGGGCCAACACCCGGCATCATGGTGTGGGGAGCGATCTCCTACACTGGCCGTACACCACTGGTGATCGTCGAGGGGACACTCAATAGTGCACGGTACATCCAAACCGTCATCGAACCCATCGTTCTACCATTCCTAGACCGGCAAGGGAACTTGCTGTTCCAACAGGACAATGCATGTCCACATGTATCCCGTGCCACCCAACGTGCTCTAGAAGGTGTAAGTCAACTACCCTGGCCAGCAAGATCTCCGGATCTGTCCCCCATTGAGCATGTTTGGGACTGGATGAAGCGTCGTCTCACGCGGTCTGCACGTCCAGCACGAACGCTGATCCAACTGAGGCGCCAGGTGGAAATGGCATGGCAAGCCGTTCCACAGGACTACATCCAGGATCTCTACGATCGTCTCCATGGGAGAATAGCAGCCTGCATTGCTGCGAAAGGTGGATATACACTGTACTAGTGCCGACATTGTGCATGCTCTGTTGCCTGTGTCTATGTGCCTGTGGTTCTATCAGTGTGATCATGTGATGTATCTGACCCCAGGAATGTGTCAATAAAGTTTCCCCTTCCTGGGACAATGAATTCACGGTGTTCTTATTTCAATTTCCAGGAGTGTATTTTAACCGCGGCGGCACGCGGACAGTGTCATCCAGCATCGCGTACTGGGGAACTAAATACTTGGAAAACTGAGATGGATGCGGCGGGGGCCGTTAAGAGAGAGCGAGGAATGCCATGACAGAACCTTCACAGCCGATAATTGGTTTTAATAAACAATTAACTTTATATTGTATTAAAATTAGAAATTGCTTTGTATCTGAACTGAATTTTTGGTTGTGCCAGGCTAGGACTCAAGATTTTATTGCTTCATATTCAGAATATTGTGGAAAACAATTGGGTGTATGTAGAGTTATGGCGGTTTATGAAGAAAATTCTACTTCTTGACCTTCCTGTATTTCATGAAGTATGGGTGAACTGATCAGAAAAGTTATTTGCAACCTTTACGTTACCTTAAAGAGAGTAACGTAATATTTTAAAATTTTATTTATAATCGACATTTTAAGCTAGGACAGTTGTCTATTCTTCGGAATTCCAAATTTGTTTGGAGAGACACTGTGCAGTGGCAGAACATTAGCACAATCTAACACATACGTCACGATACTCCTGATCATTTTTGTTATGAATTGTGACAGCAACGTTCCAAGCGGATAGAAAGCTATATTTCTGAATACGATACGGAATAAGTACGAACAGTATCGTTTATGTCGATTTGTAACAGTTTTACAATAGGGCTGTATTTAGTGCCATAAAAATTGGCAACGGCTATAAAATTACACCACATTTTTCTTCCTTGTTTTCGTAAGAACCCTGGGAGCTATGAAAAGGCACGTTAAGGGGCAGTTTATTTACGATTCTCTTGTGACCTACAGAAATTTAATGAAGAATGCTGTTTTCTTTTAAGAATAAGATAATGGCTAGTAAACAGCACAAGACCTGACCAATCGCAGAAGGGCGTCGTGTATCTATTCAGCAACGAAAAGTTTTTTTCACTGTACTTCCAGTCAAATCACTCAGAGTGGAACGTGGGAGACTTGTGTGGAATGCAATACCTAAGTTATTTGACGTACCAGATAAGACATCACAGCTGTAACTGAATGGAAAACCACATCGACACGATAATAACATGTCAAAAGCAATGAAACTCTTTCCCAACACAGAAAAAATTAGTTGCACAATTGTTGCTACATCTGAGCCACAAACGGCAGCAATCTTAAACACATTTACTTTCGAAGCGTAAGTAATTACTTTTGCAAAAATATTCCTTTCTTATAAAATCTATCGGAGAGTAATAATTTGCGAATCATTAAACTCCTTACAAAACTGTTACGTGTCAAAAAAGTGCCAACCATAATACTGTGTGAATGGACAACATAGAGAGATTCACTGAGGCGACACAACTCATGGGATAGCTATATGCGCATATACAGATGGCGGTAGTATCGCGTACACAAGGTATAAAAGGGCAGTGCATTGACGGAGCTGTTCAAATGGTTCAAATGGCTCTGAGCACTATGGGACTCAACTGCTGAGGTCATTAGTCCCCTAGAACTTAGAACTAGTTAAACCTAACTAACCTAAGGACATCACAAACATCCATGCCCGAGGCAGGATTCGAACCTGCGACCGTTGTGGTCTTGCGGTTCCAGACTGCAGCGCCTTTAACCGCACGGCCACTTCGGCTGGCGACGGAGCTGTCATTTGTCTTCAGGTGATTCGTGTGAAAATGTTTCCCACGTGGTTAGGACCGCACGCCGTGAATTAACAGACTCTGAACGCGGAACTGTAGTTGGAGCGAAAGGCATGTAATCTTCATGCAGGAAACCGCTAGGGAATTCAGTATTCCGAGATTTCACACGGTCAAAATATGCTGAGAATAACACATTTCAGGCATTACCTCTCATCACGGACAACGCAGTGGCCGACGGCCTTCACTTAACGACGGAGAACAGTGGCGTGTGAGTTAAGTTGTCTGTGCTAATAGACAAGCAACACTTTGTGAAATAACTGCAGAAATCAATGTGGGGCGTTCGGCGAACGCATACGTTAGGAAAGTGGCGTTAATGGGCTATGGCAGCAGAAGACCGACACGAGTGTCTGCTAACAGCAGGACATCACCTGGGCTCGTGACCGTATCGGTTGAACGCTAGACGACTAGAAAACCGTGGCCTGGTCATGAGACGCGGTTCAAGTAGGCAATCAAAGGATGCTGTAGGGCTCGAGTGTGGCGCAGACCCCAGGAAACCGCGGACTCAAGTTGTCAACAAGGGCACTGTGAAGGCTAGTGGTGACTCCATGTTGGTGTGAGCCGTGTTTACATGGAATGTTCTGGGTCCTCTGGTCCAACTGAACCGATCATTGACTGGAAATGGTTATGTTCGGCTACTGGGTACCACTTGCAGGTTCCAAACAACGATGCAATTTTTATGGATGGCAATGCGCTATGTCAGCGAGCCACAGTTATTCGTGATTGGTTTGCAGAACATTCAGGACAATTTGAGCGAATGATTGGCCACCCACATCGTCACACATAACTGGCGTCAAATTTTAGGTCAGTTTGTGCACAAAATCCTGCACCGATAATACTTTCGCAATTATCGACAGCTATAGAGGCCCACGTCCACGTACTGAAAGGTGGCTACACTGAGTCACAGCGCCAGAGATTGCGCTAAAGGTTATTATTCCGCCGCCTCCACTGGTGCAGTAGTAGTTCAGAGGTTGCCGTGAGCAGTAGTAGTTCAGAGGTTGTCACTGGCAGTGCTTGTTGAGAGGATGTCGAGAGCAGTACTAGTGAGAGCATGTCGTGTGTAGTTGTTGTTCTGTTTGGGTGAGACAGTAGATGCTGTTCGGTTGGTGTAATGTATAGATGGAAGATGTTGCAATGATCACAGTGTATTTTTCGTCAATATATATGGAGGTAAAAAAAATAATTTATTTCACATTTCCTTAATGACAATGCCTCTTTGTCACAGGTTCAGTCAACAAAGCATCTGGCTCGTGTTCATGTGTTACACTCGTAATTCTGGTTTCTATGTGCAATTATAGTATTTCTGGTTTTTGAATTAGTTCGTTGTAAATGGTGTTTAAAATATATTGTCGTGTTGAGGAAGAACCGTGCCAGATACATGTACGTTGAATCACACTACCACACACAGAACAGTTACACTTGTGCTTTGTTGTTTCGTAGCTTTTATAGTTGCAGGTGACTTAATTAATCAGTTGTGTTAACGGAAATTTCCCTTCATTCTTCATTGTTATTTTATGCAGTCAGATTGCGTACTAATACTACTCAGGGCCATCCGGCTACGAGACTTCGTAACCGGATACACAGCTACTAAAATTATTGCATTATAATTAAGCCCCCATGCACGTGGCGACCGCTGCTTCGGATCGTCCCTTGGAATTCTTTTGACAGTAAAAATAGCAGACAGTAGTATTATCGTAGTAATTTGTAGTTTAGTAACTTTAGTCTATGATGCATGTGTAGCTTTGGTAATTGAACGTTTGTAGTTGTCTTGTCATTCTTCTAATGGTATTTTTGCAGAATTTAATTTTTGATGTCTCGTATACGGGTTGAAAATTTTGTGCAATTATGAAGATTTTAATTGTTCGTTAATCACGTTTGTTGGGAAGCATTTCGTGTGAATGGTATTGTTGGTGATAAAGTGTTATATTGTGTAATTTTCGTATAGTCACGAGTTTTGTATGTTTTGTAAATGATTACGCGATCGATGAAAAAGGCAAAAATGATGGATAGTCAGAATAACAAAATTGTTAATATGGCGAACTCGCCAACACAGGAGAACAGTATGAAGAATAATGAAGTAGAAAATAATTTAATAAGCCGGGAAAATAGTCCGGAACCAGTTCAAAATTTTTCACAATCAAAAAATTCACAGAATACGAGATTAACGACAGAAGATTCTGGAATAGTGTCGAACACAGATAGCTTTACAGCTACGACGAAGCAAGTTAGTTTTACGGGAAATGTTAGGGGCGAAAAGAATTTCGAACCAGTTAATATGGAGCAGTTGATGAGTGCAATATTAAATTTGGGATCACAGTTAGGATCTCAATTAAAAACAGAGATGGGAACAATGGAAACACGGTTAGACTCATGAATAGCGACGTGTTTTAAAACGTGAAAGATGAATTAAAGAAAGAAATTAGAGAAGAAGTACAACCGATTTTGAATGCTCACCATAACAGATTAATTTCAATAGAAGTTAGACAAAAGGAACAGGATAGAGAACAGGAAGAAAGAGATCGCGTGATAGTACAAAAATTTTCAGAGTTAAATCTTCAACATGCACACGATACGGAAGAAATATTTGAAAGAATCGAGGAATCCGTACCAAATGACAGAATAAATAACCTAACACAACAGTATGAACAGTTAACTACTAAATGTGTCAATACTGAAACCCGAGTCGCGACACTTACGGAAGACGTAAATAAACAGAAAGAACAAATAGGTGACTTATCGGAAAGAGTTGAGGAGATTTCAGATAAATTGACAAATCTTAGTTTAAATGGGGACAGAGATTCAGATGATACAGCTCCATTGCCATTTGCAGAAACAGAAGAGTACCAGAATATAAATAAACATGTTGAAAATCAGGGAAAATTTAATGAACGCGTTAAAAGGGAATTTGAGGGGTTACGAAAGCAAGTTAAACAAATTGAAAGCGAAATCGCAGGAAAAGACAGTAGAAGAAATTTGGAATCACCCATAGCAGCGGGTTTGACGAAAATAATTTATTTCATTTACGAGATGCAACAAGAGAGGGCCAGGCGCGCGAACTTGACATTCGGACTGGGACAGACGCGGCAGGTCTTTGTCGCCACAAGGGAAAAACTTTGACTATAAACACTTCTTAACTGTTCGGAAGTTTAAGATCTTTCGCAATTCTAATAATGACATACATCCATATTCATGGTTAGATCAATTTATGTACGCACTTCCACCAAACTGGCCACTAACAAGGGGAGGCCGTCAATTGTAAAATTCAGATTCGATTCATACTGCGCATAATAAAAGCTCATGGCCAGAGGTGTAATGTGGCAAAGCACCAAGATGCACTTCTCAGCCGTTGTCGAGAAAATCGACAGTTTAAAAGAAACCGTTGCCGTGAAATACTCTATACGATTAAAAATTTTCCACAGCGTCGTGGCGCAGCGGTAAGCGCTCAGGTTCGTAAACCGAAGGTCGCCGGATCGAATCTCGCACCAGGCAATTTTTTTTAGTATTTGTTTTTTATAATTCAAATTTATATATATATATATATATATATATATATATATATATATATATATATATATAATTCCCGGCAATCAGTTGCAACAATTATGCATATAATAAGTTGTTGAAAGTCGTTTGTCGTGGAAAAACTGGCGACTTCGAACATCATTATGTTTTCCGCAAACAAAGTTGTGTTTCACAAATGTTATTAATTATCTTCATAATGTTAACCACGTATAGTTAACGGAAGACGTAGAAACGATATTCCGAAACGAATACGTATAGCGTAAGTCAAACGTTCGAATTAGAATAGAGACCCCACGAACACAAATTCGCTGTGGCAGGTATGAAATATAAACTCCGTTACTCGCTCGTAACACTTGAAGGACAGATGTTGAATGGGCCGAAACGAGCCGCCGCATAACAGCGTAGTTGCCCGCTAACTTCGAAAGAAGGTAGATCCGGTCCCTAGCGCAACTTATAACATCGTCGAAAATCAGTGGGGACGGGAGAGCTTTGGTACACCATGTTAAAAAAACGGAAAAATGGAGGCGGTACAATTGGAGAGCGATCCGCCTTCACCAGCATGCATAAGCAATTCATTAATAGTTTATATATATATATATATATATATATATATATATATATATATATATATTTGAATTACAAAAAACTAATATTAAAAAAAATTGCATGGCGCGAGATTGGATCCGGCGACCTTCGGATTACGAACCCGAGCGCGTACCGCTGCGCCACGGCGCTGTAGAAAACTATTAATCATAGAGAGTATTTCACCGCAACGGTTTCTTTTAACCCTTCGATTTTCTCGACAACGGCTGAGAAGTGCATCTTGGTGCTTTGCCACATTACACCTCTGGCCATGAGCTTTTATTATGCGCAGTATGAATCCAATCTGAATTTCACAATTGGCGGCCTCCCCTTGTAAGTCACAAACTGGAATTTATGTGAGGCTATTTAGGTCCTCAGGGGATTCACTACACTAAGTGAATATAGTGTGCACAGGGCCCCGAGCTGTAGTGGTGCTATTTCCCTTTTAGTTTTCTGCACTGCTGCCTACGCTTTTACTATTCTTTGTATCTATCAAAACAACTCTTCAACTATCAATCTATCTAGAAAAGGAGTCAGTAAAGACCAACCGGGCATGACTATTGTACCCAAAGTGACAGTTTTCTGGATATTGATGAAAAACGAACCGGCGACGTGCATGTGCGCACTTATTAGAGTTGTAATGGTTTAAATGATTTTTATCATGCATTTCTATCGGCATATTGGTCCGAAAAACGCAAGATATAGTGAAACATAGTCTTATTATGCAGCATAATTTTAAACAGCCTGAGTTCCGCACGCCGGCAGAATACCTTGAAGATATGATTCGAAAGAATCAATTCCTTTCCAACCCTTATAGCCCGACTGAATTAATTCGCATTTGTTTAACTAAGCTGCCACAATCGATAAGACACATTGCTTTAGCCGGAAGATGTAAAGACGACATTGAAACTTTTAAGACTTTGCTACAAGAACGTGAGTATGACAACGACGACGGAACTTCTTGTGATTTTTTCAGTAACGGTAATCGCAATAGATTTTCAGAGAAAAGGGATAATGATCGGAACGGACGTTATAACGGTAATTTTGAATATGACAGACGAAACAGACAGGACAATAGATACCAGCCTTATGACAAAGGAAAGTGTAGCGATTAGACAGGATTATTTAGTTTGCAATGATATTCTTTTTAAACGAAAATCGGTTGACAACTCTGTTTGGTTAGTTTGCATTCCTGATGAGTGGGTTAATAAACTGATTTGGTATACACATTTCAGTTATGCACACTTTGGTCCCAGAAAATGCTTTCATAAATTATGAGAAAATTGCTACTTCAGTAATATGGAAAAACGTATTCGATTTGTTCTTGCAAATTATGTCAAAACGCTAAGCCGCCAACTATTTCTCACAGAGAACCATTGTTTCCTATCATTCCAGCGAAATTCAAGGAGATGGCTGCAGTCGATTTGTTCGGTCCAGTGGTTCGTTCTACTAATGGTTTTGCGTACATTTTGGTAGCAGTGGAATTGACATCAAAATATGTGTGTTTTACATCTTTATGCAAAGCAACAGCTCGTTCAGTATCTAATGCCTTCATCAAACATGTTCTTAAAGAAGTGGGTCATGTTGGTAAAGTTATATCAGATAATGGATCACAGTTTCGCTCTAAAATTTGGCTTCGTACTCTACGGCGTCGTAAGATTAAACCAATTTTCATTTCACTTTTTCACCTTCAAACTAACGCTTCAGGGAGATGGATGAAGGAAATCATTGAATTGTGTCGTCTTTATTGTCATCAGAATCACAGAACGTGGGATCAGTATCTTCATATTTTTCAAAACATTCTGAATGTACTCCCTAATGATTCAACTTCTTTACCGCCTATATTGATATTAAAAAATAAAGCACCGACAAATCGCATTTCTGAAATCGTTCCTTTTCCGCCTACACGGAAACTGCGGCATTCTGAAGTTGTGAACCTGGCTCTACAAAATATTGCATCTGCGGCTTCTAGAAGAGAGAAATCAGCTAAACGTCCTGGTCGTTTAAAAACCTTGGCAGTTGGTCAAAAGTTGTTAATTAAGTCTCATCGTTTGTCTCACAAGGGAAAAGGCTTGTGTCGCAAATTTTTTCTGCTTTATAACGGTCCATATAGAGTTCGCAAAATTATTCATGATAACACTGTCGAAGTAGAAACTCTTAAACCACGGCGCTCTAAGGGAATACAGCATATATCGAACGTTAAAATTTTTGTTTAATGACATACTTTTGAGAAATTAACAGTTACACGTAAACTCGCAGAGAACACAAGGATACCGCGCCGTGTTCTGGCGGCGGCACATACTCAAAGCAACAGTCAAGTCTGCACGCCGCACAAGGCAGTCGTTGACCGCAAACAATTACTTCCTATGTCACGCGTACCTACAGCTGATCAAACGCTCAGTGCAAATGCACTGACAGCCGTAAACAAACACACAGTCTAATTTCTCCGATTAAATTCAGTATAAAGCTATAGTGACTTGATAAATTATGTTATTAACGTTCAGTTTTTTCAGGATACAGTTGTATAAAATATTTAAGAACTTCAGGTAAATTCTGTGTGTGTCCGACGTTAAGAGGACTTGCTATCGAGAAAATGTCATGAATAATGTAATTTCGAAGAAGAAAGTAATAAACTAAAAAGGTAACTATTAATTGAGTTTATTTTTCAGGTAGCATGTTTCTACTTAGGTATGTACTTTATACGTAATTTGCTGCTCGCGATTACGTGATTTATATTTTGTGTTAACTGATTTTGACAATGATTGATTAATGAACAGGGTTGTTACTTATGTGTATTATGCATCGCTTGGCTGCTCTGCTTTTTCACTGATGTCCTATTTTTTTATTATGTGCCCACTGTGCTTATTTATTTAAATTATAATTGTCACCTGATTAGTTGTGCTGATACGGTTATGTATTTAAGTCATTCTTTGTGATTTATCTGCTTGCGCCTTCATGTTTACTTATTAAGATTGCATATCAACATTTATTTGCTTATGCTGATATGATGCTAATGACCTGTTTATTATGTAAGATATATACTTGCTGCTTTGCGTATGGATTGCATATTTACACATTTCTGTCTTGTTGTCATAACTACTCTTTAATTTGGTATATAGAAATGCTGATATACTGTGTACGAACATGGAGTTTAGGTCACACTATAGTATTAATTATAGATTGTTCGCTTGGGAGAGCCTCGTTGTAAGGATTGTGCTACATCCACTTGTTGACATTCTGGTCTCTACTGGTTTATTTACTCGCTATTGCATGTTTTGCTTACGCTCAGTGCTTTATATTTTAAGATAAGAAAATGAACTGCTATAATTCTACGAACGACATTGGTACGAGAAACTTCATTGAAGTCACATGAGCTGGAGGTTTTATGGAAGCTGTATAAATTCATGCTAATAGAAAGGAAGCTAACGACATGAAATACCAACACTAGGTTTAGACCATTGACAGTTATTACACTGCATTCTTCGTGAGCAATTGAAACAGCAAGTGACACTTGACACAAAAAAAAAAAAAAATACTCCACATGTTTGCTTCTGTTTTGCCATGATTCTTGAAGTGGTGTTCACACTGTGAAATATTACGATTTATTCATTCAATGTCTTATGTGATCATTCATACTCCGTACTCGTACCTACTTACTGAATGTTATTCAAACTGAAGGCTGTTAGAGGTCATGTATGCATTTCTTTTATTTAATGATGGACAAGGTGACCAAAATGTATTTTATAATTCATAATGAGTAGAAAATTTGGGTCAGATGGATTACAGAGAGGTTGTGTGTGGACATTGTGTCTTCGGATTATATGGGACGATGAATTGAAGTTTGCACTGGGATTTTATCTGTACTTGTTCGAGGAGACTGACTAGAGGAGAGAGTTGTTGTGGAAGTGAAATGATATTGGTGATAAGGCTTATATGTATCGATGTATTGAAGAGGTATTATTGAGGTACTGAGATTGTGTGATGTTGATGATTATTGGAGTTTTGGTGGACAAAAGGTAAGGTAAATGATATTGATGATAAGGTTTATATGTATCGACGTAAGAGGTATTATTGAAGTATTAAGATTATGTGATGCTGATGATCGTTGGAGTTTTGTTGCACAAGAGGTAAAGTAAGTGAGGATCATTTTTTTTGTTGGTTTATATGGAACAAGGAGGATGAAGATGGCAGACTAGAACACTCAAGTGGAAGGAAGATTGTCTACACACACACTTCGTTAAATCAATAAGCAGTATAAACTTTTTTTTGGAGAGAGGAAGTATTTGCATATCTTGGCACACTGACAGTTGTTCAGCAACTGTACATTTTGATTTGGCTTGGCAAACATTGGTCTTGACATGATGACTATGACATTGACTAATTATTATTGACTGTTATACACTGTTGCCACTATTACTTGATACACATGTTGAACATCAAATTTTGACAGAATTGCATTTACACAGTTAACACTATTCAATTACAAAGATGAGTGAGTGTGTTTTGTGTGTTTTCCTTTCCTAATCCCAAATAAGTGGTACTGACCTACCTCCTAAATATTATTTTACTTGTTTGTTGTGGCTTGCACTGACACCCATAAATATTATAGGTTTACTGATATTTGAGTATTTGTAATAGTTAATATGACCATTATCTGATATCATTTGTGCATTTATTATAATTTGTATGTTTAGTGTAAGAGCATTGATAATAATTTTGTAAAAGCAATTGTGTGTGCATTCTATCTGTTGTTTGTGCTTTCACCTATTAACATTGATGGGTGCCACTTGGAAATGTTTAATTTCCACTGATGAACTCTGATGAACCGTTTAATTATTGATAGTGAATATTATGGACTGTTACCTACACTTGTTCAACATTGATGGGTGCCACTCGGAAATGTTTAATTTCTGCTGATGAACTCTGATGAACTGTTTAATTATTGATAGTGAATATTATGGACTGTTACCTGCACTTGTTCATCATTGATGGGAGCCACTTGGAAATGTTAAGTTTCTGCTGATGAACTCTGATGAACTGTTTAATTATTGATAGTGAATGTTGTGGACTGTTACCTGCACCTGCTCAACATTGCTGGGTGCCACTGATGGAACTGGTTCAAATGACTCTGAGCACTATGGGACTTAACATATATGGGCATCAGTCCTCTAGAACTTAGAACTACATAAACCTGACTAACCTAAGGACATCACACAACACCCAGTCATCACGAGGCAGAGAAAATCCCTGACCCCGCCGGGAATCGAACCCAGGAACCCAGGCGTGACTGATGGAACTGCTTCTACTGAAATGATGTCACTTGTTGGTGTCTGCACCTGTTCAACATTACTGGGTGCCACTGATGAAACTGCTTCTATGGAAATTATGTCACTTGTTGCTGTCTGAACCTGTTCAACATTGCTGGGTGCCACTAATGGAACTGCTTCTACTGAGATAATGTCACTTGTTGCTGTCTGCACCTGTCAACGTTGCTGGGTGCCACTGATGGAACTGCTTCTACTGAGATAATGTCACTTGTTGCTGTCTGCACCTGCTCAACGTTACTGGGTGCCACTGATGGAACTGCTTCTACTGAAATGATGTCACTTATTGTTGTTTGCCCCTGCTCAACATTGCTGGGTGCCACTGATGGAACTGCTTCTACTTTACTTTTACTTTTTCATGTCCAGATCAAATTTTATTTTTCCAATAGTTAGCCACCGCTACAGCTTTGTCGTTGGCTTGTAGCAGGTCACTAAAATTGCAGGGCTCCGGCAGTAGTCGGCACATGAGCAGATGTGCCTCATCTTGTACCTCTCCGCATCTGCAAAGAACGTCGTCATCGTTAGTCAGCAGTCCCCACTTACACAGATTAGTTTTGCATCTGGGTACACCAGCCCTCAGCCCTCAGCCTATTTAGTGTTCTCCACACTGTATAAGGAAGTTTGTTTCCAGGTGCCATTTGCTCTTTTGGTATTATCTGTAGTGCGGTTTGTTCATTCTTCCATTTACGGACTCTATTATCTTCCTGTGAACCGTCAAGGATCTTGGTTCTTGCAATAAAGCTATTTCTAGACATAAGCCTCTGAGCCTGAGTGACGTGCCCATTCAGTGGGTGTCAAGAATCTGTTTCTTTCTTTGTTCTCTCAGCGTCTGCTGCCACCTGCCTTCTGATCTTGGATGGGCCAATTCCAGCAAGTAGGTACAAATTACCCGTTGGTGTGGGTCTGAGACAGCCTGTAACAATTCGCATTGTCTCATTTACACTTACATCAACCTGCTTAGCATGTGCAGATGCTTCCCATACTGGCGCTGCATAGTCTGCTGCAGAAACACACAGAGCAAGTGCTGATGTTCTCAGTACTGATGGTTGAGCTCCCCATTCATAGTTTGTCAGCCTGCGGATGATGTTATTCCTGGAGCAGATTTTATTTAGCCTTGGTGTTTTGGCAATGGTGCTTGAAGGAAAGCGTTCTGTCAAGTACAACCCCAAGGTATTTAGGTGTTAGACAGTGCTGTAGCTTCTTACGTTGCCATGTAACGTCGAGCTCAACTCCAGCATCTCTATTGCACAGGTGGAAAGCACATACTTGGGTTTTGTCAGGGTTTGGCTTGAGGTGATTGGCGTCATAGTATTGAGCCAGTTCTTCAAGCGCTCTAGATAGATTTCCAGATGTTGCATCAAAATTGGACCCCTGGACCACCACTGCTGTGTCATCAGCATATACGAACAGTCTTGCATCTTGAGGTATAGGTTGGTCATTAGTGTACACATTATAAAGGATGGGAGAAAGTACACTTCCTTGTGGTAAGCCATTCTTCTGCAGTCGCCATCTACTATTCTTACCATTTAGGGAGACATAAAATCTTTGATTCTGCAGAAGACTACCAATAACCTTCGTCAACCTACAGTCCCCTGTGAGGTGATATAATTTGCGCAATAGCTTTCTGTGGTTTACCGTGTCGTATGCAGCAGTAAGGTCTATGAAAGCTGCTCCAGTTATTAATTTTTTTTCAAACCCGTCTTCTATATGTTGCGTCAGATTATGTATTTGCCCAGAACAAGATCTTCCTGGTCTGAAATCGGCTTGTTCGTTTATGAGCTTTCCATCTATAGTTTCTGCCACCCGGTTGAGAATCATCCGCTCCAGTATCTTATAGAGATGGCATAGAAGTAACACTGGTCTGTAACTTTTGGGGTCCTTTATCTCCTTGCCAGGTTTTAGTAAAGCCACCACTCTCGCCTGCCGCCATAGTTTTGGAATATTCAGCTCTTTAATACAGGTGTTCATCATTTGTAGTAACCAATTTCGAGCTTTGGGCCAAAACTGTTTTATCTGTTCTGTTCTAAGGTCATCAGTTCCAGCGGCCTTATTCAGTTTCATACTCTGAATGGCGTCTCCCAGTTCGGTTGCTGTGAATGAAGCATTGAGGAGTCCATAATCTTTTTGTTCTTGGGGTATAACTCTTTCCCTTTCTCTTTTGCCTTTGGTTTTCCCATTCTTCAGAAGTTGGCTAGCAATCTGATTTGCTGTTATCCCGTTGTTCTTCTGCTGGTGGTCAGTTGGGTCCCCACTTAAGTTTTTCAGTAGTTTCCAAGCACGTCTGCTGTTTTGTTTCATGTCAAAATTCTCGACTAGTTTGCACCACTGTGATCTCTTATCCTCAGCAAAAGCCTGCATTAGTTCCTCCCCAGTCTCCATCGTATCTTCGCTGAAGGGGTCCTGAGTGAACAGTTTTTGGTACCTGTCAAGTAAGACCTTGCTGCTGCCGGTCAGACCCTTGATGTACTGGGTACGGCAACCCCTTGGGATGTTTTTCCTTGAGATCCCTTTCACAAGATAGATAAATCTACCATACTCATCTGGTCGAGGAGGGATTATCTCAATCTCTTCGTCCAATTGCTCTTTAAATTTCTGCCAGTCTGCCTTTTTGAAATTAAACCGTCTTTGGAAAGGCACCTCCTCTGGTTTAACAATGGCATTCACAACACAAACGACGGGTCTGTGTTGTGTACTTGGGGTAGGTTCTTCAACAAGCTTCATGCTTCTACTGAGATGATGTCACTTGTTGCTGTCTGCACCTGTCAACATCACTGGATGCCACTGATGGAACTGCTGCTACTGAGATAATGTCACTTGTTGGTGTCTGCGCCTGCTCGCCATTGCTGGGTGCCACTGTTGGAGCTGTTTAAATACTGCTGATGAAATGTTATGGGACTGCTATTTGCACCTGTTGATCATTGTTGGGTGCTACTGTTGCAACTGTCAACTGCTCTGAGGAGTGCTACTTGTTTATTGAACTATTGAAAAGATTTTATTTGAATATTTGTATAAACTGATTTTTTGTATATTTACTGTTTATGAAATGTTATGAGATTCTTACCTGTACCTATACGTCATCGCTGGTACCATTGATTGAATTGTTTAACCATTCTGACAAATGATACTTGTGTGAACCATTATGTACAATCACATGTATGCAAGCATTTGTAATCCTTACTGTATGTTATATATTAGGTTGTTGAAGGGTCAGTGCAAAGCCAAAATTTATTTAGTTATGTGATATTTACGTATTAATATCATCTTTTATTTTTTGTCTGTATTTTTTGGACGAATTTGGTGGTATTTTCACCACCAATGCTGGCAAAAATACCACCAAATTCTAGCCCGTGGAGGAGGGGCATATGAAAGGTGGCTACACTGAGTCACAGCGCCAGAGATTGCGCCAAAGATTATTATTCCGCCGCCTCCACTGGTGCAGTGGTAGTTCAGAGGTTACCGTGAGCAGTAGTAGTTCAGAGGTTGTCGTGGGCAGTGCTTGTTGAGAGGATGTCGAGAGCAGTACTAGTGAGAGCATGTTGTGTGCAGTTGTTCTGTTGGGCGAGACAGTAGATGCTGTTCGGTTGGTGTAATGTATAGATGGAAGATGTTGCAATGATCACAGTGCATTTTTCGTCAATATATATGGAGGTAAAAAAAAAAAAAAATTATTTCACATTTCCTTAATGACAATGCCTTTTTGTCACAGGTTCAGTCAACAAAGCATCTGGCTCGTGTTCATGTGTTAGACTTTTAATTCCGTTTTCTATGTGCAATTATAGTATTTCTGGTTTTTCAATTGGTTCATTGTAAATGGTGTTTAAAATATCTTGCCGTGTTGAGGAAGAACCGTGCCAGATACATGTACGTTGAATCACACTACCACACACAGAACAGTTACACTTGTGCTTTGTTGTTTCGTAGCTTTTATAGTTGCAGGTGACTTAATTAATCAATTGTGTTAACGGAAATTTCCCTTCATTCTTCATTGTTATTTTATGCAGTCAGATTGTGTACTAATACTACTCAGGGCCTACCGGTTACGAGACTTCGTAACCGGACACACAGCTACTAAAAATTATTCCATTTCAATTAAGCCCCCATGCAATACTCCAATAATTGGGGTGAGAGGAGGTCCGACACGATGTTGGGAAGTATCCCATGACTTTTTTCACCACAGTGTATGCTTCTCAAGTATGGAATATGTGTTTGTATTCTACTGATTTCAGCGGAGTAAGCTGCAGTTGTATGCATATTCGGTAGCATTTTTTCACAAATAAGTTGTAGCTGTTGTCACTGAATCAGGGAGATTCGCCTGCTTTTGTATTTCTTTCACGATCATTCATGTCTCTTGATCATTTACTAACGCTTCGAAAGGACACATAGCAACTTCTACGTTAATAAACACAAAAATAATTTTAAAAAACCATTAATCTTCGTCCTGATAGGGGCGCTAGTGTTGTTACAACTGTAGGACGAAAACATTTTTCACAGCAGTGAGTGTCTTGATTGTGTATGTTGGACTGTGATATTACCATTATGCAATCAGACTCTTATTTATGATTCCAGTAATGAATGTATTGTGTTCTGGTGAAAATAGTTTTTCCAGAGAATTTTTAGTCAGGCTCCTTAAAAGCGATAGTTCGTACAAACATAGTTATACAGACAGTTGTAAATTTTATTCTGAACGTTAGTCCTTGGGATGGAGACCATCTATTCCTTTGAAATAGACTTGGGAAACCGCCACAATATGGCACAGTTTTCAGATGGTACAGATACTTTCAGTGCGTTCAAAAAAGTGTAAATGTCGAAGAAGCGGCAGACCGACTCTCTGTGAAGAGCCGGGTATCTTTAGAGTAGAGAGATGTTTCAACGTTATACTGCATCGTTGGTAGATCTATCAAAGACGAGATGGAACATTCCCTCAGCAGCCAAAATGCCAACTTTTACAACCAAATCAATCGCTGCAAGAAAGGGGCGCACAAAAGGGCGATTAGGTACAGAACGACATTAGCAAGTTTAATGATGCCAAAGCTTTTGTGGCTATCTCTGGACGGATGCATGAATAAACACCAAGGGATGCGAAGACATACTGGATGAAATTTATTGTTGGATAATAAATAAACAAATTACATAAGGTCAAAGGAAATTGTTTAGTTAGTTTTCTTTGTGTGCTGAGACGTCTTCCGCCTGCTGTTCTGCTCAGAGAGCCAGAGCGTTTGGCGGAAGCCGGCTGATGATAACTTGGCCGAGCTGCTTCGCCCCCTCGGCGTTGGCTGCCTCGAAGCCAGGAATGTCGCGATTGCAGCGCTCCAGCCAGCTCCGAGTCCCCGGAAACGCAGTAAAATCTACGCCGCTTTCCTGTCAAACAGAAAGACCAGCGTGTGAGTCGTAAAGTTGTAAATTCGTTTTCGGAGCAGTTAAGTTAGAGCGTATCATTGGAAGCAATTGAAGGTTTACAGTTGCTACTCTGGTCCTATTCCGCACTGTAAAGGTAAGGATCGCCATTAGCTGTTCTAGTAGCTTACAACACTCATTTTAAATCAGATGTTGCAACGACTGATTGTAGATGAAATTAAGTTTTATTATAGGTTTCGGGAAAAAATTGTCAATTGTAAGTTCAGAGTTAAGAACACAGCAAACTCATACATTAATAAAATGTATACATTTCTAGAAGCAATACTCCTGAAAACGGGTTCGTTATGCATATATATGAAAGTAATAAACGCATACGTTCTGCATAATTATGTACTGTGATATACTGATAACGCGTTTCGAACTTCAACTCGTCGTATATCCATTCTAAGGACCCTACCGTTTGAATAGTTATGCGTGTAATCTAAATTTCGATGCACCTGTGTCTGTAAGCAGAAGGTAGCATTGTGATCTTGTTACGTACACATCACCAGCAGTTCGAAGAACTTCATATGTCACTTTTATAATTATATTTTAATTGTAACTTGTACCTGCATAACAAACTAATTTTCACAACCTAGACGTATACTCTGTATGGTTTACCATGGTAATTTTTATTATCCACTTTATTGGTCTGTACGTATCTTAAATCGCCTTTCCCGTGACTCCCTGCGGTCTTCTGAGCCCTTTGTCTTAACTGACTG
This sequence comes from Schistocerca serialis cubense, assembly GCF_023864345.2. NCBI lineage: Eukaryota > Metazoa > Arthropoda > Insecta > Orthoptera > Acrididae > Schistocerca > Schistocerca serialis. Next base: position 212,426,897 of record NC_064644.1, read on the forward strand.
AAACAGTGTCTTACAGTCAAAAGTTTTTGAAACTGCTCATCATTCTTGTCATTCATTTGGTGCTATTAATTTCTTGGCCCCTCAAGTCGATGACGTCGTCCCTGCATACCTGTTAAACCATGATTCTGTATAATCTTCGCTACCCCCTCTCGTATGTCGCGTACTCTTTCCCATGAAACATTTAACCACTACCGTTCCATAGTTACTCCAGTAATAAGTCAACTCCCGTTGTGTCTCTTGCAGGGCTCAACAATGTGTCTATCTGTCCAGGTTTTCAAGACGTATTTTCTCATATACACAATGGAACGTTTAAAATTTTATCTGACCACTTCTTTTTTAACAGCGCCCAATTACTCCGATTTCAAAAGATGCCTAAATGCTATAGCTTATTCCGCCCTATAACTAACGACATCATTACAAAATAAAATATGTATTCCAGAAATACCAGTCTTATAACTGGGGCTTGGTCTAAAGTAAGTATAATTTTTACTCTGTTTTCGTTACTAAACGGAAAAATGTACTTCATTTTGACTCTGCTTTTAAAAATCACTTTCTTTTGTTTTGTTTAAGAACTGTTGACGGGTAACGCAATAAAATTCGTCGATTAGTCCAGTGACAGTTGTAACATCTCTAACAGGAAAGACTAGTATCTTCCGTTATATCAATTAAATTCGTTTAGTAGCTAGTTTGTGTTCTTCTGGACATTTTAGCAACACCTTTAACGAGCTGTTATAACGAATTTACGTACTTTTGATCTTACGATGTTCACTTATATGCACTTATAATATCTCAGGAGGAATGTCGAAAAAAATTAATTCAAAATCGATCTTAGATAAGTTACAAGCCCACCATCTTTATAGGAATTCATTTGCACTTTATTCTTGTAAATATAAAAAAATGTAATATTTTATTGCTACAAACAGGGCAGCATTGTGTTTAAATTCACCAGAGAATGCCTTACACATTTTATTGATTACAACACGATTCCAAAATTTAGTTGTATCATCAGGTGATACAAGTTTATTTACCTAATGTCGAATATGACTTCAGGTCAGGGCTGGTAGTGATTGAGGCAAATATGATGAAACAACGGTCAGCAAGGTCCCCAGATCTGTCTCTGATAGAACACGTGTGACACCACCTCAGATGTTAGTTGTGACCCAGTGTCAGTGTCAAGGTCCAGTTACAACAGTTGTGAGCCAACTAGCCCCATAAGATAAAACAGCTTTGAGACACCCTTCCCAGCTGAACCAGTGGATGCATCCAGGCTACAGCCTTTGCAGTCCGATAAGTAGTCTCATATTGTCAAGTTCTCTGTGAATTCGACTCGACATTGCAATTCCTGAAATAATATCACATACTCTAAACCCGTGAAATTTTGTTTCATTTCCTACATTGTTTCTGGGTGCTCCTTTCTCTCTCTCTCCTTCTTCTTAGACGGTTTTCACCACTCACTCATCTTTTGGGAAGCCTGATAAAATTTAAGAATAACGAGACCCATAGCCGCGGAAACATGGCGATTTGTGGCACTTCTCTCGTGAAGGAGTGGATCTGGATGCAGAGGCGCTGTGTGAACTCACCAGAATGCTGGAAGCCGTGGCGGCGCAGGCGATGTCGGCGATAGTGGCGCCGTCTCCAGCCACCCAGCCCGTCGGCTCCAGGTACTTCTCAAGGAGTCCCAGGGCGTCATAGAGGGCTGTCTTCTTATCTGGCTCTACTTCGTTTTTACCCAGGAAAAGCAGTGGAAACTGAGAAGAAGACAATATATATGTATAATGTGTGCAACACAACACCGATACAAGAGAGCCATTCTAGGTAAATGTTTGTCGTGGCGTATTAATACACGACATTTTCCCGACACTTAGCTCTGTTGATACACCATGATAAAATTTATCGAAGTCGACACAGAGACAGTTTACCACAGACGCGTGTCTGCACTCCACTCAAAGACAAAAATTTCAGATACACGCAAAACAATATGCACATATCCCACGATGTCATTAGTTCACTGGGAAAGCCTGAAGAATTACAACACGCACATATGTTTTGAACAATGAAATGAACGAATGCAGATTTATGTGGAATAAAATGGGCCCTGTTTTTGAAGGAAGCCATCATTTCAGAAAAATGGTTCAAATGGCTTTGAGCACTATGGGGTCATCAGTCCCCTAGAACTTAGAACTACTTAAATCTAACTAACCTAAGGACATCACAAGACTGTAGCCCCTAGAACCGCTTGGCCACTCCGGCCGGCGTGCCATCATTTATAAAACGTATCTAATAGAATACAAATTAGCGTCATCAGTTTCATTTGTTTTATATCATACCTTTTCGTACACAAAATTTTACGGCACAGTGCAAGAAGAGTTACAGTTGGTTAACTGCATCAAGATAGTATGCAAACTTACTCAATGTATACACCTTGACTAGAAGCACTTATGTGAGGATATCTACTAGTTTGCTAGGCTTGGTGTCGTACGTGTTGAAATGCCAGACAAGTGTCATCAGGTTGAATTTAATGTTTGTACACGGAATGTATTATGATACGGCCACAGCAGTGATCGCCACTGAGTACGAGGGCAATGTATGTGAGATTGCTACTAAATTCCGCAAATTTTCTGTGACTATTTTTTAATGGGAATCAAATCATGCAAGCTTCAAGAAACATTTGTTCCATACACCCAAGGTGAACAAACAACTTCTTCTGAGGCAAAGAAGAAGATATTTAATACGTCTTGCTTGGTTGCAACAAATGATTATCATGAATCAGTAATCTCATATCAGAGCTCATTTACTTGAATTTCCAGCTACCAACATGCTACCAACATACTTTTTTACAGTCCTAAAAGCTAAAAGAGTAATGTATAACCATGTAAGGAAAATGAAAATGAACATCTGGTGTAGAATTAGTCTAATCTTATTCTCGCGATCCCTACGGGAGCGATACGTGTGTGGTTGTAGTACATTCCTAGCATCATCATTTAAAGCCGGTTCTGGAAATGAGTGTCTTCATCTCTATGCCGGTTCAGTTTTTTTATTAATTCCATAGGACTCTAACGTGCGTGAAAAGCCTGTGACCATTCGTGTTGCACTTCTTTGTATACGTTCAATATCCCCTGTTAGTTCTATTTGGTACGTGTCCCACACACTAGAGCAATATTCTAGGATGGGTCACATGAGTGATTTGTAAGCAATTTCCTTTGTGCACTGATTGCACTTTCCTAGGTTTCTGCCTCATGCTTTACCTACAGCTGAGGCTATATGGTCGTTCCATTTTACATCACTACAAATTTATACCTCCAAATATTTGCAGACCGATTCTAGCTGCAGCTAGTTGCAATTGTAGGATACTACGTGTGGTGTCACCGCCAGACACCACACTTGCTTGGTGGTAGCCTTTAAATCGGCCGCGGTCCGGTAGTATACGTCGGACCCGCGTGTCGCCACTATCAGTGATTGCAGACCGAGCGCCGCCACACGGCAGTTCTAGAGAGACTTCCTAGCGCTCGCCCCAGTTGTACAGCCGACTTTGCTAGCGATGGTTCACTGCCTACTTATGTTCTCATTTGGCGAGACGATAGTTTAGCATAGGCTTCAGCTACATCATTTGCTATGACCTAGCAAGGCACCATTATCAGTTACTATTGATATTGTGAATCATGTACCGTCAAAACCGACGTTCATCATTAATGGATTAAAGTTAAGTATTCCACCAGCTACGTCGGTTTTTCTAAATTCTAATTTCCTTGTCATGTTCCAGACCTCACACCAGCCTGCGTGAGGTAAAACGCATGCATTTCGGCCTCCTCTAGTAACACAGTGTTGCCTCTCCTGTCAACCACAACATTGGCGACGAGGCAAACTGCCCTGATTTACTTGTGTAATGGCTTCGCCACAATCTCCAGATGTACTGTCCGAATTTTATCGCTTACAGAATCAGACGCAGGCATTACTGGATGCCCTTGGACAGCTCGTCCAGGGTCAACGTGCAATGCAAAACGATGCAGCAGCTGCCGCCCCACCGCTAACACAGCCTCAACACGCTGTTGCACCAACGTTTCGACCTTTTGATGCTGCACTGGAAAGCTGGACAGAGTGGTCACGCCAATTTGGATTCCATCTCGCCGCCTACAGAATTCAAGGTAACGAGCGGCAGCCTTATCTCTTATCATCAGTCGGCGTAGAAACGTACTGTGTGATAGTCAAATTATTTTCCCAACGTGACGTAGCAACTCTGTCCTACGAAGAAATTTTGTCTGCATTAGATGCATATTTCAAAGAATCAGTCAATTTAGTTGCGGAAAGGTATACCTTCTTTCGTACAAAACGTACGGCAGGTCAGACTAATCGAGAGTGGGTTTCAACCTTGCAAGGCCTTACTAGGGATTGTGCTTTTGAGTGTCAATGTGGACTCCCTTATGCAGATACTATGGTATGTGATGCAATTGCACAGGACGTTTCTGATGTTCGTATAAGGGAACAGATTTTGAAACTAGTCAATCCCTCCCTTCAACAAGTGATGGACATATTGGATCGGCAGGACACACTTGACTTTGCCCATGAATCATTTGAAACTTCACCAGCCGTGTGTCAGGTTAACCAGCCCGCCGGGCGAGCTGCACAGAGCAGTAAACAGCTCTCGCGCCCAGCCGCACTGCTGCCGCCAGGCTCTCAGCCACGTGTGCTGCGCCGGCAAGCAGACGCAGTGCTCAAATCCTGCCCGCGGTGCGCTACTAGCCATTCACGTGAGAATTGCCCGTCACACCAAGCTATTTGCTTTTATTGTAATAAAAAAGGACATGTTCAGAATGTTTGCCAGAAAAAGCTCAGATCGGAAGCTCAAAACCATTCCAGGCCCTTTGCTTCACGCCGGAATCGGAATCGAACCAAGGATAGTCAGGCTCGCGAAACTTTGCCCATGGAAATTCATGTAGTTCATTCCACTCTGCCCAGTGCCACTCGCTCTAACAGTGACTGTGTTTGTCCCACAAATAGTGTGCGTCAACATCGCCAGAACTCCTGTCAAGTCGCAAGTGATTTTGTACCAGTGTCAGTTCACGTTGCACGAGACAGTCGCCCTTGTCATCAGCAGGACAAACTTTTTGTAGACTTGAACATTAACGGCAAAGTGATACCATTCCAGCTTGCTACCAGAGCTGCAGTTTCACTGATCAATCAAAACACATACAAACAGCTGGACACACCTCCATTGTGTGCCGCAAATGTTAAGTTAACTAGTTATTGAGGTCAAGATATCCCTGTGTTAGGACAGTGCAGCCTTCTTGCAACATACAAAGGACAAACAAAACTTGTCATTTTACGTCCTTCATTCTTCTTCTGCAGTGAACTTGTTTGGTTTCAATTTATTTCAGTTGTTTAACTTGTCTATAGTAAATCAGGTCGTATCAGAGAACCAGACTGTGCCTTCAGACAGTGTTTCTCGTCTATGTGAAGAATTTGCAGACATTTTTGCACTGGGCCTCGGTTGCGCTAAGAACTATAAAGCACATTTGGAACTGAAAGTAAACACGCAACCGAAATTTTTCAAAGCACGTAATGTTCCCCACACATTGCGTGATGAGGTCGCAAAAACATTACACAATTTGAAACCACAAGGTGTACTTGAACGTGTGCAGGCTTCTCACTGGGCATCACCCTTAGTAATTTTGCCAAAACCTTCACGAAAATTGAGACTTTGTGTGGACTTCAAAACAACAGTGAATCCACAACTAGTGATTGCAACTTTTCCTGTACCCCGCCCGGAAGATGTTTTTGACAAACTGTGCCCGGGTAATTATTTTTCGAAGTTGGACCTCGCAGATCCGTACTTGCAAATACCGGTGGACGAAGAATCCCAGTGCATTTTGGTGGTTAACACGCATCTTGGGTTGTATCAATACAAACGACTGCCATTCGGGTGTGCATCCGCCCCTGCATTGTTTCAGCAATATCTACAAACTGTTTGTGCGTCGGTCCCTACTGCAGCAAATTATCTGGACGATATTGTGATCTCCGGAAAGACAGAAGAAGAACATTTGGCCAATCTCAGAACATTATTTCAGGTCTTGCGACAAAATGATCTTCGCTTGTGGAAGGACAAATGTGTGTTTTTTGCTCGTGACTTGCCATACCTGGGACATGTACTCAATGCCCAAGGCATACATCCCAGTCCCGAGCACCTCCGTGCCATACAAGACTTGCCTTCGCCGCAGAATTTGAAGCAACTACAGAGTGTGCTGGGAAAAATCTATTATCACCGATATGTTCCACACGCCTCTTCCATTTCAGCTCCGCTTCATCGCTTACGCCGTAAAGGTGTTCCGTTCGTCTGGACGACGGAATGCGAACGCGCCTTTCGCCAGTTGAAATCGGCGTTGCTTTCCAACACTTGCCTTACGCCATTCGATCCCCTGAAGCCCCTTTTGTTGATGGTGGACGCATCGGATTTCGGGATCGGTGCTGTGCTTGCGCACAAAGACGGATCACACGATCGCTCTATAGCCTTTGCGTCCAAATTGCTCTCGTCTGCGCAAAGAAATTATTCACAGACAGAGAAAGAAGCATTGGCTCTCGTACTTGGTGTTACAAAGATTCATGGTTTCTTGTATGGTCGTCACTTTACCATCATCACAGACCACAAACCTTTGACATCGCTTTTTCATCGGAACAAGCCTGTACCTCCATGTACAGAGCAGAAATTAAATTCATTCGCTGGTCTATTTTCCTCTCGCAGTACCGCTACGTTATCTTGTATCGGTCCACTGCTAAGCACGGAAACGCCGATGCGTTGTCCCGTTTGCCTGTTGCTGAGGATAGGGCATTCGATTCCTCCGAACTTGCTTGCATGTTCATTGATGCGGAAACCGATGACGTGGTCGAATCGTTTCCGATTGGTTTTCGTCGTGTAGCTACAGCCACAGCTGCCGACCCTGTCCTTGTTACCGTTCTGCGTTTTGTTGCTACACAATGGCCCTTGTCAAAGTCACAGATCGGGAATCGTTGGTCCGCCGATTTTTTGCTCACAAGGAGAGACTTTTTGTACGACGTGGTGTTTCGCTGTTGCGTTCTGATAATGATCAGTCCAGGGTCGTGGTACCACGTTCGTTACAGTCCTCTGTCTTACAGCTTCTCCACCAAGGACATTGGGGTATAGTGAGAACGAAACAACTTGCTCGTCAGCACTGTACCTGGTTCGGAATCGATGCCGCGATTACGAATATGTGCTCTTCTTGCATGGTGTGTGCCGAACAACAATCAGCACCACCGCGGAAATTCTTTGTATGGCCAAAAGCCACTTCCCCTTGGAAACGCCAACACATCGATTTTGCTGGTCCATTCTGGAATGCTCGATGGTTGGTTGTTGTAGATTCATTCAGTAATTTTCCTTTTGTTGTCCGGATGTCTTCCACGATGTCATCTGCCACCATCCAACCGTTATCTGCTATCTTTTGCATTGAAGGTCTTACACAGACTATTGTTTCCGACTATGGCTCACAATTCATGTCCGCAGAATTTCAGTCATTCTGCAAGGCCAATGGTATTAAACATCTGACGTCCGCGCTGTTTTCACCACAGTCAAACGGTGCCGCTGAACGATTGGTCAGGACTTTCAAGTCACAGATGTTGAAGTTTAAAGAGTCGCATTCTCGGGAGGACGCGTTATTGCTCTTTTTGTCCTCGTATCACTCTCAGTCCCGAGATGGTCACTCGCCGGCTGAGTTGCTCCACGGTCGCCCTCATCGAACCTTGATGTCTTTGCTACATCCGCCCTGTCAGGTTCCTGTGCAGCGGCAGACAACTGCTTTTGCCCTAGGCGACGTTGTCTACTACCGCCACTACCGAGGTTCACGGCGTTGGCTCGAAGGGCGCATTCTTCGCTGCCTCGGACGCGCTATGTATCTGGTTTTGGGCGACTCTGGAGAGGTGCGCCGGCATCTCAACCAGCTGCGCCTCTGTCGTCGCACGGGATCTGCCGCTCGCCGTCTGTTTTCAGCGACGGTGCCGGCCGGTCAGCGCCCTGGGGTCCCATCTACTGTCACGCCTCAGCACCAGGTGTTACCGACGATGCCTTCCATTTTGCCCCATGGCGACGCGCCGCCGCCAACGCCGCCACCGCCGCCTGTTCTCCTGCCGGCGACGCCCGCAGTGGACGCGTCGCTGCAACCGCCGGGCGCCTCCCTGGGTCACGCGCCGCCGATCGCTTCCCGTGACCAGTTGTCCTCCGACATGGAACTCTTACCCGCTCCGGACCGTATGTCGCCTTCGCCCGTCGGGTGCCCCGGTCCGATGGAGGTCGACCCTTCGGCCCCTCCTGTCTCTCTGCGGATGCATACACCCCATGTTGGCGTGCACCCTGGAGCAGGTTTTCAGGCGTTTCCTAGCTCCCCGCGGTCCGAATGGCAGGGTGCGGGTGGCACAGCCTCGCCTGTTGTTAGGCTCCCCACCTCGGCGCATACGTCAACATGGGGTCCTCCCCACGCAGGGCGGAAGCCTTATACCACAACCGTACGCCGATTTGTGGGGGAGGAATGTGGTGTCACCGCCAGACACCACACTTGCTTGGTGGTAGCCTTTAAATCGGCCGCGGTCCGGTAGTATACGTCGGACCCGCGTGTCGCCACTATCAGTGATTGCAGACCGAGCGCCGCCACACGGCAGTTCTAGAGAGACTTCCTAGCACTCGCCCCAGTTGTACAGCCGACTTTGCTAGCGATGGTTCACTGCCTACTTACGTTCTCATTTGCCGAGACGATAGTTTAGCATAGGCTTCAGCTACGTCATTTGCTACGACCTAGCAAGGCGCCATTATCAGTTACTATTGATATTGTGAATCATGTACCGTCAAAACTGACGTTCATCATTAATGGATTAAAGTTAAGTATTCCACCAGCTACGTCCGTTTTTCTAAATTCTAATTTCCTTGTCATGTTCCAGACCTCACGCCAGCCTGCGTGAGCTGAAACGCGTGCATTTCGGCCTCCTCTAGTAACACAGTGTTGCCTCCCCTGTCAACCACAACATTGGCGACGAAGCAAAACCGCGTTCTTCTCTAAACTGCCCTGATTCACTTGTGTAATGGCTTCGCCACAATGTCCAGATGTATATTCGTTCTGTGAAGCGCGCAGTTGTATGTTTCTGAACACTTAAAGCGAGTTGTCAAACTTAGTACCGCTGTGAAAACTTATCAGTATCTGACTGAATACTTGTGCAGCTCTTCTCATTTTACACTTCATTGTAGAAAGCTTCATCATTTGCGAGAAGGATGAGGTTACTATTAATATCGTGTGCAAGGTTAATGTAGAACATGGACAGCAGGGGACACAATATACTTTCCTGGAGCATACACGAAGTTACTTCTACTCTGTATCTCTGATAACACGCTTCGTCCTCCCTACCAAAAACGCTCATCCCAGTCTGAAAATCCGCTCGATATCTCTTACGACGGTGCTTTCGATAAGTAAGCGTAGGTGCGGTACTGAGTCAAATGATTTTCGGAAGTCAAGAACTACTGTGTCTACCAGACTGGCTCAGTCCATGGCTTTCAGCTTGACATGTAAAAGAAGAGTTAATTGCCGAGACATGTGGGCTCCTATTGAACTTATTTCCAGGCGGTTGTCGCTATCTTTGACAGAGCCACGCCGGGGTGGAGTAGAGGGCGCGGTGTGGGGAAGAGGGTGCATGCGGGCAGTGATCAGACCGGCGAGAGGCAGTCGTGGAGTGATGGTTCAGCCAGTCACCTGGAAGTCAGCACCAGCTGAGTGCAAGCGTGGCGAGCCGGGACCACTTGTCGTGACGTGGCTATGGGAGTGGGTTTCAGGCGCCTGGCCACCCGGGATAGTATACCAGCTCACCTGCACGGTTCTGGGATGTACTGTGTGGCCCTCGTCAGTGGAACGCCTTGCTCTGGATTTCATGCACTTTGATGTTAACTGTCTGTACCGGGAATGTGCACGTATTAATCGATATGGCTACTTGGGAGGACTAAAACTGATATTCGTGTAACGAAGTGCTGCAATTTTGTATGTGGTTTACCAGCGTGTGACTCATTTGTAGATTGACTATAGAACTGTATAACCTGCTCTCTTGCATTATAGGAAACATTACAAATTTCAATGGAAATTGATTCCGCTGGTGTCTGTATTATGTCGTAAGTTGTCAGTTACGGGGAATGTAACGCAATGAATACGCATGACAACCTTTGTGCGTCTGGTATTTTGTAAGTAACTTTTGAACGTGAGTTGACATCAAGCTGTTGAGCGAACTTTCTTAGCGTCTGTGTTAAGGTTGCATTGCGATTAATGAGAGTAGTTAAAATGTATTCTCTTAGAGCATTTTGGAGAGCAAAGCTGTTCCATTCTTTGGTTATCGTAATCTTGAGAATTACGTGACTTCCCAATATTGGCCAAATTGATTAGAACACCTTTATAGCGAAGAAAAGTTTGTGTTTGTTAAGTTGTAAAGGTGCTGTGCAGTCTGAATGAGATTTTGGAATCATTGCAGCGCATTCAGCAGTGGGTGTAATACCCGTTCCATTAAACAGTTGGATTCACAAACAGCAGCTGCCATTGAAAGTCTGTTATACGGCATTTTCCGTTTAATTGTAGTTCACGAAATCAGTATAAATTTTACTGCGTAGCTGGTCGTTACCGTCCTGAATTTCTTGTAGTTATTAAACCTCAAGAATGTACTTGTTTTTAGGTTAACATTTTTAATTTCATTTATTACGATCAGTGCTGTTTAAAGTAGAGGTCTTCTGGAACCATATTGGAATGTTCTTAAAGAGATTGAATTTTAAAAAAATAATTCAAGATTTAAATTACACTGACGGAAAAAATCACAACACCAAAACATAATTAATGTAGAACATGTCTCTAGGTAACATATTTATGTAATTAACACTGCAAGATCACAGGTTAATGTAGGTGCGAGATGAGCCATTGCAAATATGAAATGCTGGTCCATTAATAACCGATGTAACCTCCAGAATGTTGAATGCATTGTGTTGCACAGGTGCAGAACTTCAAATTGTAGGATGGAGTTCCATGCCTGTTGCACTTGGTCGGTCAATTTAGGGACGGTATCCACAAGCGCTGAATTTGTAGTTCGATGATGTCCAATATGTGCTCGACGGGACGGATCTGGTGATCGAGCAAGCCAAGGCAAAATGTCGACACTCTGTAGAGCACGTTGGGTTACAACAGCTGTATGTGGACGACCGTTATTCTGTTGGAAAACACCTCCTGGAATGCTCTCCATGAATGGCAGCACAACAGGTCGAATCACCAGACTGAAATACAGTTTTGCAGTTGGGGTGCGTGGGATAATCACGAGAATGCTCCTGCGACATTGCACTCCAGACCATAACTCAAAGCTTAGGTCCAGTCTGTCCAGCACATAGATTGTGCAGGTCTTCACCTGGCCTTTTTCTAACCAACACACGGCCATCAATGGCGCTGAGGCCAAATCAACTTTCATCCGAAAACGCAACAGATCTCCATCCTGCCCTCCAGTGAGCTCTCGCTTAACACCATTATTGTCGTAAATGATGTTGGTTTTGGGTCAGGGGAGTGCACGCTACAGGGCGCTTGCTGTCGAAGTAGCCGATTTCTAACAGTTCGTTGTGTCACTGTGGTGCCAACTGTTGCTCAAAGTGCTGCTGCAGGTGCAGTTACGATGCGACACAGCCATACGCCAAACACAATGGTCTTCCCTCTCTGGTCTTCTTGCGACCCCACGTTGTCGTGACAGACCGCTGCTATCAGTCATGCACAATAGGTACATCCCTGCCCTGTCTCTCTGCAGTATCGCAGAAGGAACATCCACCTTCTCGTAGCCGTATAACACGAAATCGGTCACACTCAGTGAGGTGCTGATAATGTGTTGATAATAGCGTCTCTGTCGCCTTTAAGGCATTCTTGACTAACATCAGCTCACCACGTCCTGTCTCAAAGGTAACTAACGCTCACAACCGACTGAGCGTGTATTTACATCAAACCTAATTTGCTTCCTCGTAGTGGCACTAGTAGCCGCACTTTGTGCGACTGCTTCGAAATATGAATAGACGTCATCTCTGAGCTGTAGACACACATCCACCAACTTTCGTTTATGTCGCTCAACTCCTTGTTGTTGCGATTTTTTTTACGTCATTGTATTTCTGGCCGTTAATGCCAATCCAGGACCAGTATTCAAAATATTTTGATATCTACAGGCCTTTTCTACCGTGCCATGGTTTAAGATTTTAAAATGTTTTAGCTCTCTGCTTCAAAAAATTTTTATTGATGCGCTGTTTATGTCTGAAAAGTAATCTTAGTTGTTAGTCCGTTAATAATAGTGAGCCTATGGCATTGGTAGCCGCCGCTGCACAAGTTCTTTAACGCCACTACGACGACTTGCGAGTGAATGATGATGAATGATACACAACACCCAGTCATCTCGAAGCAGAGAAATTCCCTGACCCCGCCGGGAATCGAACCCGGGACTCCGTGCGCGGGAAGCGAGAAGCGACAACGCTACCGCAAGACCACGAGCCGCGGACTGTAAGTATGTTGTATTGATTTGAACATAACTACCCTCTACTCATGCCTGTGGGTCCTGTTGGGTGATCTGTTATGGCCACTGAATCCGCTAGGCTGTGACTGTCTGCGATGACGCCTATTTAAAAATACTAATTCTATATTTGATTTTGTATTCTTTTGGAAAAAGTTTACAATCGAGAAAACTGCAGATTTGTGGTAAGTTCCTATGGGACCAAACTGCTGCGGTCATCGATCCGTAGACTTACACACTACTTAAACTAACTTCAGCTACGTACAACACACACACACCCATTCCCAAGGGAGGACTCGAACCTCCGGAAGGGGCGGGGGGCGGGGGGGGGAGGGGGGGGGGGGGGCCGCGCGAACCGTGGCAAGGCGCCCAAGACCGCGCGACTACCCCGCGCGGCTGCAGTCAAGATCCAAATAATTTCATTATAAGTAGTGTGTAATGTAACCTTTGAAAAGAAATGTTTATTGAACTTTGTTATTTAATTGTGAATCGTGTTTGAAATATTATTATTATTATTATGACCCTCCCATCGAACAGCTAATTATATTAACGCCGAAGTGGCGTACCATTTCATTTGGGTTTCACATTACCGATATTTTTGTAATCCTTGCTGGTTCTTATGGAGGAGATCATTGTATTCGAGCACACTTTCATGACCAAACCAAACATTCAATGTCATATTTTCCTCCTGTTTTCCAGAATCAACAACCCGAAGGTCTCCCAGTGCAAAATACCACCACCTGTTTGACGAAAGGGCGCGGCTTAACCTGCCGTAGGAACACAAATCAGCTGAACTGATTTCACTGCTCAGATGACCTGTCCATGGTAAGCAGGTGGTCTGACATAGAATTCCGATGTGTTACCAACAGCATTTCTCTGGTATTTCACGTCATCGCATTTTTTGTAACTGTACCCCCAATGTAATTCTTCATGCTTTCCCGGCGATCTGTTGACATCTTGGATATTCGGGAATCCAGCCGGATGTTCGCGTCGTTCTCGCATGATATTTCAACAGCGTGCCTCGCTGTCTTCTTCAGGTGCTACCTGAAGAAGACAGCGAGGCACGATGTTAAAATATCGTGCGAGAACGACTTGAACATCCGGCTGGATTCCCGAATATCCAAGATGTACCCCCAATGCTTCCCTTAATTTCATTTCAGTGTATTTAATTCAGTTAATATGTGTTCTAGCCCAGAATTGAGTAAGGATAGAATTGGTAATCCGCAATAGTCGTGAATCTCTGTACTCACTATAATGGCCTTCAACCGTGGAAAAAGCGTTGTAGCTTCGAAATACAACCGTTGATCAACTCGTGCCCTCTTCTTTGTGTCCTTCGGATATAGAGAGTTGTCTTTTCCATACTGCGACACGAGGTACGTGGCGATCGCATGGCTGCCAAAGTGCACAGTATTATCAGGCATGTCATACGTTACAGGGAAACCCATTTCCACTACATAAGAAAACAACTGTAAATAACTGTAGCTTACCTGTCCCATATAATAAAGCCGTTGTCGTCTAAAGTTGGTATCGTATGTTCTGGATTAATCTGAAACAAAAACAGTCATTCGCGTTCTGGTTCGTGATACTCAGCGGTTATTACAGATTTCAAAAGAAATGTGAATGAGCATAGAGGATATGAATCAGAGCCACTGTTCAATTACGTATTACTCTTCCGGCTGAAAGTAGGAAAAATAGTATATGTTCAGGACACCCAACAGTCTAGTCGAGGATGAACAAATTAAATACGTACTAATGAGGAATGGTGTAAACAATAATAGCAACAATTTAGCGATCAAATTGAAGCAGAAATTCGCTGTTGTCAAATATTACGCTAGAATTGCACAAAACGTTTCTAAAATTGTATGTTTGGAACGAAACAATGTTTTTGAAAACGAAAAACAGCAGCACAGCCGTAGGACAAGGAACTTGTAGCATTCGAAATGTCGCGCTACAGGAAGATGTAAAAACTAAGTGAACAGATTAATTACAAAACAAACAATGGATACAAACTACTCGTAACAAGCCTTGTTAAAGTCGTATTCGAAGAAGGACGAACAGGAAATATGGTAAACCCTCGAATCTAGATAATCTAGCAATGGAAAGAAGGGAAGGATGATAAAATTTAGCAGCTCTTTGATGTTAGTTTCATTTAAGTTTCCTGTTGGAGCTTGATTTGTCCTGACATACTTAGACGTAAAAGCGCCTAGTCAGAAATCGTCGTTTGGCGACGGTTGGTCAGCCTGTCGACAGTCAATAGCCAATGGTGATTACCATCTACCATATCCACACGCCACGCCAGAAACTAGTCCAGAAAAATAGTATCAGAATGTCCGACCGACAGATGAGGAGCACCCGATTTTCTAAGGACCATGGGGCAGTACCTCAGCACAGCGTTTCAGGGGCGGTGGATTGGTGGAGGAGGCCTGTTAGAGTGGCGTTCCCTTTCATTGGACCTGAACGCGTTGGATCTTTGGCTGTGGGGTCACATTTTAAATTTTAATCATAGCTTAAGCGAACAATGTATAATGTCTCAACTCAGTGAAACGTGTTTTTACTAGATGCCATATGTAGATAAATCTAAAATATTTGACGCCCAATAACAGTCCTTGGTATATATAAATATCTTTGAGACAGCAGTTCATATAAGCTACGCAAGAGGATAACACAGAATAATTTTTCAGTGCTGATCATATATGGATGATTACAAAACTATAAAACGATGTCCTGCTAAGAGAGAATTTCTCTGCAGTCGAACTAGAGAGGGTGTAAAATGTAGACTGGCTAGAGAAAGAAAACCAGTTCTGGAAAAGAGGATTTGATAATATTGAATATAAATGTAAATGTTAATAAGTCCTTTCTGAAAGACTGTGCGTGGAGGGTAGCTTTGTACTAAAGTGACACATTGACAATAAACAGTTCACAACAGAAGAGAATAAAAGTTTTGCAGTGAAGTGCTACAGAAGAATTGTAACGATTAGATGGGTAGATATGATAACTGATGAGGAAGTACTGAAGCGAGTTGGGGAAAACAGAAATCTGTACCACAGCTCGACTAAAAGGAGGGATCGGTTGATAGGAAACATCCTGAGGCATCAATAATTCTCAGATTGGTAACGGAGGGAAATGTGGGGATTAAGAATTGTAGAGGGCGATGAAGGCTTAAATACTGTTATGCAATTTTAACTTGATGTGGGTTGCAGTAGTTATGTAGAGATGAAGAAGCTCGCGCAGAACACGTGGAGAGCTGCATCAAACCAATCTTCCACATGTGTGGTAAACGTTAAATGTTAACGTCGTTTTGTCTATCCAGTATAGGAGGGCTACTCAGAAAGTAAGGTACGATACGTCGCGAAACAGTGAAAATCCGGTGAAGCTTTGCACAGATGTGTTGGGCAGTGTCTCTAGTATGCCTGTCGATCACGTCGTGTTGCTCTTTTCAGTTCTGAGCGCACAGTGAGCACGTAAAGAGGCCTAGGAAAATAGTGCCTCCCGCCAAGTATTGCTGCCCGCTGCGAGGTTTCGCCTGATTTCACGCAACCCCCACATAACGTACCTGTCATGGTTCATATATATATTGGTTCAAATGGCTCTAAGCACTATGGGACTTAACATCTACGGTCATGAATCCCATAGAACTTACAACTACTTAAACCGAACTAACCTAAGGACATCACACAACACCCAGTCATCTCGAGGCAGAGAAAATCCCTGACCCCGCCGGGAATCGAACCCGGGAACCCGGGCGTGGGAAGCGAACACGCTACCGCACGACCACGAGCTGCGGACGTACCTGTCATGCATTTCCTTCCTCATGACAGTTCTCGGCCGCACACTGCAGGGGTATTGAGGACACCATTTTTGATGGGAAGTGTTTGATCACCCACCATACTGTTCAGACTTAGCTCCCCCTTCCGACAGTCATCTCTGTTCACACGAAACGCTGACTATGAAGACAGCATTTTGCCACAGCCAAAGAACTGCAGACCAGCGTAGAGAAGTGGCGGAAAGCAAAGGCGGCCGCCTTCTATCGCGAGAGTGTTGCGAAGTTGGTACAACGCTACGACCAATGTCTAAGTCGGAGCGGCAACTATGTAGAGAAGTAGCTAGAAGGTGCTCCAAATAAAACATTTTTGATTTTCACTGTGGTTTCCATTCGTGACCGATCGAATCTTCCTTTCCAAATAGCCCTCGTAAAATTGTGCCAAGTACTCTTAGGGTGGCTTCTTAATCCCTTTGCAAAATGGTTCAAATGGCTCTGAGCACTATGGGACTTAACTTCTGAGGTCATCAGTCTCCTAGAACTTAGAACTACTTAAACCTAGCTAACCCAAGGACATCACAAACGTCCATGCCCGAGGCAGGATTCGAACCTGCGTCCGTAGCGGTCGCGCGGCTCCAGACTGTAGCGCCTAGAACCGCTCGGCCACCCCAGCCGGCAATCCCTTTGCAACAGACATTAAGAGAACTAATGAACATGAGTTCTGAAAATAGTTGTTTGAAGTAATAGAAAGATTAAACGAAGATAGTACCTCTAAGTTCAGCTTGTCTGGAAAAAATCCTGTGCAACGTACCTTGAGATATTCCTCCTTTAGGTGCTCCTTCGCGAGCAGATCAACAAGTCTGACGTCGACATCTAGGCCGATTGCTTTAGCTGTGGCCAGGACCAGTCTCGGACCCGGACTTGCTGGGTAATAGTACAGCGTAATAGGCATGCTTGCGTACAGTCTGAAAACAGACCGAAATCAACCTAAATCAGTATGGACATTGCTGTTAGAACGTCAAGCAGTGCTGTTAATAAACTCAAGTGCTGGAGTACCATTTCACTGACAGTCGGCAACTTGTTCTTGTGACTGTAAAATTTATATTTGGCAGGTCGCGTTTTTTCTGCTATTTTATTGGGAGTCGGTGCTTACGGAACGTCATTCCGATTTGACACTTCGAACGCTTATCAGCGGTACGCCTAATTCTACGAGCACACTCCACAGTAGGGTCCTAATCTTTTGGTGCATTCCTCTGTAGATGCTGTCTTACTTCCTTTTCCTTCCTTACTGTGTCTGCTGAACTAAGAATAATTATTAGGACAAATTCGACGCCATCTTCCGCTCCCGCAACGAATGGCTTACCTCTGCCCCACACTGCGACGAGAGCAAATTTATATTGTAGCTAGTTTCTTACGCCGCTTTCGTGTATGAAATAGTGGCGCATGTTTTGTATACACAATGACAATAAATACGCCCATGGTGAAATCTATCAGAGGTTCGATTTCTAAACAGTTTGGGAAATATTTATAGTGAGACTCTAGCACATCCGAGTGCATATTGAATAGTACAAAACCCAATGAGAGGGTATTAACCTTTATGTGTATGAACAGGGCAACACAAAACGAATACAGAAATTACAAACGGGTGTAACAATTTAACGCATAGTGACACGTCGTAACAGTTACACAGAATGTAAAAGAAAGCTCAAAATTTCGATCTTTGAGCAAGCACAGTGAAGTAGATTCTTTGGATCGGTCGTACTTGCTGCATTCTGCAATCTGTACTCGGCCACCTAGATACCCGGACCTCACACTTTTTTTTTTTGACGAGTTTATGTGAAAGACCCTGCAAATATGTCTCCTTTGCCGAAAACATTTCTAAAACACAAAATTCGCATTTCCAATGCTCTCGCTTTGACGACCCACTTAAAGTTGAGAATGTATGGCGTGAAAGACTACCGTTTCGATGTTGTCCTTGTGACCAAGACTAGCATGGAACACATGTAAGGAAACCGAAAAAAAAAAAATTTCTTTTACAGTCTTTCACTTCACGAGATACTGCGGGGTGGTTTGGAATTTAATCCAGGACATTTTACACAACTACCACTCCTTCAGTTCCGAGCAAAACATAGCCTAGCCTAGTTTCAAGCGCCCTTGGCTACCGAGGTACCTTGTAAATTACACTGCTCAACTGAACTTATTAACTAACTTTCCTACTAGTGGTTACTTAATCCTTTAATTTAAGTTGACAACGTGTAAACTGCATTTGGTTCGTGATGTTACATGCTTGCATTCACCATGTTTTAGCAGCATCTTTCAAATCAAAGACTTCATCTGCATGCATTGCAATTATATGGAGTGTGTTCACAGCTTTAGCTGACTCTACAATCTTGTTTAAATCTTGCGAAACAAGGCCGTGTTTACGTTCCTTCCTTTCATTGTTGTTGTTGTCTTCAGTCCTGAGACTGGTTTGATGCAGCTCTCCATGCTACTCTAGCCTGTGCAAGCTTCTTCATCTCCAAGTATCTACTGCAACCTACATCCCTCTGTATATGTTTAGTGTATTCATCTCTTGGTCTCCCTCTACGATTTTTACCCTCCACGCTAGCTTCCAATACGAAATTGGTGATCCCTTAATGCCTCAGAACATGTACTACCAACCGATCCCTTCTTCTAGTCAAGTTGTACCACAAACTTCTCTTCTCCCCAATCCTATTCAATACCTCCTCATAAGTTATATGATCTACCCATCTAATGGTTTCATTATAATTGCAAAATCTGTGCCGCAGCTCAAAAAACTGTGCCAAAAAAACTAAACAAAAACTTGTGTGTTACCTCTTCAATCTATACCAGGCTTAGCAGAAACACAATAGAAAACACAGCTGTGCTCCTTTTATTTTGGTCAACACATTGGTCTGACCAGATGACAAGTGTCTTAGGTGTAACCAGCCCCAAACGGGCGATTTTAAACAAGCATGAAGAAACCTGAGAACTACTTCGTGCAGCAAGATCTCCTGCATCTACATGACTACTCTGCAGTTCACCATTAAGTGCTTGGCAGAGGGTTCTTCGAACCACCTTCAGTCTATTTCTCTACCGTTCCAATTTCTAACAGCACGTGTAGAAAAATGAACTCTTAAATCATTCTATACGAGCTCTGATTGCCCATATTTCATTATGATGACAATTTCTCTCTATGTAGAATGGCGACAAAATATTTTCACATTCAGAGAAGTAAGTTGGTGGCTGAAATTTCTTGAAAAGAAACTCCTTTGTTTCCATGGTTGTCACCGCAACTCGCTTATCGTATCTGTGACACTCTTTCCCTTATTTCACGATAATACAAAACGTGCTGCCCTTCTTTGAACTTTTTCAATGCCCTGTCGATCCTATCTGGTAAGCATCCCACACAGCACAGCGATACTCTAGCAGAGGACGAACAAGTGTCGTGTAGGCAGTTGCTTTAATAGACCTGTTTCATTTCTAAGTGTCCTGGCAATAAAATTTCGCCCACATACACATACAATTCATCCACTAAATGGAAGAGACCGTTACATATGGCACTTGGAACTCCCGAGGGAATCACTGCAAGGTACAAAAATCACACGCCTTCTCGTAATGTTTGTTTGGAACATTTCCTCTCCATTATCTGGCACTTGTAACAAGTCTAGGGGCATGCAACAGAGAACCGAGAACACAATAGCACTGGAAACACATTTTGTTAAAAAGTCAGAAAGTTTGACATTTATACCTTTCATTTGTATAACACAGAAGGTGGTTTTGACGTTAGGCAACGAACTACATGCATTGGTCTACACTGACAGAATTCTGAAATGGGAGACTTACATGAGAAACGAGACTTCAGCAGTAACGAGGTGAGCTCCTTGATGCACACGGCAGGTCTGCCTCCCACCGATTTGGCAGTGCCCTATATACTGCCCGGCTCGAAACGCTGAGTCACCTAGACGTGGGTGTTCCTGACGAAGCAACCAGGCCGCGTCGTTTAAAAGACTGGAGTCTTTACTTCCTCTCCTGCCACTGATCAAGGAAATTCGTCTAGTCATTTTGCTATTTAACGCCGCTGCCGTCAAGGTCACAACGGCGTGCTCGCCTAGCAGACGAGATGATGGAGCCAATTACGCGTGACGAAGTCCACGATGCCATCAAAAAAGGCGCTCTGAATAAGTCACCTGGTGTCGACGGATTGCCGATAGAATTTTATCGCGCTTTCCTCACACTAATGGCGTCACGGTGGACAATGATGTTCCACGAACTGCTGACGATGGGGAACGCCGTACCGCCGTCCTTCGTCACGGGACTTATTATACCCATCCACAAACAGACACCAGGGGTGACGACAGCACATTACCGTCCCCTGACCTTGCTAAACGCAGACTAATCAGATTAAGAGCAGCCGACCAGTTGCAAAGGATAAAGTAATCTTTACCTAGGTTTCAATAGATATAAATCTATCTTCTTCAGAAGACGGCCTGGGGGGCAATGAACATCGTAATATATATTAAGGTATGAAACATGAATCAAGAATAAAGTTTAACATATTAGGAAAATATTGTATTACAAGATGTGAGAAGGATTCCTGGTACTTACAGTATTATAATAACATGAAGTGATATGTCCTTATCGTTTAGACAAACATCTGCATAGTTTCATTAGTCATATAAAATATAGCCCTGAGAACAGGGTTTGTCAGACAAATAAAATAGGTACATGGAAGTTGGAGGGGGCATAAGCGACTGAGTAAAATCGGCCAGCGTAGTAGCACAGCGGCCAGGGCAGGTGGCGCTCATGTCGCGAACTATGTGCCTATTGGCGTACTGAAGTAACATTTGAAATATCAATATTAAATGCGTTCTTAAATAGAGTGATAATAAATAAAATGGAAAGCATTTAACACTCCCGTTATGACATTGTGGGAGGTATAGGAACAATAACGTAGATACACACATCAAAAAGACAGGTGGCGCTTCCGCCGTGAGTTACATACAGTGGCCTATACAGCCAGAGTATAAAAGTTATATTACCATATTAGTGAAGCACATAGAACGTATATAAGTCAAAACTTCAAGAACAATCAGTAATGGCTCTAAAGACATAAATTAAGAGACCTGGTCCACAATCCAGTTACTACATATTATAGAATAAGAGAGAATTACATGAGGGCCGCTGTAGTGGCAGCCATACATCGTGAGAAGAACACATTATATAAACGGTAGTGAACTGAAAGATTTGAAAGTGCATTATAGCTTCCTGAGGAAATAGACTACTGAGGTTACTAGCATTAATGTTATATATTAAACAGTACGGGTTTAAAACCTTCGAAAAATTGTCTACAGGCAAGATTCAACTGATCATTCAGTATATTGCCGTCTTTGAGCTCTAGATGTTTAAAAATAAATAGCTCTTCCCACAGATCTAGTCTCCGTCCTTTGACCTGTCTATGTAGGATAACCGTGTCTTCTAACTGTTTAGGCGTATGGCCGGTTATCAAGAGGTGTTCAGCAAAAGTAGAGTTGTGAATATTCGTTCCTTCTTTACCTGAAAGATGTTCTTTATATCGTGTTTTCACAGCTCTGCCAGTTTGACCAATATAATATGAGGGGCAGTTATTACAGGTTAGCTTGTAAATACCTGAATTAGAAAACCAATCGCTGGCAATCTCTACTGACTGTACAAGATTTCTTTTTAAACTGTTATCTGTAGAAAAGGAGACGTTACAGTTATATTTTTTATTTAGAAGTCGTTTAATCCTATACGATAAGTTACCCAAGAAAGGGATGGAAATAATTTTTTTAGTTTCCGTGGTATCCGTGGGGAGATTATTTCTCAAAGTCGAACATTTTTGGGAGATTTTCTTATTGAGCAGGTAATCGATCATATTCTGGTTGTACCCATTATTAACCGCAATCGCTTTGATGACATTCAATTCCTTTTTTTGATCCGCAGGTGATAAAGGAGTGGTTACCATTCGGTGAATGGCGGAATGAAAAAATGCCAATTTATGAGCTTTTGGATGAGTTGAGTCAGCAGGAATGACATTATCTGAATATGTTTCCTTGCGGAAGATATTAAAATGGAAGGAATTATCTTCTATAGAAATTGTTAAATCGAGAAAATTAAGTTCACGTTTATCATTTTGAAGTTCTTTTGTGAAGGAAATTTTTTCATGTAAACCGTTGAAAGTATTAAAGAGATGCTCTAACTCATGATCAGTGCCATCAAAAGCAATGAAAATGTCATCAACATACCGTGCATAATAGCGGATTTTGTGGCGTAATTCTGAACTTGAATTGAAGAACGTTGTTTCCAGGGCGTTGATGAAAATCTCTGCTAGAATACCGGCGAGGGGGCTACCCATTGCTAGACCATCTGGCTGTACATACATTTTCCCGTTAAATGTGAAGTAATTGTATTTTAAAATGACCTTAAGCAAACCAATGAGTTCCGCAATCTGAGTTTCACTTAATTTTTTATGTTTAAGAAGATTCTCTTTTACAAGGTTTATGGTTTCATCAACCGGAACATTTGTGTAAAGGCTGACGATGTCAAAGGACACCAGTCTAGTGTCAGGTGTACAACTTACAGATTGAATATTGTTAATTAATTCCTTACTGTTTTTTACAGAAAAATTATTTTCAAATGTGAAAGCATCTTTAATTTTAAAATGGAGGCGCCTAGCAAGTGTGTGATGTGGACTGCCTATACCATTCACTACAGGGCGGATCGGGTGATTTTGTTTGTGCAGACTATAAAATTTTTACACGCCTACTGGCAACGCGATGCCGCAAGGTCCTGCCTAGCATTCTATCCCCGGAACAGACAACTCCGGGCGGCTCAGTTAATATACAAACGGCCACAGGAGAACGTCGCGATTTAATTGCACTGACAGCGGCGTGCAAACTCCGCGCCGCAGTGGTTGCCATTGATTTTGACAGCGCATTCGACAAAGTGCGGCATCTTTTTCTCTTCTCCGTGATGAACCGTATGGGTTTTCCACCAGCCTTTATCGACGTTATCCGGCGCCTGTACGGCACAGCTGAATCGCTGATTCAGGTTAATGGCCGTGTGGCGGGACCAGTGGCGATCCGGCGTTCCGTACGGCAAGGCTGCCCACTTTCGACCCTACTCTATGCCATGAGCCTGGAGCCACTCATCGGGAGTCTGACTAGCCACCTTTCTGGTCTCACCTTGCGACAGCACAGTTTTAAATGTCGTGCGTATGCGGACGACCTCCTCCTCTTGATCCGCTCACGGAGTGAAACACACACGGTACTTGATTTGATATCAACGTACGGCACTGCAGCGGACAGTACCATGAATGTGGCTAAATCCGCGGCGATGTCCATTGGACGCGGCCTCTCACACGCCGACTTAGCACCTCTCCCGTGTGTACAAAAACTACGATACCTTGGTATTATTTTCGCCTCCACCGTCCTTGTACATGTCCACCATGCACAAACAGTGGCACGGGGGCACCTCTCTTACGCGCAGCTTGCTGGAAATTCTTGTACCCGCAACCATAACACCACCAGTACCAGTAGGACACATCAAGCACCATCTGGCGCACATTTCTGATTTCATCGTCGACTTCAGTTACGCTCACACACACTTACCGACCACGCGTTCTCCTCAACCTAAAGATTTTTACACCCCACTGCTTCGTTCCATATCCAGCAACAATATTGAAGTGAGACATCCGTCCAAGCGGTGGCCCACGGTTTGGCGTCATATCCACCAGCCTTTTCTTCCCTCCCACGTCCGGGCCACATGGTACCAAGTCGCAAATGAAAAATTCGCCACAAACCATCGCCTTCACGCCATCGGACTACAGGACTCTCCACTTTGTTCCATTTGCCACCTCGTGGATGACGATGTCCATCAACTGACTTGTACTGCCCCAGTGACGTCTGGAAACTTGCCCGACAGTTCGTTGCCTGTTACCTCCGTGTTCCGCCGAACTCGATTGACCCATGGACTTTTATCCATCCTGAGAATACTTATTTCCCCGCCGCCAAAAATCATGCGATTGTATGGGTCAAGGGATGGACAATCACCTACATGTATAATGATGGCGACAAATCACGCCTTGATTTCTGGCAGTACTTACAAACCGCCCACAGTCAAGTCGAACACCGACCGCGCTACCGCGCCTTCTTCGCCAATTACCTACATGCGATCTTTACGTCACCCCCGCTCAGTTGGATGGTGCCCCACGCCGACAACACTCCCCCCCCCCCCCCCCCCTGCTGACATCTGAGACTCCCCACGCTACTTTATATATTGTAACCCACAGTGGAGTAGGCGCATGGACACGCACCTCCTTTCGTTTATGCACTATACCAGAACACAGTGGTTTTTCCCTCACTCCACTGTATATTGCTTCACACTTCTTGCTTACATCAGGATCATTATCCTTTTTTTCCTACACCTTGTTCATAAAAACAAAAAAATTGCACGCCTGGCACGAGTATAATGTCTTGTGTTATTTTCGCCGGAAGGATGGCATTTCTGTTGTATTTAAGTTTGTACCAATAAAGATCTGTTGTTAATTTACCCTGTTCCTGCTCCCAAAAAAAAAAAAAAAAAAAAACGTCACGCGCAGAGCTCTAGTTTCCCGGACAGGGAGGGAGGCCGGGCACGGATCGAATCCGCGCTGCGACTTAACGATTGTGTGCTGGCGCAACGGCCAGCCTCAACCCTTCCTTTAGGCGGTTTTCCACGCTGTTTTAAGCAAATAATGGATTTACGTCTCAGGTAATACGATACTCAAATAGTTAAAAGTTCGATTACGCAAAACAAAGCATACACGATTCACAACAGGTGCTCACACGGTTTCTTTCCCTTATGAAATATATTCACGTATTGCGAATATGTATTAGCGTAAGCTAAGAGTCGAGCACAATATTATTGCACCTGAGAGTGAGCGCACTTCGGTCAGCTTATCGTGAGTTTTTATCGTGATACTTCAAGAGGACACGGTGAACCATTCGATACTGTATGCACAAGTGTCCTGAAATACTTCACAGTGCGATATGTTTTCCTTAACCATCACTGTATTTCGTCAGTGTAACGCCACCGCATGTTTCCGATATCAGCGATGGGAGCCCAAGTGCAATAATATCATCGTCGAGTAGCACTACTGACAAATGAAAATAAATGTCGGACTGGGACTCGAACACTTATTTCCCGCCTGTCATGAGCAGTCACCTTAATCAATTCGGCCATCCGACCATGCCCCCATTGGCGGTCCAAACCTCCGTATGTCATGTAGCCACAAAACAAATGCTCGCACATTTTTTAAACTAAGCACAGGAAGAGCGATGTTTTTGTGTCGTCATCTTATTCACTTCCAGCGCGATCGCACTGAAGTGACAAAAGTCAAGGGACACCTCCTAATAGCGTGTCGGATCTCCTTTCGCCCGGCAACTCGACGTGGTATGGACTCAAGTTGATGGAACTCCCCTGCAGAAATGTTGAACCTCGCTGCTTCTATAGCCGTCCATATTTGCGAAACTGTTGCCAGTAAAGGATGCTGTGCACGAACTGACCTCTCGATTATGTCCCACAAATGTCGGATTAAAAGACAATGGTTCAAATGGTTCTGAGCGCTATGGGACTTAACTTCTGAGGTCATCAGTCCCTTAGAACTTAGAACTAATTAAACCTAACTAACCTAAGGACGTCACACACATCCACGCCCGAGGCAGGATTCGAAGCTGCGACCGTAGCGGTCGCGCAGTTCCAGACTGTAGCGCCTAGAACCGCTCGGTCACCCCGGCCGACTGTCGGATTCATGTCGGGCGGTCGGATGGCCAAATCATTCGTTCGAATTGTCCAGTATGTTCTTCAAATAATCGCGAACAACTGTCGACTCTGATATGACATCCTCGTTTGCGACCACGAGGTTCATGAGTGGCTGAAAATGGTCTCCATGTAGCCGGACATAAACTTTTCCAGTCAATGATCGATTCAGTCGAACCAGAGGAGCCAGACCACTCTATGTAAACACACCCCATTTCGTTGTGGAGCCACCACCAATTTGCAGAGTGCTATGTAGACAACTTGGGTCCATGGTTTCGTGGGACTTGTGCCACACTCAAATCCTGCCATCAGCTCCTACCTACTGAAATCTGGATTCATCTGACCAGGGCACAGTTTTACAGTCGTCTAGGGTCCAACCGATTTGATCACGAGCCCAGGAGAGGCCCTGCAGGCGATGTTTTGCTAATAGCAAAGGCACTCACGTCCGTCGTCGTCTGCCTTAGCTCGTTAACTCCAAATTTCGCCACGCCCCTAACAGAAATGCTCATCGTATGTCCCACACTGATTTCTGTTGGTATTTCACGAACTGTTGCTTGACTGTTAGCACTGACAGCTCTATGCAAAAGCCGCTGCTCTCGGTCGTTAAGTGAATGCTGCCTCTTTCGTGATGAGAGATAATGCCTGAAATTTGGTACTCTCGGCACACTCTTGACACCGTGGATTTCGTAATATTGATTTCCTGAACTATTTCCGAAATGGAATGACGCATGTGTCTAGCCCCAATCTACCATTCTACGTTAATTCCCGTCGTGCGACCAAATTCACGTCGGAAACCTTTTCACATGAACCACGTGAATACAAATGACAGCTCCGCCAATGCACTGCCCTTTTGTACCTCGTGTACGCGATGCTACCCCCATATGTATATGTGCATATCGCTATCCCATGACTTTTTTTTTCTTATCAGTGTTTATCATGAATGGTGACAGTGTCCTGTTTACGCAGTACTTGCATTTGTTACTTTCCACTGTAGTAAATGCTTTTGCTGCATAAACACAGACACTGTCGCCATTAATGATATTCTCTTCGTCACGTTACATCGAAGATTGTAGTATTATAAGAGCATCTAGCCGCAAAGTTAAGGATTGAAATAAATTTTACTAAATTCTGGAAAAGCGACCCAGAGATGGGGATAAATCTTAGGAAAAGAAAAGTATCTATAGAATTTTAAGGTCACTGTATGTGAAGCGTTTAACCGTTGCTAGTAACTAGTGTAATTGTTTTCATCCATTTCAGGACAGGAGGTTTATGAGGGGTTATTTTATTTCCTATGCATGATTCCCACCCAAGTAACATTTCTGAGATGAGCAGAAAATCGTTTTTATTCATGTTTCCAGTCTTAAAACAGACAAGCCTTTTAAATTACCAATACCATCTCAATATGAACAAACGTAGCACACTTTGTCGTTCATAATGCCTAGCCATGTCTCTGCAATATCCTTTCTTTCAGGAGTGCTAGTTCTGCAAGGTTCGCAGGAGAGCTTCGGTAAAGTTTGGAAAGTAGGAGACAAGGTACTGGCAGAAGTAAAGCTGTATGGAGGGGGTGTGAGTCTTGCTTGGGTAGCTCAGATGGTAGAGCACTTGCCCGCGAAAGGCAAAGGTCCCGAGTTCGAGTCTCGGTCCGGCACACAGTTTTAATCTGCCAGAATGTTTCATATCAGCGCACACTCTGCTGCAGAGTGAAAATCTCATTCTGGAAACATCCCCCAGGCTGTGGCTAAGCGATGTCTCCGCAATATCCTTTCTTTCAGGAGTGCTAGTTTTGTAAGGTTCGCAGGAGAGCTTCTGTAAAGTTTGGAAGGTAGGAGACGAGGTACTGGCAGAAGTAAAGCTGTGGGGACGGGGCGTGAGTCGTGCTTGGGTAGCTCAGTTGGTAGAGCACTTGCCCGCGAAAGGCAAAAGTCCCGCGTTCGAGTCTCGGTCGGGCACACAGTTTTAATCTGCCAGGAAGTTTCACACTTTGTCGTCTTTGCACTAAAACAGACCGAGTCTGCTTTCACACTAAATGAACTGGTACAAAACATGACACCTTTATCGGAAACCAGGAACTTACCAAGTTAATTGGGCATGTGGTGCAATTAAAGTGTGCATCATTCACACTAGGCATACGTACTGAATGTAAACTATCAAGAAATGAGCAAGCCAAGCGCGAAATCAGTCCAGTGTTAAAGAAAGATAGCTCCTCTAACTCAAGTAAATGATTGCTGTTTTCCTAATTCGGCCTGTACATATATGAGTGTGTGATCATTTTGTTATGAAGAAAGTGCCTATTGGGTAACAAAAATTTGTTAACTGAAGCGTTCGACACCGCTTCGCCAATTCACCGTTCACACCAAACCAAGACCTCGGGATACGCTACAGATCAATATGTCACCACAACCTATTTTCAGAAAACTAAAGAAATGTTGTCAGCGCTCTGTTTTTGACCGTGTAATGATACGTTCATTTGTCACCCATCACCACTCACCCCCCCCCCCCCCTCCAGTTATCGTGGCCGCTAATTCCAACGAAATATTTGTAACCATGATTCTAATAGACTAAAACACCTTCAGTAGCTCTAATGAGAGCTCCAATTGACTGTGGAATGTGTTGCGTAAGATTTTAGACGTAGGATACGTGACCACTCAACCATTCTGACACGTTTAACAGTTAAGCCATTTAAATCTATGTCATGATGGATGTCCGAGCTGGTCTCAGATTTTTTCCGATGAACTCGGAGGGCCAGTCCAGCAATGTAACAGTAGTGGAATTTTTCTCAAGTCAAGCAATTCCAGTTTCAACCCAGTACACGTGAGAACTATTATTAAAGTTATATCCCTCGTGAAGGTGACGGGGAAAAGTGCATGAAAGGCAGAGAGATCAGCAGTTAACTATGGAAACTGTATTACGTTCTATGTTGGAGAAACAACCAGGAGTTTTGAAGTTTTTTCAAGAAGCACGCAAAAACGAGTGAAAAGATGGCCTTCGGGTTGCATTTGAATTGCAAGAGGCATGAATTCAAAAATGTTTGTGAATACTGGTAGGAACTGCGTGGATCCCCAAAAAGTCAGTACCTGAAAACCTTGGAGAGAAGAAAGGAACATTTCGATTCATCTGCATCTACATGTACTCTCTGCAGGCTACCTTGCGGTGCGTGGCTTAGGGTATTTTTTGAACCACTATTACTTCTCCCTTTTCCTGCTCCAGTCGCATGTAGTTTGTGGGAAGAACAACTGACAGTTATTCTCCCTGTGGGCTCGACCCTCTGTAATTTTATCGTCATGGTCTTTTCGCGAGATACGCGCAGGAGGAAGCAGTATATTTGTCGACTCTTCGAGGAGCGTACCCGTAGTAAGTTTAACAATGAACTACACCGTGATGCAGAAAGCTTCTCTTGCAGCAGCTGCCACTGGAGATGGTTGGTGATGTCTGTGTCGCTTTCGCGCTTGCTAAGTGAACTTGTAACAAAATGCGCTGCTCTTCATTTGATCTTCCCTACTTTCTCAATCAATCGTATCTGGTACGGACCCGTACTGAGGAGCAACATTCAGGTACTGGGCGAACGAGGGTTTTGCAAGCTACTTCATTTTTTGACAGATTACTTTTCCTGAGGATTCGGCCGATGAATCTCAATCTGTCATCAGCCCTTCGGGCCTGGAATGAAACAACTGAACGCCTCTATAACGAGTTCAAAGAATCGGGAGACAGGGAAGTGGCAGAGGAACTTATCGAGTCACTTGACAGCGCCCGAAGAGAAAAGTGGAAAAAAACCGTGGAAGGTATAGACTTTAGAAAGTCCAGTCGAAAAGCGAGGGCCCTACTCAGCAAACTAGGATATAGTGCATACAATCCCTGTGAAAGAGCAAAAACCACTCCCAATGCAATTGCAGGCCGTATAGCCAATATGTCCAGTGCACCTCTTGACAAAGAAACCGCCAGAAACATTAAGAAACTAATTGAAACTCGGTGGAGACAAGCTACTGAAAGATCGCACCCTGCAGCACCTTTTACAGTGGAAGAACTGAAAACGGCTATCTCGAACATCAAAACTAGGAAGGCAGCGGGGCCAGATGAGTTATACCCAGAATTTATTAAGTATAGTGGGAAAAATGTTATCAACTGGCTCGTGATCTTCTATAATAACATCCTTGAAGAAGGCCGAGTGCCTAAGATGTTCAAAAGATCTAAAGTATTGCCAATATTAAAACCTGAGAAAACACCAGACAAGCCTGAACATATTAGACCAATCTCTCTCCTGAGCACCTGCTTCAAACTCTTGGAGAGACTCTTGTATAATCGTATTGGGACGACTTTGAATGAAAGAATCCCCATCGAGCAGGCTGGTTTTCGACCACAACGTAACTGTTGCGACCAAGTACTGGATTTAACAACACATATCGAGAACGGTTATGAACGGAAACTTAAAACAGCTGTTGCATTTGTAGATTTAACCGCTGCATACGATACTGTATGAAGACATGGTCTTCTTAGCAAGATACTTGAGATTATCCCTTGCCAGACCTTGTAAAAATTACTAAGTGATATGCTCAGCAATAGAACCCTTGAAGTTCATCTAGAAGGAAAGAAGAGTCGAACCATTGTTTCAAACAACGGCTTACCACAAGGTTCTGTATTAGTACCATTACTTTTCAATGTGTACATAAGCGACATACCAACAACAAATGCGCGGAAGTTCTGTTACGTAGATGACATGGCCCTGGCTATGCAACATGAAAGTTTTGAACAGTGTGAAAACTCCCTTAACCAAGACCTCGGAGTAATGGGTAAATATTTCAGATCTTGAAGATTAATTCCTAACCCAATAAAGTCAGAAGTTGCAGTGTTCCATTTAAACAACCAACAGGCAACCCGATCCCTTGACGTTACCTTTGCTGGTAGAAAGTTAAAGCATAACTCAAACCCAAAATATCTTGGTATTAAATTGGATATATCATTTACATTCAAACCACACCTAATAGATACTGCTGCTAAGATACATACAAGAAATAATATTATTCAAAAGCTCGCCAATACTAGCTGGGGACCTGATGTACATACTCTGAAGATTTCCTCTGTAGCGCTGGTATACTCTGTTGCGGAATATTGCAGCCCTGTTTGGCTTAACAGCAGCCACACGTCTAAGGTGGATACTCAACTAAACAATACCATGAGAACCGTTACTGGGACCATTAAATCCACCCCACTAACTTGGCTTCCTGTTCTCTGCAGTATAACTCCACCACATCTTAGGCGGCAAACCGCCTTAGTTACTGAATGGCGTAAAATCTCCTCTAATACCAACCTTCCAATCCATCAGGACATTGTCCCAAATCTTCCCCGACTAAGATCTAGAAGACCACCATGGAGAACAGCTCAAAACCTTATGGCTACGTCTTACGATGCTATGGATTCATGGAAAAACGAATGGTCTCAGACTGGACTATCCTAGAACTGCAATGAAATATCACCTGGTGGAAACCTACCTGGTACAGACCTGCCATGAAGAACTTGGGCTATACTCAATAGACTCTGAACTGGTCATGGCAGAAGTGGCGAGATGCTCTGTAGATGGGGCATACGAGATTCACCACAGTGCGATTGTGGACATCCAGAGCAAACGATCCAGCACATCATTCAGGAATGCCCTAAACGTGCGTTTAAAGGATCCATTCGAGAACTTTAGGCAGCCTCCCCTACAGCCGTCGAGTGGATGGAAAACCAAGACATAGAATTGTTCCCAGTGATTTTTGTGCAATCGTGTAATCCTACACTAACGGATCGTTCTGTTTGTGTGTAACCAGTGAAAGGGTCCTGTAGCTACCTTTCATTAGTCCGGTAGCCCATTTTCATTACCATTTCTCTTTCTTTTCCTTGTTTCTCTTTTCTCTTTACTCTCATAATGGCGTGATTGAATGAATGTGGCTGTGTGTCACGTTGCTAGACGGTGGCGTAGTCTGCTGCAGAAAGTCTGCGATAGTCGTAGAGATTCAGCAGGAGTTGTACAGAATAGCCAACTCTCGTAGTGGTCAAGTAGGCAAAGAGGTTTTCGCTACTTGTGAGAAATCCACCTGCGTTACGTTGGTGGCGGAAATGGCATCTTTGGGTTTTCCGGGCCACGCGGAGCGTGGAGGAGGCTGGAGAGGAAAAAGGGAGGCAGTCTGTCGCGTCCACAAAACTTTGGAAGATGCTTCACTTAGTAAATTTCTATAGCAGACTTGAATCCACTGGAAGAGCGCCACACAAAGGTGTCGATAAGAGGTGAGCACTCGCTTCTGTATGAATGTCTGTTTGGCTTCAGCTGTGCCTGTATAAGCTTTCATTTTTCTAAATATTAATAGCTTTGCCTTCTCGTAAATTTTCCTTGCTTAATGTATCTTTCGTCCGTGGGGAGCCGACCACGTAGTTGAACACTAATGTTTTGTTGGGCTACCGTCATCACTAACTGTCCGGTCTCATGCTTGTTTTAAAGAACTTTAACCGCTCATGATTGTGTGATGTGATATTGTTGCAACTTGGACACGATACCTACGAAGTGCGTCTCCACAAACCACGTGGGCACGCGGGTGTACTGCGAAACGTGTACCGCTTTACGAGTTATTGTGATCAGGCAACAGCAGTGGTATGAATGATTCACACCAATGATTTTAGGTGTAGATTATAGCGGTGAACGTATCGACGCTCTTCTTCAATGTTATCAGGAATTGTGCACATGCTTCACATCCATGTCTTACAAATAAATGATTTTATCCACAATTTCCTCTTGTATTCCGAGGTTACGTTTTTGCACCTAAGCCACTTACCTCGTAACTTTCCTGTTAGCCCATCCAACGCGTTTCCTTACGCACAGGTCCAGTGATTAGTTTCCCTTTATTTTAAGACAAATGCCTTAGATTAAGTCTTATTTTCAGGTGTGTTGCTGGGAGCTGATCTGCACAGTGTTCATGCATTTTCTATTTTATTTTAAATGTTTGATTGTCATGAACAGTGCACGTGAAATACTATTAATAACGCCGTATCCCCTATGAGCGACATCACAACATATGCATTCTTGTGAGTTTTCGGTCTGTGATCAAATTAATTTATTTTCCGACTCGACCAAACCTTTGATTAGTTGTATGGTAGTATTGTAACAAGTCTGTCCCATTCCAAAATACCATTATCCACGATGGCGGCCTTGACGTCAGAGACATTATGAACTGTTTTGATAACACCGCAACCATTCCAAAGCATCGTTATTCGACAACAACAAGGTCGCACGCAGTGTATCCGGCACGTGTTGCCTCTCTAGTCTTTATTACCGTAGCGGGGTGTGAGAGAGAGAGAGAGTTAGCGCCATCTCTCTCTATGTCACAACCCCGCGCATACATACACGCGCTAGGCAGGACCTATATAAATCAATGCACGGCCTACTTCACTCTCACACTGCTCGTATACTTCATTCATCCAATACTTGTCACGTCTTCGTAATTAAACGTGTAAAAATGAAACGATCACGAACCGCCAGTGACAGCAGCAGCAGCAAACGTGCTCATGTGGACGAAGTTCCATTCCCTGGTAAGTACATTTTCAGTATTCTGATATCTACACCCTTTAACTCTGTGTATGAGTGCTACATATCTTTTATAATGCTCTCTATAAAGATCGCTCCTCCACTTGTTCTGTGTGTGTTCCGGCTTACGTTTTTTACCCTTTTGAATCTCTCTCTCTATAAAAATTGCTTATCCACGCCTTTTTTTTTACCTCTAACTTGGGTGTCTGAATCTTTTATTTTAAGTGTTACATTCGTTTTGTACTGCTCTCTATAAATATTGTTCATCCACGTGTTGTATGTTACGTGTTATACCCGTTTTCGATCTCTCTCTGTAAAGTTTACTAAGTCTTTTACCGGATTCTATGTTTGTGTATGTGTTAAGTCTTATATCCGTTTTGGACATCTCTATGTAAAGGATGACTTTCCACATGTTGTATGTGCTATAATTAATTTACCGTATCCGCTATAAAGATAGAGCTTCCACGTGTTGTGTATCTGTTATATTCGTTGTGCAGTGCTCTTTGTAAATATTTCATTTCTTTCCTTTTTTTTTTTTTTTTTTTTTTTTTTAATTTGCTGGTCCGCTTATTTCTCTATCACTTAACTGAAAGCACACTTCTCTTTCCATATGCAATGTTATATTCAGTCTTCTCCATCTTTCTAGATTTCTTCCAGCAAATCATGGCTGATCTAGACAATCAGATCGAAATGGAAAGGGCTCAAGCGCAGCTCGAATGTAAGTACATTTATAATACAATCATACTTCTTAAACTTAAATAATTTAATCTAATATATACCCGTTTCCTGATTGTATACATTTAGTCCTCATAAGCTTGTCTTTTCTTTGTAGATGCGCCTAATTCAGCATTCGGTTCTACCACCCAAAACGTTCAAGGAGGCGGCGGTGGCGTTCAAACGGCGCCCGCCACACAGGACACTCAGTCTTTAGAGGAGGAGGAGACTAACCTGCCTGACCCGTTTGAGGAGGAGATCAACCTACCTGAGTGGTTTGAGGATCTACTTGATTTAGGCAATGAGTTGCTCAAACCATGGAGTCAGAGCGGAGAAGGTGAATAATTTTGAACATTAACATTCCTTCACATAACCACCATTATCTACTCTTATTGTTATTATTTATCGCTCTTTTAAATATAAATCACTAAATTAATTTTTTTCCTTATTTATCTTACAGGTATATCACACGGCGTAGGCCGTGTTCCTAGAGCGGTGGTTGCGGGGGCGGGACTCGGGCGCACCGAACCGCAAAGACACGCCGCGCCTTGCGTAGCCCCTATAAGGGCTTCGCGGGAGGCGGGTGCAGAACACGCGCCAGCTCCTCCCCCAGCGCTGTCGCAACCGTTTGGCTGCGAAAAACAACACCGAGTCCCCACGCCACCGGCAGGTAGGGGCAGCAGCGCAGCCCGTCCGCCGTCGCCACAGCCTGGCCCTTCAAACCGGCTGTCACCCCCTCCTCCTCTAGAAGCAGCAGCTCGCCGCCGCCGCCCACGCAAGGTATGCGTTCCGAGACGTATACCTCTCCCCGCAAATGATGATGATTACGATCACCCATCACCAGCCCATTCATCTATCAGGTGGACTCCTAGTTGTAGCAACAGTAATAATAGTAATTTCCTTATGGCTAGCGGTAGTTCTCTCCCCCGTCCTATCGATAACGAATTCGATCAGAATAACGGCGTAATGACTCCCTTAGAATACTCAGCAGTTGCTACAGCGTTTGAGGGGCGAATCTCTTTCACCAGAATTGAGAATCCAGGCGGGAGGTATCGCGATCCTGTAAGGTTTTTGGAGGCGTGCCTCCCCGTCTTGGAGACCGAGCTCCTCAAACTCTTAGAAGATCCGGAATTTAACGCCTTTAAATGCAGTGCTGTGTTATGCTGTGAACTGAGTCACCCCCCTAAACATCAAGGTGACGCGGAGACGGCTACTCTGTTTTATATATGGGGTGACAATGGCGTTATTTCTCAGAGCACATCGATTGCTGAGTGGTATCGAGAATCCACCTTGAGCGTTATTATGGCCCGATTTTCCGAGATGGAAGTACGTGGATCCGCTAAAGCGCTCAGCAGTATGCCACACCTCGACATCCATATACATGTCTATGATCCAATGAATGGAGGGTCCAGTTATATTAAACTCCCTATAGATATTGAGAAAAAGCAAGCATGCATTAATGTTCAAAATAAGTTGATAATGCGTGTTTTGCATGGTCAGTCCTGGCTTGCGAGAGAAATTACAATTACAAACATCATCCCGAGCGTCCCAGCAGTTACAAAGTCAAAGATATTAAGAGACAGTATAACTTTGACGGAATAGAGTTCCCTTTAAGAATCCAAGGCATACCTACGTTTGAGGCTCAGAATACCGCAATATCGGTCCACGTTTATGGCCTGGAGAAGAAAAGCAAGTCAGATGAGCAGAACAAGCATACAGTAGTAGGCCCCCTCCATTTCTCAAAATTTGCAGGTGAGCGAGAGTTGCATGTCAACATGCTGCTCTTCTCCGAACGTGATAATTATCACTACGTCTGGATCAAAGACATGTCCCGACTCATTTCCTCCCAGTTAAGTAAAAATGATCATAAACAACATATTTGTATAAGGTGTTTGAATTATTTTTCATCTCAAGAGTTATTAGCGACACATCTATTAGATTGTGCATGCAAGGACCCGGTACGTGTTGTTATGCCCACTGAGGAAAATAACTTCATTAAATTTAAAAATGCTCACCACCAGCAGCGTTGTCCTTTTGTTGTGTACGCCGATTTTGAATGCTTGCTGGCTCCTATTACTCGTTGTGAAGGGAACCCCTTAGCCTCACACACAACCTTCACACAAAAACACGTACCTTATGCGGCTGCGTTCCAAATTGTATGCGCATATGATTGTAAACTTAATAGCTATCAGTCTTATGTAGGGAACGACCCGGCTGTTTGGCTTCTCACAGAGCTTGAAAAACTTTCTTGGCAAGTTCACAAGCTCTACAGCATCAATATTCCCATGACCAAATCAAAGGAAAATGATGACTTGTATGAAAAGGCTGTTAATTGTCATATTTGCGGGCTGGTCTTAGATAGAAAAGCGGAGACTCCTCGTAGAGACCATTGTCATCTTACGGGTAAGTTCCGCGGTGCAGCCCACAAAGCATGCAACTTGAAGTATCAGTTACCTACACACATACCCGTCTTTTTTCATAATCTGAGCGGGTATGACGCTCATTTTCTCGTTGAGCACTTGGCTAAGTTCGGTATGAAGAATGATCAGGTCAATATCCTGCCTGAAAGTGTTGAAAAGTACATTTCTTTTTCAAAACGAATGACGCCGAAAATTACGCTCCGCTTCCTTGACTCTCTACGATTTATGCAAACTTCGCTTCAGAAACTGGTTGAGACTTTACCTCGGAATGATATGCATATCACTCGATCTGCATTTACCGATGAGGAAAAGTTTCAACTTGCGACGAGGAAAGGAGTTTTCCCGTACGAGTATCTTGATAGTATGGCAAAACTCAATGAAACCAGGCTTCCCGACATAACTTCTTTTACCAGTACTCTCACTGGCGATACCATAACTATCACAGATTATGAGCATGCCGTTAATGTCTGGCAGGAATTCAACATCCCCAATTTGGGAGAATATGCAAGGTTATACATGGACACGGACGTTCGTTTGCTTGCAGATGTTTTCGAAAAGTTCCGGAGTGTATGTATGACCACGTACTCTCTGGACCCTGCCTTTTATTACACGGCACCTGGGTTGTCCTGGGACGCTATGCTAAAAAAAACGGATTGCAACATTGAACTTTTGACTGATGCTTCAATGCTTCTATTTTTTGAGCGAGGGATCCGCGGAGGACTTTGTCAATGTGTTCACAGACACGCCAGGGCAAATAATCCGCGGATGGGTGTCGAGTACAACGCATCCCTTGATTCTAGTTACATTTTGTACTTAGATGTTAACAATTTATATGGGCATGCTATGAAGCAACCGCTGCCGGTTGCCGGGTTCCAATGGGTGCCTGAAGACGAATTGAAGGGATTAGGTGGACAGATAATGGGTCTTGCGGCCGATTCTGATGTAGGGTATGTGCTTGAGGCAGACATCGCGTACCCTAATAATTTGCATGGAGAGACAAGCGACTTGCCGTTATGTCCAGAGCAACAAACTCCACGAGGAAGCACCATCCCTAAACTGATGGCCACTGTTGGGGATAAGCAGAGGTATATTATTCATTATCGTAACCTCCAGCAGTGTCTCAGATTAGGAATGGAGCTCATTAAAATCACCCGGGCAATCTCCTTCAAGCAATCCCCCTGGTTGAAGGAGTATATTGAACTAAATACTGAAAAGAGGGCGGTCGCGAGTAATGATTTTGAAAAAGACTTTTATAAATTAATGAATAATTCCATTTTCGGGAAAACTATGCAAAATGTAAGAAATGAACGCGATATTGTTATTAGAACCGCATGGGAAGGGCGTTACGGCGTGAGAAAATGTATAGCCAGGCCAAATTTTAAGCGTGCCACCATCTTCAATGAAAACTTTGTTGCTGTGGAGATGTCGAAGACTGCAGTAGAGTTTATGAAACCCATCTATTTGGGGATGTATATACTCGATATCTCCAAATTCTACATGTACCGATTCCACTATGAGTTTGCGAAACCTAATTTCGTAGATCCAAAATTACTTATCTACTGGATCAAGAACTGTGATCCATATGAAGTAATTAGGTGCAATGGTAAAGAATTCGACACCTCTTCTTATGAGGTCAATAATCCTTATGGTATTGTTCCACAGAACAAGGTTATCGGTCTCATGAAAGACGAGTCGAATGGTTTACCAATTGTAGAGTTTGTGGGACTGAGATCGAAAATGTATGCATATCGCACAGTAGACGGGAGCACTCTGAGACGGGCAAAGGGTGTTAGACGGATCGCGTCTCGTGCGCTTACGGTCGAGGACTACTTGCAGTGCCTGTACGGTCGTAGCGTTGAAGGCGCTCATCCACACATGGTTCAACAAACTAGCATTCGATCACGAGCTCACGAGGTGTACACTGTGCTGCAGTCTAAAGTCGGACTGTCTCCTCATGACGATAAAACAGTCATTTGTGAGGATGGGGTGGGAACCCTCCCATACTCACACTATTTACTTGAAACGAAAGTAGGGGTGGGGTACTCTGGTTGAGTGATAGAGAGGGAATGAGCGTGTGAATGTTACGAATGTGGGCTATGCGTGGAAATAGTATGGCTCTTTTATCATAGTGTAAATAGTTGATGAGAGTGTTTTGTTGCGTGTATCAGTTTGCGTGCTTCCATGCATGTCTGAGTGTGCGAATGAGCGCGAACTTGTGTTAAGTGTGTGTGTATGTAAATATAATCATTATTTTTTCAAAGAAAATCATAATAAATAAAATTAAAAAAAACTTATTTAAAAAGTCTTTATATCTACATATTGCTGACCATTATTAATATATATATATATATATATATATATATATATATATATATATATATGAAAAGGCTATAAATTTAGCCAATTAACTTCTGTATGAACAAAAAAATAATAATAAAATTTTCTCACGTAATATATGCATCACTTCTAGTCATTATAGAGCTTAGATTTTAGTTTGTAAGTTTCACCTACCGCTAGCCATCCAGTCAGAACTAGTTTTTAAGTGTATGAGTTCCACTAATTAAATTCTTTCTATATGTTCAATTGCTTGTTCTAGCGGAAAATGTTTCTAGACGTCCACTTTAAAGAAAAATATATATGTTCACCTTGTTCTTGTAGTTGAAAATCTTTAAATCGACTTACTTGGAAAAAAAATATATATTCAATTTGTTGTTGTTCTTTTCGAAAATGTTTAGAGCCATTGACTTGAAACAAATAGGTTTGGTATTAATTAAAAGTGCTTTGTTTTTCTAGTGGAACTTCATTAGCGATATTAGTTACTTTGTAAGATAGGGTAGTACCTCTGCATTAGCTTTAAAATTATATATATAATTTATCTGAAGAGAATGCTTATATATATTTCTTAATTATCTAAAATTGTTAAAAAAAATTATCTAAAAAGATGTGGAATTTCATATTTTTGGTTAAAAACCAATCTTTTATCTGTAAACTCATATTTATATATAATGTGAAAAATGTTAAATTCTGAATTCAATAATAAACTCAGTTATTTCATTCCAAAAAAATGTTGTTATTATTTGATAGCCTAATAATGATTATTCTTTTTATTAAAATATTATAAATTTATTTGTGTGTATGCAGAATACGTACATACAGCCACATCGCACTGCATAAAGTTATAAGGTTTCCTGCTTTTAATCACAAGTGCCGGACTTCTACTAGTTGTCACTAACACACACAGCCCACTGCAGCGCTATCTCTTACAGTCCTACGTCAACAGATACTTTAGAGAAGGTAATCTGACGCATCGCTTTCCACAGCGGCCGCGAGGTCGGCAACTGGTGCAACCCCCTACCAAGTGTCAGCGGCTGCGCGTGTCTGTCGATTTCGACGGAGGCCGCGAGATCGGCATCTGACGCATCCACGCCTAACTATGACAGTAGGCTCATTCCACGTCAAAGGCCGGGGTATGTGTCTCTCTCGGACAGTTCCAGTGGAGTTCCCTTCATATACAATATAAAAAGAATAAACTTACAATACTAGCGACGTTGGATGTCTTAGAAAGAAAAAAACACTCAATCTTATAAATTATTATTTATTTCTAATAAAAGTGAAAAGTAATTTTACATTCTCATATGCAGATACAAAAGCACTTTTTTGGTAATTGTTCTTCAGTCGATGGATGGATGGACATCCGTACCATTCAAGGTCTTGAATAGATGCAAATTTAAATATTTGACGCATCCAGGAGGTTTTGTCCTTCCCCTTCACGTAAACGATGGTGTCCTTGTGATCGAATAATTTAAGTGCGATCACCACATCTTTATAGGGTATGCCGGGATCATCCCAGTGAATTCCATGATAAAAATTAGTTAACCACAATGCACTAGTCCGTGTTTTACAAGATTTCACTTGCGTGAACGGTCTTGGTGATCGAATATTTGCGGAGAAGGTTTCAATTATTCCTGCGTCTTGTGTGTAGGTCACAAAAGCAACTTGTTTAAATACGAACTGTCTTCGCTCTCCATCATGGAATCCTTGAACATCTGCAATGATCTTCACAGGCTGAGTTGCCATCGTCAAATGATCAATGCACAGGACAGCACATTTTCATTTGTACAGCTCGTTGCACAACACCTGTGAGCGGAGAGTAATTGATTATTCTGTCGTGTAGGACTAATGCATATGCAGCGGTGTGTTCTGGGAAATTTGTCGATGATTCAAATTCAATTCGAACGTCTATAGGTCCAGACTTAATTATCTCATTCTGTTTAGAGCAGTCTATTACAATGATCGGTGAAAGCTCTTTGAACTTACGAGGACTCAGTAGACACCCCCCTCCCTCTCCTTCAGCAATTTCATAGTAAGAAGGACGAAACCTTGCACACATGTCATACGCGAGGCTGTATACATTTTCATTCCATTGCAGATGTAGATTGTCATATGGGTAGAATTCTGAATTGAGGTAGACTTTGGCGTTAGTTAACTTGCAGTTATCGAACACGGTGGAATCGTTTGATGTATTTGCTCTTCTATCAGTCTGAAACGCAAGTATAATGAATCTGGGTGTCTCGATATGACTGGAGGTCTTAATAGCCCATGTTTGTCGGCTCGCGGTCGGTAACACTGGATACTCAAAGATCTCCCATGAGCGGAAGGTCAGTGACAGAAATGTACCTGAATTCAACAGTTTCAAAAGCTTCAATCGTTCCTCGTCGGATACACTGACGTGAGGCATTTTCCATATTAATATGTTGATTGTGATCCTATTCTCTTCTTGAGCTCCTTGAATGTACGAGTTATTGTCTGTCGCACTCCATACGAGAATAAGTTCCTGTTTAGCGTTCATAATAATCTGTCTCATATCCTCAAAATATCCCATAAGTATTTTTAGAGGTATGCATGCAGTAAATCGCTTGTACTCCTGGAGTGTTCTACCCTCCACATCGTCTATGAACCATCCAGCATTTTCTAAACTGTGCAGATCTGCTGGTGATGCCGAGACGTATGTTTTAAGGGTCGATGTTAGACCAACATTGCGTGTACGATCAATCTCAGAACCATTCAGTTCATAGCGAATCTCTTGGAAGAGGAATGCCAATGCGTTGCGTGTCAGCTTGGACCCAACTGTATCGGTGCCATCAGTTTTCTTGAATGACCCCTCGAGATATATGAAACTCTTGCACGGAAGAGTGAGTGTGTCCTGGTGTTGTATGACAATCCTGATTTCATCATTCTTGTTAAACGTGGTTGAAGCGTAAGATTTATGAGAGAAGTATTCTTGACGTATAATTCTGTCATCATACTCTACTGGATTGGTTATATTGAGTGATGACGTCATTGCAGGGTTTGAGACCAACTGATTTAAGAAATTCATAGTTCACAGGTGTTATCAGTTTGCTGTTCAGTAGCGAAGTGGCGCGCTGTGTATTGCGTGCACTTGTTTTATACCGCAAGCCCATCTTGTTTTAGATGTAATCGTATAATGATTTCCTCACCGCGAAAGTCGACAAGTTTATTATTCTGATCCACAATACGCAGCTCCAAATAGCCCAATGTCTGAGCAGTCACTGGAAGGTATATTGCATTGGCAGGTGTCTCAACAATCTTATACCCCGCTGCAACTGAGGGGAAGAATCCGTAAATAGTGTGAATGAGAGTATCGTTGAGATAGGAATTCGTAGCAATGTTACACTCGACACGTATTGTGCTGACTGGGAGTATATCCACAGACTGATTGGACTTGTAAAATTTAGTTGGATCTTTCTTCAAAATCTGCCCTTTTGTGAATCCAAGCAGGGGTCCTATTGAATGTTTCTGGCTAAAGTCAATCGTTGCATTTAGAGTCCTTATTTCAGATTTAAGTGTATTGATGGTTGCACGTAGTTCAATACCTTTTCCAGACTGTTTTAAGAGTTCGTTTAAATCGCCAATATCGTATGCACCAGATTCTATTTCAAGAATATCTTTTTCACCATTAATATCGAGATGCAGTTTATTGTTAGTGTTGGTGATATTCGGGATGCTGTTGTACGTCTCCAGTCCAATCAATGCAACACTCCATTGACCTGCACTCAAATCAATTGGTGGGAAGTAATTTGCACGCAATACAGATGACCGTCCTTTCAACGTCAAAAGTGTACGACATTGCATCTGAACGTCAACTGATGAATGAAGGTTTAAACATCCTGCTTATATATGTTAGTTCTTCTTCTTCTTCTTCTTCTTCTTTGTGAACGTCAAGAGAAAGATGATGCAAAGATGTCCGCAGAGGTATGTATTAAAGTCCTGATACCGTTGATAATTGTATAGTAACTGTCTTCTGTGAGTGAAGTATTGCTGTAATTCTTCGGGTGGTTGCAGGTCACCAAAGGAGTCGAAATAGTAGACTACCCCAGCGTCTTTCATAACGTACGCCACCCAGTGGGTGCCAGGACCTCCGACAACATCTAAATTCACAATACCGCATTCACCAGTTTTCCACATAGTCTTAGGTAATGTATCCCTCATAAACACACCACGGAATCTTGGTATCTTGAATTTATGTCTAACAAACTTAAGAAGGTCTGTATTTATGAGTGGTCGATCTGGTAGGACCGCTATTGGGCTTTTTTTTATTTATGAATAGACCAAGACCCTTCCTGTACGGTTTCAAGTATAGGCCTTTTCCAATGACTGCTGCTTCCATCATGCGGTTATGTCTTCTCGCCTCTTCTAACTGGGTTTGCGAGTTTTGCGCATTCTTGACTGTTCGAGCGATAGCTGCAGCCCCACCGGCGAGCGAAGCTACCGCTGAGAGCGCGGAGAGGGCTGGGATGAGAAAAGGAATAAAAGCGCCGGATGTCTTGGGTATTGGTAGAATGCGAGGTGCTTTAACGGATCTTCTCGTTGGTGATTCTTTGTCCTTCATTGCGTTTTTAGCTGCATACATCGCTGTCAGGATACAGTTCTTCAAACAACCCTTCTTGTTCTTCATGTTTAGTGCGCGACGTGCAGCGTTCATAACGCGCTTGAAATTCATCACTCCTAATCCTAACTTGATTTTTCCGCGCATGGTTTTATCAACTGCGAATGCCGCGATGCGTTGACCTATACCAATATCTTTTCTTTTCCGTATCGCCTTAGCTTTATCAGCTAAAATCCTATCTGCAATGTGACGACTTGGTAGATCTTTATCTGCTTCGTATGCAATGTCGTGTTTCATGCACGCTTCGTCAAGCAGATTCACTCCCTTATCACCTCGCGCCAAGCGTTTCTGAAGCTTTGTCCCAGGTCTGCAGTAGTTATATCCCGGGATGTGTAATTCCAAAGGTAGTTTGTCCAGAACACCACCGCCTCCTCTAATGCGCCTTCGATCGCGCATGTCAGGCTACTGTGGTGGTTGTGGACGATGAATGTTCATTATATAGCAAATCCCTGGCATCAATCCAACTGTTTTGTGTAGCAGGAAAACCAAGCCATTTGACTAGGGCTTTATTTCCAAGTCGTCTTATGACTCTCTCCACGAGAAAAAGATCTGGTTGTGAGCTCTTCTGCATCTCCTCAGTGTAGAAGGAGCCTGAAATTTCTTCACCTTTACTGTCTTTCAATAAATAAGTTCTAGGATTCGTTCGCTGCACATTTGAAACTGTAAATATCTCAGTTGACCAGTTCGGTAGGTATGATTTCTCAAATGAGGTTTTGTGTTTTGAGATACGCACCAAATCACCTACATTAAATTTTTGTTTGCGTGGATCCAGTATCTTAATGTGAAAGTATACCGTATCCATGAGTGTGTTATCACGAACATCAATTGGCCGCATTTTTATTGTGCTATGTTTGGTTCTATTATATTGAGCAATTATTTCTGGGAGGATATCTGTCCATTTGTATGAGCCACGAAGGTCAAACCGCATCCACATCCTGCCTTTTATTGTTCTGTTCAAGCGCTCTACGATACTTGCCTTCAGGTGAGTGAATGTCGAGTA
Source organism: Schistocerca serialis cubense (assembly GCF_023864345.2). Lineage (NCBI taxonomy): Eukaryota > Metazoa > Arthropoda > Insecta > Orthoptera > Acrididae > Schistocerca > Schistocerca serialis. Next base: position 212,471,672 of record NC_064644.1, read on the forward strand.
GTGATGTATTCCATACCGCTGCATCACTGTCTTGAAGTACCTATTGTAGAGCTCATCACCATGATCGGTTTGGAGATTGTCCGGGCATCGATTGGTTCCTATCTGCAGCAAGCTTTCAAAAGCATCAGCGACATTTGGTCCGGTTTTTGTCTTGACTGGTACTGCCCATGCAAATTTGGAGTATGTATCAATAACAATTAAAATGTATTTGAAGCCATTATTCTCATGTGAATATTGTCGCATATCTACAAGATCAGCTTGCCACAAGTCATCCATCCCTTTAATCATGACATGCCTGCGCGGGTATGTTTTGCGTGCTGGTTTGTGTAGTTCTCGAGCTACGGTCTCCATACTTATTCGATGATACCTCTCTCTCGAAGCTCAGAGGTTATGGAGATAACTTCATTCGAATGAGCTGTATTACCTGCAGCAGCTGATGCCATGAGCAGACGTAGTCGGTCTATTAGTTCGTTGGGGTCGTCATAATATATATACTGAGGGACTCGATTGTTCACTGTCTTAAGACCAATGTCAATACCATCTCCGCTGCTGGCACCGTTGTTGTTGTTTTGGTCTTCAAGTATTGGTTTTATACTTCCTGTTGGTTAGGCTTTTGGTGATCTTGTGCACACCAGTCATGTGTAATATTTGACGGTACGTGTCCTTATCACTAACTGAATAATTTATAGGTTTTTTAGTTGGTCTTAGGAAAATAAGGTTCATTAAGCCTGGTGTTCGGTCAAACTGCCTATCAGCTATTTGTATTTTGTCTTCTGTTACAGTTATGGGATGCGCGCCCAACATGTACGGTCTTCCCGGGCTAACGCCGAATGTTCTATCTATCTGGCCTGGTGCGTGACTAATAATGAATTCATCAATGGCATGACTGTCGTTTTGGGTCGTTTTTGTTTTTGGTGAGAGCTGTCGGAGAGACTCAGTAACGGGCTTAAAGGTCTCTCTTAGTGTTTGCTGACGACCAATATGCCCTAACCTAAGCAACCGTAATTTCTCTCGGACTGCTGTACGCGCTTGAATGACTTTCTGTTTGGTCGTCGACATCTCAACGTATACTAATCAGACGTCTCTGCGACATGAGGCTTTATATATGCATTCATTTTCTTCAGCTTCTTAGTATGATCATGATCGCCCTTATCGACAACAATCAGGTCTACATCTATTTTTCCCTGAATATGATGGACCTTTTCAGTTAAGTCGGTTACTTTCTTACTGACTTGATTAACTAGCTCATTTAACGCATTCACCATTCTCAGAAGGGTTTCGTAATAGGTCTCTAGTTCCTTGCGCATACTTGCAACTTTAAGAGCCATAGCTTGAATTTTCGCATCCATGTACAAGCGAATGTTCTGTCTGTGTACACCAATCATCTCAGGTTGAGAGGTGGACATACGCGCGAATTTGTCCATGGTATGACGTAGACTGATGTGCTAACGTCTATTACCTTCTTATATATGCAAAAATTCTTGAAAGTTTCGTCTGTATCTACCATCATACAGTTTTCTTGTTTTATCAATAACGAGAAACCCATACTGTCAATGGTTCCAACAGTCTGCACATATCTTTAAGAAATCATTGAACGACATATCCGTCCCCACATGTGCTTGGTAAATGTGTCTTAAATTAAGATTGTCTTGCTTGAAGGCTATAATGAGATTTGCGTTATCCCTAACAAGTTGTTTGGGGATTCTGGAATATGTTTGACTTAGATAAAATACGTCAGCACCCATATGGCGACCGAAAGAGAAATATTTTCGAATTTGGTCTTGGTTTTCTACTGCAACATCGTCAAATATGAATACTGTGTTTGGTTTTGTTTCTTCAGGTGGGGGGATATCAGAGCTTTCACTGAATGTTGTGTATGTAACGCCATCTACACCTCGAAATATCTCATGCAATAGCTGATACTTGGGTTGAAAGAGTGTTTTTGAGAATAGACCGACATGTTCAAATCGGACACCTTGCACATGAGTTAGCAGCGTCATGAGGACATTAGTCTTGCCGCAGTTGGATGGGCCTACAATAATTGCTCTTATATTATCGGGAAGGAGAATTCCATTTTTCTTGTTCTTCTTCTTCTTCTGCTCATCACTTGAATCTTCACATGACCAGTCACCAACAACAAAGTCCTTGTGGCGAGGGTGCTTCACCCAGCCAGCCATGATAGTAAATGAGCCATGTACAAACAAGTACTTGACATATATAGAAAATATAACTGAGAGGATAATAATAATATTTGTGTGTAGCCAGTATAGTTCGATCAATTAACCGATTGAGCTATACTGCCTACACGAGGAACACGTGTATGAAGAGTAAGATGGTCATAATTTGAGTAGAATTAAAAAATTATTGGATCAATTTTATTATAATAGGAGTGGTGGTCTGAAATAAAAGAGAAACAGGCGATAAGATTAGATATAAATTATTTATTTAAAAATCATACATTGGATGTACTATTTCTGGGGTGTTATCATAATCTGCACGTTTCTTCTTAGAACCTGTGCAATATATACCAAATAATTCTCTTTGGTTGGCAATAAATTCTGCACGTATCTCACGCAATCCGATAGGTGACTCTGAGCACTCTGGTTTTTGACACACGCATTTCAATTGGAAGTCTGTAATTTTAATGGCCATATGCGAACGAAGATGCTGCTCAAAATCGTCAATATGTATATTATTAACACGTAGAGAGTTTTTAACATCACTATATGCTGCCTCTATGCTAGGAACCCAACGATTCAGTCTCTCGAGAGCAAACCGTATAGAGGAGTCTAGGTTGAATAATTTGATAACTGACGGATGCCTTAGATAGACGCTGTCGACACCTGATTTAATGCATAAGGCGCAGTCATCATATACAGTAGTAATGGAAAGTGTGACATCGGCAAGACGAATTTCTGGTGGGGAATGAGTTGGATCATATTCGGTGGTCATTTGTTGATTGATGTAGCGCCCTGCATGACAGATCCCGGCCCAGTCGAACTCGGAAATCGGGACTTTAACACTTTTGGAAATATTTTCAATCTCCATTATAGCTTGGATCCCCCAGACATGATGGACGTCTATAGCAATGTTCACACGTTTGGAACCACTGGAGGTTAAATTATATGTCGTGGTGAATAGTGTAGCCGCACTAGACGTATTCTTTTTATTTACAGTATCTAAACTCGGTGGTTGCACTATCACGGGAGTGTTCGATTGTGATGAGTTATATGTAGGCATCCAGTACTGACCACCATTTAGTTGATCTTTAACACCACCAGTGGTTGAAGTCGTTGTGTGGTGAGCAGATCGAGCGTCTTCATCACACAAGTTGCTGAGTGGGACGGAGAGCAGCAACTCCTTGTCCTGCTCCAACATGTGAGCTAGGTGGGCTACAGGATCCCACGTGGTCGCTACTGGATCAGATGAGTCGGCTGTCGCTGGCGTAGGTCCGGATGAGATAGTTAACGAAGCTAATGATGATGCAGGTTCGGACGCGTCTGCCGAGCTAAGCATGGTGGCGCTTGACTCTGTTGAAAAAAGAAGATGAATGATTAGATATTAGCGAATAAGTGAAAACATTGAATAATAAGGATAATGAACGAGATAGAATAATGTAAAATATGATACTTACTTTTCCGTTTGATCCTGTTCTGAGTGACTGCACTGGAGGTCGACTGGTGCTTCATGATTGTTCTTCTTAGTCTCCCGCTGACTGAGTGACCAAGACTGAGGTCCCGGAACTTAACCTATATATGTCCTACAATGAGGTCATAGGATAGTTGAATCCTATTGGTAGAAGTCGAACATGTGGCTCAATTAAGGGATCGTATTGGATGCACCCATTTCCACCACCCCACAACACCATCAGCTGACTTGATGACAGATTACTCTGGTGGTGGTAATAAAGACTAGAGAGGCAACACGTGCCGGATACACTGCGTGCGACCTTGTTGTTGTCGAATAACGATGCTTTGGAATGGTGGCGGTGTTATCAAAACAGTTCATAATGTCTCTGGCGTCAAGGCCGCCATCGTGGATAATGGTATTTTGGAATGGGACCGGCCTTGTTACAATACTTATGGTTAGAGTCGGTGGCGACCCTAATCTTCTCACGTCAATGTCATAAGCAATAAGTATTTCCATTCCCAATAATAACGTAATAACCCGTAGTGACAGGTTAGTTACACCAGTACCTTACATTCGTTTACGAACAGGGTCGATTTTAACTCCCTACACCAAGTGTCTGTCCTCTGCAGGTCTTTCTGCATTTCGCTACAATTTTCTAGCGTTGCGACTTCTTTGTATACAACATCATCTGCGAAAAGTCTCATCCAACGAAGCTACAAAGCGTTGAAGTTATATGCGCCGGCCCCTTATATGTACGTATACACAGGATGATTCCGTGAAGTTACAATCATTCAAGGGCTATGGAGAAATATAAATTTATCAATTTGAGGTAAGGAATCTGGTCTGGAAGCGGCTGAGTCTGTAGTTATAATCGAAAATCGTTCTGATACCTCGGGCAGTGGAATACGTGTACCGATACTGTTGTTGCTAAGATTTTAGGGTAGGAAATTTTCAAAGGAAGTAGTATGGACCAAAACAAGAAGAAATGTCCAGTTCACATGAGTTATAAGATGCATAGCTGAGGAACTACGACCACTTGTTCATCTTCACTACTGTGAAACACATCTCTGTTGAACAATTGCTCATAACTCTCACGGTATGCACTTTACGGCCCTTGTTTACTTGACTTTTTATGTTTTGGTCCATATTACCGCCTCTGTAAGTTGCGTATGCTCAGTGTTAGCAACAACAGTACCAGCACATGAATTCAACTGTCAGAGGTATCAGAACGATTGTTCCTTTTAACATTCGACTCGTTTGTTTGCCTCAAATTAATACATTTATACCTCTCTATCAGCCCTAAAATTTTGCATCATCACCACGGTATCAGAACGATTGTTCCTTTTAACTTTCGACCCGTTTGTTTGCCTCGAATTTTATACTTCAACAGTACCAGCACATGAATTCAACTGTCAGAGGTATCAGAATGATTGTTCCTTTTAACATTCGACTCGTTTGTTTGCCTCAAATTAATACATTTATACCTCTCCATCAGCCCTAAAATTTTGCATCATCACCACGGTATCAGAACGATTGTTCCTTTTAACTTTCGACCCGTTTGTTTGCCTCGAATCTTATACTTCTTCATCAGCCCTGAAAGTTTGCGACATCACCATGGAATCGCCCTGTATCTATAGGTACACAGGCGTCGTCCGTCTGCGAGTTCGGCGCTCCTTAGCGTGGTTTGATGACGTTTCCTGACACGGTTCCTATCCTCATTTTGTTCGGAAGGCACCTTCTACATCCTCGAAGTTTCTCGGTGTAGTTGTGAAACACCCTGCGTGTACTGTGAAAAATGGGCCTAACAGTCCCTTGGGGTACGCCCGAAGTCACTTTTATGTCTGAAGACTTCTACCCATTGAGAATGTCATGCTGTGTTCTGTTTGCTAGACACTGTTCAGTCCAATCACACAGTTGGTCTATGCTCGTATCTTGTTCATTAAGCGGCAGAGCACATTCTCCAGTTGGACAGAGATGGGAAGGTAATCGACCGTGTCCTCTTTAATAGAGCCATTCCGGTATTTGATTTCACCGACCCAGGGAAACCTTGGGAAATACACACCTCGATGGACGAACGGGGAATCTGACCTTGTACTCCCGACTGAGTCCACTAAGTCAGCAGGCCTAGTAAAAGTTGAAGAGGAGATATGCACTAATCATCGAAAAGATCTGGATCTATTATTAAGTGCACAGAGTTTCAGGACGGAAGTTACTCTTACATACGCTGCTGGTCATTGACATTGCAGCACCATGCAGACAGAATGCAACAGATATCAATTTGGCATGAAGTGTACTTCATGCCTAGATGTACAAATGAACAGTATTTCGTGCAACAGCTCAAAGTAGTTGGGAGTAACTGCATTTACAGTCTATATGTTGCTCTTTCCGCCTTGACCCGCACGATTGTTGTGGTTTGGTTTTTAATTTGCCGCGGGTCAACTACATCACTTTTCTGTTTCACTCCGGACTGCAACGATTGTGCGAGTTCACGGTTTTGCCAGCTTTTTTATTCCATTTTGTGACTACCGGAGGGCAACATATCGCTTAAAACTTAAACAAGACAGAGGCATGCGTCTCCGAGGTAAATACAACATATTTTCGCATATTTCGTTAGTTTAAGGAAATTCCTGCATATTTTTAGGCTGGTAAGGTTTTACTTAACATATATAAGATATTTCAGCAAATGCATGAAGTGCCATTTGGGTGTTACACTTGTCTGTACTTTGAGTAGCACGATCATGCTAGAGATATATTGAATAAACGGTCACCATGATAATTTTTTTCAGTTTTTTTACCCGATTCTACAGATTATAATGAATGGAAATTGGTACATTTCAGATAACGGTTAAAACATTCTTTCAGGGCGGAAAGAATTAAGGAAGAATTATACAACGGGTTTCTCATTCGTAAGCTGTATTTGGATATTGTTCATGAGAAGATCGCGTTACGCTTCGTGTAAGACAGAGGGACGTGTAAGAGCACATGTCAGGATTCAACAACAGTAGGATCGTGGCCTATTGAAACAGCAGTTTATTTCTTTTGCAGTATTGCTGCTCGCGTTGTTCGAGGCCAAAACTGTAAATGTAATATCCAAGATATTTGTTCGAGAAGGCCATACCCACCGTCATGCAAGATCTCAACGGCTCCATGTGACCAGCGCCCGACAGGACAGGTATACTGTTCGCTCGGCCGTGAAGGATCGAACAGACTTGTCACGCACGTAGTGCCAGGAAATGGGCGCGTCAACAGTTTTTCCCAAGCAATCTATGATAATTTTTTTTTGGGAATACCAATAAACAGTGCCCCTCACCTTACCAGCTGACAAAATAGTCTTTGCATTCTTCCGTGCACTTTCATCAACCTTCGTCCACTGTTTTGACTGCCGTTTTGACTCTGATGTACAATGATTCATCAAAGTTTTATGAATTCACTAATCCGTGCAAAAAGCCTTGCGGTTTAAGATTGCCAGACATTGTGTTTAAATGTCGTGTCGGATGTGCTTTTTGTCGATTGTGAGCAATCGCGGCACCCAACTCGCACGCAACTTCTTCACTGTCAATTCTCCGCGCAGGATGTTATGCACTCGCTCAGTTGAGTTGCCTACAGTCTCAGCAATCCCACGAATTTTTGTCTGACGGTCTTGCATTGTCATGTCATGGATTTTCTCAGTTCTTTTCTTCCTGTGGCCTCAATTGGACGGATAAAGCGTGCTTCGTCTTTGGTGCTTGCTCACCCATGTTTAAGTTCATTAGCCCAAAAATAAATGGTCTCCAATGATGGTGCCGTGTCCTCGCACATTTTGTTTCGATTTGTATGGCTGTCCAGCCCTTCAAATGAAATGTTTAATAACAGCATGCAACTCTGTTTCGTCCTCTTCACCAATACAGACCAGTTCAGACGGCTGTCAACGATAGGTACGCTGTACATTGTTGAAATTATTTATAGGATTCTTGGGACAATCAGTCTTACAAATTGTGATGGAGGAACAAAAATGTTCCAGTCTTTCGTGGAAATTTCCTACACTTATCAAACTACTCTCGTGGCCGTGTTTGGGGGCTCTAATGAGGACAAATGATATCATATTGTATTCACCGTCGTCTCATAAGCTCGGGTATGGTTCGATGGCGTTCCGCTGGGGACACAACACAATGTCCTCTAGTTCACATTGCCGATAATTTGGACAGCAGCTGCTGTATTTGTGCCTTCTTGAGGCTGGTTGCTCTGCCCTAGCTTCCAAATCTCATTCAACAAGACAACACGAGACACCAAGTTTCAGTACCGTCCTGACCTACCTCGATACAGAGCGAATTCGACTGTTGCCTCGGGCAGCACGCTCTCCATATCTCTCACCTTGTGAAACCATTTCATAGTGGGTGACGGGGAGGATGGTATTCTACCACTCGCCACCTACTACAATTGATGAGTTCCAGCATAGAGCTGAAGCAACATGCAATAATGTAATTATACGTCATCCAACCTCAGTTTGACTCGTTACACAGACAGATTAGAGCCATTTTTGTTTCCCGAGGTGGCAGGCCCGTGCACTAAATTTCGCGCCATACACACCTTAAAATCAACCATAAATTTAGTCATGTATTCTTCCTACTATACGCACAGCAAACAGAATTGCGTTATTTGCTGTCATTTCCAGTATTGCAGTTTTAAACAATATACTTGAGTATGTTGTACCAGAACGTTTTGGTGGTAAAAAAGAAACAGTGCGATTTAACTCCATGTCGACATGGCAGTATCATATACGGAAGCTTAAATTGGTCAGGCACAGGTACTTAAAGTGACTGTGTCCTTTTTAAAAGAACTATCTCGGCGTTTTCCTTCGGCTTGCAAGGGGTCCATTGTTGTACAATTAGGAAACCATTTGATTCCTTTGTAAGTTGAATATACGAGCTTTTTTCTGTAATGCTGGTAAAAATCTTGTATCCAGAATGAAATTTTACTCTGCAGTGGAATGTGCGTTGATATGAAACTTCCTGGCTGATTAAAATTGTGTGCCGGACCGAGCACTTGCCCGCGAATGGCAAAGGTCCTGAGTTCGAGTCTCGGTCTGGCACACAGCTTTAATCAGCCAGAAAATTTTATATCAACGCACACTCCGCTTTGCCGTTCTCGGGCAGGTGCTCGGTCCGACACATAGTTTTAATCTGCCAGGAAGTTTCAAAAATCTTGTACATTACGGAGAGGAGGCTGATGGTTCTAGCTTCTTTTGTTTCTTGCGTGTGGTCCTTCTTGTGAAATACAATGCTTACAGCATTATCTCGGTTTTGAGGAAACACAGTTATTTCTGAGACAATCTGTAAATAATTTTGCAAGGTTTTTGTCCTTTCTACCATAACATCTCCTGACGCCTTACCTTTCTTCACACCAAGAATGTCATTAATTGCATTATTAAACATCTGTCTCGAGTTCACTTAACTATACAAGCGCTCAAAGAAGGCTTGTAATGCCTGTAAAATTCTCTGTTTATAGTTAGTTACTGCATTTATAACATACTTCATTGAGGACTATATGAGGGGCATCCAATGCGTAATGCAACACTTTTTTGTCTGAAAGCAGGTTGGTCTCATTCAGGATTCCATAACACCATGTTATTCCCCGGTCTTTCAGTTACGAAACCCTATTTTTCAACATAATCTCCGTTCAATGCGACGGCCTTACACCACCGTACTGGGAGGGCCTGTATGCTCGCATGGTACCACTCTATTGGTGGATGTTGGAGCCAACGCCTTGCTGCATTAATAACCTCCCCATCGTCGACACACTGCTTCCCGAGGAGTGCATACTTCACTGGGCTAAACAGAAGACGCCGGAAGATGCGAGATCTGGGCTGTAGGCGGATGAGGTAGAACAGTTCGATCAAGTTTTGCGAGCCCCTGTCGTGTGCGCAGACGTGTGAAGCGTTATATAAACGGAGAAGTTCGTTTGTATTTTTGTGGTAAAGAATACGCTACAGTCGTTTCTTCAGTTTCCTGAGGAGTCACAGATGCACGCGGGAGATTGGACAGGTTTGGGCGACCTTGTTGCAATGATGACAGAGGCGTTCCCCAACAACTCATGCTTTTGTTCACTGTTAGGTCTCCGTAAATATTCTGCAAGAGCCTATAAATACCTCTGATGCTCTGGTTTCGCACCAAAAGAAACTCAGTGACAATTCGCTGCTGAACGTACCTCCGTTACAGACGCCGTTTTGAAGCCTAAGTGTAGCGCCAGCACCTATGGGAGCTTCATGAAGCTGTAGGGGCTGAAGGGGGAATATTCCACGACGTCACACAATAAAGTCCGCATTTTAAACCGAAATTCGACGACAAAAATAATATGTTGCGTTACCTATAACACCAGTCGTATAGCAGAAACCAGCAATTTAGCGGTCCTGATCAGCTCTGCTGCAAATTGGTCAAAATGCTTTATTCTGTTTTATAATTTTAATTTCATTTTACAGTCCAGTAAAAAGTGGCGAGACTGATCCGCATTTCAGTTCGCGAACACCATGTATACCATTGTTCAGGTGTCTCGGAATTGTAACTCTCTACACAAATCCCACCGTGTTGTTGTTTACGGTATTGACTCACTGAGAAGAAACTACATCACACATTCAGAGAACATTAGATGGAAAAACGATATGCACTGGGAGAAAACTTTCTTAACCACACATTACTAAGCCCTCATAAAATCTACGATTGCAGTAGGATATGAAACAGGATATTTTGTACTTAATTTGGTATGTACTATATCACTGGAGATCTAATAATTGTCGTTCACTAATGCATAACCTGTACCTTGTGACTTCCTTTGAATAAAATGTGGAGTAGTAAACCTTACAATGGTTTAGCAACAACAAAATTTTTCCCCCTTTAGAGTTATAGCTTTAAACATTGTATAGAAAGATGTGCACTATTCAGCAGATTTTATTTTCAGTACACTTCAAGTAGAACTGAAAAAAAACTGAGTGAGGAACAGCAAGTCTTCAAATTCAAATTAAAATGTTTCTATATGACACTCCTTGTGTTCTGTACAGGAGTTCTCGCAGTAGTTCAGAACCTTCTTCTAACTTTCTAATCAGCATTCCGTAAACCATATATTGACTTGTGCCATGACAAAAAGGCTTTGGCTCGCGTAACTGAAGGAACTAACAAACAGAGATACTGGACCCATTAGGGAAATTTTCACTGCTAATTTAAAAGGCAGATTATCCTTGTAAGCTGTGTGTTATGTCATCTCATTTGTTAATTTATATACTAAACCATATATTGACTTGTGCCATGACAAAAAGGCTTTGGCTCGCGTAGCTGAAGGAACCTAACAAATAGAGAGGTACCGGACCCAAAAGGGAAATTTTCTCCGCTAATTTAAAAGGCACATTGTCCTTGTAAGCTGTGTGTTATGTCATCTCATTTGGTAATTCATATACTAAACCATATACTGACTTGTGCCATGACAAAAAGGCTTTGGCTCGCGTAGCTGAAGGAACCTAACAAATAGAGAGGTACCGGACCCAAAAGGAAAATTTTCTCCGCTAATGTAAAAGACAGATTGTCCTTGTAAGCTGTGTGTTATGTCATCTCATTTGGTAATTCATATACTCTCCAGTGTTTCCAATGCAGGAACGTTAGTACTCCAATAAGGAAATGGAATCTAAAGCCGTCCAGAAGAAAGATGGTTCAAACGGCTCTGAGCACTGTGAGACTTAACTTCTGAGGTCATCAGTCCCCTAGAACTTAGAACTACTTAAACCTAACTAACTTAAGGACATCACACACATCCATGCCCGAGGCAGGATTCGAACCTGCGACCGTAGCGGTTGTGCGGTTCCCGACTGTAGCGCCTAGAACCGTTCGGACACTCCGGCCGGCCCAGAAAAAAGAAAAGAAGAAATATGGCGGATAGCGGAGATATAGTAGCAGTGTTTATAATCTGCCTGATGTTGACGCCAATCGCTCACTTGAGTTCAGTTTTGCATCCTGCACGCTCAGCGTCATTTAAATTCCTTCATTATCTCAAGAGCCGCGCGCCTGCGCAGCAGCGGGAGCTGCCTCACCTTATGACGCTGAAACAGCGTTACGTGGCAAGGACGTAGTGACCGCCGGCCGTCTCAGAGGGGAAGCCACAAGCGGGGGCAGGCGAACCCGCGTGTCGGCCTGACGAGGCGGATCAGCTGGCCGGCATGCCTTGCCGACCGCCAGCTGCGTGCCGAGCTAAACACAGCCAGCTGTCTGGGCTGCCCTCAAACAGCTGGCACGTTGTTTATGCGTACTTCGCTTTCGGCCAATCACCGAGCTGTAACACTCCTCGTCTGAAAACTTTCCAGGCAGCTGTCTCAGCGACGCTGCGTCTTATTGCAGACAGTTAGTTTCACGTTCCACGAATCATTTTGCACGATAAATCGTAAATTAACTTTGACACCGCAAATTAATTTGTATTTATGATTGGGTGGTGAATACGTCTGAAGGGGGAGAATGTCTTCAGCTCGCGCCTCGTATTACCTCATACCCGCCACCTTTTACACATTACAATCATAGAAATTCTTCTACGGATTGGGAGTCGTGAGCGAGAAACTTTCTCAGTTTCTTTTCAAATTTTATTTTTCTGTCTGTCAGAGATTTTATATCACTCGGTTAGTGACCAAAAATTTTTGTTACAGCACTGTGCCCCCTTTTTATGCTAAAGACATCCTCAATGTGGAGCAATGAATGTCATTTTTCCTTCTGGTATTGTAATGGTGTAATCATTGATCCTTTTGAACTGTACTTGATTATTTACAAAAAACTTCATTTTGGTTCCTGTTTCACTGATTTCTAGGAAATCACATTATGGAACTTTCCGGGTTCTCCTACTCAGTGCCCAAAAGTAATGAGTAGGCGTTTGCTGTGATCTTGGTCGTAGGCTGCTGAAGCCCGTGCCGTGAATTTGTCTCCTTACAGCGTGACAGAAATGGCTTCATCAAGCCTCACTTTCTTCAGGAGTACGACGTGACTTCCGTTCGTCAGACACTGGCAGTCAACACTTCCAGCGCCGGCCGCTGTGGCCGAGCGGTTCTAGGCGCTCCAGTCCGGAACCGCGCTGCTGCTACGGTCGCAGGTTCGAGTCCTGCCTCGGGCATGGATGTGTGTGATGTCCTTAGGTTAGTTAGGTTTAAGTAGTTCTAAGTCTAGGGGACTAATGACCTCCGATGTTAAGTCCCATAGTGGTTAGAACCATTTGAACCATCACTTCCAGCGGTTTATGTGTGTTGAAACATTCTCTCTGCGATATCCAAGATCCACCCTGGACACTGGTGACCTCTGAAACGCGAATACTTGTTTGACCTCCGGTAATTTTTGAGCCATGCGCCTTGCACCGATTATCATCTCACGTACAAGTCATTCAATTCGCCGCGTGCTGCTATGTTCACTAACTACTTGTCTGTAAGAGACTGCCCTCACGCCAATGCCGTATGTAACCCAAACCTTCGGTCTTTGGGTTGGGTGATTACGTGATGATGTTACAGTATTTAGGGGATGATAGACAAGGGTAAATGTCCCAATGTGAGGTAAGGGAGCCTAGTCCGGAAATGACCGAACCGAAAAGTATAAGCGAAAATCCTCTGAAGTTCCTCGTTATCCTCAGCAGCGCTCGAACGGAGGCCCCAGCTTCCACCACAGATCATTAAGTACGTAATTCCTACTGAATGCTGTCCAATACCCTCAGATAATTTCCCTCATTATACAAGCTGTTACATTCACAAAAGCCGTTCAAAATGGGGTCCTCCAGCGTCAATACAGGAGTGAAATTGTCGCCCGAAGTTCTGTCGTACCCGTGTTGAGGTCCCCAGTGTAGTTTGAACAGACAGAGAGAACTCTTGCCAGGAGATCCTCTACAGTCTTGACAGGCGTCTCTTACACAACACCTTCTACATGGTCCCACAAGTAGAAGTCAAGTGGGGTGGTGGGATGGCATCAGTGAACGTGCTGGTCAAGAAACAGGACCTCCTCCTCCTATCCACTTTTCGAGGAATGCGCAGGTGTTGACTTGTCTGATTCAGGTGTTGACGAACCTTCCGTCCAAAGTGAGGTTGGGCACCAAGATGTTGGAACCACATCCGTTGAGGAGTAACAGGTGGAGTATGTTCCAGAAACCTGGGTAGAATGTCTCTGATAAACACTGCACACTACCGTATTTAAGTGCGGAAGAAGAAGAAAAAGGGGCTAGTACATAATCACTGACTATGACTGCCCACTTGCTGACTGGTAATCTAAGTTGATGACTCTGTGCGGCTATAGAGTGGGAATTTTCATTTAACCAAACATGATTACTGCGACCATTTAGCATTTCGTCTCTTTTGAAACAGGCTTCATCCGTGAAAAGTACATGCACAGGAAAGTGAGGTCTATGGCGATACAACTACTATTGGCTGAACATGACACGAGGTCCGAAGACAGCAGGAATAAAAGCTTGCATTTTCTGTGAATGGTAAGAGTGTAGCTACATTTTCCGTAATACTCGACACATCCATTTCACGGGCAGTTGATTGAGTGCTGATAGCATACGTCTCATTCACTCGAGAAAACACTGCATATCCTAAGTCTGAAGTCCGTGTAGTTCGTCGTCCTCCTTGATCGTTACTTTTTTTTCTTTTTGTTGAGTCATCAGTCGTCTGACTGGTTTGATGCGGCCCGCCTTAAATTACTCTCTTATGCCAGCCTCTTCATCTTAGAGTCGCACTTGCAATCTACGTCCTCAATTATTTGGTAGGTGTATTCCAGTCTCTGTCTGCCTCTACAGTTTTTACCCTCTACAACTCCCTCTTGTACCATGGAAGTTGCATGGGGGCTTAATTAAAAATGATTGAAAATACTTTCAGTTTTTAGTAGCTGCATGTCCGATTACGCTGTGTCTCGTAATCGGTTGGCCCTGACTAGTATTATTACGCTATCTGACTGCAAAGAACAACAACAAAGAATGAAATGAAAATTTTCGTTAACACAATTAATTAATTAAGTCCCCAGCAACCATGAAACCTACGAAACCAAAGCACAAGTATAACTGTTCTGTATGTGGAAGTGTGACTCAACGCACATCTGGCACGGTTCTTCTTCAACAAGACAAGAATTTTTAAATACCAATTTTACTGACGTGATAAAAGAAAATTACAAATACTATAATTGCGTAAGGAAAGCAGAATTAAACTCTAATACAAGAACACACGCCAGATGCTTTGTTGACTGAACCTGTAATGACGCATTATTTAGGACACTGAAATAAAAAGAAACGGAGTTAGTTACCTCATTTATATTGATGAAAATCACTCTAATTCTTACATTACATCTCACACCGTCTCTCTACTATCACATCTCAACCAGAACTCTCCAATATCACATCTCAGCAAGCACTGCCTAATAGCACATCTTAACAAACACTCTCTGCTACAACATCTCAGCACATACTGCCCCGAGTCCTTGACAGGCACTGACTACCACGAGCTCTCGACAAGCACCGTCTACTACGAGTTCTTAACAGGCACTCACTACTACGAGTTCTTAACAGGCACTCACTGCTACGAGCTCTCGACAAGCACTGTGGAGGCGGCTTAATAATACTCTTTGGCGCAATCTCTGGCGCAGTGGCTCAGTGTAGCCACCTTTCATATGCCCCTCCTCCACAGGCCAGAATTTGATGGTATTTTTTGCCAGCATTGGTGGAGAAAATACCACCAAATTCGTCCACAAAAATACAGACAAAACAAAAGATAATATTAATACCTAAATATCACATAATTAGTTAAAATTTTGGCTTTGCACTGACCTTTCAATAACCTAATATATAAAATACAGTAGGCAATACAAATTCTTTTCATACATGTGGCTTTACATAATAGTTAACACAATACACAAAAAATCAGTTTATACAAATGTTCACATAAAATACTTTTAACTGTTCAAAAAAAAAAAAAACAAATAGTTGATAATTCCAGCCCAGCAATGGTCAACAGGTGCAAACACCAACAAGTGACATCATTTCAGTAGAAGCAGTCCATCAGTTGCACCCAGCAATGTTGAGCAGGAGCAGACACCAACAAGTGACATCATTTCAGTAGAAGCAGTCCATCAGTTGCACCCAGCAATGTTGAGCAGGTGCAGACACCAACAAGTGACATCATTTCAGTAGAAGCAGTCCATCAGTTGCACCCAGCAATGTTGAGCAGGAGCAGACACCAACAAGTGACATCATTTCAGTAGAAGCAGTCCATCAGTTGCACCCAGCAATGTTGAGCAGGTGCAGACACCAACAAGTGACATCATTTCAGTAGAAGCAGTTCCATCTGTGGCACCCAGTAAAGTTGAAGAGGTACACACACCAACAAGTGACATCATTTCAGTAGAAGCAGTCCATCAGTTGCACCCAGCAATGTTGAGCAGGAGCAGACACCAACAAGTGACATCATTTCAGTAGAAGCAGTCCATCAGTTGCACCCAGCAATGTTGAGCAGGTGCAGACACCAACAAGTGACATCATTTCAGTAGAAGCAGTTCCATCTGTGGCACCCAGTAAAGTTGAAGAGGTACACACAGCAACAAGTCACATTAGTTCAGTAGAAGCAGTCCATCAGTGGCACCCAGCAATGTTGAGTAGGTGCAGACACCGGCAAGTGACATCATTTCCGTAGAAGTAGCTTCATCTGTGCACCCAGTAATGTTGAGCAGGTGCAGACACCAACAAGTGACTTCATTTCAGTAGAAGCAGTTCCATTAGTGGCACCCAGCAATGCTGAGCAGGTGCAGACACCAACAAGTGACATCATTTCAGTAGAAGCAGTTCCATCTGTGGCACCCAGTAAAGTTGAAGAGGTACACACAGCAACAAGTCACATTAGTTCAGTAAAAGCAATCCATCAGTGGCACCCAGCAATGTTGAGTAGGTGCAGACAGCAAGAAGTAACATCATTTCAGTAGAAACAGTTCTAACAGTGGCACCCAGCAATGTTGAGTAGGTGCAGGCAGCAACAAGTGACTTCATTTCCATACAAGTAGTCCATCAGTTGCACCTAGCAATGATGAGCAGGTCCAGAGAGCAGTCCATGATATTCACTATCACTGATCACACTGTTCATCAGAGTATATAAGCAGAAATTAAATATGTCCTAGTGGCATCAATCATGTAGAAAAAGTACAAGTAACAGTCCATAATATTCACTATCCCTGATCACACTGTTCATCAGCAGAAATTAAACATGTCCTAGTGCACCAATCATGTAGAAAAAGTACAAGTAACAGTCCATAATATTCACTATCACTGATCACACAGTTCATCAGCAGAAATTAATCATTCCTAAGTATCACACATTATGTTGAAAAAGTGCAGGTAACAGTTCATAATATTTACCATCACTAATCAGACAGTTCAGGCATGAACAATAGTTTGAATGCACATACAAATGCTTTCACACTAAACTTACAAATCATAACAAACACACAAATGATGTCAGATAATTTTCATATTAACTATTACAAATACTCAAATATTAGTAAACCTATAATATTTATGGGTGTCCGTGCAAGCCACAACAAACAAATAAAATAATATTTAGGAGATAGGTGGGTAGGATTAGGAAAGGAAAACACACAAAACACACTCATTCATCTTTCATCCACATTAAGTACTACTGTATAATTGAACAGTGTTAACTGTGTAAATGCAATTCTGTCAAAATCTGATGTTCATCATGTGTATCAAGTAGTAGTGGCAGCAATGTATAACAGTAATAATAGTTAAGTCAACGTCATAGTCATCATGTCAAGACCAATGTTTGCCAAGCCAGATCAAATGTACTGTTGTTGAACAACTGTCAGTGAGCCAAGATATGCAAATACTTCCTCTCTTCAAAAAAAAGTATATACTGCTTAGTGATTTAACAAAGTGTGTGTATAGACTATCTTCCTTCTACTTTAGTGTTCTAGTCTGCTATCTTCATCCTCCTTGTTCCATAAGACCAACAAAAAAAATATGCTCCTCACTTACTTTACTTCTTATACACCAAAACTCCAATAATCATCAGCATCACATAATCTCAATACTTCAATAATACCTCTTACGTCGATACATATAAACCTTATCATTAATAGCATTTACCTTACCTCTTGTCCACAAAAACTCCAATAATCATCAACTTCATATAATCTCAATACCTCAACAATACCTCTTCAATACGTCGATACATATAAACCTTATTACCAATATCACTTCACTTCCATAACAACTCTTTCCTCTAGTCAGTCTCCTCGAACAAGTACAGATAAAATCCTAGTGCAAACTTCAGTTCATCATCCCATACAATCTGAAGACACATTGTCAACACACAACCTCTGTGTAATCCATCTGACCCAAATCTTCTACTCATTATGAATTATAAACAAAAGAAATGCATACATGACCTCTAACAGACTTAGTTCGAATAACTCTCAGTAATTAAGTACGATTACGGAGTGTGAATAATCATAATATCTCACAGTGTGTACACCACTTCAAGAATTATGGCAGAAGCAAACATGTGGAGTATTTTTTGTGTCAAGTGTCACTTCCTATTTCAATTGCTCACGAAAAATGCAGTGTAATGACTGTCAATGGTCTAAACCTAGTGTTGGTATGTCATGTCGTTAGCTTCCTTCCTATTAGCATAAATTTATACAGCTTCCATAAAACCTCAGTTCATGTGACTTCTATGAAGTTTCTTTGTACCAAGGTCGTTCGTCGAATTATAGCAGTTCATTTTCTTATCTTAAAAATATAAGGCACTGAGCGTAAGCAAAACAAGCAATAGCGAGTAAATATACCAGTGGAGAACAGAATGTCAACAAGTGGATGCAGCACAATTCTTACAACGAGGCTCTGCCAAGCAAACAATCTATAATTAACACCATACTGTAACCTAAGCTCTATGTTCGTACACTGTACATCAGCATTGCTATATACCAAATTAAAGAGTAGTTGTGACAACAAACAGAAATGTATAAATATGCAATCCATACGCATAGCAGCAAACAGGTCATTAGCATCATATCAGCATAAGCAAATAAATGTTCATATGTCCTCTTAATAAGTAAACATGAAGGCGCAAGCAGATAAATCACAAAGTATAACTTACATACATATCAGCACAACTAATCAGGTGACAAATATAATTTAAATAAATAAGCACAGCAGGCACATAATTAAAAAAAAAATGACATCAGTGAAAAAGCATAGCAGCCAAGCGATGCATAATATATACAAATAACAACCCAGTTCATTAATAATCATTGTCAAAATCAGTTAACGTACGCAAGCACGTCGCTTCACAAGTAATTTCATAGAACATGAAATTTAGCACAAAGTATGAATCACGTAATGCGAGCAGCAAATTACTTCTAAAGTACGTACCTAAGTGGAAATATGTTACCTGAAAAATGAACTCAATTAATAGTTGCCCTTTTTAGTTTATTAGTTCCTTCTTCGAAATTACATTCTTCTTGAAAATTTCTCGTTAGCAAGTCCTCTTAACGTCGGAGACACACAGAATTTACCTGAAGTTCTTAAATATTTTATAGAACCGTATCCTGAAAAATACTGAATGTTAATAACATAATTCATCAAGTCACTATAGCTTTATACTGAATTTAATCGGAGAAATTAAACTGTGTATTTGTTTACGGCTGTGAGTGCACTCGCACTGAGCGCTCTATCAGCTGTAGGAGCGTGACGTAGGAAGCAATTGTTTGCGGTCAACGACTGCCTTGTGCGGCGCGCAGACTTGACTGTTGCTTTGAGTATGTGCCGCCGCCAAAACACAGCGCGGTATCCTTGTACTCTCCGCATGTTTACATGTAGCTGTGAGTTTCTCTAAAGTATGTCATTCCACAAAAATTTTTACGTTAGATATATGATGTATTCCTTTAGAGCGTCGTGATTTAAGAGTTTCTACTTCAACAGTGTTATCATGTATAATTTTGCGAATTCTATATGGACCGTTATAAAGCAGAAAAAATTTGCGACACAAGCCTTTTCCTTTGTGAGACAAACGGTGGGACTTAATTAACACCTTCTGACCAACTGACAAGATTTTTAAACGACCAGGACGTTTAGCTGATCTCTCTCTTCTAGCAGCCGCAGATGCAATATTTCGTAGAGCCAGGTTGACAACTTCAGAATGTCGCAGTTTCCGTGAAGGCGGAAAAGGAACGATTTCAGATATGCGATTTGCCGGTGCTTTGTTTTTTAATATCAGTTAAGGCGGTAAAGAAATTGAATCATTAGGGAGTTCATTCAGAATGTTTTGAAAAATATGAAGATACTGATCCCAAGTTCTGTGATTCTGATGACAATAAAGTCGACACAATTTATTGATTTCCTTCATCCATCTCTCTTAAGCGTTAGATTGGGGGTGAAAAAGTGAAATGAAGATTGGTTTAATTTTACGACGCTGTAGAGTACGAAGCCAAATTTTAGAACGAAACTGTGATCCATTATCTGATATAACCTTATCAACATGACCAACTTCTTTAAGAAAATGTTTGATGAAAGCGTTAGATACTGAACGAGCTGTTGCTTTGCGTAAAGGTGTAAAACACACATATTTTGATGTCAACTCCACTGCTACGAAAATGTACGCAAAACCATTAGTAGAACGAACCACTGGACCGAACAAATCGACTGCAGCCATGTTCTTTGATTTCGCTGGAATGATAGGAAACAACGGTGCTCTGTGAGAAACTGTTGGCGGCTTAGCCTTTTGACATAATTTGCATTTGGCCAGAACAGATCGAATACGTTTTTCCATATTACTGAAGTAGCAATTTTCTCGTAATTTATGAAAGCATTTTCTGGGACCAAAGTGCGCATAACTGAAATGCGTATACCAAATCAGCTTATTAACCCACTCATCAGGAATACAAACTAACCAAACAGAGTTGTCGACCGATTTTCGTTTAAAAAGAATGTCATTGCGGACTAAATAATGCTGTCTAATCGCTACGCTTTCCTTTCTCCTCCACTTCTCCTTAATGTCCTTCCAGATTGGATCCTTATTTTGCTCCTTAGCGATGTCCTGGAGCGAAGACGAAATAAAGTTCTCAAACGCAACACCTTGAATATACATCAAACAATAATTGTTTTCTATGCAGTCCTCTTCAGCACTTTGTTTCAAACCCATAGGTGCACGTGATAAAGCATCAGCAACAATATTTGAAGAACCCTGTATGTAAACAATACTAAAATCAAACTCCTGTAGGTATAACGCCCATCGTGACAATCTGCCGTGAGTTAATTTTGTTGACATAAGAAATTCCAGAGCTCGATGATCGGTGTAAACCTTAGTATGTCTGCCAAACAAAAATGTGCGAAATTTTGTGAAAGCCCAAACAACAGCCAAAGCTTCAAGTTCCGTAATCGAATAATTCTTTTCTAATTTAGAGAGAACACGACTTCAAAATGCAATAGTTTTCTGTACTACAACGCCGTCTTCTTCTATCTCTTGAAATAAATGTGCACCTAGGCCCTTGTATGATGAGTCCGTCGCCAAACAAAAATCTTTAGATAGATCCGGATGTGAAAGAAGTGGAGCAGCAACTAAAGCATCACGAAGCTGTTCAAATTCTGACTGAGCTTCCTCATCCCAACACCAATTAGATTTCTTTCCGGATAGTTCACATAGACGAGGTGTGGCCAAATCGTCCAATTTAACAAAGCGTCGAAGAAAATTACAGACACCAAGGAAACTACGAACATCACGTTTTGTAGTAGGAACAGCATAATTACGAATAGCGTCTAATTTTTCTGGATCAGGGAGAATACCTTCTGTAGAAATAATGTGACCGAGAAATTTCACCTGAGAACGACCAAATTCCGATTTTTCTAAGTTCACTGTAATACAACTCTTGCAAAGATACGTAACAATGAATCCAAAATTTTGTTGTGCTCACTCCAAGAATGTTTAGCAATAAGATTATCGTCAACATATGAAGTAATGTTGTCACGAAGATAAACAGGTAAAATTTCGTTTAAACTACGAATGAATGCTGCTGAAGATACAGTAAGTCCAAACGGTAATTTCCGAAATCACATTTAGGGTAAAATATTCATATCAGGTTATTGTATACTTACTCACTAGATAGATTGATAGTCGAACAGTTGTATTGACAGATGCAAAGAATAGTAAAAGAGTAGGCAGCGGTACAGAAAACTAAAAGAGAAATAGCACCACTACAGCTCGGGGCCCTATGCTCGCTACGGCACATATTCACTTAGAGTAGTGAATCCCCTGAGGACATTAATAGCCGCACATAATTTCTAGTTTGTGACTTAATGGCCAATTTAGTGGGAGTGCGTACATAAATTGATCTAACCATGAACATGGATGTATGTCATTCTTAGAATTGCGGAAGATCTTAAATTTCCGAACAGTCAAAAAGTGTTTATAGTCAAAGTTTTCGCCTCGTGGCGACAAAGACCTACCGCGTCTGTCCCAGTCCCAATGACGATTATTGTCAAGTTCGCGCGCCTGGCGCTCTCTTGTCGCATCCCGTAAATGAAACAAATTATTTTCTTCAAACCCCTCTGCTATCTGTGATTCCATATTTCTTTTGCTGTCTTTTCCTACGATTTCACCTTCAATTTGTTTGACTTGCTTTCGTAATGCCTCAACTTCCCTTTTAACGCGTTCATTAAATTTTCCCTGATTTTCAACATGTTTATTTATGTTCTGGTACTCTTCGGTTTCTGCGAATGGTAATGGAGCTGTATCATCCGAATCTCTGTCCCCATGTAAACTAAGATTTGTCAATTTATCTGATATCTCCTCAACTCTTTCCGCTAAATCACCTATTTTTTCTCTCTGTTTATTTACGTCTTCCGTAAGTGTCGCGACTCGGGTTTCAGTATTGACACATTTGGTAGTTAACTGTTCATATTGTTGTGTTAGATTATTTATTCTGTCATTTGGTACGGATTCCTCGATTCTCTCAAATATTTCTTCCTTATCATGTGCGCGTTGTAAATTTAACTCTGAAAACTTCTGTTCTATCACGCGATCTCTTTCTTCCTGTTCTCTATCCTGTTCCCTTTGTCTAATCTCTACTGCAACTAATCTATTATTATGAGAATTCAAAATCGGTTGTACTTCTTCTCTGATTTCTTTCTTTAACTCATCTTTCATATTTTTGAAACATGTCCCTATTCGTGAGTCTAACCGTGTTTCCAAAGTTCCCATCTCTGTTTTTAATTCAGATCCAAACCGTGTTTCCATTGTTCCCATATCAGTTTTTAATTCAGATCGTAAAGTTCCCATCTCTATTTTAAATTCAGATCGTATGTGTGTGTCCGCCGCTCGTGGTCTCGCGGTAGCGTTCTCGCTTCCCGAGCACGGGGTCCCGGGTTCGATTCCCGGCGGGGTCAGGGATTTTCACCTGCCTCGAGATGACTGGGTGTTTGTGTCGTCCTCCTCATTTCATCATCATCCAGGAAAGTGGCGCAATTGGACTGAGCAAAGATTGGGTAATTGTACGGGCGCTGATAACCACGCTGTTGAGCGCCCCACAAACCAGACATCATCATCATCATCGTATCTGTGATCCCACTGTTTTTAATTCAGATCCTAACTGCTCCATTGTTCCCATTTGTAAGTCTAACCGTGTTGTCACTGTTTTTAATTCAGATCCCAAAGTTAATATTACACCCATCAACTGCTCCATATTAACTGTTTCAAAATTCTTTTCACCCCTAACATTTCCCGCGAAACCAGTTTCCTTCGTCATAGCTGTAAAGCTATCTGAGTTCGATACTATTCCAGAATCTTCTGTCGTTAATCTCGGATTCTGTGAATTTTCTGATTGAGAAAAATTTTGAAATGGTTCCGGACTGTCTTTCCGACTTATTAAATTGTTTTCAGCTCCATTATTCATCATACTGTTGTCCTGTGTTGGCGAGTTCGCCATTTCAACAATTTCGTAATTCTCACTATTCATCATTTTTGCCTTTTTCATTGATCGCGTAATCATTTACAAAACATAAAAAAATTCGTCACTGTACGAAAATTACACACAATGACTCTTTATCTCCAACAATACCATTTACATGAAAAGTTTCCCTCAAACACGATTAACGAACAATTGAAATAATTGCACTAGATTGTCAAACGCGTATACAAGGCAATAAATGAATTCTGAGAAAAAATACCATTAGAAGAATGACAATTACCAAATCTACACATGCAAAATAGACTACAATTACTAAACTACAAATTACTACAACAATACTACTGTCTACTATTTTTACAATCAGAAGAATTCCAAGGGACGATCCGAAGCAGCGGTCGCCACGTGCATGGGGGCTTAATTAAATATGATTGAAAATACTTTTAGTTTTTAGTAGCTGCATGTCCGATTACGCTGTGTCTCGTAATCGGTTGGCCCTGACTAGCATTATTACGCTATCTGACTGCAAAGAACAACAACAAAGAATGAAATGAAAATTTTCGTTAACACAATTAATTAATTAAGTCCCCAGCAACTATGAAACCTACGAAACCAAAGCACAAGTATAGCTTCTGTATGTGGAAGTGTGACTCAACGCACATCTGGCACGGTTCTTCTTCAACAAGACAAGAATTTTTAAATACCAATTTTACTGACGTGATAAAAGAAAATTACAAATACTATAATTGCGTAAGGAAAGCAGACTTAAACTCTAATACAAGAACACACGCCAGATGCTTTGTTGACTGAACCTGTAATGACGCATTATTTAGGACACTGAAATAAAAAGAAACGGAGTTAGTTACCTCATTTATATTGATGAAAATCACTCTAATCCTTACATTACATCTCACACCATCTCTCTACTATCACATCTCAACCAGAACTCTCCAATATCACATCTCAGCAAGCACTGCCTAATAGCACATCTTAACAAACACTCTCTGCTACAACATCTCAGCACAGACTGCCCCGAGTCCTCGGCAGGCACTGACTACCACGAGCTCTCGACAAGCACTGTCTACTACGAGTTCTTAACAGGCACTCACTGCTACGAGCTCTCGACAAGCACTGTGGAGGCGGCTTAATAATACTCTTTGGCGCAATCTCTGGCGCAGTGGCTCAGTGTAGCCACCTTTCAAAGTCATTCCCTGATGTCTTAACAAATGTCCTAGAATCCCGTCCCTTCTCCTTGCAAGTGTTTTCTATATATACCCTTCCTCTCCGATTCTGCGCAGAACTTGCTCATCCCTTACCTTATCAGTCCACCTAATTTTCAACTTTCGTCTGTAGCATTACATTTCAAATGCTTCGATTCTCTTCAGTTACGATTTTCCCACAGTCCATGTCTCACTACCACACAATGCTGTGCTCCAAACATACATTCTCAAAAATTTCGTCCTCAAGTTAAGGCCTATGTTTGCTACTAGTAGACTTCTCTTCACCAGGAATTCCCTTTTTGCCAGTGCTAGTTCGCTTTTGATGTCATCCATGCTCCGTCCGTCATAAGTTATTTTGATGCCTAGGTAGGAGAATTCCACAACTTTCTCTACTTCATGACCATTAATTCTAATGCTAAGTTTTTCGCTGTTCTCGTTTCTGAAACTTCTCATTACTTCGGTCTTTCTTTGATTTCTTCTCAGTCCATATTCTGCGCTGATTAGACTATTTATTCCATTCAGCAGATCATATAATTCTTATTCACTTTCACTCAGGATAGCAATGTCTTTCGCGAATCGTATCGTTGATACGCTTTCGCCTTGAGGTTCAATCCCACTCCTGAACCTTTCTTTTATTTCCAGCATTACTTCTTCGATGTACAGACTGAAAAGTAGGGGCGAAAGACTACATCCTTGTCTTACACCCTTTTTAATCCGAGCACTTCGTTCTTGGTCGTCCACTCTTATTCGCTCTTGGTTCTTACACGTATTGTATATTGCCCATCTCTCCCTGTAGCTTACGCTATTTTTCTTAGAATTTCGAACATCTTTTACCATTTTACATTGTCGAACGCTTTTTCCAAATCGACAAATTTCTATGAACGTGTCTTGATTTTTCTTTAGCCTTGCTTCCATTATCAGTCACAGTGTCAGAATTGTCTCTCTGCCGCCTTTACCTTTCCTAAAGCCAAACTGATAATCATCTAACGCATCCTCAGTTTTCTTTTGTATTGTTCTGTGTATTATTCTTGTCAAAAACTTGGATGCATGAGCTATTAATTTGCTTATACGATAATTCTCGCACTTGTCAGCTCTTGCGGTCGAAACTGTGTGGATGTTTTTTTTTTCCGAAAGTCGGATGGAATGTCGTCAGACTCATTCATTCTATACACCAATGTGAAGAGTCGTTTTGTTGCCTCTTCCCCCAGTGATTTTACAAATTATGATGTTACGTTATCCACCCATTCTGCCTTATTTGATCTTCAGTCATCCAAAGCTCTTTTAAATTCCGATTCTAATACTGGATCCCCTATTTCTTCTAAATCGACTCCTGTTTCTTCTTCTGTCACATCATACAAATCTAGAGACCTTCAAAGTACTCTTTCCATATATTCGCTCTCTCCTCTGCATTTAAAAGTGGGTTTCCCGCTGCACACTTCGTGTTACCATCCTTGCTTTTAATTTCACCGAAGGTTGTTTTGACTTTCCCGTATGTTGAGTCAGTCCTTCCCACAATCGTTTCTTTTTCGAATTCTTCACATTTCTCACGCAGCCATTTCGTCTTAGGTTCCCTGCACCCTATTTATTTCACTCCTCAGTGACTTCTGTTTCTGTATTCCTGCTTTTCCTGAACATTTTTGTGCTTCTTTCTTTCATCGATCAACTGAAGTATTTCTTATGTTACCCTGGTTTCTTCGCAGTTACTTTCTTTGTACCTTATTTTTCTTTCCAGCTTCTGTGATTGCCCTTTTTAGAGATGTCCATTCAGCTTCAACTGTATTACCTACTGAGGTATTCCTTATTGCTGTATCTATAGGCTTCGAGAACTTCAAGCATATCTCGTCATTCCTTCGTACTTCTGTATCCAATTTTTGTGTATTGATTCTTCCTGACTAATCTCTCACACTTCAGCATACTCTTCATCACTACTACATTGTGATCTGAGTCTATATCTGGTCCCGGGTATGACTTACAATCCAGTATCTGATTTCGGAATCTCTGTCTGACCATGATGTATCGTAACTGCAATCTTCCCGTATCACCCGTCCTTTTCCAAGTATTCCTCCTCCTCTTTTGATTCTTGAACAGAGTATTCTCTATTACTAGCTGAAATTTATTGCAGAACTCAATGAGTCTCTCCTCTCTCATTGTCGTTGTATTGTGGTACAAATTTCCCCGTTTCTCTAATTTTTGGAACAGATATCTGGAAACATGGTGTGAGCCGGATGTCTTCTACGCGGATATTTGGTCCTGTATAACAATTCCACTTCTCTGCTTCTTTCATTTGCTTGCCTTTACAGGAAAGTCATCTCCGGAAGTTCCGTCACCGGATACAACTCCATTTGGGAGGGGCTGGTCGATGTTAGTACCTCAGCTTGTTAACATAGACTGCAGTCCCCTACAGTATAGACATTGTGCAGCAGGACTGTTCATGTCAGTACATAGTACGCCATCTGCATTGGATTAGTGGAGTTTTTATCCCAACCTCTACACCTAAGAGCTGTTCGGGATTGCCTGCACTACAGCCTTGGCAACAGTCCCGGTAAACGTATTCCGTCAGATATATCTAAGTGATTTTCTCTAATAACTTTCGATTCGGTCTTTTCTAGACCAGAGTCCCTTACATCAAACTGATATACACTCCTGGAAATGGAAAAAAGAACACATTGACACCGGTGTGTCAGACCCACCATACTTGCTCCGGACACTGCGAGAGGGCTGTACAAGCAATGATCACACGCACCGCACAGCGGACACACCAGGAACCGCGGTGTTGGCCGTCGAATGGCGCTAGCTGCGCAGCATTTGTGCACCGCCGCCGTCAGTGTCAGCCAGTTTGCCGTGGCATACGGAGCTCCATCGCAGTCTTTAACACTGGTAGCATGCCGCGACAGCGTGGACGTGAACCGTATGTGCAGTTGACGGACTTTGAGCGAGGGCGTATAGTGGGCATGCGGGAGGCCGGGTGGACGTACCGCCGAATTGCTCAACACGTGGCGCGTGAGGTCTCCACAGTACATCGATGTTGTCGCCAGTGGTCGGCGGAAGGTGCACGTGCCCGTCGACCTGGGACCGGACCGCAGCGACGCACGGATGCACGCCAAGACCGTAGGATCCTACGCAGTGCCGTAGGGGACCGCACCGCCACTTCCCAGCAAATTAGGGACACTGTTGCTCCTGGGGTATCGGCGAGGACCATTCGCAACCGTCTCCATGAAGCTGGGCTACGGTCCCGCACACCGTTAGGCCGTCTTCCGCTCACGCCCCAACATCGTGCAGCCCGCCTCCAGTGGTGTCGCGACAGGCGTGAATGGAGGGACGAATGGAGACGTGTCGTCTTCAGCGATGAGAGTCGCTTCTGCCTTGGTGCCAATGATGGTCGTATGCGTGTTTGGCGCCGTGCAGGTGAGCGCCACAATCAGGACTGCATACGACCGAGGCACACAGGGCCAACACCCGGCATCATGGTGTGGGGAGCGATCTCCTACACTGGCCGTACACCACTGGTGATCGTCGAGGGGACACTGAATAGTGCACGGTACATCCAAACCGTCATCGAACCCATCGTTCTACCATTCCTAGACCGGCAAGGGAACTTGCTGTTCCAACAGGACAATGCACGTCCGCATGTATCCCGTGCCACCCAACGTGCTCTAGAAGGTGTAAGTCAACTACCCTGGCCAGCAAGATCTCCGGATCTGTCCCCCATTGAGCATGTTTGGGGCTGGATGAAGCGTCGTCTCACGCGGTCTGCACGTCCAGCACGAACGCTGGTCCAACTGAGGCGCCAGGTGGAAATGGCATGGCAAGCCGTTCCACAGGACTACATCCAGCATCTCTACGATCGTCTCCATGGGAGAATAGCAGCCTGCATTGCTGCGAAAGGTGGATATACACTGTACTAGTGCCGACATTGTGCATGCTCTGTTGCCTGTGTCTATGTGCCTGTGGTTCTGTCAGTGTGATCATGTGATGTATCTGACCCCAGGAATGTGTCAATAAAGTTTCCCCTTCCTGGGACAATGAATACACGGTGTTCTTATTTCAATTTCCAGGAGTGTATTTACCTTTTTCCATCATCCTTGAAAGTTTCTCATACCATCAGTGAATCACCTACACACAGCACATATTCAAATGAGAGATTCATTCACGATACTTTTGGCTACCCGGTTTTATTGAGGTTTTTCATACTGTGTGACGTATTTTGCAATGCTGTAGTGACAGCTGTCTCCTAGGACTGTCTGTACCTGGAGCGCAGATACTCACAGCCCCGGTATTTCTTCACATGCTGTGAGAAAATGTCCTGTGCTGTAGGCCGTGCGTGGATGAGCACTGTCAGGATTCCGCCTACTTGTAATGGGTACTCAGCCTTTTCCTTGAATGTTCCGTTGTAGTTCACGGAGTAGCGCTGTATTCAGGAAGTGGCCGGTGTTCTCAGTAATCTTAATTCGACATGATACTGCGCTACCATGCCTGTTCCACAAGGTCACTGTTGATGATGGTCGGCAGCACGTTGCTGTCTTCGACATCTTGAAGACTACGGGAAACCTGCCTGCTATACGAGGCGTCAGCTTGCCCCTGCAATGGACGGAGCTGGCAATGAATTTCGATCGCTTTCACTTGTATGCGCATGTACGCAGCAACTTCACCACAGACCTAGTTTCGAACTTATCAGAAATAATAATTGCAACTGACCAGCTGTCATATCTTCATCGAACTGAACTGCCAAGTATGTAAATATTTGTGAGTATGAATTTTTTTTCTCCTTAAACTTCAGTGCAACGACATGTTCAGTATCCTCGTAAATGCGATCCATGGATGCATAAAATGACTACTTCTGTTTCGACCTTACGGCTTTCACAATGTGTGCCCAGTTATATTTTAGGGTACCCAGTATTTCCTTTCTTCTGTTACTATGACTAGGCCGTAGTATCTCTCACTGCAACAACTGACTCAGCGATCTTAGCTGGACGGCTGTGGGTGACAAAGCAGTTCACAGGCGGGACATGCTAAAGGACCTTGACATTCCCACAGTGGTTGTTGTCATTTTCACTGAACGTAGCCACTGTTTGTGTATGTGTGATGTTCATTCTCAATGAAGAGTCATTCTTTCCACGTTTATGTGTGTAAAAATATTTCCACATTTGCGGGATATTCCGTCGCTACTTGTAGGTGCATAGACATAAGAAAAACTGCAATACACAGTATTTATGTTCCACAATAATATTATTTAATAGTTCGTTGTAAATCAGCTCTCGATCTTCTCGGCCGCTCTCAGACAAATTAAAACTATACAGCTGCTGCACTCAACTATAGCCAGAGTTTATATCAGTACAAAGATTGTTTTTCCATGTGTATGTTACCATGTATATATTACGTCTGCACAAAAACACAAGCATAATGAATATATATTACTCTACACTCAAAGATTTAAAGTATAAGAAGGTACAGACCAGACATGGTACACGAGTGAGTCTTAGCACTGACTACTAAGTAATATGGACAAAGTAAGTGGTGAATGTCACGAACAGGGAAAAAGAATGGGACAGAGGGGAGAAATGACTCAGTGTAATGTGAATGGGGAACAGCTATACTATTTACGGCAGGCATATTATCTTATGTCGCAAAAAAATATTGCTTATTCGAGGCATGTTGCCGCGGGATGGTATGTCCGCAACAGTTTAGTAGTGAGAAAATTGGATAATTTTTTATTTCGCGCTAAGTATGATGACTTGTCGGATGATGTGCAATATGATGCTGTGTAATGTTTGTTTAATGCATTACTGTGGATTTGGTACCAAAGGTTACACTAATAATGTAATTTGTAAAGGCTGAAACTGTTTTATGTCTTTCGGCTTATTTTATTTTTAGACAGTATGTGGCTAACATGTAATAACGAGCAGCATATTTCGAGTTTTAGCATTGACTCCCAGAATGCAAGGTAGTAATGGCTGGTACTATAACCTGCTACAAAAATACAGCGTAGAATACCGAGGGCCGCGGAATGTCATTGCCTCCTGGCTTTGTATGTTGCATTTGGACGCTAAGTTATTTTGTAAAAAAAAAGTTAAATTTCTAGTAATGTAATATTTATATTTTCATTTGGATGCTATAATATTTTGTAAAAAAAGAATTGTCAACGTTTTCTATAACGTAAATTTGATATTTCTCTACTTCTAAGAATTTTATCAATAAATAACAATGGTTGCGGCAGCACCACTGACAGCTAACACGCAGCCATATATGCATGCGAGTATGTATGAGGACGATACCTGTGAAGATGTCCCGTTGACTGCTGTATGTAACATTTGCCAGTCTGGTTGTGTCACTCAGTTGCAAGTAATGTGAATGAGGGTACTTGTGCCCACTGTATACTTTGCTGTACAGAAGCTAATCTAGCCCTTTGACACCATACTGTGTGAGTAACTACGGTTAATAGCAAGGTATGTCTAAAACCAAATGACTACCAATAATATGGACATACATACTGTTTGAATACATTACTGTAAGACAAGTATTTTGCAATATTAGATGAGTGGTTACAGAATGGATGTGTGAGCACGAAACCGGTAACCAATACAGCTGAATTTTATATGACTGATATCGAGACTGATGAAATAAAAAAATACGCAATTTCTTCAAAAAATATTAAATGATTGCTGCTGATTTCATAGCTCCTTTATTTTTACACCGAAGAGCCAAAGGAACTGGTACATCTGTGTAATATCGTGTAGGAACCCCCGTGAGCAAGCAGAAGTGCCGCAACACGACGTGGCATAGACTCGACTAATGCCTGAAGTAGTGCTGAAGGGAACTGACACCGTGAATCCTACAGGGCTGTCCATAAATCCGTAAGAGTAAGAGGCGGTGGAGATATCTTCTGAACAGCACGTTGCAAGGCATCCCAGATATATTCAATTATCTTCGTGCCTGGGGAGTTTGGTGAGCAGCGGAAGTGTTTACACTCAGAAGAGTGTTCCTGGAGCCACTCTGTAGCAATTTTGGACGTGTGGGATGTCGCATTGTTCTGCTGGAATTGCCCAAGTCCGTCGGAATGCACAATGGACTCGAATGGATGCAGGTGATCAGACAGGATGCTTACATTCGTGTCACCTTTCAGAGTCGTATCTAGACGTATCAGGAGTCCCATATCACTACAACTGCACACTCTCCACACTATTACAGAGCTCCACCAGCTTGAAAGTCCCCTGCTGCATGCAGGGTCCATGGGTTCATGAGGTTGTCGTCACACCCGTACACGTCCTTCCGCTCGATACAATTTGAAACACGACTCGTCCGACCAGGCAATATGTTTCCAGTCATAAACAGTCCAAAATCGATGTTGACGAGCTCAGGCGAGGCGTAAAGCTTTGTGTCGTGCAGTAGTCAAGGGTACACTGCGGGGGCGCGATTACTTTCGTCCATTACCTGCACCTATCTGTGAACTCGTTGCAGCAGTGCAGCATATTGCCGGTAGGAAAACCGAGCAGAAAACTACCGTACTGCAACTCGAGCCAGTCTGCATACAACTAAACTATTCCAAGAATCGGGAAAAGGTCTTAATTTTGAATGAAATGTGGAAATACTGGCATAACTTTGGTATATTCTGAATCTTGATAATTTACACTTTGCCAAGCCCGTGCTAATCTTAACGCAGTCACGCACAAACCCTTTCATTCACGTTAGCAAGTTTATGGTAACATATATCCCGAAATCTAAACAGCTACTAAACACGGATTGTTCTTAAATGAAAATGCTCGCCATACTATTAAGTTTATCGGTGTCCAATGCACTCAAGGTTTTGGTCCTCTATCTGCTCAATATGCAACGAGAAATTAGTCTTTTCTCATACCAAAATTACTTTAAAAAACCTGTACTTTCTAAAACAAGATCGGAATAAATATGCTTTCACTTGAAAACCCTTTTGAATCATGTAGCACAACTAAAACCGGCAAATTATAACTTCCTGCTATCTCATACTACACACGACCGTACCATTGAAAGGCTGGACTCTGACTCCGTTATACTGCTGCAAGCATTCTATATCTCCAAGAGAGAAGACACGCGAAGAATACTCCGTTCTGATTGGTCAGTTTTCTTTAAGGCCAATAGAAAAATATTATTCTCCCGCGTTAGTCCGAACTTTTCATGACTAACCAATCAACAAATAACACACTTTCGAACTGTACTTTTTCCGGAAATAAATATTTAATAGTCTGATATTTTGTTTATACTTAACGTTATTAAATATTTTCGTTTGCAATCGAATTAGCTTTCCTTTTACCATAAACTTACTTAACATATTATGATACAAAATTCCCCGTCGTCTGCATTCACTCTGTCTTAAAACTTTCTCACACTAGTTCGTACAGCGTCCATCAGTAGAACAACGATCTACATATTTACTTTAGATCACGTTCACGCATCATTCACGCTACTAAAAGCATATAAAAAACTGTGCAGACATAAAGAAACAAAAAAGCGCTCAAGAAATAAACAGAACAATTCACAAAAACATTCTTTTGACCTGTTTCTTGAATGTGTATATGTACTGCTGGACTCCGTTGGTCAAAATTCTTAACTACTTTATAGTTTTTTCTGTTTAGTCCTGTCCCCTACTGTCCTCTAGCAGATGAAACTTAGAACTACATACTCGACTGAACCCGCTTCAGACCATCCGTCGAAGTGCATGCATGAGGCATTCTTCCAATGCACAGGCTCTAGACAGGAGCGATATAAGGCGCCACACATCAACGCTAGTGGGCCTTCCGCTCTGAAAGCCCGTATCAATGATGTTTCGTTGAATGGCTGGCACTATGACTCTTACTGATGGCCCAGCATTGAAATCTGCAGCAATTTGCGGGAGGGTTGTACTTCTGTCACGTTGAACGAATCTCTTCAGTCGTCGCTGACCCCGTTATTGCACGATCTTTTTCTGGTCGCAGCGATGTCGTAGATTGGATGTTTTACCGAATTCCTGATATTCACGGTAGATTCGTGAAATAGTCGTATGGGAAAATCCCCACCTCATCGCTACCTCGGAGGTGTTGTGTCCCATCACTCGTGCGCTGACTGTAACACTACGTTCAAGCTCACTTAAATCTTGATGCAATTGTATCAGCAGTAACCGGTGTAACAACTGCGCCACACACTTGTGTTACATAGGCATTGCAGACCGCAGCCCTGTATTCTGCCTATTTAGTTATTCCAGTATTTGAATACTCATGCCTATACCAGTTTCTTTGACGCTTCAGTGTGTATAGATACATTGCTAGAAACAAAATGCAACACTCTCAAAGACTGTGTTCACTGCCAGAGAGTTTGTAGTTGGTTCAAATGGCTCTGAGCGCTATGGGACTTAACATCTGTGGTCATCAGTCCCCTAGAACTTAGAACTACTTAAACCTAGCTAACGTAAGGACATCACACACATCCATGCCCGAAGCAGGATTTGAACCTGCGACCGTAGCAGTCGCGAGAGTTTGTAGTGTTATTGTTTCATTTTCCACAGTCATAGGTTATCAGATGGCGCTCAGGAGGCCTATATGTGCACCCTCTGTTGTGACTCTGCAGGCAGTAGTTGTGCTGAGTTTACAGAACAGTGTTTGCAACATTCATTCTAGTGTACAACCAATACTCGCCGACTAATACGTACACGTGTCGGACAGCTTCATCCGTTTAAAAGGGGTTACATTGTGGACACACGGGAAGCTGAATAGACGTGTCTTCAGATTGCTACACATGGCGGGCACAACGTATCGGCAGTGTGTCGCTGCTTTCAGAAGTGGTCTGTGGAACGTCACCATACCTGTAGACTAAGTTCCGGACATTCGTTCAGGATGGAGGCACGTCCAGATAGACGCAATAGGCGAGAAGCGGTGGTCCACAGGATATCATCCAGGGACAAATCCCGACACATGCTGCACCTGCTATGTCACCAGGCACCAATGGGAACCGTCTGCTTGCAGCAGCATTAAGATCACGTGTGTCAGGCTGCCGCTGACACACGGCTGGCTACTCTGGTGTCGTGAAAGAGTCGACTGGAGAGTGGAATGACACTCTGTTGTCTTCAGTATTGAGAGTAGATTCTGTCTGTATGCAAGTGATGGACATAAATATCTGTGGCGTAGACCTGGTGGGTGGCCTATCCCGCAATGCATTCGCTCGCGAAACACAGTCCCCACCACAGACTTTATAGTGAGGGGCGGCCAACAGTTAACAACTCGCGGTCACATTTAGAGTTGCTGCAGGGTCAACTAACCATGCCTCCTACATTGCACAGCCTGTCATCCCTACGCTACTGTCATTTCTTCGACTGGAAGGTGATGGGCTTTTCCAGCAGGAAAATGCACATCTATATACGGCTGTTGCCACGTAACATGCTTTTTGTGCTGTAAAGCTGCTCTGGATAGCAAGATAACCAGATTTCTCGCCAGTTGCACATGTGTGCGGGGATGATGAAGAGGGAGTGTACACTTTCTCCAGGACCCGCAAGAACCATTGCTGAACTGCAACAAAAGGCACAATATGCTTGGGACAATATATCGCAGGATGTAATATGGCCTGCCCGACTGCTACGGTCGCAGGTTCGAATCCTGCCTCGGGCATGGATGTGTGTGATGTCCTTAGGTTAGTTAGGTTTAAGTAGTTCTAAGTCTATGGGACTGATGACCTCAGATGTTAAGTACCATAGTCCTCAGAGCCATTTGAACCATTTTTTATAATATGGCACCTTAATGATTGTTTTCATGCGAAAATACACCCCTACGTTGCGGCAGATTGGGGTACACAGTGTGCTGATGAGACTTTTCGGGCCGGCCGGAGTGACTTAGCGGTTCTAGGCGCTTCAGCCTGGAACCGCGCGACCGCTACGGTCGCAGGTTCGAATCCTGCCTCGGGCATGGATGTGTGTGATGTCCTTAGGTTAGTTAGGTTTAAGTAGTTCTAAGTCTATGGGACTGATGACCTCAGATGTTAAGTGCCATAGTGCTCAGAGCCATTTGAACCATTTGAGACTTTTCGGGCGCCCTTTACTGTGACGTGCGCGTTTCATTTAGTCAGAATGCGTTATCCTATACTCCTACAACGAGGAACTACTGTCACCTTGCTTGTCAGTAAAATGACTTTTTCCTTGAGAGTGCTGCATTTTTATCCAGCAGCTTATATAGTAAAATGTCATATACGTTTGAAAAAAAAACACTTTTGTATATAATCTCTCGCTGGTGTTGTGTGGACTATCTGTTTAGCCTTAAGTTGTCTGCAGATGGCCTACAAAACCGAAAGCTGGTTCACAACGATCTATGAAATAAATATTTTTGTGGAACATCAATACTGTGTGCTTCAGTTTCTAATATGAAACTAATTTGTTTTCCGGCATAACGACACACACACCATTTTCAATACGAGATTACTAGCTTCGGTCATCACTGGCATCCTCAGGTCGTAAGCAGCTGCAGCGATTCTCTCCCACTACTGTGGAAAACGATTTATTTGACTGGCAATGTGGGAGTGAACCGTGGCATTTGCTTATTACCTGAAGATGGCCAGTGACCACCGAAACTGGTAATTTCTTATTGAAATTTGTGTGATTTTGCCATAAAATATATTATTTTCAAAACATTCAGTGGCGTCTCCAGGCCGACAGTCACATCGATCTTCCAAAAATAACGTATGTGTCATCCTGGGCCGGCCGCGGTGGTCTCGCGGTTAAGGCGCTCAGTCCGGAACCGCGCGACTGCTACGGTCGCAGGTTCGAATCCTGCCTCGGGCATGGATGTGTGTGATGTCCTTAGGTTAGTTAGGTTTAAGTAGTTCTAAGTTCTAGGGGACTGATGACCATAGATGTTAAGTCCCATAGCGCTCAGAGCCATTTGAACCATTTGCCATCCTGGAAAGGGAAACCGCTAATTGCTTTCAGTGTTAAAAAGCGGCTGTTTATAATCCCATGCTGTCGTACTTGTGTGTCAGGAATTATTTTCCAAGAATCACCAGTCAGAAATGAGAAGGACTTCAGTTATATGTGAACAGACTATAAGTGGTTCAAATGGCTCTGAGCACTATGGGACAACATCTGAGGTCGTTCCAGACTGAAGCGCCTAGAGCCGCTCGGCCATAACGGCCTGCTGAACAGACTACAGCCAGAGACATCATCAAATGAAATATTCTTGGTCTTTCTGTGGCATCAGATTCGAGTAAGAAGTCGAGATTTCGACGACTTGTTCCACCGTCAACGTCAGGCGTAACTGACTGCGGTGCTTGCCAACGTGGTTAAAGAAGGATGAGTGTGGTCTAACTTCCCATCAGCAGAGGCAGAGCACAGTCTCAGATTACGGACAGGGAGAGAACGAAATTGGACTCGTCCTTTTCAAAAGAATCACAACAGCATTCACCTTCATCAACGTAGAGAAACCGTGGATGACTTAAATCTGAATCTCTGCAAAGTAATTCTGGCGGGACGAGGTATATTACATAAACATAGCAAAAACAGCGTAGATTAAAAAATTACAAAGATTTTGTTAGGACAAGAGAAATAATAGAATTTCCTGGTGGAATGTCTAATGGCGAAGGTAAATGTATTGGGTTCTTTCCAGAACGTGTGTGGTGCAAAGCAATTGGGCAAAACAAATTCAGTGGAAAATGTCTTGCAGGCAAGTAGTGATAAAAACGGTTAAGTGCTTCGAGGAATGGCCATAACATTCAGTGTTTTTGCAAAGCTTTTGATAGTATGACTGGGTGTATGTGTAACGCCAATCACACGTTTTACGGTGCGCCCTTAAAGATTGAGCAGCAAGTTGTAAACAGCTCGCCACCTAATTGCCAGGCGGGAGCAATAGGCTCTGCCTTTTGGAGAGGAAAGTTTCAAGTTGCACATCTAACTCAGTCTCGTTCATGGGAGGTGATATACTTCGTTCGTACTTACAAAGGGTCCCAATTTATTAGGAGACTTAGGAAGATGGACAAGGGATTCCACACTAATAAAACGGATTAAGGTTTATAAGGTTTTTGCCATTGTAAATAAATCACGTTTGTTTTTCGAGGACAAAGTTGCATGTGCGCGCTGGGCGAGTAGTGAATAAGATCCTTGACTCTGTGTTTACTGTAATCTGCGGAGCGCTTGATTCCCAGTCTGTTGTGCTGTTCTGGTGCATTCTTATTAGAGGCAGAGTAGCGAGCAGTTTTAGAGAAGGAGATCTGATATTTCTGAATCTGGGAGAAATTATCTAGAATAATCTATTATGGAGATGGAAACTAGTTTATAAAGCTATTTTACTGATTTCAAAATGTTAAAGATCGGCAATCAGTCGCTGTTTCCGTTCTAGCTTTATCAGAGCAGATGCAGTTTACGGCTTTTAACTAATCTAGTAACTAGTCGAAATCTGAATCTGCTCTAATAAAGCTAGAACGGAAACGACGACTGATTTCTACTCTGTAGCATTTTGAAAGTATATCACTGCATGAAGCGCATTCTACTTTCCTAACGGAAGGTAATTTTATGATTTTATTGATTGTATTGATGAAGAAGATTTTTATAGGAATATTTCAGAGTAATCCATGCACACGCAAGAATGAAGACATGAAAATAATTAGAATCAATCATAAAAGACACTTCCTAAACCTGCAAGAAAATTACCACAAACAGAAAACCAAGGCAAGGCCTAACAATTCACTGTTTACACTAATAGATAAAATAATAGAATAACACCCCAAAAGACGATTATTATCACAATAACCATAATAATAATACCACTCAAAACCTTTTCACTCACTCGTCCATCGACCCCTTCACAGAACATTTAAACCAAAACTCAGATCATCTGATCACCAAGGCTATCAACCACTCTCTGACATTCGTATTCAACACTCAACAAATCAAACCACCACCCATCCCCCTCCAAACAACCACACACTCACATACACTAAAAAAAGAAACATGTACACACTCTTCAGCTCACTCTCTCTCTTACACACACACACACACACACACACACACACACACACACACAGATATAAACATAATGAATAGACATTAGTTTTCAACGTGTACTTCGTTGGGTTGGTGACATGTAGGTAAACAAACCAAACAGGAGGAAGCACATAATGAACTCACAATATTTAGTCGCTAAAAGCACAATGTTCGAACAAATAGCTACAACTAGTGGCAAAAGTGTGTACCACAAAGAAGAAGAAGAAAGATGGTGAACAATGTCAAAGAAAAAGTTCAGAATATAAAACTGAAGCTATGTTTCGGAAATGAAGTGGTAGTGGAACTTCCAGATGTGATGAGAGCAGACGCAGATGCCAACAGACTTTAAGTAATTACTTATTTACATAAAAACGCGATGAGAACTGTTTGTTAATCTAAAAATAGCAGAAATTAGATGCCTTAGAGTAAGAAAAAGCGAAACGCGTCTGGAAAAAATAAATTAAGTTGCAGCAAGAAAAAGCGGTTTTATTTACGAAGCAAGTATTCATGAAATGTTTGTTTGTCAGCACTATGAGTTGAAGAAAATATTTGTCTTTTAGATAAGTAATAATATTCATGTTTGTGTTCATTTGATCTCTCTGTTTTCATTTTGTCACAAATAACGCAACTGGTTTAAATGTCTGTAATTTTTGTAATGAGTACATTTCGTAGTTGTTAGAGTCTTATTATCCTGTACGGTCTTTTTTTGCAATAATCAGAGTTTAAATATTCAAGAGCGCTTTCCTTTAAAGTAAAACTCTCCTCCATCATTCATAGTAAAGTTTTGAATATTTTGTCGTGAAAATTTTGTTTCTGAAAAGCAAAGAAAAATTTAGATTATTTTTTCTTAGCTACTGCATTCTGCTAGTTTCAATTTGCTTTGAGAACACCGGTACACCAGACATAAAGTACCATCCTGAGCAAGAGGTAAGTTACTTTTCTTCCTAGAGAGATCTCACTTTATGTTCTTGTGAGCAAGCACTACGTCGTCAGAATTTTCGGGGTTGGCACTAAGTAAGCAAAATAATTTATAGTGAACAGTGAAGGTAATATCAAACAGTTATTTTCTTCCGTGTTGAGCAATATTTTATTTCGTGAATATTTCGAGTCAGACATTGCACTCCGTATTACGTAACTTTCATAATATACTTCAGTATCGAGTGTCATTTAAATAGTTTTCACTGACGACATAACGATTTTCTTTTGGCATTTAATTAGATTCATTGAAATTATTTGGAATTCAGTATTTTATTAAGATTTAAGTTTTATTTGACAACATTGTTCACATGCGCAACACAGGGCCAATCAGAATTCGAATACGATATCCATTGCGCACGTCACACGTGGAGAAAGTTTTTGAAAAAAGAATATTCCATATT
This sequence comes from Schistocerca serialis cubense, assembly GCF_023864345.2. NCBI lineage: Eukaryota > Metazoa > Arthropoda > Insecta > Orthoptera > Acrididae > Schistocerca > Schistocerca serialis. The sequence goes on from NC_064644.1 coordinate 212,511,795, forward strand.
TCACATAGAGATAAATTACATGGAAAGCTTACGGATTTAACAGTGAGATACTGTATATTCTGTATATTATAATATAATTCGTAAACATATAGCCGAGGCCATCCTTCATTTACGTACAGGGAAAGCAAGAAGGGGCTTAAAACATCAATCTAGGCCTGCGCTGTGATAGTGCCGCGCAAAATAACAAGGGGTGCAAGCCCCCTCCATGAAAAACACGAGCACACCATAACACCACCCCCTCCGAATTTTACTGTTGGCACTACACACGCTGGCAGATAACGTTCACCGGGCATTCGCCATGTCCACACCCTGGCATCGGATCGCCACATTGTGTACCGTGATTCGTCACCCCACACAACGTTTTTACACCGTTCAATTGCCCAATGTTTACGCTCCTTACACCAAACGAGGCGTCGTTTGACATTTGCCGGCGTGATGTGTGACTTATGAGCAGCCGCTTGACCATGAAATCCAAGTTTTCTCACTTCCCGCATAACTGTGATAGAATTAGCACTGGATCCTGATGAAGTTTGGAATTCCTATGTGATAGACTGGATAGATGTCTACCTATTACACATTACGACCCTCTTCAACTGTCGGCGGTCTCTGTCGGTCAACAGACAAGGCCATCCTGAACGTTTTTATGCTGTACGTGTCCCTTCTCGTTTCCACTTCACTATCACATCGGAAACAGTGGACGTAGGGATGTTTAGGAGTGTGGAAATCTCGCGTACAGACGTATGGCACAACTGACAACCAGTCACCTGACCACGTTCGAAGTCCATGAGTTCCGCAGAGCGCCCCATTCTGCTCTCTCACGATGTCTAATGACTATTGAGGTCGCTGATATGGAGTACCTGGCAGTAGGTGGCAGCACAATGCACCTAATATGAAAAACTTATGTTTTTGGGGGTGTCCGGATACTTTTGATCACATAGTGAATTTAGATCGCCGCTCCTGACCAGAGGGCTTAGTCTCTGTTACTAGTTCAGTCTCAGTCAACAGCGCAGTCTCTCAGTCACTGGCACACTAATTCGCATTATAGTTTGGCATCTGTCATTCATCGCGTAATGGGACTTGTAATTCAACAACAGTGAGGCTAACGTGGAATAATGTTGAAGAGCTTGTACCACAACACATTACTCTTAAAGTTAAGTAGCTTCCTGTTCATGTTAATCAAGAACCCTGTGTGCAGTTGTGTTGTAGAAAGGGTATTCCGGCCACCAAACAACATCCTCTCCCTTATTTCTATGATGCAAGACTCTGCAGTGTCGACGAGGACGCTACAGTGGCAAAGAAGATACAACAAATTCATCATCGGAGTTCATATTTTGAGTGCAGCGTAGTAGCAACTGAACTACAGGTAAGTTTACAGGATGGGAATGTGAGAAAGCACTTCGAGGAGGCACTACCAAGAGGTAGGTATTCTTTGAAACTGAGTAATGCATCCCTGTTAGACTTCCGCTGCCTGATACTGGCAGTTTGTACGTAGTACGTTGTTGGTTGGGGTTTGGGAAGTTATTTGCTCTGTGTGTAAACCGATGTATTTTGTTCCAATTACCACCAAAAAGGCTAAATACAATTATCTTCATACACGAGAGGAATTAACGATGTTCCAAATTGCAAGATCAGTATTGCTTCGCGTATTCCTTCCTTTCTCTGATACCCAAACTGATCTTCCTGGAAATGTGACTGTACCAGTTTTTCCATTCACCAGTAAATAAATCTTGTCAATATTTTGCAGCCATGGCTAATCAAACTTTTGTTCGCACAAGTCAAGACCTGCCTCCTTTGGAATTAGAATCATTACATTTTTCCTTGTACACCAGGTGGAATAATTCTGTCGTGGCTGGCTCTCCCAAGACTCTCAGTTGTTGTGAATGTGGCCCACCCCGAAGGCGTTGTTTCGACTTAGGCCCTGCAGTGCATTTCAGTGCTTTCACTGCGTCTCGCAGTATCATATCTCCCAATTCACCTTCACCTACTTCCTGTTCTCTTTCTACAATATTGTCCTCAAGTTCGTTTCTCTTATAATTTTTGCTTACTTTACCAAAAATAATTCAATTAAAGACTCCTTAAATCTTAAAACAGGGCTCCTACTTCTTGCTACGTATTTACACAAGCAATTAGGTGCACTTGAGAAGCGGTGCCGAGCATCAGTGACTTGCGAGAGATAACACACACCCTCTGAAAGATTACGTCAGAAGCGTTGCTTTCATAACAAGTTATCATATTAGCAACTAACACTGCACCATTATCAAGCATACATAACGTACGCGTAATGCTGAACGAGACAACTGATAAGTTCACACTCAGCATGTTCCCAAAGATAAGCAAATGCGCGACAAGGACAAAACCCTTCTCGCACACCTCTTGAATCATTTTCTGGAAATCGTTAGTAAACGTGACGTTGGACACTAGTTTTAAGCGTTTTGTGTGAAAAAATATGGATGCGTTGTCATATAGTTCCATTCCGAACTCCACTTTTTCGTCAATCTACATCTAATCCACTGCTGCAGACCAAAGACTCTTTATTCATCATACACTAAATTTTCTAGCAGTAAAAGTTGGTTGTGATGTAGCATAAAAGGCACTTCTGGCTATATCACAAAATTAATATAATATCCGTCTCTTTTTACATTTGTAAGGTTACCAGTTTATTTTTTGATATTCATTGAAAGTGATGTGAGCTCTATTTTTATTCGATGTGTCATACTTCATGTCTGTACTCTGGACACAATTCAAACAGAAGTGTTCAATAGTCGATATGTTACTCCACAGAAGTTTTAAGTGCAAGCAACGTGATCTATGAAACTTTCTGACAGATTAAAACTGAGTGCCAGACCGAGACTCTAGCTCGTGACCTTGCACTTTCCCGCGAAAGATAAAGGTCCTGAGTTCGAGTCTCTGTCGGGCACACTTTTTTAATGTACCAGATAGTTTCATATCAGCCCACATTCCACTGCACATTGTCATTGCCGATAGCATTCACTGAGAAGTTCAGTGAGGGAAGTCGCGTGTTGGTTCCGCTACTGATTGGTCTGAAAACAGCTAGCAGAACACAGAGATACAAATGGAGCGGATGTTGAATTTTGGCAATATGATTTTGCAAAGATTGATTTGAGAAGTGTGAAGATATTCGGGTAATGTTGTCGCTGCACTGCTTCTTTGTGCGTAATTTTATTATACGTTAAGAAAAGGAAAGTTTTAGAGGGATTTTTCGTTGTTGTCTCGGGCTAGTTAGTTTGATTGTTCATACATGATTAAACAAACTCCTCATATAGCTTGCACTCAGAGACGTTGATGCACCACTCACTTACCATTTCAGTAACTAATCTCATAGCAGAGTGCTATTTTTTTTAATAAGAAGTACATTTTTTTGTAAAAATGGTCGTCATTTTTGAGCAAACAGAGCTTCGCAATACAGTTTTTGAACTCTAGTCTCTTTCAATAATTTAGTAAGTCGAGTTTTTACCACCGTCTCACGGAGTTTTATTCACTAATCGTGTGTCGCTGCATTGCACTGAGGTGGAACATTGACACTCTAAGTAAAGCTTAAGCCGTTTAGCATAGCTCCACGTCCATGCACTGCACTCGTGCAAGGCCTTTTGTTTAGCTGGTTTGATGATGCGCTGTATTTTGATGTTCATCACTTCCAAACAGTACCAAGTTTCCGTTGAGACAAGGTGAGATATGAAAATTTGTTAGGACCAGTTTAAAGTTGTAGTTAGGACACAGAAAAAGCACTGACAATCAAGCACTGAATTTCAGAATCATTATCAGATTCAGTTAAGCAAAGATTAGTTCAGATTTCATTTACTTTATCAGACTGTCTAATTCTTATAGTGTTGTGTTACATTCGCATGTGTGTCATTTAATCTTTAGAATTTTGTTTAGTCAGCTTGCATATGTAAATTCACATGGAATTTTCACATAAGCATTTTGGTCAGTAATTCTTTCAATATTCTATTTGGAGTTTTATGTAGAACTTTTATTGTGTTAGCTATGTGTGTTGGAGCTGCAAGTCACATACTGTGACGTCACGCATTGTAGCACTGTTCAGTGCATCGCACAATACAGAATTTCTTAAGTTTCTTTAGCATATTGTTTTGAATTTTCTAATTCTTTTGGTAAACATTAATTCAGATACAGCCATACAATATTAAATAGACTTTGGCGACTCATTTCATTAGATAGCGTTTACGTAACCACATGAATTGCATTGTTCAGGATTACAACACAGACATACACGAAAGTTAAAGAATACGAAACCAGTTCAGTTTAGTTCAGTTCATAACAAAAAAACTCAAATTACATAGTTTCGCATTTGGTTTCCGCGTTAGAAATTATCTCCAATATTATTAACATTTCATCAAAGTGAAAATTACCACTTATTCTTAGTGACGTACTAGGTATTTTCCAAGAACAAATATCATGCATCGATAACGCTGCTGGACTTGTTATTTAGAAGCAACTGCGGTATCTGAGCCAAAGTAGAAGCTCAAAATACGTCGATATAGGTAACATTATGCGTATACAAGAGGAGTTTTAATTACTATTAATTAATCGAAAAATCGACAAAATTGCATCTATAACTATTAATAAAAAGCTGTGGCCTGGTTCATGAACTTGATAATCAGCAGAATGTTACTTCCGAAAATTTAATAAAGTAGGCGGTGTTGGTGGAGAGCTCTTAGGCATGTTCTTGGTATCTTACCTTTCTTTGCAGTGTTTACTTCTTTGTATTGCTCCATATCTGGTTAGTGTGCATATGCAATGCACAATTTTCCTGAATATGCAATGCGGTATTTTACTGGTAACCATTGGGTAACGATGAAGCTTGCAGCCTTCTGTATTCTCACAGTGCTGTTATCAGCGTCTTTCTTCCTAAATATTATATAGTTCTTTATATTTCCAACCGACACTAAGTCTACTAGGCCGACTGTTTCACACGAAAAGGCTGTGTCTTCTTTCGTGTTTCTAGTAATTTATACCAACCTTCTGGTGTATATACAACAGGAATTTTTATTTCCTTGTTTTCTATAACAGCGAAGTCACGTCACAAGATAAGAATGTATGCCGAGGTATAGGAAATTTATGTCCCACTGCATGAAGTAATTTGCATACATCAACAACATAGTACCAGAAGGATACCAAAGTCACATTTTTATTTTGGCTTCCACATCAGCATGACCAAGTGATCAAGTGTTTGGCTTCTTTTGACCCATCTAATATTTGAGGCATGCATATAACCTTGATAATACTCCCTGTGATCCACATCCAGCAGTACCCTCTGACCACAAATGCAGGTGGGATTCTCTTTTAGAGTCATGGACTCCAAGGTTTTGCGTCCACAATCGCCTGGAATAAAACGGGACACTGGCATGCATGTGGGAAAGTGGTAGGCTTTGCTACTTATCAAATACTGTTGTGAAAAGTGTTTCACTTCCAGCAGCGTTATCAATACCATTTTTCTTTTGTGTTTGGGCTTGTTCAGCTTTCTGAAGAAGCAGCTCTTTGTCTCTTAAAATGCTCCTTTGCTGTATTTCTGATTTAGTTCTTCCTGGAGACATTTCTAGCCAGTCACATAGCTGGGTTCGTCAAAGCGTAAATTACATACAGTTCTGAATGTGTATGTGAAGAAGTTGAATGTTGAGCGGTCTTGTGCACTATCAGCTCAACTATCCATACGTAAGTCATACAGCTTCCTTTCAGAGAGTTACGCAGACATGTATTTTCTATTAGGATTATGTCTCCTTCTGTAATGAATACTGTAGTCTGGTATTCTGTTAATGAAATCTAAGTATGTTTATAAATATCTGAGTATTACAAGTTGTAAGTATGTTATACCTACCTTATATTTAATATTTTCCTTTGATTCATTACCGGACTCTGTACAGTCACGCAAATTACTAAAGGTTTCAACAGAGCAGTTATCATCATCACCTTCAACAATAATTGCATATATGTTGAAACTGTTAACATGTTATTCATATGTTTATCCAATCAACAAAATATTTCAATATTTTAAATCCAGTGTAAGTCAGGCTTTCTTGCAGCAGAAAATCTCTTCTTTTGTTTGGCCATTTCCTAAAGATTGTCAGGTTATTGCACTAGAGAATTATTTGTTACAAGTGCACATTACCAGTAATGGCATTTTTCTTAGATGTTTATTATCAGGTTCATGCATAAGGGTACAGAATTTGCCTTGACAAAATCCGATCCTAAATTTATAATCTACTAGTAACATACATTCATTAGATACAGACATTTACCACATCATTCTACTATTATTTTGGCATTTTTGTAATGATTTTGGTTTTTGTATGTTTTAGGCATTCCATCCTCTTGTCAGCTTGGGTCACTCAAATTATTATAAGTATGATCTGCCTGTGAACAGAATTAGCAATCTGCTAAGGACTCCTGAATTAGATTTTGAGTCACTAACTCTTGCTTAAAATTGATCTTCACTAAGATTTGAAACTGTATAATTGTCATACTGATGGGAGTGACAGTTGTGGACTGTATTCATAGTTTCAAATGACACTGTCTATATTCAGTCGGGAGTAGTGCTGTGGCGGGAACATCGATGGCGACGAAAGTGAAGTGGAACAGATATTTTATTTTTTGCTTGACGTTCATAACAAGAATGAAACTTTATGCACAAGTTTCTGCTTGTTATTCATAATTTTAAAATCAGCTCAGACATCATGAAGCCATGTATCTGCAACTCTGTACAAAACTACAAGACAAATGTAAGTATATACAGCGGATTTGTGGATTTGACAAACTGCTAATGGGAGTTCTAATTTTATTCGAGAAATCAAACTTTGGTGGATATCAATGTATCGTTGTTTTGAATCATCAGTCTTCTGACTGGTCTGATGCGGCCCGCCGCGAATTCCTCTCCTGTGCCGATCTCTTTATCTAAGACTAGCACATGCAACCTACGTTCTCAATTATTTGCTGGATGTATTCCAGTGTCTGTCTTCTTCTGCAATTTTTACCCTCTACAGCTCTCTCTAGTACAATGGAGGTTATTGCCGTGATTCCTTAACAGATGTCCTACCATCCTTTCCTTTCTTAATGGTGTTTTCCATATACCCCTTTCCTCGCCGATTCTGCCGAAAACCACCTCATTCCTTACCTTATCAGTCCACCTAATTTTTAATATTCTTCTGAAGCACATCTCAGATGCTTCTATTCTCTTCCGTTTCTGTTTTCCCACTGTCTCGCTGCCATCCAATGCTGTGCTACAGACGTACATTTCCAGAAATTTCTTCCTGAAGTTATGACCTATGTTTGATACTATCAGACTTCTCTTGGTCAGGAATGTCCTTTCTGCCAGTGCGGCCGGCCGCAGTGGCCGTGCGGTTCTAGGCGCTACAGTCTGGAACCGCTCGACCGCTACGGTCGCAGGTTCGAATCCTGCCTCGGGCATGGATGTATGTGATTTACTTAGGTTAGTTAGGTTTAAGTAGTTCTAAGTTCTAGGGGACTGATGACCTCAGAAGTCCCATAGTGCTCAGAGCCATTTGAACCATTTTTTCTGCCAGTGCTAGTCTGTTTTTTATGTCCTCCTAGCTCCCTCCATCATGGATTATTTTGCTGCCTATGTACCAGAATCCCTTAACTTCATCTACTTTGTGATCACCAATTATGATGTTAAGTTTCCCGCTGTTGTCATGCCTGTTACTTCTCATTACCTTCGTCTTTCCTCGATTTACTTGCAATCCATATTGTGAAATCATTAGACTTCATTCCATTCAACAGAGCTTGTAAACCTTCACTTTCACTGAGGATAGCAATGTCATCAGCGAATCTTAACATTGATATCCTTTCCCCTTCATTTTTAATCCCACTCTTGAACAGCAGGGGTGAAGGACTACATCCCTGTGTTACACCCTGTGTAATCTGAGCACTTCGTTTTTGGTCTTCCAGTCGTATTGTGCCCTCTTGATTCTTGTACATACTGTACATTATCCATCTTTCCATATAACTTAATCCTATTTTTCTCGGAATTTAGAACATCTTGCACCATTTTACATTTTCGAACTTTTTTTATGAGTGCTCATATCCGATGAAAGTGTCTGGTGTTTTCTTCTGTTTGCTTCCATTATCCTTTCCTGAAGCCAAACTGATTGTCATCCAACAAATTCTCAATTTCGTTTTCTATTCTTGTGTATTATATTATTATTGTCAAAAACTTGGATGCATTAGCTGTTATGCTGGTTGTGCGACAATTCTCGCACTTGTCGGTGTACAGAAATGTTAAATAAAAATTTTGCACCTCAGAATACAATCGGTACTAATGTGACCAATTAAATCAGCTTAAAATGTGAATAAAATTAGCCCCATCGCCGAATATGTAAAGGATTGGAGTTGTAATTTCTGGAACAAATAGAATGGCCGCCAGGGAGCATTCGTGTTGTTAGTCTTAGTGGTTTTACCAAGCCTGGAGACTATAAGATGCGTGGACAGCGTCAGACGTTGAGAGATCATTGAAGTACATGGAGATGTCACGTAAGCGTGTGAGACAGCGTTATCATCACGTTGGGGTAGTTTGAAACGGGGCGTCACTATAGGTCTCCAAATGGCGAACTGCTGTATCCAGTTTCGTGGGGCATTCAGATGTGAGAGTGGCGCGATGTTGGACAACATGCAAGCGTGAGGGCAGACATATTCGTCGTCGTGGTTCCAATGTACCACTTCTGTCCACCACAAAGAAAGATTGCCGTACGAACTGTAAGTAGGCTGTTTCTGTTTTCTTATTGGTAACGCCACGTAGCGCTCTGTATGAAAATCACTGGCTGTGCTGTGTGCAGTCTGTGGCTAGTTTGCATTGTTGTCTGCCATTGTAGTGTTGGACAGCGGCAGCTGGATGTGAACAGCGCGTAGCGTTGCGCAGTTGGAGGTGAGCCGCCAGCGGTGGTGGATGTGGGGAGAGAAATGGCGGAGTTTTGAAATTTGTAAGACTGGATGTCATGAACTGCTATGTATATTATGATTTTTCAGCACTATTAAGGTAAATACATTGTTTGTTCTCTATTAAAATCTTTCGTTTGCTAACTATGCCTATCAGTAGTTAGTGCCTTCCGTAGTTTGAATCTTGTATTTAGCTGGCAGTAGTGGCGCTTGCTGTATTGCAATAGTTGGAGTAACGAAGATTTTTGTGAGGTAAGTGATTTGTGAAAGGTATAGGTTAATGTTAGTCAGGGCCATTCTTTTGTAGGGATTTTTGAAAGTCGGATTGCGTTGCGCTAAAAATATTGTGTGTCAGTTTAAGCACAGTCATGTATAAATTTTTCTAAGGGGACGTTTCATAGTACACAAAGCAAATTTGCACTGCTTCACATCTCCGCCTGCAATCCGAGAACAATTAATCCACTTCGCCGGCCGCGGTGGTCTCGCGGTTCTAGGCGCTCAGTCCGGAACCGCGCGACCGCTACGGTCGCAGGTTCGAATCCTGCGTCGGGCATGGATGTGTGTGATGTCCTTACGTTAGTTAGGTTTAGGTAGTTCTAAGTTCTAGGGGACTGATGACCATAGATGTTAAGTCCCATAGTGCTCAGAGCCATTTGAACCAGCCAATTAATCCACTTCCTGCTACACTGTGAGTCATCCCGCACCATTGGTTGGAGACTAGAACACCGGAACTAGGGAATTACCGTCCCATGCGCGGTCTGCCATTATCACCGCAAAACAAACGTCAACATTTCGAGTGGTAGTGGTGGCGTGAAAGGCTGCCATGGTCTACTCGTGAAGGGCATCGCACTGTTTTCACCATTGAATCACGGTTCTGCACTAACCTGGATGACAGTCGTCGGCGCATATGGGAGTGAACTGGGAGACGTCCCATTCTTCCAGTGTTTCCGAGAGTCACAGCGGTGTTACTCCTGAGGAGAGACATGGAGTGCGACTGTAGGTCACGGCTGGTAGTCAATGAGGGAACTCTAACGGTACAGCAGGCAGTATGAGTCCTCATGTGTTGCCATTCATGTGAAAGTATCGCTGTGTCTCTTTTACACAGGAAAATGCTCATCCACACTGCATGCGTCTATGAACTATACGTTGTGTCGAGTTACTCCTGTATGCAGTAAGATACCCCGGTCTGTCCTAGACAGAATGTATGTGGGACCAGCACGGACGTCAACTCTCTCCCATTTCCAGTTAACACAGTTGTGGACCAGCTCAAGAGAAGATTCAACGGCTTTATGAAACTATTCCCAAACGAATCAGTGTATCTCTCCAGACCAAAGGGGTGCATTATCTTAGTGGTAAGTGGTCCCATACCGTGCAGTTTTTTTTAATTTGGCTCTATGTTGTAATCACTGAAATAACATCACATACAATCTCAACCTTTGAAGTTTCATTTTTTTTTTCCTGATCCGGGTGTTCACTTTTTGTCTGGGAGTTTATTTTCACTTCATGAAGAGACCTGATGTCACGGGTGGGAAATTTATGAACTCCATCGTCGACTGTTCTGTGAGATCATACTTAATCACAAAAAGGGACTTTCGGGATCAACCTCCCCATCGAGTATAATGTGCAATAGCCGGCTGCAGTAATGATGTGGAGCAACAGATCGTAATTGATCGGTGATATTACTATTATTTTGTAATATTTAAATGAGAATTCGTTTACAGCTGTGTGGGAGATGCTCTTGATCTCTAGTCTGAAATGCTAAAAGACGTAACTATTTTATCGGTCTTCTCTGTAAGGCCTCTCCTAATCACCTACTCATTTAGGTGCACACGTCTGCCTTGCTCGTGTACGGAGTCACTACAGGTGCATATGATGCTCTATACCCCTTAACGGCCATGCAAACAAGATAGAAACCTTGTAAAACTCTTGTCATATAGTGAGGTCTACTCTCAACTCATTGCCACATACCACACATTTCTATCCACTTGTTTCTCATATGCATAATTGTCGTAATAACATACCCTGCACCAACTGAAACGTGACAGTATAACAAATCCCTTACCATAAGACCTATCGCTCTGTCCCTTTGAATTCAGTTGCTTGGTGCCATAGTGTTCCCTTTCGCATCGTTTAAACATGGTACCAGTTGCTTTGTTTACAGATCATTTCATCACTCACAAATGAGTGAGCTTGGTGTAGTAATGCTTTTCCCGGTCAATAAATAAGTTTCTATATACACCTTCAATTACTCCTCGGAAGTATGGTACACGTTCTCCGACATTTGGATTATTTCGGACTACTCGTGCTGAATGTTGGTATTTTGGGACAGGCAACTAAGTGTGCCACTTAAGCCGAAATTTGAATAAAACTTTTGTTTTCTTGAAATAAGATATTACCGCATAAAACGTTTACTTGAACATTTGTTTTTGTACAAATGGTGAAATAAATATTTCTAAGTGAAGCAACACACAGCAAGAAGTGATTCTCTTAGAGAATTAGTAGACAGTATGGAGCTTGATATTTTGTTTTAGTGCATAAGCTTATTTCTGCTTTATTGCCTTCATCAGTACGCGTCCTGACGGTTTTGACGGACATATGTCAACTTTGACTGAACTATTACTGCTGTCCGTAGTAAACAACTTGATGTCAAATGTTAATTTCAACGACTGCAAAAATAATAAAAAAAGTATTATACGGGCAACATCAAATCATCGAAAAACTTTAAAACATTACCACATAGAAATATTATGGACAGCAGTAATAGTTTACTCAAAGTTGACATACGTCCGTCTACGTCAGGTCACGTACTCTAAAGACAATAAAGCCGCAATAAGCTTACATACCACATAAAAACATCAAGCAGCATACTGTCTACCAATTCTTTGAATGATGTCCAACTGCAGTAATATGTGCTGCAGGCTCGATAGTAAAAAAAGAGATTTTCTAAGACTTACAGTTCGAGATGTTAAGAAAAGTTTCGAGCAGTATGGGTAGTAAAACGAAACAAAGTTCTTAAAATAAAAATGTGTTTTTGTTGTTCACAAACAAATTAATCTGTTTATATATAAAATGCACACTAGTAAAAAAACTGTTGGTTAAAAACCTTTAAATTTGTGGTCTATTGAATCTAACAACGAATTAAACCTGTGAGCTGAGGTCTTCTTTAAGAGAATTCTGGGTGCTTCGTCATAAAATTTTGATAGAAATCTTTACCTACTAATTTCTTTTCTCTGTTTAATCTGTGAGGCACTTTCAAATTTTCTACCAAATTGTAAACCGACATTTGAAACTCAATCTTAGCTAACAGCATTAACCTGGACTCTAAATGTCTCATGTGAGCTAAAAGAATTTCTTCGCAATTTTCTTAAAATATTGGTTTGAAAAATCCCATCTGAGATTTCATAAATGTCTGGTGATTACCTACAGTTATTTTAATCTCCTTCGCAGTGCAGCTCTAAGAATAGTAAAACGTCTGGCAGCAGTCCTTTTGATTATTTCGCTTGCTTCACTGCAATATGCAGTGGGAATATCACAAGAAGAAAGAACAATGAGACGTCAACATTTGTTGCTTTTCTGCAGTTTTTTCGTAGCTCAGCGAAAACTTTGTCCCGAAATCTTAATAAAATGAAAGTGCTCATCCACACAAATGCGCCGATCCTACTGCTTCATACAGATATCCAAATTTATAAACCCCTTTCAAGTTTTGAGTGGGACAATAACGTTTTTTTCTAGAAATACTTCTATGTTAGCAATAGCTACTTTTTTATTCCCCCTGTGTATTCTCCATACTCTGTCGATCTGTCTGTTTTTGTATTCCGTTCTAGCTACAGTTAGTACCATTTCAAGATTTGTGGCTGTAGAATTACATTAATTTATTGTGTGGTTTAATTCTATCATGATATATCCATACAGATTCTTTTAATATTTGTACCAAGTTATTGGTTGTATTGTTCGAAAACCCCAAGTTGAATAATAGGCTAAAAATTAAATAAGAAAGCTACAGGCTTAGCTTACGAAGCAAAATTATTATCACTATGGTCATTTATGCTGCAGTCTGATGTCAAAACCTATAGTAGTTCCCACAGGAATGTAACCATGTCGAGCCACGTCATCAAGTTTAGTTGTTGCTACGGCCAGAATCATCGCGTATTTTGTCGAGTATCTCTTCTCTATTGGCCAAAATTAAACAAAACAACTCCAGTTATTACCCTTCTCCTTGAAAGTAGGTATGAAATGGACCTTAATTTGTCCTAGATTTGTTATGGTTTCATTCCTTTGTTGGGACAGTGTTGTCTTAAGATGGAAGGAGAAACTGGGTGCGTCACCCGTCTGCAAATCGTGTACTTCTATGCTCCAGAAGACACCGTATGTGGATGTGGATAGTTCATTTTAATGGTTTGTGTGCTATGTTTTTGAGGCGAAAAGTTTTATACCGCATTCATACTAGTTGGAGAAACAGACAACTGGTCTTTTTTTCGGATTCGATTTACATCGGCACCTCTTCTCTATCTCGCTAGCCATGTCTCCAATTGTTGTACCGTTCGAGATGCTAAAAATAAAGTGAAAAAATATGAGTTTGTATATGTCTCGTCAAGGGACAAGATATTGTTATACATGGAATGTATTCTCAGTTACGAATATGGACAACCATCAGCTGTGTAATGGAATGACGACAATGAAAACTTGCACTGGACCGGGACTCGAACACGAATTTCCCGCTTGCTAGACTCAAATTCCAAATGTCATCAGCCTTGTGTCCACAACCATACATGTCTGAAGGAACACTGTATTGTAATTTAGAATAACACGGGCACTGTAATATCGTATGGTATCGTATCGTACAATATTGTTAGGCTACTGTTCAAGAACAGAAATAAAATTACGATTCTTTTAAAAAGCTTTATTGTATCCAAAGCCTGACATATACCACTTAGCAGCAACCTGCCAAATTCGACGCATTACTGTTGAAGTGCATTGTAATGTGTTTCATCTATCGTGTTTCATCTATCGCTTGTAAACATTGGGCCCCATCAGTTTCTCGATGTTGTAGTTGTTGATGCAGCTCTCCATGCTACTCTATCCTGTGCAAGCTTCTTCGTCTCCCAGTACTTACTGCAACCTGCATCCTTCTGAATCTGCTTAGTGTATTCATCTCTTGGTCTCCCTCTACGATTTTTACCCTCTACGCTACCCTCCAATGCTAAATTTGTGATCCCTTGATGCCTCAGAACATGTCCTACCAACCGGTCCCTTCTTCTTGTCAAGTTGTGCCACAAACTCCTCTTCTCCCCAATTCTATTCAATACCTCCTCATTAGTTATGTGATCTACCCCTCTAATCTTCAGCATTCTTCTGTAGCACCACATTTCGAAAGCTTCTATTCTCTTCTTGTCCAAAATATTTATCGACCATGTTTCACTTCCATACATGGCTACACTCCATACAAATACTTTCAGAAACGACTTCCTGACACTTAACTCTATACTCGATGTTAACAAATTTCTCTTCTTCAGAAACGCCTTCTTTGCCATTGCCATCTACATTTTATATCCTCTCTACTTCTACCATCATCAGTTATTTTTCTCCTCAAATAGCAAAACTTCTTTACTACTTTAAGTGTCTCGTTTCCTAATCTAATTCCCTCAGCATCACCCGACTTAATTCGACTACATTCCATTATCCTCGTTTTGCTTTTGTTGGTGTTCATCTTATATCCTCCCTTCAAGACACTATCCATTTCGTTCAACTGCTCTTCCAAGTCCTTTGCTGTCTCTGACAGAATTACGTCATCGGCGAACCTCAAAGTTCTTATTTCTTCTCCATGGATTTTAATTCCTACTCCAAATTTTTCTTTTGTTTCCTTTATTGCTTGCTCAATATGCAGATTGAATAACATTGGGGATAGGCTACAACCCTGTCTCACTCCCTTCCCAACCACTGCTTCCCTTTCATGCCCCTCGACTCTTATAACTGCCATCTTGTTTCTGTACAAATTGTAAATAGCCTTTCGCTCCCTGTAGTTTACCCCTGCCACTTTCAGAATTTGAAAGAGAGTATTCCAGTCAACATTGTCAAAAGCTTTCTCTAAGTCTACAAATGCTAGAAACGTAGGTTTGCCTTTCCTTAATCTATTTTCTAAGATAAGTCGTAGGGTCAGTATTGCCTCAGGTGTTCCAACATTTCTACGGAATCGAAACTGATCTTCCCCGAGGTCAGCTTCTACCAGTTTTTCCATTCGTCTGTAAAGAATTCATGTTAGTGTTTTGAAGCCGTGGCTTATTAAACTGATAGTTCTGTAATTTTCACATGTGTCAACGCTTGCTTTCTTTGGGATTGGAATTATTATATTCTTCTTGAAGTCTGAGGGTATTTCGCATGTCTCATACATCTTGCTCACTAGATGGTAGAGTTTTGTTAGGCCTGGCTCTTCCAAGGCTGTCATTAGTCCTAATGGAATGTTGTCTGCTCTTGGGGCCTTGTTTCGACTTAGGTCTTTCAGTGTTCTGTCAAACTCTTCACGCAGTAGCTTATTTGCCACAAATATCTATGCCTACTCGTATTATGTGTGCTGTACAATCACATGTTCAACACTCAAGTAACGTTTGAACACAGTGGTTTACATTTACGTCGTAAATGAAATGTACAATCAAATGCGCCAGTTCTTAATAGCAGAAACAGGCACATATGATATTTCACTATTACAGCGCCATCTACCACGAATGGGACACAATCGTTTGAGGAACCCGTACACATTTTTTTGCGTACAATCTGAACATCAAAATGGTTCAAATGGCTCTGAGCACTATGGGACTTAACTTCTGAGGTCATCAGTTCCCTAGAACTTAGAACTACTTAAACCTAACTAACCTAAGGACATTACACACATCCATGCCAGAGGCAGGATTCGAACCTGCGACGGTCGCGGTCGCACGGTTCCATACTGAAGCGCCTTGAACCGCTCGGCCACACTGGCCGGCAATCTGAATATCCTTAAAATCCATTTCAAAATACAAAGTTGACCCCACCCACGCAGCAGGGGTAGTTAGAAGATGGCCAGTTGTTGCACGGACAGAGACCCCGTTTACTAGCATCAACTTTTCACCTACAACGTTTTTTATCGTACGATGTGTCGTTTCCGAGTTATTTAGTTGTCTCAAGTTAAAACAGATGCTCGTATAAAGTTTCTCCAAACTTCCTGTACGGCAAATCTTATTTCAAATTTGTGTATCTCACTCCAATAGGTTTGGCTGTCAAATTTTATTTTGCTTCCGAGAATTCCTTCTATAAATTCTACGTCCCAGCGTCTTATACACCATCAGCATGTGCTGCTTGCTACTTCTCATCATTGCATTGAAAGTTAGTGAGTGTAGTGTAATAATGTGAACTTTTTTTAAATTTTCAGAAGTTTAGGAGGGCCGCGTATATTTTTATTTGTTCATACGTTCCCACCAAGTCGTTGTTTTTCTACTATTTTGATGCTGCCCTCAAGCATTTCATGTAATGCTGGCCTTCTCAGAGCAGCACTCAGCCATTTGTGTAATATATTCCAGGCTCTGCCTTTCCCTACAACATTCGTCTTCTAGAGTTCTCTCTAATATCGTTGTAGCTATTCTCTGTTATCTGAAAAAAGAATTCCTATCACCCTGAACATACCTTTAGTGTGTTCCACATATTTCTTTGCGTGACTTATTCTATGTAGAACATCCCACTTTTTTTATCTTATTGGTTAACTTCATTTTCAGCATCCTTGTGTAACACCAAATCTCAAACGCTACGATTCTCTTCCTTTTAGGTTTTCTAATAGTTCATGATCACTTTCATACAGCGATGTACTTCATCCGTAATTTCTCAGAAATTTTTTTCTCACATTAAGAATAGTTCTCGATACTTGTTGACGTCTTTTAGCATGGAATGTGACCGATGTTATTTATGTTGTACGTGAGGACTTAGTGGAAATTATTGACTGCAATCTCAGGCTTTTCGCAGATGGAGCAGTTGTCTATAAGGACATTGTGTCGGCCTAAGTTGCTGTAGCATTCAGTCAGATCTAGACACCACGAGTCCTGTACAAAGAATGGCAGTTTTCCTTAATGTACAAGAATGCGTAGTTGTTCACCTCACGTAAAGTGAAAAGTGTGACGTACTCCGACTAGAGGATTATTGAGTCTCATCTAGAGTCAGTAGTCTCATACACATGTTTGGAAGTAACTAATGTAGAAATACACAGACTGACAAAAATGTGAAACACCCAGAAGACATGATGGGCGGTCACAATAACTTCATACATGTTCACACCGTCGGCCGGTATGTAAATGATTACAACTGCAATTCTCTGTGACAAGTAGAACGGCCACCATCAGAGAGCATTAGTGTTCGTCTTTAGTTTTGTTACCAGGCGTAGAAGCTGCAGGTGGTAGCGTCAGATGTTGCGTGATCATTATAAGTAAGATAAATAGAGAAGCCGTGTAATCGTGTACAAAAGCGTTATCAGCACGCTGACGTGTGAAAGGGACCGAATTGTGCTTCTCCATTCAGCCGGCGGGTCGAATAGTGCAATATCCAGGATTTGTGGGGTATTTGGATGTAACAGTGGCGCAACTTTGGACTGCACGGTAACGAAGTGTTCACGCCATGTCCTACAAAAACATACGGTTTGCAGTAGTAGCTTTTATCTCTTCGTGTTCTCCAGATGTCAGTGAGAACGAATTCTGTATCTATGACATATACCATTCACTGTTCCAATAGACAACAGATGCAGCACGTCGAACGGTACGGCTATTTAAACAGGCTTCCGAATTCGTGGTAAAGGAGCAACAATGGTCGAGAAGTTGAAACGGGTAGGTGTACGATTCGGTGTTTTTGTATGTGGAATTGCAACCCCAACAATGACCATACCACTGTCGTGTAAGTGGGCTGTTACTTGAATGTCTGTCGATTGTGAGCAGCTTGGTAATTTACGATAATGTGACTCGAAAACTGAACTTAAAAATGTGAATCAAATAAAGTCTATAAGAATGATTCAACATCGAGCACATTTAAGAACAAGGCAGAGGGGCTCACTTTATGTTACTTAATCGATACTTTTATTTAAATCTTCTTGTACTAGCCCACAAATCTCCCATGGCATGGCAGGTTTTCGGGTAAATTTATATTGGATCGATTGAGGGATACCAACTTTATACAGCAGTTCAAATGGTTCAAATGGCTCTGAGCACTATGGGAGTTAACTTCTGACGTCATCAGTTCCCTAGAACGTAGAACTACTTAAACCTAACTAACCTAAGGATATGACACACACCCATGCCCGAGGCACGATTCGAACCTGCGACGGTAGCGGTCGCGCGGTTCCAGACTGTAGCGCCTAGAACCGCTCGGTCAACCCGGCCGGCTATACAGCAGTATTTCATCCGACATATGCGGCTACATGTGATAGAATCCCAGATCTACTGTGACAGGTCTTCTTCTCGAAATCTGTAGGTGAGATTTTTTTCTGATATAGGAGGATATAGGCAAACCATTGAGAACGAATTCTGTAGCGAACCTCACACTGCGTGGAATCAACTGGAAACTAGAGGAAAAGTATGAGATCTATCTTTGACTAATATTTTAGGTTAAGCGTCGAGCCCCCATTTGACAGTTTCTGAAATCCAAAACTGTCATGGATATACTTATCTTGTGTCGCGAATTTTTCCAGGATTGCAGGTCCAAAGCTTCATTTGGTGTTTGAAGTAATGTAGAAGATTGGAGAAAACATTGCGTAATGTATTCCATTATCATTCCCCGCAAAATAAATATTGATTGTGTCATCTGAAACAGACAGTACCAACTATCGAAACTCAGCTAAAAATACACTGATTCCCTGACAGGTTGAAAAATTCTGTCCCTGGCTGCGTAAATTAGGCAAAGGAGGTCGATGCCTGTCAGTGACTGTCCTTTCCTTCAGACTAGCAGAACTAATGTGTGGCAATAATGTTGGACGTTGCAAAGTTTGCTTACGGTGTGGGTTCAGCCGCCTGTCGGAAATGGTGTTCTCCCTCCGCGCACACTGGCCCCTTTTCTTCCGAATATGTGAGTGTTGTGTCATTGGTATTTTTAGAGTGTAGATGAGTGTTATGGACGCCCGTACATGTAGTGTTATGTTTGTGTATGATGATGGGAGAGGTTGAAATCCGGCGCCAGTACTTAGCCTACTCCTACACACCTATCGAATAGCATCAGGGGGCAGCCGAACTAAATGTCCCCACCCGACAGATAGATCACCATCGACAGTGTGACATGCCCTCATTTCATGAGACCCTGCAATGAGGTTTGGTATAAACACATCAAAAAACGTTTTGCATCACCCCCGTTCCCAGAACTCTTGAAGGTAGACGTTGACTGGATATGTGTCACAGACACAGTCCATTTGACTGTTCAGAGACGTCACTAAACCCGCCCAAAGATGTAAACAACCATGCATGAGCAGCGCCTATTAGATGGAGGGGGTCCGACAGCCGATCAGTTCGAGTCATTCCAACACGGCTCGTGTTGTCCGTAGTTCAATCAGGCCTAGACGGTCAATACCGTGGTTCGACCGCGTCCGCGTTGTTACTTTGTGCCAGGAAGGGCTCTCAATAAGGGAAGTGTCTAGGCGTCTCGGAGTGAACCAATGGGATGTTGTTGGACATGGAGGAGATACAGACAGGAATGGTCGACGAAATGCCTCGCTCAGGCCGCCCAAGGGCTACTACTGCAGTGGATGACCGCTACCTACGTATTATGGCTCGGAAGAACAGTAACATCAACGCCACCATGTCGAATAATGCTTTTGTGCAGCCACAGGACGTCGTGTTACGACTCAAACTGTGCCCAATAGGCTGCATGATGCACAACTTCACTCCCGACGTCCATGGCGAGGTCCATCTTTGTAACTACGACACCATGCAGCGCGGTACAGATGGGCCCAACAACATGGCGGATGGTCCGCTAAGAATTGGCATCACGTTCTCTTCACTGATGAGTATAGCATACGCCTTCAACCAGACGATCGTCGTAAATGTGTTTGGAGGCAACCTGGTCAGGCTGAACGCCTTAGTCACACTGTCCAGCGGGTGTAGCAAGGTGGAGGTTCCCTGCTGTTTCAGTGTGGCATTATGTGGGGCCGACGTACGTTGCTGGTGCTCATCTAGGGCGCTGTAACGGCTGAATGCCATCCACCTCTGAAGATCTCGCTGTATAGTGGTATAACATGCAATGTGTGGTTTTCATGAGCAATAAAAATAGCGGAAATGATGTTTATGTTGATCTCTATTCCAGTTTTCTCTACAGGTTCCGGAACTCTCGGAACCGAGATGATAGAAAACTTTTTTTTGATGTGTGTATAAACCAGGACATTGGCACGGACATTGGTGACCACCCACTACAATAAAAAATCGCTGAGTGAACAGATCAGCTCGAAATCCCAGAGGACTTAAATGTTTTTCTTCCGACAATGGAGGGGAGATAGCGAATGGAGTGTTGTTAAGCTGCATAAAAAGGATGATTTATTTTCTTTTTTTTAAGTGCCGCTGCGAAAATCCACGGGTCTCACAAATTTCACAGTTTTTCTTATTAATTCGATAAGTATTAAATATATATACATGGTAACTTAAAATATGCCACTTTGCGGGTTACCCTCTTCCCGGACATAGGCGAAAGAATAGATTCAGAAAGAAATGATGAAAGATTGCGATGTAACGCGATTGCTGAATTATCTGAGCTGTTGACTAAACTCGTAACTGTTTCCCTCTGCTTTCAGACGGCCCTCTGAACCATGTCCGTCGTTCTGTACCACTGGCCTATTAGCCCACCACCGAGAACAGTTTTAGCTGTTTCTAAGGCCATTTGGATTGACGCCACGGTGAAACACGTCGAGCTGTATAAGAAAGAACAGTTGTCGGAGGAATAGCGTAAGGTGAGACGCAAGTACTGAATTCAATAATCTTAATTTCTTACAGTATTCAGAAATCCCTTACATCAGACATATGCTAAAAGGCTCATTTCTTGTTTTATAGATCATGATACGCAAAACCGGTGAGAGGCTGTCTGTGGTAGGACGGACAGGGCCAAAGGGAGATTGAACATTACGCGTATTGTATACTTTGTCTTTATTTTAACACAACATATTAAGTTAGATTTCTAAAACATATATTGGAGAGGCACCGCCAGTTGTATTGACTACTAAGAAACAGAATAATTTACAATCAATCTGTACCAGACAGATTAATAGCAAAGAGATTAAATACAATATTAAAAACTGTAGCAGTGGAATAAAAGCGGTAAAAATCCTTTCTCGAAAGAAACTTTAAGATTTACAATCCTAAATAGAAGTACGCTCCGCGAAAAAGCTCCATATAAGAAAATTACTATACCACCGCACAGCGGAGATGCAAAAGGCACGCTAAAGAAATAAACACACAATTGGTGTTAAGCATTGCGTCTTGATTCGTATAAATAGTCAGTGAGAACCTTCATGAAATTAATAGAACATAAATCTTCTAGTATATGGCCAGCTCGAAAGCCAACAGTGCATAATACCTACTCAGTTGGCCGAACCACTCTTGTATTAAAACATTTAAGTAAATGAACCTAGTAATTACTCTGTTGGAAAATTAGCCGGTTAACACTTCAACAGCATAGATGAGGTAGAAATAAAATAAAAATTAAAAGGAGAGCTGCAGTAGGCACGCAATGATTGAGAGACAAATAAATACATCGATTTGCTATACAACGCCGTCTTGGCAAGATGTAGTGGGATGGTAAGGACCACCTGCATCCGGTTGGTCGTTCGGTCGGGCGCGGACTAGGCTCCGCTCTCGGACGCTGCGCCTGCTCTATCAACTTGGTAGATTTAACCTAAGTCCCACCGAAACAAACACAAATGGTAACCTAATTAACAGAGAAATACAAAATCTAGTACAGAAATTGGGTCAGGCCTCTACTATAGACCGAACCCGCCGCACGACAGTCAAAATTAAATAAAAATGAATAAATAAATAAAATAAAAGTTGATAATTTTTCAGTGAGTTAAAGGAGTCAAATCAACGAAACCTCTGAGGCGGCCAAAATCTAAATACAGTTACCAAGCAGGAAGTTCGACTGCCACCCGCAAATTGTACCAAACTGGCCCTACGTGGGCGAGGGGTAAAGAAGTAACCGCCACGCGGAGCGGACCACTAAGGCACATGCTACCGCATTCGTTTGGCTTACGCACCACTGACTAAAAGCAGACAGAACACAACATTTTGAATGACATTACAGCCGCGTGTAATATAGTAGTAACAGGCGCAAAATAAAGTTCTCACTGAGAGAGACTTGATAAATAATATTAAGAGGCCCCACCCTTACAAACAATTAAAAAAACACAGTCAAACTTGGTAGTATAAACACCCAATAAGACAACAGATCAAGTTGTGCGCACCAGTAGCACGTGGCACATGGCATGAAACCACTCAAAATATAAATGCGCGCCGCCATAAATCCGACGCCTTACAGCAAATAACACTATTGGAGCACTAATAAAGAAACATATTCAGTAGTTTTATAGGAGTATTCACACAATTTTCCTGTCTAGAGACAGAAGCGGGATCACTAACCAGATGTTGATATGGAATCGGACGTGAACCTCGAAAAACAACCAGAAAACTACCGAACTAGATGCTAGACTCACTTGCATCCGATAAGCCAAATCGGCAACTCACCAGACGCATCCGTACAACGGTAAAGGAAGGACAATGTGCAGCAGACACACAACTTCAACACAGCTGCGGTCCGCCGTCCGTCTCCACGACCGGTCGGTCGCTGGAGCACACAACACGCCCCTGCCCTTGGTACGCACCCCACGTTTTCAAAGATATGCAGCCGGCCGCAATCGAGGTGGTAATGGTTCGCAATCCAGGAACCCGCCTGAGCGTCTCTTCCTGGTATCGTGCTACGCTCAGAGTCTGTGACTGTTATCCTGTTCAGCAACTGCCGTCACACTACTGGCCTCGCCGCCTGGTTCCTACTCTGCCGCCTCACCCCGAGCGAACGGTTTCAACTTCCTGGTCTTAGTCACTGCCCTAGCGCCTCCGATCTCCACGCAAACCACGCCCCCCCCCCCCCCCCCCCTAAGACGAAAATGTTATCCTAGCAACCGTAGCGCGACCTATCGATCACCAACGGTTCAGATCACGTGCACGAAAACGTAATATGATGTACACGGTGTTCAGAAAAGCTTGTAAGAGCGTTACAGGGTACGTTGTGCTGACAAAAAATTGTTAACAAAAAATTCGATGCGTTGCGCCGACTCAGAGTTAATTAGCGTTGAAGTTAGCCACTCAGGCCTTTGCGCGCACAAATTCAAGCGGCCCGCCAGATGTTGTCTTACTCGGTGGGCCACATTGTGATTGTGACTGGTTGGCAAAAGCCTGTATTCTCGGATCAATCTTAACCTACTGTTGTTGCATTCGAAAAACAAAAGTACTCATGGAACATAATACATTTTTTCACTTGAGCTTGTTAGTCTACGTAGTGAAACTGACTACTCTGTTTTGATACTCACTTTTTGTTCCAGATAAATCCAGAACACACGGTACCAGCAATCGACGACAATGGTTTTATTCTTCATGGGAGGTAAATCCAGTGTTGAATGTCTACGCCGTCTCATATAATTCGTTCTTAACCTCTGTAACACTGTGACAGTAGTGTTTGAATATCGGTGGCCACGTGATCCCTACGTACCTGGTGTCTCGTTATGGAAAGGATGACTCCCTCTGTCCGAAGGATTTGAAGATGAGGGCACTGGTCGACCAGAGGCTGTATTTCAACGCGACAGCACTCTTTCCTCGTATAAAGAATACGACCGTAAGTGTTTTACATTAAATGTTTGCAATATTTTGATTCAAAACAAAAAATTTAACGAATAACGTATGGTTATGAGTTAAGTAATATCAATGTGAAAATGGAAGGAACACATCAGCGAGTTTGAATAATGGCATTACCACTCTTGGAATGTTTACACGATATTTAGAATATACTGCGCAGAAAATAACCATCATGTTTATGTCATAACGCAGCTATGGAGACCAAATCGGTACAAGTGTGCAAGCTGTTCATATGGTACAAATGGCTCTAAGCACTACGGGACTTAACATTGTGCAAGCTGTATCATATTTCCCGGTTTGCCTATCGAAATTAGCATTACATTGTCTGATAAACTCATGTTTTTCAAAAATAGTTTTAGTACGAGAATGAGAATAGTGAACAATGAGAAGGGTTTAAGGAGGACCTCGTAACCAACTGAGATTGCTTTCTCCTGGAAAACATGCCAGCCAAAAACTGGAGCAATGCTAAAGGCGGTTACTTTTAGCTTGTATCGACTCTGTTCAAATGGTTCAAATGGCTCTGAGCACTATGGGACTTAACATCTACAGTCATCAGTCGTATCGACTCTGTCGCTGTCTGTATCCACGTAGGAACTATTGATAATGGCGACAAAGTGGGACATTCTACGTTGTTTTGTAGGAAAGGTCTTAGTCGGGGCAATTTGTTGTTGCCAGTTATGAAGGCATGTGTATCGTCCAGATGACATGTGAAAGCAGGGCCACTTCGAGACCATTCTCGTAGCATTAAGAATCTTGAAGTAATAATTAATAACGCAATCCCATGGACCGCGCACGCAATGTTAACTTTTATTCTCATATCGCTTCAGCACTTCCTATTCCTCAGTTACCGATATTACTTTCATTGTAACGGAAAATTTGATTTTGCGGCATCAGATATAGTTCAATTAAAGTTCAAAAGCTGCTCAAAAACAGTTCAAAGACTACTTAACACACTTCTCATGCAGTTCTCTGGTCATTCACAGTTCACCCATATTACACAATTGGCTGGTCGGTTATAGTTCACAGTTCTCGCTAGTAAATTCTAGCCTCATAATTCCAAAGCACTTCGAATTCAACGATTATCACCACCAGGGATGCCATGTATGGCAAGTTGAACGAGAGAGTGAGAGAGAGAGAAAGATGGCGTTACATACGCGTGGTAAACCCTTTCCCTCGAAAACTTCTCTTCTTCATACCTCCTCTGTGTTACTACTGCTGACGTATCACTGCTCTCATTTGTACTAAGACTGCAACACATGCGAGATGCTTATTTGTTTCCACCGTCCTACGTGGAATGCATAAGTTCTAATTAATGTTCAGCAACCTGCAGTCTTCTGTAGTTTTTCCATGCGCAGAAAACAACACGTAGGCTGTGAATCCATTATTACATGACCACATAACCATAAATTACTAATAAAGTATTAACCTGATGCCGATCGCGGCAAAGAACGTGTCTGTTCTCCAAGACTGTCAGTCCAGCTCTCATTTACAGACTAAGACATTGCTATTTAAGTCTTAACTGGTATCGACCACGGCAGACAACATGTCTGTCTTCCTAGACTGCCGAACCGCTCTGATCTTGCAGCCGAACCACTTCGCCCGCCACTCAAGTTAGGCGCGATACGAAGATCTCCGAAGTGCTACGTCTGTCTTTTCGTTTCGCTACTGTTTTCTTATTCTGCGGGTTATTATTACTTGTGAAATAATGAAATGATAGCACGCTATTGAGAGATGCATTAATAAGAAATGGAAGTAAATACGTTGTTCAGTTTTGTTAATATCAAAAATAGAAGATTATCGTTTTAGGGCGCAACATCCGAACGCTGCAGCCAATCACGGAGAAGGACCAAAATTTTGGCGGTTTGTCTCAAGATACCGGTACCGAACAAACTATTTTTCATCCGTGCCTCACACATTACGTCATCTTCCCACTGCTGCCTTCTCAACTGCTCTAAGAAGAGCTTCTTGTACCTGAATATGATGGCTGTCAAACCAGAAATATCACAAAGCGACATACTATTTGACCCCCCCCCCCTTACCTCCCTACCTTCCCCTCCACCCTCCCCCCCCCCCCCCCCCTCAGACATTAGTTGCCCCTCCTTGAGCTCTTCCTAAGACCTTTAAAGCGAAATCTAAATCTAGTCAGCCACTAATTCTGATATTCCTGTGCACAAATTTTTCGCTTTTGCGTCTCTGGTGGCCCTCTCACCTTGACGCCCCAAGCGACCATGTCTCTCTTGGGCCTTTAACCGGGCTTGGGTGAAATTCTGAGCAATGTATTATTATTTGTGTATTGAGGGTGAGTATGGAAGGAAGACAGAGTTGGAAATGCTTATAACAATGAAAAGAGTAATAATAACAAAATTACAGCAGGAAAATTTACTACATGTTTTACTAGTTTGAGAAAGAAAGAAGGATTTGATAGCCATGGGTAATTAGCAGGAACCAAGCTAATTACGAATTAAGGTTTATGGTTCAGACTAAGGAAACAATGCCTCATTACATCAACAGCTTTTGTGCTTACCATTTCATTTTAGTGATTTACTGTAGTCTTTTATAAAATATTATGTAATGGGCCATTCATTTAAGCGAATAAGATTCTAAGTACACAATTGATTGTATATGATGTAATCTTGCAGGGAAAATAGTGAGTTTTGCAGGAGTTAAGTTTTGAAATTGAGGCTGGAAATCTGGTTTATTACACTCTAAGACAAAAAAAAAAAGATCCGGCCGATCACGAAGAAATAATGGGACGAAAACCAGTGTGATGCACATGTGCAGACAGAAAAAAATAACAGGTCCAGAACATCTGGATAATTTGTTCAAAAGCAAGATCTTCACAAATTGAACAAGTCAGTACGCACAGGTACTCTTCTGACCCTTATGCATGAAGTTATTCGGCTTTGCATTGATTGACAGAGTTGTTGGACGTCCTCGTTAGGGACATCGTGCCGAATTCTGTCCTACTGGGAGCTAGAACGTCAACATTATGACGTGGTTGGATGGTCCTTCCCAAATTGTTGCAAACGGTTTCAATTGGCGAGAGATCAGGCGACCTTCTGGCTAAGGTACGGTTTGGCAAGCACGAAGACTAGCAACGGAAACCATCGCAGTGTGCGGACGGGCATTACTTTGCTGAAATGTAAGTCAGGATGGCTTGCCACAAAGGGCAACAAAACGGGGGATAGAATGTCGTCGACGTAGCTCTGTGCTTTAAGAGTGACGCGGATGACAACCAAAGGGATCCAGCTATGAAAAGAAATAGCACCCTGGCTATCATTCCTGTGTGTTGTGCCTTATGGCGAGCGACAATCTGGCTCGCACCCCACCACTGTCCGGGGCTTCATCACACAAGTCATGGCTGGTCATCGGAGCTCAGTTCGAAGCTGGGCTCATCACTGAAGACAATGCTGCTTTATTTAATGAGAGTGATGGCCTGGGTGCTATTCTTTTCACAGCAAGACCCCTTTTATTGTTATCCGCGGCACAGCAGTACGCAGACTACGGCCTACGCCCCGTTTGGAATTATGTTGCAGTAAGATAACGTCCGTCCGCACAAGGTGAATGTTTCTGCTCCTTGCCTTCGTGCTTGTCAAGCCCCAACTTGGCCAATAAAGTGTATCTCGCCACAATTAAGAGCGTTTGGAGTAATATAGGCAGGGCCCTCCAACTACCTCGGGATTCTGAGATCTAACAGCTAATTGGACAGAATTTGGCACGATATGCCTCATGAGTACATCCAAGAACTCGATCAGTGTCAAACCGAATAACTACTTGCATAAGGGCCAGCGCTGGACGAACGCGTTATTCACTAGTTCAATTTGTGAAGCTCTCTTTCTTGACTAAATCTCCAACTGTTTTGAATTTGTAATCATTTGTTTGACTATATATGTACATAACATGTAACGATTTCTGTCCCATTCGGATAATTCCTTCATAGTTCGCCTTTTTTTTTTTTTTTTTTTTTTTTTTTTTTTTTTTTTTTTTTTTTTTTTTTTTTGTCTGAGAGTATACTAACAGCCTTCAGTTATTGAGAGGGCCAAATAATAAAATATGTTGTAGCTTGCTGAATAGTCTTTTTTAATAGTAGTTAGTGATGGCTTCGCAAAATGAAACTATATGTTCTAGGTTTTATTGCAACTAGGACTCAGTTTATTAGACGTGAACCGAAATACTCGTTTCTCCTGGAACCCTCTAAAATCTCCAATGTTTTTCGGTAAAAGGGAGAAAAATAAAATGCAAATGGAAACGCGTGTCTGTAGCTGCCATCCACCAAGGCAAGAGAGCATCATATTCATGGGAGATAAGGCCTGACTACGCAGTAGCTAGCTCCTTCTTGTGTTTGTGAATTCCTAAGGGACCAAACACCTGAGGTCATCGGTCCCTAGACTTACACACTACTTAAACTATAGTAAACTAACTTATGCTAAGAACGACACACACACGATCTGTGACACGGCGCCTTTGACCGCGCGGCCACTCCGCGCGGCTAGCTCCTTCTTCACTTCTGGCGATCGTGGCAATCAATAGTGATAACTGAATAGTAAACAACATTGCGAGACGTTCCGCTTACAGTTCGTCAGTGTACAAAATAACATTTGCTGCCGAAGGGGTGGCCTAATAGCAGGCGCTGCCGCCTATAACTGCAGCGTCGTTGGATAACACTTCTGGACACTGGCTCCTATGCTCGGTTTGTTCCTCTGTACACACTCTACAACCCATCAAAATTTGTCGCACCACTTCTGGGACACCCTATACATTACATAAGAAAGTGGTTTCGGTCCGAATCTCTGAAGAAAAGTCCATATTGCAGTATCCCTGTCGGACGTCAGTTCATTTCTATTTATGAGAAAATATAAAGCAACGTTCTGTTTCACACTGCTCAGATCAGACTGAAACAAGCATAACGTCTTACTGCATTAGATTATAATTTATTAAGCAACATAAATTCGTGTACTTGAAGGCATCACTGTAGATCACATTAGCAGCATTTTTTATCAGTACTTCGCAGTACGGTATCTAGTCCACGTTCTCTTTAATCTGTTTACCATTTTCTTCGGAATTTTGATCCAATGCTAAGAATATAAGAGTTTTATTAACGACAATAACCCAGTGCAAAACATTTCACAGGTATAAGCTTCTAAATATTCCAGATTCATGCTGCATTGAATTACTCTACGCACTCGTTGTATTAGCTGAAGAGCCTGAGATCAGTTCTCCGCACGAAATGGGAAGACCGTGTTCCAAACACTGAGGTTTTGCGTCGCGTGAAACTGCCTGGCACTGAAGCTCTCTTAATGAAACACCAACTGAGATGGAGTGGCCATATTGAAACGTCCCCTTAGAAAAATTTATGAATGACGGTGCTGGTAAACCTCTTACATTATTTGATTTTCAAACAGCTGAGCAGAACTGAATGTACTCAGACATTACTCTCTTTACTTATTCTGATCAACACTAAACTGACACACAATATTTTTATCGCAACGCAATCTGACTTTCAAAAATCCCTACAAAAGAATGGCCCTGACTAACAATAACCTATACCTTTCATGAATAACTTACCTCACAAAAATCTTCGTTACTCAAACTACTGCAATACAGCGAGCGCCACTAGTGCCGGCTAAATAAAAGATTCTAACCACTGCAGGCACTAACTACTGATAGCCATAGTTAGCAAATGAAAGATTTTGATAGAGAACAAACAATGTATTTACCTTAATAATGTTCCAAAGTCGTCATATATATATCAGTTCATGATATCCAATATTACAAATTTACTCTTTCTGATGGACAAGTCCAGATCATCCGCTCTCAACATTCTGCCATTTCTCTCCCCACATCCACCACTGCTGGCGGCTCACCTCCAACTGCGCAACGCTATGCGCTGTTCACATCCAACTGCCCAACACTACAATAGAGAATATTTCAACAATGCCAACTAGCCACAGACTGCACACAGCACAGCCAGTGAGTTTCATACAGAGCGCTACGTGGCGTTACCAATATAAAAACCTAAACAGCCTACTTACAATATCATACGCATGGACCACAGTAGACTTCCAAAGTGGTGTTCTACTCAGAGCTCTCGTGTGGAAAGTGGCGGAAAGGTGGCCAACACCTGCGATATAAAGACACCAGCAAACACCACCTCACAGCCTGTGGCATTCCGAGCAAACATTGAGTGGAGATTGCATTGCACCGATCAGTGTGTCACTCAACTGTACACTAGAGTGTGGAACAATTCGAGCATATCCGTCCAAAGAACCTGGACGATAAACGATAGCTCCGCAAATCTAAGCCCAAGCCTAATTCCATCTATACGTAGAACTCCACTGGGCAACTGTATTGCATTCCGTGCGACCGGATCTTCAAAGCAAAGCTCGGCTTTGCAAGCCACATCCGAGCCCGCCACAATACGAACTAAACGACTGTCGGAGTCGCTGTCACAGGACACGGCGAGGAGGACATGATTGATTGATTAGCAGAAGGGTAAAACTTACGTTTTATTCAGTGTAAGTGTCTGTTTCATATAGGTTACTGTATTAGGCCATATCGGTCCAAATGGTTCAAATGGTTCTGAGTACTAAGGGACTCAACTTCTGAGGTCATCAGTAGAACTTAGAACTACTTAAACCTAACTAACCTAAGGACATCACACATATCCATGCCCGAGGCAGGATTCGAACCTGCGACTGTAGCGGTCGCGCGGTTCCAGACTGTAGCGCCTAGAACCGCTCGGCCACCCTGGCCGGCTGCCATATCGGCTCGTACATCACAGTTAATGTGTTCTTAAGGAATATAAGGTGTAATACAGTGTAATAAAACAAAATGTACTTTTAATTATATGTTTCTACAAACAATTTTAATTAATAATTCTCAATTTTTAATTTGTTGGCCTCTCTACTGGTTCGTTAGATGATTGCTGGTAGCTACAGGAAGGCAATCTCAAAATTTCATTCAACTCTTGTGAACAGATTTTGGGGAAATGGACCTAAGAAAGTAAAAATTTGAGATGAAGAAAAAATCAAAACACACAAAGTTGTTTAAATGAACACATAATCTTCCCACCACATTTTTGTTCATGTAACATAAAGGCTGCATAGAGTTGTAATGCACGATAAGCATGTTCCCACATCTGCTCCCTCGAGAAATAATTTTGAAGATACGTAAACATCACTGAAATCAGAAACTGCGTCCTATACACGAATATACATACAATATTTTTGGAACAGAATCTGCTTTTATGGCACCTGTCCGATGTAACAGTAATGGGTACCGAAGTAATTCACACTATAAATACAAAGAAATTTGTGGAGAATCCAAATTATGCCATTAGAATTTCGATATCGAACATTATTCATTCTGAGAATCCAGAGAAGTTAAACATCTAATCTGTCGTAATTTAAAAAACGAAAAATGTATTTGCTTGTAGCAATATTCTCTGGGAACTATAACCTATTCTTCAACCAAAAACGCAAACAACAGGTATTAAATTTTTCATCATTAACAACAAATTAACGTCCCATTAAGTGTAAGGCACAGAATTGACGTTTTCTGTGATTTGGGCTTCAGCTAGGTAGTTTTTACTGTGGAGTTTTATCAATGCTTCCGTTAATTTTCTTTCTACATCCATAAATATTTATCTCGTCGTTGGAATAGGACGATCTCCTGTATGTACGATGCTTCTGGTACCATCTGGTACCTGCTGGGGGAGCTGGGAACTGAGAGCACATGTCGCGAGAAACTTCTTCTCAAGCCTGTCTCTTGAGGGTAACAGAAACATAAGCTGCTTCTGACGTTACTCTGTCTGGGTGCAACAATAGGTTCAGACAAACTTGTGAAATGGGCCATCAAGCTAAAATAAACAAAGTGTTGGGGTAGGGTTGTTTGGGGGAAGAGACCAAACAGCGAGGTCATCGGTCTCATCAGATTAGGGAAGGATGGGGAAGGAAGTCGGCCGTGCCCTTTCAAAGGAACCATTCCGGCATTTACCTGGAGCGATTTAGGGAAATCACAGAAAACCTAAACGAAGTGTGATTTTAGTTTCACAAGCAATAGAATTCGTGCAGTCTGGTAGACTTGTAGCGCCAAACACACTAGGAATATTCGATCATTCCATCCGACGCATATTATTCATTTGGCGTGAATAGGAAGGAGTTGTACTAAACGCTGTTGACTGCAAAGAGGAGAAAACCTGAAGCCAAAATTCGCATATTTCCCAGAACATAATGCGCACTTTTGTTTTTGTTTCTGGTACATTCTTTTAGACATCCGAACTAGAACGGGCAGCAGCTAGTAGCTCTTCTTCTTTGAAGGTTCCTAGTTTATGTATAACTAATAAAGACGGCATGTTACACATTTTCTAGGGAGAAAAGATAATTCTGTATGTACACTCGACAGCAAAAAAAGTGGGTCACCCCTGAATTCCAACATGTAGGCTGCACCTGAATGCATGCAACCAACATAGCATATCTGTGTTGCACATAGTCGCAACCCTCCACAGTACAGTCATTGTAAGATACACAATGGGTACCGCTAGAGACTACTAGAGAATACCGGTCTTCATGACAGTCCGTCCAGATGTAAAGTAACACCACGACAGTACAGAAGAGATCAGACAGTCCTTAACGTTTGTAAACTAAACTTAATTACAATAAGTGACATTTCAAATGTTATGGGACAACTAGTTTTGTCACATAAATTGTCCAGTAATCCTTAGGCACAATTAAATATTTGAGACAGTATATGGATTTATAAAGTTGTATGGCAATCGGAAACAAGTTCTTTGCTGTCTAAAAGATTTACTCAACACATGCTGAATGTCGTTCAACGTTCAATGGGGAGTGGTTTCCCATCAACTTTATGTAATACTGAGCAGTTAAAAGAAAACGTGATTAACGGCGGCAACCACTGTGCGGAAATCCCAACATTAACAGCGAATCACAAGTAATATCTTTGTTCACATTACTCACCAACAGTTACTTGTACACGAAGTTGTACTTTAAATGACATGACCAACGTCTTCGGTCTGGATCCGGATGCAAACCCAGAATGTAAAGCCATTGTTAACCGAGCAAAGCTTTGTGCCTTATCGAGACTTGATCACTAGGCAGAAAGAGACGTCAAATATTGACGTTTGCACCAGTATCAGTTATCAATTCTCAATTTGAACGTAAATGACGATAATGTTTGTACGAAAGCAGGAACCCTAACTTGACAATTACCTTCTTGGTAATTAACCTCGAAAGACGTTGAATAGTGTAGCATTGTCAAGGAATAAAGGATACACATGTTAAATATTGAAATGCCATCATGTAATGCTGGGGACAAGGATGAGAACCCAGCACCTAATCGGATTGTTGAAGTACGTAAAATCAGAATGTAGATATCACAGTTTGTCACCAGTAGTGGGGTTGGAACCTTAAATGACGACTGAAGTTGTATTGCCTGACCGGGATTCGAACCCGGCGCCTACCGCCGTCGTTGTCTAACCAGGAACAGACGAGAAATGTCCAATGTTGGTCCACCATCAGCGAGATGTGCACACGTTTAACTAGAAATAAGGTGACGAAAACGTATATGCTTACTGAGAGTCGGACGCCGCACACATGGTTATGAAGACACGTTAATAATCAACTTCATATTCAGTAGTAGCTAGGAGTAGCATGTTTAGTTGCAAACCTTACGGCCTTACTCATCCCTAGTAACGTGTTGCCTCATATCTGCGATATCATGATGTTAATTTACAAGTGGATTGACTGCCGTAAAGAGCAATATTCTCTAGTAGTCGTGTATCATTGAGATGTAAATGAAGCACCCCAGCAGAAAGTAATTTCCGTCGTGCAGCACATATTGTTTCAGAGACACTGAGTACATGTTATAAGTGCACAAAACGTGTTTTATATACTAAGCATATACTATCACTTGTAGAAGCTGCCGCCTAAACCTATTTACTTTTACATTCCGCTTAGTTGTCGCGGTTGAATACAGGTTTTCTTAAGGCTACATCTAATGCACAGCGCTTACAAGAAAGTATAGTTTCCTGCGCCATGCTATTGCTAGCTAGGTGAAACATTTTGTGGTAGCTACGTTTAAAATGAATGTATTTTTGAAAGTATTGTTCGTCAAATATTTGAATAAATAGTCAACTGTAAGTGTGCCTGCACATGTTATAGCATAATAGCTGTAGCTGCGCTTGTTTGTACTACAGACTTGGGTAGGTTAGGTGTAACTTTTGATCCTTGAAGGGGTGATCGTGGCCATGCGGCTCGGGTCTGTATTAGCCGCGGCTCGCGAGCTACGGGCCAGCCAGGCTGACCGAGGCGAGACGCAAATGCCTCTGCCTCTGCCGCTCCGTTTGACGTAAATATGCTTACCTCCTCTCCTGGAATCAGTATAAGAGCGGCAAGCAGAAATACACATCAGGCTGTCTGCCGTAATGGCTCACTGGGAGAGGTCTATTCGAGGTAGAGTCAAAAATTGGTTCAAATGGCTCTGAGCACTATGGGACTTAACATCTGAGGTCATCAGTCTCCTAGAACTTAGTACTACTTAAACCTAACTAACCTAAGGACATCACACACATCCATCGAGGCAGGATTCGAACCTGTGACCGTATCGGCCGCGCGGTTTCAGACTGAAGCGCCCAGAACCGCGCGGCCACTCCGGCCGGCCGAGGTAGAGTCGTCGCTCTCAATGTGGAAGGAGGATGTTCCATCAGAGAAGCTGGCAGACGGTATGGCGTACCACATACCACTACAACGAGATGGTGGAGGATCTGCCTTGAAAGAGGCACCACCAACAGGGCTCCTGGCTTAGGCAGGAAGAGAGTGATCTCACTGCAGGAAGACAGGGACCTAGTGTCTAGGAGCAGAGAAAATCCCTTTCTGAACGCGAAGCAGTTGCGGCGGGAGACCAACTTCCCTGGCTCCAGTGACACGATTCGCCGAAGGCTGAGGGACGCTGGACTGCATGCACGACGATGAGCCGTGAAACAAGAGCTAAGCGAAGACAACGTTTTATACCGGCTAGCATTTGCGGAGCTCCATCTGAGGGCGTCGTGGGACAACGTCATTTTCACTGATGAGAAGGTGTTTTCCACCAATAACGACGATCCACGAATCGTTTACAGGTCGCAAGGGACTCGCCATCGACGCGAATATGTAACCACGACGAGAAGAAGTGGCCGGCTATCTGTTACCTGCTGGGGTTGGAATTCTGCGAGAGGGGCGGGAATTCTTCACAGGATAGAAAGAAATCTGGACAGCGCGCAATATGCCCACATGTTGGAAAATGTGATGCTTCCGTCAGTGCGAATGCTGTACGCAGAAGGGGCGTCACATTGGAAGAGGACCATTCTCCCATTCACAAGTCTGCATTTGTTCAGCAGTGGCTCTCCACGATTGGCGTCAGCGTCATGGACTGGCCGCCACGGGCGGCTGATATGAACTCCATGGAAAACATGTGGGCTGAGGTCGCCAGAACATTAACAGAGAACTGCCCACGAAACCAACCAACTACTGCGGACGCTCTTTGGGACTGCGTCCTGGAAGCCTGGGAGGAAGTTGCTTCTTCAGGCTGTTACGTCCGGCGGCTTATACATTCTATGCCAAGACGCGTGATAGAAGTACAAAATAATGAAGGATTCTGGATAAAATATTACAGTTCTTAAAATGTTTTGTTATGTCTTCTGTCACTTTTCCTCATTGGGAGCCAATGGAAGATCGCGTGCCAACAGAAAAGATACAATAGGGGTTAACTTTCCTTTCAGTTGCCCTTTTAATTCAAGTGGGTTTCTTTTGAATATACAGTTTGTTAAGTATTCTATTTTGATTTCATTTATACCCTGTCTACATACTTACAAACTAATCCGCGTAGATGGACTCTGTCACAGTAGTTTTGTTATTTCAAATACGTCTCTCTCTTCCCCTCCATCCATGAATACACCCTCCGTCCTCCACACAATACGCCAACGATTTCATATTATGTTTACTCGCCGCGCGGGATTATCCGAGCGGTCTGGGGCGCTGCAGTCATGGACTGTGAGGCTGGTCCCGGCGGAAGTTTGAGACCTCCCTCGGGCATGGGTGTGTATGTTTGTCCTTAGGATAATTTAGGTTAAGTAGTGTGTAAGATTAGGGACTGATGACTTTAGCAATTAAGTCCCATAAGATTTCACACACATCTGAACGTTTATGTTTACTCGTTGTTAATATCTCTTCTATTCTCTCTCACATTCTCTCTCTCTCTCTGACACTATCGCCGCAAGCGCTATTCTATTACACTCCCCCAAAACTTTGTAAACAAATCTTTTAATTGCTGCTGTCTTTACTCTCTATCATTCCTCTCACCACCTATGAAACCGTGTTCTTTGATATCCCCTTCCCTATAACCCTTTCTTCGTTCTGAGAACAGTCCTTCCTTATCTCTCGGTCCTAAGATAAAACGAACTGTGGCACACATCTGAGTAAGCAATACTTTGCAAGCATTTCACGCTTATATTTTGCACTTCTGCACTTCTATCCATTCCCAGATCCCGCCCTCCTTCCTGTTACGCGTCTCTTGACAGCTGCATCTACATCTAAATGAATACTCTGCAATTCATAATTATGTGCTTGGCAGGGGGGGGGGGGGGTCTGTGGTCTGGTGGATTAATCTTGTATTGATGTGTAAAACGTGTAGGTTCACATCTCACGTCAGGCGTAGATTTTTAACACACACAGGTAGCTCTCCTTCACCCCTAGTAACGCCAAGTGCAGAACGCCAGTAAGCTCCTAGTTCAATATCCGCAGTAAAGGTAACATCCCTTCCCTGCCGACTGGGCAATCCTTTGAGCTGTGACAGATGGAGAAACCCCGTAAGGCAGAGACGCTGTCACCAGCAAGCCGTCGTAAACTAGAAAACGTATTTCATTTAATCAACCAATGGCCATGTAATTTCACAAGGCTCTTTCTTTATTTGAAACTGAGACGTTGAAAATTGTGGTGCTGGACTGGGATTAGAATTCGATTTCACTGTGTTCCCGCAGATTGCAAACTCTTCTAGGCGTCCTCGAAAGGCACCTATCTGATTTCGAACCCTGATCAGCACAAAATATTCATTATTTCATTTCAAGCCCTAGCATGTGCACTCCGAACTACTGGTGAAAAATAGTTGCATTTTCAACGTCTCTTCGTGCGTTGTCAGCTGTAACGTGTTCGTTTTAACTCACAGCCACATGATGAGCTTTTTATCACAATATTACAAAATCAAACGTTTCCTTACATATTTTCAAGTTCAAACATTCCTCTCCATCCTACTGGTTAAAACGGAATTGGGTATGACATTTTGTTCGTTGTGATCATCAACGACGACATGTTGTGGATTCAACTTCTATCCAGCAGAATATTTTCCATCACATCATTGAAAGTACAAACATGTCATTCCTAGCTATTATTGGAAAAGAATTTGATAGTTAAAGTTTCTTCATGACCACGAGTGCGGGGTTTGAATTCCATTCAGTATAGAACTTTCCGTCGCCTGATGTCTAGCTAGACATGCGCCCATCTCGCTACTTGTGAAAAAACAATAGCTATTTATCGTCTGTTCCTGGCTAGAAAACGACGGTGCTAGATGCTGGGTCGAATCTCAGTCAGGCAAAAACAATTCTATCGTCAATTAAGGTTCCAGCATTTCGCTATTGGTGAAAACATTTGATATTTAACTTCTGATTTTATGTACAGTAGTGCACAAAAGTATCCGAAAGACCTGAATTGCATTTCACCTGATTCCCATGCGACTTACATAACGCATCTGTCTAGAAGGTCCTCTAATCGCTCCTTGGTACAGTCTTTTGACTATTGAAAGATAAGACTGTCCTTAAGGCTTGTAAGCTCACATTTATTGAATACATGACACACCTGAAATGTTAGCACTCTCATTATTACGTCAGATAGGTAATGCACGTAGTAAGTTCGACGTATTCAAGATTTCCTCCTCAAAGTAACATACCATACTTGTTATTTAACACAAAATGTCATTAAAATTTACGTTATTCATTAGCAGATACATGACAATATGTATGAACTTCAAATGACACGACGAACCGACTCGTTCTGCATATGAATTCAAACCGAGGTCATGCAGGCTAGGCCGTGGTGACCGTGCGGTTCTAGGAACTTCAGTCCGGAACCTCGTGACTGCTACGGTCGCAGGTTCGAATGCTGCCTCGGGCATGGATGTGTGTGATGTCCTTAGGTTAGTTAGGTTTAAGTAGTTCTAGGCTCTAGGGGACTGATGACCTCAGATGTTGAGTCCCAAAGTGCTCAGAGCCATTTAAACCAATGATGCAGGCTAAGTTTTCGGGGCTAACGGAAATTAACAGTCATTCCTGACTAGGCATAAAGAGAGTGATATATCTCGATTTTAGACAGTATCAGTTAACAAATATCAACTTTAAATTGCATAACGTAATATTTTTAACGGACGCGAATTCCTACCCACCATCTATTGTCCCTGTTAACGAACTACGAGAGATGTTAAATATTGCTACTTCACAAGTAAAATGGCTCTGAGCACAATGGGACTTAACATCTGTGGTCATCAGTCCCCTAGAACTTAGAACTACTTAAACCTAACTAACCTAAGGACATCACACACATCCATGCCCGAGGCAGGATTCGAACCTGCGACCGTAGCAGTCGCGCAGTTCCGGACTGAGCGCCTAGAACCGCTAGACCACCGCGGCCGACCTTCACAAGTAACTTACTTGAAATGCAGTGAGGTAAAGCTTTGTGTTGGACAGGGATTCGAACCCAGGACCTAATCGAATTGTTATCGAAACACAATCAACTTTGACGTATCGGATTTTCTCAACAGTAGCTAGATGTATTACCTGAAATGACGAGGCGAAACATTAATTTTTTCCTTCCCAGGACTCCAACCCGGCACATATCGCAGTTATATTCTAGAGACAAGGAACGTTAAGTATGGGTTTGTTACACCAGCAGCGACATAAGAGCATGTTTGAACTAGAAATAAAATCGCAAAGAGTTCAGTGCTGACTAGGAATCGAACCCCACACACATCGTTATTGACTACACACAAAGAGACGTCAGCTACCGAATTTTTCTCCACCAGCAGCTCGGAATAACTTCCTTGAACTTACAGTGATCTCGCAAATAGTTCTGTGTTTCACTGGGAGCAAAATCGTCAGATATCGTTGGTGTTGACAACGAATGAAAATGCATTAAAAATAAAAATTATTATCCACCAGCAGATAGGTGTTCTCATTCTAGAGCCTGATAATACATAGTGAAAATTTTACTGCTGGTCCAGGATTCCAACCCATTCATGTGCAATATGTGGAGATGTTGAAGAATCTGCAGTTTTGAACAAACAACAAGTTGTAGTCGAGCTGTATTGTCACGAAGGGATCAAATTCCGCGGTAAGGGCGGTCTGAGTTACATTCCCAGTTCAGAGCCAATTTTATCGACATACGGAAGCTCAAATAAAAGACGGAATAAGTGTCCTGTGACTATACACAGGGTTCTTTTCGTCACTAGAAATAAATAACTAGTATAAGAAAGGTTACTGGTGATAGTGTTTCTACATGTCGCCACTCCTTACTTTATTGTGGTTCCACCTAACGTCTACTTGGCAGAGAAGGAATATCATGTTTAACGTGATTTTCAGACCACAATGTCATTATACCTTCTTCACTTGGCGTAGCCAGAAGAGAATAGAATCTGCCTCTGCCTATCAAAAAACATCGGCAGAAGTTGGAATCGAAGCGAGACCATCGTCATATGAAACTATCATCAGTCCAACACACCACCAAACCCTCTTCTCCACGTCTCATTTCTCTATCATAACACCGTTGCGCACACAAGATGAGAATTCTGACACACAGGTTCCCTGTAGTGGTTGCAGGATGTTCTGTACATTCATTTACTTGGTTGACCGAATCGCCATGTACTAGCTGCCTTGGCTACCCAGTGCATACATTCGACTCTATTTTGTAATCACCAAAATAAAATAACGTAACTGCCACCTACACAGAACTGCCAACAATGTAGGATGCAGAAATTTAAATAGGAAGCGTTCCTTTCCATTTGAGCTACTCTATTGCGGTATCTGTTTGTTGAAACCATCGTACAATGCAAAAGAAATGCTCTAACTGTCTGTCTCTCAGAAGTCTATGTCCGGCCATATACATTATCTCACAGCACTGTGGAATGCCGAAGTTCTGGAGGAACTGTTGTTCACTTCCTGAGGTGCTGTATCTACGTCACAGCTAGTAGCGTAACGGTAAGCGTCGCGCACTGTTGATACGACGTCGCGTGTGCTATTACATTCGCTACTACATTTTCTTTAAAACGCAATTCTGCTGTCAGCTGAAGTTATAAATTTAATCGAACTTTGAACATAATTCTCTTCACTTCTCAACCCAAAATAGTCGAAATGTGGAAAAAAGGCTAACTTCTGCGCAGTCGGCCCTCGGCGGCCGTGGCGAGCGGACTCGCGCTGGTATTTACGTCTCTGCTGCTGCCGGCTGAGCGCTGTTTACGGTGAGTTGACGCTCTTGTAGCGTACACAATTAAGGGTTATTGTGTGAAAAATGTCACGAATTTACTATGAATGAACTAACACGAAAAGATACTTTGAAATTAAGTTTCGATCCGAAATATGCACGACCTAAAGCTTACGAACTCGAAGCATGGATTGAGAATGTTTTGAAACGATCTTTTGATGAAATAATTGGTGTACATCTTTCGATCGTTAGCAGTACTGTGCACATAAAGTTTAAAACCGCTGAAATATGCCATCAGATTTTTCAATCAGGCGGTGGTAGCCTTAAATTTACTCACAGCGATGGTAATATTGGCGTAGTTCAGGTATCTCGTGCAGGATTTAGTGTCCGCACAGTTAGAATTTTCGAACTACCTTTTGAAGTTCCTGCCGACGAAATAAATGCAGTATTGAAAAATTATGGAACGGTTATCAGAAATATTGCGGAGAAGTGGATGTCCTTCAAAGTTCCTGTCTTGAACGGTGTCCGACGGGTGAAAATAGAACTGGAGAA
This sequence comes from Schistocerca serialis cubense, assembly GCF_023864345.2. Taxonomy (NCBI): domain Eukaryota; kingdom Metazoa; phylum Arthropoda; class Insecta; order Orthoptera; family Acrididae; genus Schistocerca; species Schistocerca serialis. The sequence continues at coordinate 212,552,668 of NC_064644.1, forward strand.
ACACATTCCATCATATATTACGATCTGTGGATACAGGGCCATTGTTATATACGATGGTCAGCCCCGCATTTGCTCTGGGTGTGGTGCAACTGATCATGTTCGCGCACAATGCGTACAGAGAGGAGTGACGCAGTTGCCACCAGGCGAAAAGTTTCCTAGTAACAGGATGTCATCAATGCCTCTAACTTATGTGGCGGCAGTCCGTTCGACCATGGCAGCGACGGAGGTCAGTCACATGGACACAACTGTCTACACACCGAAGCTGACCAGACACCAATGGATACTGCCACCCCAGAGGGCAACGCTGACACCATCCCCGACGTGACGATGAAACTGAACGATCCGGAGGCTACGTGTTTGGTTAGCGCCCAGGTTGGCGAGAAAACCCAAGATGTCGAGAATGATCTACGCACCGACAAAGGAGCGGATTTTAAATCAATGGAAAGCGACGGCAACACCGGATTACCAGTCTGCAGCTCTTCTTCAGTGACTGTGGCAAATGAAAGAGCGGACGTTTCTCCTAAAAAACACAAAAAGCGACGGATCGCTCACAAGGATGCTGCGAAAACAGCTCCACTGCTGCGCGAGAAAGGTGTGCAAATTGCCCGCGAATTAACTGACGCAGCTCTTGGGAGGACAGATGCGAAGCAATCGAGTGACCACGACCAGGCGATAGCAGTGACCACGCCGAACTCTGGGGTTGGAAATCACGCTGCAGCAGCCGAAGATCGGGTCTCTCAGCAGCTTCTGAGAGAGGGGCAAAAAGAATAGTGTGCAACGGGAAAGGGCTCAGATCAGAAGATGGACATGTCCAAGGCAGGCAGCTGGGCTGATGATATCGAGGACACGTCGGTGGATCGAGGACTGACTACATCTGAACCACCAAAGGAGGCTATGCAAACCGGGAGAGCGGAATTAATTGTGACACGACAGCTTTCAACGAACCTAAGAAAAGATGATGATTCGGATACGTATTAACTTCCTCACCGACATCATGCTTGTGCTGACTGGTCAGCGACTTTTAACGTAGAGAACTTCATGCCTCCTTTTCAGGACTACAAGATAGTCACTGTAAACATAAACAAAATAACTTCACAGCAGAAGATACACAGTCTGCGCGATTATTTGTATAGCTGTGATGCAGACATCGCGATGCTGCAAGAGGTGGCTCACCATTTTCTACCTGACTTTTCTGGGTATGACGTACTGACAAATACCATCCCAGATAGCTCCTCAGGCACAGCTCTGCTATTCAAAGAGGGTATTATTGTATCTGACATGGAAAGACTAGAGTCTGGCAGAGGAATCTCGTGCCTTATTAATAAAGTTCGATTGATATACATATATGCTCCCTCGGGGAATCAAAATAGAGCCGCCAGAGCAAATTTTTACGCCAATGACTTATTGTATCTTTTACAGAGGAATGAGGAGGACGTGGTCTTCGGCGGGGATTTTAATTGTGTTTTAAGGCCTAAAGACCAATGGCCGCATTTTAACGGTTGTGCGACACTTGCCGAAACAGTCCGACTGATGGACCTAGAAGACACCTGGGAAATCCTGAACGGGGACCGACAGTGTTTTACGTACTTTACCGCTCAAACTGCCAGCCGAATAGACAGAATTTATGTAGGAAAACGCCTGCGGGACAAGATCTCTGCAACGGAGACGTGGCCGTTGTACTTCTCCGACCACGAGGCATATCACTGTACAATCCGAATGGTACGGCAGGGAACGTACCGTGGCAGAGCAGGCTGGAAGCTGAACGTTTCAATACTCAATGATCAAGGTTTAAGAGAACGGGTGCAGCAAGTATGGGATCTCTGCTCACACCGCCAACATACTTTCCCGTCGGTCACGCTGTGGTGGTGCCGCTGCGCAAAGCCCAAACTTATTAATTGCCTGAAAGGTTACAGTTATGAAAGGAGCCGGCAGCAGAAAGAGCTTTTCGAATTTTATTTTCGATGTCTCCGGGAGCTGTATTCTGCTACTCATGTCACACAGGAGAACTTTGTACAGATCAAAAGGATTAAGGCGAAGCTAACACTATTAAAACGAAGACAACTGGAAGGAATTAAAATACGTTCTCGCGATGGTAACAGAGCCTATGACGAAAGCCCATCCTCCTTCCATCTTGCGAAAGAGAAACCTCGCGCAAGACAGAAATTGATTCACAGATTAAAAACAGAAGATGGCAGTGTTGCTACAACCCAGAATGAGATAAAGGAATATACACTCCTGGAAATTGAAATAAGAACACCGTGAATTCATTGTCCCAGGAAGGGGAAACTTTATTGACACATTACTGGGGTCAGATACATCACATGATCACACTGACAGAACCACAGGCACATAGACACAGGCAACAGAGCATGCACAATGTCGGCACTAGTACAGTGTATATCCACCTTTCGCAGCAATGCAGGCTGCTATTCTCCCATGAGGACGATCGTAGAGATGCTGGATGTAGTCCTGTGGAACGGCTTGCCATGCCATTTCCACCTGGCGCCTCAGTTGGACCAGCGTTCGTGCTGGACGTGCAGACCGCGTGAGACGACGCTTCATCCAGTCCCAAACATGATCAATGGGGGACAGATCCGGAGATCTTGCTGGCCAGGGTAGTTGACTTACACCTTCTAGAGCACGTTGGGTGGCACGGGATACATGCGGATGTGCATTGTCCTGTTGGAACAGCAAGTTCCCTTGCCGGTCTAGGAATGGTAGAACGATGGGTTCGATGACGGTTTGGATGTACCGTGCACTATTCAGTGTCCCCTCGACGATCACCAGTGGTGTACGGCCAATGTAGGAGATCGCTCCCCACACCATGATGCCGGGTGTTGGCCCTGTGTGCCTCGGTCGTATGCAGTCCTGATTGTGGCGCTCACCTGCACAGCGCCAAACACGCATACGACCATCATTGGCACCAAGGCAGAAGCGACTCTCATCGCTGAAGACGACACGTCTCCATTCGTCCCTCCATTCACGCCTGTCGCGACACCACTGGAGGCGGGCTGCACGATGTTGGGGCGTGAGCGGAAGACGGCCTAACGGTGTGCGGGACCGTAGCCCAGCTTCATGGAGACAGTTGCGAATGGTCCTCGCCGATACCCCAGGAGCAACAGTGTCCCTAATTTGCTGGGAAGTGGCGGTGCGGTCCCCTACGGCACTGCGTAGGATCCTACGGTCTTGGCGTGCATCCGTGCGTCGCTGCGGTCCGGTCCCAGGTCGACGGGCACGTGCACCTTCCGCCGACCACTGGCGACAACATTGATGTACTGTGGAGACCTCACGCCCCACGTGTTGAGCAATTCGGCGGTACGTCCACCCGGCCTCCCGCATGCCCACTATACGCCCTCGCTCAAAGTCCGTCAACTGCACATACGGTTCACGTCCACGCTGTCGCGGCATGCTACCAGTGATAAAGACTGCGATGGAGCTCCGTATGCCACGGCAAACTGGCTGACACTGACGGCGGCGGTGCACAAATGCTGCGCAGCTAGCGCCATTCGACGGCCAACACCGCGGTTCCTGGTGTGTCCGCTGAGCCGTGCGTGTGATCATTGCTTGTACAGCCCTCTCGCAGTGTCCGGAGCAAGTATGGTGGGTCTGACACACCGGTGTCAATGTGTTCTTTTTTCCATTTCCAGGAGTGTATAACCGACTATTACCAACGGCTGTACAGGTCAGAGCCCAAGAATAACGAGGCAATTACGACCATGAAAAACTGCCTTACAGCGACCCTCGACGAGACGGACAGACAACTATTACTGAGTGATGTCACTGAGGAAGAACTTTGGGAGGCTTTGAGGGAGGCCCAGGGTAATAAATCTGGTACTTACTCGAACATTGCTTCCTGAACATATGTAATGAAATTGAAGCAGGTCGGCAACTACCAGCAGGATTCAGTGATAGTCTAATTGTGCTCGTCCCCAAAAAATACCCACCAGATGATGTCAATAAATTTCGTCCCATTTCCCTCCTCCGATTATAAAATTGTGGCCCGCGTTCTAGCAGCGAGAATTAAACATGTTTTACTGAAAATCTTACATGACAGCCAGACAGGAGCCGTCCCTGGTCGAAAGACCTTTAAAAGTCTCGCAGATTATAGGGAGATCATCTCTTTTAGTGCTATTACCCAACCGGAGGAAGCAATTTTAGCTCTAGATCAATGCAAAGCCTTTGAGAGGATCTCGCACCGCTACCTTTTTCAAATTATGAACCATTTAGGTTTTGGTGACAGTTTATTACGATGGTCGAAAATATGTACACCTCTGCTTGCTCTAGGATCGTCATCAATTGGCAACTCTCCCGGCAAATAACTATTGAGCGATCTGTACGACAAGGGTGCCCAATGTCAATGCCTCTTTTTGTCATTGCCATTGAGCCACTTGTTCGTTTGCTGAACCGTACACTTGAGGGTTTAACCTTGTATTCGACGACTGTAAAATGTGTGGCATACGTGGATGACGTAAGTGTCATCGTACGTTCGGAGCGAGACCTACAAGAAGTCACTAATAGTGTACGGGAGTATGAACGAGCCTCATCCTCAAAGGTCAACTATAGAAAGACTAAACTAATGCCGATCGGCAGAGGTTTTAGAATCGATGATAACTGCCCATATGGAGTACACGAGAGTATCAAGCTGTTGGGAATACGAATGAGTCGCTGCCCTCTGAAAACTACTACAGACAACTGGCAGGAGCTTCTGGCTATGACGAGAGGTTGTCTCCAGCAAAATAAAGGCAGGGAACAGGACCTCATACAAAGAGTACAGTTTATCAATAAAATGATACTTTCGAAAATATGGTATGTAGGGCAGACAATCCCTGTGGTCAACAGCATTTCCAAGCAAATAATGACGGCAATTGGTTGGTATATTTGGAGGGGCGAAATATTCAAAGTGGGAATTAATGTTACTGCTCTCCCACCAGAGAAAGGGGTCCTAGGGCTAATAGATGTTGAAATTAAATGCAAGGCTCTTCTTATACGGAGAACTACTCAGCTGTGTCACGACTGCCCAGACAGCGCGCTCCATATGGCCCCACGGACGTATACACCTACTAATATTGCAATGCCGATAAACCTGGGGGAAACCCACTACAAAGCCAACCACATCATGATGTTTCTGCTCGAAGTTAGTTACCTCCGAGCGAAACTGAGCGCACCACTACAGGACCTTACAACCGCCGAACTATACCGTATAATGAATACTGGTGGAAGAGTAAACCGCATGGAAACGAAATATCCCCTACGGGATTGGGCTCAAATCTGGAAGAACATCCACAACAAAGTGCTCGGAACAAATATCAGATCAACCTTGTATAAAGCAGTTAATGAAACCATACCTACGAAAGAAAAATTACACAGAATACGATTGTCGGCAACTGACAGATGTGTGGAGTGTGCCCTCATAGACAACTTGCAACACAGATGTGTCTGCGGGGAAAATAAATTGGTCTGGGAATGGTGCAGAATGAACCTTGCCTCTATCTGCAGGAGAGCTAGACAGACAATCTCCATCACATCGGTGTTGCAACGTGCTGGCACTTACTATCAAATCTCGAAGAAAAATATATGGACATGGCTGACAGGACATACTCTGCATTACCTAATTCAAGCCGAAGATGCGCCATCTTACTGGGGCTACAGAGTATATCTAGACACACAAGCACAACTGCTGACGAAAGATGACAAATACAGACAAAAGTTCGAACTATATACCAGCATTGAGAATAACGACACTATGAACGACAAAGACGATGAAAAAAAAAAAAGGAAAAAAAAACGGACTAGGAACGACGAAGTAGATGTATGCACTGCGTCCGACTGTTAATAACGTTGATGGCAGTGTGTTAACTATTTTTTATTTCTATTGTTTTCATTTATTTATTTTTCACGTCCATATATTCCACATCACAACCAGCGTGTGGCGTCCGGCAATTGGGCACTCAGTCCTAAGAGAAGACAGCTGCTGACATAGGAGATAACATACAAATGGGGAAAAAGAAACGAGACCAAGCTATATGCTTGGGGTACACCATAATAGGCAACCCTCGAGAAGACGGGCGTTGAGTGCCGTCAATAAGCCGAGATATCTCACGCAAAGAATAGTGGAAGCGAGCAATATTTAAAAAATATATATAAAAAAATAAAAAAATTATAAATTAAAAAATTAAAAACTTTTTGTATAATTAAAAAAACAAAAAAAGAAAATAAACTAAACAAGATGAAAATAAAAGTTTGGCAGGCAAGTGTCATCAACAGGAATGAAATGTTTCCTTTGCTGGAGAATCAACCCATCTTGCAATTTCCACTGCAGTGGCAACACTGTTTCTTTTCTTGATGCAGAAGAAGCATCCTTTGTATTAAACGTTCTTTTAACGGCATAGAAGCCAGGCCGAGAAGGCAGAAATTGGCGAGCGTAAGGATGGGTTGAAGGGGAGGAAGGAGACCCAACCAAAAAAAAAAAAAAAAAAAAAAGTTGCGTAACGGTAAGCGTCGCGCACTGTTGGTAAGACGTCGCGTGTTCTATTACATTCGCTACTACATTTTCTTTAAAACGCAATTCTGCTGTATGCTGAAGTTATCAATTTAATGGAACTTTGAACATAATTCTCTTCACTTCTCAACCCAAAATATTCGAATGTGGAAAAAAGCCTAACTTCTGCGTCATTTTGTTCTTCCCAGGTTTAATAGACGGCCAGGCAGCAGATGCGTCTCGAAGCTTTTGTATTATGTATGGAGAGAGCGCATCGTGCCAAAATAATCACAAAAGTATTTTCTACATTAGCTGTCGTCTGGTAGTGGCATTTTATTCTTCTTCAAACCTTGTTTGACAGCTTTAACTCAGAACAAGTTTTCTACATGCATATAATCAATAAACTGCATGTGCATTGTCAGTCTGTTATAGATAACATCAGAGAATTCGCATATATCGTTGATGATTAATTTCTCTCTTATGTTTAGTATTGTTTTAACAACGCTAAAGGAAACCTTACGAAAACTGTGCACTGTATTGTAAGAAATGAAATAAAACTACCCACGATAACCTTAAGACGAAAGTAAGGCTGTTTTAACAAATCTGAGTATCTGTACACAAGCGTGCCTCTATCTGCACGAATTAGTAAAATACCACTTACTTACAAGGGAACCTCCCCATCGCACCCCCCTCAGATTTAGTTATAAGTTGGCACAGTGGATAGGCCTTGAAAAACTGAACACAGATTAATTGAGAAAACAGGAAGAAGATATGTGGAACTACGAAAAAAAATAAGCAAAATATACAAACTGAGTAGTTCATGCAAAGATAATCAACTTCAAGGAGAAGTTGAGCTGAGGTGCGCCGTGGTCCCGTGGTTAGCGCGGGCAGCTGCGGAACGAGAAGTCCTTGGTTCAAGTCTTCCCACGAGCGAAAGCTTTAATTTTATATTTTCAGACAATTATCAAAGTTCAGGCACTCACACATAATCAACTTCGCTCTCCAAAATTCCAGGACATGTTCAGATTTGCTTGGACATATGCAGGATTTGACGGTCTACACACGAAAAAATTTGAAAACATTAAAAACATATGTTTTGACAGAGCACAGGGAAAACCGTTCGACAGTGAAACTGTAGCATTCATTTGTTGCAGTTTATGTGACAAACTCTTATGTTTTCATCACTTTTTTGGGAGTGATTATCACATCCACAAGAAAACCGAAATCGGGCAAGGTAGAAGAATCTTTTTACGCAATCGCCAAGTGTACAAGTTAGGTGCGTCGACAACATGTTCCTGTCACGTGACGCACATGCCGTCACCAGTGTCGTATAGAATATATCAGACGTGTTTTCCTGTGAAGGAATCGGTTGACCTATGACCTTGTGATCAAATGTTTTCGGTTCCCATTGGAGAGGCACGTGCTTTCGTCTACTAATCACATGGTTTTGCCTTGCGGTCGCAAAACACAAAAACTAAACTTATTACAGTGAACAGAGACGTCAATGAACGAACGGACAGATCATAACTTTGCGAAAATAAAGAATTTAAAACTCTTCACTCGAGGGAAGACTTGAACCGAGGACCTCTCGTTCCGCAGCTGCTCACGCTAACCACGGGACCACGTCGCTTCTCAGCTCAGACCCTCCTTGATGTTGCCTATCTTGCACATGGACTACTCAGTTTGTATATTTTGCTTGTTTTTTTTTCGTAGCTCCACACAACTTCTTCCTGTTTTCTCGATTGATCTGTGTTCAGTTTTTCAAGGCCTATCCACTGTGCCAACTTATAACTACATCTGAGGGGAGTACGATGGGGAGGTTCCCTTGTTAGATTTCGATTGGGTCTGTGTTTAAAAGGTATGCTGTGTCATACTCAACAGGTCTGCAAATGTGGCGTTTCATAAATAAAGTTTCGTATTCCTAGAAACCCAAAATTTGCTTGTAAACAGCGGAAAGAGGCGTTACCTGTTGTGCAGCATTGTAAGTTTGCACCATTGCACTTTGAGCTGAAAGTATTTTTTTGCTATTTGCTAATCAATTTATTTCCTTCATACTTATCACCCTGGCATGGGAGTCTTAAGTGAGGAACATTATTGAATTTCGCATCGTTGACGGTCGATTCGAATTTCTTCAGATACGCTTGTATTGTATAGCAGCTTGGCAGTCAGAAAGCCGAGATCTACGACCATTAACACAACTTACTGAGTCGAGCTGCCAAGAGGATTTGATGTGTAAAGGTTTTCTTCTGATTTTGTTACAGAATTTTTTCTGGGAATTCGCAACTCCATGAAATAATACACGTGCCCCCCCTACCACGGTTAGAAGTGACGATTTTCTTAACCTTTGGAACACGAGACACGGGCGGTACCACGGGGCTACGGACACACTGCTGCCAGCACCCAACTCTCATCATGGTATTGGTCGCTCAGCCTCATAACGCATCGTGAAAGATATTAAAAGTTGTCACTTATGCGAAGAATAGCATTTCTTTAGCCAAAAAATTGAAATTTCTGTCTCAGTGTCTTAGTTTAAGTGAGGATTATATACCACGAGTCATTCAAATGGAAATTAAGTGAATTTAGCGAGTCAGTTCAGTACCACAAGCCGGAAGTGATTGCACTGTCGCAGTGTTGCCAAATGTTTGTGACGATGTTGCCAATTCTCAGCTATGCTAGGAACAGCTCTGTAGCGTTATAGGAGGAGAATCCTGTGCTCGTGTCATAGGAGGATACGGAGAGGAGGCGCAGGGTTTGGTTAATATGCAGCGTTTTCTCCTACCAGCTGTGTCAAACATTCAGTAGTGTAATCTTCCATCACGATTACAGTTTCCCACAAAATATATACGAATAAAACACTTACCTTGTTACTTTGTTACAAAAGATTATTTCAGTACAATAAAAAGTCTTTGGAATTCAACTTTGCCAACCTGTCACGAAAAGTAAGATAACAAACACTTTGCACCTCGAAATCGGTTGCATCTCTGTGCAGTCTTGTGATCATACGAGTAGAATTTCATGAATTGCACGAGATTGTGGAAAAATGTTGGTGCGAATGGAAGAAACACAGTTACCTAATTATTCTGTACCACGTAATAATCAATTCATTTGATAATTCAGAAGAAAAGAAACTAAAAATTAAGCCCATTAAGACAAAAACTAAAGTGCAGATGCGGGCACTGTGCAGATCTGCGGTTTTTCATCTTCAGATCTATACAAATAATGTATACTAACCAGAGCATTCATTGCTTTCGTAATGTTTCCCTCTTGTTTAGTGTTGTTATGATGAACTGGATCCACACCCATGAGTCTGATTTTTTCTTTGTATCCTTCCATCTACTATCTTTGTGTGTTATTGTTCGGTGTTCAAAAAGCAAAATATTATGCCTGATTCCACGAGGTATTAAAATGAGGTCGCAAAAAGGCTAACGAATTATAATCAAAATAAAGTGAGACGCCAATTTGTCTGTCGTCATGGTGTTAAGTGGACAGAAATAGTTGGGTGTTATTGTCGTCTTTTCTTATTGAGATTTTCATATTACCCTGACACAAGACGCCGAGATAAATGCGTATATTCTCCGTGACGAAACATCCCACATTCCATTCATCCTGATCCATTCGTTACGTGCATCGGCGGCAATGAGTGATAGGAAAGCCGTTGTGGGGTGACGAATAACAATAACAATGGTAGTAATTACAAATCAATGATCAAGGATGTTTATTGCATTACAGACGATTAACAAAATAACCAAGAATGGCTGAGTGTTTAATTGGCGCACTGAGTAGGTGTTCTTACCACTTTGTTACCGATTTCTGTTCTAATTGTTTGCAGAGAGAAAACAAAGAACCCCGTAGACATACATATCGCTAGTACAACGCGACATTACCTATCAGCTATCGTTGCTTTACATCACGAGACGAACATGGCGTCACTGAGTGACACTTGAAATACATTTCTGTTTTCTCTCTCCGTCTCTCTCTCTCTCTCTTTTTATTTTTATTTTTATTTTTTGAGGAAAGCATCGAGAAGCGCGATAATAAGCAAGTAGGCATATAACCTGCTTACAGTTATTTTCATCGGGATACATAATGCAAAAATACAACTTTTAAGTGTGTTCTTGCATAATTCCAGTTATTGACAGTCTATTCGTGAGCTTGCTCACATTCAGTGGAGTGAAATCTATCACAGAAGCAAAGCAAAACACAAATATTTCTTGGACCATGCGCAACACATAAACGAAATCTCGCTGCACTGACATGTTGTCCGATATATTGCACGGAAAACGTATCTGATTCATGTTGCTAAATACAGCTCTATCAGATATCAATTTGGAAGCGTACCAAGTGTATAAAAGTATATCTTGAAATACGCAGAAAGGCCCATAGAGGTATTCGACTGAAACAGCCATGACCAAAATTGTAACTGCGATCGACAGCATCGTCGTCTACAACCTTGACAACTCGAACGGTGACAGTGCTCGGCCGGTTACTTACGTTTACTGGTATCAAAGCTACAGCATGAAAACTCAAAAATGTTAATAACCCGAAGATCATTAGTTTTGGAACCCATAGAAAGTAAAGCAGTCATCAGTCGCAAGAGTGGTTTGAACACCACAGTGCTTTAATAGGCACTGTAGGGAAGAAGCATACACCATATAAAATTCACATCAGTCTTTCCATTGTGTGCCAGCCAGTCCGCTGTAACTAGCTCTGACGTCATAAATGTTGCGCAATACTTTAATCATCAAGTAAATAACCTGAAACGTATCTAGCATGTCAGGAGTATTACTAAATCTGTGGTGTCACCGCCAGACACCACACTTGCTAGGTGGTAGCTTAAATCGGCCGCGGTCCATTTAGTACATGTCGGACCCGCGTGTCGCCACTGTGTGATCGCAGACCGAGCGCCACCACAAGCCAGGTCTCGAGATACGATATAGCACTCGCCCCAGTTGTACGACGACATTGCTAGCGACAATACGGACGAAGCCTTCCTCTCATTTGCCGAGAGACAGTTAGAATAGCCTTCTGCTAAGTCCATGGCTACGACCTAGCAAGGCGCCATTAGCCTTACCTACTTTGAGAGTTATCGTATAAATGTCTCAAGAAGAACGTGTAAACCAACAAAGATTAAAAGTTAAGTATAAAGCAGCTACGTACTTTTCTTACTACCATTCAATAGTTATCCTGTTCCAGACTTGACGCCAGTCGGCGTGTGTGTACGCGTGCCTTTCTTTCGGCTCCCTTTCCAGTGTGGCGTAGCAAGCTTGTTACGCCACAACAAAATCAATATGTGTTGAATATCAGTTCAATAACTTTAACCATTTTCGAAATTTGGACGTTTTTCTGTAAAAGTCATTGGCGCAACAGAAAAGAGCTAGAAACTTAAAAATTTATATTTAGATTACTTTTTCATAATAATTTAGTAGAAACAGTATTCTGGATCTCACAAATTAAAATTTTAGTTGAAATTCATGATTTTCTGGTTTTTGTCTTAGAAATTAAGGAAGCAAGATAGATTAAGTAGGCGAATAAATAAAGCTAGGATGTTTAAATTTAAGTAGAAGGTAGATCCGCTATAATCATAAAGATGTGAGAAGTTTCAACTGAATAACTATAAAACTATAGCGATAGCGTCTCTCCAAAGGGCAAGTTCAGAGCTTGTCTACTGCGTGACTTAGCCACGTCAGACTTTTATTATGATTACTTACCTGTGTGCTGATTGCACATTTACATTGAGAGCTTCATCGGCCATCAGCAAAGGAAGCAATGATTTATTCGATAACTTAAAGTGGTGCATTACTAGCCCAGCCGCTAGTCGGGAGAGCGGATTTGATCAGGCGTTCCCATAGCCGTCCGCACCGCGGCTTTATATGTAAGAACGCTGTGTGAGAGAGAAAGGCCCCAGTTCTCTCCAGACGCTGATTAGCGCACCACCTGTGCCGGGAGTCGCGTCGCTATCATTGCTATAAACAGCCTCGGATGCCGTAATAAGTTACTCAGGATACGCGTAACCATGAAATCGTTTTCGAGTGAAGTGTTAATTCTGGGATGACTTTAATGATCTATCTTCAGTTTGCGTATGTCGTATTTTCAAGTGCCGCCGTGGGACAGACATTCTACCATTATTTAGCGTGGCGTTTGATGAACATTATCATCAAATTATGGCGAGCATTCATTTAAACATTTAATTTGAACAGTTATAGTTGCATCAGCGCATTAGACTCTGAACTGCTCTGGTAGTTTGATTGTGTGGATTCTTTTTGGTCTGTGACTTTCAGAATATAGTGAACATTTTAGAGAGAATCGTTTTTGATTATGAATCCCAGACAATCTCCTAATTCCTCAGAGCTATAAGCTGTAGCTATAAATGTATTTCTCAGATGAAGTGGGCACTAAGAATTCTAATTACAGGCTTCACGTTTTCCTAATCACTTTCTGATTGCCAATATTGTAGTTAGAGAGCCAGTGTTGAGAACGGCAAATAAAAGCATTAAATAAATAATAGGAACAATCATTAGCAATTAATCCATCCGACACCCCACATATGTTACTAATCGGCCGGGAAATGCATCTTTTCTACAATATAAAACCTTTAAAATAACAATTATTCCACCCGCCGCCCCACAGCACGGTCTTGTTGTAGGTGGTATGCTGTTACTTTCATCCAACCTTTGAGTTGACTTACCTAGCCAGTTAATAGGGGAACCTACAGTTGTACGTGGCTTTCGGACCACAGTGCAACTCGGCTTTTTTTACATCAACAAACACTGCCCGAGGGGAAATATGTGTAAAACGGCACATAAAAATCGTGGGACTGGTGAGGGATAGAACCTGAGACCTTCGTATCCATAGTCTTGCTCTTTATCACCTTGCCACCGTGCAGCCAACACTGTGCTTTCTGCTTACCATTAAAATTAACGATCTCTCGTTTGTGCCTGCGTTGCCACTTGCGTGTCCCTTAGGAGACCTTACCTTTGGGATTACCCTCGTAATCCAATGCCCATTCAAGGAAGACAAGGATACATAGTCTTGCTTCAATATTACAAATACGCCTCAGTTTGTGGATGAACGCAGACTTAGGTTGATAACCATTTTGAATATTTATCAGTACTGTACCCATTGGTGTGAAACTCGTTTTCTACCAATGATTCCCACAGCTACAGGAACACTACTTCAATACCTCTTAGACAAAGTACTTACGCAGTGCTATCAGACGAAAAGATGAACCTGGCGCAAACTGTGGGAAGTTTGTTTTACAACCTTCGTACCTGGATAAAGAGCTTTTTCTATTTGAGACATCTGTGAACGTTACTGCATCAGACGTTTTTAGAAGAAACTAAATTCCTTCAGATACGCCAATATTTAAAGAAATCGTGTTAACGGCATTAAATCGTGGTTTGTAAATCTTTTACCATCCGTACTCTGCCGCATTTCGCTGGTTCGAAGCCAAGAAGCTTACTGACAAATTTCACAGAAGGAAAATGGGGACGAAATGTCTCCCACTCGAAGGTCATGTTGTTTTACTTAAATGATTACAAAATCGGGTAAAACGAACAATGAGGTTGTCAGTATAAGCACATTACTGTTGTCAATCTGATGTTGCACCGCCCAGGGCCAGTAATGATAAAGGGCCCGTTTAGGTCAGGCATATTGTACACAGAAGTGGAAGAGAGAGCACCACTAAATTCTACAATCCGTATGCATGGCATACACACAGAAATTACTGTTACAGTGTACTTATGGAGCCCAATGAGTGAATTGCGTATTTTCCCGTGAGAAAGAGCACTGGCAAACAGTCTTCGCTACATTAGGTTTTTTAAACTGGCGTCACTTAGAGCTAGAATTTATGGCCAGCGACTAAGTGTAAGGAGAGTGAGTCGGATGCGGGTTTTGCAACTGTGAAATACTTTCCTACATTATAGAAGCGAATATTAAATTTGAACTAATATTGAGAAAATTTTGGACTTGGGTAGCTTAGAATGAAAATCTTTCTGTTTATTGCAAAGGAAAACAATTGATTTTCTAAAACATTCTGCGTCATACACAACTTGAAACAGGTCACGTCGACCAAATCATATGGAAGAACCGACAGCGACGTATATTGGAAGGCAGTAAGATCGCTTGGCTTTTGGTTTGGCAGTATTCGACAGCCATTTCTAGGCGCAAGTAAATGAAGAAAGGCAGCGCGTTTTCGTTATCAAGTAAGGTCTTCATCAATTACTTTAGTTTTAATGGTATCTACGAGTAATTGCTGATGTTTGATATTAACATGAAAAGGATTCCGTAGACAGGGAAAGGACTTGTTCTTCGGCAACTACTTCTATAATGACCAAAAGGACTTAAATGATCTTCAAGCACATGGTGTTCCAGCAGCGGTATGAAGACAATGATAGTAATAATGACGGTGATAATAGAATTATCCGGTAACTTCACACTTCCCAGTGGATTTTCTCGAACTAAGAAATTTCCTGAATTAGTGAACATTTCAAAATGGCTTCAAATCGAGGCTATGACGCCTAGAAAAGTCTTTACATCCTGCTGATATGAGAATAGCATAATCTCCACGTCAGAAGCTTGCTTCTACTTAACCATTTAATACACTCGCGTTTTTTTCCACCGTGACTAGTTTAGTAAGCTAAGCACATCTTCCATTACAGCACACTCCTGGCGCTGGGAAATGTGAACACAATGGTCTGGTGGAACGAACTATCACAAGTCCAATGCGTGAGTTCAGGCATTTACTTTTAAGAGGCACAAACAGATTTACTTTACCTTCGGTAACCTCAAGAGAAAGCAGTTATAATCCAGAATCCGCATTAAACATCCCGTTCCTTCATTCCAAACTGGGCAGAGCCGCTTTACGTTGGAAAATGACATAGGTGGAGGTCAGGGTAAACAGAAGTACTGTCACCAGTAAACTTACTTATATTAGAAAATTGTATTTTATTTGATGAACTGATAGCCGTCTTAAGGAACAGGACTCTTATTTTACTTGTACTTGATTGAACTAGAGACGTTGAAAAATTTGGTGCTGCACTGTGATTCGAATTCGTATTTCCTCTTTCGAGGATCTGAATCTCTCGGAACAGTATAGTTCAATCATTTCATTCCTTTTCCCAAGACTGCAATCTTCTCTAGGTCTCCTCCAAAGGTAAATATGTGGGTCCGAACCCTGATCCAGAACAAAAATATTCATAATTTCATTTCAAGCCCTATCACGTGCACACCGGCCTGCTAGTGAAAATTAACGTGCATTTTTAATGTTTGTTCATGTTGCCAGCAATTTCAGGACAAACACGCACACATCTTACTGTTGGTGAGCAAGCAATTGATACTTAAGCAATATTCGTGGACAATAAAGAAGAACGATAGGAGTGCGGTTCGATTGTCGCTCAGGCACATAAATTTGTGTCCTTATTTTAGATTAAACACCTAGCAGCTGGCAAGAAAAACCTATACGTAACATTTGATTTTACTTAGATAATAATCCGATTACGTCTTGGGTTCGTATCTCCGTCGCAGAACATCACATCATGCACTTCATCTTTAAATTCATACACACGTCGTTACTTCTGAATTGAGGTATATCAGACATCTTTCATGGTTAGTTAACAGGGATGAAAGGGTCTTGATAGGAGTCCTGGTTTATTACAAAAACTGTCGTCTTTTATTTTCAAGTTTAGATTTGGTTACTGATGTAGGCGAAAATTTCGGTACTTCATGACTCTTCATGGATAGTCAGCAATATGATATGATTAGATTAGATTAGATTAATACTTGTTCCATAGATCATGAATGCGACATTTCGTAATGATGTGGAACGAGTCATTTTAATGAAAGATTTCTTTACATACCAGTATTCAGTTTCTTTACAAGAATTTTTTAGCCCGCCCCCCCCCCCCCCCCCTCTCTCTCTCTCTCTCTCTCTCTCTCTCTCTCTCTCTCTCTCTCTCTCTCTGTCTCTCTCTCACACACACATACACCCACATTCTCTTTTTATTTTTATTTGTTTGTTGTGCTCGACTATCGGCGAGGCACGAAAACGTCCGTGAATGAATTTCTTAGTTTTGAGTACAGTTACGAAAGAAATATAAAAACAACTATGAGACTTACTGATTTATGATGCTTAGTAGCAGTCAGTTCTGAGTATTATTAGTAACTAAGCTCCAGTCCCTAAACCTAGTTACAGAAATGCGAATAAGACGCATTACGGGTGCCGTAGCGGCCGCGTCTTTGAGGCGCCAGCTATGGTCACTTCCCAGCCCGCTGTAGGATCACATCTGTTCGTCTTCTTCCTGCTGGTAATGTAACTGAGATTTGGCAACAACTCAAGGTGTGTTTGGCAACTCTGTGATCGACGAGTTACTTCCTGGTGTGCACGGAATTAAGCCTCAAAGTTCACTTGATTTCTCTTGTCATTTCCATTGAATAACCTGAGTTGTTATCGCTTGAGGTGTAACAGAAGATTGTAAATTTACGGTTTTCAGCCCAGCAAAGTCATTGAACGTGGCAATCGCAACTAATCTCGTCCTGTAAATAGTGGTTTACGAGTTCTAGCCGCTGTTGGCCTCCTGAGAGGAACGCGCAAAGCGCATCTATCCACTAGCTCTGTGTTGACGTGCTGACCTGTGGAACCGCGGCTGTTACGGTTCACGGTTCCACCCTCGCTAAATGTAACGTTTTTATCCCTTCTGTGTAAGAGCTGCATACAGTCAGATCAAACAACGATAAGCAAATCGTAAGAAAATACTTTCAGCTCAAAGTGCAATGGTGAAAAACTTACAATGCTGCACAGCAGATAACGCCTCTTTCCGCTGCTGACAAGCAAATTTTGGGTTTCTAGGAATACGTAACTTTATTTATGAAATGCCACATTTGCAGACCTGTTGAGTATGACACAGCATACCACTTAAACACAGACCCAATCGAAATCTAAGTGAGTAGTGTCTTTCTAATTCGTGAAGATAGAGGCAAGCTTGTGTACAGGTACTCAGTTTTGTTAAAACAGACTTACTTTCGTCGTAAGGTTATCGTGGGTAGTTTTATTTCATTTCTTACAATACAGTGCACAGTGTTCGTAAGGTTTCTTTTAGCGTTGTTAAAACAATACTAAACATGAGAGAGAAATTAATCATTAACGATATATGCGCATTCTCTGATGTTATCTATAACAGTCTGACAATGCACATGCAGTTTATTGATTACATGCATGTAGAAAACTTGTTCTGAGTTGAAGCTGTCAAACAAGGTATGAAGAAGAAGAAAATGCCACTACCAGACGACAGATAATGTAGAAAATACTTTTGTGACTATTTTGGCACTATGCGCTCTCTCCATACATAATACAAAAGCTTCGAGACGCATCTGCTGCCTGGCCGCCTATTAAACCTGAAAAGAACAAAATGACGCAGAAGTTAGCCTTTTTTCCACATTCGACTATTTTGGGTTGAGAAGTGAAGAGAATTATGTTCAAAGTTCCATTAAATTGATAACTTCAGCTGACAGCAGAATTGCGTTTTAAAGAAAATGTAGTAACGAATGTAATAGAACACGCGACGTCTTACCAACAGTGCGCGACGCTTACCGTTACGCTACTAGCTGTGACGTAGCTACAGCACCTCTGGAAGTAAACAACAGTTCCTCCAGAACTTCAGCATTCCACAATGCTGTGAGATAATGCATATGGCTGGATCTAGACTTCTGAGAGACAGACAGTTACAGCATTTCTTTTGCACTGCACGATGGTTTCAACAAACAGATAGCGCAATAGAGTAGCTCAAATGGAAGGGAACACTTCCTATTTAAATTTCTGCATCCTACACTGTTGGCAGTTCTGTGTAGGTGGCAGTTACGTTATTTTATTTTTGTGATACCTCCTGCAAACCACTACAGGGAACCTGTGTGTCAGAATTCTCATCTTGTGTGCGCAACGGTGTTATGATAGAGAAATGAGTCGTGGAGAAGAGGGTTTGGTGGTGTGCTGGACTGATGATAGTTTCATATGACGATGGTCTCGCTTCGATTCCAACTTCTGCCGATGTTTTTTGATAGGCAGA
Source organism: Schistocerca serialis cubense (assembly GCF_023864345.2). Lineage (NCBI taxonomy): Eukaryota > Metazoa > Arthropoda > Insecta > Orthoptera > Acrididae > Schistocerca > Schistocerca serialis. Next base: position 212,571,202 of record NC_064644.1, read on the forward strand.
GGCAGATTCTATTCTCTTCTGGCTACGCCAAGTGAAGAAGGTATAATGACATTGTGGTCTGAAAATCACGTTAAACATGATATTCCTTCTCTGCCAAGTAGACGTTAGGTGGAACCACAATAAAGTAAGAAGTGGCGACATGTAGAAACACTATCACCAGTAACCTTTCTTATACTAGTTATTTATTTCTAGTGACGAAAAGAACCCTGTGTATGGTCACAGGACACTTATTCCGTCTTTTATTTGAGCTTCCGTATGTCGATAAAATTGGCTCTGAACTGGGAATGTAACTCAGACCGCCCCTACCGCGGAATTTGATCCCTTCGTGACAATACAGCTCGACTACAACTTGTTGTTTGTTCAAAACTGCAGATTCTTCAACATCTCCACATATTGCACATGAATGGGTTGGAATCCTGGCCCAGCAGTAAAATTTTCACTATGTATTATCAGGCTCTAGAATGAGAACACCTATCTGCTGGTGGATAATAATTTTTATTTTTAATGCATTTTCATTCGTTGTCAACACCAACGATATCTGACGATTTTGACTCCCAGTGAAACACAGAACTATTTGCGAGATCACTGTAAGTTCAAGGATGTTATTCCGAGCTGCTGGTGGAGAAAAATTCGGTAGCTGACGTCTCTTTGTGTGTAGTCAACAACGATATGTGTGGGGTTCGATTCCTAGTCAGCACTGAACTCTTCGTGATATTATTTCTAGTTCAAACATGCTCACATGTCGCTGCTGGTGTAATAAACCCATACTTAACGTTCCTTTTCTCTAGAATATAACTGCGATATGTGCCGGTTGGAGTCCTGGGAAGGAAAAATTTAATGTCTCGTCTCGTCATTTCAGTTAATACATCTAGCTACTGTCGAGAAAATCCGATATGTCAAAGTTGATTGTGCTTCGATAACAATCCGATTAGGTTCTGGGTTCGAATCCCTGTCCTACACAAAGCTTTACCTCAGCATTTTAAGTAAGTTACTTCTGAAGAAGCAATATTTAACATCTCTCGTAGTTCGTTAACAGGGACAATAGATGCTTGGTAGGAATTCGCGTCTGTTAAAAATATTACGGTATGTAATTTAAGGTTGATATTTGTTAACTGATACTGTCTAAAATCGAGGTATATTACTCTCTTTATGCCTAGTCAGGAATGACTGTTAATTTCCGTCAGTCATGAAATCTTAGTTTGCATGAGCTGGATTTGAATCCATATGCAGGACGAGTCGGTTCGTCGTGTCATTTGAAGTTCATACATATTCTCAACTAGCTGCTCGTGAATAACGTAAATTTTTAATGACATTTTGTGTTAAATAACAAGTATGGTATGTTACTTTGAAAAGGAAATCATGAATACGACGAACTTACTACGTGCATTACCTATCTGACGTAATAATAAGAGTGCTAACATTTCAGGTATGTCAGTAATTGCAATAAATTGCAAGCTTACAAGCCTTAAGGACAGTCTTATCCGTGATGAGGTGTTCCTTGATATTTTTAGTATCGTGGTATTACTTTACATCCTGAGTTATTGTGATACAGAGCAGTGTTTTCTAGTGGTGACTTGTTGGAACCATTTTCAATAGTCAAACGACTGTATCAAGGAGCGATTAGAGGACCTACTAGACAGCTGCGTTATGTGGGTTGCATGGGAATCAGGCTAAATGGAATCCAGGCCGTTCGGATACTTTTGAGCATGACTGTACTTCGTTAACATTCCGATTAGGTGCTGGGTTCGCATCCCTGTCACAAGCTTTATACGATGGCATTTCAATTTTAAACATGAGCATACCTTGTTACTTGTGAATGACACCATATTAAACGTCGTTGGGGGTAGTTCCCAGGACGGTATCTGTTATGACAGGATTCCCAGTTCAGTACAAACATTTTCGTCATTTATTTACAGGATCTGAGTTGATAATTGGTACTGGTGCAAACGTCTATACTTCACATCTCTTTATGCCTAGTGATCCGGTCTCAATAAGGCACAAACGAAGCTTAGCTTAGTTAGCAATGGCTATAGGTGCTGGGTTTGAATCCAGGTCCAGAATGACGACGTTGGTCATGTCATTTAAAGTTCAAATTTGTGTACACATAGTTGTTGATGTGTTACGAGAACAATGATAATACTGGTGATTCACTGTTAATGTTGAGATTTCCTTAGAGTGCTTGTTGCCGTTAATCTCGTTTTTCTACTGGTTCGTCCAATATCCAGTTTCCAGAGCCACTCGCCGTTGAGCGACCTTCAGCACGTGGATGGAAAACCTTTTAGAGAGCGAAAAACTTTTTTCCAATTGCCGTACAGCTTTGTAACTCCATATATTGTCTCAAGTATTTAATTTTGACTAAGGATTACTGTACGATATATGTAAAATAATTCGTTTTCTCAGAACTTTTGGAATGTCACTTGTTGTAATTAAGGTTAGTTTATGAGTGTTATGGGGTGTCTCATCGCTAAGAACGTGTTTTCTAATATGGTTTGTATGACGATATTAGTTGACGCTTAGACTGACTGCCATAAAGACCCTTGGTCTCTTAGTAGTCTCTTGCGGTACCCATTGTGTGTAGTCAAACGACTGTACACCTTGGGGTTTTGGTGTTTAGAGGACCTGCAACACAGCTACGTTATGTTGGTTGTATTCAGCAGTGACCCACTTTTTTTGCTGTCATGTGTACATCAAGGATTAAATCATTTGACTGTCGCCATAAAGATTTCGGTATGTATTTGATCGACTTTCTTTATAGTAGTCTTATTTAATAACTTCTTTTACTTACCTCTGTTCCATCTTCACGTACTGTACTTTTAAAATATGTTCAAACCCTCTATTTTGGTCTCTGGAGCGTATTTAGAGGACGAATCACACTGATGATGGTCGCGCCCTCCACAGATTGTAGTTGTTGTGGTATTTATTTTACATCTGAAGCAAGCAAAATAATTCTATCGAGTAAAATAATACTTAAGGCAGGTGTCATTTCAGATGACCGACTGGTATCTGGATACTTACTGTTAGGGTTTTCTTTTTTTATTGTTACTATACTCAAATTCAAGTGCTAAAATGGAACGAAAGTATCTGGAAAATTAAACAGTCTTATGTTCTAGCAGGAAGAAAATTTGTCCTTGAAGGTTTGTGTGTGTGTGTGTGTGTGTGTGTGTGTGTGTGTGTGTGTGTGTGTGTGTGTGAGGCACAGATAACTAAAAAAGGACACGTATTGTGTCAGACAAAGCGCTATTGTAAACAAATATTTTGTTTCTTTTGTGTCTATGCTCTTTGGAAACGTCATTAATTAATGCTATCAGTTTAGATGACTCAGTTGATCATATTTTGCCCCGAGACTTCTGGTAGTGGCTTCATCTAACTGCTTTTATTTGTAGAATGGTTGGTTTCGTTAAATGATTCAGTATTATTCACAAATTTCCAACTCATCAGATCAGAAGACTGTACATTGTCGTCAGCACTTTCAGAATTTTGTGCATGGACCACATTGTTATCTGCTTAGTAGGACTGTCGTGTCTACTTCCGTATATTATAACCCACAATACGATGTGCAGCGGTGAGTATTTCATGTACCACCGTTTCCAATTCAAACCTAGTTTTTCCGCTATCATACACGTCTGCCTTCAGCACACCAATACATAATGTTGCCCATTATTCTTTCAATGAAATGCAGATTCCGACTTCAGTCCAGGTATTTATACATCCTCAAGCACGAACTGACTCACCACCGCACTTTAAGGTTGGAATTACTCTACACACATGGGCTACTGCTCTGTATCAATGAACAAAATAATAACTTTGATATAGATAACTGTTTACTGTTTTCGTTAAGAGCTGAAGAAACTATATTCTTACATATTTTATTTGGTCTTACTGACTAGATAGCAAAACTTGGTAGTCTTCGTCTTTTTTCTGAGTATGTGCGATTCTGAATGTAAAGTTCAGAACAAAGACTAAGTCAATGCAAGACAAAATAGAACTTTATTCAGTGCAAAACAATAAAATACGTTTGATTCTGAACATCAACCAAACTGATTTTTGTTCATAGTCTTATCTCTTTTAAAATATTATTTTCATATTGTCTTAGATCACATATTCCATCAAATCAGCAGGAAATGCATCCGTGTAAATTCGCTTAGCGGCTGTGGACAGCTGCTAAGCGACGTTGTTGGTTTTGTGTCAGCCGCTGTAACGTCTGCGACCTCAACCGCTGATTTGCGGAGTCAGCCTTCCTAGGAAATATACTTATATGGATATGGTGTCTGTTCTTTCGGACATGAACTGCAGCTGTCTACAACGAAATTAGAATTAGCTGAGTCAGCCTTCCTAGGAAATATACTTATATGGATATGGTGTCTGTTCTTTCGGACATGAACTTCAGCTGTCTACAACGAAATTAGAATTATATTAATACCTTCAGCTGCTGACGGGGGTTTATATATATCAACGGGGACAGGTGAAAATGTGTGCTCCGACCGGGACCCGAACCCGGGATCTCCTGCTTACAAGACAGACGCTCTATCCATCTGAGCCACCGAGGGCACGGAGAATAGTGCGACTGCAGGGACTATCTCGCGCACGCCTCTAGCGAGACCCACATTCTCACCTTGTATGTCCACACACTACATTCGTAGTGTCCCACCCCAACACATTCCCGTAAGAGTTCGGGGACTATGTGTGCATCCGCACAGAAGAAGAAGGTCATGGCCGGTATTGCCAGAACTATATACTCATATGGATATGGTGTCTGTTCTTTCGGACGTGTCTTCCGCGAGTAATGAGTGTGTTGGGGTGGGACACTACGAATGTAGTGTTTGGACATACAAGGTGAGACTGTGGGTCTCGCGGGAGGCGTGCACGAGATAGTCCCCGCAGTCGCACTGTTCTCTGTGCCCTCGGTGACTCAGATGGATAGAGCGTCTGCCATGTAAGCAGAAGATATCGGGTTCGAGTCCCGGTCGGGGCACACATTTTCACCTCTTCCCGTTGACATATATCAACGCCCGTCGGCAGCTGACGGTATTAATATAATTCTAATTTCTTCCTAGGAAATAGTGTTTCTTACACAGGCAGTGTGTTGATTTGGATACCCAGTCAAAAAAGAGAAGCACAGTGTTCAAATGGCTCTGAGCACTATGGGACTTAACATCTGTGGTCATCAGTCCCCTAGAACTTAGAACTACTTAAACCTAACTAACCTAAGGACATCACACACATCCATGCCCGAGGCAGGATTCGAACCTGCGACCGTAGCAGTCGCGCGGTTCCGGACTGAGCGCCTAGAACCGCGAGACCACCGCGGCCGGCGAAGTACAGTGTGACATGTCTTGAGACATTTTAAGAGGTTCTCGGAAAAGTGGCAATTTTACTCGATACTCTCGAGCTAGATTTATTTCATTCCCCACTAAATGGTCATTTGTGTAAATTATGAGCTGGATGTGGGACACTTTGATGTCCTTTTCATTTCTATTTCACTTAGCTTGCAGTGATTTGCCGTCTTATACACTTTTCTTGAAAGGCCAATAGTATCAAATGAAATACTTAGATTAATTAGAAAACCTGTTGCTTCGCAGTTTTCAAAACTGTCTCCCATTTATAGTGTATGTTGCAGGATTTGTGAAATGTAAACCAGTTTCATCACAGAAGTTGTTCATTTACCTCTGTTAGTCTTAAAATTATACGCTCTGCTATTTTTAAGAGTTTGCACATCATAGAGACGAGTCTGTACTTTTACAGATCACTTTGTTCTTTCCCCATGTTACGGATTACTATAACTTTGCTTCTCTTCCATATGTTATGCGTCTTGCAAAAGTAAATTGTGATGTTAAGTTAACTTGGCAAGCCTCCTCTACGTGTTGTTTAGGTCCTCATAGAACCATTGAAATAACAGTCACTGTGACTCTGATACGAACCATCGCAGTAAGCAGGTTCAATAGAATGTAGCTTGAAATAGTTATGCAAAGATGAGACGATCTGCACAGGGCATACAAGCGTCGAGAACCGCATCAAAAGAACCTTAGAACTTAAGACTACAACAACAACAAGAGCCTTAACATGCAAGTCTGGCTCAGTGTAATGTAATCGTTTGTGACAAAATGGTTCAAATGGCTCTTAGCACTATGGGACTTAACATCTGAGGTCATCAGTCCCCTAGAACTTAGAACTACTTAAACCTAACCAACCTAAGGACATCACACACATCCATGCCCGAGGCAGGATTCGAACCTGCGACCGTAGCGGTCGCGCGGTTCCAGACTGAAGCGCCTAGAACCGCTCGGACAGAAGGTCAGCCGTTTGTGACAGTCCTTAAACAGAAATGTACCACCGTTGCCCAAACGGCTCTCTTCATTGTTGTGGTTGTGGTCTTCAGTCCAGAGACTGGTTTGATGCAGCTCTCCATGTTAGCCTATCCTGTGCAAGCTTCTTCATCTCGATGTACCTACTGCAACCTACATCCTTCTGAATCTGCTTAGTGTATTCATCTCTTGGTCTCCCTCTACGATTTTTTCCCTCTTCGCTGCCCTCCAATACTAAGCTGGTGATCCCTTGATGCTTCAGAACGTGTCCTACCAACCGATCTCTTCTTCTAATCAAGTTGTGCCACAAATTCCTCTTCTCCCAAATTCTGTTCATTATATCCTATCCATCTCATCTTCAGCATTCATCTGTAGCACCACACTTCGAAAGCCTATATTCTCTTCTTGTCCAAACTATTTATCGTTCATGTTTCACTTCCATATATGACTACACTCCATACAAATACTTTCAGAAAAGGCTTCCTGACGCTTAAATGTAGACTCGATGTTAACAAATTTCTCTTCTTCAGAAACGCTTTCCTTGCGATTGCTAGTTTACATTTTACATCCTCTCTACTTCGACCGTCATCAGTTATTTTGCTCCCCAAATAGCAAAACTCATCTACTACTTTAAGTGTTTCATGTCCTAATCTGATGCCCTCAGCATCCACTGATTTAATTCGACTGCATTCCATTGTCCTCGTTTTGCTTTTGTTGATGTTCATCTTATGTCCTCCTTTCAAGACACTGTCCATTCCGTTCAACTGCTCTTCCAGGTCCTTTGCTGTCTCTGACATAATGAAAATGTCATCGGCAAACCTCAAAATTTTAATTTCTTCTCCATGGATTTTAATTCCTATCCTAAATTTTCTTTTGTTTCCTTTATTGCTTGCTCAATGTACAGACTGAATAACATTGGGGATAAGCTACAACTCTATCTCAGCCCCTTTCCAATCACTGCTTCCCTTTCATGCTCCTCGACTTTTGTAACTACCATCTGGTTTCTCTACAAATTGTAAATAGCCTTTCGTTCCTGTATTTGACCTATGCCACCTTCAGAATTTGAAAGAGAATATTCCAGTCAACATTGTATCCTCTTCATACTGTTTAGATCCGCGTACTATTTTGATCCGTATGTTCTCTTCATACAGACCTAAATAGTTTTAAAAATCTTCTTTTGTGTATCAATATCTACATTCTCATTAATAGCGACAAATTTTTCAAATATAGCCCCCAGTCGATTACCCTGACTTTAGATTTCAAATTTTATATTTATTTCTGTTGACAAACTGTGTGATCCAAATTGTACAATAGTTCATTGTAAGAAACTAAAATATTAATACAGCATTTGTTTCAAAAAAACATCTTCTTCGTGCAAAAGTGCTCTGTATAACATTAATTTTATACTAACAACAAATGAAGGGAAATAGTCAGAGGGTACCACCAACATACGAGGAACGTTCAATAAGTAATACAACACATTTTTTTCTCGGCCGATTTCTGTTGAAAGAAAAGCGGAATTTGTTGTGGGACATCGTGGAATACTCCCGCTTCAGCCCCTACAGTTTCATGGAGTTCCGATAGATGCGGCGCTGTACGTAGCCTTCAAAACGACGGCTGTAACGGAGTTGCGTTCCAAGCAAAGAGATGTCAATGAGTTTCTTTTAACGGAAAACTGGAGCATCGCAGGTGTACAGCACGCAGCTGTGACTCCTTCAATGTTGGAACGTGCGTACACTCTTATTGTAGGTGATCGATGGATTACGATCCAACACGTCGCTGCACAGCCGGACGTCTGTATTGGTAGTGCTGACACACTCGTCCATCAGTTGGGGTACTCAAAGGCGTGTGACCGCTGGGTTCCTTACCGCCTAACAGAAGACCATAAAGAGCAACGAAGGACCATCTCTGCGAAGTCGCCCGAGCGTTACGAGGCCGGTGTGACAGTTTTTGTCTAACATCGTCGCAGGCTATGAAACAGGGGCTCATCACCTCGAACTGGAAACAGAACGGCAATCCATGAAGTGGCACTGCACCACCTCTCCTTCGAATAAAAAATTCAAAGCCGCACCCTCAGCCGGTAGAGTCACGGAGACGGTAATCTGAGATTCTGAAGGCGTCATTGTATTTGATGTCCCTCTCACGGTGAAACGATCAGTTCTGAAGTGTACTGTGCTACAAAAATGCAAACGAACGTCTCCTTTACCATGACAATGCAAGGCCTCACACAAATGTGCGCACCCTAGAGGGACTCATAAACTTCACTGGACTGTTCTTTCTCATCCACCATACAGCTCAGATCTCGCACCTTCCGACGTCAAGCTGTCTGACCCAATGAAAGATGCACTACGCGGGAAGCAGTTCATGGACGACGGGGAGGTCAATGATGCAGCAAGACGTTGGCAGCGACGTCGACCTGTAGAGTAGTATCATGCGTGCTGGCACACAGTTTCTCCCAGTAAAGTGGTGCAAGGCAATCGCAAGGAACGGAAAATGGAGTTCTGTTGCCAAAAGAGTGAGGAATAATATAGTGTAATGAAATTCTGAATAAAAACAAAACCGGTTAAAATTATTGATACAGGATATTGTTGTTAGAAACTCATACAAATGTATATGAGAGGTTAATCTTATGTTGACGAATCGCTTCGTTACATTTCTGATACTCTTGGCTTTCTGCAGACCTCAATCATTTTCTTTGGGAAAAGAAGTGTGGACGCTGACGCGAAAGCAGCCATATACAAGGCTTTGGGAATCCTGGAGAAGTACCTGGAGCCCACTGGATGGGTGGCTGGAGACCGGCCGACCGTGGCCGACATCTCCTGTTCTGTTTCAACTGGTAGAATGAAGGTAAGGGATACTTAAAGGACATGTCGGTGGAAATGGGTAACATATTGGGCATAAATCGTGGATTAAGGGAAACCAACACAAAGGTGACGAGGAGCAGTAGAAAGAAGAGTAACTAATTGTTTGATAACAGTTTTGGGAACTATAGATACTGGCAGAAGCGGAAGAAGTTTCCTATCTAGGAAGCAAGATTACAGAGAATAGCCAGACAAAGGACGGTGTCAGAAGTAGGTTAGCACACTCACTTATTACACTGTAGATAAGATGAGGTTAGGTCCCGCATTCTGACTCCAGGCAGTCCAAGTAGCTCCACTGACGACCGTGTCATCCTCTGCCTATGGCGTTATTGGAAGTGGTATGGATGGACGTTGTGGTCAGCTCACCGTTCTCCTGGTCGTTGCCGGGCTTCTTGAAATTGGAGCCGTTACTAATCGGACGAGAAGCTCCTCAGTTAGGCTCACGAGTCTAGCGAACCCGTACCCGTTCTCCCACGAACGAAAAAGCCCTGGGAATACCGGGAATCGAACTCGGATCCCACGTTCACAGCACCCAACTGTAATTTACCTGTAATTTAAACACCTACAATTTAAATTATTTCACACAAATTATTACTATCAAGAGCAACCTTAGTGTTTACATCAACAACTAATGATACAAACGGGAGACCCGTGCGAAACTTTCGCACTTTTATAGTTTTAAAATAAGTGTAGTCTTTTGCTTGTAATATCTAACTTTCGACTTTAATATCTATATTTACATGTTGTTGAAGAGAAGTTTAACGAGAAAAACGAACAAAAATCAGTGTGAAGTATATGTGTTGGAATGCAGTGTTTGCTAAGGCCACAATAACCTCTAACCGTATGTTCAGACGTATGTTGAGATTTTAATAACTCATCGTACTTTGTGTAAGCACGTTAGGTCATAGTTCCAATAGGTAAATCGCAATTCAAGGAGACGTTGACAAATATATTTGTCGTTTCGGAAAGTATATTCATTTAGAAAAGTCAACTTGTACGGCGGGCAGAGATAAGGACCTACCGCGGTGGTCACTGTTGTTATCTATGACAATGCTGCACACAAATTATCCAGTTCATAACTACTTTAAAACAAATAAAATGGTATTAATAATAAGAGAATATGAAAAGCGACTCTCGTATTAGTGATTAATTAGTTAGTTTCGTAAAATATGGGTACCAAGCTAGGCATCCAAGATGCTCCTTCGCCTGTGATAGTTTAAAGTCTCTTTTATGTTAAAATTTTCCACAAACAACATGTTTTGGTGCAAAATCGGTTTTCAGTGTCAGAAGACGCTTAAGACACCTTACCAGCGATACCTCATTCATCCCAGGACGATTAGTATGAGATGAAAAACAGGGATGTTGTGAAGTAATTATATGATATGCATTATTACATCCAACTCAACACTACTCCCCATTATCTGTTTCTACATTTAATAAAGACTGTACCTACTATCATATCTTTGTAATCAATTATTATTGTGGCATAACTTGTTTCCCACCTGGACTCGCATTCGGGAGGACGACGGTTCAATCCCGCGTCCGGCCATCCTGAATTAGGTTTACCGTGATTTCCCTAAATCGCTCCAGGCAAATGCCGGGATGGTTCCTTTGAAAGGGCACGGCCGACTTCCTTTCCTGTCCTTCCCTAATTCGATGAGACCGATTACCTCCCTGTTTGGTCTCTTCCCCCACACAATCCAATCCAATCCAATCCTTGTTTCCCACCTATCTATCACTAGCATACACCAACTAATTGAAACAGATTATAAACAGAAATAATCTCTGTTTATGAATGCCACATTTCACAATGCACTCTGTCGTTCCCTGCCGCTTCCTTGGATGCTGCGGAGGCCGTTGTCGTTGCATCCGCCTGCTTGTTCCGTTGTCTGTTGTTGTCGACTCACTGGTAGCAGGCGACAACTTCCTTGAGTAGCACAGGCGAAGGACGCGTTCCTTAATGGAACGGCTCTACTGATGTCAGGTGTTGATATGGAACTCAGGAGTAAGGGTAATTTGGTAGGTGCCATGGGTATCGAAGTTGTATGTGCACGACGAGCGATATATATGAAAAGCCTCAATATTGAACCTCACTGGCGAGGCGGCGAATTTCGATGTTGTTTGCTGCGTTGCCAAGGCAATACCATATTACCGTGTAAATAGTAATGACGGAATATGTCTTGATATCTAGCAGAAGTACACATTCGTAGCGGACATTAATTCCTCGAATATGGCTCTGAGCACTATGGGACTTAACATCTGTGGTCATCAGTCCCCTAGAACTTAGCACTACTTAAACCTAACTAACCTAAGGACATCACACACATCCATGCCCGAGGCAGGATTCGAATCTGTGACCGTAGCGGTCACGCGGTTCCAGACTGAAGCGCCTAGAACCGCACGGCCACACCGGCCGGCCAATTTCTTGAATATGTACATTGGAAAGGTGCTTAGAGTTTTGTTGGGAGCGTAGCTTGAGTACAGCTTGTGCCAAACGCGAAACAAAAAAATAAAAAATAAAAAAATGCGTCGAATAACACGGTCAGACACGCGTTAAACTTTACGAGAAAATCTGTGATGTCGAGAGCCCTTTAGAGCTGTATCGCACAAAATGTAATAAGTGGACGTCAATAAGGAAGACTACTTGGTTGACGCGTCAAAATTGTGTTTTGAAAAGAGTATTGTTTTCGTTTCGTGCTTGGGTGAGAAGTTATACATTAGAAGCCACTGCTTCTGAAAGTGAAGTCTCTATCAAGACTGTGTGTCACTAGTAAAGATTATGTCGTAAAGTGTTTTACATAATCGTCAGAGACGGGGTAGTCAAAACAAAATCGTAGAAATGGACGAGTTGTACGTCGCGGCTCGTAAGTACAACAGATGTCTCCTGAAAAACGTTATCGAACACATTTGTGTCTTTGGTGACATAGAGAAGGAGAATCGAGGAACTTCTTTATCCTTCGTGCGTACTCTCGGGGTAAAGCAACTTTAGTGCCCTTGATAAAGTACTTTTTTGCCTGGTACGAGAGTCTAACCGATGGGTACAAGTTGTATCGCAGTTTGCGAAAAGAAGGTATCGACCACGATTTCATCTACCACTGTATAGAGTTCGTTTCAACGTATGATTCATCGGTTCACTCGCAAAACACTTGAGTATTCATGGAATACCTTGAAGTTATCTATTAAGAGCGAACGTCGACAGTGGGAAAGAGTATATTTCCATATCTTACGCCTGTCACGGAAATACCTTCCCATATGAAACTCTCCTCATATTTCTCAGAGGTATAGCCCGAGTTTACCCTGGCTACGGAAAACAAGGAATGCTATTACTGGCTGTCCATACCAGGGGTGGCACTGTCCACGTTGAGAATGTCGCTGCCGAGTGAAGTTAAGTAACTACCCCTTTTCTTTAACGCATCGTTATATCGACGCAACTTGAAGAGTGATATTATGCTTCCATTGATCATTTCCTTCAGTTCACAATGCGTTCGTCTTTTGTCGTTTTTATTGGTAACGGTACGACGTTGAGACATTCATTATACATCGCTCATAGTGCTTACGCCACTTGGATACCCATGGTGTCTTCCATTTACCGGAATAACTTAGTAAAAGTGTGTGCATGGAATACAGTATTATATGGACGTCAAACGTGAACCATCTGAAATGTGGATGAGAAGAAACTAGAATCATATGAACAGTGTTGTGGTAAGAAATTAAGCGGACAGATAAACTGCCAAATGAGTAGGCACCATAAAGAGAAAAGGAGTCTGTGGATGACCCCAGAGGAGGGGCGTGTTAATGGTCTTTCATGTCTGCATCCAGAAACAATAAAATTGGCGATGGAAGAGGCATTATGGAGAGATAATAGTAGACGCAGACAGAACTAGAATTTGGAAAACAAATTGTAGGGAATGTTTGTTGTAGAGATTAAGTAGGCTTGAGAGGACTGGGATCGAGGTAGGATAAGATGGACAGCATAAAACACGTTGAGAGACTGATTACATAAAGAAAATGAACTGAGGAATCCTCCGGTAGAAACGTGGAAATCTGGTCGCTCTCTGCTTCTTCGTCTCTTGTAATGCTGGATAGTTTTACAATAAACGAAAATTTAAACTGACAGGTCGTGCTCCACGACTCGTTCCTGTTGCACTGTATTTGATGAGGTGCCATACGATATATAAATTGAAAAAGATATTCAGAGGCAGCCTCAGTGAGAAATATGTTTTTGCCAAGGAGCATAAGTGATTTCGTTGATGATCTCTGATAAACATAATTTAGGATTTTTCTGTGGAGTGTAACGCGCTGTCAGAATGAAGTTTCCTTTTCTTTATTTCTTTATTTACTTTTTTTATTGCAACCCTCAAGTCAGCTACTTAACACAAGTTGTCCCAGGAGGAACGGTCAATATTCAGGTATATGGTAGGGACGATCATTCCAAGCAGAAAAGTCTAGTAAAATGTTTCGGGATTGGCGGTAGCGTCGCGACAAGAGGTGGTCACGAGGTCCAAGCGGCCGAAGCCACGAGCTGCGCAAGGGGGGCCTGCGCAGAGGAAAGATACCAGGGTACTTCACCGAGGTTAGCGTCGACTATAAGCAGCAAGCCGACATCCCGTCGGTTGGTTGGCAACATTCGTGCCGGACGACCGCTCAAGCTGGACTGCCCCCTTCTACCTGGCTGTCATCGGCACCGCTCAATAATCGGCGCGGCGCACCTCGGATCCATGCAACGGCTTGCCGATAAAGGGAAGTAACATTCTGTAATCCTCGTGGTGATTGGTGCCAGTGTCTACCCGACCCCCTAATTATCTCTGGTTTGTACCCGACACTCAGAGTGTTACTCGGTCGGCTCTTTGGTCGTAAATATAGACCGCAGTATTGTACTAGACACTAGTAGTCGTTTGAAAATTTGTTCTGATGTTATATTGCACTTCCGTTTTAGTTTATATCCGATCATTAATGTTTTAGTGAATCTGCCCCTGGTCAGAAATACAGTCGGAATAATTCTACTAAAGCACGGGTTGCCGTAAAACAGATAGGAGTCTTGTGGTTAGATATAGATGTTAACCGGTTCAATTCCTTGATTGTAATTGCATTTGAGATAATCTGAACTACCTGTTGTATTAAGCTACTTGAAAGAACCGGTTAGAAGAATTTGAGAGGAGGAGGAAAACTGTACTGGAGTGGGAATAACAGGTGTGAAAGAAATGGTGTGGCAGTGATGGTGAATAAGAATGTACAAAGCTGTATTGAAAATGTGAGATATATATCAGACAGGATCATAATCTTAAACCTGAGATTCCAAAAAGAAACACTAAAAGTAATCCAGATTTATGCACCTCAAGTGGGATGTAGCGAAGAAGAGAAGATGGACTTTGAAAATGTGTTAGAAAACCATATAGAGAGTGCTAATATAGTGATGGGAGATTTTAATGCACAGGTAGGCAAAGATAGAAAGGGATTTGATCAAGTATTGGGATGTTTTTGATATGGAGGCAGAAATGAAGAAGGGGATAGACTCCTGGATTTGTGCCAGAGGAATGGAATGAAAATAGCAAACAGCTGGTTTATGAAGAGAGAAAGTCATGTTATCACCAGATACAGTTGGGATGGAAGAACGAAGAGTGTAATTGATTATATTCTAGTAGATAGGGAATGGGGAGAGAAAGTAACAAATGTGAAGGTAATTCCAAGTGTGAGTGCAGATGGAGACCATAGATTACTGGTGGGACAATGGAAAATGAATCAGTGTGTGAAAAATAGAAAACAGAAGAAAGTGATGAGGATACAGGATTGGAAATTGAAGGAGAGTGAATGTGCTGAGAAGTACAGAGAATTAATAACACAAAAATTTCCAAAAGAAGTTTTCTGCGATGTAGAAAAAGAATGGAGTTTATTCAAAGACACTTTAGTCGAAGCAGCACAAAAAGTATGTGGCAGAACATCTGGAAAGGAAAAAATAAGACAGACAAGTTGGTGGGATGATACCACAATCCAAGCAGTCAGAAGAAAAAATGGAGCATGGAGAAAATGGTGGAAAACTAAAAATGACGAAGACCATAAAAGATATATAGAGGAAAAGAAGAAGTGCAAAGAAATAGTGGAAACAGCAAAGAAAAAGGCATGGGAAGAGTTTACAAAAAAACTTGAAGATGTGAAGAGCAATAAGAAAATGTTCTATAAAATGATGAAAAATAAAAGGAAGGCTTCTGAAGTACCAGTAAAGATGGAAACAGAGGACGGTACCATTATTGAAGATCCAGGGAATATAAAAGATCTCAGGAAAGAACATTTTAAGAAGCTGTTAAACACTGAGGAGCAGGTACATGAGGAAACAACAAATAATGAAGAAACTGAGAGAAGTTGGGAAGCAGAATTAGGACAAATTACACGGGAAGAAATGGAAAAAGCTGTGAAGAAGATGAATGGGGCGAAAGCCCCAGGACCTGATGAAGTATCAGTGGACATGATAAGAGCAGCAGGTCCAGTGGGAATGCAGTGGCTGTATAGAGTACTATCAAGCGTGTGGAGAAATAGTAAAATACCTCACAACTGGAGAACAGGAGACATTGTTCCCATCTTCAAGAAAGGCAATAAAAGACTTTGTAAAAACTACAGAGGAATAACCCTCATGAGCCATACAGCCAAGATTTTTGAAAGAATTTTACTAAATCGAATAAGTGAAAAGTTAGAAAAGGAGCTGAGTGAAGAACAGCATGGGTTTAGGAAAGGAAGGAGCACGATCGACCTGATATTTTCTATCCGTCAACTGATGGGAAAAAGTTGGGAGTATAACAACAGGGTGATAATGATTTTTATAGACATAGAAAAGGCATATGACTCAGTTAACAGGGAAAGACTCTGGGACGAACTGAAGAAGATAGATATAGAAGATGGATACATTAATGTTATAAAGACAATGTACAGAGGCCACAATTGTAGAATTAGAACACCATTGGGGAACTTTGAATACTTCGAAATAAGACAAAAAAAAGGCTCTGAGCACTATGGGACTTAACTACTGAGGTCATCAGTCCCCTAGAACTTAGAACTACTTAAACCTAACTAACCTAAGGACATGCCACACATCCATGCCCGAGGCAGGATTCGAACCTGCGACCATAGCGGTCACGCGGTTCCAAACTGACGCGCTTAGAACCGCACGGCCACACCGGCCGGCGGACTTAAGCAAGGAAGCATTCTATCTCCTGCGCTTTTTAATGTTGTGATGGAGGGAATGAATAGGGCAGTTAAAGATATAGTAAAAGAAACAGACAAAAAGATGATTTTTGCAGATGATATGGTAATATGGGGTGATAAAGAGGTATATGTACAGTTACAGCTTGATGCGTGGAAGGAAATAATGAAAAGGTATGGATTAAAAATAAATAAAGATAAGAGTGAAGTAATGGTATTTGGAAGGGAGAAAGGAATCAACGGAAATATTACCTTGAATGGAGAACCCCTCCAAGTGGTAGAAACTTCTCTGTTTTCATCAATCACTTTTAACACATAATCACCTAATCCTGCAATTCTTTTTTATACTTTTTCGATTGCAGTACTAATGGGTTGGTTTTCTTTTTTAATTTTTTTCATATTCTGTTCTTGGTTGTTTTCCCCATTTTTTAAATTCTTCTTTTCATTGCTCTTTTCATTTCCCATGTGGTCTTGTTGTTTGACAACCTCTGAGTTGCATTTTGCAAACATTTATTAAAGACGAAAAAACATTAACCTATTACATTTAAAACTTTCATTTTCACATTCAAGAATTATGTTCACTGTCATTGTTTAACACTTATGAAATTCTGCATTTTATTTTAGAACTTCCCTTCATTTGGTTTCCTAGTCATATCTATTCCAAAAAATGTAAACTATTCATTCCTGCATTTACTACTCATTTTCTTAAAATCCTCGAACTTCCTTAATTCTCCAACAAACTCGTGTTAAACATGATTTAAAATTGTCATCCTGTCTGAAAATATTTAAAAAATTTATAGTACCTCTGACTAACTGTTGTAGTATCTTTAAACAAGTCTGAGCTAAGTAAAAACAATCTATTCCTTTATGTCTACATGTAGTAAAATATTCTTTAGTTATTTCTTAATTTTCAAGAATGAAATTATCAAAAATAACCACAGAATTATCTTCACATTCATCATTATTTTCAATAAAAGTATCAATCTCATTATGCTTATCCTCAAGTTTTTACAGATTTTTTATAAATCCTCGATGTTTCAATTGATCTAAACTTTTTGAATAAACATACAAATGATTTATTTTATCCCAGTTTAACCATCTTGGATCTAGAATATAACAGTAAATCATTAATGTCATTTCCACAACTGTTTGGTCCTATGATTGCACATTGAATAGAATTTGGAAAAATACACTGTGATTATATTTTGACTTCCCAGGAAGTCTTAGTTTTGGTTCCCAATCGATTTTCGTTTATTTATATAAATTTTTATTAGTATAAATGAGTCGCCCTTTTCAGTTAAGTGGTAAGCCATTCTTCTCAAAAAAAGCTTTACTGTACCTATATGAGACAGCTATAATAATGTTACACTAGTCAGTTTTTATACAGCTTCGTAGACTCCAAATATTACATAAAATTAATAATAAACTTTAGTGCTCTGGAGAAATAATATAAATTCCTATTGGTCAATATAGCTTGAAAAACTTGGAAAAATTAATTAATTCGAAAACGCTAATATAAACATTAAAGCAGATGAAATTTTGAACAGAATAATTAATTAGAGTGATGTAAAATTATATGGGGATATAAATGATAGTATTAGGAACATTTTTGAATTTAATGATCAAATTGCTGAATCTAATAAAAAGTGTCACTAATGATGTTTGCAAAATTATTCTATTCGAATTAATTAACTTACAGCATAGCTGATTTAATGCCAGTAAAACATACTGATCCTTTTCATCTAGAAAGAATTATTATTGCTTCATTCAAGCCTAATGCAGAATTTGCTGGACCACTAATTCATGAACCACATTATCCTGTACATACACCAATTTTTAATGCTATACAGGATTTAGAACTGATGAAAATGACAGTCTGATTGACTGAAATGGAGCTACTGTGACCATTGTTTTATAAATGTCTTAATAAATTTTTTCCTTAATAAATCATGAACAGAATCGAGAGTTTTCAGTTTTAATCATTCTTTGTGAATGAAAAGACTAGAAATAACTTGAATCTCCCCAACAAGAACATGGAGATTAATATAGCTGTTGGAGATGGTTGGATTCATGCTAATCATGCTCAACTGCACATGAGCTTTAGTATTATTGGAAATGATAGTTCAGATTATCCAACTTGTGATGGAATATACAATAAAAAGTTAATTGAAAACTTTGTAACAAAGCTGTTTGAAGTTGTCACCATAAAGAAAGGAAACAATATTTTATCTACAATCGAACATCGATTTATTTCTTCCTCACCTCTTATGCAGTTAATGTTCTCTCTAGCAAATTAATTAACTATGGTAGCACATATTTTTAATACTGGGAAAAAAAGAAGTAAAAAAGAACAAAGTACTTTATCCATTAGCATTATGAAGTGGATTTTTTAAAGATTGCAAATAAGTACTGGGGGAAGGAGATTGGACTATAATATATATGTGGTCGTTGAGTGCTGGAGTTGCTATTTTTAGATGGGCTGATCGTAATCATGCTAGAGTTGAAGATGCAACCACACTTCCTAAGGAACGAAAAACTGTTGTAGAATAGATGGAAGCTCATGTTCCAGTTGTTAAATTAAAACTAGAATCTTTACTCGAAATAGAACAAGAAAGAGTGAAAATCCGAAAATTCCCATTTCTTTCTTTGAACTACAAACCATAGAGGTTGCTGGATTAAGTGGAAAAAAATTTTCAGTTATATATCATTGATTCATTGATTGATTTATTTGATTGATTTATTTGATTGATTTATTGATCCACCTTTAAACATTTTTCATGCAATTGACATTGTCATTTTACATACATTATATAATTACAAAATAAGTCATACATTTTTAACATTCTGAATGAGTAAATATGTTTTATACTGCACATGTTTAGTAGTCATTAAACATAAATGTGTCGTGCAGAATGGCAAAAGGAGATACTGTATGTGTAACACAATACACATGCTAAGAAAAACATTTTAACGAATATAAATGAGACAGGCTTAATAATGTTAACCATCGGGGAAAATGTATTATGTAAATAAAGCACAACAGCATGGTACAATAACATTTTCAGAAGAACTTATGTAATAGGGTGGTCATGTCATATAGTACATTATGTAAATAAAGCACAACCGCATGATACAATAACATTTTCAGAAGTGTTCATGTAATATGGTGGTCATGTCATACAGCAGTTTTAATAGATTAGATCACTTTTATTACATACTTTAAATTCTTCTATTGTATAGAATGCTTTTTGTCCAAGCCACCTTGTTGTAATATTTTTGAAGACATTAAGTGATACACTGTGTGCTATAGGTGGTAGCATGTTAAATAATTGTATCCCTGTGAATGTGTAACTGTTTTGGTTTTTTTAAGCTTAGTAACTGGGATGTCCATCTACCTTTGGCGTGCGTCATGGCTATGTACAGACTTGTGCAGTTTATAGCTGTCTTGGTTTTCTTTTATGTGCACTAAGCAACTGAGAATAAACAGTGATGTAAGTGTCAGTATTTTTAACACTTTGAAATAATCTCTACATGATACATGTTTTCTCATTCCAGCAATACACCTAATGGCCTTTTTCTGCCAAATAGAAATTCTTTTTGCCCCAGAGGCGTTGCCCCATAACAGCACTGCATATGTGAGGTGGATATGAAAAAAGGCAAATGTCTTCTGCTCTTGAATTTCTTAATTTTGCAATTGATCTCATGATATCACTTAACTGGACCTCTTTCCATTCACATGCAGGAGAATTGTGTTCCATGTGTTGTAGGAAAGATACAGCTTCCTTTAGTTCCTGTTGATGTTTATTATTTGACGTAGCTGCAGCAGAGGAACTTATGTCACAAGCTTTAACGAAATAGGCATTGAATTCATCTGGTGTGATATTCACATTACAGTAATCACTTTTACAGTTCTTACTTCTCCCCAGTTCAGTCTTTACAACGTTCCATGCAACTTTACATTTGTTGTCAGAATTATTAATGTAATTGTCATTTGCCTCTCACTTTGCTAACCTGATTTCTGATCTGTATTTACTCTTTAACTTAATATAACTAGCTTTGTCTGCATCATGATTTTTATATTTATCATAATAAATCATAACCAATGCTCTTAACCAATTACTACAATTCTGCTGAGTTTGATATGCCTTACTTTATTTTCGTTGTTTTCCAAACTAAACGAAATAATAGTCAGTTGATTGATTCTTTTTTATCTGATCATGATAAACTACAGAATATATACTTTAAAAAATGGGCATAACGACGTTTTTCCTCAAGAAATGTGGAATCTAGATCCAATAAATAATTACCTAAATGAATTAGGCGCTTTCCTAAATTTTAGGAGTCACACAATTGAATATTGATGGTAATGTAACACTCCTCAATTTCATTGAAAATTATTCTATATATGTCGTAAATATGTCTACAAGAAAGACTGTGTTAACCACTCAGAAAACAACAATGAAACTGTCTATCACTTTTAATGATAAAATTCCGAATGACACACTTGCATATATTGTAATGTATGGTAAAAAGAATTTGACATTCGATGCACGGTGCAGAATTTTAACTGAGGATTTGTTATAGCATTTCGAATTTTTAAAATCAGTTGAAAAATAAACAAAAAACGATCTATTAAACTGCTTCTCAATGCCCACAAGCGAGAGTTGTAGCTTAACTCCACTCTGTATGAAGCCTCAAGGCTGACTGAATGCTTGAGCTGTGAGCATCGAGTTTCATCTAAGTTTGAAGGTCACACTCCTTGCTATCAAACCGCACCTTCCTGCAGAACGTGCCTGTTATCTCTCTCTCCATCTTATTCATGTGTATTTTGTGTACTGAACAACAGAAGCCTCTGATGTAAGTTCCATTTATATTAATACAGGAACATACTTCACTTCAAATGTAAATTATTCTTTTTCAATACTAATTTCTGTATTGTCACTGACATTTACATGTTGTTTGCAATTCGTGTCTTCCAAAAAAGGGATAATCTGAAAGAAAATAATTTATGTTTCATCCAAAATAAACAGATGAAAATGAGGAAATTAGAATCAACTTTGTCTCTCGAAAACTGACTATATATACAAACTGTTGATCTTTACTCTCTGAAACTCTGCATGAGTAAGTCAACTGAAGGACTGTGGGCATAGATGTGATGAAGTCTTAAATAAGTCAAATGTGGAAAGGGCTAGCCATTTGACAAAGCGTTTTCTTTCGTGGCCTGTGTACTTAATAACGACCTGAAAAATACTGATGATCTTGCTGTTTGGTCACCTCCCCCAAATCAACCAACCAACCATCCAACGACCAAAAAAATGAAGAGTTTCAGTTAATTCTGAACTTAGTCTTTGTGATGCGTTGTGTAGACAGTCAGAGGCCTGAAACTCGGAAACGACCAGAAGGTGTTCGATAGGAAACGTTTTGCACATTTTAATTTGACTATGTTAATTGTAACCAGAAAAGAATGCTGTATAAAAGTTGTGAGTGAGTGTGTAAATATTAAACTGAGTTCTTCAAATGATTGTTCATGGTTGTTCATGGAAAACACTCCTAGTGCGATCAACCTGCCCGTATACTACTACTATGAGTGTTGTACAATGCCTTTTGGACTGAATATTGCACCTGCCACTCTCCAGTGGTTATTCAATGGAGTTCTCCAGAGTTGTTGTTGTTGTGGTCTTCAGTCCTGAGACTGGTTTGATGCAGCTCTCCATGCTACTCTATCCTGTGCAAGCTTCTTCATCTCCCAGTACCTACTGCAACCTACATCCTTCTGAATCTGCTTAGTGTATTCATCTCTTGGTCTCCGTCTACGATTTTTACCCTCCACGTTGCCCTCCAATGCTAAATTTGTGATCCCTTGATGCCTCAGAACATGTCCTACGTACCGATCCCTTCTTCTATTCAAGTTGTGCCGCAAACTTCTCTTCTCCGCAATCCTACTCAATATAGAGTCTAAAACCCAAAAAGTACATAGTCTGTTTCCAAGATATAGTGTTTTCTAAAGACTGGATTAAGGATGCAGAATCACTAGAAAAAGCGTTTGACAGGTTAAAAGCTGCATGCCTCACACTTAGCATCAACAGGTGTCATTTTGCTCACACACAGTTGAATTGCATGGAGCATATTATCTGCCAGTAGAGATTGAGGACCAATCACCATCTCACTTCTGCTGTACATGACTCTGCAGCTCCACAGACAGTTAAACAATTGCACTCATTAATTGGGTTGGTTAATTATTACCAAAAATTTGTCCAGGGGTTTGTGGATAGTGAAAACCCACTGACTGCATAATTAAAGAAAGGTGTAACTTAGAGAAATTATTCAGCGACTGAGAAGGAATTACTATCAGAAAATACCCCATTAAATGAGCTTATACATCCAATGATTACTAATAACAATAATAAATTCAGCATTATCAGCTTCATGTGTCATCACAGCCTTTTTTGTATAGTATGGTAAGAATGATAAATCTACTTTTTATTCATCATACATAGATTTTAGTGTCACAGAGTTTCATTAAAAATATGTTGATGCTAATCATTTAGGTCCCAGTGATTTGTTTTCTTTTAATAAGCATGAGAAGATGGAACAATGAAAACAAAACTTGGAAGCAAGAAAATATACTCTAGAAAAAGGCAGTAAGCAATTTATAATCAAAGAAATACACCAGTTATACAGTTAAGTAACTGATTTTCAAATTCTGATATTTGAAGCCTCATGGTTATGGGGCATATATGTTATGAGTCACTTTGCTTTTAATGGCTTCAGCGATTTCCTTCAATCCTTCCTTATTTGCCTCTTCAAAGTGGGGTATGTTACTGTTACATCGTTGCAACCACTCCCTTATCTTTGGGTATGCATCAAGTACTACTCCCATTGCCTGAAAAACAGAAAGTAGCTATGTCACTATGCCTTAACAACCAACATATTGTTATAATATTTGTAAAATTGAAACAAAAATGTTACAGTGGTTTTTTGTTGCAGAAAATCTTTACAATATATTTCCAAGCTGTTGCAATGGTTTATTAATTCCGACGCACTGACTAATAATTCATTTGGAGAAGAAACTAAAATTTCATTTTCTTCCTAACTGAATTAGATTTACTAAATGAAATCAATGGAGATGAAATCAGTGAATTGTGAGTACATGAGACGATAGCAGTGAAATAGATTCAGAAATCTTTCAGTAATTAATAGTAAATTGCTTTCCTTTTTCCAAATTTTGCTTTATGTTACACTGAGGTTGCTGAAAGTCATTTCTTAAATAACCAAGTTTCATTTACAGCCAGTCATTTGTTTAACTAGCAACTTAATTTAAATTTAATTTCGAAATTTTGTATTTCAGATTTTCTTGTCATGAACTGTAGTGTTGTGGAAAATCATGAATACCTTTGGCTGCCACATGAGTGATTATTTGCTTGAAGGACATTTTTGTAAAACATTTGGTTGACAGGTTGTCCTGGAGGAACGAATTATGTATGCACGATACCCCTACAGTCAAAACAGCAAATGAATATTTGCTTTGATCTTTGATTTGCTCATTCGAGCAGATCCTCAATTCACCACTTTGTCTCAGGATCGTGTTCAAAAATCCAGGTTTCATCACTTTTGATCACACGACTGAAGCATTCATGGCCATTGGTAATCCTCTCAAGAAGATCAACGTACACATTTCTTCAACTGTCCATCTGCTCAGTGAGGTTTTACGGCAGCTTTTTGGCATAAACCTTTCGTATGTGCGAAACTTCCATCAAAATTTGATCTACGGCGAAAGTGTTTAACTGGTCACCCATCATCCTTTTTCTTAAACGTCGGTCTGATCTCACAAGAGCTCGCATACATTCGACGTTTTCGTCGCTTTTTGAAGTTGAAGGTCTCCCTGAGAGAGGATCATCTTCATCGTGTTCTCGGCCTTCCAAATTGATTTCAAAGGTCGCACTCGCGGATTCCCCAAGTTTAACACAAAACTTGATAGCATAACGTTGCTCTAAATTCCGCTGTCCCTTTTTCGTAACACGCAACAAAAACACAGCTTCCCTGATGGCGCTCTCAAAAATGACGTGATGGCTATACAGAGCTGAAACGCGGACTGAACATTTAGAAGGGATGAACATACAGATGTAAGCAAGTAGATCAACACAGCGTTGCCAGATCGCTCGCAGTGGTTCTGAATCTCATTACGTCTCTCACACACCTCTTATTTTGTATCATTATACGAGGGTTGCCCTGAAAGTAAGGCATTGCATTTTGTTTCTCATCACGTAGGTATCATTTGAAGTCTCCTGAGTGAGCGCGCCAAGTTTCTGTCACTTCCGACAGATAAGGTAGCTGCAGGACAGTTTCAAAATGGTGTCTGTAGGTGATGTACGTTACAAGCAACGTGCCATCATTGAATCTCTCACTGCAGAGAAAGAAACTGTGGGGAATATTCACAAACGCTGGTGCAAAGTCTATGGAGCGTCTGCTGTCGACAGAAGTACAGTTAGTCGCTGGTCACGGCGGGTGAGATCATCAGAAGGCGGTTCGGCGGACCTCCACGGTTTGCAGCAGTCGGGGAGACCATCCGGGGTTCTCGCATCTGATATGTTGCAGCGAGATGATGTTGTCATTCGCCATTAAGGGACGCCATTCCTTGAAGACATCTTGAGGACGATGAGGAGGTGATTCACTCAGTGAAGCACTGGCTCCGCCACTAGGACAAGGATTGGCACCGTCAGGGCATACACGCCCTTGTTTCGCGCTGGAGGAAGGCCATAGAACGGGATGGAGATTACGTGGAAAAATAGGGAGTGTAGACAAAGCATAATTTTTTCGTGTGTATAATTCCCATTACGTTCAGTAAAGATTGTTGAAGGAAAAACATGCGGTGCATTACTTTCTGGGTGACCCTCGTACTTGCAAAAGAAATAAATGCAAGCTCACTGATAATGCTACTACAGTGGTGAAACATATTTGGGTTTCAACAAACAAAATTGTGTTCTTTCAAAAGAACGGCCCCTCCAGATCATTAGTTATCTTTCTCCGATAATGTGTCGCCTTTCCAGGCGCACCGCCATGGTTTTATCACCACAGATCAACGCCCGTAGGAAACCAGAATCAGCTCACCTGCAGAGTGGCCGTAGTCACAGCGCAGGCGATGTCGGCCACCGTGACGTGGTCTCCAGCCACCCATCCAGTGGGCTCCAGGTACTTCTCCAGGATACCCAGTGCCTCGTATATTGCAGCTTTCTTGTCCGGTTCCACGTCAGTTTTTCCCAGGAACATCAAAGGGGCCTGCAAAACACGACATGATGACATTTGAGGAAATCTTGTTAACTGTAAGATGCGTTAAGAAATACAGAATACTGCGTTTGGCAACACGGGGGAACACTTAGTAATTTCTTTGCCGTAACATCAAAAATCTACCGACAGGTTATTGTGAATCCATTTCTGACAACTGAACTACTGACTTGATAACTATGATGTCTGGTGATACGTTTGCACGGTAAATCATTTTGAAATAACGTGTCTTAAAAACTTCGCGCATCAAACGGCTAGTTATGTCATTCCACTTGAAGTTTTCTTATTTATATAACAGCTATATGTGTAAACTGAAAATGAGTGCTCGAATGCTACGCTGTTTACAGCGTAACACTGTGCTTTTACGTCATCGTGCAATTTTTCTAATTGCGTGTGTAACTTTTCTGTGTACGTCTATTATGACGAAGGTTCCCAACAATATATTTAAACCGGTTCATTTCGTATTGTATCAGTTTCTTCTTCTCCTGTTTTCGCAGTTCTTGCGTTGTAGTACAACACACTCCTGTTCCCAAAAGTTACAGTTTCAAACATTTTCTCCAAAATTCTGGAGAAATTTTTGTCATCAGTGGATTTTTTTAGTTAAAAAAACGTTCTGTGTTGACTTTTATGGGTACATTAGTTTACATCTTGCGTAAACTTAGTTCCTTAAGAAAATAATTATTTTAAATACTTTTTATCTCATCTAGCCTCCAGGTGAGATTGTGTATTTTAATGCGTGTTCCTGTTTTGCCGCATGTCGTAGTGGTATTATTTTGTAAATTTCTGCAAATGTTTTATTAGTCTGCATGAATCGAAAAATGTTAATATGAATGTTTTGTATGAAAATTTTGTACTTGTTTGCTACCATGTCCAGAGTTAACTGCCCAAGTCATTCGAAAGAGTCTTCAGCGAAATAGTTGAAAGACTTTTTTATCGTGTCTGGCTCTCTCGGAAGTGTGGAATCTTTTTTTAGAGAAAATTTAAATACACACATCAAAAAAAGTTTTGTGCCACCCCAGTTCCCAGAACTCCTGAAGATAGACGTTGACTGTGGATATTGTTTCACATACGCATTCCCTTTCGCTGTTCAGAGATGTCACTAAGCCCGCCCGAAGGTGTGAACAACCATGCATGAGCAGCACCTATTAGACGGAGGTGGTCCGACAGACGATCAGTTCCAGTCATTCCACCAGGAAGGAGGTACACGGCTCGTGTTGTCTGTAGTTCAAAAATGCTTAGATGACCAATACCGTGGTTCGGTCGCGTCCACATTGTTACATTGTGCCACGAAGGGCTCTCAACAAGGGATGTGTCCAGGCGTCTCGGAGTGAAACAAAGCGACTTTGTTCGGACGTGGAGGAGACATAGAGAGACAGGAACTGTGATGACATGCCTCGTTCAGGTCGCCCAAGGGCTACTACTGCAGTGGAGGACCGTTACCTACAGATTATGGCTCGGAGGAACCCTGACAGCAACGCCATCATGTTGAATAATGCTGTTCGTGCAGCCACAGGACGTCGTGTTACGACTAAAACTTCACTCCCTACGTCCAAGGCTGACGTCCATCTTTGCAACCACGATACCATGTAGCGCCGTACAGTAGGACCCAACAACATGCCGAATGGACCGCTCAGGACT
Source organism: Schistocerca serialis cubense (assembly GCF_023864345.2). NCBI lineage: Eukaryota > Metazoa > Arthropoda > Insecta > Orthoptera > Acrididae > Schistocerca > Schistocerca serialis. The sequence continues at coordinate 212,598,476 of NC_064644.1, forward strand.
GGCATCACGTTCTCCTCACCAATGAGTGTCGCATATGCCTTCAACCAGACAATCGTCGGATACGTGTTTGGAGGCAACCCGGTCAGGCTGAACACCATAGACACACTGTCCAGCGAGTGCAGCAAGGTGGAGATTTCCTGCTGTTTTGGGATGGCATTACGTGGGGCCGACGGACGCCGCTGTTGGTCATGGAAGGCGCCGTAACGGCTGTACGATACGTGAATGCCATCCTCCGACCGATAGTGCAACCATATCGGCAGCATATTGGCGACGCATTCGTCTTCATGGCGCCCCCATCGTGCATATTTTGTGAATAACTTCCTTCAGAATAACGAATAGAGTGGCCAACATGTTCTCCAGACATGAACCCTTCGAACATGTCTGGGATATATTGAAAAGGGCTGTTTATGGACGACGTGACCCATCAACCACTCTGAGGGATCTACGCCGAATCGCCGTTGAGGAGTGGGACAATCTGGATCAACAGTGCCTTGATGAACTTGTGGATAGTATGCCACGACGAATACAGGCATGCATCAATGCAAGAGGACGTGCTACTGGGTATTAGAGGTACCGGTGTGTACAGCAATCTGGACCACCACCTCTGAAGTTCTCGCTGTATGATGGTACAACATGTAATGTGTGGTTTACATGAGAAATAAAAAGGGCAGAAACGATGTTTATGTTGAGCTCTATTTCAATTTTCTGTACAGGTTCCGGAACTCTCGGAACCGAGGTGATGTACAAGGTTTTTTGATGGGTGTAGTTTACAGTGCAAGAACACATAAGGCGGTTAAATTGTCGTCAAGCTGTGGAGAAAGTATATCGATAAACATATAAAGTTTATGTTGAAAATAACACCAAGCTACACGAAAGTATATACACTGAAGAGCCAAAGAAACTGGTACACCTGCCTAATATCGAGTAGGGCCCCCACGAGCACGCAGAAGCGTGGACTTGTGTCGCGCAGTCATCAAGAGTACACGAGTGGGCCTCCGGCTCCAAAAGTCTATATCGATGATGTTTCGTTGAATGGCTTGCACGCTGACAAAAAAAAAGGTTCAAATGGTTCTGAGCGCTATGGGATTTAACATCTGAGGTCATCAGTCCCCTAGAACTTAGAACTACGTAAACCTAACTAACCTAAGGACATCACACACATCATGCCCGAGGCAGGATTCGAACCTGCGACCGTAGCGGTCGCGCGGTTCCAGACTGGAGCGCCTAGAACCGCTCATCCACCACGGCAGGCCGCACTCTGACACTTGTTGATGGCCCAGCATTGAAATCTGCAGCAATTTGCGAAAGGGTTGCACTTCTCTCACGTTGAATGACTCTCTTCAGTCGTCGTTGGTCCCGTTCTTGCAGAATCTTTTTCTGGCAGCAGCGACGTCGGAGATTGGATATTTTACCGGATTCCTGATATTAACAGTACACTCGTGAAATGGTCGCACGGGAAAATCCCCACTTCATCACTACCTCGGAGATGGTGTACCCTGTCGCTCGTGCGCCGACTATAACACCACGTTCAAACTCACTTAAATCTTGATAACCTGCCATTGTAGCAGCAGTAACCGATCTAACAACCGAGCCAAACACTTTTTGTCTCATATAGGCGCTGCCAATCTCAGGGCCGTGTTCTGCTTGTTTACATAGCGCTGTATTTGAATACCAATGCCTATTCCAGTTTCTTTGGCGCTTCAGTGTATACTGGACCAAAGTTATTTGACATAAATGGTGAGGAATTTCGCCTTGGCAGTTATTTACCGTAAGGGTAGAGTGATATATGTTTTTTCTTGTCACACTGATCTTCGCTCTCTCCAGTACTTAGAGGCTACGGTTGCACATTTTCTGGAGCAATTTCTTTGTGAATGAGTCATATACATTCTCTTCCTGCTTTTTATTATCCCTGATACCTTTCGGAGTCGAGTAATGCTCTTTTCACAACAATTACCGCAAACTTTATGTCACTTTGGCGTCACGTACAATACTGACGACCGCATGATCAGCTGTTGACTTTGTTACAAGGACGAATACGAATATTATTGCTCCTGCATTCATTCGCAGCAATTCAATCTGTCCTCTTAGGTTCTTGCCTAACCGCACACTCGGAAGACGGCACATATTCCGAAATGTCCGCAGCTCGTGGTCTAGTGGCTAGCGTTGCTGCCTCTGGATCACGAGGTCCTGGGTTCGGGATTTTCTCTGCCCGGGGAATGGGTGTTTGTTTTGTCCTCATCATTTCATCATCATTTGAAAGGTGGCGAGATTGGACTGCGTAGAGATTGGGAGTTTGTACGGGCGCTGATAACCGCGCAGTTAAGCGCCCCACAAATCAAACGTCATCATCATAGTCGGAAATATACAGCTAAATATTTCTGGAAGGAAGAACATGAATTACGTTGTTGCTCTATTCAGTCGCAGCAATTTAAGCTGTCCTCTTAGGTTCCCGCCTAACCAAATGCTCGGAAATCGCTAAATATTTATTTCATCCTTCGTTCTCAGATCAGACTGAATGTAAATAACATCCAACATTGCAGAACATACTTGTATTACATTCATAAGAAAGTAGCAGAGCATGTTGAGAACTCTAACATGAAAAAAAAAGAAATGAATGCATGCAATGGGATGCGAACCAACAACTTTCGATTCCAGCAACCACAACGGTATTCGTTCCCCTTGCACTTAACCACGCGATGTTTATCCCCGTCTTGGTCATCATATTTTATCTTGAAGGCTTGTATCGTTGATACGTTATAAAGTGACATTTAATGATGTTGTGTTTCCGATAAATTTTCACTGCTCCGTTACATTGAAACGGCATACTGCAAATTATAAAACAGGTGTGTTTCATTATTAATTTGTAAATTATTGATGACAATAACTCACTCCTAAGAGAGCACTCTTATATGAAGGCGTTAATCGTCGGTAAATCATTACGTGACATTTTATTGTAGCAATAATTGTAAGATATCGTTCCAAGGATGACGTGTTTTTATAAATCTCCGGTACGCGCGCATGAGACCTTGAGAAAGGTGGGTATCGAATGCTAAGGAAAACAGATAGTCGATCATGCCGTCGACGATATTGTGTGTGCCGTCAAAATGACGTCACATTTGCGGGAATTGTTGCGAAAGGAGTGTTACCCTTCAGAGTCGTTAATGGTGCTCATTATTTTGTTACCTAGAATCGTGAACGGCTGAAACATGGAGGTAAAATAGGAAGGATGTCCGTACGTCACGAGCTTGAAGCTGATGTCCAGTATCTTAACTAGCCCAAAACATCAGGTTCACCGCGGTGAGCCTTCGCCGTGACGTCACTGAGACGTGCCCATGCGAAGTTTCGACAGTGTTGGGTGCATTGATTGTGTGGGGACGTGGCTGTTTCATCAAAAATGCCAGCTTGCGTTGTTTACGCGTGTACCAATCGATCCTATCGTAATCTAAAGCTTAAAGGAATCACATTTCACTCTTAAGTGGAGCAATTCAAGCAATATTTTCTTTTGTATACATGAATTATTGTTTAACTATTTACTTTTATTGTAGTGGTTTTATTTCTGTCATCTGACTTTAGATTTGCCTTAATTTACACAGTGTCCATTCTTTTCTTTCCTGAGTTTTTATTTGCCTTCCAAATCACAAATGCTCCTACATCCGAGCCACACAGTATCAACCGCCCAGTCCCCGCAAAACACAGGGCTACGTAACCGCGGATTGTTGGGGCACCATCTGCTGCCCTAAATCCCTGTCGCCTATAATTATTCAAGTTGTTCACATTTCCTCTCCTTTCAAAAAGGATTCTGACTAGAACAGCCGGAAACAGCTGTCATGTGTGCGTGAGTTTTTTCACAGGTTATTTATTCACTCATGAAGGTTGCTGTAAATCTACTGCACTTCAACAGGAACAATGATGTAAATAATTACAATACTAGAAGAAAAAATGACATTCATTACGCCACATTAAGGTAGTGTGTAGCACGAACAGGGATTCACAATGATTCAACCAAAAGTTTTGATTACTGACCCACTGATATAACACGCCTGATACATAGCAGAGTAGCATGAGACATACTTACAAAAAAATTTATGTCAATATAATTATAATGACTCGTTCCATATAATTATGATTTATCGTGAAAATGATACATGGAACATAAAACTAAGTAACTAACGATTTGTATATCACAAAGCATGTATAGACACATATTCTTTGAAAACCACAAAATGAAATTCAAAAGTAAAATCGAGCAGTTGATCAAAGTAGATGTACATTCAAATTGTGCTATGTCTGGTTAGTCCTGAAAATCTGACAGTTACTGGCGAGAAATATTCTGGGAGAAGCAAATAGGCTACTGTTGGAAAGGTAGGCCTACATCTTATACAGGTTAGGCTATCATTACTAATGATGCCACATACATGTTAAAGCAATATATCTATTTTAAGAGGTCTTAAGCATTTATGGTCTTTATACGACCCATCTTCCACAAAATGGAAACCACTGAAAATCAAAAATGTTTTATTTGCAACAGTTAGCTACAACTTCCAGCTCTTATCTACATAGTCGCCGCTCCGAGTTAGATACCTGTCGTTGCGTTGTAGGAACTTTCCAATACCATCATCATACATGGTAACAGCTAGTGCTGTCCACCAATTCTCTACACTGGTCTGCAGCTCGTTGTCTGTGCCTAAATGTTGTCTTCGCAGCCAGCGGTTTATGTGAGCAGTGATGAAACTCAGAGAGAGCCAATTAAAGGATGTATTGTGGTGATCAAACACTTCCCATCAGAAACGCTGCAAGAGCATCTTCATTGCCCCTGCAGTATGCGGCTGAAAACTGTCTTGAAGAAGAAAATGCAAGACAGTTATGTTACGTGGGCTGCATAGCTTCAGGCAAAAATTCTCTCTGGGCCCTCGTATGACACAATTTTCTAGGCACCTTTATGTGCTCAGAAATGAAAAGAGCGACGCAACGCGATCGGCGGGCGTACTAGAGACACTGCCCAACACATCTGTGAAAAGCATTGTGTTTTCACAGTGGTTTTCATTTCACGACCGATCGGAAATTACTTTCCTAATAGCCCTCTTCAAAAAAACATGCAGCATGCAAAAGGCGTTTTTCTTTTGAACCACTGTAATTTACTTTACTTTGTTTCTTAACAAGTGCACCTTAGTGGCATTCTGAGACTTATATTTCAAATAGATTGGCTACTCGCACTTCGTCTTATAATCAGAGGTTGCCTGTTTTCGTCTTCCAAAAATCTAATGTGCAGCTTGAACAGCTTCGAGGGACACGTTAACGAGAGAATCACAGAAACAAGTTCGAGGAAATCCCACTCGCCGGCGCATTAAAATAATCCAGGAAGGGATTAAATTGCACAATTTTGAGTGATATGACATGACCAATTATACAGTACGTCACCTATACCGTTTTGTAAGGACTCGTCGCTAAAATGAGAAATTTTCACGGAGATTTTGCACCACGAGGGTATCTTTGCAGGATTCTAATCACCAGTGAGGGGTTTCAGATGGATATGGCACACCATAAGAAACTTGTGGGTTCTCTTCGTCTCCGAAATGAGGCAGCTATCAAGGCTAGAGGTGGTGGTGCGAGGTATTAGCATCGTGACTCAGAGGATGTCCGCTATGCACGAAGGTAAAGGTCAGTTAAATGTTGCTCGTAATCGAGACTGAGAGAGTCTTATAAATAATTATCCTAACTGCAGCAACTACGTCAAAACAGTAACAAAGCTGACAAAAATATCTACTTCACGCAGTACTGTCGGCTAATTAACGAACGATTTCAGCCAATTCACGTTTAGACAGCCCATGAACTAACTTATAGTTAACTCAGTGTAGTGTCCCATGCATCAGTTGACAGTAATGAGCTTGCGAGGAAATTCTCAGGAAGAGCGCATGTTGTTTATGTTGTGGTCGACTGCCACGCCAACGGCCAAAAGAAGGTCTGACAACATTCCATTTATGTCCCACGCCCAACAGTTCCAGTCTCTCTATTCATCCATCCATCCCCCCCCCCCCCCTCCGCCCCCAGCTAATTCTATTGCTCACGATGTATAATCAGTTATTATAATCATACAATGTAGGCTTTGACGGCCGGTACTGGCTTCACTTGAAACTTCCGGGCCGTGGTCGATGTACAAAACTTTCTCCTAACGTTTCATCTCCAACAGCGGGAGACGTCTTCAGACGTAAAGCGGCGAATTCTGCGACCAGAATTCGAGGGAGCACCGAATATATACGCTGTGTAGAGGGCACCACAGTCCATCACATGACGTCGGCTAAGACATTATATCTGGTATTGCCAACTTTTTCGATTGAAAGTAATCGATCGTCCTTCTTACAGTTGTAACGTTGACATCCAAATTTTATTTTATTTATCGCTTTCCTCTTTTCTGTTAAAATTATTACAGCGTTTATAAATCTCTATAGCTCTTCTAGAAATGTGTGCACGATAATGCGATGTTTTTTATATGACGCTCGTCTCAAAGAATTATATTTCATGATCACCCTCTTGGTAAACATGTTTTGCTACGGCTGATTTATCCGTATCTCCCAGGCGGCAATTTCTTTTGTGTTCAATCAGACTGGAGTTAACACTTCTTTTCGTGATACCAAAATAACCCAGTCCACAAGTACGTCGACCAAGGCCTATAAGCCGGAAAGTTTCAAGTGGAGTTGTTACAATGACATAATTCGAAACGTTTGTAGTTGTGTAACTGCGTGTTGGAAGTGGTTGCAAAGATACTCACAGTAGTGGCTCTCAGACGAGGGAAAAGCGTGGTCGCGTCGAAGTAAAGTCGTTGGTCCACCAACACCCTCTTGGCAGGATCCTTCGGGTACAGAGAGTCGTCCTTCCCGTACTTGGACACAAGGTACGTGGCGATTGCGTGGCTGCCGCAAGTAAAGGCGTCATCAGCACCATGAGATTAAAACTGGCAAGTAGAAATGCATTGCGGTTCGGGATAGAGTATGAATGTTGGGAACATTTTGAACTGTCCCGAAGCTGATACAGAAAGATCCTTTTTAAAATTTAATTTAATCAGGCATAGCTTAAGCACATACTATTCTATCATTGATGAAATTTTTAATGGTCTTGCCAATTTAAGCACATATATGTATTTTTCTTGCTTTATTTAGAATACATTAATGAAACATCATTACAGTAATTCATTTCTGACAGCTAGCGTGGCAGTGTGTTAATTGACAGCAACGTTACACTCATACTGCCTAAAAACAAAACGGAACGTGACGTGATGCTAAGTGAATACCATTTTTACGCGAATGTGATGTGTATGGGTCTTTGTCCTTCGGCACAAGCAGAACAAATTTTTATTATTTTGAGCGAAATCTAATGGAGTCCTCCAGTGGTAATGCCAGCAGAATTCCGATTTTATCTCGTATGTGCTTTGAAGGATAGTGATGGAGTTACATTGGCGGTCAGGTCACCGACACTGCATCTTGCACAAGAACTGAGGTGAGTGGATGAGTTAGTTTGCCTACTCAAGAGCACTGGGGTCCATTTTTCTGGTGCGCATCGCCACTGCAAGCAAAATTCCCACCTGCCAGGAACGTCAAAAACCACATTACATACTGCAATATATGTCCTACCATAAATGACTTTGGATTAAACGTCTCTCCATATCACATTTGCACTTCACCGGGAGTGTAGATGTGTAGAAAGCCGACAGACTTAAGGGTTGGCATGTATTCTAAAGTTACTACTTAGGTGGGAAATTAACTAACAGAACTGTGTTGTAGTGTTCATTGCGGAAGAAAAATTATTGGTTAATCTTAATAATGTGAATTACAACAACACGAAATGGCTATATGAAACATTGTAAAAGGAGAAGATGAAAAATTAAAATCTATAGTATTAAAACACCTCCAGTCAAAAAATTGAGATGTTCTGGACTGCACGTATTACTTGAGTAGAAATGGCATACATACTGCGTGCGTGCGTCTGTGTGTGTGTGTGTGTGTGTGTGTGTGTGTGTGTGTGTGTGTGTGTGTGTAGGGCGCCCTTTCCAAATTAGCCCGAGAGGAACGTAATGGAAAATCATTTAGGTAGTATGGCTAGCTGATCAAAAAAGATGAGCCAGCCACTCTGATAACACATTAAAAACCACGCCCTAATTTTGGAAAAAAAAAACAAAAAAAAAATTGGTTCAGATGGCTCTAAGCACTATGGGACTTAAGATCTGAGGTCATCAGTCCCCTAGACTTAGAACTACGTAAACCTAACTAACCTAACGACATCATACACATCCATGCCCGAGGCAGGATTCGAACCTGCGACCGTAGCAGCAGCACGGTTTAGGACTGAAGCGCCTAGAACCGCTCGGCCACAGCGGCAGGCCTAATTTTGCAGGGAAAAAGTCAGACATTCCAGGGAGTCTTAAAAGTCGTATAACATACGTCTCATCGTCTGCTGAAATAGAGGGTGGATTAGCTGGTAAACTAATTTCTGCCCTCTTGTCAGAATATAAAATACACTCTAAAACGAAGAAGAAGCCACACCACAAAGGAATTACCCGAATGGGACGGAAACTGGTAGATGTAATGTACATGTACAGAGAAACAAACGTTTAAAATTTCAGAAAAGTTCTATGATATATTGAAGAATAAGAGCTTCCCTAACTGATTAAGTCAGTAATGCGTTGGTCCACCTTTGGCCGTTATGCAAGCAGTTATTCGGCTTGGTATTGATTGACAGAGTTGTTGGATGTCCTCCTGTTGGATATCGTGCAAAATTCCTTTAAACTGACGCGTTATAGAGTAGAAACCCTCACCGTTTATGGACGTACATTATCTTGCTGAAATGGTAAGCCCAGGATGACTTGCGATGAATGACGTATCGTCATGCTGTGATGGTGCTGCGGATGACAACGAGAGGAGTACTGGTTGTCAGACCGTATGGTGGACAACAGTCAGGTTATTCCACCACTGTCCAGGAGCGTCTCGAGAAATATGTTCGGCCTGAAATCTCATTGCCGGCCGAAGTGGCCGTGCGGTTAAAGGCGCTGCAGTCTGGAACCGCGAGACCGCTACGGTCGCAGGTTCGAATCCTGCCTCGGGCATGGATGTTTGTGATGTCCTTAGGTTAGTTAGGTTTAACTAGTTCTAAGTTCTAGGGGACTAATGACCTTAGCAGTTGAGTCCCATAGTGCTCAGAGCCATTTGAACCATTTTGAAATCTCATTGACTGGAATATAATTGTCTTCAGTGATGAGCCCCTCTTCGAACTGAGCCCCAACGATCAGCGATGACGCGCCTGGAGACGGACAGCGGAGAGAAGCGGGATACCAACCTAGCTGTGGTGCGCCATACGGCTTGATAACTAGGAGTGGTTGTTTCAGGGGTCATAGCAGGACCCCTCCGTCATCCGCGGCACCGTTACAGCACAGCGATACGTCGATGATGTTCTACGTCTCTTTCTGCTGCCCTTCATGGCTAGCGGACCTGGGCTTACATTCCAACAAAATAATGCATGGCCACATACGGTGAGAGTTTCTGCTGCTAGTCTTCATGCTTGCCAAATCCTACCTTCGCCAGCAAGTTTAACTGGGAATGTTTGGAGAATTATGGGCAAGTCCTCCAACCATCTCGGGATTCTGACGATATAACGTGCCAACTGGACAGAATTTGGAACGATATCCCTGCGGAGGACTTCCAAAAACTCTACCAATCAATGCCAGATCGAATAACTGCCTGCTCGGAATGTTGACGACCTAACGCGCAACTTGGACGGAATTTGGCACGATATCCCTCAGGAGGACATCCAACAACTCTACTAATCAATGCCAGGCCGAATAACTGCTTGCATAAGGGCCTGGAATGGACTAACGCGTTGTTGATCTGCTCAATTTGAGAAGCTCTGTCTCTTGAATAAATCAACCAATTTTTCAGAAATTGTAATCATTTGTTTGCTGCGCATGACCATCACATCTACCAGTTTCCTTTCCATTCGGATAATTCCTTCGTGGTAAGTACTTTTTTTTTTGCCTGAGAGTGTACGTTTATCTATAATGTGTACTGAAATCTGTACGTCACCATCAACGCATGTTGGAGAGTTCTCCGTCCGGAACAGGAATCCATGTGTCATCAGACTATGCCCTATCCGAAGTGGAGTGAGAAGTATTTCATGTCCCCTTAGTGGCCGGAAGGAGTTACTCCACAGGCTAGTAGTTGGTTTCACCAGTCGCAAATTATTGTCCCACACTTCCAGTCACTCTTCTTCGCATGGATACATACCTCTGCTTAAAATACGAGGGCATAGCACGTAGGGGGCAGCACAATGATCCACTTGATTTAGATTGGACGTGTCCATGGATGCAACATCCGCCAGTTCATTTTTGTCAATCTGCTTGTGCTCTGCTACCCGTGAGAATGACAGCCCCGTCCTTTGCAGGCGATGAACAGACCTGGGTGTTATGGACTTATTTGTCTCCTGAGTACATTCGTTAAATACATTTAAGGGCACTCAGGGAGTCGGAACAAACTTGAAATTGGCTGGTATTAACACATTCCTCTTGATCCAGTAGGCTTAAGATTGCATGTAACACTGCGTTAAAGTGGTAAATTGTTTTGGGAAGCGAATCTCGAGGACGTGATAAGGGTAAATCGTTGAACAGCCAAGAGGATCCCCTGTCTAGTCCTGTCTCTGAATAGAGGTACGTGGTTATGGACTTCCCTTAAAATTTAATCAAGAATTGAATTAAAAACGTAAGCAGTAGTGCAGTCTCTCCTCTACTCCCTCCTTTTCTTTTTGAGTCATCACCTTCTGACTGGCTTGATGCGCCGGCCACGAATTCCTTTCCTGTGCCAACCTTTTCATCTCAGAGCAGCACTCGCAACCTACGTCCTCAATAATTTTCTGGATGTAGTCTAATCTGTCTTTTTCTTCAGATTTTACCCTCTACAGCTCCTTCTGATACCGTGGAAGTGATGTCTTAACAGATGTCTTATCTTCCTATCCCTTCTTCTTCTCGGTGTCCTCCATATATTCCTTTCCTCGCAGATTATCAGGAGAACCTTTACATTCTTTATCTTATCAGTCCATAATTTCCATCACCCGCTAGCGGCTCCGTACCACGAATGCTCTCTGTCACTGCGGTACAGCAGGGCCGACGGCAGCAACTCAACGCACTTGCAGTTGGAGCCCCTTCGCTAATTCAGCATAGTCCCTGTTTAGTACAGCGGGTCTCAGATATTCTACACACCAACATAAGTTGTTGTTTTGTTGCCTCTTCCCCCAACTATTTTAGAAATTCTGATGGGATGTTATCTATCCCTTCTGCATTATTTGATCTTAAGTCTTCTAAAGTTCTTTCAAATACTGATTCTAATACTGGATCCCCTGCCTGTTTCCTGTCGAGTCCTGTTTCTTCTTCTTCACGTCACCAGACAAGTCTTCCTCTCGTAGAGGCCTTCAATATGCCGTTTCTATCTCTCCGCTCTCTCCTCTGTATTTAACTGTGGAATTCCTATTGCGCTCCTTTGATTTACTAAGCTTAAAACCAGTTTCTTGCAGACACATGCACAGGGGTCCGCCCTGTGTCAAAACTCAATTCCTTCACATGAATCCTGAATCCTTTACGATACCACTGCAGTGTGAGAGCTATTTTATCCTGTCTTTTTACGTCTGCCTTTATTCTCGTTGCCAGGATTTCAGACGCAACAGTGGAGAAGAGGGACTCATTGATTCCCACCGACAAGATGGTTCCTCATTGGAATCATCATTCAACACTCGTATCAGATATTTTGGTGGCTTTTCATTTATCGTTTTAAGTATTTGTTCATTCTTATTGCGTTTGGCTTTCAGCGGTGATGTTGGTAGTGAGAGGAATTTGGCATGCTGGCTGTTGTATGTTGTGACATTTTTTGTTTCTCAGTGCTTTAGTGGTCATATGGCAGACTATGGAACCAAAGGCCTCCTATTCGATTTGCAGTCAGTCACAGGATTTTCATCTAATGCGTATCTATCCTTGTTTTGTGATCTGGCAATGTTTGCTAATGTGAAAAATGGCGAGTTGCACTGTTTTCCAGAATAAACGTTAAGCTTTAGGTCCCCCTATAATCGGTTTGATAAGTCACTTGAAAGGCCTGAATAAAGGCAAACCTTACCACTTCCAATAGGACCATGCTCAGTAAAGCACTATGGTGTTCGTACCAGCCTTCGGTTGATAATGCCTTTACTTTCTTCTACTTTTCTTGTGGTGGAGGTATGTTTTGATGGCCTCTGTATTTTTCGTAACTTTTTTCCTTTTTACCTGAGAGGAAGTAGTGGTTGATGTTTTGTATGACTTTATACACAACGGTATGGAGATGTAGGCTACAGAATGTTGTGGCAACTGTTGTCGTAGGAAAGCTGGACAGAAGTACAAATAATTAGCGAACAAGTTAACACGACAAACAGAAGATTTACTTTTATTTCTTCAAGTGTACAAGGACTCATTACAAATAATGTAGCAAGAAATAGAGTCTACCTATCACAATGTCAACAAGGAGGAGACTCGCTATACTAACCGTAGATGATGGTATCATAGTGATGAGGCTCCAACAGCAAGTGGGGAGAGTTGCTGGCTGTCCTACAACCCAGTGACAGAGAGCACTCGTGAGATGGAGCCGCTAACGGCGTAGCGCAGCGGGCGTGCGCCATTGGGTCTGTCAGATTCTGCCTGGCCTCTATCAGCATCAAACGGAAATTTGCAATTCCATTGCAAACTGATGGCCGTGGGGTGGTACCGATGCATGATACCACAGTTGTCTTGCAAGTACACTCATAGGGGCATGTATCTATGCTTATGCTGCTGATCTGTCTGAGTGAGCATGGAGACCGTGACAACTTGCTTATTTATATATGTACTGTCTGTTATTTTGAACATGTCCAAAAGAACAAACACCAGATAAATAATTAAGACGCAGACGACCATTGATCACTTCCGTGCAGATGTACACCACTCTCTAACTCTTATGGGAATCGGAGTAATGTTGTGACTAATGAGGATAATGAGCAAGGGCCACTACATCTGTAGTTTGTGAATAAGCTGAGAATTTTGGCCTAACGGGAGACGTGCTAGCGTAGTCCGTTGAGGTGTAGTGACCCCCGTGTCCGAATATGCCTGAGTATATTAAGGCAGAATTCTTAGTTAATGCCATTAATTTCTTTATGTCTTGAATTGGTTTATTAACCACAGAGGCAAAGAATTTCGCCAGTGTAGGCAGCTTCAGCGACTTGTACAATTTTTATACCACAGCACAATGTACTATTTATTTTTATCGCTTGTAGTTTCTTCTTCTCATTAATTGTTGTGCAGTATGGATTCCATGATGCATGATCACCAGAGCAACTGTTGCAGAATTCTGGAAGGGAGCAAGTGACTCTGGCTTCATTGGTTGCTTTGTCACATTTGCCACACCTTGCCTGCCCACTGCATGGCAACAGTTGTGTGCCCATATCGTTGACACTTAAAACAACATACGGGTTATAAAATATGGCCCCACTTTCAGTCGAAAGAATTCTGCCTTAATATACTCAGGCATATTCGGCGAGTAAAAAATTGTAATACAACCATCATGCTTTGGAACGTCGCCATTGATGTGGTTAACCATATTTTGTTTATCTGTTACTCCCCATACAATTCCACCAACATTTCCTTCATCGTTATTTTCTTAATATCATGGAAGGAGACAAACCTTTCCTTCGGTGAAGGGAAGCATACTGTTCTGTCACAACAGAGAATCCATTTGATAGATTCCATAACGAAAGTTTGTCCCGAAATGCGGCAAAAAATCCAGAGTCTGTAACACCAATACTCGATAGATTTATGTGTATTCCGTGTAAGTTCCCTGCTGACGTTGTAAACTAGTGTATCTGCATAGTCAAGATCTTTCCTTATGTAATATGTAATAATTATGTTATTATTTTACCGTTTTAAGAATTGTATTGTAACTGTACCTCCAATTTTGTATATAATACTCTGTGAATGAGGTAATTTTTAAAAACTGTTTATTTTACTGGACCATACGCAGGGCAGCTGCATGTAAAACCTTTAGTAAAGCCCCGCCGTTACAGTAGTAGTTTGGCTGGACTGGGGGGCAATTCTAGTGTCCGATTCCGCCCGTCGTCTTTGACCAATGATGTAATGTGTGATGTTATTTTGTTTGTGCCATCGACTGTAGTTACGAACGTTAAATGCTTTCTCTGGATTTCCTCGTTACGTGCGTATATTAAAAATTCGATGTATATTGTTTTGTTTTCATATAGTAATTTGTTTTCAGTATCTTTTGTTGATGAAAGTAGTCGTGATTTATAAGATCTGGATTTCCCATGCAACTGCTATTCATTATGGATGAGTCAGTTGTGTTTATAGCGAAAATTCTCCTTGAGGAAACGACTGACCGTAGCTCAACTACAAGATTTTTGCAATCATTGGGCATTATTGCAGAATTCTGCAAGTGCAGTGTTTGTGGAAATTATATGGTTTTGACAAAGGTTCCATCATCACGAACTTCCGACGAATACATGTGGAGGTGGAGAAAAAATAATACATAGAGATCTAACGCAGGGGGACCTGGTTCGAAAGATCGAGGTTGAATTTAGAAGTAATAGAGTCATGTTAACCTACTATTTTTGCTATCAATACTCTTGAAAATCTGTCATCCACGAAGCAAGGGTTTCATTTCGTAGAGAAGTCTGCGGAGAATTTATAAGGTATAGGGGATCATTGTTGGCTGGGGGGGGGGGGGGGGGGGGGGGGGGAGGGGGCGGGGGGCAGGGGTTACAGTTGAAGTAGACGAGTCACATTTTGGACAGAGAATGTACGAAAGGGCGAATAAGGCTGCTGCGCTTTGGGTTTTTGGAGCAGTAGTTTCTGGAGGGGACTGTGCTTATGTAGTAAATGTCGTACCAAATCGTACAAAGGAAGTGTTGACATCTTTAATAGAAGAATATGTTGAAGTAGCTTCCGTAGTCATGTCGGGTGGGTTTGCTTCGTACAAGGGGTTGGGTGAAAGGGGTTGTCATCAATTGGTCCGAATCATAACATTCAGTTTAAGGAGTACAAGACGGGGGCATGTACCAATTCTATTGAGGGGGCATTGAGGGGCTATAAAATCTGTTGTCGGTCGGGGAAAGAGAAAGATTTCAGTGTTGCAAAGCCATTTGGATGAATACTGTTGGAGGAAGAGTATTCCTAAAGGTTGCTGTGTCTTGTGCCGGTGGTCTCATGTGATTGACTTGTGATATCATTTTTTTAATTATTATTTTAAAATTTTGCTTGTGGATGAGGGGGCGTGGTAGGGGAGAACTGATTTGGGTGGTGTCTCTTTCGTGCAGGGTAGTTTGTGTTTCTTATTAATTTTTTGATTGGATTTTGCGTATTTCGTTATAGTTTCACCTCCTAACATTATTATTTCTCGTTATGTCCTTATTCTCTGTTTTTGGCAGCCTCGATTTCTCACTGCTTTGGAAGTTCATATGTGGTAAGTTTCGTTTAATGTAGCCACTTTTATGTTTTCATTTTCGATGCTTTTGCTATACTGTTCTTAATTTTACTTTCATTCCTCATGTATCAGTTTCACTGAGTGTTGTTTTGGAGCTACTGCAGCTGATGTGACTTTCGTGTAATACAGTTATCGGTTCCAAGGTTTGCTCATTTTTGCGTTTTATTTTATTTTATTTTATTTTTTGAGTGTGCAGTAATGTTTGTAAAGATTTTTATTTTTTCAAAGTCTAGCCGTATTCTGTAGTTCTCTAACAAGATCATTTTTTAAGCAGGTTTCTCATATGTTATAAGAGTCTTGCGCTTGTAATTGCTCTTTGTACTACCGCGAAACAGCAATATTTGAATCGGTAACTAGAAGTGACCTCCTCTATAGGTTACTTCTAGTTACCGATTCCAACTGTTCGATGGTTCATTACTTAGATCCTTTTTTCTGCACTCGTAATTGCTCTCTGAAGTTGTGCGCAAAACTTAGTAATATCGGAATCGGTAACTAGAATTGACCTGTATATGAGGTCCATTCCAGCTACCGATTCAAACTATTCGATAGTTCATTCATTAGATCTTTTTTTTCTATTAGATGGTTCATAAACTGGATCGTTTTTTTTTTTGGTCTAGTGAAGCAAGCGATAAAATCCGTCGGCTTTGACCAATGACGTCATACATTACTCATAGATAATGATGTCCTCACTTTCAGCCACAGAGTTCTGTGTTCCGGATAAGCGCTATCATAGTACATAAAAATAATTGAATGTGATTTTAAAAGAGATCGCTACATGTTGCTCAAAATATTCTTCGTGAGAATTTATTTAAATAATTGGTTGTTTGCAATTCATTCGGTACTTAATTCCATTCTTAGCGATATTGAGGTAATTTGGACTATTAGTGTCTTAATTTAGGACAATTTTTAGCATCTCATTTTCGTTTGTGGGTATGGATTGATCTGTTGCGATGAACCTAGATGATATGAAAGAGGCTATGGGCGTAGACATGTTGGCAACGATTTGTTTTTCTTAAATGTGTCGTCTCGTTGCTGAGTATGTTCGATGTCGTGAGTGCGGCGGACATATGCGCCTCACAAGTGTATCTCGTCGCTGTACTCACTACTTATTCGTATGGCACTGCAGCAAAGATCGGTTGTGGCGGTCCATTAGACGAGGGACGTGGTTCGAAAAATCTAAGCTCGCCTTGAGAGACACTATGAAAATCATGTACTGTTGGTGTTTGAGATATCCTGTGTGGCTGTGTGTCCATGAGTGTCTTTCGAGTAAGCTTACAGTTGTGGAGTGGTACTCTTTTTGTAGGGAAGTTTGTGGGGAAGACATGAAATATAGGGGGCCGTTGGGGGGGGGGGGGCTGCTGTGGTCGAAATTGACGAGCCGCATTTTGGCAAAAGGAAGTACAACAGGGGGGAACCTCCGGCGGGATTATGGATTTTTTTTGGGGGGGGGGGGCTGCAGTTTCAGGTCAAGAGTATGACTATGTAGTATTTAAAGTCGTACCCAATCGAAGGAAGGAAGTTTTGGTCAGCTTAATTGGAGATCGCGTTGGAGAGGGCTCCATTGTAATTTCAGATGGTTTTTCTTCATATAGGGATTTAGGGGAAATGGGTTATTAGCATCTCGTAGTTAATCACAATATTGAGTTCAGATCATTATCCACAGGGGCTTGCACCAGTAGCATAGAGGGTTATTGGTCAGCTGTGAAATCTCTTGTAGGGAAGGGGAAACGCCGGATTTCCACACTTCAAAGTCACTTAGACGAATATTCATGGAGGTGTGGTATTCCCCAAACATATTGCCCGTTTAAATGTTTTGTTAAACGTGTTGGGCAAATGTACCGTCCGAAATATGTTAGCTAATTTCACATTAGGATGGAGGCGGGGGGGGGGGGGGGGTGAATGTGTGTGTCTCTGCCTGAATGTGTGTCTGTGTGTATGTGTGTCTGTGTGTGTTTGTGTGTTTGTGTTTTCGTAATGTTTTGTTTGTTGTGTATGTGGTTATGTGATTTTTGTTGATGTCTTTCTAGGCGAGCTTCGTTTCTTTTAAGATGTTCCCGTGTGTTAAGTTCAGTTTTCAATTTTTTTTCCTTTTACTGCATTTGACTATTTTGGCGTATTTTATTGTTGTATTACACCATTACGTATGTTTTCGTGTACTCCAGTACGTGATAGAAATTTCGCAGCTGTCCTTCTTCTTTCGTTTCCCAGCACTAGTACCAGTAAATTTTTTCCAATCTGTACTAGCAATATTATAGGCAAAACGCCCGACACAACTAAAATTTGTATCCCGTCCTTCAGCTGACCTTTACACTGCCTCTACCTACTCGAAAAGAACGACATACGTAACATTGATGAGATTTACCTATATATGTCAACTGGAGAGCAGAATACAAATGTTGTGTATAGCTATATAGCTCAACTAAGGAATGGGATACTATTGTCACTGCTGTGATCAAAACTATAACTTTCAGTCGATTCTATTAGCATCGAAGGCGAAAAAAAACTTTACCCCATAGTGAAGTACGAGACACAAATTTTATATGAGTTGTCTTATTGGCTCTTCGCGTAGTTCAACTGAGGTACAGGTTGCAAATGTAATGTACGTCTATTTCCACGTTTTCGTTAGCAGTGTACATATATATAGGTCAACGGAAGTATGGGATACAATATTTTGTACGTAGCTCCTTCTGCCATCGGTAGTACTACTATCTACGTAAAAACAGACTATTAGTGGTAGCGTAGGCGAAAGAAACAATACATGTAAAATCTGCATCCCGTGCTTCAGTTGACCTATATAGTTCAACTGAACAACAGGATATTAATGCTAACGAAAACGAAGAAATCGACGAACGCTAAACTTGTATCCCGTGCTGCAGTCAACCAATGAAGTTCGAATGAGGTTCGAGATACAGTCCATGTATATGTGACGTGAGGTATTCTATGCTATCAATATTTCCATCCATTTCTTCCCCTTCATTTTCCACAGAAATAATACGATACAAACACGCGATATCCTTAACGTGAAAATACTACTTGCCTAGATATATGTCAACTATCTTTTTCGTCTCTCGTATTTCTTTGTTTCCGTTACTTGTCAAAGCCGACGATCCCGTGCTTCACTAGACCCATTTTTTTTTCTAGCAGGTGTATCAAATGTAATAAGATTTTTCCGCTAGTAGTTGCTCTCTGATTTACTGCAAAACAGTTACAAACGTTCAACCTATCGCGGTTTCATTAATTAGAACGTTTTTCCAGGTTCTGTGTTAAATATAATACCATTTCTGCACTCGCAATTACTCTCTGAACTCCTACAGTAAAGTTAACAGTATTGGAATCGGTAACTAGAATTGACCTCTTATATAGGTTTAATTTCTCCCCGCCCGAAACCCCAACTTCGCTGCGCTTCTCCCGTTTGAATCAATTATCAATAATAAAATTAACGTAATTTTGCAATAGGATGACTTCACCATCCTCTACATTGTAATACAGTTGTAGTGACCTATTTCTGACAATCGACCCCTACAAGTGTACAGTGCTTCATGAACATTCCGTGAAGTGTTAATTTACGTGCAGTGATATAGTTATTCTTTGACTTAACTTTTGTTAGTTATTCCGTGCTGTTCATGTCTACACAATTCATTCAAGTGTGTAGTGTTAAGTTACTGCATGTGGAAATAAAGGAATTGTTTTCTCCAACACCCACATTTGGTGACCCCGACGAACTACGTTAACATCCGCGTCGGCTTCAGCGTTTAACGAAGTTCCGCAACGTTCACGTTTGTAACTTCCGCGCCAGCCGCGTCGCGCTCGTCAGCACGATAATGACCGATTCGCCAGTCTCAATTCAACCTGAAGCCAGCAGTGCAATTAACAGGGTGACGATAAAATCTCCACCATTCTGGTTACATAATCCTCTATTGTGGTTTGCCCAGTTAGAAAGCCAGTTCGTCCTCGCACAAATGTCGGCGGACGAAACTAAGTACAGCTATGTGGTTGCAGCACTTACAGAAGATCTAGCAGCAGAAATACAAGATATCCTAGCCGCACCACCGGAAACCGATCGTTATGCATCCATTAAAAACGCTTTAATACCGCATTTGTCACAATCAGAGGAAAAACGGCTAGAGAAGCTACTGCGCACTGAAGAACTCTGAGATCGCACTCCATCACAACTCTTACGACGTTTGCGCACACTGGCAAGTAACACTGTAACGGATGATGTGCTACGAAATATATGGTTATCTCGGTTGCCGTCAGATACTCAAAAAATTCTCACGGTATGTGCAGGCGATTTCAACGCACTGGCACAAACGGCCGACAGGTTAATTGAAATGTATCCCACGTCAAGTGTCTCAACATTAACGCCACAACAAGAAAATTCGCCCACTGTGACGCTAGTCTCCCTACAATCACAACTGGCAGAGTTAACCGCACAGATAGCTGCATTACAAACAACGCACAACCGCCAACGGCCACGCCGCTGACGGTCACGAAGTCGCAATCGATCACCGTCACTACAGAACTTATGCTGGTACCACAAGACATTTGGTAATGATGCACGAAAGTGTATCCCACCTTGCAAGTGGAAACACGAAGCAGACACCGTAGCAGCGATAACTTCCAGTGCAAACACTCGCCGACTTTTTGTGACAGACCGCGAAACAAAACTACAGTTTCTCGTCGATACAGACGCAGAAGTGTCCGTATATCCAGCAAACCGCCTATCACGCCGGAGCTGCGACGACTTATCTATTCGCCGCCAATGACTCCAAAATTAGAACATACGGTCGAGTAACATTATTCCTTAGCTTGGGGCTACGCCGTGTGTTTGAAAGGCAATTTACAGTGGCAGATATATCACAGCCTATTATCGGAGCAGATTTTTTGTCCTTCTACGACTTACTGCCAGATCTGCGACGTCAGCGACTAATAGATTTGACTACTAGTCTGCATACAACAGGAAAAGTCCGTTGTATCACACCACTAGAGGTACGCACAGTCACAGGCGACACACCATATACAGGGTGTTACAAAAAGGTACGGCCAAACTTTCAGGAAACATTCCTCACACACAAATAAAGAAAAGATGTTATGTGGACATGTGTCCGGAAACGCTTAATTTCCATGTTAGAGCTCATTTTAGTTTCGTCAGTATGTGCTGTACTTCCTCGATTCATCGCCAGTTGGCCCAATTGAAGGAAGGTAATGTTGACTTCGGTGCTTGTGTTGACATGCGACTCATTGCTCTACAGTACTAGCATCAAGCACATCAGTACGTAGCATCAACAGGTTAGTGTTCATCACGAACGTGGTTTTGCAGTCAGTGCAATGTTTACAAATGCGGAGTTGGCAGATGCCCATTTGATGTATGGATTAGCAAGGGGCAATAGCCGTGGCGCGGTACGTTTGTATCGAGACAGATTTCCAGAACGAAGGTGTCCGACAGGAAGACGTTCGAAGCAATTGATCGGCGTCTTAGGGAGCACGGAACATTCCAGCCTATGACTCACGACTGGGGAAGACCTAGAACGACGAGGACACCTGCAATGGACGAGGCAATTCTTCGTGGAGTTGACGATAACCCTAATGTCAGCGTCAGAGAAGTTGCTGCTGTACAGGGTAACGTTGACCACGTCACTGTATGGAGAGTGCTATGGGAGAACCAGTTGTTTCCGTACCACGTACAGCGTGTGCAGGCACTATCAGCAGCTGATTGGCCTCCACGGGTACATTTCTGCGGATGGTTCATCCGACAATGTGTCAATCCTCATTTCAGTGCAAATGTTCTCTTTACGGATGAGGCTTCATTCCAACGAGATCAAATTTTAAATTTTCACAATCGACATGTGTGGGCTGACGAGAATCCGCACGCAGTTGTGCAATCACGTCATCAACACAGATTTTCTGTGAACGTTTGGGCAGGCATTGTTGGTGACGTCTTGATTGGGCCCCATGTTCTTCCACCTACCCTCAATGGAGCACGTTATCATGATTTCATACGGGATACTCCACCTGTGCTGCTAGAACATGTGCCTTTACAAGTTCGACACAACATGTGGTTCATGCACGATGGAGCTCCTGCACATTTCAGTCGAAGTGTTCGTACGCTTCTCAACAACAGATTCGGTGACCGATGGATTGGTAGAGACGGACCAATTCCATGGCCTCCACGCTCTCCTGACCTCAACCCTCTTGACTTTCATTTATGGAGGCATTTGAAAGCTCTTGTCTACGCAACCCCGGTACCAAATGTAGAGACTCTTCGTGCTCGTATTGTGGACGGCTGTGATACAATACGCCACTCTCCAGGGCTGCATCAGCGCATCAGGGATTCCATGCGACGGTGGGTGGATGGATGTATCCTCGCTAACGGAGATCATTTTGAACGTTTCCTGTAACAAAGTGTTTGAAGTCACGCTGGTACGTTCTGTTGCTGTGTGTTTCCATTCCATGATTAATGTGATTTGAAGAGAAGTAATAAAATGAGCTCTAACGTGGAAAGTAAACGTTTCCGGACACATGTCCACATAACATCTTTTCTTTCTTTGTGTGTGAGGAATGTTTCCTGAAAGTTTGGCCGTACCTTTTTGTAACACCCTGTATACGATTACTGAAAGGATACCCCGAGATCACACAGCAATCGCCTACTATCCCACCAGTCAAGCATACAGCCGTCCACCACATTTTGACCACGCCAGGGCCGCCAAATCACACTCGGCCTAGACGTTTAACGGCCGAAAAGCTAAAGGTGGTAAAGCAGGAATTTCGCAGCATGCCGTCACAAAGTATCTGCAGAGTTTCTAGTAGCAGTTGGACATCCTCAATTCACATCGTGCCTAAATAGAAGAATGGATGGCGCCCCTGCGGTGACTACCGCCAACTCAATGCAAGGACCATTCCAGACCGGTACCCAGTTCCACTTACAGAAGACTTTTCTACAAATGTTCACGGTAAGACTATATTTTCTACCATTGATCTAGTTTGAGCTTACTATCAGATCCCTATAGCTGCAGAAGACATTCCTAAAACAGCAGTGACAACACCATTCGGTCTATTTGAATTCACCCGAATGCTATTCGGACTATGTAATGCCACCCAGACCTTCCAACGTTTTATGGATGAGGTTACAAGAGATTTAGATTTTTGTTATGTGTATATAGATGATTTATTGGTTATGTGTGCATCGGAAGAGGAGCACTTACAGCATTTGGCACAAGTGTTTGACCGCCTACGCACCCATGGACTAGTAATTAATCCTGTCAAGTGTGTTTTTGGTGAGAAAGAGGTCCACTTTCTAGGATATTTGGTGAATGCACAGGGTATTCGACCGCCACATAGTAAAGTAGAGGCCATAAACAAATACCCCCGCCCTGTCACAGTCAGAGAATTACGACGATTCATTGGAGTAGTGATTTTCTACCAACGCTTCATTCGCAATCATGCACTGATAACAGCACCATTGAATGAACTACTTAAAGGCGCACCTAAACCTAACCACAGTGTGCACTGTACTATCGAGGCGGACACCGCGTTTCACGCTACAAAAAAAGCTATAGCAGAGGCCTCGCAGTTAACACACTCGGTCGCGCATGCTCCACTCGCTCTCATGGTTGATGCTTCGGCCACAGCCATTGGTGCCGTACTTCAGCAACAACTTGATCAGTTATGGCAGCCCATTGCATTCTATAGTCATAAGTTATCACCATCTCAGCAACGTTGGGCAACATATGACCGTGAGCTGTACGCCACTTATGCAGCAGTAAAAAATTTCAGACACGCATTAGAAGGGCGACAGTTCACGATTTCCACAGATCATAAACCGCTTACCTATGCCTTTAAGGTAAAGCCAGAGAAAGCATCGCCCAGGCAGCTGCGACACTTAGATTATATCAGGCAATTCACGACCAGCATTGTGTATGTGGAAGGGAAGCTAAATGTTCCAGCTGATGCACATTCTCGCATAGAAGCAGTGTCCACAGTAGCAGATGACATCGCACGGGTGGAAGCAGTGACAAAGGCCATTGATTACGACGCCCTCGCGCATGCGCAACAATGTGATAGTGAGTTGCGTGATCTATTGCAACAAGAGAAAGGATTGAAGCTACAGCTCGTGACGTTTCCTGAAGCAAGTATTGAGTTGTACTGTGACGTAGCAAGAGGAAAGATACGTCCATTTGTGCCACAACAATTCAGAACACAGGCAATTGCATCAGTGCACAATCTGTCACACCCAGGAGTAAGAGCCAAACTCAGATTGGTCAAACAAAAATTTGTATGGCCATGTATGCACACAGACTGTAAAACATTTGTGAAGCAATGCTTGGCGTGCCAGAGGAATAAAATCACACAGCACGTCAGGGCACCATTAGGCACATTTCTTCCACCAAATCAGCGTTTTGACCATGTGCATGTTGACATCATCGGCCCACTCTCGACATCGGAAGGCTACAGTTATTGCCTCACGGTGATTGACAGATTTACAAGGTGGCGTGAGGCATTTCCAATTAAGGACATCACTGCAGAAACTATAGCTCAAACATTTTTTCGTGGTTGGAATGCCCGGTTTGGAGTTCCTCTGAGAATTACAACTGATCAAGGACGTCAATTTGAAGTCTACGTTTTCAAAGCATTGGCTACGTTATTAGGTACGAAACGCATACGCACCACGGCATACCACCCCGCATCAAATGGCATGGTTGAGCGTCTTCATCGACAGTTAAAGGCAGCACTGAGATGTCACGCAACACCGAATTGGACAGAGACACTACCTATCGTACTTTTGGGTCTACGAACGTCATTCAAAAGTGATCTGAAAGCAGCAGTAGCAGAACTGGTGTATGGACAAACGTTACGCCTACCTGGAGAATTTCTGCACAGCATGGAAGATGATACAATCACAGCCTCAGAATTCGCCACAAGATTAA
The DNA here is from genome assembly GCF_023864345.2 of Schistocerca serialis cubense. NCBI lineage: Eukaryota > Metazoa > Arthropoda > Insecta > Orthoptera > Acrididae > Schistocerca > Schistocerca serialis. Next base: position 212,622,921 of record NC_064644.1, read on the forward strand.
GAGAGCATATACGCCAATTGAGACCAACAATGCCTAGAAACCAGCTTGGAAGACACTTGTTCGTTTTTGCGGAGCTAGACAATTGCACGCATGTATTCTTACGCAATGATACTGTGCGTAAACCACTGCAGCCACCATATGACGGACCATATCTGGTAGTCAGTAGGGATACCAATACTTTCCGCATAATGATTAACGGTACACCCACCACAGTTGCAGTGGACCGTATCAAGCCTGCATTTCTGGACGCAACAGACACCACAGCTACCACTGAACACAAACCAGAGAAGACAGGAGAAGCTACAAGATGTGTTTCCTGTGCCCCATGAACACCACAATGCTCAGCGAACACCAGTCACTGCAACACCAAGACCGACGTCGAGGACTACTACACCACTCCCTGACACAACAACTGACACACGTGACGCACCGCCCGGTTTCAAGAAAGAAGTAGTTACAAGAGCTGGACGGCGTGTGAAATTTAATCTGCGGTATGGTTAGCATTAAAGGGGGGAGTCATGTAGTGACCTATTTCTGACAATCGATCCCTACAAGTGTACAGTGCTTCATAAACATTCCGTGAAGTGTTAATTTACGTGCAGTGATATAGTTATTCTTTGACGTAACTTTTGTTAGTTATTCCGTGCTGTTCATGTCTACACAATTCATTCATGTGTGTAGTGTTAAGTTATTGCTAAAAATATGTGGGAATAAAGGAATTGTTTTCTCTAACACCCACACAGTTTATGGTTCTCTGTGCCCCTCCACTTGCTTAAATTATGATAATAATTCTAATTAGACACAAATTTTTTACACTCCTATTATTTATTTCGGTTATTTTCAACTCGTTTGCATGTAATTCGTGCGTAAATAATAATCGCGTTAAATGTATTATTTTATCGCATGCTATATTTGTTTGTTTACGAGTACGATCCGTTCCCTTCATAGATTGCGGGTATGACGCATCTTTGCCTTACATATGACGTCATTGGTCAAAGCCGACGAGTTGAATAGGACACTAGAGTTTATCCGTGGTTAATTTGGATGTATAAATTGAGACAAGCAGAGCTTGCGAACATGAAAATTAGCCTCGGATGGGATGTAAAGTGGCCTATCGATCATGGTATCATTATTGGCCCTGTCTGGTTAAATTTACGTCGCCAAGAAGAGTTATATCAGAGTGTGGCTAACATCAAGAACCATAGTGGCTTTACCATAAATTTTATAGCCATGGTAATTTGGCACAAGCGCTACCATCTTCAGCAGAATTGTTATCTAAATGGACCAGGTATGTATTCAATAGCGAGTTTACGTGAAACTTCTAAATTATGTGTACACACCCGTGATTAACCCCAGTCACATTCTCAGACTGAGTGCTTTCCAAGTGTTAATTCCGGGTACCCTTTTTTTTTTTATTAAACTGAAACCTTTTTTAGTTTTATGTGCTTAGTTTTCTGTATAGTAGTAAATGATTCACTCCACATAATTTTTCATCTTAAAGTTTCCCAAAGTGTGTTCATAGAGAAAGCTTTTCACTAAATAAAAAGCTGCCATCAAAATAATCAATGCCAAAAATGTGAAGTACTTATAGCTGTTTACAGGTGAAAGTCATAAAAAGACAGCAGTATTATTTCACTTTGAATAGGTTTGTAAATTTGTAATTGTTTGTTTCTTTGTATGTATCGTTTGAAAGTAGTTTTTCAAGTTGGGCAGACATTTACAAAGCCAGTTTGACTTGGAGTCGAGTGAGTCAGTAGTCGCTATGTCCCTTTCCAACTAATGTTGCATTATTCATTGTATTAACGTTGTTACTAAAGATGTTCCCCATTTTCTTAATTTTGTGTGTTACCATTTACAGTTGATGGTAGTTCTTCAAACCATACAATTTTAAGGGACCTCATAAGCTACTTAACTTATGTGATGAATGGAAGTAAAGGCTCTTTCTGAGCAAGTGCAGCAACCAGTACAATCATTTATTCTACACCAAAACATTTTTTAAAAAATAATAACAGTACTCCCTATTTGTATAGAGGAGATTCATGTGCAAATTTCTTAAGCCCCCAGTAATCAGCGCTGTTCCAAAATCATTATCTTATTTGTGATAGTTAATTAAAAGAGTAGTAGTTCATGCTATTGCCCGTCAGACTATGTTAGTAGGTTCATATGCCCTTCTGCATGTATTCATTACGCTGCATAGTAATTTTTGCCAGTAGCAAGTGTTATTGTGAGATAGTGAGTACTGCTGCATTTGTTAGCCACTCTGTGTTCTGCGTATGGGTTAGCTCTTGTGTTGTTCCCTAGGGCAAGTTGCAGTATGATATTGACAGTAACTGTGTTAGAAGAGATTGGTATCAAGTACGGTTAGTTTTCTTAGGTGAAGTTTATTTCCGCTTTGCCATAAAACTTGACACCGTATTGCCTAATTAGGCTAATTATATGTATACATGTTCACAGTTTACCTTAGAATTAGTAAAACGTCAGTTCAAAACCCTTTAGCTTTGCAGATTCTACTGTTTTACTTACGTCTCCATTTCGAAATTTTAGTCTGATTCCTTGTCATTAGGTACCCTTCAAATGGTTCAAAAAGTTCTGAGCACTATGGAACTTAACTTCTGAGATCATCAGTCCCCGAGAACTTAGAACTAGCCTGCCGGAGTGGCCGTGCGGTTCTAGGCGCTACAGTCTGGAACCGAGCGACCGCTACGGTCGCAGGTTCGAATCCTGCCTCGGGCATGGATGTGTGTGACGTCCTTAGGTTAGTTAGGTTTAATTAGTTCTAAGTTCTAGGCGACGACCTCAGAAGTTAAGTCGCATAGTGCTCAGAGCCATTTGAACCATTTTGAACTTAGAACTACTTAAACCTAATTAATCTAAGGACATCACGCAGGTCCATGCCCGAGGCAGGATTCGAACCTGCGACCGTAGCGGTCACGCGGTTCCAGACTGTAGCGCCTAGAACCGCTCGGCCACCACGGCCGGCAGGTACCCTTCACAGAAGGTTACTTGATCAGCAATTACCAATTTGGTAAGGGCCGGTAATGTTAAAGGTCTGGTCGTGTATAAAGTACACAAGTGGCATGACACAATCAGTACCTTTACGCTAGTCAGGATTGGTAATACACTACTGGCCATTAAAATTGCTACACCAAGAAGAAATGATAAACGGGTATTCATTGGACAAATATATTATACTAGAACTGACATGTGATTACATTTTCACGCACTTCGGGTTCATAGATCCTGAGAAATCAGTACCCAGAACAACCGCCTCTGGCCGTAATAACGGCCTCGATACGCCTGGGCATTGAGTCAAACAGAGCTTGGATGACGTGTACAGGTACAGCTGCCCATGCAGCTTCAACACGATACCACAGTTCATCAAGAGTAGTGACTGGTGTATTGTGACGAGCCAATTGTTCGGCCACCATTGACCAGACGTTTTCAGTTGGTGAGAGATCTGGAGAATGCGCTGGCCAGGGCAGCAGTCGAACATTTTCTGTATCCAGAAAGGCCCGTACAGGACTTGCAACATGCGGTCGTGCATTATGCTGCTGAAATGTAGGGTCCCGCAGGGATCGAATGAAGGGTAGAGCCACGGGTCGTAACATATCTGAAATGTAACGTCCACTGTTCAAAGTGTCGTCAATGCGAACAAGAGGTGACCGAGACGTGTAACCAATGGCACCCCGTACCACCACGCCGGGTGATACGCTAGTACGAATACACGCTTCCAATGTGCGTTCACCGCGATATCGCCAAATACGGATGCGACCATCGTGATGCAGTAAACAGAACCTGGATTCATCTGAAAAAATGACGTTTTGCCATTCGTCCACCCAGGTTCGTCGTTGAGTACACCATAGCGGGCTCTCCTGTCTGTGATGCAGCGTCAAGGGTAACCGCAACCATGGTCTCCGAGCTGATAGTCCATGCTGCTGCAAACGTCGTCGAACCGATCGTGCAGATGGTTGTTGTCTTGCAAACGTCCCCATCTGTTGCCTCAGGGATCGAGACGTGGTTGCACGATCCGTTACAGCCATGCTGATAAGATGCCTGTCATCTCGACTGCTAGTGATACGAGGCCGTTGGGATCCATCACGGCATTCCGTATTACCCTCCTCGACCCACTGATTCCATATTCTGCTGACAGCCATTGGATCTCGACCAACGCGAGCAGCAATGTCGCGATACGATAAACCGCAATCGCGGTAGGCTACAATCCGACGTTTATCAAAGTCTCCTCCTTGGTGTAGCAATTTTAATGGCCAGTAGTGTATTATCGATGACAGTACCACGAAAGTGGAGTTAAAGAAGCACAGGTTTCCGAAATACCATCACTAAAAAATACGAAGTAAATATTTTAATATCAGAATGAAGAACAGCTACTAACATATGTAACTTAGAAGTGGATATCCTCGGTGTAGCGAAGCAGCTTAAATCACTTAATAAAGGCAGGTCTTTCGGCACAGCCAGCATAGCAATTAGGTCAGAGGAGCGCTACCGACAGGGGACCTCACATTCAGTGCATATTTATAGATTTCCAAAACAGTTTTGACACAGTTCCTCACAGGACGCTTCTAATCAGATCACGTAGCTGTGGAGTATGGCAGTTGCGCGACTGAATTCGTGATTTCCTGTCAAAAATGTCACAGTTTGTAATACATCTACATCTATATCGACACTCTGCAAATCATACTTAAGTGCCTGGCAGAGAGTTCATCGAACCACCATCACAATAATTCTCAGTTATTCCACTCTCGAACAGCCCGCGGAAAAAACGAATACCTATATCTTTCCATGCAAGATCTATTTTCCCTTATTTTATTATGATGATCGTCTCTCCCTGCGAAGGTCGGTGGCAACAAAATATTTTTGCATTCAGAGGAAAAAGCTGGAGATAGAAATTTCGTGAGAAGATACCATGGCAACGAGTAGCACCTTTGTTTTAATGGGGTCCACCCCAAATCATGTGTCATGTCCATGACATTCTCTCCCCTATTCTCGATAATACAAAACATGGTGCTCTTCTTTGAACTTTCTCGATATACTCCGTTAGTCCCACCTGGTAAGGATCCCACACTGCACAGCAGTATTCTAAAAGAGAAAGGACAAGTGTAGTGCAGGCAGTCTCTTTAGCAGATCTGTGGCATCTTCTAAGTGTTCTGAAAAGACAATGCAGTCATTGGTTCGCTTTGTCGACAGTATTTTCTGTCTTCTTTCCAATTTAAGTTATTCGTAATTGTAATTCCTAGGTATTTAGCAGAATTTACGGCATTTGTATGTGATTGATTTATCGTGTAACCGAAGTTAAACGGATTACTTTTATCACTCATGTGTATGGCCTCACACTTTCCATTATTTAGGGTCAATTGCCTATTTTCGCAGTATACAGATATCTTATCTAAATCGTTCTACAATTCGTTTTGATCACCTGATGACTCTACTAGACGATAGACGGCAGCATCATCTGCAAGCAACCTAAGACGGCTGCTCAGATTCTCCTAAATCGTTTATGTAGATAAGGAACAGCAGAAGGCCTATAGTGCTACCTTGGGGGACACCAGAAATCACTTTTTTTGCCCGATGACTTTCCGTCAGTTACTTCGGACTGTGATCTCTCTGACAGGAAATCACGAATCCGGTCGCATACCTGACACGATATTACATAAACGTGTAATTTGATTACAAGCCGCTTGAGAGGTACGGTGTCAAAAGCCTCCTGGGAATCTATAAATACGGATCAACTTGAAATCCCTTGTCTATAGAACTCAACACTTGGTGTGAGTAAAGAGCTAGTTGTCTTGTGTTTTCAAAATCCGTGTTAACAATGTGCCAATAGATCGTTCTCTTCAATTAATTCATAATGTTCGAACACTATATATATATTCCAGAATCGTGCTGCATGTTGACGTTTATGATATGGGCCTGTAATTTAGTGGATTACTGCTATTGCCTTTCCTAAATATTGGTGTGACCTGTGCGGCTTTCCAGTACGGATGAAGTACAGAGCTATTGCATCAGCATACTCTGAAAGGAACCTAATTGGTATATAGTCTGGACCGGAAGGTTTGCTTTTATTAAGTTATTTATGTTGCTTCACTACTCTGAGGATATCTGCTTCTAAGCTACTGATGTTGGCAGATACTCTTGATTCGAATTCTGCAAAATCTACTTCGTCTTCTTTGGTGAAGGAATTTTGGAAGACAGTGTTTAATAACTCTGTTTTAGTAGCACTCTCGTTATATTTTTTTCCATTGCTATCGTGCAGAGAAGGCATTGTGTCTTGTCACTTGTATACTTTACATACGGCCAGAGTCTCTTCGAATTTTCTGCCAGGTTTCGAGACGAAGTTTCATTGTAGAAACTATTGTAAGCATCTCGCATTGAAGTTCGCGCTAAATATCGAGCTTGCGTGAAAGATCGCCAATCTTGGTGATTTTGCGTTCATTTAAATTTGACATGCTTTTTTGTTTGTTTCTGCAACAGTGTTCTTACTTGTTATCTGTACCATGACGGATCAACTCCGTCATCTGTTAATTTATTCGGTATAAATCTCTCAATTGCTGTCGACACTATTTCTCTGAATTCAGACCACATCTGGTCTACATTGACATTGGTAATTTTGAAGGTGTGGAGATTGCCCCTCAGGAAGGCGCCAAGGTAATTTTTATCCGCTTTGTACAATAGATATATTTTTAGTTTATTTTTGGAGGGTTTGAGAGTAGCGGTATTTAGTCTCGCTACGACTGTGTGTTCACTAATTCCTATATCCGTTTTGATGCTCGTTATTAGCTCAGAATGAAGCAATAAGTGCTGTCGAAAAGGGACCACAGATCGATTCCATATTCCTAGATTTCCAGAAGGCTTTTGATACCGTTCCTCACAAGCTACTATTAATCAAATTGCATGCATATGAAGTATCGTCTCAGTTGTGTGGCTGGATACGTGATTTCCTCTCAGAGAGGTCACAGTTCGTAGTGATAGAAGGTAAATCATAGAGTAGAACGGAAGTGATATCTGGCGTTCTGCAAGTTAGTGTCATAGGCCCTCTGCTGTTCCTGATTTGCATAAACGATCTAGGTGATAATCTGAGCACCCCCTTAGATTGTTTGCAGATAACGCTGCAAGTTACCGTCTAGTAAAATCATCAGACGACAAATCCAATTAAAAATGATCTAGAGAGAATTTCTGTATGGTGCGAAAAGTGGCAATTAACACTAAACAAAGAAAAGTGCAAGGTCATCCACATGGGTGCTAAAAGAAATCCGATAGATTTTTGGTACACGATAAATCGCACAAATCTAAGGGCTGTCAATTCGACTAAATACCTAGGAATTACAATTACGAACAACTTAAATTGTAAAGACCACATATACAATATTGTGGGAAGGGCGAAACAAAGACTGCGCTTTGTTGGCAGAACACTTAGAAGATGCGACAAACTCACTAAGGAGACAGCCTACATTACACTCGTCCGTCCTCTGTTGGAATATTGCTGCGCGGGGTGGAATCCTTACCAGGTAGGATTGACGGAGGACATCGAAAAATTGCAAAGAAGGACAGCCCGTTACGTGTTATCGTGCAATAGGGGTGAGTGTGTCTCTGATATAAGCGAGTTGGGATGGCAGTCACTTAAACAAAGGCGGTTTTCTTTGCGGCGAGATCTATTTACAAAATTTCAATCACCAACTTTCTCTTTCGAATGCGAAAATATTTTGTTGACACCTACGTAGGGAGAAATGATCATCATAATAAAATAAGAGAAATCAGAGCTCGAGCGGTAATATTTAGGTGTTCCTTTTTCCCACGCGCCATTCGAGAGTGGAATGGTAGAGAAGTAGTATGAAAATGGTTCGATGAACCTGCTGCCAGGCACTTAAGTGTGAATTGCAGAGTAACTATGCAGATGTTGATGTAGATTATTTGTTGCTAAGGAGCCAAGTGTGTTTTCTCAACTATTTATTATTTGAGAGGGCTCATGAACTAATGGTTCGAAATAATTGTAAGAGAATAAGTTTAGTACAATTTTGGATGCTGTTTGATGCGTACCTCCGGATTTAAACATGTATTTTGGCCAACATATCAAGGGTAAATTGACGTCACCGCCAATTGTATGAGTCGGGTAGGTGTTTGAAATAAGATACATACTATCTTTCAATATTTCAGCAATTGAATCATCTGAGTTAGGATTTCGGTAAAAGGATCCAATTATTATTTTTTTCCGGTTGCCAAGAATGGCTTATAACTCACAGGAACTATCTACTTAAATTTCGTTACAAGATAAGCTACTACTAATATCAGCAAGGACGCCATGGCCAACTGTGTTTAGTCTACCTTTCCGAACACCGTTAGATCCAACGCAAAAATTTCGGCTGAACTTGTCTCCAGATTTGAGCATCAGTGCTTTCTACCAACGCTTGGAGTTCTAGTACTTTGCCAACACAACTATGACAATTTACAACTGTTACACCGGTGGTTCCTAGATCTACGTTCTTACTGAGTTCTACTTGCTCCGTTTGAGATTGAAGCCCTTGTTGAGTTTCGCGAGACCCTCTAACCTAACAAACCGCCTAGTCCACACCACACAGCTCTCGCTAGCCGCCTCCTGCGTATAATAGACTCATGACCTCTTTAGCGGTACTCGAAACCCCACCACCCTATGTCGCAAGTCGCGGAATCTGCAGCCTACGCGGTCGCAGAACTGTCTGAGCCTCTGATTCAGACCGTCCATTCGGCTCTGTACCAGAGGTCCGCATTCGGTCCTGTCCATCTCGCAAGCAAGACTGGCAGCCTTTATCACTTCTGGATAGCCGCTCAAGACCAGAGAGTATCTCTTCCGATCCAAAGCGACACACGTCATTGGTACCAAAGTCAGCCACCACCTGCAGATGGCTGCAGCTTGTGCACTTCATGGCATCTAGGAGGATTCGTTCCACGTCTGGAATGACTCCACCCGGCATGCACATTGGCTTTCTTCTTCTTCCCCTCCTTGGCAGAGACGTCCCTAAGGGGCCCCATAATGCACCTAAAATTGGACCTCCCAACTACGAAAAATCGCACCCTCTGTGACCGCCCGGATCTTGCATTCTGAGAAGTTTACTCTCAAACAAGACAAGCGACTGCATCTGGCTGGGGGACAGAGGCAGCCACAGTAAGTGACGGAAAATCATCGGGTAAAACAGAAGCAATATTTGGCGTTCGCAAATGACGTGTTATAGGCCTTTCCTGTTCCTAATCCACATAAACGATTTACGAGACAATCTCAGCAGCACTCAAATTGTTTGCAGATGATTCTGTCGTTTAGGGTCGAGTAAAGTCATGAGAAGATGAAAACCAATTGCAAAATGATTTAGACTAGATATCTGCATGGTGCGAAAAGTGCCAACTGACCCTAAACACCAAAAAGTGTTATAAAGAAGCATCGTAATAAAATAAGAGAAATCAGTGCTCTCGTGAAACGCTTTAAGTATTTGTTTTTCCCCTGTGCAGTTTTGAGAGTGAAACAGTAGAAGAATAGTATTAAACTGATTCGATAAACCCTCTGCCGAGCTCTTAAGTATGAACCATTTGGGTGTAGACGTGGGTTTAGATGTAGATGTTTCATATAAGCAGCTGGTCGGATTGTAAGCCGTTTCACTGATTTTAGCGGTGCAGTTATACATTCTAGAGCTTTCTGAATATATTGACACGCAATTTCGAATATCCCTTCTTCTTTTCCAGAACTGTAAATAGATTTTGATATAAATGAATCCTGTCATTGAGCATATTTTTTGTAATTATTGTTGGCTGGTCTGGATGACTACCCTGCCGCGCTGTCTTTGGTGGCTGGGTGGTAGATACAACCAGTGGATGTGACACAAGTAGCCATGGAAATAGGTGTCCACCAAGACAAAGCCCCGTTTTGCTGTATAAGCCTTATATAACTGAGATGCGGCAGGTTAATTATAGGATGCCCACTAACTGCTCTTTCGTCTCAGCAGCCATCCATCACATCGACACGTAGCACACCCAGAGGTTGAGGAGTTACTTCTAGAAATCTGTACTATCTTCGCGATACAGGCGGTTAAGCCAAGGTTTCCGTCCTCTGTGACACGCAACGTTCCACTGTCGCGTCTCAGAGTGCTCGCTGAAGCCTGCCCAGAATGTACGGTTATAAAGGACTGGCAGCGCTCGCCAGTCCACTGCTAAACTCCAGATTTTCCAAACCCGCACCCAGCAACGTAACCGAGCTTCCTAATTTGATCATTTGGCGTGATTCACAATACACGTATGACTTGTCGAATACCATAGACGCAATGAGCAACCTCCATTTCCCCTACTAACATGTGCAAGAACCGATAATCATATCATTAGATGGCATTTTACCACTTACATTACACAAGCCCTTACGCAACGGAGGAAATATCACCCCACTGGACTATGTACAGGAACTGATGATATTCCACACTGTCTGAGGAGGTAGGTCCCAGCTTGATAAAGAGATATTGCGGCATTAAGGGAAACTAAGTTGATATTTTAGTTGAGTTCGTTAGCGTCGATAATGAAAAAAGGCTACACCGCAATTTCAGTTATTTTTTACGAAGGGAAGCTTAAGCACAAATATACGCTTTGCTTGCAGCGTGACACTGCTATGACAGTTTTTCATCTTCCACGAGTTTTTGAAATACGTTTGAGCATTCGTGGCGGCTTCCATAAACATCTGACGACAATGACGACAACGACGACGATAGTAAAGAATTAAACAGTTTAACCAGGATATCGGAATTGCTAATGAAGAAAGACACGGACTGGTCACTTGATATATTTTATTCAGTTTAACTGAATCTTTGCCACGTCGACTAGCTGACCTTCGCTGTATGGACCTGAGGAAGACCTGCAACGAAGGCCGAAACCGTTTAGCATGATAAACCACACCAAGTGACGAAGACTTTGTCTTTATTCATATGCATTTCAGTAGGTGTGTGGAACACAGCAGAAAGCATGGCTGCAGATAGTGTCGAGGCCTAACTACTCAAGACTGAGCACGTCTGCTTCATATCCCTTCACTAGCTGACTGTTATAATAATGCGACTCGGCATTATAGTTTCAGAATAGAAAGAATCTTATTCACTATAGAAATTATCATTGAACAAAATATGCTTACCTATGCCATATGATTAAACCATTGTCGTCCAGAGACGGTATTATGTGCTCTGGATTCATCTGAAACGAAGGGATTTGGTCACAACTCGCAGTCACAGTTACTCTTAAATAATACGAAATTAGATATTTCATCCGTGCAGTAGGAGATACAGATTATACCAAAAAAAAATTTAAATTAGTCATTCCTGAACATATATTATTCGTTACATTATAAAATTTACTCATTCTCAGAGCTCTGAGCTACCAGTGGTTTTTTCGTGTGAGTAATCTCTGCAATGCATGGAAAAATTACTCGGAGACAGAATATATACGCTCACATTTTAATAGACATAAAGACAAATGTAAATATCAAGACACATGATGGTTATGTCAATTTGGAATGACATAACCAACTTAAGTAGCAATATATGGCAAATCATTTCTCGGCTGGATAGAGTTTTGTCCCGCTTACTAGTTCCTGAATTCTGTAGAGTTGTTCTAGCATTCAGAATCAAACTGTTGCTTGTAATAAGGCAAGGTGGAATTATCCGCGTCGTTCTTGTACCACTCTTGAAGCCAATATTATAGTTTTCTTTTCTTATCTTTTTTTCCAATAGTAGTACACATGCAATAGTTACACGAAGTAATTTCCTATTCAAGCGACATTTCATTTTTCACTGTGTGATTAGTCTACTGCTGATGACCATAACATATTTGATTCATCTGGAAATATTTTATTTAAATAAATATTCATAATTGAAAATAACTAGGGACCATGTGCACTTCAAAATTCATTGATGCTAGAGTTATTTTATTTAAGCCCTTATTCCCCACTTTGCATCATAGGTTATACTTTTTCCAAAACTTTGTTTCAGAAATTCTTTATGTTGAAAATTTCCGTGTTCCAGAATATTCCAATCTTAATGTGAAATTCTTTCCAAAATCTAGTGCCAAAGTTTTGTAGCACCAAAATTTGTGTTTCCAAGATAACATATTAGTTCGTTAATTATTCAGATTAAGAGAGTACATTTTTAGACACTTTTTGGCGAACTTTGGCGCTCCCTGTGCACATTAAAATTTCTCACCCGCAAAATAGTACCGATAATTTTTGCTATTCGTTAGTCAAAAAGCTCTTAGTTAAACAAACTTGCACTGAGGTTACAAAACTCAAGGATACCTCCTGATTTCGTGTCGGAACTCCTTTTGTCCGGCATAGTGCAGCAACTCGAAGTGGCGTGGACACAACAAGTCGTTGGAAGCTCTGCAGAGCTGCCTCTATAGCCGTCCATAATTGCGAAATTGTTGCCGGTGCAGCATTTCGTGCTTGAAGTGGCCTCTCCTTTGTGTCCCATAAATGTCCGATGGGATCCATGTCGGGCGATCTGGATTGCCAAATCATTCCCTCGAATTGTCCACAATCTTCTTCAGACCAATTGTGAACATCTGTGGCCCGATGATATGGAGCATTGTCATCCATAAAATTACATCGTTGTTTTGGAACATGGCATCCATGAATGACTGCGAATGGTCTCCAAGTAGCTGAACCTCCAGACGTGTAACGTTGCAGAGTGATATGAAATGGAACGAGCATGTGAGGATTTTGGTAGGAAAGGCGAGTGGTCGACTTCTGTTTCCTGGAGAATTCTAGGGAAGTGTGATTCATCTGTAAAGTAGACAGATATAGGTCTCTAGTGCGACCTATTCTTGAGTACTGCTCGAGTGTTTAGGATCAGTACCAGATCGGCATAAAGATAGACACTGAAGCAATTCAGAGGCTGGCTGCTACTTTTGTTACTAGTTACGGAGATGCTTCAGGAACTCAAAAGGGAATCTCTGGAGGGAAGGCGACGTTCTTTTCGGGGAACACCACTGAGAAAATTTAGAGAACCGGCATTTAAGCTCACTGCAGAGCAGATCTGTCGCCTCCAGCATACACCATGCCTAAGGACCACTGAGAAAGATAGGCGAAATTAGGGCTCATACGGAGGCATACAGGCAGTCGTTTTTCCCTCGCTCTATCTGGGAGAGGAAATGACTAAAAGTGGTACGGGATAGCCTCCACTACTAGCCGTAAAGTGGAGTGAGGAGTATCTATGTATTTGAACACGCTGGCCCAGTCCGTTCCACGTAAACACAGCCCATACTACCATGGAGCCACTACCAGCTTGCACTGTGCCTTGTTGACGAATATCCGGCCAGAGTGGCCGAGTGGTTCTAGGCGCTACAGTCTGGGACCGCGCGAACACTACGGTCATAGGTTCGAATCCTGCCTCGGGCATTGATGTGTGTAATGCCCTTAGGTTAGTTAGGTTTAAGTAGTTCTAAGGGACTGATGACCTCAGAAGTTAAGTCTCATAGTGCTCAGAGCCATTTGAACCATTTTCTGTTGACATCTTGGATCCATAACATCGTGGGGTCTGCGCTACACTCGAACCTTAGCTTCAGCTCTTATCAACTTAAAACGGGACTCATCCGACCAGGCCACGGTTTTCCAGTCATCTAGGGTCCAATCGACATGGTCACTAGCCCAGGAGAGGCACTGCAGGCGATGTAGGTAGACACTTGCATCGGTCGTCTGCTACCATGGACCATTAACGCCAAATTTCGCCGCACTGTCCTAACGGATACATTCTTCGTACAGTACGTCCAAATTCGCCTCTGCGGTGATTTCACGTAGTGTTGCTTGTCTGTTAACACTGACAACTCTATGCAAACACCACTGTTGTCAGCCGTTAAGTAAAGGCCGTCGGCCACACGGTTGTAAGTAAGTAAATGGAAGTAGTGACTGAAATTTAGTATTCGGGGCACATTCTTGACACGGTAGACCTCGGAATACTGAATTTCCTAACCATTTGCGAAAGGAATGTCCCATGCGTCTAGCTCCGACCACAATTCTGCGTTCAGAGTCTGTTAATTCCTGTCGTGCTGTCTCAATCACTTCGTAAACCTTTTTACATGAATCACCCAAGTGCAAACGACAGCTCCGCCAATGCACTGTCCTTTTATAGCTCTTATACGCGATACTACCGACGGCTGAACATGTGCATGTCGCTATCAAATGGCTCTGAGCACTATGGGACTTAACTTCTGAGGTCATCAGTCCCCTAGAACTTAGAACTACTTAAACCCAACCAACCTAAGGACATCACACACATCCATGCCCGGGGCAGGATTCGAACCTGCGACCGTAGCGGTCGCGCGGATCCGGACTGTAGCGCCTAGAACCACTCGGCCACCCCGGACGGCCATGTCGCTATCCCATGGCTTGTCACCTCAGTATACCGGGTGATCAAAAAGTCAGTATACGAGGTGTGGCTAGAAAAAAACCGGACTAGTACTGGTGAAACAATAAAACGAATGCAATAAGGCTGAAAGTCGCGTGGCCTGTCACGTGACTCTCGCTCCGCCTACTGCTCGAGTTTCATCTGCCTCCTGCACTCAGTCTGCCCGTGGCGTCTGTTTTAAGTAGTTGACGTTTTGTCTGTGCGTCGGAAAATGTTGAGTGTACAGAAAGAACAGCGTGTTAACATCAAATTTTGTTTCAAACTAGGAAAATCTGCAAGTGAAACGTTTGTAATGTTACAACAAGTGTACGGCGATGATTGTTTATCGCGAACACAAGTGTTTGAGTGGTTTAAACGATTTAAAGATGGCCGCGAAGACGCCAGTGATGACACTCGCACTGGCAGACCATTGTCAGCAAAAACTGATGCAAACATTGAAAAAATCGGTACACTTGTTCGACAAGATCGCCGTTTAACAATCAGAGCAGTGTCTGAGTTATCAGGAGTTGACTTGTTGTCTTGTCGAACAAGTTTACCGATTTTTTTCAATGTTTGCATCAGTTTTTGCTGACAATGGTCTGCCAGTGCGAGTGTCATCACTGGTGTCTTCGCGGCCATCTTTAAATCGTTTAAACCACTCAAACACTTGTGTTCGCGATAAACAATCATCGCCGTACACTTGTTGTAACATTACAAACGTTTCACTTGCAGATTTTCCTAGTTTGAAACAAAATTTTATGTTAACACGCTGTTCTTTCTGTACACTCAACATTTTCCGACGCACAGACAAAACGTCAACTACTTAAAACAGACGCCACGGGCAGACTGAGTGCAGGAGGCAGATGAAACTCGAGCAGTAGGCGGAGCGAGAATCACGTGACAGACCACGCGACTTTCAGCCTTATTGCATTCGTTTTATTGTTTCACCAGTACTAGTCCGGTTTTTTTCTAGCCACACCTCGTAAATTTGAAAACTTAATAAACCACGGAATAATGTAGATAGAGAGGTAAAAACGAGGTTCACAAAATGTCCGACAAATGTCTTGCGAGCGTCGTTTGGTGATGATCGTGTACTCAGCCGCCACTTTCGTCATGCTTGGCCTCCCAGGTCCCCAGACCTCAGTCCGTGCGATTATTGACTTTGGGGTTACCTGCAGTCGCAAGTGTATCGTGATCGACCGACATCTCTAGGGATGCTGAAAGACAACATCCGACGCCAATGCCTCACTATAACTCTGAACATGCTTTATAGTGCTGTTAATAACATTATGATGTTGGACATATTGACCATTTCCTGTAAAGAACATCATCTTTGCTTTGTCTTACTTTGTTATGCTAATTATTGCTATTCTGATCAGATGAAGCGCCATCTGTCGGACACATTTTATGAACTTTTGTATTTTTTTGGTTCTAATAAAACCCCATGTCATTCCAAGCATGTGTGTCAATTTGTACCTCTCTATCTACATTATTGCGTGATTTATTCAGTTTTCAAATTTAAACTGACTTTTTCATCACCCGGTACTTCTGTACCTATTGTACCTTTGACCCTTTTAATTTTTATGTTTCTTACGTTAATATTCAAAATGTAATGACTTCGTATTTCACTAATTAATAATTTCTGTAATAATACGCGCGTCTATAAATTGGCGTCCCGCAGAAAGTGTATATCAGTTCATGTACACTGGTCAAAAGATGAATGTCTGGTGACGTCCGTGTTTAAAATGCATTGCTACTATATGTCAGTTTGGTACATTTCAGAGTGAGTATCCACCGTGTACACTTATTCTGTTGATGTTGCTGTGCCACCTCTGAAAGGACTCAACATTTTTCGAGTTTGTGTAACTTCACATAAAAGTTTTCCGTGTATCGTACCGCGTCATAATGAAAGAAACTACAGTGAAGAAACCGATGTGCTTTAGCCATGAAGAGGCGCTTGTATTTTGTCATTGCCGCTCTCTGAGCATGACGTTACGTCATAGCTTTAAAAGGTGGTAGTTACATTGGTCGTTTGAGGCGGAAGGAGCAGGAACTTAGGTTGCTATTGTGGAGGGAATGGAATAAGTTATCTGTTGCTTTTTGCATTGTTTGCTGTGACTGGTGCTCATTGGCGAATGAGGCGAGGCCCCGTGTATTCCTTCTGTTGGCCGCAAGAGGAAGTTACTCGCCGGTAGCGCTAGCGTCACGTGGTGTTGGTGCGGCCTTGTGGATGCCTAGGGTTGGCAGCCAGGATGGGGCAAGCCTGTATCCGTCCTCTCTTTTCATGCTGTTGGATACAAGCTCGCTCCATCCTGGCTGCCAGCCTTCAGTGTCCTAGAGACCGCACAAACAACACGTGACGCGAGGGCTACCGGCGAGTAACTGCCTCCTGCGTCCAGCAGAAGGAAAACACGAGCCCTCGCTGATGAGCACCATACATAGCAAACAATGCAAGAAGCAATTGACATCAGCTAATCCCCACTCCCCCCACCGTAGCAAGTTCCCATTTCTTCTGCCTCAAATGACCAATGATAATAACGATCTTCTAGAGATGGAGATGTCATTTTGATTTTTGTAAGTTATCGATGTGAACGTCAGAGAAAGAGAGCTAGTTATATTACTGTTAAACAATCTTTGGTCTTGTTGTGGCACAGGCTTTGCCTCTGCGTAGCTTGACTCGGTCTTAGTTGAAGTGTTGTAGATGATGTACGTTGGTTGGTTGATTGGTTTGGGGGAGGGGACCAAACAGCGTGGTCATCGGTCCCATCGAATTAGGGGAGGATGAGAAAGGAAGTCGGCCGTGTCCTTTCAAAGGAACCATCCCGGAATTCGCCTGAAGCGATTTAGGGAAATCACGGAAAACCTAAATCAGGATGGTCGAAGCGGGTTTGAACCGTCGTCCTCCCAAATGCGAGTTGGAGGTATTCAGACGTATTGTTACCTTGTGATGGTATCTGTTAGATGAAGAAAGTTTTATTGTAAAGGACAGCAAGAATGAATATGAAGTATATATTAGCAACAATTATTCCTGATTTAATAACGAGCATCAAAACCGATCAGGGATTAGTGAACACAGGGTTGTCGTAGCGAGACTGAATATTATAATCCCCAAATCCTCCAAAAATAAGCGAAAAATATGCCTATTCAAAAAAGCAGATAAAAATCCACTTGACGCCTTCCTGAGAGTCAATCTACACTCATTACAAATTAATAATATAAGTGTAGACCAGATGCGGCTTGAATTCAGAGAAATAGCATCGGCAGCAATTGAGAGATTTACACTAAATAAATTAACAAACGTCGGAGCTGATCCTCCTTGGTACACAAAACGGGTTAGAACACTGTTGCAGAAACAACGAAACAAACATGCCAAATTTAAACAGACGCAAAATCACCAAGGTTGGCGATCTTTCACAGAAGCTCGAAATTTAGCGCGGACTTCAATGCGAGATGCTTATAACAGTTTCCACAACGAAACTTTGTCTCGAAACCTGGCAGAAAATCCAAAGAGATTCTGGTCGTATGTGAAGTATGTTAGTGGCAAGAAACAATCAATGCCTTCTCTGCGCGATAGCAATGGAGATACTATTGAATACAGTGCTGCCAAAGCAGAGTTACTAAATACAGCCTTCCGAAATGCATTCACAAAAGAACACGAAGTAAATATTCCAATATTCCAGAATTCGAATCAAGAACAGAAGTAAATATCCTCAGAGTAGTGAAGCAACTTAAATCACTTAATAAAGGCGTCTTCTGGTCCAGACTGTATACCAATTAGGTTCCTTTCGGAGTATGCTGATGCATTAGCTCCATACTTAACGATCATGTACAACCGTTCGCCCGACGGAAGACCCGTACCCAAAGACTCGAACGTTGCATAGGTTACACCAATATTCAAGAAAGGTAGTAGGAGTAATCCACTAAATTACAGGCCCATATCGTTAACGTCAATATTCAGCATGATTTTGGAACATATATTGTGTTCAAATATTATTAATTACCTCGAAGAAAACGGTCTATTGACACACAATCAACATGGGTTAAGAAAACATCGTTCCTGTGAAACACAACTGGCTCTTTATTCACATGAAGTGTTGAGTGTTACTGACAAGGGATTTCTGGATTTCCAGAAGGCTTTTGGCACCGTACCACACAAGCGGCTTGTAGTGAAATTGCATGCTTATGGAATATCGTCTCAGTTATCTGACTGGATTTGTGATTTCCTGTCAGAGAAGTCACAGTTCGTAGTAACTGACGGTAAGTCATCGAGTAAAACAGAAGTGATTTCTGGCGTTCCCCAAGGTAGTGTTATATGCCCTTTGCTGTTCTTTATCTATATAAACGATTTGGGAGACACTATGAGCAGCCGTCTTAGGTTGTTTGCAGATGACGCTGTCGTTTATCGACTAATAAAGCCATCAGAAGATCAAAACAAATTGCAAAACGATTTAGATAAGGTATGTGAATGGTGCGAAAATTGGCAGTTGACCCTAAATAACGAAAAGTGTGAGGTCATCCACATGAGTGCTAAACGGAACTCGTTAAACTTCGGTTACACGATAAATCTGTCAAATCTAAAGGCCGTAAAGTCAATTAAATAATTATGAATTACAATTACGAACAACTTAAATTGGAAGGAACGCATGGAAATTGTCGTGGGGAAGGCTAACCAAAGACTGCGTTTCATTGGCAGGACACTTAGAAAATGTAACAGATCTACTAAGGAGACTGCTGCGCTACACTTGTCCGTCCTCTTTTAGAATACTGCTGCGCGGTGTGGGATCCTTACCATATAGGACTGACGGAGTACATCGAAAAAGTTCAAATAAAGTTTTTTATTAGTGCGAAATATGAGAGAGTGTCACAGGAATGATACAGGATTTGGGCTAGACATTATTAAAAGAAAAGCGTTTTTCGTTGCGACGGAATCTTCACACGAAATTCCAATCACCTCTGAACCCTCTGCAACATACATGCATCCACCATCGCCGAAGAGGCATGCACGCGAGCTATTAGGTGTTGTACATCTATGGGTGGAATACTATAAACGTGTTCCTTTGACTTTCCCCACAAATGAAAATCTAGTAGATTAAGGTCTGGGGAACATGGTGGCCAGAACATTGGACCTCCATCACCAATAAATTTCCCTGGTAACGCTTCATTTAATTAGTTATGCATGTCCATTCCAAAGTGTGGTGCTGCACCATCATGCTGAAACTATAGCTATCGGCTAATGCCACGTGGAACGTTTGCTAATGTGTCAGGCAAAGTATTGCAAAGAAACGTGCGATACAGGGTCCATTCAACTTTTCCATCATTAGGTGAGGACCCAAAAGCACGCCTCCTAAGATTCCAGTCCACAGGTTTATGCCAAAGTGTGTTTGAAAGCCACGCTCACAGGTGGCATTTGGGTTTTGTTCCAACCAATAACGGCTCTTATGAATGTTGAAAATATCTTCAAGAGTGAAGCTAGTTTTGTCAATCCAAATACGTCATTTATAAAATGTTCATTATCTTCCACTTGGTGCAAGAGCCGTTCACAAAACTACTCCTCGAATGTGATCTTATGGCCACTGATGTTGAGTTAACGTGTAATAATACGAATGCAGTTCTTCGTCGCGTATGACTTCAAGGACCAGTCTTTGAGATATCCGGAACTGTCTTGCAGTACGATGTGTGCTTCGCCGAGGTGACTGGTGAACTGTGTCAAGAATCGCGTCCTCTGTTCGTGAAATACGACTAGTACTTGGACTACCTCTGTCCATTATTTATGGATGAAGATTACCAGTTCACCGAAGGTGTTGCTCCAGGTCACGAAAAATTTACGTAGCAGGAAAGCGCCTTTTAGGGTACTGTGCAGCGTACACTCGAGCAGCAGAAGTAGCAGTTTGGTTATCAGATGCATTCAGCATTAAAGCTTATTGACTTATTCATCGTTTGTGTACTCCATTTGGAATCCGCTATATGAACTTGGCGGCACCACTTATGTTTGTGCACTGCGCGGTTAGTACACACATACATGCAGTTTAATGGATCCCACTGTCATTTGATAGGCTATTGTCATGAGACAAAATGATGACCTGCTTATAAACTACGAGACCTAGTGATCAGGTGTCTAAAAATAAAAAAGGAACCTGACCAGGATTCGAACCAAAACGCCATTGTGGATGTATGTAGGATGTCCCAACAGTCTACTGTATGAGCTAATGTGACCAGTAAGGCAATGTGCAGTGATACAGGTTCCTCTGTACATTAAAATGTGCCGCACGATGTGACACGGTTGCAAGTTCCTCGTTTACATAAATGTGTTTTCAAAATGCACCTGATCTTCTTTTGCTAGATAAATTTTTGTTTTCAGTGTGTTTGAGGAATCGTAAGTCGACCTCCAGGTGCGGCATTTTTTTTCTTCACCGTATATAAAGGTCTCATCTCACAACTGGCACAAATAATAGCTATGTTGCGGGAAGTCCAACAGATTTTATTTTCAAGTCAACAGAACCTCCATAAGGATTACAACACAAACGGTTCTTGACACAAATCCCGAAATTAGAAAATTCCGCTAAAACTGATTGTTGATTAGAAGCATCATCTGTAACTTCACTTACATTGTTTGATTACTTTTTTATGCACTAGAGGGTGTGTCCATTTCACTCTTTCCAACACTACAAATGTCAGAACTTTCACTGTCAGCAGCTGATGAAACGGAACCACTTACACAAAAGGTGTCTGTAAACTAATTCCCAGCGAACTTACGCTCTTTAACTAATGCTGCACACCTAGGCATCGTAAGAACTATGACACTCAGCACTAAAAGTAACAAGACAGATAAACTCCGAATAAGGCACAAACGATACTCAAGACTCAAAACACTAACTCACAGATCAAAAACTGAACTGTAAACACAGCTGGTTGCTATGACAATGATACCAAGCGAAAGGTAAGAGTTTCTACAACAGAAGAATGAAATCCACAGCCTCCTATATGTAACGTTTCCAAAAATTGGAAGGGTTGAATATGAACACACCATAAGTTGAGTAGTTTTCCTGAGCACACACACAATTTTCAGAAATTAAATAAAAATATTTCGAACTAGAATTTCTTAACAAATTTTGCAGTATTTTAACTAGAAAATTTAAAATTATTTTATAGGTTTAACAACTGTAAATGCGATTTTTTACCATTTTTGCGACATTGACTCCTCTGAAGTACATACATAACATTTGTCCCCACGTATAGCAAAGATACTACCAACAACTTTATTACACTACCCATTTATATTGGTAATGTATACATTATAGCAATGTGAACCTCACAGCTGGCATGCATCAGACATACTTCTCTGTTCATGGGGTAAGGAACAGGAATACCCACATGCTTCATTTCCGAAGTCTAATACATGTAATATTTTTTGCAGAGCTTAGTTGCGTATGCCTAATAACAGTAATGTCAACAATTTCATATTGCGTATCGCAAGAGATATAGAATCCACATTTAAAACCTTGCTTGTAGCTTCATATTGTACAATTATAGAACTGCATAAAACGTGTCTAAAAAATACTTAAGCGCGCATCTGCGTTACAAACATGAAAGTGAACCCAGTCCAGGTTATACTGGCCGCCACCTTACCTTAACAAAGTCTTCACTGAGGTGTTCCTTCGCGAAGAGGTTGACGATTTTGATGGTGACGTCAAGCCCAAGAGCCTTAGCGGTGCACAGAGCTGTTCTGCAAGGCGGGCTGACGGGAAAATGGTACAGAACTATCGGCATCTTCTCAAGCTGCGTCTGAAAACAGATGTAAGAAGTAACACCATTATTTTAAAGATTAATTACTGTAGAAAGATGTACTCCTCCAACTGAACGGGGTATCTTCCAGTATTATCCTCACTCACTGACTCTAAACATCCTTCCTATCTTCGTAATTTTGGTATTGTTCTGAAACATTAAATGTGAAACAGCCATTTCATCTTTTCTTTCGAACCAAAATAGCGAGACACTGCTAATAAGCCGTTTCTAAAATTTCTGTCTTAATCGTAGTGGTAGACCTGGGGATTTTTTATGTTGAGAAAAGACTAATTCACGTGAGCAATCTTGCTTCGACTTTGCAGATTTCTAGAATTCTCGGCGCCATCTAATCCACAGAAGTGTACCCGAAAACTTATATTACTCTCAACACTCTCTGCGTAAAACAAATAAAAATAATCGCATATCGTTCCGCTACTCATTTGACAACTTTCATTAGTGTCATTTAGGGACGATACAGCTATATTAGCCCTTTTCATAGATTTTCTGGCGAATTTGATGAACAATAAGCTATTAACAAATTTGATTTCTGGGGGTCAGACAATGAGAGAATGCACAGTCAGGAAAGGAGGAGACGTGAGATTCTCAAGGCGACGACACACGGGACGCGACAGCTATAGATGACATGCAGGCAAGCGGGGTATCCAACGTTACGAGACACCGCGCCGTCGGCATACGGTTTGTAGCTGGTTAACGTGATATTTATAGTTTGATTTAAACTAGTTGTCACTTGACCTTTAAGCTCCGAAGCCGGCCGGAGTGGCCGAGCGGTTCTAGGCGCTACTGTCTGGAACCTGCGACCGCTACGGTCGCAGGTTGGAATCCTGCCTCGGGCATGGATGTGTGTGATGTCCTTAGGTTAGTTAGGTTTAAGTAGTTCTAAGTTCTAGGGGACTGATGACCATAGAAGTTAAGTCCCATAGTGCTCAGAGCCATTTTTTAAGCTCCGAAGTTGCGGCGTTGTCTCGTCGAGTAGACGCTGCAGGCAGGCGTCACAGCGCACCACTCTCCGCGGCGATGGTAAAAGTCTCTACCTTCCACAAAAATCAAGTAAAAAATTAATTTCGGTTAGAGAAAGAGTTACATTAATTAGGTACAATTTTCGCATTCGTAAACAGCTTCAAATGTGTCACGTCATATCTCAAAAACTAATGCTCTCACAGCAATACTTTTTTCCTTTTTACCAAAATATCTCCCTTGGCAATAATTTTTTAAAATTTTCGAACAGCACTGCCTCTCCTTTATACAAGGTGACTCAAAAAGGACTTTATAGCTTTGGAATGATACAGAAATTTATTGAGAACTTGCAGAATCGGTGGATGTGTCATTTTGTAGCAAACAGCCTCAGCTGTCACATAAGTATCAAGTGTCATTCGATGTGACTAGCATCTGTGATGCAGCGATATTCCACCGGTCATCTGCTTCTCCCCCACATTCGTTGTATCAAATGGGTGTAACTTGTGCAATAGCAGCATACATTCGATTTTTCATTTTGGCTAAATTGTCTGATGGATGGTGGGTGGGTGGAGGGGGGGGGGAGACATATACCCGGTCTTTAATGAAACCTCAAAGAAAGCACACAGCGAGCGCTCTCGTCACCAGTGGAAGCAGACATTTTAACGGTGCACTGCGCTGCAGCTACTGGTGGAGGAATGGGGCACTGATGAGCTACGTGAATCAAACTTGAGGTTGAGATTTTCAGTCTGCAGCGGAGTGTGCGCTGATGTGAAACTTCCTGGCGGATTAAAACTGTGTGCCGGACCTAGACTCGAACTCGGGACCTTTGCCTTTCGCGGGCAAGTGCTCTACCAACTGAGCTACCCAAGCACGACTCACGAGCCGTCCTCACAGCTTTACTTCTACCAGTCCCGAGTTCGAGTCTCGGTCCGGCAAACAGTTTTAATCTGCCAGGACGTTTCAAACTTGAGGTTGTTTGCTACAAAATGACACGTCTATCGTGAGGACATAATAACGTGGCAGTTTTAAATGTGGAGTGTTTTGAACTATGTTTGCGTAAGATACCGGTAGAGGTCGGGTCTGAATCACCACTGCCAACCGCAGCAAACATTTGTGCTATAGTCACTTCCAAATGCATTGTGTACTCCAATTTGCTTCCTACTGTGGATTGCTTTTTGTTTCAAGTGAAAAGAATTATCCCGGTGCATAAAGCGATTCGAATGCGACTCTCACGACAGCAAAAGGAATCAGAGCAATCCGTATGAACTTTGTCAGTTTTGATTTCGTGTAAGCACGGAATGCGGACGTAGGATGGCAGCTCTTCGAGAGGGGGCGGGGCTTATTCCCCCACACCGCTCCTCTCCCCATGGACAACTAAGTTCACGTTTGTTTCCTGCCGCGACCGGATGCCACGATATACTGTCCGCATAATACCGATTCTGTAAGTTATCTCAATATCTTTCTGTATCATTCCAAAGTTTCAAAGTCTTCTAGACTCACCCTGTCTAATAACCTTCTGAAAATAGCGTTTTCTTGGAACTGTGTCGGTATTTAACTTATAACACGTATGAAGTTTAAAGTCTCTATCTCCTAAAAAAATAATGTAAAAACTTTGAAGTTTACATATAGTATCGCTTTCAGTAGTATCTCTATGCACATCCAAAATCTTTTCTTTATTTTAATTACGGAGGGTGTTACGTTGATTATTGAAATAGTTTTCGCGTCAAGGAAGGTTCCCTTCTTATCTCTGCAATCTCGGTAACTATTTCACAGATGAAATAACGTTTAGTGTCTAGACAAAATGAAATATATTTAAAATGCAGTATAACTACCATAAGGAGGTGATGGGAGGTGGTTGAACAGTATCGCTTAAAAGGGAAACTCCGCATCGCATCCCCGTCAGATATGGTGGCAAGGCGACCCATTGGATGGCCCGTCAAAAACTGGACGCAGATCAAGCACGAAAACAGGAAGAAGGTGAACCGAAATGAAAGAAGAAGCAAAATCGAAACGGTGAACGGTCCAAGCTCAAGATCTGCAACATTGAGCGCACTTAAATGGCCACGGTGTCATACTTATGTGGTCACGGTGTTGGACCGCGCCGGGGGAGCTCCGCGTTCACATCTCACTCATGCCACATATTTTTTTTCACAACATTATGAACTGTCCGTCCGGTCATTGACGTGTCTGTTCGCTGTATTTAAATTCGTGTTTGTGTCGTGGTGCAGTGTCCATTTGCCACAGCTACTGGTAAGGAAATGACCTCCAGAGGTACGGACCTCCTATTTGTTCTGCACAAGTTATGATCCTTGCATTCCGTCTGGAAGTTTAGATTCCTGAATTCCTTTCGTGTAACATATCACACCATTTTATTTGTTGTTTTCATTGCTGTGAGGTCTATTCAGCATCTCGCCAGCTCTCACTATTCACACACTTAATTGCGACGATAATACATTCTTATCACATGACTCGTATTCTACACTGAAGAGCCAAAGAAACTGGTACACCTGCCTAACATCGCGTTCGGTCCCCGCGAGCACGCAGAAGTACCGCAGCAGGTCGTGGCATGGACTCAACTAATGTCTGAAGTAGTGCTGAGGGAATAGACACCGTGAATCCCGCAGGGCTGTCCCTAAATCCGTAAGAGTACGAGGAGGTTGAAATCTCTTCTGAAAAACACGTTGTAAGGCATCCCAGATATGCTCAATAATGTTCATGTCTGGGGAGTTTGGTGACCAGCGGGTGTTTAAACTCAGAAGAGTGTTCCTGAGGTCACTCTGTAGCAATTCTGGACCTACTGGGATGCCGTATTGTCCTGCTGGAATTGCCCGAATCCGTCGTAATGCAAAATGGACATGAATGGATGCAGGTGATCAAGCAGGATGCTTACATACGTGTCACCTGTCAGAGTCGTATCTGGACATATCAGGAGTACCATATCTCTCCAATTGTACACGCCCAACACCATTACACTACCTCCATCAGCTTGAACAGTCCACTGCTGTCATACAGGGACTTTGGATTCATGAGGTTGTCTCCATAACCATATACCCCCAGCCGCTCGATACAATTTGAAGCGAGACTCGTCCGACCAGGCAACATGTTTCCAGTCATCAATAGTCCTATGTCGGTCTTGGCAGGGCCAGGCGAGGTGTAAAGCTGTGTGTCGTGCAGTCATCAAGGGTACACGAGTGGGCCTTCGGCTCCGAAAGCCCATATCGGTGATGTTTCGTTGAATGGTTCCCACGTTGCCACTTTTTGATGGCCCAGCATTGAAATCTGTAACAATTTGCGGAAGGGTTGCACTTCTGACACACTGTAACATTCTCTTCAGGCGTCGTTGGTCCCGTTTATTGTAGGATCCTTTTCACATCGCAGCGGTGTCGGAGATTTAATGTTTTCCCGGATTCCTAATATTCACGGTACACTCGTGAAATGGTCGTACGGGAAAATCCCCACTTCATCGCTACCTCGGAGATACTGTCTCCCATCGCTCGTGCGCCGACTGTAATACCATGTCCAAACTCTGTTAAATCTGATGCCGGCCGGGGTGGCCAAGCGGTTCTAGGCGTTACAGTCTGGAACCGCGCGACCGCTACGGTCGCAGGTTCGAATCCTGTCTCGGGCATGGATGTGTGTGATGTCCTTAGGTTAGTTAGGTTTAAGTAGTTCTAAGTTCTATGGAACTGGTGACCTTAGAAGTTAAGGCCCATAGTGCTCAGAGCCATTTGAACCGTTTTAAATCTTGATAACCTGCCATTGTAGCAGCAGTATCCGATCTAACAACTGCGCCAGACAATTGTCTTGTATAGCCGTTGCCGACCGCAGCGCCGTATTCTGCCTGTTTACATATCTCTGTATGTGAATACACATGCCTCTTCCAGTTGCTTGAGGGTATAACCACTGTATGTACTGCCACTGCCAAGACTACAGTAGGAGAACAGACACGTCAACGATCAAACGAAAATTAAGTAATTTTTTGAAATAAAGCTGGTGCACGAGGGAGATTAGAACCCGTATCTTCCTCTTGGAGGGCCAACACCATGACCATACAACCACGACTCCGTGATGCGAGCAATTCACTCGATATGGCACATCTTAGACTTGGACCGCTCGCTTTATATTTTACTTCTTTTTTCACAGTTCGGTATACCTTCATCCTGTTTTAACTATGATCCGTGTTCAGTTTTTGATGGGGACTTTCCCTTGTTAGTCTCACAATAGCAAATAGAAACTGTTGGAAAAAGTCACAAACACAAATACAGGGTGATTCAAAAAGAATACCACAACTTTAGGAATTTAAAACTCTGCAACGACAAAAGGCAGAGCTAAGCACTATCTGTCGGTGAATTAAGGGAGCTATAAAGTTTCATTTAGTTGTGCATTTGTTCGCCATTTCAGCCAATAAAGTTTTTGGTCCCTTTTTCTTCGAAGGTGCTACTGTAACTGGACTACAGTATCTGGAGATGTTAGAGAATTGGCTGTTCCCTCAGCTCGAACAAGAAGCACAACAATTCATATTTCAGCAGGATGGAGCGCCACCACATTGGCACTTATCTGTCCGTAACTACCTGAACGTCAACTACCCGAGGCGATGGATCGGCCGCCAGGCAGCCCGTGACAGAGCACTTCATCACTGGCCTCCAAGAAGCCCTGATCTTACCCCCTGCGATTTTTTCTTATGGGGGTATGTTAAGGATATGGTGTTTCGGCCACCTCTCCCAGCCACCATTGATGATTTGAAACGAGAAATAACAGCTGCTATCCAAACTGTTACGCCTGATATGCTACAGAGAGTGTGGAACGAGTTGGAGTATCGGGTTGATATTGCTCGAGTGTCTGGAGGGGGCCATATTGAACATCTCTGAACTTGTTTTTGAGTGAAAAAAAAAAAAAACCTTTTTAAATACTCTTTGTAATGATGTATGACAGAAGGTTATATTAGGTTTCTTTCATTAAATACACATTTTTAAAGTTGTGGTATTCTTTTTGAATCACCCTGTATAACGGAATTAAGACGTTCTTTAAAGTACGCTTTACCTCATATATTATCAGACAATGGGAAGACACTGCTTCATTCAGTCATATTCAGCAGAACTGTGTCGCTGCTCCTAGTGACAGATATTATTAGGTCTTCGACGCACGCTCTGTATCATACGTTTCACATGATCCACTACCTTTCGCCAGTCGTCTAGTGTCACTTTTTCAATTGTCTCCTTCAACAGGCGTTCCATTTTGGTCACCGTAATTTTTATGTTCTGCAGCAGTACGACAGAGCCCACAGTAGTTCTATTGCGCCGAAATGTGATGTAAGATGGGTTACTTTCCTTATGTGACACAGGTTCTAATAATTCTGCCCTTATCAAGTTACTGTCAAGCTGTAACTTACGTTTCTCGAGCCAACAAACGAACTCATTTTTCTTCGTTGACTACGTGGGCGCCATATCTTCTACAAGCGTATGAAATGGAGCGTACTGAGTTTTTCGTTAGGTTTCGAAACTCAGTGTCCTCAAACCATTTCACAACACTATTGTGGTTCATTTCTTTGTGGTAGTCGGAGGTCTTTGAAATGAACAACAGCAGACAATTAGAAGTGAAACGTTTTGAATTTTCGGCATGCGCTAAAATTATAATTTTGCCTCTGCCGATCGTAGCTGCCTTACTACCGCTGATGGTATCATCTGTCCAACCTTTTTTAAACTATGTCCCACATTCATACGTGTTTCATCAAGTCAAACGATATCTTCAAAATTTTTCCCACTAATTCTCTATGAAAGCATCATCGCCACGTGCAACATCTTGGCGTTCCATTAATACCTTGTGGCCAGAAATGGATTTATAGCGTAATCCTAACTTTTTCACGACTTGTAACAAGGAACATTTCCTACCTTGAAATAGGTCTGCTACTACAACGGTAGCATGCAACTTCTTGAGGGTCGGATCCTCCTTACTTGAATAATATGCGTAAATCTGATTATGAACCGCATCTTGCTGAAAAAGACTCGGCAGACATCTTGCTGAAAAAGATTCGCCAGACTCTTCTTTCGCGAATTTCTCCTTGCGCATTCTTATCACTGATCGTTCGCTTTCTAGAGCAGCTGCAGTTTGCTCCACCACTTTATCCAAAAGAAGTAGAGGCGATCCTGCATCCCTCTGTCTGAAAGTACTCCCTTAATAAACACACGAATTCACACGACTGACCGACATAATTACACCATGTCCGACATTTACTGAAAGTTTTCTAGGCGTGCGCTGCCTCTGTCTACCCCTCTTTGGACTACATTCGTCACACATCGCAAGGCACGAAAGGGGACGAGAGCGACCGCGGGGCAGAAGCCTCACCGGCAGGGACGCTACATCCTAGATAAACAACTACAGGGGAACTGACACAGCACTTCTGCCCACATCAGGAAGAAAATATGTTTACTAGAAGCCAAGCTCTGATTTGCAGACTGTCGCCAATCACAGCAAGCTGGCTAGTCCATCAATAGCTCCCCCCCCCCTTTTCCCCCTGCGGGCCCAGGGGTTACAATAGGCCTGAGGTGTTCCTGTCTGTCGTAAGAGGTGATTAAAGGGAGTCTCACAGCTTTCGGCCTTTATGTGATGGTCCCTTGTAGCGTTTGACCTACATTTTTAAAATTTTCCCGAAGAGCGAGCCTATTGGGGAAGGGCGCCTTACGTGGTGCATCGTGTCCATCGTGCAATGAGATATTTAGCCCACTTTCACGTCGTGGCATTGCAGTCCCGCTCATCCTCCATCTCTTGAGCGAGGACACCTTCCTGGGTGCGTTTTCCCCCGCCCACTATGCTGTGTCGTTTTCTGTGCCGACGAGGACCGTGGAATTCTTTGCACCTCGTACGCAGCACGGTAGCCAGTCCATTTTGGTGTGGCCATCATGTACCCTGTTGGTTGTAGCCCCCTGACTACACAGGGATCGCTCTGCTGAAGCCTGCACCCTTAACTCCCCATGTATGCCAAGGAGTAGACGCCCGTCACCCTGGGGCATCGGGACTCCCGGCAATGGCCATCCTGCCAGATGGCCTTTCCTATGGCTGGGTGGCGCCCCTGGTCGGAGTGGATGGTATCAGGGCGGATGATGTGCGATGAAGCGAATCACGTCATCACTTGATGGTGATCCAACGCCACCAGTCTCTAAGAGATCCAAGTCTCAGTACAATGCAAGGAAGTATGAGCCTAAATCATTGCCCACCCTGGCCACACCACCAGAGGAACGCCAGGATAAGGATGGCAGCGAACCTTATTCATCCCGGTACCTCTAATGTACGAGAGCTGATGGTGACTCCTCTGTCTTGATGAAGCTTCAGTTTTTTGTAGAGCATTTAGAGGACAAGTTAGGGGAGGCGGAGGGCTTGTCCCAAATGCGGTCAGGGTCATTCTTGATAAAAATGGCATCCTCTGCCCAGTCACGGGCATTACTCGCTTGTGCCAAGCTGAGGGATGTTTCCATTACCATCACGCCTCATAATGGCTTAAATACGTTCCAGGGTATTATATTCCACAGGGACCTTGTTTTGCAGCGAGCTGCACGCCAACTTATAGCGACAAGGAGTTCATTTCGTCTACCGCATCCATCGGGGCCCGAGGGATAATAAGGTTGCCACCGGTGCCTTCATCTTGGCCTTCAAGGCTGACGCATTACCGAGAAGGCCAAGGTGACAGTCTATTGCTGTGATGTCAAGCCATATATACCTCCCTCAATGCAGTGCTTTAAGTGCTGGAAGTTCAGCCATATGTCATCCAGCATCACATGTCGTGATTGTGGATGTCCATCCCATCCCAGTACCCCATGTGCCCCGCCTCCCATCTGTGTCAACTGTGGAGAGCATCATTCCCCTTGCTCACCAGACTGCAGGATTTTACAGCGAGAAAGGAAAATCATGGAATACAAGACCCTGGACCAACTAACCTACACTGAGGGCAAGAGGAAATTTGAGTGGCTATGATCTCCTATTACGCCGCTGCTATGAGATCAGTTGTAGCCCCATCAGTTCCATGAGTTCCAGTCGGCTCTGAACCAGAAGACTACACCTTCCCCCTTGATGGTAGGGGCACTTGCCTCCCTGTTGCTCCTACACTACCTACCTCAGCAGCATTGTCCCCCCAACCATCGTTGACACCAGTCCCCACTTCTCAGCCGGACAAGCATAAATCTTCTTCGGTTCCTCTCTCTAGGAAGGCAAACACTTGGGTCACTCCCTTCTCAGGTTTCTGCTAGTGGGAAAGATGACACCCACCAGTGACTGAAGTGCCCAAAAGCAGCTGGTCATAGAGCTTTACGATCATCCTCAGTCACGGAGACTGAATCAGTGAAGCTCTCCCAGCCAGAGAAACCCAAGGATAGAAAGAGAAATCCAGAAAGAAGATCCCCAAGACCAAGGGAATTGCGGTGGCACCCACACCACCACTGCCTACAAGCTCTGTGTCTGAGAATGAGGTGAAGATTCTGGCGTCTGCTGAGGATCAAGATCTCGCCAGACTCTCAGACACAAAGGATATAGATTGTTCAGGAAAGAAGTCAGTGGCAGCAGGTGACCCTGAGGCGTAGATTACCTCACTGAGTGTTTCATGCCTTCCTAGTCTCACGATGACGTCATCCTCAAGCGGAATTTCAGCGGTTTTTTCCACCACCTGGCTGAGGTACGCCAACTGTTAAGCTTTACACCTGCTTTCTGCATTGTCCTGCAGGACACCTGGTTCCTGGCAATGTGGACCCCTGCCGTTCACAGCTACAGGGGATATTACAAGAACCATAGCGAATATAATAGTGTGTCAGGTAGAGTTTGAGTTTATGTCCTGAACTTAGTATGTATTGAACCTGGCCCCCGTCAAACTCCTCTTGAAGCTGTGGCAGTCAGGATACGGATGACACAGGAAATAACTGTCTGCAACATATACCTCCTTCCAGATGGTGCGGTACCCCTGAGCGTATTGACTGCACTGATTGATCATCTCCCTAAATCTTTCCTACTTTTGGGAGATTTTGACGCCCATAACCCCTTGTGGGGTAGCACCATGCTTACTGGTTGTGGCAGAGATGTCGAAAATTTAATGTCCCAACTTGACCTCTGCCTCTTAAATGATGGGCCACCATGCATTTCAGTGTGGCTCATGGTAGTTATTCGGCCACTGATTTATCAATTTGCAGCCCAGGACTCCTCCCATCTATCCAATGCAGAGCACATGACGACCTGCATGGTAGTGACCTCTTCCCCATCTTATTGCCACTCCCCTGGCGTCAGGCCCACGGACGCCTACCCAGATGGGCTTTAAACAAGGCAGCCTGGGTAGCCTTCACCTCTGCTGTCACCATTGAATCCCCCCACGTGGTGCCATCGATGTTGTGATTGAGCAGGCCACTACAACGATAATTTCTGCAGCATCCCTCGTTCTCTAGGGTACCCCTGGCGAAAGGCAGTCCCTTGGTGGTCGCCGGAAGTCGCTGAGGCAATTAAAGAGCGTCGGCGAGCTCTTGAGTGACATAAGCAGCACCCTTACCTAGAGCACCTAATAGCCTTTAAGCAGCTCTGTGCCCGTGTTCACCTGCTTATAAAACGACGGAAACAGGAGTGTTGGGAGAGGTATTTGTCGACCATTGGGTGTCATACGTCACCTTCCCAAATCTGGACGAAGATCAGACATCTTTTTGGGTACCTGACCCAACAGGTCTCCCTGGTGTTAACATCAATGGCGTGCTCTCTAACGACGCAAACGCGATTGCCCATCACTTTGCTGAGCACCACACTCGAGCCTCTGTGTCAGAGAACTACCCCTCAGCCTTTCGCACCCTCAAACGGCGGATGGAAAGGAAAGTCCTCTCGTTCACTACACACCACAATGAACCCTATAACGCCCCATTTACAGAGTAGGAGCTCCTCAGCACACTTGCACATGCCCCGACACAGCTCCTTGACCAGATCGGATCCACAGTCAGATGATTAAACATCTCTCGCCTGATTACAAGCCATCTCTCCTCGTCATCTTCAACCGGATCTGGTGCGATGGCGTCTTTCCATCGCAATGGCGCGAGAGCACCATCACTTCAGTCCTCAAACCCGCTAAAAATCCGCTTGATGTGGATAGCTATCAGCCCATCAGCCTCACCATCGTTCTCTGTAAGCTGCTGGAATGTATGGTGTGTTGGTGGTTGGGTTGGGTTCTGCAGTCACGAGGCCCACTGGCTCCATGTCAGGGTGGCTTCCACCAGGGTCGCTCAACCACTGATAATCTTGTGTCCCTCAAGTCTGCCATCCAACGTCAACATCTGGTTTCTGTATTTTTGACTTATGTGAAGCATACGACACGACCTGGTGAAATATCCTTGCCACATTGTATGAATGGGGTCTCTAAGGCCCACTCCCGATTTTTATCCAAAACTTCCTGTCACTCTGTACTTTCCATGTCCAAATTTGTGCCTCCCATGGTTCCCTCCATATTCAGGAAAATCGCGTTCCACAGGGTTCCATATTGAGTGTATCTCTAAATTCTGTAGCCATCAACGGCCTAGCAGCAGCTGTAGAGCCGTCGGTCTCCCCTTCTCTGTTTGCGGATGACTTCTGCATTTCGTATTGCTCCTCCAGTACTGGTGTTGCTGAGCACCACCTACAGGGAGCCATTCACAAGGTGCAGTCATGGGCTCTAGCCCACAGCTTCCAGTTCCAAGCCATGAATTCACGTGTCATGCGTTTCTGTCAGCATCGTATCGTTGATCTGGGACCTGAACTTTATCTTAATCACGATACACTCACTGTAGTGGAGCTTATAGATTCTTGGGACTGGTTTTCGCTGCCTGATCGACTTGGCTACCTCTTCTTCGTCAGCTTAAGCGGGAGTGCTGGCAGCAACTCAATGCTCTGCTGCCTGAGCAACACCAACTGAGATGCAGATCGGTCTGCGCTGCTGCAGCTCTACAGATCCCTTGTTCATTGCCAGCTTGACTATGGGAGTCTGGTTTACGTTCGGCGGCGTCCTCAGCATTGTGTTTCCTCGATCCAGTGCACCACTGCGGCGTTCGCCAAGTGATGGGAGCTTTTAGAACGAGTCCAGTGGCCAATGTCCTGGTGGAACCCAGAGTCACTCCATTGCGGATCTAACGTGCACAATTGCTCTTCAATTATGTTGCATACATTCGTAATTCTTCTGAGCATCCGAATTACCATCTCCTTTTCCCACCCATGGCAGTTCATCTCCCCCATCGGCAGCCCAGGTCAGGGTTCACGATTGCAGTTCGTGTGTGATCCCTTCTCTCCGAACTGGAACTGGACTCCTTCCCTTTACTACCTCTACTTGAGGTCCATTCACGTACACCTCCATGTTGTACACCTCGGCTGAAGCTTCGTCTGGACCTTCTGCATGGAACTAAAGACTCCATTAACCCCCATGCTTTCCGCTGTCACTTCCTCTCGATTCTTGACGTGTCCCAAGGCTCTGAAGGTGTTTACACCGACGGCTTGATGGCCTATGTCCACAAACGCCATATTGAATAGCATCTCCTGCCAACTGGCTGCAGTGTATTCACTGCAGAGCTTGTGGCCATATCTCGTGCACTTTATCTTAATGTATTGGAAACATACCGATTCTTAGGAATGGTTTTCGATGCCCGATTGACTTGGCTACCTCACCTTCGTTAGTTTAAGCGGGAGTGCTGGCAGCACCTCAATGCTCTGCTGCCTGAGCAACACCAACTGGGGTGCAGATCGTTCTACGTTGCTGCAGCTCTACAGAGCCCTCATTCAATCCTGCCTTGACTATGGGAGTCTGGTTTACGGTTCAACGGCGCCCTCAGCGTTGCATTTCCTCGACTCAGTGCACCACTGTGGCATTCGCCTAGTGACAGGAGCTTTTAGTACGAGTCTGGTGACCAGTGTGCTGGAGGAAGCCAGAGTCCCTCCATTGTGGATCCGATGTGCACAACTGCTCCTGTTCTGGTGAGTCGTTTCTTCTCTGTTCTGACTCACTGAGCAGCTTACAAACTATCGACCAGTGCTACCCTCGACATCCCTTGGTAGCGAACATCCAGGAGTTCATCTGTGCCCTGGAACATTCCAGTCGTTCAATGGTGTTTGTGTGGACCCCAGGACACGTCGTAATCGCAGGCAACGAACTTGCTGACAGGATGGCCAAACAGGCTATGCGGAAACCGCTCCAGGAGATGGGCATCTCTGAAACTGACTTGTGTTCTGTCTTACGCAGCAAGGTTTTTCGGGTTTGGGAGACGGAGTGGCATAACAGTATGCACAACTAACTGCATGTCATTAAGGAGACTGCGAACGTGTGGAAGCCTTCCCTGCAGGCTTCTCACAGGGAATCAGTTGTCCTTTGTCGACTCTGCGTTGGCCATACGTGGCTCACACATAGTTACCTCCTCCGTCGCGAGGACCCACGTCAGTATCGCTGTGGCTCCCAAATGACAGTCGTCCGCCTCTTGCTGGACTGCCCACTTTTAGCCACTCTGAGGCGGACTTTTAACGTTCGCAGCGCTCTACCTTCGGTGTTGGGCGACAACGCCTCAACAGCAGCTTTAGTTTTACGTTTTATTCGTGAGGATGGGTTTTTTATCATTTTAGCTGAGTTTTAGCGCATGTCCTTTGTTCTCTGTGTCCTCCACCCTAGAGCTTTTAAGCTGGCAGTTTTAATGTGTTGCAGAGTGGCTGGCTTCTGCTTTTTTTTTGCCATGGTCAGCCAGCCATGGTAATCTGGTTTCTTGTTTTTAATCTCCTCTCCTTGTTTCTTTTGTCTCTCTGTGGTTTTCTTGTCCTGTTTTGTCCATTGTAGTGTTTGTTCTCCTTCTGTCGTTCTTCTTATTCTTTCTTTCTCCTGTTATTGTGCCATACCTCTTCTTTGTTTTCTTCTTTCCCTTGGATAATTGTTCTACTGGGAACAAGGGAAGAATGACCTCACAGTTTAATCCTTCCCCCCCCCCCCTTTCTAACAATCCAACCAAACATCAATAGCTTCCTTTTTAACCCTCTTGTCTTTCGTCATGACTAGCCTATTACGATATATTCTAGGACCAATAAATTTCACAGATATCATGTGTTGACACCTATCATCTGCGATGGAACAACCTTTCCTCCAAGAAAACCGGTCTTGCCTTGAGGGAGACTGTTGTTTTTACAGTTTATAATGAAAGTATTTTACACAGTGACGTGGTACAGTAACCACAAGAATTCTAATCATCACGACACCGGCTGTGGAAGCCTACGTAGTAATGACTATGAATAATACGAGGGTTGGAACTTAAATAGTGGCAACTATTTATTCACAACCGATACAAAAGAGTTACACGTTTGCACCTCTTACTATCCTCCGAAGTAATCACCAGCGTTGTGTAGAACCCGTTGCCAGTGATATGGAAGGCGTAGTATACCGTTAGCAGAGCCTCTTCTGTTGGTGGTGCGAATGGAACGTTTTTTTGTGATAAAAATCTGGTGCACGAGGGAGACTATGAATAATACGAGGATTGGAACTTAAACAGTGGCAACTATTTATTCACGACCGATACAAAGAGTTAAATGTTTGCACCTGTTACTAACCACCAAAGTAGTCAACAGCGTTGCGTAGAAACCGTTGCCAGCGATGTGGAAGGCGTAGTATTCCGTTAGCAGAGACTGTTCTGTTGATGGTGAAAATGGAGCAGTCTACTGCCTGTCTAATCTCTGGAACAGTTCTGCAGCGAATTCCACGAAGTGTTTCCTTCATCTTTGGAATCAAGTCAAAGTCACAAGGACTTAAATCCGGGGAGTATGGTGGACGTTACAGTACTTCCCAGTCCCATCGACCGAACAGAACAGCCACGGCTTGTGCTGTATGCGCCCACGCATTGTCGTGCAAAATGATGGGAGGGTTGCGCAGAAAGTGTCGCCGCTTCTTTCGCAAAGGTGGTCGCAGGTGATGCTCCAAAAACGAGCAGTAATACTGGGCACTGACGGTCTGCCGTGGACGAACATAATGCCTTAGGGTAACACCATCTCAGTCGTACACAAGAATCCCCATAACTTTCACCATACTGGGGCTTCGACGCACTTTACACTTTCACGGCGACCTATAATGACCCCATTCGTTGGATTGGCGTTTCAGTTTTGGCTCGTACGATGTGGCCCATGACTCACCCAGTGTTACGATACGGCCTAACGAGGGAACCTCCCCACCGCACCCCTCTCAGATTTAGTTATAAGTTGGCACAGTGGATAGGCCTTGAAAAACTGAACACAGATCGATCGAGAAAACAGGAAGAAGTTGTGTGGAACTATGAAGAAAATAAGCAAAATTTACGAACTGAGTAGTCCATGGTCAGATAGGCAACATCAAGGACAAATTGGGATAAGGAGCGCCGTGGTCACATGGTTAGCGTGAGCAGCTACGAAACGAGAGGTCCTTGGTTCAAGTCTTCCCTCGAGTGAAAGTTTAATTTTTTATTTTCAATTATTATATGACAAACTCTTATGTTTTAATCACTTTTTTGGGAGTGATTATCACATTCACAAGAAAACCTAAATCAGACAAGGTAGAAGAATCTTTTTACCCATTCGCCAAGTGTACAAGTTTGGTGGGTCGACAACATATTCCTGGCATGTGACGCACATGCCGTCACCAATGTCACATAGAATATATCAGACGTGTTTACTTGTGGAGGAATCGGTTGACCTATGACCTTGCGATCAAATATTTTCGGTTCCACGTCCTTTCGTCTATTAATCGCACGGTTTTGCGGTGCGGTCGCAAAACACAGACACTAAACGTATTACAGTGAACAGAGACGTCAATGAACGAACGGACAGATCATAACTTTGCGAAAATAAAAAAAGTAAACTTCTCACTCGAGGGAACACTTGAACCAAGGACCTCTCGTTCCGTAGCTGCTCACGCTAACCACGGGACCGCGGCGCTCCTTACCTCATTTTGTCCTTGATGTTGCCTATTTGGCCATGGACTACTCAGTTTGTATATTTTGCTTATTTTTTTCATAGTTCCACACAACTTATTCCTGTTTTCTCGATTTTTCTGTGTCCAGTTTTTCAAGGCCTATCCACTGAGCCAACTTATAACTAAATCTGAGGGGGGTGCGATGGGGAGGTTCCCTTGTAAGAAAGCCTCTCCTTCGCGCTCACAGCGGTCCAAGTGCGTCTGAGTAGCGTCGTAACGCATACATTTCTTCCGTCAATCGTGATGCAAATTTTCGCATGCCCAGGCGATCCTTCAGGATGCGAAGCACAGTCGTAGTGCTAATCTGGTTTCGTGGGCGAGCTCACGAATCGTATAGCGCCGATCAATGTCCACTAATGCGGCAAAAGCATGCACTTCTTCTTCATACATGCTAGGACGACCTGCCCGATTCATGTCTGCCACAGTTTGCCGACCTTCGTTGAATCTTTACCCAACGTGCCACTGTTCTGTACGGCAATGTTGATTCCCCGCACGCCTCATGAAGACCTTGATGACACTGTCGTGCTGTACGACCTCTGGCACATTCAATCCTGATCCAACTCCGTTGTTTCTGTTTCGAAAACATGGTGACACCATTACGTTAGACAGCTTGCTCACAAGTGACTGTGTTTCCCTCGATTGTGCGCACGCCGATGAAATGGAACGGGAGAGTCCATTTTCTCGGAGGTTAGGTAGGTATGTCAACAACGTGTGCTATAAGCGGCAATAGTAGATCCCATTGCATAGTATCTCCACAGTAGGGTTCCAACCTACGTATATTGTGTTTCAATATTATCAATTACCTCGAGGAAGTCTGTTGACACACAGTCGACACAGATTTAGGAATCATCGTTCTTGTGAATCACCATTACTGTAGCTCTTTACTCAGACGAAGTGTTGAGTGCTACCCAAAGGGATTTCAAATTGATTCCGTATTTCCAACTTTACGGAAGGCTTTGACATCGTACCTCACAAGCAGCTTGTAATCACACCGCTTGCTTTTGGAGTATCGTCTCAGTTATGGGACTGAATTCGTGATTACCTGTCAGAGAGGTCACAGTTCTTAGTAACTGACGGAAAGTCATCGAACAAAACATAAGTGATTTCTGGTGTTCCCCAAGGTAGTGTTATAGTCCCTCTGCTGTTCCTTATCAATATAAACGATTTAGGAGACAATCTGATCAGCCGTCTTAGGTTGTTTGCAGATGGTGACGTCGTCTGTCGTCTAATAAAGTCATCAGAAGATCAGAACCAATTCTAAAACGATTTAGATAAGACATTAGCGTGGTGCGAAGAATGGTTAATGTCTTCACAAATTCATCCCCAGTATGTACACTAGCTACGCCGTTAATCAGTTCCATAGGAAAAGTGAAATTTTTTGCTGGTCTGGAAGCTAACAGGCGCCGTTTGATGCTTTAAAGCTGATTTTAACTAACACACCTGTTCTAGCCATCTCAGATTTTGGGAGTATAATGCTGGGGTCACAGCAGTTTTGTTTCAGGAGCAAGAGGGATAGCAGCGGCTTATTGGTTAAACCTCTTGGTCTTCATCTGTTCTCGAAATGAAACTAACTGTAGACTCTCGCTGCGTTATTTGGCTTAATGAAGTTTCGATTGTATCTCGAACATAAATGTTTCATATTGAAGACCGATAACCAAGCCCACAGCTGGGTTTTGACGAGACCCCAAAAACCGGGAGGATAGCCCTTTGGGCATCCTACATATCTGCATTTAAGTTTCCAATGAGGCATGTAAAAGACTCTGATAATCAAGTGGCGGATACCTCAAAGTCGTATTTTAGAGTCTGAGCAAACGGTCACCGGCCGCTGTGGCCGAGCTGTTCTAGGCGCTTCAGCCCGGAGCCGCGCTGCTGCTACGGTCGCAGGTACGAATCCTGCCTCGGGCATTGCTGTGTGTGATGTCCTTAGGTTAGTTAGCTTTTAAGTAGTTCTAAGTCTAGGCGACTGATGACCACAGATGTTAAGTCCCATAATGCTTAGATCCATTTGCATTTTAGCAAAGTGTCGCTGAGGTACAAGGAACCGGAGAACAGGTTTTATCGAATGCTGCAATTTAACAGAGAGCCTTTCTCCATTCGAAAATTTACAGGAAGAGCAGGATGGGGATGAGATCTTATGGGGTATTAAGAGGCAGTTTAGGGAAGGAGACTCAATAAGTGAGTCATACAATGAAAATCCAGGCCAGAGTTGCAATTTTTGATTTTTTTATTCATTCGATGACTAACTTTGGGCCGAAACCCATTTTCAAATCTTGTAACATAGTCAAAAATGGTATTTCCGAAATTGTGAAAACCATGTCGAAAATGTGCAACGCACATTTACACAGCAGCGCAGCAGTATGCTGGAAGTTCGTCAATAAGTGGATTCCAAATCATTAAAAGATTCTTGTGCTATTGTACCCGCCATGACGGGAGACCAAAGAATTGTTTACCCATGCAGCTTGCAATGTCCATTAGACATTGTGTGGGGGGACACTGAGGGACCTACAAAACTATTCCAAGAATTAAGGAGCATCCGGCATTGCCCACGTTGGATTTTGACATGATAAGGTAACAATGTCCGGAAAGTACAGAGCCGAAGTGGAATCCGAATAACCGTAGAGATATTTTTAGTTCTAAGTGAAAACAGAAGCACATGAAAAATTTGTTCGTCGGCTATATGGGGCGACTTTCTTGGATCTTTAGCCGTTTCCTCTGCTTGTCCCCTAGCAGGTGAATGACCACTAGTATCTCCATTAAACATCTGGGAGGTCTATTTTCTTGCTTTGGTCCACTGAAAGTGCTGGTGAGTGATAACGGCTCATCTTACACCTAGGGAGTTTCGCAGCTTTATTTTGGGAATGCGATATCTCATGTCACCATCGTTCCCTGTTACCTGCAGTCGTCATTTATTCAGATGATCAACCGTAATTCAAAATCTGCCCTAATAATATTTCATGACAAATTGCAAACTGCTTGGGAAAGACCTCAGTGCTGGCTCAACTTTTCCCTGAATGCGGCGGTCGCATAAGACCATGCCAGCAAGGTTGATGTTCACATATCTGCTTAATTCACCATTAGGAAATTAGTGGAATACGATTATTAGCTGCTGGAGAAAACTAAGGGGAGGTGCCCTGCCTCAGTGAAAGTTGGGGTTTTAGGTAGAGTCAAAAATCTTCATCCCAAAATTAAGGATGCCGAAAAAATTACTGAGAATCTATTGCGGCATTCTGTCGGTCCCTATGAAGTTGTAGAGGTCCTTGGACTAGACACGTTTTGGGTACTAAGTGCAACAATAAGCAAGTTAGCAAGGAATCATTTAAGCCAGATGAAAGACGTAAAGAGCTCAGACCCAGAAGCCCCCCCCCCCCCCCCCCCCCCACCACCACCACCACCAGCCCTCGGATTAGGGCTGGAAGGTTGAATCGTGCGCCTACTCTTTATCTATACCTGATGAGAAAGGTCAAAGGCAGTGTTGCTGCACTGCGTCGCAATGGTCTTCGGCGCGGGCAGGTAGGAGGCATACAACAGAGGAAAGTGAGGATTTTACGCCGCTTGGTGGAAGAAGAAAGATAAGAGGTCGTGCGCTAAAGCTTTTGTTTCGTGCGTGACCTGACGTGGAAGAGTGCAGAGGAAACATACGTTGCAATGTACAGGTTGTACCCGCTGTTTACAAGAATACGGTGTACCATGATGGAGAGTTTTGTCGATCAGTGTCGTCTGTCAGCGTGTTTGCCACTTGCACTGGATATTTCTGCCAGATAAGGTTTAAACTTGGCTCAGGGTGACTGAAGCATAGTTACTGCTGATTTACTGCAATCTTATCTGCACAACACGATTGTATTTCACTTGATGAGGCTTCATTCGATATCTGATCCAGTGCATCTAGTTCTGTGTGTGACCTGTTTTGGCGATAGTAGAAGTATTTCTGTAGAACATTGTTGGTGGTTCCAACCAGGTGCAATCCATTTTATTTAACGTGTCTTTGGCGTCTAGACTATCAACGTCACTGTCTACGAGAGGGAAGTTAATTTCGCAGCTCTTCAGCGAACCGCTGTTCTGAGATAAGAAAGATGCACGTTTTTCTTCGATTAATACACATAGTCAAATGTTTTCACTTTTGGTAATCGTTCCCTGCAAAGTGGATGTACAAAATACTCCATATGGTACACCAAACAATCTTGAACATGGCTGCTAACGGCAACTGTCAGTAATAATCGATTAGTGAAGGAAACAGCCAATCAGCCACCGTAACTTTGTTTATTTAAACTTTACCTATGCTTCGATGTTACTATGCGTATCTTCTTCAGAATTACGTGTTACTGGTTACATTGATTAAAACATGTTACATAGATCACGAGCTAACCAGCTCAAGTCACTTCCAGTATTTCAAATTAAATGTCCTGTAACACTACATTGTCCATTGTTGAACAACAATCTTTTCCCAGCCACCATAAATATTTTTTACGTCAATTTGATTGATCTGATGGGACCCGAATCTACACTGAAGAGTGAAAGAATCTGGTACACCTGCCTAATATCGTGTACAGCCCCCACGAACACGCAGAAGCGTTGTGACACAACGTGACATGGACTCGACTAATGTCTGAAGTAATTCTGGAGGGAACTGACACCATGAATCCTACAGGACTGTCCATCAACCCGTAAGAGTACAAGGAGGTGGAGATCTCTTCTGAAGTGCACGTTGCAATGCATCCCAGATATGCTCAGTAATGTTCATGTCTTTGGAGTTTGATGACCAGCGGAAGTGCTTAAACTCAGAAGAGTGTTCCTGGAGCCACTCTGTAGCAATGCTGGATTTGTGGGGTGTC
Source organism: Schistocerca serialis cubense (assembly GCF_023864345.2). Taxonomy (NCBI): domain Eukaryota; kingdom Metazoa; phylum Arthropoda; class Insecta; order Orthoptera; family Acrididae; genus Schistocerca; species Schistocerca serialis. The sequence goes on from NC_064644.1 coordinate 212,665,835, forward strand.
GCATTGTCCTGCTGGAATCGTCACAGTCTTTCGGAATGCACAACAGACATAAATGGATGCAGGTGATCAGACAGGATGCTTACGTACGTGTCACCTGTCAGAGTAGTATGTAGACGTATCAGGGTCTCATATCACTCCAGCTGCACACGCCCCATGCCAATATAGAGCCTCCACCAGCTTGAACAGTTCCCTGCTGACGTGCGGGATCCACTGATTCTCCATACCCCTACACGTCCATCCGCTCGATACGATTTGCGAGACTCCTCCGACCAGGCAACATGTTTACAGTTATGAACAGTCCAATGTGGGTGTTGACGGGCCCAGATGAGGCATAATGCTTTGTGTCGTGCAGTCATGAAGGACACACGAGTGGGCCTGCGGCTCTGGAAGCCCATATCGATGATGTTTCGTTGAATGGTTCGCACGCTGACACTTGTTGATGACCCAGCATTGAAATCTGCAATTTGCGGATGGGTTGCACTTCTGTCGCGTTGAACGATTCTCTTCAGTCTTCGTTGGTCCCGTTCTTGCAGGATCTTTTTCCGGCCGCAGTGATGTCGGAGATTTTATGTTTTACCGGATTCCTGATATTCACGGTACAGTCGTGAAATGGTCGTACGGGAAAATCCCCATTTCATCGCTACCTCGCAGATGTTGTGTCCCATCGCTCGTGCGCCGTCTATAACACCACGTTCAAACTCATTTAAATCTTGATAACCTGTCTCTGTATTTTAAGACGCATGCCTATACCAGTTTCTTTGGAGCTTCAGTGTATTTGCATCCTGTGTCAATCTGTTCGTTTTACAAGGAAATGCTCTAATCCGGCATGTTGAAAAATGCCCTGAAATTTTTTATGTGAGAAGAATACACTGAAGGAAAGACGGTGTCAGAATTTTAGCTGCTAAGTACTTTAGAAAATGTTGAGAATTGCCATATCCATAGCTCGCCCGGCGGCTGGAGAAATGTACTCCCGCTACTGGAGTTGTAGCGGCCAGCGCCTGCGCGATATGACAGGCGCATATCCTTGGCTAATGGCGAACGGTAAGCAGATAACACGACACGGAGAGACTTATTTGTAAAGCAAATTTGTTTCCCTTGGCATATCCTTGGCTAATGGCGAACGGTAAGCAGATAACACGACACGGAGAGACTTATTTGTAAAGCAAATTTGTTTCCCTTGATGGTTGCTCTCAATCAATTGGCCACAGTCAATGTTCATTCAAATTTGCGCATCATTTAATATCTATAATAATTACCAGCTGTGTTTGTGGTATCGTAGGTGTTAACAATGGAGATAAACTGAATTAATATTGATCTGATGTAATTACATTTTCCTGGGGACGTATTGATTCTCAGCTTTATCTTACTTTGAGTGTCTTCTTCAGAAGTACATAACGTTACTTGGTTACATCAATTACAAAATGTTACATTAATCATGAGCTAAGCTGTCCAACTCTCAGGCAGTAATTAACTTAAATATGCATTAACACGACGAGGGTAAAATACATATGACTGTTGAACTAACATTATTGAATCAATATTAATTGTGATAATGCTTAATGTTAAGCAGTGTGCCAACTTTTGCTTCGTAAAATCTGACTGAAAACAGTGTAAATGGAAGAAAAGTTACACGAAGTTAAAATATGCGCCAAAATGAAATTCGCGGAAGTGTGAGAGAAAAAACAACAATATTCGTAAGATTTACTGTAGAACTGCTCGTGAGAGGCAGTGCATCACTACTGATGGAGAATTGCGAGACCAAGTCCTCCGAATCGCAAGTGAAATGAATATTGCTGATTTCAAGGCTTATTCGAACTAGTTACGCAGACTCAAGAAATCATACAGTATGGCAGGTCCCAAAACTATTAATTTTAGTTAAAATAAACGTGTAGAGGAAATGGCATTAATTCGTAGCTGAGGGGAAGATGAAGTGTGCGTATCTCCACGTTTCCAGGTTTCGTGAAAGAACTGTGAGCAAACCGCACTTTATCATCTCGAGCCGAAAAAGTCTGTCGTGCAACTGGTTAATCCTCTGACACATTCGTGTACAACAATGCCAGTGATAAGTAAGAGTGGATTACTGTTTATGCGGTTCTGGCGCTGCAGTCCGAAACCGCGGGACTGCTACGGTCGCAGGTTCGAATCCTGCCTCGGGCATGGGTGTGTGTGATGTCCTTAGGTTAGTTAGGTTTAAGTAGTTCTAAGTTCTAGGGGACTTATGACCTAAGATGTTGAGTCCCATAGTGCTCAGAGCCATTTGAACCATTTGAACTGTTTATGCAGCTTTATATCCGTCTTCAGAGCCCCAACGCAAGCTAGGACCAAAGATAAGACTGTTTAGTGGCAAAAATATTTTCGTCTGAACATTGTTTTTGACGAAATTGTTGGACAAAATAACTTAGGATAGGTTCGTGTCATTTGAGGTTTAGTAGGGAACAATATTCTTAAATTTCAGTTATTTGTTCATAAGCAGTTTACATCGGCACATTTTACAAATTTCGTGTACTTGCTATGCAACACAATAAGCGGAGCAACGACCAGAACCATTTCTTACTCCGCCACAATTCTGTCTAAATAAGATTAGCAAGTATTTGAGGTGCCTGGATGCATTGATTTTCTTTCGTCGGGTGTGCCTGGTGTAAGGAAACTGTTTGTGAGGACTACGGGTAATAAAGAGGGAAGGTGTGCCTGGTGTAAGGAAACTGTTTTCATCATTCAAATGGCACTTCGTTTTTTTGTGACGACTCCGGTTAATAAAGAAGGAATTGTTTCGCTGTTGGCAAACTGTACATTATTCAAAAATTATCATACGAATTGTGCTACAGGAAATATTATAAAACTATGTGTCTTTAAGAAATCTTTCAAATTTCCCGTTGATGGACGTCTGTAACGTAACATCAAACTGCCACGATTTGTCTTCGTCTGTTAGATACCTTCGCGAGAATTACATCTGCAACAGTTTAGCTGGCAGTATGAACAGCCTCTTACTCAAAAAATGACACGTAGCATTTTTTGTATGGTTTAGATGCATCAAAGTCGCGTGTGTCACCTTGGATATTTGAGCTGCGCTCTAGTTGCGGCCAATCGTGCGGGAAGGACTGTACAAACCGCTGTCAAAAGCAGTTCCTCATGCAGCAAAAACGAGTAGCTTTTACTATTTTTAAAAATACTTGCAGTGCGTATTAGCAGCTAAAATTTTGACCGGGCATTTCATTCGTTGTATTCTTTCGGCATAAAAAGATCAGGGTTCGTTTCGAGGTGTCGGATTAGACAATTCCCTTGTTAGTATAGCGCTTACTCAGGATCCTCGGCTATTTAGTGTATAAATTATAATTTGTCTTCCCTACAATTTTTTCCTTCTACGGCTCCATCTTGTGGCAAGAAAGTTATTGTTAACGTCTTAAAAATGTCCTTTTATCCTATACCTTCTTCTAGTTAGGGTTTTTCACACCTGTTTTGTCGCAGTTTCCGCGGAGAACTTCATTTCTCATCGGTTCACTTAATTTTCAGCATACTTTTGCAACATCACATCTCAAGCACTTTGACATGCCTCTGGTCCGTTTCTTTACATGTAGGTGTGAGAACAAGTAGAAGTCAGGGAGTGTTAAATCAGCTCGGCTGCTCCACCATGTGTATTTCAAATCCCTCTCTTCCCATCGTAACAAATTAGCTTTATTATGCAGGCGCACTGTCCAGAAGAAAGACAGTTCTAATCTTCTGCAGACTAGATCTCATCTGAATAAGTTTTTCATACAGTTAAAACAGAAAACTTGGGTGCTGCACCGTTCTGTTTTCGTTCCTCTATCGGTGTTCTAATGTACTGCGGCGCGGCCATTTCAGTATGTACCAGGACTGCAGATTGCAAAACAAAAAATGTATTTTTTCGAGATAACAATAAATACTTCATTACAGTTCCTCGCATTTTCTCCAAATTTCTGCGCGTGACTACATTTTGGGTTGCCCTTTATGTTATTTTAAACAAAAATGCCGACACGTTTTGGTTCGCCTTCCCATTTCTTAACTACTGAAAATGAAGAAGCAGATTCTTTATGAACCCTCACCGTTTTTGGATGAATTCCCATTGGTTGTAAATGTCTGACACACAGTACTTTATGCCAGTAGATATTCCTGTTCATTAATTCCAATTACACACACACACATACACACACACACACACACACACACACACACACACACACACACAGAAAAGCGCCGTAGACAAAACTTCTTCACATATTAATTTGATACCTACATTATTGGGTAACATGCGCCAGTAGAAGGTTAAAATGTCCCCGATGAACACCTTCTCTATATTTTTCGTCTTGCTCTTACTTACGCAACCGGTTTCTCATTTTCAGTCTGCGACCCTCCCACCGCCACAAGAACCTGTGGTTGTCATTGAGACTCGAACTTGATACGTCCGCAGCTGAGATCTCGAACCCGGAGGCGTTGTGTTGGCAAGTGAACACGAATGCAAAGGGGGGAAAAAACAAGTATCAAATACAAGGCCTTTGAGATTACATCTCAAGTCAGATGAAACGTGAATGACGGCCCGCTAACTCAGCATTCGGCCACCACACTGCCTTTAAATCGCACTTTCTCTGGCCAAACGGCTAAAAATGACTGCTTTAGCTAACGGGAGAAAATATTTTGTTGGTGCATAACTTCTTTGCGTTATGTTTTGTATGCTAGTATTCCGGTTGCTATGGCTTTATTTATCGACTGTAATTTTTTGTTTGTAATTACTGTTGCTGTTTGAATTTACGTACTATCATGTGCCATTTTAAGACAGTGAATAGAGCTGTGGACGCAAGAAAATGGAGTGGCAAGTGGAGAAATAGGAACATTTCCGACGTATTCTTCTGTTTGAATTCAGCAGATGGTTGACAGCAGCGGAGGCAGCAAGAAAAGTTTCTGTCGCGAATGGGGTAATGCCATTGGGCAGAGCACAGCAAGAAAATGGTTTTCCAGTTTCAAGGAGGATCGTTTTGATATTGGTGACTCCACATTCAAGATGATCTTGGGGGTTTAATGAAGAACGTTTAAATGCATTAATCCACAGCAATCCACGCCAGTGTATTCGAGAACTGACAGATGTTATGAACTGCGATCATTCCACCACCTTTGCACGCAATGGGGAAGGTTCAGAAATCTGGTTTATTGATACCGCATGCTCTAAGCCCAAATCACAAAAATAAGAGGTTCAAAATGGTTCAAATGGCTCTGAGCACTATGGGACTTAACATCTTAGGTCATCAGTCCCCTAGAACTTAGAACTACTTAAACCTAACTAACCTAAGAACATCACACACATCCATTCCCGAGGCAGGATTCGAACCTGCGACTGTAGCAGTCCCGCAGTTCCGGACTGCAGCGCCTAGAACCGCTACGACCATCACGGCCGGCAAAAATAAGAGGGTGGGCATAATTTTGGAAGATCTATTGATGCACGATCAGGATCCAGAACCTGAATATTTCGTTTAAAAGTTTTCAGAAATGCATTTTATATCTTTCACTTACTTCGTCATTAAAGTTTACTAAGTCTAATTGTCTTGAGAAACATTAGTAGTAAAAGTCGTTATAGTACTATTGAAGTAGACTTCATTACTTTTAAAAAATATAAGAAAAACTTGAGGTAATATACAAAGAGCTTAGGTACATAACATAGTTATGTGAGAAAGATTATTCACTGCTTTCTTCGGAATCCTTCACACTTGGAACATACAACAGTTCTTTTGCTGTGTTTACCACATGTGTATCTCTTAAAATTGTTGCAGTTTATTATTGTTTTGTTCTCTTTGTTGTACTTTTCTCCTTTTGAACGGCTTTCACTAACACAAAATGACATCTATCTTTACCTCCACGAGCTTCCTTTGTACCTTAGTTCTGCTTGATTTTCTGTCCGAGAATACCCTCCATACTTGAAACTACAGGCTTTGGCAGTCCTGCAATATTTGTAGCCCTTTCTTCAATGTATGGTTTCGTGGCAGTAGCACCAGTTATTGAAGAAAAAGTCGTCGCTCATTAGGTTTTTTCTTATCCCAATCCGGGAAGTTTAACAAAAATAGTGTATAACTATTTACCAAATGGCTCTGAGCACTATGGCACTGAACTTCTGAGGTCATCAGTCCCGTAGAACTTAGAATTACTTAAACCTAACCAACCTAAGGACATCACACACATCCATGCCCGAGGCAGGATTCGAACCTATGACCGTAGCGGTCGCGCGGTTCCAGACTGTAGCGCCTAGAACCGCTCGGCCACTCCGGCCGGCTAACTATTTACCGCTGCTATGTCCACAAGAGTATAGAAAACAAACAGCGGCCACCTTCTTGCAGCCCTCTTAGTTGAATGTTTCCTCACTATTTGACCTATCGTGTCAACGTCACCTTTAGTCTCATTATAATATTAATTTATAACTCTTTTCCTCTGAGTGTCAATAGGTGAACCAATAACGGCGTCATAATGTTGAGATGATAAAACAGCAGATTTCTTTTGGGTTTTTCACGGGGATATCAAAAACAATTGTGATTGGTATATTTCCAGTACTAGTACCACTGAAACCAAATTTACTAGATTATAATTCTCGTCTTGAGATATCTTTCAGTTCTTGAGGCATATGTTTCCTATTAGCTTGTAATGTTCCCACGAGAGTTAGCTTGTGATTCCTCCATAGATCTTCGGCCTTCCCAACTGAAGTGTAACATCTGTCTATGGTGACATTCAGCCCTGGATTATGTATAGGAACCACCAAGCGTTTGACCACAGCTGCAGCGGAATTTGATTGTTGTGTACCATCATTTCTTTTCCCAGCATAAGGCTCCATACTGATAACATATCTGGTTTTAGCGTCTGTGAGTATGCGTATAATTATACCGTATTTACCAGGTTTTTCCTTCATGAAGAGTGGCCGAGCGTTTCTAGGCGCTACAGTCTGGAACCGCGCGACCGCTACGGTCGTAGGTTCGAATCCTGCCACGGGCATGGATGTGTGTGATGTCCTTAGGTTAGTTAGGTTTAAGTAGTTCTAAGTTCTAGGGGACTGATAACCTCAGAAGTTAAGTCCCATAGTGCTCAGAGCCATTTGAACCATTTGAACCTTCATGAAGACTTGGAAGGGACACCTGCCACGGAACAATGACAACATTTCATCAAAAACAGTGTGCATCCCAACAGAATAATATTTTAGCAGTAATTCATTCATCTTATCAAAAACTTCTGGTATTGCAGCAAACTTATGAAGTTTCCTGCGATCGCTTCGCAACCCTCTGTCACCAAATCTTACTATCTTAGTAAGCTGCTGGAATCTGGTTCGGCTCATGGTAGCAGCGTAAATAAATTTCCTGAAGTATAGGACCAAAAATCTGTGAAAGATGACTCACTATCGTTTTCCTTCCCCATAATAATAAGTAGCCCTATATATGCCATGAAATCAAGTCTGTCTGTCTTGGATATTTTCTGCCTCAATGCCTCTCCATTCGTATGCTTTATTATGATGTTGACAATTTTTGGAAACAAAAACTTTTCAAATGATTCTCTTATTGTTTTTACTTTGCCTTCGTCTCTTATGCCTTCTCTTTATGTCACTATGTTTTGTGCTGCTCCTCTTCTAATGTGAGGAGGTTTGGAGCTATAAATTTTTCCAGTGCTTGTAATATTCTTGTCACTAACCTCAGAGGCTGCGTCGTCATCAGTTTCAGGCGCCCAGAGGTCATCTTCAGTGTCTGTATGTACTCTGTCATTGTCCACATCCTCGCGCACAACGCATTCCTCTTCACGTTCACTCTCTACATCGTCAGTTTCATCAAATTCTATTTGAGAATCTGTAGATTCTTCTAAAATATGTGACAGTTCTCTGTCAGTAAGTGACTGTCGATACATTATCAATCACAGTTGTGTCTAACACTGGACTAAGTGCCACTGAACGGGAAGCAAAAAAGAACCAAAGGGAAATGAATCATTGTTGAGTCCACTGTTGCTCCCAACTCAGATAAATATAATGTCCATGTGTTCTAAGTTCTAAGGTCACGTAATGCTATTATTTATGGAGTAAGACGACAGTTGTGGAAAGTCGCATCTACCACCAAGGGGGGTGGGGGGGGGGGGGGGAAGACTTTATGACCACCTCCCATAAAATTAAATTTTCCGATTAAGCTTAAACGAAAAATGTAAAACAATCATAGCATTTGAAAGAAGACTTCATTAAAGACAATAAACATTTTTTACAAAATTTTGAAAAGTAAAGTACCTGAGTAGATTCAATATTTTCAGAAGGTAGGGATAAAGTACTCCCCCCCCCCCCCCCCCCCGAGTGTTAAAGACAAGGTGTACAGCAATAACCTCAAAACCATTGAAACCATTGGTGAGCTGAAAACAGCCATGCTGGAGGTCATCGACACCATCGATGTTCCAACACTTCAGCGGGCCATGCAGAATTTCGGTGTTGATCTGCGACACATCATCACGAATGATGGCAGGCATATCGAACGTGTCATAACATAAATCCGAGTAACTGTACTGACGTTTACATGTTGAATAAAATGTGTGCATGACATAGTTTGTAACTAATTTACGTTTTCTTCATATATTTCAATAATTGTCGCCCTGTAGCTACAGTATGCCATTTCTTCCTTTTCACTAGTTAGCAAAAGCCGAACTACGCTCTCCTATTCGTTGCGAGAGCTAACTTCGTTGTTAGAACCACGTTCCAGTTCAATACAGTGTTGCATGCTTCAAGCAACCAGTTATCTGGCCGCACTAAAGTACGCTGGTATCGCACATAGCTTGTCTGTGCTAATGACGGTTCGTATGAGGTCTGACGAAATGCAAGTTACGTGACACGACGGTGTGTCGATCAGTAGAACAGTAAAACGTAGATGTCGTATCACGCCAAGAAAATTAGAGTCCTGCCTTCCAAAAACGAGAGGAATTCTGAAGTTGCTTTTTTTTTATCCAAATTTCTGAATGGGAATTCAGTCGTGATGAAAAGAAAACCACCGATATTTCGGACTTTTTTCTATTTCTTCTTTCGCATTCCAGCGAAACTATTAATCGAAAGGAAAATTTGGTAATTTGTGGTAAGTTCCTATGGGACCAAACTGCTGAATTCATTGGTTCCCAGGCTTACTCACTACTTAATCTAACTTAAACTAACTTACACTAAGGACAAAACACACTCACACACACACACACACGCGCGCGCGCTCGCGCGCGCGCGCGCCCGAGGGAGTACCCGAAACTCCTGTAGAAAGTTACGACAGAAAAAAAATAATTTTTCACGTTTCTCGAAAAACAGTCGTTTTGTCGTTATAAAACATGCAGCATCTGAGAACAGGCAAATTTGACGCAATATTCTATTCCTTTCTCCTTCACTGTGATGACGTCCACCTCATCCACAACGCTTCATCCAGACATTGCACTGACCTCCATTAACAAACGTAACTAATTAAATGAATGCGTGGTGTCTGTTCTTTCGGACACGTCCGACTGATTGGCCTCGATGGGCAATGAATCCACCACACACCGTGCTGTTGCCCAATTACTTTCGACCTACTGCGGGAATTTCAAACCGCGAGCATGGAAGACATGGCGGGGACTGCGGATAGGTGGCATTGGTGGGAGTGTAGGCCGGCTGAGAGGTGCGCCAAGGTAGTCTGAGCAACTGCGATGGACACTGTGTCCGAGTGGCGCAATGGTTAACGCGACTGCCTAGTAAGCAGGAGATCCTGGATTTGAATCCTGGTCAGACATACAGTTTCACTCGTCGCCGCTAATTCTGCACGAAGTCCCGATACTGCTGACATCAGTAGTTCCTTCCCTTCCATTTCCTTTCCACCCCTCCGCCTTCACTTTACACAAAAAGAACGAAACAACGGTCAGCTGACTATTGGTGCCTGCAAGGAGCATCAACAATACGCGTCCGGGCAAAAGTACGCCGCGCGGGATTAGCCGAGCGATTTAAGGCGCTGCAGTCATGGACTGTGCAGCTGGTCCTGGCGGAGCTTCGAGTCCTACTCGGGCATGGCTGTGTGTGTTCGTCCTTATGATAATTTAGGTTAAGTAGTGTGTAAGCTTAGGGACTGATGATCTTGGCAGTTAAGTCCCGTAAGATTTCACACACATTTGAACATTTTGCAAAAGTACGTGTTTGCGACACTAATGGAGCAACAAATTGTAGAGAATGAGTATCTGATACGTAAACGAAAAACAGTGAACACTGGAAGAAATCACTGAACTGAAAGTAAAAAAAAAAAAAAATATTTGTCGTTAACTACGTGATTAACGTAAATAATTGAATAATGGTGATATTTACTTACTAGTTAGGTTTTATGTTAGTTTCTTTGATTTATTGGAAACATAATTCGATGCTCCACATGTTTTCTCCTATAAAATTTTGCGTCAAACTGGCTAGTTCTCAGGTGTCGCACATTTTATTGCAGCAAACGACTGTCTTTCGAAAACTGAAAATAACAGTTTCCTCACGAAGCTTTTGTAACTAATCTCAGTCGATGCAGAATTTATTGCTCTTCAGTCTTAGTAACCTTGGAATTTCCGATTTAGCGTTTAGTTTCGCAGGAATTTTAAAAAATTTTCCTAAATTTTGGTGGTTTTCTTTCAATCATGGCTGAAGTTCCGATCAGAAATCGAGGCAAACTCAGATTACTCATATCAGAAGCCTACCTGAGTGATTAAAACAGTTTCTAGGATTCCAGTATCTTTTGGAACGCAACTCCATTTTTCGAGGTAATTGTACTAACTTATATGGCATTGTTGACTGTAATAGACCCTCACCCCCCCACCCCCTCCCCCACCCCCCGCCATCCCCAAGGGTCGGTTCAGCTGCCTGTAAGGTGTTTTTCCTTCACACACATTGGCCCCTTTCTTTTTCGAAAACGAGATATGTGAGAGTTGTGTTATATGCGTATTCTGTGGTGGGTAAAATAAATGTAATGGGTGCGTATGCAGGGTGTCCCAGAAATGTTGCAACAAACTTCGAGAGGTTGTAGAGTGTATCTTGAGGAACAAATCGAGGGTAGGAACTCATGACTGGAAACGTCGTCCAGCGACGCTACAGGGTGTCGAAATTACAGGCGCCGGCGCTCCACTGGGCAACCTCTTCGGTAATAAACGTGGCTTTGTACACTGACGGACAATAGGGGATACGTCTCGCAATGTTGTTTGGTATTCAGTGATCGCAACTAATTGCTACGGTCACCAATGGAGAAGATGGAGCGAGCTGCTGTGTACAAAGGCCTTATCTTCTGTGAATGAGATACTCTGTTGCTTCTGTGGATGACGTTCTCGGCCTTGGGATTCCACCTGCAGTTTATTTTCTCCTGAAACACTCTAAAATCTACATTCATAGGAGATGAGGCCTATCTATGCAGCAGCTAGCTCCATCTTCTCCACTGGCGATCACGGCAATCTGTCACGATCATTGCAAAACAACATTGCGAGACGTCCCGCCTACGGTTCGTCATCGTACAAGCTCACGTTTGCTGCCGTAGGGGAGACCTACAGGCATGTGTCGCCGCCAATAACTTCGACGATAATTCCACAGTTAATAATTGTCCTATAAAGCAACAATGACCTAGTCGTCAATTTTGGTCTGTTTTGCATTTTTTATTTGCTCAGTAGTATACTCTTTCGACAATTGTTGGCCGGCCGCTGTGGCCAAGCGTTTCCTAGGCGCTTCAGTCTGGAACCGCCCGACCGCAACGGTTTAAGTAGTTCTAAATTCTAGGGGACTGATGACCTCAGATGTTAAGTCCCATAATGCTTAGAGCCATTTGAACCATTTTTCGACAATTGTTGCGAATGATTTCTAGTATCTAATAAAGCCACAGAGCGAAGTAACAAAGTTTTATGTGACCGCACTCGTGTTAGGGCAGGAGCAGGGTTCAAATTCAACGTCTCGGAACACTAGTTTATATTCTACAGCTACATCTACAATCTGCAAACCAATGTGAAGTGCATAGCGGAGGGTACATTCCATTGTACTAGTTAGGGTTTCTTCCCGTTCATTCACGTATCGAGCACGGAAAGAATGATCGTTTAAATTCCTCTTAGTGTGATGTAATTAATCTTGTTCCTCACGATCCCCATGTGATCGATAAGTAGGAGGCTGCAGTGAATCATCCCCCATAGCACTTCTTGATGCTTTGCATGTAGGCTTTCTCGACATAATTTACGTTTATCTTCAAGAGTCTGTCAGTTCTGTTTCTTCAGCATCTCTGCGAACACTCTCACGAGGGTCAAACAAACCTATGTCCGTAATATGAGAAAAAGTAGCACCGTAGCTGCATCTTGAGAATATCTTCATTCTATCAGACGACTAGTTTCGGCGGCACATTACCACCGTCCCCAGGCCCACCACTGCCAAAAAAGTACTTGATTTCTTTGGCGCACAAGGAAAACAAATACTCTTTTGGCAGTTGTAAGATCTGAGGATGGCGGTAATGTGACGCTGAAACTAGTCGTGTGACAGAATAAAGACATTCTCAAGATACAGCTGTGGTGGTACTTTTTCTCATATAAGTCATTAGCTGATGTCCCTCCTCCATGCAAAAAGATGGACATCCATAAATTAAACCTACGACCGTTTGAGCTACCCTTCTCTGGATATGTTCAGTATCCCCCATTAGTCACAACTGGTACATGTCCCAACACACTTGAGCAATATGGGTCGCACGAGCGATTCGTAAGCAATTCCCTTTGTAGACTGACTGCATTTTCCCAGTATTCTACCAATAAACCGAAGTCTACCACCTCCTTTACCCATGACTGTGCCTATGTGATCATTGCTTTTCATATATGTACAAACTCTTACACCCAGGTATTTGTATGAGTTGGCCAATTCCGACTGTGACTCACTGATTATATAGGATACAACGATTTTTCGTTTTGTGGAGTGAACAGTTTTAGTTTTGGATTTCTTGAGGGTATTTTCGTTCTGTGGTTGCAAATACAAAAAATATGAGACTTCAATAATTCACTGTCGCCTTGAAAGAATTACAATGATTTTTTCGTAAACGTTTTGAAAACACTGCCAACCTAATCTTCTTCCGAACTGTTTTCGAGGCCGTTCGCAGTTTGAACTGAAAGGCTCCTGTGCATCTCTCGATGGAACTGAATGACCTGCAATGTTATTCCCTTTTTAAAGCCAAAGCTTTTACATTAAAACTGTTCAGGACATCTACATTGTTCCTGTAGGTAGAGTTCCTACGTCTCTATAATTAGGTTGCAAAAGTACTTCAATATTTTGATCAACTCAATTGTTTGAAAAAGCTTTTATGATTATGGAACTAAATAAATCACAAATTACTTGGTAACCTGAGTGCGCAAATCTGTTGAACTGTCTGCGTCTGTCCATATGCGGACTGTTTGTACCACATAAAAATTAAGTCTTCACCATGCAAATAATAAATAACACTGAAAATACACTCATGCTCATAAGTTAAGTATAATGCTGATACGTGGTGAAACAACGCTGTGGTGAGCGGTTTTGCGTCTTTAAATCACCTCGGGGTTTGACCATGCGGTGAATTTGACCTGCGGTCGTCGCCCGGTGGCGCTGGCAGCAGTCTACATATGCAGAGGTGTATTGGTGAGTGTCAGAGTACGGTGCAGCGAGTAAGTGCGCAGACATTTTCAGACGTGCTAATGGTGACTGTGTGTTGGAAATGGCTCAAAGAACACATATTGATGACGTTATGAGGGGTAGAATACCAGGGCGACTGGAGGCTGGTCAAACACAGCAGGTTGTAGCAAAGGCCCACCGTGTGCCACAAAGTGTGATCTCAAGATTATGGTAACGATTCCAGCAGACAGGAAATGTGTCCAGACGCTACAGTACGGGACGTCCACAGTGTACAACACCACAAGAAGACCGATATCTCACCATCAGTGCTCGCAGACGGCCATGAAGTACTGCAGGTAGCTTTGTTCGGGACCTTACCGCAGCCACTGGAACAGTTGTCTCCAGACACACTCTACAGACATGGTTTATTCGCCCGGAGACCTGCAAGGTGCATTCCACTGACCCCTGGTCACAGGAGAGCCCATAAAGCCTGTGTCAAGAACACAGTACATGGGCATTGGAACAGTGGTCCCAGGTTATGTTCATGGACGAGTCCAGATATAGTCTGAACAGTGATTCTCGCCGGGTTTTCATCTGATGTGAACCAGGAACCAGACACCAAGCCCTTAATGTCGTTGAAATGGACCTGTATGGAGGTCATGGTTTGGTGTGGGGTGGGATTATCATTGGTGCACGTACACCCCTGCACGTCTTTGACAGAGAAACTGTAACAGGTCAGGTGTGTCGAGACATTTTGCACCAGTATGTCCGCGTTTTCAGGAGTGCAGTGGGTCCCACCTTCTTCCTGATGGATGATAACACACGGCGCCACCGAGCTGCCATCGTGGAGGAGTACCTTGAAACAGAAGATAACAGACGAATGGAGGGGCCTGCCCCTTCTCCAGACTTAAACCCCAACGAACACGTCTGGGATGCTCTCGATTGACGTATCGCTGCACGTCTTCACATCCATAGAACACTTCAGGAGCTCCAACGGGCACTGGTGCAAGAATGGGAGGCTATACCACAGAAGCTGCTCAACCACCTGGTCCAGAGTATGCCAACCCGTTTTGCGGCCTGTGTACGTGTGCGTGGTGATCATGTCCCATATTGATGTCGGGGCACATGCGCAGGAAACAGTGGTATTTTGTAGCACATGTGTTTCGGGACGGTTTTCTCAACTTACCACCAATACCGTGGACTTCCAGATCTGTGTCGTGTGTGTTCCCTATGTTCCTTTGCAATTAGCGCCAGTTTTGTGTAGTGCCACGTTGTGTGGCACCACATTACGCCGGCCGCGGTGGCCGTGCGGTTCTAGGCGCTGCAGTCCGGAACCGCGGGACTGCTACGGTCGCAGGTTCGAATCCTGCCTCGGGCATGGATGTGTGTGATGTCCTTAGGTTAGTTAGGTTTAAGTAGTTCTAAGTTCTAGGGGACTGATGACCTAAGATGTTAAGTCCCATAGTGCTCAGAGCCATTTGAACCATTTTTTTTTTGGTGGCACCACATTCTGCAGTTATTCTTAATTTATGAGCATGAGTATAATTAGCTTCGTTTGTGTTCTATATTGTTGACAAATAAAGTATAAAATTAAGTCTTATGCATTGTGACTGTATTGCAGTCTAGATATCGCTCAGACATCATGGTGTGGAGGTGGGAGGGGGGGGGGGGGGGAAGTGTGCAGACAGGCTGAGCGCTGTGGCACACAAGCCAGGGTATGACTTGTGAACTGAATTCTTGGCCGCCCCTGCAACAGGTGATTTCGGTCTGCTTGCTAACTTTTTAGAATTTTTAATCATATGGTTTGGTGAAATTTAACTTTGAAATTCATTAACTGCATGTCACTTTGCTCTCTCATCCTCACTTTGCTCTCTCATCTTCATTTTTACTTCATTCAGCCATTGTGCCAAAGTTAAAAATTGGTACTTCAGAAACAACTTGAGCAAATACAGCTTTCACTGGGAAAAAAACACAAGGAAAGCTAAATGCGCCAGATAAGATATGAAATACGGTTTTATTCTTGTTAAGTTGAAATAGGGATAAGTTTTGGTAAAAGCTTTCCAGCTAGTGAAAATCCTGTATCTTAGTGTTGCTTTCAGTGATACCTTTCGGTAGGGGATAGGTATTGTATGAGAGGGCCGCTTCAGTTGCATACAGACATCGTATAAAACATTTCCCATCCCTAAATCAGTAACACGTGCCTTTCTAGTAATCACACATCTGTCTTGTGATCGGTATTGTAGCATCATAGAAAGGGCCAAAGAATCGTGATACAAAAAATAGGTTCACATGTTAAAAAAATATCTGTAACAAGATACTTCATTACAGTGAATAGTATAGTTTGAAGCAGTTATGACAGTACATCAGGCGAAAGGTTTCAGAAGAAGCTAAAGCAGAATGATCGAAAGTCAGGTGATAGAGATTTAATCATCATAATCCTTCAGCTGAATACGCGTATAATAACACAAATTGAATAAGTGCATTCATCTTGCTGGATACTTTAATAAATGACAAAAACTACACTACTGGCCATTTAAATTGCTACACCACGAAGATTATGTGCTACAGACGCGAAATTTAACCGACAGGAAGAAGATGCTGTGATACGCAAATGATTAACTTTTCAGAACATTCACACAAGGTTGGCGCCGGTGGCGACACCTACAACGTGCTGACATGAGGAAAGTTTCCAACCGATTCCTCATACACAAACAGTAGTTGACCGGCGTTGCCTGGTGAAAAGTTGTTGTGATGCCTCGTGTAAGGAGGAGAAATGCGTACCATCACGTTTCCGACTTTGATAAATTGCGGATTGTAGCGTGTCACGATTGCGGTTTATCGTATCGCGACATTGCTGCTCGCGTTGGTCGAGATCCAATGCCTGTTAGCAGAATATGGAATTCCAACGGCCTCGTATCACTAGCAGTCGAGATGACAGGCATCTTATCCGCATGGCTGAAACGGATCGTGCAGCCACGTCTCGATCCCTGAGTCAACAGATGGGGACGTTTGCAAGACGACAACCATCTGCACGAACAGTTCGACGACGTTTGCAGCAGCATGGACTATCAGCTCGGAGACCATGGCTGCGGTTAGCCTTGACTCTGCGTCACAGACAGGAGCGCCTGTGATGGTGTACTCAACGACGAACCCGGGTGCACGAATGGCAATACGTCATTTTTTCGGATGAATCCAGGTTCTGTTTATAGCATCATGATGGTCGCATCCGTGTTTGGCGACATCGCAGTGAACGCACGTTGGAAGCGTGTATTCGTCATCGTCACACTGGCGTATCACCCGGCGTGATTGTATGGGGTGCCATAGGTCACACGTCTCGGTCACCTCTTGTTCGTATTGACGGCACTTTGAAGAGTGGACGTTACATTTCAGATGTGTTACGACCCGTGGCTCTACCCTTCATTCCATCCCTGAGAAACCCTACATTTCAGCAGGATAATGCACGTCGTCATGTTGCAGGTCCTGTACGGGCCTTTCTGGATACAGAAAATGTTCGACTGCTGCCCTGGCCAGCAGATTCTCCAGATCTCTCACCAACTGAAAACGTCTGGTCAGTGGTGGCCAGGCAACTGGCTCGTCACAATACGCCAGTCACTACTCTTGATGAACTGTGGTATCGTGTTGAAGCTGCATGGGCAGCTGTACCTGTACACGCCATCCAAGCTCTGTTTGACTCAATGCCCTGGCGTATCAAGGTCGTTATCACAGCCAGAGGTGGTTGTTCTGGGTACTGATTTCTCAGGATCTATGCACCCAAATTGCGTGAAAATGTAATCACACGTCAGTTCTAGTATAATATATTTGTCAAACGAATACCCGTTTATGATCTGCATTTCTTCTTTAATGGCCAGTAGTGTAAATCGTGTTAATAGTTATGAGGGTTCATCTAAGCAGTGTGTATTGGTAACATCGGCTACAAGCGGTCAGGGGAAGCTAAGATGCTACAGTAACAGCGGCTGAGAAGCCAACTACTTAACGATGAGATGATTCTTCTCGTTCGCAGCATATACAGGTTGCTTTTAAGCAAACTAACTTCAAATAACAGAGGCCAGAGTGCTAGTAAGTCTTATTTACGGTCAGCTGGGGAAAATAGATAAACTCGCAGTAATCGCTGCTAACCACAACCTCGAAACGAGATCAAGTCTTCCCCATTAAAATCCTTCTGGGCATTCTACATCTACATCTACGTGATTACTCTGTTATTCACAATCAAGTGCCTGGCAGAGGGTTCAATGAACCACCTTCAAGCTGTCTCTCTACCGTTCCACTCTCGAACGGCACGCGGGAAAAACGAGCACTTAAATGTTTCTGTGCGTGCCCTGATTTCTCTTATTTTATCGTGATGATCATTTCTCCCTTTGTAGGTGGGTGCCAACAAAATGTTTTCGCAATCGGAGGAGAAAACTGGTGATAGAAATTTCATGAGTAGATCCCGTCGCAACGAAAAACGCCTTTGTTTTAATGATTGCCACTCCGTTTCAAGTCTGTGGCACTATCGCCCCTATTTCGCGATAATACAAAACGAGCTGACCTTCTTTGTACTTTTTCGATGTCATCGGTCAGTCCCACCTGATGCGTGCCCCACACCGCACAGCAATACTCCAGAATAGGGCGGACAAGCGTGGTGTAAGCAGTCTCTTTAGTAGACCTGTTGCACCTTCTAAGCGTTCTGCCAGTGAATCGCAGTCTTTGGTTTGCTCTACCCACAATATTATCTATGTGATCGTTGCAATTTTGGTTATTTGTAATTGTAATGCCTAAGTATTTAGCTGAATTTACAGCGTTCTGATCCGTCATGTTATAAAACACTAAAATAAATCAAAGTTTCGCTAGAGCTACAGCGGTCCTCTGAGTGCAAGGATTTTAACGACCTTTACACCGGACTTGGAAGCCTACATATTAATAAGCTGTCAGCTTGATCGCACCGCTCGACCCGCTAGCTTAAAACGGAGCAATAATATCCTAACGTCGGCACAATCAATAAATAATCTTATCACAATTACAGCAGTCCAGATTTTCTGTTTATCAGCAGTCGGTTTGCTCGTTGGAAACACGCTGTAGCTCGTACTCTCCTACCATTTTTTGTTTCCTCCAAACTGACGATATGCATACAGCTGGTATCAGCTTCAAGCGTTCGGTGTTGATGACCTCTGCAAACTTTAGCACTGAAGATAATATTACATATTCTATCATTCTGAAACGAGTACTATACCCAAGATATTCCTGTTGAATTGTTCGATCCATAAGACAAGAGTAGTTGTGACCGGAAATTTACAATAGTATCTGAATTCGTGTTTGTTTATATCACGTTTAAAACTAACACGTTGTGACAGAAAGGAAATTCAAAAAATATTATAATGTTAATATAACAAGTTTTGTACAATGACATTTTACAATATCTCGTGGTTTTTCCGCAGTCTCCCTCATCAATGTAGGGAAATTCTGGGCGATTCCCCATGCCCATCTTTCGATACGCGCCACACAAACATTTGTAACATTTGAACATGAGAGTCCTCTAGACACAGGCAGATGGGGTACACAGATTTCGTCCCGGGGAGAGTGGTGGTGTCATCAATATCAATTTATACTATGAAAGTAAGTATACATTGTGCGTGCCGCAAAAACTCAGAAATGAGGCCCGGTACGATCAAGGGAGTTATATGGTGTGCTAGCCCGTTTTTACCTGAATGACGTGCTTTTGAAGACATAAGGGGTGGGAAGTTTCCCCTCTAGAAATTTCTAGAACATTCCGGTACATTCGAGGGTATTGTAGAGCATTCCACAACACTCCAGCATGTTCCAGAGTGTTTGGAAACATCCCAGATCATTGTGGAACATTCCAGAACACTCTAGAATTTTTTGGAATGTTCTGGAACATTATGGACCATTCGAAGCCTTTTTGGTACATTCTGGAATTCACCACTTGTGTGGCTACCCTTTGGTGTTGATACATAAAGCAAGACCCATCGTGGGTTCGAACGTCAGTTTCTTATCAGTGAAGAAGGGAGGAACCAAAAACGTAGTGCAGTGAGTGAATGGCAACGCCCAAACGTAAAAGAGATCTTGCCTGGTCTGGAGCAAAACGGCGAAAACAAAAAGAACAGCGAAAAAACGAAACAGACGAAGACTGCGAAGCACATTTAAGTTCCCAACGAACGAGAATGAGCACTGTGAGAAGCACAGAAACCTAAGGACAACGAAATGAAAGACTGAAGAATCAAGAACCACGACACAATCTTATAATAAGACTTTGAACTCAAGCCACCCATAAAAATATCACCCTATGAGAAGCGTGGATGCGGACAAGTAATTGAACAACGATGATTGTCAGAAGCCGAACTTATAACTGGAAAGTACAAAGGACACACACTATTTACACCCAGAATACCACTGATCTCTACTGAGCTGCCATTCTAATTTAAAAGACTGCAATTTCCAGTCAAATTATCCTACACTTTTACAATTAACAAAGCAGAACGACAAACTGTAAAATATTGCCGCACAACCTGAAAGACTCTTGCATCTCTCACGGCCAACTATTCGTAACTTCCTCTCGAGTAGGATATTCGAAAAACTTGTACATACATTCCCAGGGTAACAAAATGAAAAATGTTGTTTATAAACAAGAATCCTAAATAGCTAGAATATGTTTCCAATAATTTTTTACCTCTTATACTTTAAAGTTTATCTTTTTATTCCAACTAATCTGATATCACATCCCTGAGCGAAGCCGGGTACCCCAACTGGTATAATTATATAACAATGCCGCTCCGAAAGAGAAACGGGTAAAGGCAAAAAATAACAAGAAGAATATTCCACATTAATTGAAAGCGTACAAATGACTTACGTGACACGTAAATAACTACGAAGGATGTAACAGCGCGGAGGTGTCCAAGCGGCCGTCTGGCAGCAGCGGCGAAGGAGCCGGGAAGGTCTGTGGTCCGCTTGGCGGAAACTCCCGTGTCTTGCCGACCTAACACGAACAGCGCCTGCGCTGGCGACCACCCTTTGGGCAAATTGCCTCGGCTCCAACGAACTCGTTGTCACTGTCTGCTATCCCTACTGCCAAGGCCCTCGTAAATTACGGTAAGTTAATCGTCTAATGTTACTTGTGTAAGCGTACAAAGTACACTAGACACTGAGTCGTGGGTGTCCCCAATTTTTCAAATAATGGATAAGATTCTGAAATTCAATTTTTGGTGTTACTCATGTTGTGAGCTTCAAAATATGTCGTGCGCCAAAAACAAAATTCGAAAGCAGCATACAACAGCTGTTGCATCTCAGTCGTTGATACTTACCCACTTATTGTGTTGAAGGTAGATTACGTTGATACCTAAACGATGAAAGGCAGAATGTTGCTGTGCGGGTCGTGGGACATTCAAAGCTGTTTGAGATCCAAAGGTTTAGAATTAACAAGCGCAAGAGCATTTGTTCGCGGGATGCATACTTTGCATTGCTTTGTTAATTGTATGTAATGGGTGTCAGTGCGTTCAACGTGATACTTGATAAATAGTTAAAGTTGTCAAAAAAGGGCTATCGACAAGTAATAATAAGTTAACGGATAAAAATTTTGCTGTTTGTTTATTACAGAAACCTACTGTCTGTTTTAACACAATACAAATAGTTTTAACGTCATTCAGTTCATCTTGAAATGAGCACAGTTACTATCAAATGCTTAAGACTTTAAGACCTCGCTGTATTACTTTGGAGGCACCATGGCAACACTTTTACTTATGAGTTATGCGCAACAGCCAACGTTTCACAGAAACAGACATAGAATGCCTGAGCCGGTTCTCACGCCGCCATACCCTCCCCCTCTCCTATGAAATCGTCGACGACGTCATCGCATCTCCCTCCCCTATGACGTCATTGACGACATTATTGCATTCCGCCTCTCACTCTCCCTTGATATCACGTGCTATTGTCAGATTTCTCATAATAAGCCAATTTCCCAACATAAAAAATGGCAGGAGAATCTAAAAATGGTGGGAAATTCAAAACTCCTATGATTTCTCTATTTAAGTAGGTTATCGTCCTAAGTATTAATTAAATTGATGTGAAATGCAAGAAGTTTGACAGCTGACCAAGCATACAGCTGTGACACCAGAATCCTACACGGCGACCTCTGCGTGTTAGTCAAAGCAGAAGCAACCTCTCTGAGCTTGCCTGCTATTTACAGCTGACCTACTTTCAGCGGCATGAAAAACCACTTAACATGGTTTCCTCATGCAGGTACCAGGTGATTATATTAGGCTGGTGCATAAAGTCGTAGCGTTTTTACTCTGCGTGTTGACATTCCCGTTGCTATGGTTTTATTAATCGAATGTTATTTTTATTTGTATTGTTGCTGTTTCAGTTTACAAACTGTTATTTTGTCATTTGGAGATAGTGAGTGGAACTATGGACGCTAGAAAGTGAAGTACCAAGAGGAAAAACTGGAACACTTCAAACATATTCTGCTGTTTGGATTCAGTATAGGGGTAACAGCAGCAGAGGTAGCCAGAAGCATTTGCGTCAAGTATGAGGGTAATGCCACTGACACGGCACAGCAAGAAATGGTTTTCTCGTTTTAAGGATACATTAGTGACCACGTTCAGGAACACCTTTGGGTTTTGATGAAGATCGCTTAAACGCATTAATCCACAGCAATCCACATCAGTATACTCGAGAATTGGCAAATGAGGTGAAGTGAGATCATTCCATCATCGTGCGACATTTGCACGCCATGCGAAGGTTAAAAAATCGGTTGTATGAGTATCGCATGCTGTTAAGTCAAAATCACAAAAATCAACAGGTGGCCATATGTGCATCTCTTCTTGCTCGTCATCAGCTGGCTCGTGAACAACACCGACCATTCCTACCCCGTATCAGTGCTGGTGACGAGAAATGGTGTCTTTATGCTAACACAAGGAAAATAAAGGAACTGTTGAGCGCAAACAAAGCAACAACTCCCTGTAAAAAGACCTGCGCGCACCCACAAAAGATAATGTTATGCACCTGGTGGAACAGCGACGGTGTTGTGTCCTACGAATTCTTCCCCGAGGTGTAACCATCACTGGTGACGTTTATTGTCAAAACCTGAGACGCGTTGTTGAAGCAGTCCAAGAACAACGACCAGGAAGATTGCGTGAATAGACACTATTTCACGATGACACCCACTCCCATTCTACTAGTCTGATAAAAAAATACGTGCTATACAAGAGTTGGATTGTGTAGTCATTCTGCACCCAGCGAGTCACCTGATGTTGCCGACTCAAATTTTCACCTTTTGCTCTCCCTATCCAACTGCCTTTCCAGATGAAAATACTCTCCGAACGTGGCTCTACGCGTTCTTCGCCTGAAAACCATGTGATTCCCACAATCGCGGAATCGAAAGGTTACCCCAGCGTTGGCAGACTTGTAAATAGTGAAGGAGTATACACCGGGTGATCAAAAAGTCAGTATAAATTTGACAACTGAATAAATCACAGAATAATGTAGATAGAGAGGTACAAATTGACACACATGCTTGGAATGACATGGGGTTTTATTAGAACCAAAAAATACAAACGTTCAAAAAATGTCCGACAGATGTCGCTTCATCTGGTCAGAATAGCAATAATTAGCATAACAAAGTAAGACAAAGCAAAGATGATGTTCTTTACAGGAAATGCTCAATATGTCCACCATCGTTCTTCAACAATAGCTGTAGTCGAGGAATAATGTTGTGAACAGCACTGTAAAGCATGTGCGGAGTTATGGTGAGGCATTGGCGTCGGATGTTGTCTTTCAGCATCCCTAGAGATGTCGGTCGATCACGATATACTTGCGACTTCAGGTAACCCCAAAGCCAGTAATCGCACGGACTGAGGTCCGGGGACCTGGGAGGCCAAGTATGACGAAAGTGGCGGCTGAGCACACGATCATCACCAAACGACGCGCGCAAGAGATCTTTCACGCGTCATCCTGCATAAACATCGTACGTTCCAGCAGGAGTTTATCGGCGAGGCTGGGGATGATACGACTCTGTAACATATCGGCGTACCTCTCACCCGTCACGGTAGCAGTTACAAAACCAGAATCACGCATTTCCTCGAAGAAAAAACGCCCGATAACTGTGGATGTGGTAAATTCAACCCATACCGTGACTTTCTCGTCGTGGAATGGAGTTTTCACGACAGTTCTAGGATTTTCGGTAGCCCAAATTCTGCAGTTGTGGGCGTTGACAGACCCTCGGAGCGTGAAATGAGCTTCGTCGGTCCACAACACGTTACTCAGCCAATCGTCATTTTCCGTCATCGTTTGAAACGCCCACACCGCAAATGCCCTCCGCTTCACTTAATCGCCAGGTAAAAGTTCATGATGCTGATGGATTTTGTACGGATAGCATCGGAGGGTACGCCTAAGTGCCAACCAAACAGCAGTGTATTGAATGCCGGTGCGACGTGCGACTGCACGAGCGCTGACTTCCCCGTGCATAGACGAACCCGCTACAGTCTCCATTTCTTCCTGAACTGTCTCAGCAGCATTATACCTTGTGCTCCGTCGGCCACTACGGGGTCTATCGTCTAAACAACCCGTGGCTTCGAACTTCGAAATCATTCTCGCCACAGCTGCATTTGTCAACGGACCTTTACCCGTTCGAATCCCCTCCCTATGGCGATAGGATCGTAACGCTGTACTAGCACATTCCCCAATCCGATAATACAGCTTCACTAAAAGGTAACGTCAGGTAACGTCAACATGCTGCGACTGCTGGCGCATCTGATCCTCTCTCTCATTACAGCTCCCTTTATACATGATTGTCATGCGCAGTCACTGAAGTTTTGCTGTCCACCGCCGTATGTCGGACATTTTGTGAACTTTGTTTTTTTGGTTCTAATAAAACCCCATGTCATTCCAAGCTTGTGTGTCAATTTTTACCTCTCTGTCTATATTATTCCATGGTTTATTAAGTTTTCAAATTTATACTGATTTTTTGATCACCCGGGATTATTATGTACTAAAGTCTCTGTCATGTGTATCTGTTGTGTTTTTTAAACTTATGGATGCTGCGAACTTATGATCTAACCTAACAATTAAAGTGCAGTTACTGACAGAACTACAGTATGTGCTGTAATAATCGTATGGCAGCGAAACTTTATAGATACGCCGGTGCATTAATGCGCAACCGATTTCTGCTCGAGAAAAGTTAGTTCCAATTTTGGCCAACAGCATCAAATCTAGCACTGTGCACTGTTCGTATGACAGCACGACATCCACACAGCCATCTGACAGGCCATAACATGACTGAACAGTATGACTATCACGAAGAAAGACGGTGTGCTGTTAGTGGAACTGTTTTATGTGGACGGCAACAAGTACAGTGCCGCATTGAGAGAGTATCGCCGACTGAAAGGTCTGTTGAGAGGCCTGATGTCATCAAATGGTTTAAAGAAAATTGTAATTAAATTCTAAATCATTGGTGAGCTTCACGTGACACCTGGTAGAGGAAGGATCCTATCCTGGCGGACGTTAGTGACGGGGTTGCTGCTGTAACTGACTTATGCAGCGTGTGCCCCAGGTAATGCTAGTGCTCGAGCAGTTTCAGGAGAATTGTCCATCCCATGGTCAACGGCACAGAAAGCTTTGCGGTCCATATTACACTGGGACCTGCACAAAATGCACACAGTGCAGCAACTGAAACCTTACGGCCCGCAGCAACATTCTGTATTTGCTCTTCGTTTTCTGGCACGGATCAACCTTGATGAAATGTGACCGGGCAGTATTCTAAGGGGTGACGAGGCACAGTTTACACTACAGAATGCAGCGAACACGCAGAACTGCCGAATTTAGGGTAATGTTAAACCGCGTGTTGTGTACAAAGAGCAACTGTACTCGTCGTATGTGGCTGTGTGGAGTGAACTCACATGCATCCTTATTCTCGTTCCATTCTTCTTTGAAGAGAATACACTGAAAGGGCCTGTCAGGTGTACCATGATGTTTGCACATCACTGAGTCCTCTTTGTACATGATGTGATTTCTGCTTTGGAAGAGCACAACTGCGAGGAAACCATTGTGCTCAAGCAAAATGAAGCAACATCTTTTGTCACTCGCGCAGTGAAAGATATGCTTAATGCATCCTTCTCCAGATGTTTTCCAGATGCATGGCCAGCGGGATCACCTGATCTGAGGGCTCTGGGGGATATTTACCAGGGACTCTTTCAGCGTCTAACTGATCTGATGACCACTATACAGCAACATATTGCTCAGATTCCACCGGAGCTGCTGCGAGGAACTGTTCATCACGTCGTTTTATGGATGCAGTATATCGTCGACGTCGCTGGTGCTCATACTGAACAAACTGTGTAAGCGGCAGTTAATAATAAAATCAATATAATACATTTCTCACTTGTTTGACCTTTTATACCCATATCTCGTTCCTAATTCATCACATGTAGAAAAATTCCGTTCTAATTCGTCACATAGATAAACATTTCGAGACGTTTTTCTGGCAGTTACAGCGCCAGATTAGCACCTAATGGCCAAAATTGGAAGTAATTTTTTTCCAGCGTAAATCGGTTCCGCAATAAAACGTCAGCGTATCTTCCGAATTTCGCTGTTGTACGATAACTACTGCCCACGCTGGACTTCTGCGGGAAGTCGCACATCAATTATAACTACTTGGTAGAAAGCTATTATTTACGCAGATACGTAGGAACCTGCAAAGCTATTTACAGCAGTCACGACTGTCAGTTCACTTGTTCTAAGTACAGAATTCAAGATGGTCTCTGGTTTTCTCCTGACCTCACACACACCGCTTGTTGCAAGTTACAGTCCATTAGTGCTATGTGTAAACACTTCTCATCTGATTCACAGTTTAAACGATTTTCATCGACAGTTTTGATCTTACTTGTCCAAACCCCACTTGTACTACGCTTAAACAGCTGCTGAGAAAGGATAGGCATCTTTATGTCTTTATTTGAACAACAATCCAGGAGGTGGACCCACTGCTGACAAGCCGCCCGGTGTGACCGAGCGGTTCTAGACGCTTCAGTCCGATACCGCGCGACAGTTACGGTGGCAGGTTCGAATCCTGCCTCGGGCATGGATATGTGTGATGTCCTTAGGTTAGTTAGGTTTAAGTAGTTCTGAGTTCTAGTTGACTGATGACGTCAGATGTTAAGTCCCAAAGTGCTCAAAGCCATTTGAACCAGTGCTGACATTAGAATTCACTTGACCTAAATGCAAATATTGCTAGCCCACTTGTCAACTGTTTAAACAATTGCTCCTATTAGATCACAATTTAAACAGATTAGCGCATCCCAGATACACTAAATTTGAAATATAAGAGCTCACTTCACCTAAATTTAAAATGATAAGAAAAATTAAAACAAATCACTGGAATCAAGTTTAAAATGGTGAGATATTCAGTCATCCTAAGTTAATAATGGATGGAAGCCTGCTGGTTGTCAGAACTAGACCATTTGTGCTAACGTTAAAACTATGCACCATGCATGGTTGTCACTATTATGTGCAGTAGAAAAATGATAGGAAGACTTACGTCTTTATTTAAACAAACATATCCCTGCTGCAGTTTCCGGGTGCATCAATACAAACCATAGTGCTACTGCTGCTGCTGAGTCTCCAGCCGCCAACTGGACAGGACTTCGACTGATGCACTTTGCTCCGGGTGGCGGCCGCAGGATGCTATGCTGTTGTGCATGCTCCACAGGTGTCAGCCCAGGTCGGCGTCCACATCTGACTCAGCGCCAATATGCTTGGAGCTCTCTGCACACTGAATGGCCTGACGCATTCCCACGTCAGCGACGGCTTAGTATCCCAGACTGGCCGCTTTCTCCTACAGAGTACAAATCTGAAAAGGTTGGTACCGTGTCATCAGTTTATATGATTAGATGTTCCTGTTCTTCGATCATAGCTGTATACCTCGACGCAACCAGTTATGTGAGACCGCACTCTAATTTTATAACTGATTAGTTCAAATGTTCAAATGTGTGTGAAATCTTATGGGACTTAACTGCTAAGCTCATCAGTCCCTAAGCTTGCACACTACTTAACCTAAACTATCCTAAGGACAAACATACACATCCATGCCCGAGGGAGGACTCGAACCTCCGCCGGGACCAGCCGCACAGACAACGACTGCAGCGCCTAAGACCGCTAGGCTAATCCCGCGTGGCCATTCATTTCCTTCACAGCTATTTCCATTTCTTCCAGTGTAATTTGTCTTAATTCTGCTTCCCAACTTCTCTCAAGTTTAAAATGGTTAGAAATTCTGCTGGTTGTCAGAACTGGAGCATTTGTGCTAACCTTAAAACTATGCAACGAGTATGGTTGTCACTATTATGTGCAGTATAAATATGATAGGAACACTTACGTCTTTATTCAAACAAACATCTCCCTTCTGCAGTCTTTAGATGCATCAATAACAAGCATAGTGCTGCTGAGTCTCCAGCCGCCAGATGGATAGGGATTCGACTGCAGCACTTCGCTCAGCCGTGTGGCCGCCACAAGATGGTATAATGTTGTGCATGCTCCACAGGTGTCAGCCCAGGTCGGCTGCCCTCATATAACTCAGTGCCAATATGCTTCGAGCACGCTGCACCACAATGAATGGCTTGACGCAGTCCCACGTCAGCGACGGCTTCATGTCCCAGACTGGCCGCTTCCTCCTACATGGTACAAATCTGAAAAGGTTGGTACCGTGTCATCAGTTTATGATAAGATTAGATGTGTTCTCCGATCATGGCTGTATACCTCGTCGTAACCAGTTATGTAAGTCTGCACTCTAATTTTAGAACTCTAAATTTAGAGTTTGGCTTGATGGGTGTCCACACAGAGAACTGAGACAGGAGCCGGCACTACCAAGCACAATCGGTACAGTGCCGTCGCAATGTCTTCCTCTGGCGTGTTGGGGTATACAGGGTCGTACAGAAGTACACCTAAGGGGAGACAGGAGAACGATATACCGCTGTGAACGTACATTTCGCCTAAGGCAAGTGAAGACCCATTTATGAGTGGAGTAGAACCGACAACACTGAATTTTGTGTTGAAATCATTGAACATAGTACCGAAATCAATCTTTTTTTTTTTAAGTAAACCAGAGAATTCCTGCTTCAGATCTACTCCCTTATCAGTGAACATGTATACTGAAGAGTCAAATATAGTTAGTCGCTAGGCAAACGCCAAGTAACAACCAGATCACAGAACTTTTACATCCCTAAGTTGCTGCTTCAACAAGTGTTTTCTTTCTTTCTTTTTTTTCACGCATACCATCAGTCGTCTCCACAGGATTTGTAAAGAGAAACAACCGACATATATACAACAAATCATCTAATTTTCACGCCAGTTCTATGCTGATATCAACGAATATTGCTTCAAAACCATTGAAATTTATAGCTAAATAGGTGAATCGACACTGTTACAATTTCATCTGGGCGATGCATAGCTGTTAAGATCCTAGCAGAGCATTTCTGACTTTGTTCCATATCCGTTGTCATGCTTACTTCATAGGTACTCCAAACAAATCTCTTTATTTCATCTTAGTAGTGTCTCCTATGTCATTTCCTTTACGGTACATGATATTTTCCAAGCACTGTTACAACAAATCTAAGTATTCCATCTCTCTCTCTTGCACTCTTCAAACTCAAAGAATGATTCCACTGCAACTGCGGAAAGTTTTCAGGAACATAATCGTAACGGTTTAATATGTTTTATGCAATTTCATATGTTGGTGATACTGAATCTCTCAAGTACATTACGTTTATCTTTGTAACTGGTGATAAACCATTCAATTCTCTTGAAATCTCGAGAATGATCCTGTACACAGTGTATTTCAAACATGCTTTTGGTTTAAGCTATGCCTATGGTAAGCTGTCACCTTGTTATTTGTCACAGTTGATCATCGTTTGCAATTACAAAAAATGTCTGTTATAGATATACGTCTCACTGGACAACGCAGTGAAAGCGAACTCCTTGATAGAAGTAGAGATGTGCAGGACAGCAGCATTTGAAACTTGAACATAACAGTATGTTACTGATATTTCACTAACATCGTGAACAGAAAAGAAAACTGAAGCACTCTGATCTCTCTCTCTCACTATAACTGTCAAGCACATGGTTACAGAAATTTGTGCATAGTGGTGCTAGAATTTCACTAATTCCTATCGTTGACTTAGAATCGCTACAGCCATGAAACTGAACGATTCTTACGTCCAAATACTTTTAGTCTGTGACAGATAATGTTGGTTATATTTAATTTGGTAGTATTCTTTTAGAGATTTGAGAAGTTGAAAGGTTTATTCATGAAGGAAATCCCCACCCCCCTATTATTTATTTTATGTTGACATGTGGTTTGAGTTGTGCTTAGTGCCACTACTGGCAATAGGTATAGTATGGCAGTGTAAAAAATTTTGGGGTTTTTAAAAAATAAAAAAATTTAAAAAGTCCTTAAGTGTTAACGTGTACGGAAGTACTACTCCGGTTGCTAGTCGTAATTATATGCTGAGTATATTATTATTAAATTACATGTGAACTCATGGAGCACGTGACCATGCAGCGCCCCCTAGCGAGGGCGCTTCGCTGTTAGTTGACTACTTTAGCGTCAGTATACGCTCTGCTTAAAGACTGCTTGTGTCGCAGTTAGTCATATGTTATTCGACACTTCTTTGAATTGTCAAGGCTGTACGCCTGGTTGGCTAGGAAGGAGTTGAAGTTTGTGGTATGTAACTCATATGACCAGATCTCATTTTCTGTAACGTTGAGACGTGTTGTGTGCTGTTCACTTATGTTTTGTACTCTTTGGAACAGATGTCTGAAGATGGGTGTAATCCCGAGACGCGTAACATGTTCTAACTAATAAAAGAGTCAATTGAACATCTCATGACTTTATTGCGATTGTACAGCATGGGTTGCCAATAATTAACATAAAAATGATCGCAGGCCTCAGACGGGATTTTATGTCCTGTATATGACAAATTATGTTAGGTCTGTTCTGTTGCTCGAGTGGCTGGATGGTAGGCAGTTGGTGGCCAAAACCTGATGTCCAGTGTTGTATTCTGCTGGTGTTGAGCTGTGCCTCATTAGTGTGTCTGACGTCAGGGCTGCGCGGGGTGCAGGCAGTTTTGTACCAGTTGTTTTGGTGTGATAATCGTGTGATATACTTTTTTATATGTCTGTTGTTCACTTACGCTTTTGATGTCAAACGATGTCTGCCTGGGAAAAATAACGCTTCCAGCTCTTCAAGGATACACATTTTTCCACTCGTGAGCGTTGTCGAATACTCAAAATGTCATACTTTTCAAATGGCTATGCACTTGGTGTTTTAGGACCAACAGCTGTTATAGCTTCCTAAAGCTCAATATTAGCCGCACCCCTTATTGTAACTAATACGTCTTTGTTCCGACATACAGCATATACAAAATAATTTTTTCATGAAATTTACTCCACATGTGGCATTCCTACAGTACATGTGTCAAAACACGGCTCTGGTCTTTGATATGTTTTCGGAAGAGAGTAAGGTCAAAGGCTGCCTGTTCCCATAGACCAGTACCAGCAGCACAATAGACAAAATACCATGCAATTTTTCTGTGAGCAACAATTTTCCGGATAGATGCATTATATTTTCTCATGACAAAATGCGCCCTCTTTCAAACTCACTGATTTGACGGTACGGTTCGCGCGTATGTCTGAGAGGCATCCTGCACATCTACTTAAAACACTCTGTTGACCTTGTACCCACGGTCCGACAAGGTTCAAATGCTCATAATTTCTGCAAAACATACTAATGCACGTGTCCTGTAAATATGAATGTCATATCTCTAGTCGTTCAATGACTGTACGTAACTTTTGTGTGTAAAACTTCTGTCATTGCGTAATATATAGCACTGTAATCGACAATTGACACAGTTATTTCCAAAATGGTATTATCTAGAGAAAAATTAACAAAAACGTAAACACAGGCGTCTGTGGCAAAAAGACTCAGTTTTCGCAGTTTTCTCTGTATCGCTGTTTTGGAACATTCATTGATTGATTGTTTGATTTGATATCATTATGTGCACGTCGTTCCTCATTTCTTAAATAAATTCATTAATAACCTGAGAGCATTATTAGCTAGAGTGCGGGCTACTACGATAGAAGAGAAAACTGAAAAGGTTTACATTTATGGAGAAAGTGGCATTAATGTCGATAATGTTGTAACCCTTTGTGCTCGTCACTTTCCAAACAGGGTGCCATCACGTACTTCTTTTTGTCGGGTTATTCGACAGTTCTCCACCGAGGGAAATGTTCAGCCATGGAAAAGGAACCGTCGGAGAACAGTTTCTCGAGAAAATAACGAAATTTCGATGTTAGCTGCAGTGACCCATAATTAAGACTCGGCAATTATGTCGCGAATCGGAAATTAGTCAGACTACTGTTTGCTGAATTTTGAACCGTAGAAATATCCGTTTCTTACTTCTCTCCATAAAGAAGTTTATGACAATGATTTCCAGAACTGGGTCACATTTTGCCTTTGATCAGTTCAGCAAATATAGAGAGAGCCCAATTTCTTTGCTCGAGTATTGTTCTCCGACAAATCGACCTTCACAAACCATAGTACGATTATTCGATACAACATACATTAATAGAATGTGGAAAACCTACATTGAACATCAGGGTCCGTGGAATGTGAATGACTGGTGAGGAATAATTTGTGACAGACTCATTGGACCATTCGTTATCGATGCACCTTAGTTGTCGATAAATGTCGAACATTCTTGGAGGACAATCTTCGAGTATACCTGCAGACCTTACCTAGGACTTACGACAGACAAACTGATTTCAACATGATGGCTGTCCAACGCAATATTCTGTAGCGGCTCGGGATGTATTAGATCGTGTGTGCGATGGTTGGTGGATCAGAAGAGACTATCCAGTGTTTTGACAGCAAGATCGCCAATCTTACTTCGCCTTACTTTTGTTTGTGGGGTTACCTGAAGAGTGAAATCATGACATGCCAACAATGCGTGAAAACGTCATTCAATGCGTGTTAGAAGATTACATTGGAAATGCTTCTCAGCTGTATCAAATCATTCCATGTGCGGATAAATGAGTGCATAAAAGTGGGCAGTGATATTTTTAAGCCACTTGCTGTGAAATAATTGTTGCAAATAAGCACCTCGTTGGTGAAAGGTGAGAGGACAAACTTCAGGCAACTTTCTTCTCGCAATTAACTGAACAATTCTGGATTTCTTTTTTTATCTAATGCATTTTTTTTCAGTTGCAGCACTAGCTACCGCACACCGAAAACAGTGTTACATACAAAAGGTGAACCGTTCAAGACGTTTATGGAAGGGAGAGAGTCCTCCCTCTCTCCCATCGCGACTGAATTTTTCCACCTAATAAATTCAGTATCAGTGAATGCAACATCTGAACTGTTAAGTTTCATCTAGTGTAAAAACGTGCTACGTCTCTTCGACAAGGCAACAACTGGATTGTGAAGTCTCTCTGACATTGAAAATGTGTGGATTACTAAGGCAACCTCTCTGACAGCTGAACTGTTTTGTCTCACCGGATATATGTTTGCTGGAGTAAAACATGTTAATACTTATAAAATATGTGATTTATTATTTTAAATATTTTGATAAAAGTTGTATACATTGTTAATATAGTTTTTTGTATTTTGAGAACTGTGGAAAATAAACAACTTTTGTTAAAATTTTGTCAGTCTCTTTTTACTACATCAGCCCTATCCATGACTCGGCAATATTTTCCATATAACTATTCTTATACGCTTTGAATTCAACTTGCGTTGCACGCAGACCAACTGGAGCCCTAACAGATTCAGGTATGCCATGTGTAAACTCAGCTGTTATGGCATTTCTGTTTGCTGACATACTTGGCAACATCATCGTATAGAGGCTTAACGTACACTATGTGATCAAAAATATCCGGACACCCCCAAAAACATATGTTTTTCATATTATGGCATTGTGCTGTCACTTGCTGCCAGGTAATCCATGTCAGCGACCTCAGTAGTCATTAAATATAGTGAGAGAGCAGAATGAGGCGCTCCGCGGAACTTACGGACTTCGAACGTGGTCAGGTAATTGGGTGTAACTTGTGCCATACGTCTGTACGCGAGATTTCCACACTCCTACACGTCCCTAGGACCACTGTTTCCGATGTGATAGTGGAGTGGAAAACGTAAAGGGACACGTACAGCAGCCGGCCGCTGTGGCCGTGCGGTTCTAGGGTCTCCAGTCCGGAACCGAGCTGCTGCTACGGTCGCAGGTTCGAATCCTGCTTCAGGCATGTATGTGTGTGATGTCCTTAGGTTGGTTACGTTTAAGTTGTTCTAAGCCTGAGGGACTGATGACCACAGACGTCAAGTCTCATAGTGCTTAGAGCCATTTGAACACGTACAGAACAAAAGTCTACAGGCCGACCTCGTCTGTTGACTGACAGAGACCTCCGATAGTTGAAGAGGGTGTAAGTAGGCTATTTAGGTTTTCTTATTGGTAACGTTACGTAGCGCCCTGTATGAAAATCACTGGCTGTGCTGTGTGCAGTCTGTGGCTGGTTTGCATTGTCGTCTGCCATTGTAGTGTTGGGCAGCGGCAGCTGGATGTAACAGCGCGTAGCGTTGCGCAGTTGGAGGTGAGCCGCCAGCAGTAGTGGATGTGGGGAGAGAGATGGCGGAGTTTTGAAATTTGTAAGACTGGATGTCATGAACTGCTATATATATTATGACTATTAAGGTAAATACATTGTTTGTTCTCTATTAAAATCTTTCATTTGTTAACTATGCCTATCTGTAGTTAGTGCCTTCCGTAGTTTGAATCTTTTATTTAGCTGGCAGTAGTGGCGCTCGCTGTATTGCAGTAGTTCGAATAACGAAGATTTTTGTGAGGTAAGTGTTTTGTGAAAGGTATAGGTTAATGTTAGTCAGGGCCATTCTTTAGTAGGGATTTTTTGAAAGTCAGATTGCGTTGCGCTAAAAAATATTGTGTGTCAGTTTAAGCACAGTCATGTATAATTTTTCAAACGGGACGTTTCAAGGGTCGTAATGTGTAATAGGCTGACATCGATACAGACCATCACACAGGAATTCCAGACTGCATCAGGATCCACTGCAAGTACTATGACAGTTAGGCGGGAGGTGAGAAAATTTCATGATCGAGCGGCTGCTCATAAGCCACACATCACGCAAAACGACGCCTCGCTTGGTGTAAGGAGCGTAAACATTAGGCGATTGAACAGTGGAATAACGTTGTGTGGAGTGACGAATCACGGTACACAATGTGGCGATCCGATGGCAGGGTGTGGGTAAGGCGAATGCCCGGCGAACTCCATCTGCCAGCGCGTGTAGTGCAAACAGTAAAATTCGGAGATGGTGGTATTATGGTGTGGTCGCGTTTTCAATGGAGGGGGCTTGCACCCCTCGTTGTTTTGCGTGGGACTATCACAGCACAGGCCTACACTGATGTTTTAAGCACCTTCTTGCTTCCCACTCTTGAAGAGCAATTCGGGGATGATGATTGCATCTTTCAACACCATCGAGCACCTGTTCATAATGCACGGGATGTGGCGTAGTGGTTACACGACATCTCTGTAATGGACTGGGCTGCACAGATTCCTGACCTGAATCCTACAGAACACCTTTGGGATGTTTCGGAACGCCCACTTCGTGCCAGGCCTCACCGACTGACATCGATACCTCTCCTCAGTGCAGCACTCCATGAAGAATGGGCTGCCATTCCCCAAGAAACCTCCCAGCACCTGATTGAACGTATGCCTTTGAGAGTGGAAGCTGTCATCAAGGCTAATGGCCGGCAGATACCATATTGAATTTCAGCATTACCGACGAAGAGCGCCACGAACTTATAAGTCATTTTCAGCCAGGTGTTCGGATACTTTTGATCACATAGTGTACGTTCGCCATAGACTTAGTCTCTGTATAGCCATCCATACTGCAGCATACAAGCCACGCATCTGCGTGACACTTGGATGCTTTAAGGGGAGTTAGAGCGAAAATTTTTTTTCACAAAAAAATGGTTCTAATGGCTCTGAGCACTATGGGACTTAACATCTGAGGTCATCAGTCCCCTAGAACTTAGAACTACTTAAACCTAACTAACCTAAGGACATCACACACATCCATGGCCGAGGCAGGATTCGAACCTGAGGCCGTAGCGGTCGCGCAGTTCCAGACTGTAGCGCCTAGAACCGCTCGGCCACCCCGGCCGGCCTTTTTTTTCACATTTTCGTATTTTTATCTCATTATAAAATTTGCAATTTTCCGGTTAAAATTATATATATATATATATATATATATATATATATATATATATATATTACCTGTTTATATTGGTAACACTGTCAAAAACATTATCGTGTCGTTTCATAGGATAAACACGATTTGTATATCGAAGTGCTAACGTTTCTCCGAGGAAAAGTGACGAATAGATTGGTAAATCTCTCAAAATTATGACGCCAAAACGAAATGTTTTTAAAAAACGTGGGTTTCATGATAGTAGATATTTGAATAAAGCGAAACTTTGTGTTCAACATGTGGCGTGTGAAGTTACAGACAATGAAATACAGGCAAACTCGTCAGTATCTAGAGAAACACTCATTAGTGCTTCGAAGATAAAAATAAAACGTGGTGATAAACAGTTTCCTCAAAACGAAAGTGATGTAAATGGCAGGTTATATTATATTCTGATAGACATACACATCCTCACAAGGTTGTTAGGTAAATCATGTGTGTTGTAAAGTATTTGGTGGGCCAGTTAGTTTACATGAAAACAGTGAAGTATCAAATGGACTAGCCAGAAAACTTATCATTAATTGTGCCAGTTGTAAATATACTCAATCATTTTGGAATTCTGATAATTGTAAGGATAATTATTTTGAAGTAAATATTAGGTGGTTTTATGGATGGAGAGCTATTGGCAAACGACACACTGCTGCAGAAACAATGTGAGCCTTGATGAATATGCCACACCCTCCTTGTAAAATCAACAAGTATGCAGGATTTATGGGAGCTGCTGTGGAAACTGTTGCATGTGAGTCAATGACTTGTGCTGCAAACGAAGCAGTTGAAATAAATAATAGTATGACTGACATACCAGTAGCTTTCGATGGCACTTGGCAGAAGCGCAGCTACAGTTCTAAGAATTCTGTTGCAACAAGGACCAGTGTGGATACTGAAAAGGTAACAGATTTCCAGATTTTATCCAAACATTGATAAGTGTAAATCAGGAAATGAAGATGGGCATATCTGTGATAGAAATTATGAAGGAACAAGTGGTCGTATGGAGGCCTCTGCAGCTATTGAAATTTTTAGTCGATCTGTGAACGAAAAGGGAATGTGTTACACTAAGTTCTTAGGCGATGGAGACTCAAAAGCACGTAAGCCTAGTAGCCGCTCAACCTTATCTACATATACATACATACTCCGCTAGCCACCTAGCAGTGTGTGGCGGAGGACACTATTAGCACGGAAGTCATAATTCTCCCCTCCCCCTCTCCCCTCTCTGTTCCGCTAATGGACAGCGCGAGGGAAAAACGCCTCAGTGCAAGCTCTAATTTCCCTTATCTTTGAATGATGATCATTGCGCGATCTGAAAGTTGGTGGTAATAATATATGCTCTACATCCTCGGCGAAGATAGGATTTTGGAATTTAGTGAGCAGCCCCTTCGGTTTGGCGCGCCGTCTATCTGTAAGTGCGTCCCACTTCAAACTTTCTATGACCTTCTTTGGACCTTCTCAATCTCTTGAATGAGACCCAACTGGTAAGGGTCCCATAGAGACGAACAATGCTCTAAGACTGGACGAAATAAAATATTGTAAGCAATTTCCTGTGTTGAAGGACTGCATCGATCGCGATTCTACCAATAAACCGCAATCTAGAGTTCGCCTTACCCGTTACTTGCGTAATCTGATAGTTCTATATGAGATCAATTCGAATAGTCATACCCAGGTACTTGACGGATGTTACCGCTTCCAAAGACTGGGCATTTATATTGTACTCGTACATTAATGGGGGTTTTCGCCTTGTTATACGCAGTACGTTACACTTACTAATATTGAGAGATAACTTCCAGTCATTACACCACGCATTTATTTTCTGCAAATCCTAATTCATTTCTTCACAACTTTTCTGTGATACTAATTTCCTGCACACTACAGCATCATCGGCGAACAGTCTAATGCCGTTGTCAATACCATCAACTAGATCCTTTATGTAAATCGTAAAAATCAGCAGACCTATTACGCTGCCCTGGGGCACACCTGATGTTACGCTTGTTTCTGTTGAAGTCTCCCCATTCAGGACGACATACTGCTGTCTGTTAGAAAACTTTGTATCCAACCACATATGTCATCGGACAGACCGTAAGCGCGCATTTTTAGGAGCAAGCGTCAGTGCGGAACTGAGTCGAACGCCTTTCGAAAGTCCAGGAATATGGCATCAACCTGGGAGCCGGCATCTAGAGCCCGTTTTAGATCATGCACAAAGATGGCCAGCTGTGTCTCCCATACCGCTGTTTCCTAAAACCGTGGTGGTTTCTGCAGATGCCCTCCTCAGACTCTAGAAAGGTCATTATGCCTGAACACAGAATGTGTTCCATGACTCTACAACAAATCGATGCCAATGAAATTGGCCAGTAATTATGTGCATCCGATTTTCTACCCTTTTTATAGATTGCTATGACCTGGGCCTTCTTTCAACCCCGTGGAACTTTCCGCTGTTCTAATGGTCTCTGATAAATGCTGGATAAGAATGGTGCTACATTTGTAGCCTAGTCAACATAAAATCTTATGGAGATACCGTCTGGGCAACATGCCTTCCTGGCGTCTCTTAACTGTTTTACAATCCTAGATACACTAAACACTGTGTCAGCCATCCTTGCGTTTGTTCGATAGTTGAAAGGGGGAATGGTGCTGCAGTCCTCTACCATAAACGAGTTTTTGAAAGCTAGGTTTAGAATTTCGGCCTTCTGTTTATCATCATAGGTTACATTATCCGTACTGTCAGCAAGAGAAGGTATTGAATTATTTGTAGCGTTCATAGATTTTACTTACGAGCAAAATTTTTAGGGTTATTTTCAGAATCTGCAGATAAAATACTGCTTTCAAATTTGTTAAAAGAATCTCTCATTGACCTTTTGACAGCTGCTTTCATTCTGCATAATTTCTGTTTGTCAGCGGGCAGTGGCTACCTTTAAAACGACTGTGCAAAATTCTCTGCTTTCTCAGTAACTTCCTAATATGTTTGTTGAACCAAGTTGGATTCTTTCCCTCCCCTATATTTTTGCTAGGCACATATTTCTCTAGCACGTGGTGGACAATACCTTTAAATTCCGACCAAAGATGCTCAATATCTTTGTGTCCCGCGGTGAATGCCTGGAGCTGACTATGAAGATATTCATTAATGACACTTTTATTTGCTTTCCCAAACAAGAAAACTCTACGCTGTTTCTTTGGCTTTTTTGCAACTTCCACTGACATAGAAGCCACAACAACATTATGGTCGCTAATACCTTCTTCTAGATTAACGTCCTCGAAAAGATCAGGTCTGTCTGACGCCAAGATATCTATTATGTTCCCATCTCGAGTTGGTTTTATAACCAATTGCTCAATGTTGTATGTTGAGAGAACTCCTAGAATAATTTCACGGGAGTCTTTGCTTCTGCCCCCTGTATAAACGTGTAATTTTCCCA
Organism: Schistocerca serialis cubense; assembly: GCF_023864345.2. NCBI lineage: Eukaryota > Metazoa > Arthropoda > Insecta > Orthoptera > Acrididae > Schistocerca > Schistocerca serialis. The sequence goes on from NC_064644.1 coordinate 212,705,118, forward strand.
GTCAATGGACGCCAGATTAAAGTCTTCACCTATAACTAATGGATAATTTGGATACTTATTTCCTATGTGCTCAAGACTTTCCCTGAAACGTTCTACGACGTTTGTTGCTGATCTGGTGGCTATAAAAAATAGTATTACAATCGTCACTCCTTATCTGATTTACAGCTTTATCCAGACTATTTCACAGTCCGACCCAGTATCGATCTCAGCTGCGTGAAAGCAGCTTTTAACTGCAATGAACACACCACCTCCCATAGCATCAGTCCTATCCTTCCTAAACATTGGCCAATCCGAGTTCAAAATTTCACTGCTGTTTATGTCTGGTTTCAACCAGTTTTCGGTACCTAATACAATATTGGGATTACTACTGTTTATTTCGGAGAGTAACTCGGGGATCTTACTACAGACACTTCGACAGTTTACTAACATGAGATTTAGCATATTTTAATCCTTTGGAATGACCTGGTGGGAAGATTATCACAAAACTGGAATGTGTTGGTCATGTCCAGAAGAGAGTGGGCACCAGGTTGAGGAAGTTGAAACAAAAGTTTGAGAGACAAGACGCTTTCTGATGGTAAAACAATAAGAGGCAGGCTGACAGACAAAATGATTGATGAACTACAGCAGTATTATGGCATGCTCATTAGAAATAATACTGAGGATTTGTTGAAAATGACGTAGGCAGTATGGGCTACCTTCTTCCACAGACCGTCAGCTGATGAAAAACCAGCACACCGCCTTTGGCCTCATGGACCTGATTCATGGTGCAATTACCGCAACGCCCAGTACTCAAACAGTTCATACAGCCAGCAGCAGCCATGAATATCATAAAACCCATTTACAGAGACCTGGCAAATCCTGAATTACTGAAGAAGTTTCTGCATTGTCAGACTCAAAATCCCAATGAGTCGTTCAATAATGTTACATCGACTCGCTTACCAAAAAATGTTTCTGTCGGAATGAAGACACTAAAGTGAGGGGGGGAGAGTGTCAGTGATGCTGTTATTGCTTTTAATGATGACAACATTGGTAGGGTGAAAGTGCTACAGCATATGGGAATTATCCTGGAGCAAACTGCAACAGAGAACTTGATCGGATGGACAAGGTTCGCATTGTTGAAGCAGAGTATCAAGAGGATGATATACAGTATGGTGCAGGGTGCTTCTGAGTGACTAAAAATAAAAAATTAAGTATATATTAAGTGAGTTACGGTCTTTAATGTGGTGTCACCGCCAGACACCACACTTGCTAGGTGGTAGCTTAAATCGGCCGCGGTCCATTTAGTACATGTCGGACCCGCGTGTCGCCACTGTGTGATCGCAGACCGAGCGCCACCACAAGGCAGGTCTCGAGTTACGGAATAGCACTCGCCCCAGTTGTACAAATGACTTTGCTAGCGACTACACTGACGAAGCCTTTCTCTCATTTGCTGAGAGACAGTTAGAATAGCCTTCAGCTAAGTCCATGGCTACGACCTAGCAAGGTGCCATTAGCCTTACATAGTTTGATAGTTGTCGTATGAAATGTCTCATCAAGAACATCGTAAACCAATGACGATTAAAAGTTAAGTATTAAAACAGCTACGTACTTTTCTTGTTACCACTTATTACGTATCCTGTTTCAGACCTCTATCTAGCCTAAGTGAGATTACGCGTGCCTTTCGGCTACTTCAGTGTGGCGTAGCTGTCTTGTTACGCTACAACAGTTGGCGACGAGACAACAAAAAGGGTCTTGTTCTTTCTAATTGCTTACATTTACTTGTGTCATGGCTTCACCACATTCTCCAGATGTACTGTCCGAATATTATCGCTTGCAGAATCAGCAGACGCAGGCGTTATTGGACGCCCTTGGACAGCTCGTCCAGGGTCAACGTGCCATTCAAACCGATGCGGCCGCCGTCGCTTCATCGCTGCCGCCGCCACAACATGCAGTTGCACCGTCGTTTCGCAATTTTGACGCGGCGCAGGAGTCCTGGACGGAATGGTCACGCCAGTTTGGATTTCATCTCGCCGCCTACAGAATTCAAGGTAACGAGCGGCAGCCTCATTTATTGGCGTGTGTAGGGGTGCAAACATACCGTGTGATAGTGAAATTATTTCCCCGCCGCGACATAGCAACTCTGTCCTATGAGGAAATTTTGTCGGCATTGGACGCCTATTTCAAAGAAACAGTTAATATAGTTGCAAAAAGGTATACTTTCTTTCGTACAAAACGTATGGCCAGTCAAACTAATAGGGAGTGGGTAGCAACATTGCAAGGCCTTACAAGGGATTGTGCTTTTAAGTGTGAATGTGGACTCCCTTATTCAGATACAATGGTACGTGATGCAATTGCACAGAACGTTTCTGATGTTCGTATACGGGAGCAAATTTTGAAACTAGTCAATCCCTCCCTTCAACAAGTGATAGACATATTGGATAGACAGGACACGCTTGACTTTGCTCAGGACTCATTTGCATCTTCGCCAGCCGTGTGTAACATTAACCGGCCCGCCGGGCGCTCTGCGCGGCCCGGTAAACTGCCCTCGCGCACGTCCACGCAGCTGCCGCCACGCTCTAAACCAGGTGTGCCGCGCCAGCATACAAATGCAGTGAAATCATGCCCGCGGTGTGCTACTAGACATTCGCGTGAACATTGCCCGTCACGCCAAGCTATTTGTTTTTACTGTAATAAAAAAGGACATGTTCAAAGTGTTTGCCAGAAAAAGCTCAGATCAGACACTCTTAATCATTCCAGGCCCTTTGCTTCGCGCCGGAATCGAACCAAGAATACTCAGGCTCGTGAACCTTCGCCCATGGACATTCATGTAGTTAATTCCACTTCGTCCAGTGCCACTGTCTCTAACAGTGACTGTGTTCGTCCCACAAAAAGTGTGCGTCGACGTCGCCAGAAATCACGTCAATTAGCAAGTGATTCTGTACCTGTATCAGTTCAAATTGCACGAGACAGTCGCTCTTGTCGTCAGCAGGACAATAAACTTTTTGTAGATTTGGACTTTAATGGCAAAGTGATCCCATTCCAGCTCGATACCAGAGCTGCAGTTTCATTGCTCACTCACGACACGTACAAACAACTGGGCAAACCTCCGTTGCGTTCCGCAAAGGTTAAGCTCACTACATATTCAGGACAGCAGATCCCTGTGTTAGGACAGTGCACTCTTCTTGCAACATACAAGGGACAAACAAAACTTGTGTCATTTTACGTTCTTCGTTCTTCTTCTACAGTGAACTTGTTTGGTTTAGATTTATTTCAGTTGTTTAACATGTCTATAGTAAATCAGGTCCTATCAGTGAATCAGACTGTGCCTTCAGACGGTGTTTCTAGTCTCTGTGAAGAATTTGCAGACATTTTTGCACCGGGCCTTGGTTGCGCTAAGAATTATGAAGCACATTTGGAACTGAAAGTAAACGCGCAACCAAAATTTTTCCGAGCGCGCAATGTTCCCCACGCATTGCGTGATGACGTCGCAAGAACATTAAACGATTTAGAATCACAGGGTGTAATTGAACGTGTGCAAGCTTCTCTCTGGGCCTCACCCTTAGTAATTTTGCCAAAACCTTCCGGAAAACTGAGGCTTTGTGTGGACTTCAAGGCAACAGTGAATCCACAACTCGTGATTGCAACTTTTCCCTTACCCCGCCCAGAAGATCTTTTTGATAAATTGTGCCCGGGTAAATACTTTTCGAAGTTGGACCTAGCAGATGCGTACTTGCAAATCCCGGTGGACGCCGAATCCCAGCGCGTCTTGGTGGTTAACACGCATCTTGGTTTGTACTGCTTCAAAAGACTGCCATTCGGGTGTGCATCCACCCTTGCATTGTTTCAGCAATATTTACAAACTGTTTGTGCGTCGGTCCCTACTGCTGCGAACTATCTGGACGATATTGTGATCTCCGGAAAGACAGCCGACGAGCATTTAGCACACCTACGAACATTATTTCAGGTGTTGCGACAAAATGGTCTTCACTTGCGGAAGGACAAATATGTGTTTTTTGCTCGTGACTTACCATATCTGGGACATGTCATAAATGCACAAGGCATACATCCCAGTCCAGAGCACCTCCGTGCCATACAGGATTTGCCTTCCCCACAGACTGTGAAGCAGAGACTGTGAAGCAGCTACAGAGTGTGTTGGGTAAAATTAACTATTATCATCGCTTTCTGCGCAATGCCTCTTCCATTTCAGCTCCGCTTCATAGCTTACGCCGTCAGGGTGTTCCGTTCGTCTGGACGACGGAATGCGAACGCGCCTTTCGCCAGTTGAAATCGACGTTGCTTTCAAATACTTGCCTTACGCCATTCGATCCCCAGAAACCCCTTTTGTTGATGGTAGATGCATCGGATTTCGGGATCGGGGCTGTGCTTGCGCACAAAGATGGGTCGCATGATCGCCCTATTGCCTTTGCGTCCAAATTGCTCTCGTCTGCGCAAAGAAATTATTCACAGATAGAGAAAGAAGCTTTGGCTCTCGTGTTTGGTGTTACTAAGTTCCATGATTTCTTGTATGGTCGTCACTTTACCATCATCACAGACCACAAACCTTTGACATCGCTTTTTCATCCGAACAAGCCTGTAACTCCGCGTACAGCGCAGAAATTCATTCGCTGGTCTATTTTCCTCTCGCAGTACCGCTACGATATCTTGTATCGGTCCACTGCTAAGCACGGCAACGCCGATGCGTTGTCCCGTTTGCCTGTTGCTGAGGATACAGCATTTGATTCTTCCGAACTTGCTTGCATGTTCATTGATGCGGAAACCGATGAAGTGGTCGAATCGTTTCCGATTGATTTTCGTCGAGTAGCTACAGCCACAGCTGCTGACCCTGTCCTTGCTACCGTTTTGCGTTTTGTTGCTACGCAATGGCCTTTGTCAAAGTCTCGGATCGAGGATCCGTTGGTTCGCCGATTTTTTGCTCATAAGGAGAGACTTTTTGTACAACGTGGTGTTTTGTTGTTGCGTTCTGATAATGATCAGTCCAGAGTCGTGGTCCCACGTTCGTTACAGTCCTCTGTTTTACGGCTTCTTCACCAAGGACATTGGGGTATAGTGCGAACGAAACAACTTGCTCGTCAGCACTGTACTTGGTTCGGCATCGATGCTGCGATTACGAATATGTGTTCTTCTTGCATGGCGTGTGCCGAACAACAATCAGCACTGCCGCGGAAAGTCTTTGCATGGCCAAAAGCCACTTCCCCTTGGCAACGCTTGCACATCGATTTTGCTGGTCCATTCTGGAATGCTCGGTGGTTGGTTCTGGTAGATGCCTTCAGTAATTTTCCTTTTGTTGTCCAGATGTCTTCCACGATGTCATCTGCCACCATCCAAGCCTTGTCTGCTATCTTTTGCATTGAAGGTCTTCCGCAGACTATTGTTTCCGACAATGGCCCACAATTCATGTCCGCAGAATTTCAGTCATTCTGCAAGGCCAATGCTATTCAACATCTGACATCCGCGCCGTTTTCGCCTCAGTCAAACGGTGCCGCTGAACGATTGGTCCGGACTTTCAAGTCACAGATGTTGAAGTTGAAAGAGTCGCATTCTCGGGAGGACGCGTTGTTGCTCTTTTTGTCGTCGTATCGCTCTCAGCCCCGAGATGGTCGCTCGCCGGCTGAGTTGCTCCACGGTCGTCCTCATCGAACCTTGATGTCTTTGCTGCATCCGCCGCGTCAGGTTCCTGTGCAGTGGCAGACTCCTGCTTTTGCTCCAGGCGACGTTGTATTTTATCGCAACTATCGAGGTTCACGGCGTTGGCTCGCAGGGCGCATTCTTCGCTGCCTCGGCCGCGCGATGTATTTGGTTTTGGGGGCCTCTGGTGAGGTGCGTCGGCATCTCAATCAGCTGCGCCTCTGTCGTCGCACGGGTTCTGCCGCTCTCCGTCTGCTTTCAGCGACGGTGCCGTCCGGTCAGCGCCCTGGGGACCCATCTACTGGCTCGCCTCATCCCCAGGTGTTACCGACGATGCCTTCCATTTTGCCCCATGGCGACGCGCCCCCGCAGCCGCCGCCGCCGCCGGCTGTTCTCCCGCCGGCGCCGCCCGCATTCGGCGCTTCGCTGCAGCCGCCAAGCGCCTCCCTGGGTCACGCGCCGCCGATCGCTTCCCGTGACCAGCTGTCCTCCGCCATGGCACTCTTGCCCGCTCTGGACCACACGGCGTCTTCGCGCGTCGGGTACCCCGACGCAATGGAGGTCGACCCTTCGGCCCCTCCTGTCTCTTTACGGGCGCATACACCGCATGTTGACGTGCACCCTGGAGTAGGTTTTCAGACGTTTCCTAGCTCCCCTCAGACCGAATGGCCGGGTGCGGGTGGCACAGCCTCGCCTGTTGTTAGGCTCCCCACCTCATCGCATACGTCAACATGGGGTCCTCCCCACGGCGGGCGGAAGCCTTATCCCACGACCGTTCGCCGATTTGCGGGGGAGGAATGTGGTGTCACTGCCAGACACCACACTTGCTAGGTGGTAGCTTAAATCGGCCGCGGTCCATTTAGTACATGTCGGACCCGCGTGTCGCCACTGTGTGATCGCAGGCCGAGCGCCACCACAAGGCAGGTCTCGAGTTACGGAATAGCACTCGCCCCAGTTGTACGGACGACTTTGCTAGCGACTACACTGACGAAGCCCTTCTCTCATTTGCCGAGAGACAGTTAGAATAGCCTTCAGCTAAGTCCATGGCTACGACCTAGCAAGGCGCCATTAGCCTTACATAGTTTGATAGTTATCGTATGAAATGTCTCATCAAGAACGTTGTAAACCAATGACGATTAAAAGTTAAGTATTAAAACAGCTACGTACTTTTCTTGTTACCACTTATTACGTATCCTGTTTCAGACCTCTATCTAGCCTAAGTGAGATTACGCGTGCCTTTCGGCTACTTCAGTGTGGCGTAGCTGTCTTGTTACGCTACAACATTTAAAACCTTAGAAGCCGTTCCTGAAAATTTACATTTTCTATTGCATTTTTTCCTAAATATCAGAAACCACTTCGAGTAGAGGTTTTAAATTTTCAGGGAGTAATAACATACATATCCTGAGTCTACTGAGCTCAGAGCTTCTGACGTAGTGTCAGAGAGAGACAGAAACTATGGCAGAGATAAATTCCGAAACGTCAGCCATCTACAACCCTTCACTTGGCTTTGGCCTAGTTCCTCGCCTCATATCGCAATAATTTCAAACAACGCTTTTGTGACGGCTCCCAAACCCAAGGCCCTCGGCGGTACTTTTGGGGCAGCCACCACAAATTGTATTTCTGTTGGCCGAAAAATAATTAATGACAAGAATTGCGCCAGGTGGAATGAACAGAAAACTTATCTTTATTTCTGACGAAACGTGCACCAGCAATACAAGTCCAAGTAATATCCAAGAATAATCCGTGTACTGAGCCTAGTCGAATACAACAGCAAATATCACACTGCAATGGCTCCGTCCGCCCCTGGTAGCTGAGTGGTCAGCGCGACAGAATGTCAATCCTAAGGGCCCGGGTTCGATTCCCGGCTGGGTCGGAGATTCTCTCTGCTCAGGGACTGGGTGTTGTGTTGTCCTAATCATCATCATTTCATCCCCGTCGACGCGCAAGTCGCCGAAGTGGCGTCAAATCGAAAGACTTGCACCCGGCGAACGGTCTACCCGACGGGAGGCCCTAGTCACACGACATTATTATTATATGCAATGGCTCAGCTATAAACTCCACGAAAGGCTAGCAATAGACAATCGACAATAGACTGTCCGTCTTGGGGGCCAGCGCTCCTCCTTATATGCGAAAGGTAGAGGGCGCTGCGGACCCGAGCTTAGCCATGACGCGACCTCTTCCGTCGGCGGTAACGCCCTGAGACGCCGACGGCCGCGACAGGAACTGTGGCCAGCGATGTCACGGTCAGGGCGCGCGTGCGCGAGTTGGTTGGTTGGTTGGGTCTGTGGGTAAAACAAACACTGCGGTTTGCTGCCTCGTTGTTGCTTCACACAAAGCAATTCGTGCGCGCAATAGCGCCGTCGCAGCACTGCATTCGCGAGTGCCATGTTTGCATTTCCTGGCCTACTAGCTGTCGACTGTTTCAGCACTCTGCCGGCGGCCCCAGATTCCATCGTCCAGCCGCGCGTTCATTGACTTTTGATAAAATTTCCTCTTTTCTACGACTAAGACTAATACTAGTGCAGCACACCTCCCTCCTTTCAACAAGATTCGTGCCGAATCGAAATATAACAACGTGGCCTGTGGCTGCGTAACATACCTTGTTGACAAAACTTATATTCTACAGACTAAAACTAACGAGAACTACATAACATTGATTGCACACTTATACACTGTTTACACTGGTTAACCATGCTGTAGGCAACTGATGTGTTGGCACCTCCTCTACTGGTGCACGTTTCCACATTCTCCACAAAGCTATACTCAAGAAAATTCAAATGGTTCAAATGGCTCTGAGCACTATGGGACTCAACATCTGTGGTCATTAGTCCCCTAGAACTTAGAACTACTTAAACCTAACTAACCTAAGGACATCACACACATCCATGCCCGAGGCAGGATTCGAACCTGCGACCGTAGCGGTAGCGCGGCTCCGGACTGAGCGCCTAGAACCGCTAGACCACCGCGGCCGGCTACTCAAGAAAAACGGATAAAACGGCACACCCTGTGGCTAGAATGATCACTGTCATTATCCTGTTGCTTCGATGCTGTTGTAGCGTTCGAAAGTGCTCTAATACTTTATTAACGTGATAGATCCTTCCTGTGCATTAAAAAAGGAATGCAAGGTTTCCAAAAACTCTGGATTTAACGTGGAGTTTAAATATGACCGATTCTGCATTGGTAATATCTCCTGAACCGCTTCTGGATAAAACAACGTTCCCTGTGACAAAGTTAAAGCTGTTTCACCCTTACGTGATGCTGGAAGGCGGAAATGCTTCCCCACAGTTTCACAAACCGTACCATTTATAATTATTCCACTCTCCCACAGTTGCAATCTCGTTGTTTTATCCGCTCTCTGATTGGTATAGCAAGTGACCAACACCCATATCGGCGTAAATACCGAATATAACGAATGCCTCTCTACCTTCTGGAAGTAGGAATGTGTCGTTAACACCTCTTTCTCACAATCTGAGCCATCAGCCGTCGTTGCATACAATGCTCCAACTCCGCCAACGGTAGTACTCCGTGAGCTTCTCTGTTCGCCGAAATAAAAAGTGCTGTCTTGCGTCCTAATCTGCACCCATTTCTCGATCTCCTTCCATTTCACTGGGTATGGATGAACAGTGTAACACTCATAACGTGAATCAACTCCGACTACTGGAAAATTGACATCACCTGTACGAATGACACATGAAAGAATATTGGTATAGTGGCCCGTGTTACTTCCACTACATGTTCCATATGTGGTGAAATTGCCTCTTCCCGAATTGTAATTATCTGAAAAGATCGTCTGGCGAGATTAACACTGGACTAAGCTGCCCGTTTACAGCATGATATGCTGCTTCCTGTAACATCCTGACTTCTGTGCATGCGTCACTTAATCGATCTGCAAATGCCCTGAGCAACCTGGCAACAGCCAACTTACCATCCAATATGTTTAATCGTTTCTGCAGCATCTCTAAATCGCTATCTATAATATCCCACGTCTCTCCCGCGTATCGAGTCAGCTTCTCTGCTAAAGTTTGTATGAGCTTGGTATTATTCAAGACCCTCGTTTCCATGCTTGACAAGCGTGTTGCGTGCCACTCTACGGTTCCTCTAACCTCACTGACTGCTTGCTCCACCTGCATTACTGTTTCATTCAGTGATCAGACATCATCGTCATCCGCTGTCCTGAACACCGTTTTCATTATCTTTCCCCCTGCTTTTATCCATCCCCTCTTGCGCCTAGTTACCGCCTGTGGCACACTCTCCACAAAACGAGACAACTGCTCCCTCAGTTTACCATAAGTCAACTGTAATTCTTGATATCCCCCTTGCACTTCTTTTAATATGTGATTCCTTTCCTCCTCGGTATACAATTCCGAGAATGATTCCAATAATTTCCGTACTCCACTGCTGATCTTCCATACCTCTATTGTTGTTTGCAACGACCGCTTATGACTTGTTACTAATACATCTGGATGCAGTGAATACAGTACTCCCGACTGCAAGGTCTGGATCGTTATCCGTTGATGTCCGGCTCCGCCGCTGTGACCACAGATCAGCATCCCCATGGCTATCATCCAGCACGTCCACATACGTACTAACCCTGTGAAGAAAAGGAACGAACATGCTTGCACCAACTCTTTTCCACTACAAGTTACCACAACATCGTACGACATCCTCAAAAATTCCCGATAGCACACTCCGTCCCAAACGAATTCTCTGAAAATAGTCTCCCGTACAATGACAAAACTAAAACAACAAACAAGAAAAGCACAACTACTATCTGACCCACCAAAACACAAAAAACGCAAACTATCCCTTGACACAAAAACACAAAATATATTCATCATCATCAGTTATCTGCTATATTATCAGGTCCTTTGCCTCTCCATTTTCTGCGATCCATTGCTTCCTTCTTAAGGAAGTTGTACCGTCCATCATGTCATCCAGTATCTGGAATCTCTTCCTTCCTCGCTTCCTTTTCCCTTCTACATAACCTTCTAAAACTGTTTTTATCAGTCCGTCATTCTTTCTTAATATATGCCCAATCCAATTTCTTTTTCTTCTGTTTATTACTTCTAGTAACTGTCTTTTTTTCCCACTCTTCTCAGTACCTCTTAATTTTTTACTCTGTCCATCCAACTTATTCTTTCCATCTTCCGCCATGTCCAGATCTCAAAAGCCTCCAGCCTTTCTCTGTCTTTTTTCCTCATAGTCCATGTTTCGGCGCCATATAGAAGAACACTCCGTACAAGACATTTTATGAGTCTCTTTCTGAGTTCTCTGTCCAGACCGCTGCAGAAGATTCTCCTTTTCTTATAAAACGCCTCTTTTGCCATTGCTATCCTTGTTTTAATTTCTGTGGTGCACTTCCAGTCGGTGTCTATCCTGCTTCCAAGATACTTAAAATTTTGCACCTGTTCTAGTGTTTCTCCATTCAGCACAATTTTTATTTCCTTATTTCCTCCTATTGCCAATACTTTTGTTTTATTTGTGTTAATTTTCATTCCATATTTTTTTCCGTTAGTTGCAATGGTGTCCACCAAATCCTGTAATTCTTTTTCCCCTGTGGCTAGAAGGACCATGTCATCAGCAAGTCTCAAGCACCCTACTCTTCTTCCTCCAATTTCTACTCCTTTGTCATCTAATGAGCATTGGTCAATCATATTTTCCAAGTACAGGTTGAAAAGAGTAGGTGATAAACAGGATCCTTGTCTCACTCCTTTCCCTAGTCTGATCCAGTTTGTACTTTCTCCTCTCACTTTAACTGAAACTTTTTGATTAAGGTATAATGAGTTTATAAGTCTTCTGGTTTTCCAGTCCACTCTCTTTTCCCTCATAATAGTCGCCAGCTTGTCCCAAACCACATTGTCAAATGCCTTTTCTAAATCGATAAAGCCCATATATAGGTCTCTTCCTTTTTCAATAAACCTTTCTCCCAAGATTCGTAGGAGCCCTATTGCATCTCTGGTGCCCGTATTCCGTCTAAAGCCAAAGTACTCCTCGCCAAGATTCTCCTCTATTACTTTTTCAAGTCTTTTATTAATTATTCTTAACATCACTTTGGCGGCATGTGAAATGAGGCTGATTGTCCTGTGCTCGCTGCATTTCTTGGTTCCTTGTGTTTTCGGTAATGGAATCATTACTGTTGTCAAAAAGTCCTCAGGCCATTCACCACTATCACATATTTTATTACATAACCTCAATATTTCTCTTATTCCATTGTGGTTCAAGCATTTTAGTATTTCTCCCGGTATTGTATCTGTACCTACTGCTTTGCCATTTTTCATTGCAGCAATGGCAGACTTTAGTTCTTCCATTATGATGGTCGGTCCTTTCTCTTCATCACTTACACTGTTGTGTGATTCAAGTGCCAGAGTTTCTGGTTTGCTATTTGTGTCATATAGCTCTTTTATATATTCTTTCCATCTCTGGAGGACGTCGTCACGATCTTTGTACACTACCTCTTCGTCTTTACTCAAAATTTCCATAATAGCATTTCCTGCTCTGTTTTGTTCCCATTTCATAGTCTTTACTCTGTTGTATAGTAAGTCGTATCTTCCCTTCCTGTCCAGTTCTTCAATTTCATCACATTCCTCTTTTAGCCATTTTTTCCTAGCCTGCTCTGTTTCTCTTCGCAGTTCGTTATTTAACCTTCTGTATATCTTTCTTGCATCTTCAGTGTTCTTGTTTTTCAATTTTCTTCTCTCCTCCATCTTGGAAATCATTTCTTGTGTGACCCATGGTTTTTTTGACCTTTTGTATTTATCCCCTGGTGATTTCCAAGTGTAGAGCCTCCTCTTATGGTTCTTGAACCATGTGTTTGCCGCTATCAGCTGCCTTTCCCTGCAGAAGTCGATTAACCATTCACCTCTGTCATTTCTCTTTCCAAGACCATGACTACCTACTATGTTTCCCTCTTTCCCTTCTCCCACAATGGCGTTCCAGTCTCCCATTACTATTTTGCAGCATTTTTTATTTTCGTCCATTATTCTCTCTATTACATTGTACGTTTCCTCTACAATTTGGTCATCATGTTCTGAAGTTGGCATATACACCTGGACAATTAGTATATCTTTTTGTGCTCCTTTCAGCCTTACACCAATAACCCGATCATTTGCATAGTCTACATATTCCACACATTTAGCCAATTCCTTTGTCATAATCATTCCTACTCCATTCATTCCTTTTACTTCTCCTCCTGAGTAGTAGAATACATATTCATCTGACTGCAACTCTCCATGTACATTCCATCTTACCTCAGCAACTCCTACGAGGTACATATGATTCTTTTCCATCTCTCTTTTAAGGTTTTCTAGTTTTCCTGCTTATAGCAGAGTTCTGACATTCCAGGTACCAATTCTCGTTTTGATTTTTTGCCTCCTTTCAAGTTGTCCCCCCGGAAATCCGAATGGGGGACTATTTTACCTCCGGACACTGATTTAACATGAGAGGAAGCCATTTTTTGTGCATACAATGGAGACTGCCTTATGCAGGGAAGATAATCTGCGGTGGTGTTCCGTTGCCTTCCGCAGTTCTGGAGGCCGCCCCTAACATGGGATACAGACGCCTTTTGCAGCCGCCCGCTCCAGGTCAGACGCTGCATGAGAAGTATAGGTTGGAAAACGAAAGACCCCTAGCCCTCGAAACCTAATAGCGTCAGGGTCGGAAAAGAACAAGAGCTGGCCGAGGGTGGCCAGATAGGAAAGATAAAAGTGAGGAGCCTGGCATAAGTAAGTGGAAGCAATGCCAGGACTCAGCTCGGGGCCCCGTGGTCGCCAGCCACGTATCACTAGGTGTGACTCCCTGAGGAAACAAAATATATTACACATATAATAATTTACATAATATATTACACATATAATAATTTACTCCCTCCGTGCCCGTAACGCATACGGAACGCTATGCATCCGCTGTTGTCCCTCCGCCACGCCCTTCTTCTTGTGTTTGCTTTGCCTAGCCTCTGCAATTGGGTCACTTCCTTGTAATCGAGGTATTCCTTCCACCATGCCTTTAAAAGGATTTACTCTACTTTCGTGGATAACGGATGTTTTTGTTGGCAGCTACACTTTAACATTTACAGACGAAATCATCTCCACAACTTAGTATGGTCCGTGGTACTTCGTCAAGAATTTTTTCGTCTTTCCCTTAGGTATATATGGATTCGTGGTCAGTACCCATTGACCTACCCTCTACTATGGTAAAGGTCCCAACCGCTTATTCTGTTCTTCCTGCCTTTCCAACACTTTCTTATTGGCCTTCTGTACCCTCTTCCAGACTTCCCGTATTGTCCGTGCAAATTTCCTCACTGCGTACCCTTTAGCTCCCGATTTAGGACATAGAACTTCAAACGGTGATGGCATCTTTCTTCCATAGACCACCTCGAACGGTGATATTCCGCCCCCCGAATGTATTTGGTGCTATAACTCGATACCATGTACGGAAGATAAACGTCTCAGTTTCAATTCACATAATAACTTAGCATTTTCTAAATTGTCTTATGTACTCGCTCCGTTCTCCCATTCGCCTGTGTATGAAATGGACTGGTCCATAATTTTTTAATTCTCAATAACCGACACAACAGTGTCATTAATTCGGACATGAAGTTCGTTCCCTGATCCGTAATTATAGTATCAGGCACCCCAAACTTCAATAACTAGTTACTGACTAAAGCTTGTGCTACCGTACTTGCCTGTTGGTCTGGTATTGCGACCATTGCTAGAAACCGCGAAAAGTGACCAATTATAGTTAAAACGTAACGATTGACTGCCGGTGTTTTGTCGTATGGCCTGCAGATATCTAGCCCGATAAACTCGAAAGGTTTCGAAGCCTCTGGTAACCGTTGCAATGGAATTCTTGCGCGTGTCGCATCTGCTCACTGTGCACACGGTGCACAATTTGCTACAATTGTTCCACATTCCTTCTCCATGTGCGCCACCAAAATCGTTCTGCTACTCGTCTTTCCGTTGCTCGACGACCCCCATGCCCTGAAAGCGCATGATCATGGGCCTGCTTTACGACTTCCTGTCTCAAACTCTTTGGTACCACTAACCGTGGTCCACACCTGGTAACTCTACACAACAAATTTCCCTCCACAATGAAATGTGGTTGAGTTCTAAAACCCTGGCACTCCTCATCCTCTGCTTGTGCCCTTTGCCATTCCTTCTAATACGTCTAACTTGCGACTTAATGCATCTGCATTCCCGTGTTTCTTCCCTGGCTTATGAATTACTTCAAAGTCAAACTCACTTAATTTTAGAGCCCACCGTGTTAACCTATTAGAAGGATCCTTGAGTCGCAGAAGCCATCTGAAACCGCATGATCTGTCACGACCTTAAACTTCCTGCCATAAAGGTAACAACGAAAATACGTTACTCCGTATATTACAGCCAACATCTCCTTTTCCGTTGTGGAATAACTCCGCTCTGCCTATTTAACTGTCTGGAAGCATACGCCACCAGATGCTCCTGTCCCTTTACCATTTGCCCCAGAACACATCCTACTGCGTCATTTGAAGCGTCACATGATAAGATGAAGTCTTCTTCAAAATTCGGAAACACCAACACCGGATCAGAAACTAATCTCATTTTTAATCCTATCAAATGCTTGCTGGCATTCCTGCATCCATTGCAGTTTAACCCCTTTCTTTAAAAGCTTTGTTAACTGCTCGACTATTTTAGAAAAATCTTTTACAAATTTACGATGATATGAACATAACCCAATATACGATTGTAATTTTGAACTGCCTCTGTTAACCGAGGATCGGTTTGAACCCATTTTTCAATGACTGCATGATCTAAATATTTGACCTGCGTCTGCGCAAAGTTACATTTTTCTAATCTTAATGTTAACCGTGCCGACCGCAATCTCCTAAGGACTTCTCTTAAACGCGATACATGTTCTGGTATATCCTTCGAAAATACTATAATGCCATTTAGGTAAACCATACATGTCTTTGGTTTCAATCCCCTTAAAATACCATCTAACAATCGAAAAAAAGTGACCGGTGCATTCTTCAACCCGAACGGCATTCGTATATACTGATAGTGTCCCCCAGGAACAGTAAAAGCTGTCTTTGCCCTATCCTCTGGCGCTACTTCCAACTGGTGGTGTCCACTTCGTAACTTCATCGTCGTAAAATACTTACATTGTCCCAGATTATCCAATGTGTCCGTGATATTCGGAATCGGATATGCGTCCGAAATGGTTTTCGCATTCAGAAACCTATAATCACAACAAAACCTATATTTCCTTGTACCATCCACTGACTTCTTAGGTACGAAAACTACATTGCTTGAATAAGGACTATCGCTATGCTCTATGATTCAATCCCGTAGTTGTTGTTCTATAAACTCCTCTAGCAGCGGTTGCATGTGACGTGCTACCCTATGTGGTTTCATAAACACTAATGTATTATCCTCTGTTGGTATGTGATGCTTCGTAATCGGTGTTGCCAGTAACCTACCCTCCGCTCCGAATAAATCGCTAAATGTCTATAACAATTCCTCCAACGCGACCCTGTCGTCTCCAAGCAAATGCTGTAATTTTTCGCTCATCTGCGCTGCATCGACGTTTTGCTTATGACTCGCCTCTAAATCCTCCTTATCGAGGTCATCTTCATCAAGAAACCCCAATGTCGCCAGTAACAACCCTTTCGACATGCTAAAATCCGCTCTGCCGAAGTTATCTATACTTAACAGAAACCCTATAATCTCCTCCCACATAACTTGTGTGAGCTAAACTCCTCCGCACAAAACAGTGCGAATTATCCAACTTCTCATTACTCGAGAGTGGCTCCACCTTGTACAACGTATCCTTTGGTAAGTCAGTATTTATCGAAACCCAGACTAACTTCCCTGTACCTGTCGGTATGTTATCCTGCCGGTCGACCTATAATGAATCCGTCCGCAGTTCAGCCGGCGTCACCATCGCTTTAAGTGCGCCTTGCGAATCCGTCCATTTGCAATCGTTTCTCCCATGCAAAACATCGTTCCACTGTTTGCTGCCAAAGATATATATTAGCACGGTGTTTGTCATGGAAGTCCAGACCGAGAATCACCGAATACCCCTCACCCACACATGGTAACAACTCTGCCTGCTCACTAAACTTAGTTCCTGCGATCACAAATTGAAGTACCGTCGTACCCAATGACTCCACTTTATTATGCCCCACCCCAAGTAACCTATGACGTGGTGGCTCAAGCCTTCTCCTGCTAACCAGGACTAATAACAGACACGTGTGCCCCCGTGTCAACCAGAAACCTCTGTTCCCTTCCGTTCACCAAGCCTAATAAGCATCATTCCGTCTGTGCACCTACAAGCGCATTACCTAATTTCATTGGGACCGCCCTCCGACGGTTGAAGCAGTCCCATTCTCGTTTAACGGCTGCTGTCGCCGAGGTTGCCTCCTACTTTTACTCCTGCAGTTCACTGCCCAGTGATCAGTTTTCTCACATGAGCAACACCGCAACTGACGCTGACACTGCCTCCTAATATGCGCTACCTGGCCACAACCACTGCCAGAACTTTATGCTCCACCCTTTGCTTCGTCGCATAATATACCTCCTACAAGTATGTGACAATCCTTAGAGCCGCAGCAAGAACACTGGGATTCTCCATTCGCACCCGACGTGACATATCCGGCGGTACTTTCGGTGACAGTTTGAACGTTTGTGCATTCAGCTTTCGAATCCTGCCTGAGAAAACCTACTTCTCATAACTCATGCACTTAATTTTTCCCGAAAAAACCTGGTAATATTTTGTTTTTGATACCTCTGGCGTAGCCCAGCCTCAAGCTCTGCAAACGTCCCCACATTGTTCAACATTTCATGGTACAGTACATACGACTTGGCATCCCCTATCAAGCGTGACTTCGCCACCCTCAACATTACAACATCCGACCACCCACTGGCCTCAGCCATTGTGATAATGTCATTAAGGAATTCCAACACATCCTCCGTTGTTTTACCTGGTGTTAATCAATGCCATGATTGCCAGGTCAAACGGTCTATGACACTCCCCGACCTGTAGTTTACTTTCACCCAACGTCCCTTCCCCTACTTGCAATGCCTCAAATCTCCCTGCTAATTCTTCATTGTTTTCTTTGTCCCTTATCCTTGCCTCTGACAATACCCCAATTTGCTCAGTTAGAGTGGCTACAGCTTCTGCTGTAGTCACTGCCACAGCCTCCGCTGCTTGCCGTGTTTCCTCCATTCTTGCTTATAGCTCTTCTGTTAGTATTTATTCCAGTCTGCTACTCCTAAAACTTAGTTCTTGCGGGGAATCATCGCCCATCTACATTCTGAACAATTAAGCACCAAATGTCCAAATCTGTTACAAATAAAACAATTCTTTGGCCCCCACTTTCTACACAGTAATCCGTGACCTGACAGGTTACAAAAATTACATCGGTTAGGCGCTACGTCGTCATGTCCCCCATTTCCCCTGAATTCAGAAAAATCGACTTGCTCCTCTGGCATTACAAAAGGCACCTTCAAAAAGTCCATACTAATTGACACTTAACCCCTTAAAACACAAAAGAACGACACATAAACAACAAATCAAACATCACTCACCCATCCCCATCGCGCTCGTGCACAGGTGACAGTCCTGCTTTCCTCCCTATACTGGTATGAACAAACACTTCCCGAACGACAAGACATAACAAGAAATGTACGACCACCCGTCATGAATGCAACCAAATACCTCAACTACCCCTCCAGACAGGCACACTTCAACACTACTTGCTCGAGATAAGATGTGGGAGTGGAAATCCAGTACCAGCGTTGTAACCGGCACCACTGCTGACACCACTGTTGCGGCCTGTCGATGGTCGAACCCGGGACTCCAGTGGGCAGAGCTGAAGTCGGGACCCACCACGCCATATTTCGTCAGGAGGCCGAGCAAGTTCAATAGTGTCAAGGGACAGTGCAGAGTGATACAGCAGTATTCAAAAGTATTCCTTTATTCAGCTAGTTTACAGAAGCATAATGTCGGTGCACCGCCTGCGCGCTGTTCCGCGAGTCCGGCCGTCTCAGCACTTCTGGACTGCCGACACCGCTGCTGCTGTCATCACGGCCGCCCAACAATGGAAGCCAGCCGCCCTCACCAGGTCGCCACCCGCCGAGGCATACAGACTGGCGCCGCTCTACTGTCCGTGAGTCCAGAGACTGTTACAGTCCCCGGTCCCCACCACCCTCCGCTCCATTTGGTCTGCTCTGTCCGACCATGGGACGAAGGTGGTTGTACTGGTCAACTGTGGCCCTCGGCCGCTGCTGCTCTCAGGACAGGGCCGGACTCGAACCCGCGCCCTCCTGGACGCCGTGCCGCAACTTGCTGCTAGTGGTGCTTGTCGGATGGCTACACCTGCTGCCGTTCCTAATACACTATCAGTTCTGCTGCGCCTCTCGCAGCGTACGCCTTGCCTGGACCCCGGTACGCCAGGTGGGAAGCGAACATAGCCCATCATGGACCCCCTGCAGACTGCTGTCACTGCCCTCCTTTAGGCAGACCACGCAATCCCCAAGTACCCAGCTGCCATTCTGTCCCACCCTAGTGTCGTGTCCCCGGAGGCAGAATAGAGCCCGAACAAGTACATACAAACAAAGTACAGGTTTACACAGAAGCCGGCCGCGGTGGCCGTGCGGTTCTAGGCGCTTCAGTCCGGAACCGCGGGACTGCTACGGTTGCAGCTTCGAATCCTGCCTCGGGCATGGATGTGTATGATGTCCTTAGGTTAGTTAGGTTTAAGTAGTTCTAAGTTCTAGGGGACTGATGACCTAAGATGTTAAGTCCCATAGTGCTCAGAGCCATTTGAACCATTTGTTTACACAGAATATTTACAACATCGCTGCCAGTCTGGCCCCTATAAGCATAGACCAGCACAGGTCTGATCCGACTCTCGACTGACTTAGTACACCCGTCAAGCTAAAAGTGCCTCACTATTTATACTGCTTTTCCCCTTGCTTCTGACGTAGTGTCAGAGAGAGACAGAAACTATGGCAAGGGTAAATTCCCATACGTCAGCCCCTTACACACGGCCACTCTCGGCTCTGGCCTGCTGCCTCGCCTCATACATCGGAATAATTTAAAGCAGTGCTCCCGTTCCCTGCTTGGCAGTTGCTCCACTACAAACAAATCGTACCTGCAATACGCCGCTGCAGCTCCACGCCATGTTTACCCTGTCTGGCCTACGGGCTGCCGACTATTACCACACACTGTCAGTGGCGCCAGACTTCATCACTCAACCGCGCCTTTACTGAATTTTAACCAAATTCCCCTTTCCTACGACTAGACTAGTACTAGTGCAGCAGTAAGGAAAACTTTTTGTGGAATCGATGGAAATTCGTGTTCCAGTCATTAAAAATTAATTGGAATATTCACTCCAGCTAGAACAAGAAAGACTGAAAAACCGAAAATTCCGATTTCTTTCTCTGAACCACAAATCTTAAAGGTTGCTGGATGAAGTGGAAAGAGAAATTTTGAGTTAGATATCACCAGTTACTACAATACTGTTGAATTTGATACACCTTACTTTATTTTCGTTGTTTTCCAAACTAAGGGAAAAAATAATCAGTTGATTGATTCTTCTTTATTCGACCGCTACAGAATATATACTTTAAAAATTAGCAAAACAAAGTTTTTCCTCAAAAAATGTGGAATCTAGATCCGCCAAATAATTGTCTAAACGCATATCATGCTTTCCTAGATTTGAAAAGAGTCAGACAACTGAATATTGATGTTAATGTAACATCCTTCAATTTTATTGGAACTTTTTTATATATGTCATAAGTATGTCTAGAGTAATGAATGTGTTAACAGCTCAGAAAACAACAATGAAACTGTGTGCCACTTTTAATGATAAAATTCCTAATGACACACTTGCATATATTGTAATGTATGGTAAAAAGACACACAGCACAGAATTTAATTTTAACTGAGTATTTTTAATGGATTATGATAACATTTTGAATTTTTAAAATCGGTTGAAAAATAAACTGAAATCTACATATTAATCTGCTTCTGGATGCCCACAGACGAGGGCTATTGTATAATTTCTGTCTGTATGAAGCCTCCAGGCTGACTAAAGGAGCCAGCTGTGGGCATTGAATTTTGTCTTAGTCTAAAGGTCGCACTCCTTGCTATAAAATCACATCTTCCTGCAGGCTGTGCCTGTTATCCCTCTTTCCATCTTACTCGTGTGTCGTTTGTATACTGAAGAACAGATGGCTCTGATGTAAGCTCCATTTACATTAATACAGGAACATACTTCATTTCAAACGTAAATTAATCTTTTTTAACACTAATTTCAGTACTGTCATTGACATTTACATGTTGTTTAGAATTTGTTTCTTCAAAAAAAGTGATAATTTGAAAGAAAGTAATTTATTTCTTATCCAAAATAAACAGATGAAAAAGAATAAATTAGAATCAACTTTGTCTCTGGAATACGAACTATATACAAAAACTGTCGACGTTTACTCTCTGTCAAACTCTGCATGAGTGTGTCGACTGAAGGAATGTGGCCATAGAGCTGACGAAGTCTTAAGTGTGTCAAATGCGGGGTTGGCTAGCAATCTGACAAAGGATTTTATTTCCTCGCCTGCGTACTTAATAACCAGAGAAGGACAGGTGACTTTGCTGTTTGGTCCCCTCCTCCAACTTAAACAACCAACCAACAACCTAAAAAACATGGAGCGATTCAGTTAATTCTGAAATTAGTCTTCGTTAAGCATCGTGTACCCAGGGTCAGAAGCCTGAAACTTGGAAACGAGTGGAAAGTGTTAGATAGAAAACGTTTTGCAGTTTTTAATTTGACTGCGTTAAGTGTAACCAGAAAAAAATGCTGTATAAAAGTAGTGAATTCGTCAAAAGCATGTTCATGGAAAAGGCTCAGCCTGCCCGTATTCTACTACTACGAGTGTTGTAGAATGTCTTTTGAATTGAAGATTGTGTCTGTTACTTTCCAGTGATTATTCAATGGAGTTCTCCAGAGTCAAAAACCCAAAAGTACATAGTCTATTTCCAAGATATAGCGTTTTCTAAAGATTTGTTCAAAGATGCAGAACGACTAGAAAAAGCGTTTGACAGGTTAAAATCTCCACGTCTCACACTTACCATTAACAGCCGTCATTTTGCTCACGCACAGGTGAATTGCACAGAGCTAATTATCTGCTAGGATAGAATGAGGACCAATCCTCACCTCACTTCTGCTGTACATGACTTTGCAACACCACACACAGCTATACAATTGCAGTCATTTATTGGGTTGGGTAATTATTACCGAAAATTTGTCCAGGTGTCTGCAGAGATTGGAAAACCACTGAATGCGAAATCAAAGAAAGGTGTAACTTAAGAGGAATTATTCAACAACTGGGAAAGAATTATTCTCAGAACATACTTCGTTAAATAAATTTACACATCCAATGATACGAATGAATATCACAAATTTGACTTTGTCAGTTTTGGGTGTCACTTCAAACTTGTTTTATTTTTGTACGGTAATGGTAAGAATGATAAATCTACTTTTTACATACATAGATTTTAGTGCTATAGAATTTCATTAAAATATGTCATTGCTAATTATTTAGATCCCAATGATTTGTTTTCTTTTAATAAGCATGAGAAGTTGAAACAATGAAACCAAAACTTGGAAGCAAAGACAGCAGTAAATATATAGTAAAAAATGTAGTAAGCAATTTATAATCAAAAGAATACTCCAGTCATACTGATAAGTAACTGACTTTCAAATACAGATATTTGAAGCCTCATGGTTACGGCGCATATACATTATAAGTCACTCTGCTTTTAATGGCTTCTGTGACATCCTTCAGTCCTTCCTTATTTTCCTCTTCAAAGTGGGGGATGGTGCTGTTACATCGTTGCAGCCACTCCCTTATCTTTGGGTATGCATCAAGGACTACTCCCATTGCCTGTAAAACAAAAATTACCTGTGTCACTATGCCTTGAGAACCAGCATATTGTTATGATATTAGTAAATCTAAAACAATAATGGTAAAGTGCTTTATGTTACAGAAAATCTTTACAATATATTCCCGAGGTCCATCAATGGTTTATTATTTCTGATACACTGACCAATAAGTCATTTAGAGAAGAAACTAAAATTTCGTTTCCTTCTCAACTGCACTAGGTTAGTAAAATGAAATCAGTGGAATAAATTTGGATTAAATCAGTCAATTGTGAGTACATGAGACAACAGCGATGAAATGGATTCAGAAATGTTTAGCCTGCAAAATGTGAGTGTGTTGTGACAAATGAAAATCAGTGGTATTCTGAAGGCATGGTTACATTTAAGTGAATCTATTTCAAATTTTATTTATATTTATCTGTTTATTTATTTTCTGGTGGCAGGGTAAGTTCATAAAGTGTGCTACCCCGATGTACATACACCGTGGGAGAACATCTGGTAGTAGTGTTCAAAAGTAAGAGTTATCCTCAGTGACGATAAAAACAGGTCGGCTTAGGTGCTCGTTTGGCACGAAATTTCCTTTCCTGGCATTTGCATCAATTTAGTGAATAAATGAGAAAAGCTTTTACAGGAATATGTGACGATACAGTTGCATTTATTGGTAACTAAGATAATTATATTTGAAACAAATAGCAATTCGTCAACTGACCATCCTTTATGTAGTTTTGCGAATATTTTCGTAACTGAAACACTCCATTAGATACTTCCACGTTGTGTCGTTAGAACTCCAGATTGCTTTGGTACACTTTCAGGAGCTCTTGCTACTTGGTAACAGTTCAAACTAGATACATCCAGACATCTATAAAAAAAAAGCTGCTTGATTGTCAACCCTCTGTAACTCACAATACATTTCAGATGACAAAACACTGGATAAACAGAATCTCAGGTACCTCATGACATGTTCATAAAAATAAATTTTTAATTAAGCAGTATCAGTTAGTGCTAAATACTCAAAGTAGCTAGAAAAGCAAGAGCTTTTTTTCAAAACTGCCATTTTTTTGCTTTTAGTTACATTTATAATTTTTCTAGTATGAAGAGCGTAGCACATTAATGATAAATGACTCAGTTATGCTGGACGAGCAATTCTTGTCAGTTATCCTTTTTGTGTATATGTTGACTTGCACAGAAGTGAAATGTGGATGATAAACAGTTCGGACAAGAAGAGAACTGTAGCTTTTGAAACAACATGCTACAGAAAAGTGTTGAAGATTAGATGGAATAATCAAAAACTAATGAGGACAAACAAATTTGGGGAGAAAATAAATTAATGGCACAGCTCAGCTGTAAGAAGAGATCAGTTGAGAGAACACATCCGAGGCATGAAGGAATTGTCAGTTTGATAACAGAAATGAGTGTGTGTGTGTGTGTGTGTGTGTGTATGTGCGAGAGAGAGAGAGAGAGAGAGAGAGAGAGAGAGAGAGAGAGAGAGGAGTGTGGGGGAGGGAAGAGGATTGTAGAGGGGCACTAAGGGTTGAATACAGTCAGCAGATTCAGATGGATGTAGGTTGCAGTAATTAAGCAGGGATGAAGAGGATTGCATAGAGCATTCTGGAATGGAACCAGAATCAAACCATTTTTCGCACACACACTGTAGTAGGGGTGCGTCAGAGAGACAGAGGAAAGAAGCTCGCCAGGAAATGACGCTATAGGTTCTTCCTCAAGAGTGCTATTGGAGGCTTGGGTTCGGCGGCGTGGCTTCCTGTTGACCAATGCGTCAACAATAATCAATGGAACAGGCTGAGAATGGCAAGGTAACAGACGTTGCAGATCCAGTCAGAATTCGTCAATTTAAACAGACTGCTTTTAGAACAGATATTTTTTGATAAGTGTCTGTTTCCTTTAACATGGAAAAAGAGGACATTACCTAAGATTTCTGAAAGCTGATAAAATGCAATTCAAATGACAAATGGCAAATGGCAAATAATCAGAGCTCTCGAATAAAACTTTAGGAAACGCCTACAACAAAGTCTGCAGAATGACGGGACAGTGAGGAGACAGACATGTAGCTCTTTTTCCGGCTGTTACGGGAGACATTTCTATTTCTTTTCTGTTTCTACTGGAAAGTCGCTCAAGACTATTTCTGAGTGGACCCAGTGGTTATCAGTCAGAGTCTTTGCCATTATATGCCTGATCCAGTTTTATTCTATCCTCTTAACACAAAAACAGCAAACTGCTCAGTCTTCTTCTTCTTCTTCTTCTTCTTCTTGGTGTAATACCCAACACCATTAACAGGCGGATCACTGGAGTTCGTCATTAGTGTGATGGGTATATTAACGTTTTCTTTAATCTTAGTGTCTGATAAAAAGGCATTAAATGTTTGAGATTAAATCTTGTCAAGAGTAACCTCAATCTATTCAACTGTGGCCCAAAATAGACCAGTTTCATGGAAATAACAAATAATTATAATGCACTTTAATTACATCTAATACTTTTATTTTTTACTGATT
This sequence comes from Schistocerca serialis cubense, assembly GCF_023864345.2. Taxonomy (NCBI): domain Eukaryota; kingdom Metazoa; phylum Arthropoda; class Insecta; order Orthoptera; family Acrididae; genus Schistocerca; species Schistocerca serialis. The sequence continues at coordinate 212,730,165 of NC_064644.1, forward strand.
AAAGTGACGCATTGTAGTGCATTTCAATCATTAATTAAGCGTGTTGTAATGTAACAGAAAAACTCTGTGGACTATCGAATTTTTTCCTTGCAGTTTTACTTTTCGATGTATTTTTTTCTATGAATCAAAGTTTGTAAATAAGTGAACTAATATGTAAATTGAAGGTCAAGGTGGGAGATTGGGAAAGAAAGGAATGGTATTACTGATGTCAGCTGCATTGGGACATTATGCGGAACCAGAGGCAACAAATGAAAATGTCTACTAGATGGGGTTTCGAACCCAGCATCTCCTGCCTACTAGGGAGGTGCGTTAACCACTGCGCCATCCGGGGCAGAGCGTTATTGTAACTGCACGGACTAACTCAGCACGTCTCATAGCAGACCCACATTCCCACCAAGCACCACCCATCTGCAGTCCCTGTCCATTTCCTCCGTGCTCGCTACTCTGCGAGTCCCAGGACGCCGGACGTACTTGTGCATCCGCACTGAATGTAGTGGTCCTTTGCCCTTCTAGACGTATCAGTTATATGAGTGTGCGGTGTCTATTCTTTCGGACATGTCCGATTAAATTGAATGTTTCCTCATAGTAAAGATAAATAAGTACTAGTTGTAAGTAGATACGCTGGGTTTAGACAGGGCGATGCGAATTGTCAGAGATTCTAGTGAACTGACAGTTGCATTATCGCTGTGCGCCAGCAGTTCATTACCGTGCAGAGGAGAAGGCAGGGGGGGGGGGGGGGGAGGGAATGTTGAGAGAGACAGTCGAGTTGAGTGAAGCTGTGATTCTCCTTCCATTTTTTGTTGTTGTTGGAAAATGGTCGAAAGCTGTGGTGCTAAAGTATGCAATGGCACAGCATACATTTGGTGAGGGCTGGCCGAGTATATGGCAGTAACTGGGAACAGTACAATTACTGCAAGAGGATGCAAATTAACATGAAGAGTACTATTGGCCCAATATCATTTGTTACGGAGTTACAGGAAGATCAGCCTGTGCTGCACATTGTCAACCAACAATACCTTACATTGCACTAACGACATCTCATCCTGAATTAAGATCCAACCATTTACTTGGTCAGGCTTTGCCAGCGTCACAGTTCATTTTGTGTTTCAGTAATACCGAAATACACCACAGTAATGATCTTCACTTTTACTTAAGACAAAATACCTATGGAGGATCTGTTCTATCCATTACTGATGATCTGAGAGTTTCTGATGATTGAGGAACTATTATACAGTTTTTTAAAGAAATAACAGAAATTAAAAATTCAATAATACGCAAAACAATTATTAATTACTTAAGTGCTTCACTCCAGTAAAACTTATTGTGAAAGACATTGCTTAACGAAGTAAAATTCAGTAAAAGACAGTTTCTTATTGTACTTTTTCATGAATAAGGAGGTTTTCATTTTTACGCAAGTGCAATCAGTAAGAAATGTGTGCTTAAGTCTTGAGCAAATAATGGTAGTAATTGCACAAAGTAATTAGCAGTACTTGTTAATGAATAGTAATAAAAGCTGACGTTAATAGAAACCAATGAGTCAGTAAAATCATACCACGAACTTTTCCATTCTTTCGCAATCAAACTTTTAACTTCGCAAATTACGTTACTGTAACTCACAGGAAAGTGATTGCTGAATGACGCTGTCACTACGATAAATGATAAGCTAAATGACAGCATTCAATAATGAACAAAACACAAATAACTTTTGAATAAAATGAAAGACAGTAACCGTTACAGTGAATGACCTCACGAATTTTTGCATTTCCTAATTTTTTATTAGTAATGAATTATGTTCTTTGATTACTACTAATTGATTTCCATGAGCTGGTATGTAACTGAAAGAGTTTTTTCTCTGTGACATATCCATTTGATATCACGCTGGAGCAATATTTATCAATTTTTTTTACTGTTTTCGCCTTACGACAAAACCAAACATTTTTACCAAGTTTTTCACCATTAGCGGACAGTGAGTATAAACCATTAATTTTCTTTAATTCATCAATTAAACTTATATCACTTTTCAAATTAAGCTAATTGCTGTAATTCCTTGCAGCCAAATTCATTTAACGTTAACATAGTTTTTACTTCTTGTCGTCATTGCTCCAAATACAGAGCAACGGTGATTCGGTTATAACTGCACCAACATTTCACGGATTTCATTTATTCTTCGGATAGATGCCCGCCATGTGCAACAGGAAACTTGAGGTACACGGTCCATTTCAGTCCTAATTAGCCAAAAGTGTAGTGGGTGGTTATAATGCATCCATCACGACATAAAGTAGCTTAACAAACAGTGGGGCTAATACATTAATGGCAACAAGTTCCACCATGTGTTTTTTGAAACATAATGAAATTTACATGCTTTCAATGTATTTGAATAGATGTGCTGTGGGACGAAAGAGATGTGATCACACAATTACCAACAGATGCAGATTTCGCTGTATTAAACTGTCACTCAGCATTATAATTCGGTATGAAATTGTTGGAAACGTACAGATGTAACTTCTTTTATAAAAGTACATTTATCCGTCATTTGGAAAAAAAAAATTTATCTGCACGTACGCTAAGATCAACAGTCACATGACTTTGTCAAATATTTACTATTTATATCGAATGTGTGTTTAATAACTTATGGGACAAGTGAATGTATTATATTTGAAAAACTAATTGCAAATACCTCTTTCAGGAAATAAAGTCTTAGAAGACTGAATTTCTTCCATAGTCATTCAACTGGTTTGTTTTCCTTTTCTCCTGTTTCTAACCTGTAGAAGTTTGTTTCTGCACGGTGCACGCAATGACGTCGGAAATCTATGCTATAAACAACGATTTTTGGTGTCCAAAATAATTCCCCTCCTATTTACTGTTTGCGTCGTTTCTCCGGTACCTAATTCTAGATGGCTAACTTCTTCATAACCATTATGACTCTCCTACTAATAAAGGTTTGAATATACTGTACTTCTCTACTACCTTTTCGTTTCAAAAAGTAATTTTCTACTTATTGGTCACGTTTCGTAACATCACACTTGAAATTCTTCTGAATCCTTTGCAGAGCGTACCGAAACCCACATTCTCCAATTGACGCTGTATCCCAAATGAGTAGTTTCATAGATACATCCATGACGTCTAGCTTATGAGACTTCGCCTGTACCAGGTCTTGCTCTCACATTTTTATATCTGATCTGGAGAACGTGCTGGCCAGGGCAGCAGTCGAACATTTTCTGTATTGAGAAAGGCCCGTACAGGACCTGCAACATGCGGTCGTGCATTATCCTGTTGAAATGTAGGGTTTCACAGGGATCGAATGAAGGGTAGGGCCACGGGTCGTAACACATCTGAAATGTAACATCCACTGTTCAAAGTGCCGTCAATGCTAACAAGAGGTGACCGAGACGTGTAACCAATGGACCCCATACCACCAGGCAGGGTGATACGCCAGAATGGCGATGACGAATACACGCTTCCAATGTGCTGTAGGGAAGCAGCATACTCACGCCTTATAAAATTCACATCAGTCTTTCCATTGTGTGCCAGCCTAGTCCGCTGTAACTAGCTCTGACGTCATAAATATTGCGCAATACTTTAAAATGAAGTAAATAACCTGAAACGTTTCTAGCATGTCAGGAGTAATACAAAATCAATATGTGTTGGATATCAGTTCAATAACTTTAGCCATTTTCGAAATTTAGATGTTTTTCTGTAAAAATCATTGGCGCAACAGAAAAGAGCTAGAAACTTAAAAATTTATATTTAGATTCCTTTTGCATAATAATTTAGTATTCTGGATCTCACAAATTAAAATTTTAGTTGAAATTCATGATTTTCTGGGTTTTGTCTTCGAAATTAAGGAAACAAGATAGATTAAGTAGGCGAACAAATAAAGCTAGGGTGTTTAAATTTAAGTAGAAGGGAGATCCGCTATAATCATAAAAATGTGAGAAGTTTCAACAGAATAACTATAAAACTATAGCTATAGCGTATCTCCAAAGAGCAAGTTCAGAGCTCGTCTACTGCGTGTAGTGAACGTAACCATGAAATCATTTTCGAGTGAAGTGTTAATTCTGGGATGACTTTAATGATCTATCTTCAGTTTGCGTATGTCCTATTTTCACGTGCCGCCGCGGGACAGACATTCTATCATTATTTAGCGTGGCGTTTGATGAACATTATCATCAAATTATGGCGAGCATTCACTTAAACATTTAATTTGAACAGTTATAGTGGCATCAGCGCATTAGACTCTGAACTGCTCTGGTAGTTGGATTGTGTGGATTCTTTTTGGTCTGTGACTTTCAGAATATAGTGAACATTTTAGAGAGAATGGTTTTTGATTATGAATCCCAGACAATCTCGTAATTCTTCAGAGCTATAAGCTGTAGCTATAAATGTATTTCTCAGATGAAGTGGGCACTAGGAATTCTAATTACAGGCTTCACGTTTTGCTAATCACTTTCTGGTTGCCAATATTGTAGTTAGAGAGCCAGTTTTGAGAACAGTAAACAGCATAAATATAAAACATATATTCTATTACTCCACCCGCCGCCCCACACATGTTGCTAATCGGCCGGGAAACAAACTGAGTAAAAGTGAAAGTGATTTTTAAATATTGGGATTCGGAAGTGAAATGCGACACGCAACTGAGCAATGGAACAGTGATAGACAGTGTTACGTGTGCATGTGGACGACGCAATTGGATTAACAACGCATCTGGATTGACGGAGCTGGCGCTGAGTAGCTGCACTGCTGGCATCGCGAGAAGTGAGTCTCGCCGCACTGCAGTCATCTGTCGGAGCGATTGGAGCCGCGTCTGCTGTTGCGGGCCACGCCCACAACACAGCAGTTGTCGAGGTGCCGTCTGCAGTTCAACGCGCCGCGTCACATCAGTAATCCTGGTACGCCGCGCTGGCAACGCCATACATCGTGCAGAAGGAACTAAGTTAAGTGAAAAGCTGTTAAAACTTTTACTAACCTGCACTAAAAGACAGTTGGCGATGGAACCGCAAAAAGAAACAGAAGTTAAACCTAAATCAGGACCTATGTCTGTTGAAGGAACTGTAAATCCAGACAACGGTTCAAGTGTAAATATGCGTGAAAATAGTAATGTCAAAGTGAAATCCGAGCTAGTGTCTCCTGACAGTAGTGTGAAAAAGGGCAACGATTCAATAGTAGAGACCCCTGTAGTAAAGCAGAAATCAGAAAGTGTTAAGTTATTGGATGATAGTTTCTCTGATGAATTAAAAATGAAACAGCCATCAGAGATGGTAGAGTTTAAAAAGGAGAAGTTAGATATGACTGATCAATCAGAATTTCGTTTAGTTTTGATGATTCTTGTATTGGAGCTAGTTCTTCGTCACCTGAGTGTGATAAAAAGCCAGCTAGTGAGGAGCCCAAAGATACTGGGGCTATTGATTTAAATGTAATATTACAAGCAATAGCTGCCAGTAATGCAAAAATGCCAGCCAGTAATGCTAGAATGACAGCTGAGTTAAAATCTGATATAATTGAGGTAAATAACAGGATTGTGGCCAGCAAACCAATTTTAAAAAACGGTTTGAGGCAATGGACAATAAATTAGAATCCTTCAAGACTGGCTGCAATAAGTTGAAAGAGGATCTGGACAGTTTAAATTATAAAATTGATTACAACCATGAGGATATTAAGAAAAAAGTTGCTCAACAATTTTCTGAGATGTATAAAACAGTAAAATCCGAAATTGCTGAGGTTCGCAAAAACTTCCAAATGGAAGATGCGAAGCTGGAGCACAAGTTAACAGAAACGATCGAGGCGGAATCTGAACTGTGCTCAGATAGGTTTAAAGATGTTAATATAAAAGTAAACATATGCCAAGCAGAAGTAGACGCAGTCAAAACTGATACTACTCATATTGTGCAAAGAGTAGATAATGTTGAAATGAAAGTAGAAAATATTAGTACTAACATTGCTAACATTGAGAGTAAAGTAGCTTCAGTAACTTCTGGTAATGGTAGTATGCAACAAGTTGTAGCTGCAAACGCCGCTTTTATCGGGTGTCGGCAGTTCTTGCGGTTCGATCCAGATAAAAATATCCACCCGCTAGATTTCTGGAACGATTTTGAAGATGTGATTCCGCCAACTTGGTCTGAACGAGAGAAAATCTCATTTATTAGAAGCCATTTAGCAGGTGACGCCATGTGTTGGTCAGCTGATGTTATGTTGAAGTGTAAAACATTAGCGGAATTTAAAACAGCTTTCATTAATGAGTATTGGTCTAGCAATAAGCAAAATGAAGTGTTGAGAGAATTTTGGAGTGGAAAATGCTTCAATGCAGACAAGGAATCTATTAAAGAGTTTGCCAGGTCATGGATCTCACGTTTGTCACATTTGGCCGAAAAGCTAAAACCTGAAATGATAATACTAGGTCTTGAAGCCAAACTGCCATGGTATTGGCAAACTAGAATTATATCTGCCCCTAGAGACAATCTGGATCGTTTCATTGAATATTTGGAACGTGTAGAGCGTGTGGCTGCCAATGAGGAGGAAGCACGTAATAACAGAAATGCTAATAACACTAGTAGCAATTTTAAGAACGAGCAGAATGGCAATGTAAACATCAGAACAGTAGGTGTTCGCCATCCTAAGAAAGGTAGGAATTGGACAAATAATTACTAGAACCAACAATGGCATCCAAATTATAGTAATTTTGTTCCTAACAAAAATGTGCAAGTAAACAACAGTGTTGAAAGCAATGCTGTGCCAGTTAACTATAATGCAAATAAAGGTAACAGTAGTAAGCAGAGGCTGGAAAACTATTTCCCATCTATGAGGATACTGGCGCTCACCAGGCGGTTGTTTTTCCTAAGCCAGTAATTACAGTAATTAGTATGACAGATCAGAATACTCAAACTGAGGATTCGGTTGATGGGTCGGTAGCATCCAATGATACTGCAGAAATATTAAACCACTCACAGTATTTGATAGACACCGTGTTAGAGACGCTTTCTAAGTGGGAAGAGAAAGAGAAGGCGCAGCAGTGTAACGGTAGGGAAGAGCTACAGAATACTGAATTGTCAGGTGAAGAAGCAGAAGAAATTCATGCTTATATTTACGATGAGGATGATGTGCTCTTATCTAAAGTGCCTGTGCAGGATATTGATACTGTACTAATAGATTTAGGACAGGAGGTAAGTGAGAATGTAGAGGATAGCCTGTTGGGGGTCGATGAATCCAGTAGCTGTGACCAGTTGTCACTGGAGAAGGAACTCGACGATAATAGTGAAAGTGGTTTAGCTGTAACTAGTGTTATGCCCGGTCTGGAGGTGAAGAATCGCTCAGACTGCAGTAATTTGGCTCATGTTCAGCAAACTAAATGTAATGAAGTCGTGCGGTGTTTCGATTTGAAATTAATAGACCGACTGGAAAAGGCAGCTGAAAATGTAGTTCAGGAAACCCCTACACACTTTGACCTAAATGTAATGAAGACAGATGTCGATCACTTTAGTTGGAGACAAATCCAAAAGGAACTATTGGATGAGTTTGAGGAACCACCTGTACAACCTAGAATAAGCCACCCTATAATAATAGTGAATATGTTGGGTATCAACGTTGTCTCTTAGACAGTGGAAGTGAGGTGAGTGCGATATCTCAGTCCTCCTTTGCTGCATTACCTGGTAAAGACAGGCTTACAGTAATGAGGGTATCAGGACTAAGAATAATTGGTGCTACTGGCAAGGTGTCAAAAACGGTAAAGCAAGAAGCTTTACTGCCCTTTGATATTAATGGTAATTTAATAGATCATCCATGCTTAATTGTAAAAAATCTCAGTATTGAGGTTTTAATTGGCATAGATTTCTTGTCGAAATATCAGAGTGTTGTTGACTTTGAAAGAAGCCTGTTAAAATTGGTCTTGCCGATAACCGGAGTAATTACGGTACCTTTTATTGATAAACATGTAGTAACTAATGATGAAACTTAGGAGCTGCTTTTACGATTTCTGAAAAATAGGAGATATTGGGACGAAGGTGTTAATCTTAGTAAAAGTAAGCTAAACATAGAAGAAGAAGAAGCAATTATTTTGGACAAAAAAGAAGCTAAATTGCAGGAAATCGATAAAATTTCAGCTAATCAGAAGGAAGAACTGAGACAGGTTTTAAAAAGGCATCATAAGGTATTTTCAAATCGACCTGGCGTGGTCAAAGGTTATGAATGTCAATTAAAGGTGAAACCTGGCCAAATGTTTTTCAGGAAGCCATACCAAATACATGTAGCTAGAAAGGAGGCGGTTCGAAAGGAGATACAGAGAATGCTAGAGTGGGGTGTGATTGAAAAAGCGGTCAGTGAGTACAATCATCCTCTTGTTGTTGTACCAAAAAGATACGGGAGTGTCAGATTGGTCTTGTACGCTCGTTGGTTGAATGAAATAGTGGTTAGGGAAAGTGATAGACCGCAGAACATGGACGAGTTATTGCAAAAATTCCGGGGAGTAAAATTCTTAACCTCTATGGACATCACGTGTGGATACTGGAATTTGCCACTGGCGAAAAGTTCAAGGAAGTACACAGCTTTCTTGTACGAAGGAGTTTGTTACCAATACCGTGTGGTACCTTTCGGACTTAATATCTCTGTTTATGCCTTCGTACGTGTGATGTGCCATGTTTTAGGACCAGCCTCAAGTAATAAAATAAGTCTACGTAGATGATCTGTTAATAGCAACTCCTACCTGGGAAGAACACATAGTTTTATTAGAGGAAATGTTAGAGGCTATTGAGAGAGGTGGCATGAAACTAAAGATTGAAAAGACAGAGTGCGCTAAAGAGGAAATAGGTTTCTTGGGATATATGACAAGTGGAAAAGGTATTCTGCCTCACCCAGGCAAGCTAGCAGTCATTGAAAAATTTGAGGCTCCCAGAAACAAGAAGCAGTTGAGATCGATGTTCGGTCTTTTCGGCTTCTGTAGGCGTTTTGTTAGTGATCAGGCTTTTAATGCACCCTGTCTTCACCTCCTGCTGAAAAAGAATACCCCTTTGGTTTGGACAGCAGAATGCCAACAGGCGTTCGAGGTGCTTAAACAATCTTTAATTAATAGTCCTATATCAAATCATCCTGATTTTGAAAAACCATTCTGTATGCCTGTTGATGCTAGTGGCTATGGTATACCTGTGGAGATATTCCAAGTAGAAATAGAGAACGAACAAGAAGTGCACAAGGCTATAGCTTTCGCAAGTCGATCTTTACAGGCAGCAGAGAGAAATTATGGCATCTTAGAACTGGAAGCATTGGCAATTGTATTTGGGGTACAGAAATTTGAGCGGTATCTATTAGGTCACAAGATAATTGTGTACAGTGACCATAAGGCGTTGACCTTTTTAAAGACCTGTAAGTTGAGGAATGCCCGTTTGGTAAGATGGTCATTGTACCTCCAGCAGTTTGACCTTGAGGTTAGATATATTCAAGGGAAAGACAATCTGGTAGCTGATGGGTTATCTAGAAGTGTGGAGCTATGTGATGACGCGGGAATTATAGCAACTGACCTAAGTGAAGTACGGATGTTTGCGTTGCACGAAGTAAAGGAAGAAAGTGCATTAAAGAGGGTGATTAAGAACTTGAGACGTGAGCAGAATGCAGATGACCAGCTGAAATTAGCGAAGAGCTATTTAGGAAATGCGAACTGTCTTAAGGTTTCGCAATACTATAGTCTGCATAAAGGTATTCTGTTTAGAAGGAAAAATGTAGGAGTTTCAGAGCGGAGGCCGTGCTTTCCCTCACAACATGTAGACTTACTAATCGACTATGTACACCTGAGGTATGGGCACTATGGTGCAAAGAAGTGCATTGCCAAATTAAAAGAGAAGGTTGTGTTTGACAACATGTACCGCCGTGTTACCAAGCGTCTAGCATCTTGTGTAGTGTGCCAGAAAGTCTGTGCTGCTAACACCAAAATACAAGGGGATATGCATTCAGTAGAGCCAAGTGAAACCCTAGAATTACTGGCTTGTGATTTGTTTGGCCCTCTTCCTGCTTCGAGAGGTGGGTGCACCCATGTTTTTGTTGTTGTGGATGGATTTAGTAAATATGTTAGGCTATACCCAATTAAAAGAGCAAATGCAAAAACGTTGGTAGAAAAGTTGGAAAAAGATTTCTTCATGAACGTTGGCGTTCCGAAGAGTTTGCTGTCAGACAATTTCAAGAATGTCTGGATAAGGCCGGAGTGAAACATCTGAAAATATCTGCGTATTTCCCCCAAGGAAATATGAGTGAACGTATTATGAGAAAATTGAATAGGCTTTGCACGACTTATTGTGCTCGGAAACACTCAAGTTGGGCAGAGCACATGAAGTATTTTGAGAATGTAATTAATAACTTAAGGCATGATGCAACTGGTTTTGCGCCTTGCGAATTGATGTTTGGCCAAGGTTGCAGATATCGTAGAATTCCCTATTCTAACGCAAATATCCACAAACGAAAAGAAGTTAAGGGCTAGGGCAAATATAAGGAAAAGAACATTAGAAAGAAAGGAGCGTCATGACGCAAAAGCTGTACCCACCAGTTTTGAAATAGGTCAGTTAGTCCTTGTCAAAACCAAGGAAAAATCAAAGAAAATAAATGCAGAAACAAAGAAATTCATGTTCGTATACCAAGGACCTTTCAGTATCATAGGAAAACCACATGCCAATGCATATAGGCTAGAGTACCCTAAGAGTAAAAAGCTATTTGGTCCCAGGAACGTGATCGACCTAAAGAAGTACACAGGTAGTGAATGAATTCTGTAGGGAGGAGGTTGTTCTGTAACCTCTACACAGTGTGGCAGCTGTGCAGTCCCAGCTGTGTGAGATCTTCTTTCCTTTTCAGGTCTCACTCATTCTTCATCTTTCCTATCCACAAAGTTTCGACTCCTTCTTTGCAATACAAAAATTTTCCGTCATGGCTATCAACCCATGAGTTCTATAACCATTCTATCCACCGATTAGTGAAGAAAATACCTAATGTGACAAATCTAACAGTGACATAAACAACGGAGAAGTATGATGTAATTAAGATACAAAGGTATTTGAGTAACAAGTATGTATAGAACCCTGGTAATATTATAAGTACAAAGTTGTTGTTTTATTGGAAATGGTCCACCAACAGTAATTTAAAAAGATATACAAATTCGTGTACAAGCAGGATCTGAAGTGGCAGTGAAACCTATTGTACGCTGTAGAGCTAACTAATTAATGGTAAAAGAGATTGCTTAGTGTTATGAAAAATATGCAGATAAGTTGTAAGAATGAACTCACCTTGTGTAGCAAGGAATGGTAGTGTAATAGAATTGAACAGTGTTTTTGGTTGAGACGTGAAGGACACGTCCTTGAAATATTTATAAGGTTGGAGCTGGCCGTTATTTGGTGTAGTGTGTGACAGGACACACCTGCACGTATTGAGGTTATGAGTTGGAGGCGTGAATGCGACCATAGGTACCCTTATGTTAAATGAGACAGAGCCGCTCATGGTGTCCTATAGGTTTAAGGAATTTAGCATTACGCTCGGCCATAATTACTTAATGCACTTTGGTGGTAGGTCGAGAGAGACTACCTGTGGTTTCAGCATCCAATCGAGTGGAAATGGATTGCAACATGAGCAAACTCATCAGCTGCAATACACTATAGATATGAAATAAATGTGCTATCCTATGTGTTAAATGTTAATAGAGTGAGTGTTAAATAAGTACATACACTAGCAACATAATTGAGTAACATAATGGCAGACGTGAAACATTATTTATAGCTCAGTATAAATACACTTCGATGAAGTAAGTACATAATTGCAGATGTGGAACTGACACAGCAGCAGAGGACCAATAAGTGGATTTAGTAGTCAACTAAACGTAGTGTGTTTAGAACACTCAGAACTGTACTATTACCACAAGTTACTCACATGTACAAAGAGGCTGAGAAGACAACTGCTAATCAAATATACTATCTCTAAGAATAAGGTAATCGAAGATGAGTCAGTTAAGTAAATAAAATACAGATTTGTCAGGAATGTACCGAGCATTGGTTCAGTGTTCCGGCCCAGAAATAATAAATTGAGATTAAATAGGATTTATGATTGTATGCCTTGAAATTTCCCCTCCTCTACCCTTGTGAATGGAAGTGTAGAACGCCAGCCAAAGCGGCTGCAACCACGTGTGTAAAAATGAAATTGTCATGATTTGTGAAATTTTCTTTCAGGTTCAGAAAAGACTGCTAAGATATAATTATCTGTTTATGTATCATGAATAACTGTATTATTTTCTTTGAATTTGTGTATGTAAAAATATTTACAGACAATTTAATGGATTTAAGATTTTCATAATTTTACGTATTTTTATGTGTTTGTCTGTCTAAGGCAATTTGTATGCCAAAGTGTTTCATCGATTTTGCTTAAATTTTGAGTGATAATGTTGCTTAAGAGGCAGTGAACATGCCAGCAATTTAAATAATTGAAGTAGGTAGTAAGTTTTCTTTTAATATTTCTACATGTTTACATTTCAATTTTAATTTTCATAGCGAGTTAAGCAGTACTCTTGCTTCCCTTTCTGTAATTAATTTTTTTTTCATTTACATTCCAAAAAATTAAGTAGAGGGTGATGTAAGGAAGCAGCATACTCACGCCTTATAAAATTCACATCAGTCTTTCCGTTGTGTGCCAGCCAAGTCCGCTGTAACTAGCTCTGACGTCATAAATATTGCGCAATACTTTAAAATGAAGTAAATAACCTGAAACGTTTCTAGCATGTCAGGAGTAATACAAAATCAATATGTGTTGGATATCAGTTCAATAACTTTAACCATTTTCGAAATTTAGATGTTTTTCTGTAAAAATCATTGGCGCAACAGAAAAGAGCTAGAAACTTAAAAATTTATATTTAGATTCCTTTTGCATAATAATTTAGTATTCTGGATCTCACAAATTAAAATTTTAGTTGAAATTCATGATTTTCTGGGTTTTGTCTTCGAAATTAAGGAAACAAGATAGATTAAGTAGGCGAACAAATAAAGCTAGGATGTTTAAATTTAAGTAGAAGGGAGATCCGCTATAATCATAAAAATGTGAGAAGTTTCAACAGAATAACTATAAAACTATAGCTATAGCGTATCTCCAAAGAGCAAGTTCAGAGCTCGTCTACTGCGTGTAGTGTACGTAACCATGAAATCGTTTTCGAGTGAAGTGTTAATTCTGGGATGACTTTAATGATCTATCTTCAGTTTGCGTATGTCCTATTTTCACGTGCCGCCGCGGGACAGACATTCTATCATTATTTAGCGTGGCGTTTGATGAACATTATCATCAAATTATGGCGAGCATTCACTTAAACATTTAATTTGAACAGTTATAGTGGCATCAGCGCATTAGACTCTGAACTGCTCTGGTAGTTGGATTGTGTGGATTCTTTTTGGTCTGTGACTTTCAGAATATAGTGAACATTTTAGAGAGAATGGTTTTTGATTATGAATCCCAGACAATCTCCTAATTCTTCGGAGCTATAAGCTGTAGCTATAAATGTATTTCTCAGTTGAAGTGGGCACTAGGAATTCTAATTACAGGCTTCACGTTTTGCTAATCACTTTCTGGTTGCCAATATTGTAGTTAGAGAGTCAGTGTTGAGAACGGCAAACAGCATAAATATAAAACATCTATTCTATTACTCCACCCACCGCCCCACAGTGCGTTCACCGCGATGTCGCCAAACACAGATGCGACCATCATGATGCTGTAAACAGAACGTGGAGTCATCGGAAAAGGTGACGTTTTGCCATTCGTGCACCCAGGTTCGTCGTTGAGTACACCATCGCAGGCACTCCTGTCTGTGATGCAGCGTCAAGGATAACCGCAGCCATGGTCTCCGAGCTGATAGTCCATGCTGCTGCAAACGTCTTCGAACTGTTCGTGCAGATGGTTGTTGCCTTGCAAACGTCCCCATCTGTTGACTCAGGGATCGAGAAGTGGCTGCACGATCCATTACAGCCGTGCGGATTAGATGCCTATCATCTCAACTCCTACTGATACGAGATCATCTTCGTGATGTAGCAATTTTAATGGCCAGTAGTGTAGGATGTGATATTATTTACTTCAAAGTAGTTAATTCGTTCATTTGCTTTCGAGATGTGTCTCGTGGAAGCCGAAAGACGATGGTGGGATCATGATGCATATTTTCGGGAAGCTTTGTACAGTGACGGATTTGTTATGCCGTGCAGCTTAAGGATATAATGTATATTAATTACATTTGTTCTTTATAAATACTCTACATAAGTGAGGGAATCGCAGACAGACAGACTAATTAACATAATGCATTCGTATGCAGCTATTACAATCAGTAACATTATTAAAGGAAAAGGTGCACCCATTAGAGAAATGTCATTAAAAGAAACCATAATTGCTCTTATTTATAAATAAATTATTCATTTCTGGTCCACAGTTAAATATGTGGGTGTTACCCTATACACAAGTATTTAATTAAGTGCTCGAAAGATTTTATACCAAGTAAGTTAATATCTTACCAGTGCAGACTACAATGTAAAGACAATAATATTCCTTGTGTTAACTGGTTGTTTTGTTGATTCTTGGTATAATATTTTATAACTTATGAATAAAAAACACATGGTATTTGTTCAACGTTCTACATTATACATTACTTAACTAATTAGATATGGGCTACTAGTCATCAATAGTTACAAAGGTTGATATATGTCATTTTTTATGCCTTATATTGTTGCTCAATCTCTTTTACAGCCACTGAACATTCTTCACAAATAGAAAGAAGTAAAATGTTTATGGCTCAATACTCAGAATCTTTCATTGTGTTGCATTAGACGAACCATACTTGCAAGAATAAGTATGTTTGTGTGTGTGAATTTTTGTGAGATCAAAGGTTTTAAACAAGATGCAGCCAAAGAGTCTCTCAGCTGCCCTTCAAAGATGGCAATGGTTAAAGTTCAGTACAATATTCAAAAAAAAAGTTCAAATGTGTGTGAAATCTTATGGGACTTTGGTCATCAGCCCCAAAGCTTACACACTACTTAACCTACATTATCCTACAGACAAACACACACATCCATGCCCGAGGGAGGAATCTAGCCTCCGCTGGCACCAGCTGCACAGTCCATGACTGCAGCGCCTTAGACCGCTCGGCTAATCCCATGCGGCAGTATAATATTAAATTGGGAAGAATTATTTCGATAAAAACGTGAAGTAAAACTATTTCTCTTACAACCAGATAAAACATGACGAACTGAGTTAATGAACTGTTGGGAAGAGAAAAAATAAATTGACAAAAATGCAGTAACCTTTGGTGACCCGTTATAATGACATGAGTGATCAGTGTAAGGTTACACATATAGTTACTGAGTATCGATATCTGTACCTTACACGAAGTGGTCTATCACATCAGCACTACTGCCAGCGGAACCCCCAGTGATCCAGAAGCTCTGTATGGCGGCGACCCACCAAAATTAGAAGCAAGTTATTAGCAAAGATCGGTAGAAGCAATGGTTATCTCAGGATAGTAATAACAAGCTGAAATAAGACTGAACATTAATGTGTGTGCTTAGAAACATTAGGAACGTATTCCGTGCCATGTACTAGAGACAATAAAACTTGCAGTTTTATAAAGGCATGTCTCCATTCGAATCTTTTTCATATCTATTAGAAATAACAGAGTGTAAAGATTTTTAATGGCAAGTATGGTGATTTGATATGGCATGTACCAGTAGGCGCATTGTCCCATTTTATTCCTTGGGAGTAAGATGTCCACTCTAAGCTGTAAGACATAAAATTAGTACGACCGCCATGGCTATATCAGCACAACTGGTTTTAGAGAGAAAGTTGTCTGTTCAAATGGTTCAAATGGCTCTGAGCACTATGGGAGTTAACTTCTGAGGTCATCAGTCCCCTAGAACTTGGAACTACTTAAACCTAACTAACCTAAGGACATCACACACATCCATGCCCGAGGCAGGATTGGAACCTGCGACCGTAGCCGTCGCACTGTTCCAGACTGTAGCACCTAGAACCGCTCAGCCACCCCTGCCGGCAAAGTTGTCTGTTATTAAGACGAATAACGGAATAGGCATCTTACAACAAGATAACATTGTCTTAAAGTATGTACGTATTGAACTGTACAGTTTTTATTAGTTTGACGTGTTCTTTTTTCTCACGATTTCATTGGTCACGTAAATTTTTAAATCTAGCTGACATGTACTTTTTCTATCACTTGACATTGCTTCTCTACAGCACGCTTGAATTTTAAACTCCTTCTGTACTTACATTGTACATATATAAACCTTGTTTTTTTCATCTTCTATTGCATACAATATTTATATATTTATCATATTTCTGGCAGTTTTCATAACCACTTGATAATGGCTTAAAATAAAGCCTGAAACCAGTAGTGGAGTTGTAACACCGAAAATGTAAATAAAATACCTTCTGCACCATCCAAAATTTTTTTACATTTAATATCCGTTCATAAATTGTACCACATTTTTAATTTTGAATCTCTAAGCTTTCTTACACCAACTGTATTTAGTATGTAATTGATATGAAAGTGGATTTATTTGTGAATGTATGTAATTGATTGTAATTATAATGCAAATATAATAAATTGCAGGATAATAGCCAAGGGAACTGACTTTAAATGTATCGATAAGAACGACGAAATGGCAGTAGATGTGCCGTTGTTTATCTTTGGGTATGGAGAGTATCAGTCGCGCTGCGAGCAGAGAAGAAGCAGAGCAACTAGAGTCATGAAAGAGTTGGGCGCTCCCGCAGATGCGGTGTGCGGCTATGATCGCGCCGGTGTAGGCGCCACTACTGCGTTGACCCGCGATTACTGAGAGCCCGGTAGGCGTGAACAGACGGAGGAAGCTGCAGTTCTCACAATTGCCTGTCCCATGATTATCCGTGGCTCTGGAGACGACTCGTGGTTCTCAGCCAGCAACAGCAGCAGCTCAGTATTATCGTCGGCTACATTCTTCATCGCTCGCACAGCTACAACATTGTAAGACTGTTAGCTGAGAGTGTAAACAATATTGTACGGCCATTACCCAGTGACATTTCTTTCACAAAGATTGACTAACTTTCACGAATAATAACGTACAATAGTTAAAACTTGTAGGGCACCTGTGTTGTCGTTGTCCTCAGGCATTATTATGAAGCAGGGTCCCTTTCCTTTCCATGCAATCACCGAGTGTCGTAAAAATATGAAAACTGATTAACTACTTACTGCCAGTTTTTTTTTCTTTTTTTTTTTTTTTTGTTAATGACCAGTTTCAGTCTAACTTCACCTGCCTCAGTAACTGTTCAAATGAATCTGAGCTCTATGCGACTTAACTTCTGAGGTCATCAGTCGCCTAGAACTAAGAACTAATTAAACCTAACTAACCTAAGGACATCACACACATCCATGCCCGAGGCAGGATTCGAACATGCGTCCGTAGCGGTCGCTCGGCTCCAGACTTTAGTGCCTAGAATCGCACGACCACTCCGGCCTGCTCAGTAACTGTTCATTCTTGTATTGCATAACAGAGGCTTAACGAGTGTGCAATTCAATCACTTACAGTAACTTAAAATTTCACTGGCAAAACTAATAACTAAAGACACAGCACAAATTAAGATTGCGCAATTTCATTTATTCCGTATTTAGCTTATCGAGTGTCTTCTGCTGGCTTCATACGTACTCTATTGTTCTTATGTTAAAAGTAAAATCAGTTGCTCATTTGCTAAAAGTACATTCAATAATTAAAAGTAAATTGCTTGTCTTTTTACAAATGTTGCATTACGTTACGCTGAGGTTACTGGAAGTCATTCTTTACGTAACGAAGTTTCAGTTACGGCCAGTCATTAATTTAATCAGGAACATAATTTAACTTTACTTTCAAAATTCAGTATTTCAGAATAAATAACTACAAACTCAGTGCTTTCTCGTTCGTTTATTTTGTCGTGAACTGTTGTGTTGTGGAAAAGCGTGACAACTTTCTGTCGCCACGCCAGTGATTATATGCTTAATTTGTTTTGTCATTACCTTTCTTAGGATTTTGGATATTCACTGCACTAGTGAGCTGGCGATATGTTTAATTATCCTTTTTTTTTTTTGCTGATCAGCTTATCTACAACAATCCGATGCGTTGGGTTCACTGTCAACGATCATTCTCGAAGCAATCACGGTCCCATCCGATTTTCATGTGCTTTCAAAATTTACAGAACACCTTCGAGAACTTCACTTTGACAGTGTTGAAGCAGTACGAGCAGAGGCGAGGGAGTGGTTTCGTCAACAAAGTCAAACATTCTACTGTGACGGAATCAACGAACTAGTCTCTCGTTCGGAGAAAAGTCTTCGCCTCGAGGATGACTGTGTTGAGAAATAAATACGTAGCCATGAAGAATGAGAATGTAGAACGTTAACAAAGTTTGTGTTATTTAAAAAATATTCTGAGATTTCACGTAAAAAATCAGAGGCATTACTTTTCAGCACGACCTCGTAGTAACTGGAGAGTTGCAAAGAAAAAACAGTGTAAGCTACAAGTACGTTACTGCAAACTAGAGTGTAGCGTTAACAATAGCTATAAATTTAGTGCCTGCGAATTCTAGAGTCACATACGAGGTGTATGTGAAAAATTATTAGACTGATTTTTTATCTACCAAAGTTTTAATTTTTTTCAAACAACAATATTGTCCTCTTCAAAGTAGTTCCCTTCGGCAACTATACGCCAGGAAAGTAGTTGTTCCCCGTCTTGGTCATATCTTTTGGATGCTCTACAGAGTTGCAAAATGACGTTCTTTTAAAATTTTTCAATTTCGAGAAGAGAAAATCGTCACAAGGACTCAGATCAGGCGAATAGGGGGGCAGTGGAACAACAGCACTGCCTTTTGATGTCAAAATGTGACACTGTGTGTTCTCATGATGCAGCATACGCTTGCCTGCAATGTCCTCAATTCACCCTTTTCCTGAGCCTATCAAAGACATTTTTGTAAAACATTTGGTTGACAGTTTGCCCTGGAGAAACAAATTCTGTATCCACAATACCGTTAATATCAAAAAAACATGCAAATAATTGTTTTGGTCTTTGATTTGCTCATTCGAGCTTTTTTCAGTGAAAGAGATCCCTCAGTATGCCAGTCCTCACCTAGCCACTTTGTCTCAGGACCATATTCAAAAATCGAGGATTCATTACCTGTGATTACACGACTGAACCAGTCATGGTCAATGACAATCCTCACAAGAAGATCAACGTACACGTTTCTTCTATTGTCCATCTGCTCAGTGAGGTTTTTCTGTACCGTTTTGGCATAATTCTCTCGTATGTGCAAAACTGACATCAAAATTTGATGTACGGTGCAAGTGTCTAACAGGTCACCCATCATCCTTATTCTTAAACGTCGGTCTGATCCCACAAGAGCAAACATGCGTTCTACGTTTTCGTCGCTTTTTGAAGTTGAAGGTCTCCATGAGATTTATGGTGTGTTCTCGGCCTTCCAAATTGATTTGTGCCAGCGAAAAACTTGTGGTCTTGGTAATTAATGTTCCCCATAAGCCAGTTTCAACTTTTCAAAGGTCACACTCGCGGATTCCCAAGTTTAACACAAAACTTGATACAATAACGTTGCTCTAAATTCCGCCGTTCCATTTTCGTAAAACACAACTTCACTGACGGCGCTATCGAGAAGCACGTGATGGCTGTACAGAGCTGAAGCTTGGCCTGAGCAACTGGAGGGGATGAACACAGGGGTGTACACAACTAGAACAATACAGTGTTGCCAGCTCGCTCGCGGTGTTGTCTATCTTATTACTTCTCTCACACACTTCATATTTTGAATCATTATACTTTCAAAAGACATAAACGTAGGCTCACTGATAACGCTACCACAGTGGTGAAACATATTTGGGTTGAAACAAACAAAATTGTGCTCTTGCAAAAGGACGCTCCCTCCAAATCATTTGCTAATGTGTCGGCTTTCCGGGTGCATGGCCGGCGTTTTATCACCATAGGTCAACGCACTATGAAACCTGAAGCAGCTCACCTGCAGAGTGGCCGTGGTCACAGCGCAGGCGATGTCGGCCACCGTGGCGTGGTCTCCAGCCACCCATCCAGTGGGCTCCAGGAACTTCTCCAGAATCCCCAGTGCATCGTATATGGCAGCTTTCTTGTCCGGTTCCACGTCAGATTTTCCCAGGAACATCAAAGGAAACTGCAAAACACGACATGATGACATTTGAATTAATCTCGTTAACTGCTAGACACATTAAGAAATACAGAATACTGCGCCTGGCAAAACAGGGGAGAAGTTAGTCTTTTCTTTGCAGTAACATCAAAAATCTACAAACAGGTTAATGTGAATGCATTTCTGACAACTGAACTATAGACTTGATAACTACGATGTCTAGTGCCACTTTTGCTCGGTGAATCATTTTGCAATAACGTGTCTTAAAACTTTCGTACATCAAACGACTAGTTATGTCATTCCACTTGAAGTTTTCTTCGTTATATAACAGTTTTATGTGTAAACGTGTTACTGAAACTGAGCGCTCCCCTTATGCTTACAGCATAACAGTCTGCTTTTACGCCCTTTGCAATTCCTCTACGCGTGTAACTTTTCTGTGTATTTCTACTATGCCGAAGGTTCCCAACAATATATTTAACCCGGTTTATTTCATACTGTATTACTTTCTTCTTTTCGTGTTGCCGTAATTTCTACGTTGTAGTACAACGCACTCCTGTTCTCAAAAGTTACAGTTTCAGAATTTTCCTCCAAAATCTGGGGAAATTTTTGGCACTAGAGGATATCTTTAGTTGCAAAACAAAAAAAACAAAAAAAACTGTGTTAATTTTTATGGGCACATTAGTTTACATCTTGCGTAAACTTACTTCCTTAACAACATAATTATTTTACGATAATTTTTTTATCTCAGCGTACCGTGCAGCTGAGATGTATTTTAATTCATGTTCCTGTTTTGACGCATGTCGTAACGTTATTATCTTGTAAATCTCTGCAAACGTTTTATTAGTCTGCACAAACCTAAAAATGTTAATGCAAATGTTTTGTGTGAAATGTTTGTATTTGTAAGCTGCCATGCCCAGAGTTAACTGCCAAAGTCATTCGAAAGAGTCTATACCGAGACAACTGAAATACTTTCTTATCATGTCTGCCTATCATCTCGGAAGTGTGGAATTTTTTTAGAGAAATTTTAAATAGTTTAAAATGCAAGAACACCTACGCTGGTTAAATTATCGTCAAGTTATGGAGAAAGAATATTCATAAACATATAAAGTTTGCGTTGAAACTAACACCAAGCTACACAAAAACATACACATATATTGGACCAAAGTTATTTGACATAAACGATGAGGAATTTCGCCTTGGCAGTTATTTATTGTAAGGGTAGAGTGATACAATATGTTTTCTCTTGCACTGAACGTCGCTCTCTGCAATACTTAGAGGCTACGGTTGTGAATTTTCTGGAGCAATTTATTTGTGAGTGAGTCATATACATCTCTTCCTGCTTTATATTATCCCTGATACCGTTCGGAGTCGGGTAATGCTCTTTACACAACAATACCCGCAAACTTTACTTCATTTTGACGTTACGTGCAATATTGACGACCGCATGATCGGCTATCGACATTGTGACAAGGAAGAATATGAATATTATTGCTCCTCCATTCAATCGCAGCAATTTAAGCTGTCCTCTTAGGTTCCTCCCTAACCGCACACTCGCAAGTCGCTACATATTCGTAAATAAAGAGACAGATATTTGTGAGAAGAAAAAATACAAATTTTATTGCAGCTCGTTTTAGCCGCAGCATTTAATGTTGTACTCTTTATTCCCTGCCTAATCACACCCTCGGAAAACGCCACACATCCGTAAATAAACAGCGAAATATTTGTGATAAGGAAGACTTTGTGCTCTGACGGCAAAGACTACCAAATCCACCGGTTAGTCCCTGAACCGTTAGGGGTAAAACTCAATGGGACCCGGGGCAAGTAAGGCTAGCAACCTGCTTCCCCGGTACTTTAAATGTGATGCTGGGAACAATCAGAGCAAAATGCCTCGGACCTTTGGAGGTGACGGAGTCCCACCTCTAATTGACAAACCAGGGACACCTTAGATACGACTCGGCAAACGAATGGTAACGAGATGGGGAGCTATTAATATCAATGGGGGCTACTCTGGGAAGAAGGCAGAGCTGGCAGAGGCTGCAAGTAAGATGTGGTTGGACGTTTTAGCTGTTAGTGACATTCGGGTAAGGGGTGAGAAAGAAGAGGAAGTGGGAGAACACAAGGTCTACCTGTCAGGAGTCAAAGCAGGAATAGCACAATGGGATGTAGGGCTTTACATCAGGAAAGAAATGGAACCGAGAGTAGTTGCAATAAGGTATGTAAACGAACGACTGATGTGGATAGATTTGACAGTGTCTAGCAAGAAAATTAGGATTTTGTCAGTATATTCGCATTGTGAAGGGACAGATCAAGATAAGATGGATAGTTTTTATGATGCACTCAATGATGTAGTTGTTAGAGTAAAGGACAAGGGCAGTGTTCTGCTCAGGGGTGATTTTAATGCCAGGATTGAAAATCGAACAGAAGAGAATGAAAAGGTTATGGGTAAATTTGGAGAGGATATGGAGGCCAACAGGAACGGGAAACAACTCTTGGATTTCTGTGCCAGTATGGAATTAGTAATCACAAACACCTTTTTTAAACAGAAGAACATTCACTGGTATACTTGGGAAGGCAGGGGAACCAGATCTGTCATTGACTATATAATAACAGATCAGGAATTCAGGAAGGCTGTGAAGGACACACGTGTATTCAGGGGATTCTTTGAAGACACTGATCACTATTTAATCTGCAGTGAAATTGGTATTGTGAGGCCGAAAGTGCAGGAGGTCAGGTCCATATGTAGGAGGATAAGAGTGGAGAAACTTCAGGATAAGGAAATCAGGCACAAGTACATACAAGTGCATATAAGTACATCACAGTGATCTCAGAAAGGTACCAGTTAGTTGAATGTAGTCAATTACAGTCATTGGAAAAGGAATGGACAAGGTACAGGGACACAGTACTAGATGTGGCTAAATAATGTCTTGGAACGGTAGTGTGTAAAGGTAAGATGAGGCAAACAGCTTGGTGGAATGACACAGTCAAGGCAGCTTGTAAAAGGAAAAAGAAGACGGATCAAAAATGGCCACATACTAGAATTCAGGTACACGAGAGAGTTATGTTGAAGAAAGAAACAAAGCCAAACAGATAATTGCAGCATCCAAGAAGAAATCTTGGGAATACTTTGGAAACAGGTTGGAGACTTTGGGTCAAGCTGCTGGAAAACCAGTCTGGAGTGTAATTAGCAGTCTTCGAAAGGGAGGTAAGAAGGAAATGACAAGTATTTTGGACAGGTCAGGAAAACTGCTGGTGAATCCTGTTGATGCCTTGGGCAGACGGAGGGAATATTTTGAAGAGTTGCTCAATGTAGGTGAAAATACGATCAGTAATGTTTCAGATTTAGAAGTACAATGGGATAGGAATTATGATGGAAATGGGATCACATTTGAGGAAGTGGAGAAAATGGTCAGTAGATTGCAGTGCAATAACGCGGCTGGGGTGGATGAAATTAAGTCGGAACTCATCAAATACAGTGGAATGTCAGGTCTTAAATGGCTACACAGGATAATTGAAATGGCCTGGGAGTCAGGACAGGTTCCATCAGACTGGACGAAAGCAGTAATTACATCAATCTTTAAACATGGAAACAGAAAAGATTGCATCAACTACAGAGGTATCTCTTTAATCAGCGTTGTGGGTAAAATCTTCTCAGGTATTGTTGAAAGGAAAGTGCAAGTATTAGTTGAGGACAAATTGGATGAAAATCAGTGTGGGTTTAGGCCTCTTAGAGGTTGTCAGGACCAGATCTTTAGCTTACGGCGAATAGTGGAGAAGTGTTATGAGTGGAACAGAGAATTGTACGAGGGCCGTTCAGAAAGTAACCTCCGGTTGATTTTAAAAAATACACCAAGTTAAATAAAAATATTTTAATATATACATCTTACAACTACATCTTTGCACTATTTTTCTACATAGTCTCCATAGCGATTGAGGCACTTATCGTATCTCTTCACAAGCTTTGAAATTCCTTCTGCATAAAAATCACCCGCTTGTGCCTGGAGCCAGCCTGTGACCGCATCTTTGAGCTCTTCGTCGTCATCAAACCGCTGTGACCCGAGCCATTTCTTCAAATGCATGAAGAGGTGATAATCACTTGGCGCCAGGTCTGGGCTGTAAGGTGGATGGTTGATAACGTCCCACTTGAAGGACTCAAGAAGGGCCGTTGTTCTGCGAGCAGAGTGAGGACGGGCGTTATCGTGCAAAAAAACGATACCGGAAGTCAGCATGCCACGGCGTTTGTTCTGTATAGCCCGTCGTAACTTTTTTATTGTTTCACAGTACATGTCTTGATTAATGGTCGTACCACGTTCCATGAATTCAACCAACAACATCCCTTTGGCATCCCAAAACACCATTGCCATCAGTTTTCTGGCAGAAAAATCTTGCGAGGCTTTTCTTGGTTTGGTAGGCGAATTTGAATGTGCCCACATCTTTGATTGTTCTTTTGTCTCAGGGTTCACGTACTTAATCCAGGTTTCGTCACCGGTCACGATTCTGTTTAACAATGGTTCTCCTTCGTCCTCATAACGCGACAGAAAGTCTAATGCAGAGGCCATTCTTTGAGTTTTGTGGTGGTCGGTAAGAATTTTGGGCACCCATCGTGCACAGAACTTACGGTAACCCAATCTTGCTGTCACTATCTCGTGCAAGAGAGTCTTAGAAATCTGTGGAAAACCAGTAAACAACTCCGACATTGAGAAACGTCGATTTTCACGAACTTTTGCATCAACTGTCTGAACGAGTTCGTCAGTCACCAATGATGGTCTACCACTCCTCTCTTCATCATGAACGTTTTCTCGTTCACTTTTAAATAAACGTACCCATTCACGGACAACTCCTTCACTCATAACTCTTGGTCCGTACACGGCACAAAGCTCATGATGAATAGCTGCTGCAGAATATCCTTTGGCTGTAAAAAACCTTATGACAGCACGCACTTCACATTTGGCGGGGTTTTCTATTGCAGCACACATTTCAAACTGCCACAAAAACTAAACTAGCGCAGGTACGACGTTCACTCGACCACGGCTTGATGCCGACTGACCTGTTGAGTGCGTGAACGCACAGATGGCGTCGCTACTCCCCCCACAACCCGCACTGTGACCAATCGGAGGTTACTTTCTGAACCGCCCTCGTATCTATGCTTTATAGATCTAGAAAAGGCATATGACCGGGTTCCTAGGAGGAAGTTATTGTCTGTTCTACGAGATTATGGAATAGGAGGCAAACTTTTGCAAGCAATTAAAGGTCTTTACATAGATAGTCAGGCAGCAGTTAGAGTTGACGGTAAATTGGGTTCATGGTTCAGAGTAGTTTCAGGGGTAAGACAAGGCTGCAACTTGGCTCCACTGTTGTTCATATTATTTATGGATCATATGTTGAAAACAATAGACTGGCTGGGTGAGATTGAGATATGTGAACACAAAATATGCAGTCTCGCATACGTGATGGCAGATTCGATTGAAAGTTTGCAAAGTCATATTTCAGAGCTAGATCAGAAATGCAAGGACTGTGGTATGAAGATTAGCATCTCCAAAACGAAAGTAATGCCAGTGGGAAAGAGATATAAACGGATTGAGTGCCACATAGGAGGAACAAAGTTAGAACAGGTGGACGGTTTCAAGTACTTAGTATGCATATTCTCACAGGATGGCAACATAGTGAAAGAATTGGAAGCGAGGTGTAGCAAAGCTAATGCAGTGAGCGCTCAGCTACGATCTACTCTCTTCTGCAAGAAGGAAGTCAGTACCAAGACTAAGTTATCTGTGCACCGTTCAATCTTTCGACCAACTTTGTTGTATGGGAGCGAAAGCTGGGTGGATTCAGGTTACCTTATCAATACGGTTGAGGTTACGGTTATGAAAGTAGCTAGGATGATTGCAGGTACTAGTAGATGGGAACAATGGCAGGAGGGTGTCCACAATGAGGAAACCAAAGAAAACCTGGGAATGAACTCTATAGATATAGCAGTCAGGGCGAACAGGCTTAGGTGGTGGGGTCATGTTACACGCATGGGAGAAGCAAGGTTACCCAAGAGACTCATGGGTTCAGCAGTAGAGTGTAGGAGGAGTCGGGGTAGACCAAGGAGAAGGTACATGGATTCGCTTAAGAATGATTTCGAAGTAATAGGCTTAACATCAGAAGAGGCATCAATGTTAGCACTGAATAGGGGATCATGGAGGAATTTTATAAGTGGGACTATGCTCCAGACTGAACGATGAAAAGGCATAATCAGTCTTAAATGATGATGATGAGGAGGAGGAGGAGGAGGAGGAGGAGGATGATTATGAATGTTAATGTTCCTCGTTTCACTCGCAGCAGTTTAAACTGTTCTCTTAGGTTCCTGTCTCTCCACACACTCTAGAGACGGCACATATTCGGAAATATACAGCCAAATATTTGTGGAAGGTAGAATATGAATTTCATAGTCGCTCGATTCAGTCGCAGCAATTTAATCTGTCCTCTTAGGTCCCTGCCTAATCGCTAAATATTTATTTCATCCGTTCTCAGATGAGGCTGAGTGTAAATAGTATCCAATATTGCAAAACATACAAGTATTAGATTCAAAAGAAAGAAGCAGAGCATGTTAAGAACGCTAATACGAAAAAAAATGCGTGCAACGGGATGCGAACCAACAATTTTCGATTCCAGCAACCACGGCATTATTAATCACCCTAACACTTAACCATGCGATGTTTAATTCCAGTCTTGGTTATCATATTCTGTCTTGAATGCTTGTATCGTTGATACGTTATAGAGCGAGATTTAATTATAGTTGTGATGTGTTTGTGATAAATTTTCAATGCTCCATTACGTTGAAGCGGCATATTGCAAATTATAAAAGAAGTGTGTTTCATTCTTAATTTGTAAATTATTGACGATATTAACTCACTCCTATGACAGCAATTATTCAGGTAGTGCGTTCTCGCTTCCCGCGCCCGGGTGCCCGGGTTCGATTCCCGGCTGGGTCAGGGATTTTCTCTGCCTCGTGATGACTGGGTGTTGTGTGATGTCCTTAGGTTGGTTATGTTTAAGTAGTTATAAGTTCTAGGGGACTGATGACCATAGATGTTAAGTCCCATAGTGCTCAGAGCCATTTGAATCATTCAGGTAATGAAGGGAGACGAAAATTTAATAGTCATGGGTGACTGGAATTCGAGAGTAGGAAAAGGGAGAGAAGGAAACATAGTAGGTGTATATGGATTGGGGGGTAAGAAATGAAAGAGGAAGCCGTCTGGTAGAATTTTGTACAGAGCATAACTTAATCATAACTAACACTTGGTTCAAGAATCATAAAAGAAGGCTGTATACAAGGAAGAATCCTGGAGATGCTAGAAGGTATCAGATAGATTATATAATTAGGAACCAGGTTTTAAATTGTAAGACATTTCCAGGGACAGAGGTGGACTCTGACCACAATCTATTGGTTATGAACTGTAGATTATAACTGAAGAAACTGCAAAAATGTGGGAATTTAAGGAGATGGGACTTGGATAAACTGACTAAACCAGTGGTTGTACAGAGTTTCAGGGAGAACATATGGGAACAATTGACAGGAATGGGGGAGAGAAATACAGTCGAAGAAGAATGGGTAGTTCTGATGGGTGAAGTAGTGAAGGCAGCAGAGCATCAAATAGGTAAAAAGACAAGCGCTAGTAGAAATCCTTGGGTAACATAAGAAATATTGAATTTAATTGATGAAAGGAGAAAATATAAAAATGCAGAAAATGGAGAAGGGAAAAAGGAAGAGAAACGTCTCAAAAATGAGATCGACAGGAAGTGCAAAATGGCTAAGCAGGGATGGCTAGAGGACAAATGTAAGGATGTAGAGGCTTATCTCGCTGGGGGGGTAAGATAGATACTGCCTACAGGAAAAATAAAGAGACCTTTGGAGGTAAGACAGCCATTTGTATGAATATCAAGAGCCCAGATGGAAACCCAGTTCTAAACAAAGAATGGAAAGCAGAAAGGTGGGAGTGTATAGAGGGTCTATATAAGGGCAATGTACTTGAGGACAATATTATGGAAATGGAATAGGATGTAGATGAAGATGAAATGGGAGATACGATACTGCGTGAAGAATTTGACAGAGCACTGAAAGACCTGAGTCGAAACAAGACCCCGGGAGTAGACAACATTCCATTAGAACTACTGACGGCCTTGGAAGAGTCAGTCCTGACAAAACTCTACCATCTGGTGAGCAAGATGTATGAGACAGGTGAAATACCCTCTGACTTCAAGAAGACTATAATAATTCCAATCCCAAAGAAAGCAGGTGTTGACAGATGTGAAAATTACCGAACTATCAGTTTAATAAGTCACAGCTGCAAAATACTAACGCGAATTCTTTACAGACGAATGGAAAAACTGGTAGAAGCCGACCTCGGGGAAGATCAGTTTGGATTCCGTAGAATGTTGGAACAATATTGACCTTACGACTTATCTTAGAAGAAAGATGAAGGAAAGGTAAACCTACGTTTCTAGCATTTGTAGACTTAGAGGAAGCTTTTGACAGTGTAGACTGGAATACTCTCTTTCAAATTCTGAAGGTGGCAGGGGTAAAATACAGGAAGCTAAAGGCTATTTACAATTTGTACAGAAACCAGATGGCAGTTATAATAGTCGAGGGGGGACATGAAAGGGAAGCAGTGGTTGGGAAGGGAGTGAGACATGGTTGTAGCCTCTCCCCGATGTTATTCAATCTGTATATTGAGCAAGCAGTAAAGGAAACAAAAGAAAAATCCGGAGTAGGTATTAAAATCCATGGAGAAGAAATAAAAACTTTGAGGTTCGCCGATGACATTGTAATTCTGTCAGAGACAGCAAAGAACCTGGAAGAGCAGTTAAACGGGATGGACAGTGTATTGAAAGGAGTATGTAAGATGAACATCAACAAAAGCAAAACGAGGATAATGGAATGTAGTCGAATTAAGTCGGGTGATGCTGAGGGAATTAGATTAGGAAATAAGACACTTAAAGTAGTAAATGAGTATTGCTATTTGGGGAGCAAAATAACTGATGACGGTCGAAGTAGAGAGAATATAAAATGTAGACTGGCAATGGGAAGGAAAGCGTTTCTGAAGAAGAGAAATTTGTTAACATCGAGTATAGATTTAAGTGTCAGGAAGTCATTTCTGAAAGTATTGGTGTGGAGCGTAGCCATGTATGGAAGTGGAACATGGACGATAAATAGTTTGGACAAGAAGAGAGTAGAAGCTTTCGAAATGTGGTGTTACAGAAGAATGCTGGAGATTAGATGGGTAGATCACATAACTAATGAGGAGGTATTGAATAGAATTGGGGAGAAGCGGAGTTTGTGGCACAACTTGACAAGAAGAAGGGACCGGTTGGTAGGACATGTTCTGAGGCATCAAGGGATCACAAATTTATCATTGGAGGGCAGCATGGAGCGTAAAAATCGTAGAGGGAGACCAAGAGATGAATACACTATGCAGATTCAGAAGGATGTAGATTGCAGTAAGTACTGGGAGATGAAGAAGCTTGCACAGGATAAATCATGACGTGACATTATATTATCGCAATAATTGTAACAAATCGTTCCAAGAATTACGTATTTTTGTAAATCTCTGATACGTGCACATGACATCTTGAGAGAGACGGGTATCGAATGCTAAGAAAAGTAGATAGCCGACCGTTTTGTGTGTGACATCAAAATGACGTCGCGTTTGCGTAAATTGTTACGAATCAAGTGTTACCCCTCAGAAACTTTAATGTTGCTCATCATTCGTTACTCAGAATCGTGAGCGGCTGAAACATGGCGGTAAAAACAGAAGGGAGGTGTCATTATGTTACGAACTTTAAGCCGATGTCCGCCATCTTAACCAGCCCAAAACATAAGGTTCACTGCGCTAATGCTTCCCCGTGACGTCACTCAGACGCGCCCGTGCCCAATTTCGACAGTGTTGGGTGCGTTGATTCTGTGGAGACGTAGTTGTTTCATCAAAAATGCCAGCTTGTATTGTTTACGGGTGTACTAATCGATCCGATCGTAATCTAAGGCTTTAAGGAATCACATTTCATTCATAACTGGAGCTATTCAAGCAATATTTTCTTTTGTATACATGAATTATTGTTGAAATGTTTACTTTTACTGTAGTGGTTTTATTTCTACCATCTGACTTCAGACTTGCCTTACTTTATTTTGTGTCCGTTCTTTTCTTTTCTGTGTTGTTTATTGCCTTGCAACTCGCAAATGCTCCGACATCCAAGCCACACTGTCTTAACGGTCTCGATCCGCACAACACACGGCTACGTAACCGCGCTGATTGTTGGTGCAGCATCTGATGCCCAAAATTCCTCTCGCCTATTATTATTCACATTATTATAGCTGTTCACATTTTCTTACCCTTCAAAAAGAGTGTGGCAGCTGTCATGTATGTGTGAGCTTTTGTGAATGTGTATGTGTGCTGTGCTTCCTTTCTGAAGAAGGCTTTGGCTGATTTATGTGAACACACTTCTCGTTGTGCCTGCGTTGTGCTAGGCGTGTGAATAGCTGTATTTATTCACTCGTGAAGTTTGTTGTAAAGAATCTACTGCACTTCAAGAGGAACGATGATGTACATAATTACAATACTTAAAGAAAAAATGATATTCATTGCGCCACATTAAGTTAGCCTGTAGCACGAGCAGGGGTTTACACTGCTGCAACCAAAAGTTTTGATTACTGACGCATTGATATAACGCCTGACACACAGCCACGCATAATTTAAAACTAAACTGAAAACGTTTCTACTTGATAACATATATACACGGAAGAGTATCTGTTACTGTAATGTGTAAGTGGTGATTTATTTATTTATTTACGTCCTGAATCTTTGTGGTACATATACCATACCTTAGATGTTGGACAAAATGACATTACATTAATATACTGTTACACTGATTGTATACACTACATTTATAAATTGTTACATTTTTATATTGCTATATTGTTACATTACATTTTTATATTGTTACAACCAAAATTAACTTATTTTTCAAGATACTGTGTTACTGAGTAAAAACAGTTTTCCAAGAGGTATGATGTTACAGATTTTTTAAAGCTATGGATTTTGTTTATGGCATTTAGATTACTTGGTAGCTCACTAAACAAATGTGAACCTGAGTGATATACACCTTTCT
This sequence comes from Schistocerca serialis cubense, assembly GCF_023864345.2. Lineage (NCBI taxonomy): Eukaryota > Metazoa > Arthropoda > Insecta > Orthoptera > Acrididae > Schistocerca > Schistocerca serialis. Next base: position 212,761,458 of record NC_064644.1, read on the forward strand.
TGCACAGTGTGGTATAACAATGATGTCTGTGTATGTCACTATTTGCCCTTGTATGGTGTTCATGCACAGATTTATTTTGAATAAATACATTTCCATTTTTTAGCATGCTTTTATTTAGGAACATTACAACTTATAGTATATAGATACATGGTAGAGGTAGAATCCCCATTTCTTTAAAGAATGGTTTGCATGATTTTCGGCTGTTGGCATTTTTCATTATCCTCACAATCTTTTTTTGTTTCCGGAATGTGGTTATGCTATGAGGAGAATTTCCCCAGAATATGATGCCATACCTCAATAGGGAGTGTATGCAAGTGTAATACACTGCTCTAACTGTTTCAGGACTTGTGTTGTTCCATATAATCCTCATCGCATAAGTCATTTTGGATAGTTTAGAATTTAATGAAGTGATGTGGGAATTCCATTTAAGATTGTCTTGTAAGTAGATGCCAAGAAATTTTGTTTCAGTGACACTGTTGATTCTTTGGTTTTCCATTGACATGTTTGGTTTTAATGGGTTTTTATTTTGTTGTGTATGGAAGCGTAAGACGACTGTTTTTTGAGGGTTTATCAGTAATTTATTCCTCATAAACCACTCTGAGACATTTTCACTTGTGACTCTAGCATTTAAACTTAGAGCCATTTCATTTTCACCTTCAATAAATATGCTTGTGTCATCTGCAAATAGCACTGGTTCGGAGTGTTGAACGTGTAGGGGGAAGCCGTTTATGAAAATTAGGAAGAGAAAGGGACCTAAAATTGAGCCTTGTGGTACACCGTGGGTTAATGTGGAAGGTTTCCATTGATAAGCTTGGAGTTCGTTTTTTCCCATGTGTTTTACCTCTGTTATCTGAGAGCGATTTTCTAGGTAGGATTTCAGCCACTCGTGGGGCAGGCCTCTTACACCATACCACTCTAACTTTCTTAGGAGAATTTCATGGTCTATTAGATCAAATGCTTTTGTTAAATCCAGGAAAATCCCCGAAACATTTTTGTGACTATCCACTGATTTTAAAATACGATTTATGAGGCTAAAAGTGGCTGTTTCAGTACTGCACTGAGGCCTGAAGCCATGCTGACATCCTGAAATCATGTTTTTTTGTTAAAGAAATCAGTTAGTTGTAGCAGAACTAGTTTTTCAATGATTTTTGAAAAACCTGATAGGAGTGACACAGGCCTATAGTTGACCACCTGCTGCTGATCGCCCTTTTTGTAAAGGGGTACAACTTTTGCAGTTTTTAACTGTTGTGAGAAAATACCACTTGATAGTGAAGAATTGCATATATCTAGCAGTGGTGCGAGTATCTGTTCAGCTGATACTTTTATAATATAGTCTGGCACATCGTCGACTCCGGCGGAATATATACTTTTTAATGACTTTATGCTGTTTAACAGTTCTTCCCTACTTATTGGTCAGAGGAACATGGATGTATTTGTTACACTATTTCCAGAAATTTCCTGTAATATTTTGTTTGGTGTTTTTCCCATTTGTTCCTTCGCTAACTCATGAGCAATATTGGTGTAGTAAGAATTGAAGTGGTTAGCAATTAATTTTGGATCAGTGATCTTGCTGCCCACCTGTGACAATACAATATTTTTGTGTGTTTCCACCTTTCCAGTAAGTCTCTGTACCGTATTCCACATTGTCTTAGCTTTGTTTGATGATTCCATAATAAGTTTGTCATTTTCCCTTAATTTTGCTTCCCTTATTACACGACTCAGAGTTAACTTGTATTTTTTGAAGTAGTGAGCAAATTCAGGGCTGCTATTTGTTTTTGATAGTGCAAAAAGTTCTCTTTTTCTTCTACATGATACTTTGATCCCTGATGTAATCCAAGTTTTGGGTTTGCTGGCACCTTTACAAATTATTTTCTTTTTTGGAAATCCAATTTCGGAACAATGTCTGTAAATTTCCATGAAATTATCCAGCTTTTCATCTGTGTTGTAACTGTTGTAGATTTTATTCCACGAGTGGGTACTTAGCATATGTTTGAAGTGCTCAATATTTTGCATGCTGAATTCTCTCTTGTAGATAACACTTCCATTCCTAGACAAATCAACACTTCCGCATACAGCAAGTAGCTGTGCATTGTGGTCACTGTAGCTGGTATTACAGTTTTCTGAGGTGTGCATGTCAGTGTTTACAAAGATCGGATCAGTAAGTGTAGCACTAGTTTTTGTTATGTTTGTAGGGAAGTTTATTTTAGTGCACACATTATATTCTTGAATAATATGAAGGAATTTTTCTCTTTGGTGGCTGTGTGTTAAGAGGTCAATATTAAAATCGCCACACAGAACTATAGTTCTGCAAGCATTTTTAAGTTTCCCTAGTGCAAGGTCAAGTTTTTTAAGGAAAGTATTTACATTGCTGTTGGGTGATCTGTAAACACACATTATTATAGTTTTTCCTGATGTTATTTCAATAGCTGAGGCTTCAAAGTGTTTTTCGCTTCCTAAGTGATTTACACAGTCTATTATCTTATAGTCTATGTTTTTACATAGACTGACATCTGCCCATCTTTAACTGAAGAACGTAAAAACTAATAAATAATCAGCATGGAGGCATACTTACAACAACAAAAAATTGATGTCAATATAATTATAATGACTCATTCCATACATTATGATTTATCATGAAAATGTTACATGGAACATGAAACTAAGTAATTGACAATTGGTGTATCACTTATATACTTTGAAAACCTCAAAATGAAATTCAAAAGTACAATCGAGCAGATGATCAAAGTAGATGTACATTCAAATTGTGCTATGTTTGGTTTTTCCTGAAAAACTAACAATTACTGATGAGAAATATTCTGGGAAAAGAAGCAAATAAACTACTGTTGGAAAGAAAGGCCTACATCGTATACAAGTTAGGCTATCATTACTGAAAAGTTATTCACATACATGTTATAGCAAAATATCCATCTTAAGGGGTCTTAAGCGTTTGGTGTCTTTATATGACCCATCTGTCACAAAATGGAAACCACTGAAAATCAAAAATGTTTTATCTGTAACAGTTATCTACAACTTTGAGCTACTTATCTTCATAAACGCCACTCTGACTTAGACATTTGTCGGTGCATTGTACGAACTTTCCAATACCCTCACCATAGAATTCAGCCCCCAGTGCTGTCCGCCAATTCTCTACGCTGGTCTGCAGCTTGTTGACTGTGTCAAAATTTTGCCTTCATAGCTTAGATGAAAATCAGAGGGAACCAATTACGGGCTGTATTGCGGCGATGAAACACTTCCCATCGGAAACGCTGCAGGAGCATCTTCAGTGCCCCTGCAGAATGCGGCTGAAAATTGCCTTGAAGAAGGAAATGCATCATAGTTATGGTATGCGGGCAGCATAGCTTCAGGCGAAAATTCTCACTGGGCTCTCGTAGTTGGCGGGAGACACTGTAGTTGTAGGCATATTTACGTGCTCACTGTGCACTCGGAACTGAAAAGAGTGACGTGATGCGATCGACGGGAGTACTAGCGAAACTGCCCAACACATCTATGGAAAACTTAATCGGAGTTTAGAGACATAGCCCTCGTAAAAAAAAAAAAATTACGTGCAGCACGCAAAAGGCGTTTTTCTTTTGGACTACTGTAATTTGCTTTACTGTGTTTCCTGAAAAATGCACCATAGTGGTACCCCGGGACTTATTTTCATCTTCTAAAAATCCAATGTGGTACAAGAACTGCTTCGAGGGACACGTTATGAGAGATTCACAGAAAACAGGTTGGAGGAAATCCCACGCGCCGACGCATTAAAGTAATCCAGGAAAGGGCTAAATTGGACAGGCTTGAGTGTGATGGCATGACCAATTATACAATACGTCACCTATACCGTTTTGTAATGACTCATGGCCAAACTGAGAAACTTTTAAGGAGGTTTTTCACCACGAGGGAATCTTGTAGGGTTCTAATTATCAGTGAGAGGTTTCACTTGGATATGGGACACCATAATAAACTTATGAGTTCTCTTCCTCCCCGAAATGAAGCAATTATCAAGGCTAGAGGTGGCGGTACAAGGTATTAGCATCATGATTATGAGGACGTCCGGCTTGCACGAACGTAAAGGTCACTTAAATGTTGCATCGCAATCTAAACTGAAAGAGTCTTATTAATAAAGATCCTAACTGCAACAACTACGTTCTTGAGACAAGAAACAGAAGCAGTACGGAGTGAACAAAGCAGACAGAAACGGCTGCTTCCCACAATACTGCAAGGTAATCAACAAACGACTTCAGCCAATACACGCTTAGACAGCCCATCAACTAACATATACTGAACACAGTATAGTGGTCCATGCGTCAGCTGAACGCGTTGGTCTTGCGAACAAATGCTCAGGAAGAGCGCATGTTGTTAATGTTGTGCTCGACTGCCGGGCCGGCTGCCAGAAGACGGCCTCGCAACAATCCAGCCACGTCCCACGCCCAGCTGCTCCAGTCTCTCTCTTTCACTCTCTCTCCACCATTCATCTACCAATCTATCCTCCTCCGCCAGCTAATTCTGTTGCTCATGCTCATGATACAGTTATTACAATCATTTAATGTAGGCTTTCACGGCTGTTACTGACTTCCAGCCCGTGGTCGATGTATAAAACTTGCTCCTAACGTTTCATCTCCGACTTGTGGAGACATCTTCAGAGGTAAAGCGGCGAACTGCAACAAGAATTGGAGGGAGCACCGAATGTATAGTACCTGTGTAGAAGGCACCACAGCCCATCACATGACGTCGGCTAAGAGATTGTCTCTGGTATTGCCAACATTCTCAATTGAAAGTAATCGATCATCCTTATTACAGTTGTAACGTTGACATCCAAATTTTATTTAATTTATCGCTTTCCTCTGTTCTGTTAAAATTATTACGGTTTTTGTAAATCTCCATAGCCCCTCTATAAATGCGCACATGATAATGCGATGTTTTCTATATGATGCTCGTCTCAGTGAATTTTATTTCATGATCACCCGCTTGGTAAACATATTCCGACATGGCTGATTTGTCCGTATGTCCCAGGCGGCAATTCCTTCCGTGTTCAACCAGACGGGTGTTAACACTTCTTTTCGTGGTACCAACGTTACGGTCGCAGGTTCGAATCCTGTCGCGGGCATGGATGTGTGCGATGTCCTTAGGTTAGTTAGGTTTAAGTAGTTCTAAGTTCTAGGGGACTGATGACCTCAGCAGTTAAGTCCCATAGTGCTCAGAGCCATTTGAACCATTTTGAACCGTGGTACCAAAATAAACCAGTCCACAGGTACGTCGACCAACGCTTATCAGCCGGGAAGTTTTAAGTGAAATAATTACAATGACATAATTCGAAACGTTTATAGATGTGTAATTGTGTATTGGAAGTGATTGCAAGAATACTCACAGTAGTGGCTCTCAGACGAGGGAACAGCGTGGTGGCATCGAAGTAGAGTCGTTGGTCCACAACCACCCTCTTGGCTGGATCCTTCGGGTACAGAGAGTCGTCCTTCCCGTACTTGGACACCAGGTACGTGGCGATTGCGTGGCTGCCGCAAGTAAAGGCGTCATTAGCACCATGAGATTAAAACTGGCAAGTAGAAATGCATTGCGGTTCGGGATGGAGTATGAATGTTGGGAACATTTTGGAACTGTCTCTAAGCTGATACAGAAGGATACTTCTCTAAAATTTAATTTAATCAGGCACAGATTAAGCACATACTATTCTATCATTGATGAAATTTTTAATGGACTTGCCAATTTATGCAAAAATATTTATTTTTATTGATTTATTAAGCATACATCCAGAAAACAGCATTACAGTAATTCATTTCTGACAGACTGTGGCAGTGTGTCAATTGACAGCAACGTTACACTCCTACTGCAAAAAAAAAAAAAAAAAAAAAAAAAAAAAAATGACGTGATGCTAAGTGAATACAGTCTTTACGCGAATATATGTATGGGTCTCGATCCTTCAGCACAAGCAGAACAAGTTTCGATTATTTTGAGTCAAATTTAATGGATTCCCCGTGGCAATACCAATAAAATTCCTATTTTATACTGTATGTGCCTTGAAGGAAATGAAGGAGCTACATTGGTGGTCAAGCCATCGACTTCACATCTTACACAAAACTGTGGTGACAGGATGTGTTAATTCCCGGTACACGTTACTTTGTAAGCAAAATTCCCAACTGCCAGCGACGTCAATAAGCACAATACTTTCTTAAATATATGTCCTACCGTAAATAACTTTCAGTTAAGCGCCTCTGCATGTCACACTTGCACTAAAGCCTGAAGTGTAGACGTGTAGAAAGGTGTCAGATTTAAGGTTAGCCATGTATTCTGAATTTACTGTTTTTTATGGGAAATTAGCTACCGGGACTGTATTGTGATGTTCATTGCGGAAGATAAACTATGAGTTAATATTAAAAATTATGAATTACAATAAATAGAAATATCTACATAAATGTACAATACACAGTTACGAGCCAAAACATTATGAAAGGAGAAGATGAAAAATTAAAATCTATAGTATTAAATGTCGTCCCGTCAAGAAATTGAGATGTTTTGGACTACACGTATTACTTGAGTAAAAATGAAACACATACTGCAGGATCTCCAATATGCTTGCGCGTGCGTGTTTGCGTTTGTGTGTGTGTGTGTGTGTGTGTGTATGTGTATGTATGTGTGTGTGTGTGTGTGTGTGTGTGTGTGTGTGTGCGGCGCATTTCCCAAATTAGTCCGGGAGGAATGTAATTAGAAATCATTCAGGCAGCGTGGCTAGTTCATCCTGTAAAAAAAAGATGAGCTAGTCACTCTGATAACACATTAAAACCCTAGCCCTAATTTTACAGGGAATAAATCAGACATTCCTGGGAACCTTAAAAGTCGTATCACGTATCGTCAGCTAAAACAGAGGGCATATCAGCTGGTAAACTAATTTCTCCCCTCTTGTCAGAATATAAAATACATTCTAAGACGAAGAAAAAGACACACTACGAAGGAATTATCCGAATGGGACAGAAACTGGTAAATATAATGTACATATAGAGACAAACAAATGACTAAAATTGCAGGAAAACTGAAGAGAAAGAGCTTTCCAAACTGAGAAAGTCAGTAAGACGTTGGTCCACCTTTGGCCATTATGCAAGCAATTACTCGACTTGACACTGATTGACAAAGTTATTGGATGTCCTCCTGTGGGATACCGTGCCGAATTCCGTCCAACTGACGCGTTAGCTTTCCAAAATCCCGAGCTGTTTGGTGTGCCTGGCCGATGAAGCTCCAAACGTTCTCGGGACAGATTCGGCGACCTTGCTGACCAAGGCAGGATTGGACGTGCACGAAGACAACCTGTAGAAACTCTCACCTTGTAATGCATGCATTAATTTGCTGTAATATAGCCTCAGGATGACTTGCTATGAAGGGCAACAAAACAGGACGTAGAATATCGTCAACGTACCGCTATGCTGTGAAGGTGACGCGGGTAACAACCCGAGGGGTACCGGTTGTCAGGCCGTATGCTGGGCAACAGTCAGGTTATCACACTGCTGTCGACCGAGTGAGATGGCGCAGTAGTTAGCACACTGGACTCGCAGTCGGGAGAACAACTATTCAAGCCCGCGTCCGGCTACCCTGATTTAAGTATTCCGTTATTTCCTAAATTACGGGATTGTTCCTTTGACAGGGCACGGCCGACTTCCTTCCCCATCCTTCCCTAATCTGATGGGACCGATGATCTCGCTGTTTGGTCCCTTCCCCCCAATCAACCAACCACCACTGACCGGAGGGGTGCACAAAGTGAAAAGATAGTGAACAACAAAAAAGTGCAAGTGACACTGATTCGTGAACAGCCTAAGAAAAAGAGACCTTTAATTATATTGTATGACGTGCCAGAGGTCACAGGTGCAAAGGCACTCAAAGATACAAGATACATGTAGAACCTTGAAGATGAACTGAGTAAGGAAAGCTTCGAAAGCGGCTTTGCAGTATGATTCAGGTCAGGACCAAGGGGGAAGAAAAGTGGTATCAAGTTATTTAAGTGAGTCCTGAGGTTAGAACAACTCTCATGAAGCGACATAAAGTATATTTGGGTTCCGTTCGGTTACAGTGAAACACTGTCTAGTAGTGAGGGGGCGTGTTCAATGTCAAGACCTTGGTCATTGGGGAAGGCATTGCGATAATCAAGTAGACAAGTGGACATTGTCGGGAAGAACACCATATCAGAAAAGACTGCAATAAAATCAAACAAGAGGCAGTGTGTGAGCCTTGTAAATATAGGGGTAAAAATGCGCATGGAACAGAAACGAATGGCACACATATCAAACCCTCCTAACAAGGTAGATTTTAAGAATGGATTATGAGTAGGCGTCTCATAACAGCAGAAAGCAATGACACCATCAAGTGCCGTCTATGTAAGAAACATAAATCACCATCAGGGCTCCGAAAGAGCGAGGACTTTCTGGCAAAAAGTAAGTGGTAAGTACCATAGAACATAGCATGCGACACAGACTGGAGTAGAGCATCGTTCATCTACGAATAAGCAGGAAAGAAGTTTTGGGCGAAAATTCAGATCTATATGGTACAACAGAGAAGCAAGATCGCAGACGGATGCAGGAGTGACATGATATAGGCGAATAGGATTTGGTGACACAAACTGGCAGCTGTACGTAGAACGCGACAGCACATATCCTGAGGAATACACTACGCTAACTACAAAAGTAAAACAAGATTCTCCAATGCAAAAAATGAATCTGCAACAAAAACAATACGAGAGCCAGCGAGTACAGGAAACAAACATATTCTACAAAGGAGTAAACAACAAAAACACAGACCAGAACAGATCCGCGACAGATTTATGAAACCATAGAAAACGTTATGCAACTCACTAGACTCCGAGAGCCGAAGACGTTTATTACAGCGTTTTTTCCTGTACCAGATTTCGTAGACAGAGTCCATCTCAGAGTGAACAATCTGCCAATATAAGTGGAAAAGCTGTAGAAGTTACTGAAGCAGGTTTCTGTCAGAAGAAATGAATCATTTTCCTTAGACACTTTGTACAAGCATATTGTGATGACGCATGGTCGTACAGCATGCGATTACAGGCGAGTAGGACAAGACTGCCGAATATATACGCGTCACCCATAATGGAGATAAAGATAGGATAGCTTAACGCCAGGAGAAGTGTCAGCGTATTGCATGAGGCTAAGAAGAGTGGCAGAAGAGTTGCAGTTAGATGTAGTGTGCCTCCTAGAACAGTATACGAAGGTAGGAAATATCCCCAGTACGCCAATAACTGACCCTATGGCACCAATAAAAGTACTTAACAAGGCCATAACAGTGACAAAAATATCGCAGTACTGTTCGGAACATGTAATCTGTGTCGAAACGTGAACCGGAAGGGACGATTGCATCCTGGTTTCCACGTATTTTCAATTTAGTGATGAGAGCGACGAGTATCTGCTAAGACTAAAGGATATTAATCACCTAGGACGAATTAAGCCTCTTATGTACTACACTGATGCAAATGAGAAGTCAGTATTGTGACGTGGCTCAAAAAAATGGTTCAAATGGCTCTGAGCACTATGGGACTTAACATCTGAGGTCATCAGTCCCCTAGAACTAAGAACTACTTAAACCTAACTAACCTAAGGACATCACACACATACATGCCCTATGCAGGATTCGAACCTGCGACCGTAGCGGTCGCGCGGTTCCAGACTGAAGCGAATAGAACCGCTCGGCAGCACCGACCGGCTGTGACGTGACCGCCTGACTGATGGCCTTGGAAGACAACTAGAAGAGGCATTGTGGAACTGAACCTGTAGGTATTGAAGGCACCTTGCAATCCGCCAACCTACGAAGGGAAGGTTGGAGCAACGTCAAATATTGACATCAGTTTAGCAAATACGGCAGGGGCGCGCCCTGTAAAAGGCTGGAAGGTTGCGAATGGAATGACTTCGAGTGATCACAATATCGTACACTATACCATCACTGGCAGGGAAATCTCAAGACGTGACAGAAAACGTGCGCATAAGGCCCAATTAAGAGATCAAGGACGCTAAGTGGGAAGAACTAAGAAGAGTTTGATAATGTAGACGTTAAAGCGCAAAAACTGACCGTGGCTATACATAGAGCAATGGATGCATGGGTACCTATCAGCGAAGGTCATTATAAAGAAGTACTTCACGCAACAAGACCCCCGGAGTAGGCAGCATTCCATTAGAACTACTGACAGCCTTGGGAGAGCCAGGCCTGACAAAACTCTACCATCTGGTGAGCAAGATGTATGAGAAAGCCGAAATGACCTCTGACTTCAAGAAGAATATAATAATTCCAATTCCAAAGAAAGAAGGTGTTGACAGATGTGAAAATTACCGAACTATCAGTTTAATAAGTCACAGCTGCAAAATAATAACGCGAATTCTTTACAGACGAATGGAAAAACTGATAGAAGCCGACCTCGGGGAAGATCAGTTTGGATTCCTTAGAAATGTTGGAACACGTGAGGCAATACTGACCCTTCGACTTATCTTAGAAGAAAGATTAAGGAAAGGTAAACCTACGTTTCTTGCATTTTTAGACTTAGAGAAAGCTTTTGACAATGTTGACTGGAATACTCTCTTTCAAATTCTGAAGGTGGCAGGGGTAAAATACAGGGAGCGAAAGGTTATTTACAATTTGTACAGAAACCAGATGGCAGTTATAAGAGTGGAGGGATATGAAAGGGAAGCAGTGGTTGGGAAGGGAGTGAGACATGGTTGTAGCCTCTCCCCGATGTTATTCAATCTGTATATTGAGCAAGCAGTAGAGGAAACAAAAGAAAAGTTTGGAGTAGGTATTAAAATCCATGGAGAAGAAATAAAAACTTTGAGGTTCGCCGATGACATTGTAATTCTGTCAGAGACAGCAAAGGACTTGGAAGTGCAGTTGAACGGAATGGACAGTGTCTTGAAAGGAGTGTATAAAATGAACATCAACAAAAGCAAATCGAGGATAATGGAATGTAGTCGAATTAAGTCGGGTGATGCTGAGGGAATTAGATTAGGAAATGAGACACTTAAAGTAGTAAAGGGGTTTTGCTATTTGGGGAGCAAAATAACTGATGATGGTCGAAGTAGAGAGGATATAAAATGTAGACTGGCAATGGGAAGGAAAGCGTTTCTGAAGAAGAGAAATTTGTTAACATCGAGTATAGATTTGAATGTCAGGAAGTCGTTTCCGAAAGTATTTGTGTGGAGTGTAGCCACGTATGGAAGTGAAACGTGGACGATAAATAGTTTAGACAAGAAGAGAATAGCAGCTTTCGAAATGTGGCGCTACAGAAGAATGCTGAAGATCAGATGGATAGATCACATAACTAATGAGGAGGTATTGAATAGAATTGGGGAGTAGAGGAGCTTGTGGCACAACTTGACTGGAAGAAGGAATCGGTTGGTAGGACATGTTCTGAGACATCGAGGGATCACCAATTTAGTATTGGAGGGCAGCGTGGAGGGTAAAAATTGAAGAGGGAGGCCAAGAGATGAATACACTAAGCTGATTCAGAAGGATGTAGGCTGCAGTAGGTACTGGGAGATGAAGAAGCTTGCACAGGATAGAGTAGCATGGAGAGCTGCATCAAACCAGTCTCAGGACTGAAGACCACAACAACAACAATAACAACTTCGCGTACGGACAGAAGCTCTGAAGATGCAGAACAAGAAGAGCCACGGAGCTGTGCCAGGGCAGCACAACTCGAGAAGAAAGAGCCCGAAGCTTGCGTAGATACAGGTATTTAAAACGACGTTCTAAGGAAGAATTGGGGAAAACGAACATGGAACGATGGAATTAATTCGTGGAGGCTAACTTAGAACCGATCGCTGGCGTGTACCATATAAAATAGTCTGCGAGAAAATACTATCACCAACAGTCTTAGACACGCTCAGAAGGAATGATGGGACGGTGACAGAAAATTGGGAAGAGCCAGCGGTGCTAATGGAAACACTACCTCCTGACCATGGAGAAGAAGGCGAGACGGATAATCAGCGTAGGTTACAGGAAATGTTATGGGAAGAATGCAGAACAATAACCTTGTGTATCCTTTCTCACAAGAAGAAATTAGGCATATAATTTTAAGAATGAAAAAGAAAAAATCTCCAGGACCGGACGGGGTCCCTGCCGAAGTAATACAAGCCTTATGTGACCAATTAGATAGTTACTTGTGCGAGCTGTGCAATGAGTGTATCTTGCAAGGAACAGCCCCTGCACCGTGGAAGAACGCTGAAATGGTCATAATCAGTAAAGGGCAAGATAAGGATCCAATTATACCCAAATCCTACAGACCAATTTGCCTTTTGAAAGTTCTTGGCAAGATATTTGAAAAGGTTACAAGATGACATACTGTTAAACGGAATGAGCCCTCACCAGTACGGGTTTACGAGACGCAAGTCAACTTAAGACGCAGTTAATAAGGTGATTTTGCTAGCTACAGATACTCATTCTACCTACGCTCTAGCGACGATGATTGATATTGGTAGTGATTTGGTAGTCTTAGGGGCTATAGCAGGACCCTTTGATTGTCATCCGCGACACCGTTACAACACAGTGATACCTCGATGATGTTCTGCGTCCCGTTTTCTTGTTCTTCACGACAAGCCAACCTGGGCTTACATTTCAGCAAGGTAATGCACGTGCATACACGGCGAGAGTTTCTGCTGTTAGTCTTCGCGCTTGCCAAACCCCACCTTGGCCCGCAACGTCCTCCAACCAGCTCGCCATTTTGACGATCTAAAGCGCCAATAGGACAGAATTTGGCACGATATCCCTCAGGTGAACATCCAACGACTTTATCAACCAATGCCAGGCCGAGTAACTGCTCGCATAACGGACAGAAATGGACCAACACGTTACTGGCCTGATGATTTTGGGAAGTCCTTTTGTCATGAATAAATCATCCAACTTATCAGAAATTTCTTTATCTGCACATGTACATCACACCTACCAGTTTCCTTTCCATTCGGATAATTCCTTCGTGGTAAGTAGTTTTTCTGTCTGAGAGAGTACTTTTATCTACTATGTGGTGTGCTGAAATCGGAACGTCACCAACATCGCCTATTTGAGGATTCTCTCTCCAGAACAGGAATCCATACGTCATCAGACTATGCCCTACCCGAAGTGGCGAGAGAAGTTCTTCACGTCCCCTTAGTAGCCGAAAGGAGTTACGCCACAGCCTAGTAAATGGTTCCACCAGTCGCAATTATTGTCCACCGCTTCCAGTCACTCTTCTTCTTGTGGCCACATCTACCTGCTTAAAATGCGAGGGCATAGCACGTAGGGGGCAGCACACTGACCCACTTGATTTAGAATACACGCGTCCATGGATGCAAAACCCTTCAGTTCATTATCATGAATCCGCTTGCGCCCTGCTATTCATGAGAATGATAGCCCCATTCTTCGCAGGTGAAGAACAGACCTGAGTGTTACGGACTTATTTGTCTCCTGAGTACATTAGTTAAATACATTTTAGGGGCTCTCGGGGAGTCGGAACAAACTTGAAATTTGCAGGTATTAACACATTCCTCTTGACTCAGTACGCTTAAGATTGCATGTAACTCTGCGTTAAAGTGGTAAATTGTATTGGGAAGCGAATCTCGAGGACGTGATAAGGGTAAATCGTTGAACAGTCAAGAGTGTCCCCCTGCTTAGACCTGTCTCTAAATACAGGTATGTGGTTGTCGACTTCAGTAAAAATTTCATTAATAATCGAATTAAAAACAAAAGCAGGAGTGCAGTCTCTACTCTACTCCCTCCTTTTCTTTTTGAGTCACCTTCTGATTGGCTTGATGCGGCCGGCCGCGAATTCCTTTCCTGTACCAACCTTTTCATCTCAGAGTAGCACTCGCAACCTACGTCCTCAGTTATTTGCAGGATGTAGTGCAATCTGTCTTTTTCTACAGATTTTACCCCTAGGTATTTAGCTGAATTTACGGCCTTTATATGTGACTGATTTCTCGTGTAACCGAAGTTCAAACGAATTCCTTTTAGCACTCATGTGTATGACCACACACTTTTCATTATCTAGGATCAATTGACTATTTTCGCACTATACAGATATCTTATCTAAATCGTTTTGCAATTGCTTTTGATCTCCTGATGACTCTACTAGACGATAGACGGCAGCATCATCTGCAAACAACCTAAGACGGCTGCTCAGATAGTCTCCTAAATCGTTTATGCAGATAAGGAATAGCAGAAGGCCTATAATACTACCTTGGGAAACACCGAAATCACTTCTTTTTTACCCGATGACTTTCCGTCAATTACTTCGAACTGTTATCTCTCTGACAGGAAATCAGGAATCCAGTCGCACATCCGAGACTGTATTCCATAACATTGTTCCATAACAGCTTGGGAGGTACGGTGTCAAAAGCCTTCTGGAAATCTAGAAATACGGAAACAACTTGAAATCCCTTGTCGATAGCACTCAACACTTGGTGTGAGTAACGAGTTAGTTGTCTTGTGTTTTCTAAATCCGTGTTGGCAATGTGTCAATAGATCGTTCTCTTCAATTAATACACAATTTTCGAACACAACATATGTTCCAGAATCGTGCTGGATACTGACGTTCATGATAAGGACCGGTAATTAAGTGGATTACTGCTATTGCCTTTCTTCAATATTGGTGTGACCTGTGCAACTTTCCAGTCTTTGGGTACGGATCTTCGTTGAGCGAGCGGTTGTATATGATTGCAAAATACAGAGATATCTCATCAGCATACTATGAAAGGAACCTAACTGGTATACAGTCTGAACCGGAAGACTTGCTTTTATTAAGTGGTTTAAGTTGCTTCACTTCTCCGAGGATATCACTTTATAAGCTACTCATGTTGGCAGCTGTTCTTGATTCGAATTCTCGAACATCTACTTCGTCTTCTTTGGTGCAGGCATTTTGGAAGGATTTGTTTAGTAACACAATAGTTTTAGTGGCACAGTCACTGACACTATGTCCTTTGCTATCGCGCAGAGAAGGCATTTATTGTGTCTTGCCACTAGCATGTTTTACATACGACCAGAAGCTCTTCGAATTTTCTGCCAGGTTTTGAGACGAAGTTCCATTGTGGAAGGTATTGTAAACATCTCGTATTGAGGTCCGCGATAAATTTTGAGCGTCTGTGAAAGATCACCAGTCTAGGTGATTATGCGTTAATTTAAATTTGGCATGCTTTCTTCTTTGTTTCTGCAACAGTGTTCTTATTTGTGTTGTGTAGCATGGTGGATAAACTCCGTAATCTGTTAATCTATTCGGTATAAATCTATCAATTGCTGTCGACTCTATTTCTCTGAATTCAAGCCACATCTCATCTACACTGACACCGGTAATTTAGAAGAAGTGGAGATTGTCTCTCAGGAAGACATCAAGTGAATTTTTATCCCCTTTATTCAATAGATATATTTTTAGTTTATTTTTGGAGGGTTTGGGAGTTACGGGAGTCAGTCTCGCTACGGCAACTCTGTGGTCACTAATTCCTGTATCCGTTTTAATATTCGTTATTAGCTCAGGATTATTTGTTGCTAAGAGTGTGTTTTCACAACTGTTCACTATTCGAGTGGGTTCGAAATAATTTTCAGAGAATGTGTTTAGTATAATTTTGGATGATGTTTTATGCGTACCTCCGGATTTAAATGTATTTTGGCCAACATATCAAGGGTAAATTGACGTCGCCACCAATTGTATGAGTCGGGTAGGTGTTTGAAATAAGATTCAAGTTGTCTTTAAACATTTCAGCAACTGAATCATCTGAGTTGGGATTTCGGTAAAGAGATCCAATTATCATTTTTCTTCCGGTTGCCAAGAATGGCTTTTAATTCACAGGAATTATCCACTTAAATTTCGCTACAAGATAAACTACTTCTACCAGCAGCAAGGAACCCACCGCCAACTGTATTTAGTCTATCCTTTCTGAACACCGTTGGCTCCAACGAAAAATTTCGGCTGAACGTGTCTTCAGTTTTATCCAGCTTTCGGAGTCTATAACGATTTGAGCATTAGTGCTTTCTAACAGCGCTTGAAGCTCTGGTACTTTGCCAACACAACTATGACACTTTACAACTGTTATACCGATGGTTCCTAGATCTACGTTCTTCCTGAATTCTACTTGCTCCGTTTGAGACTGAAGCCCTTTTTGAGTTTCGCGAGACCATCTAACCTAACAAACCGCCCAGTCCACACAACACAGCCCTGCTAGCCGCCTCCTGCGTGCAATGGACTCCTGACCTCTTTAGCGGTACTCGAAACACCACCACCCTATGGCGCAAATCGAGGAATCTGCAGCCTACGCGGTCGCAGAACCGTCTGAGCCTCTGATTGACACCCTCCACTCGGCTCTGTACCAGAGGTCCGCAGTCGGCCCTGTCCATCTCGCAAGCAAGACTGGCAGCTTTTATCACTTCTGGATGGCCGCTCAAAACCAGAGAGTATTTCTTCCGATCCAAAGCGACACACATCATTGGTACCGAAGTGAGCCACCACCTGCAGTTGGCTGCCCCTGTGCTCTTCATGGCATCCAGAATGATTTGTTCCACGTCTTAAGTGACTCCACCCGGCATGCACACGAAGTGCACATTGGCTCTCTTCCCCTGCTTGGCAGCCATGTTCCTAAGGGGCCCCATAATGCACCTAAAATTGGAGCTCCCAACCACAATAATCACACCCTCTGTGACTGCCCGGATCTTGTATTCTGAGAAGTTTACTCTCAAACAGGACAAGCGACAGCATCTGGCTGAGGGACAGAGGCAACCGCCGTAAGTGACGAAAAATCATCGAGGAAGACAGAACAATATCTGGCGTTCCCCGATGAAGTGTTATAGGCCTTTGCTGTTCCTGATCTACATAAACCATTTACCAGACAATCTCAGCAACACTCAAATTTTTTGCAGATGATTCTGTCGTTTAGGGTCTAGTAAAGTCATCAGGAGATGGGAACCAACTGCAAAATGATGTAGACAAGATATCTGCATATTGCGAAAAGTGGCAATTGGCTCGGTACACCAACAAGTGTTATAAATCAGCATCGTAAGAAAATAAGAGAAATCAGTGCTCTCACGAAACGGTTTCAGAATTCGTTTTTCTCCTGTACAGTTTTGAGAGTGGAACAGTAGATAAATAGTATTAAACTGATTCGATGAACTCTCTGCCAAGCTGTTAAATGTGAACTGCGGTCATGTGAATGTAGACGTAGACTTAGATGTAGGTGTTTCATCTAAGAAGCTGGTCGGATTGCAAGCCTGAAACGTCCCCTTAGAAAAATTATACATGACTGTGCTTAAACTGACACACAATATTTTTTAGCGCAACGCAATCTGACTTTCAATAATCCCTACAAGAGAATGTCCCTGACTAAATTAACCTATACGTTTCACAAATCACTTACCTCACAAAAATCTTCGTTACTCGAACTACTGCAATACAGCGAGCGCCACTACTGCCAGCTAAATAAAAGATTCAAACTACTGAAGGCACTAACTACTGATGGGCATAGTTAGCAAAAGAAAGATTTTGATAGAGAACAAACAATGTATTTACCTTTATAGTGTTGAAAAGTCATTTTATATATATATATATATATATATATATATATATATATATATATATATATATAAGTCCATGATATCCAATATTACAAATTTACTGTCTCTGATGGACACACGTCCAGATCATTCGCTCTCAAAAATCCGTCATCTCACTCCCCACATCCACCACTGTTGGCAGCTCACTGCGCAACGCTACGCGCTGTTAACAGCCAACTGCCCAACACTACAATAGCGACTGTTGCAACAATGCCGACCAGCCTCAGACTGCACACAGCACAGACAGTGATTTTCATATAGAGCGCTACGTGGCGTTACCAATAAAAAAAACGTAAACAGCCTACTTAAAAGCCGTTTCACTGATTTTAGCGGTTTAGTTATAAACTCTAGCGCTTTTCGAATATCCCTTCTTCCTTTTCAATAAATGTAAGTTCATTTTTATATAAATGAATCCTGTCATTGTGTACATTTTTCGTAGTTACTGATTGTTCTGTACGACCTTCTGCTGTGACACTAGTAGCTATGGAAATAGGTGTCCACCCAGACAGAGCCCCGTTTTGTTGTATAATCCTTACATAACTGAGGTGCGGCAGGTTAATGACAGGATGTCCACTAACTACTTTTTCGGCTCAGTGGCCATCCATCACATCGACACGTAGCACACCCAGAGGTTGAGGAGTTTCTTCGAGAAATCTGTACCATCATCGTGATACAGGCGGTGAAGCCAAGGTCCCCGTCCTCACTGAAGCCCGCCCAGAATGTACGGTTACAAAGGACTGCCAGCGCTCACCGACCCGTTGCTCAACAACTCCAGATTGTTCTAGTCCGTACCCAGCAACGAAACCGAGCTTCCTAATTTGTTCATCATTTGGTAGAGATTAGATTAGATTAGATTAATACTTGTTCCATAGATCATGAATACGACACTTCGTAATGATGTGGAACGTGTCAGGTTAATAAAAGATGTCTGTACAAGATATTACATTACACAAAATACTGCATGACACTAATGTTTAATTTAGGTTTTTTTCCCTCCCTTAATTTATATCTAAAAATTCAGCCAATGAGTAGAAGGAGTTGTCATCTAGAAATTCATTTTATTTATTTTTAAATGTTGGTTGACTATCTGTCAGGCTTTTGATGCTGTTTGGTAGGTGACCAAAGACTTTTGTGGCAGTATTATTTGCCCCTTTCTGTGCCAAAGTCAGATTCAACACTGCATAGTGAAGATCATCCTTTCTCCTGGTGTTATAGCTATGGACACTGCTGTTACGTTTGTACTGTGTTGGATTATTAACAACAAATTTCGTAAGTGAATATATATACTGTGAGGTTACTGTGAGGATCCCTAGATCCTTAAATAGATGTCTGCAGGATGACCGTCAAATGGGTCAAATGGCTCTGAGCACTATGGGACTCAACTTCTGTGGTCATTAGTCCCCTAGAACTTAGAACTAGTTAATCCTAACTAACCTAAGGACATCACACACATCCATGCCCGAGGCAGGACTCGAACCTGCGACCGCAGCGGAGGATGACCGTGGGTGGGCTCCAGCAATTATTCTGATTACACGTTTTTGAGCAATGAATACTTTTCTACTCAACGATGAATTACCCCAGAATATGATGTCATACGAAAGCAGTGAATGAAAGTAGGCATAGTAAGCTAATTTACTGAGATTCTTATCACCAAAATTTGCAATAACCCTAATAGCATACGTAGCTGAGCTCAGACGTTTCAGCAGACCATCAATGTGTTGTTTCCAGTTTAACCTCTCATCAATGGACACACCCAAAAATTTTGAAAATTCTACCTTAGCTACAGACTTCTGTTCAAAGTCTATATTTATTACTGGAGTTGTGCCATCCACAATACACCTACGGCTTATTGAATGCCATAGACGCGATGAGCAGTCCCCATTTCCGCTACCAACAAGTGCAAGAACCGATAATCATAATATTAGATAGCGTATTACCACTTACATTCCACAGGCACTTATGTAACGGAGAAAATAATCACCTCACTGGACTACGGACAGGAACAGATGATATTCCACACTGTCTGAGGAGGTAGGTCCCAGGTGGATAAAGGGATATTGTGGCATTAAGGGAAACAAAGTTAATGTTTTAATTCATTAGCCGCGATAATGAAAATAACTACAGCGTAATTTCAGCTATTTTTTACGAAGGGCTAGCACTTTAGTCAGGGAAGCTTACGCACAAATATGCACTTTGCATGCAATGCGACATTGCTATGACAGTTCCGCGAGTTTTTTAAATACGTTTGAGCATCATTCATGGCGGCTTCCATAAACATCTGACGACAATGACGACGACGACAACAGTGAAGAATTAAACAGTTTAACCAGGATATCGGAATTGCTAATGAAGAAAGACACGGACTGGGTCACTTGATATATTTTATTCAGTTTAACTGTATCTTTGCCACGTCGACTAGCTGAGCTTCGCAGTGAATAGATGTACGGACCTGAGGAAGACCTGCAACGAAGGCCGAAACCGTTTAGCATAATAAACCACACCAAATGTCGAAGACTGTGTCTTTATTCATATGCATTTCAGTAGGTGTGTGGAACACAGCAGAAAGCATAGCTGCAGATACTGTCGAGGCCTAACTACTCAAGACTGAGCACGTCTGCTTCATATCTCTTCACTCTGTTGCTAACAGCATTTACCCTGGACACTAGCTGACTGTTATAATAATGCGACTCGGCATTATACACTCCTGGAAATGGAAAAAAGAACACATTGACACCGGTGTGTCAGACCCACCATACTTGCTCCGGACACTGCGAGAGGGCTGTACAAGCAATGATCACACGCGCGGCACAGCGGACACACCAGGAACCGCGGTGTTGGCCGTCGAATGGCGCTAGCTGCGCAGCATTTGTGCACCGCCGCCGTCAGTGTCAGCCAGTTTGCCGTGGCATACGGAGCTCCATCGCAGTCTTTAACACTGGTAGCATGCCGCGACAGCGTGGACGTGAACCGTATGTGCAGTTGACGGACTTTGAGCGAGGGCGTATAGTGGGCATGCGGGAGGCCCGGGTGGACGTACCGCCGAATTGCTCAACACGTGGGGCGTGAGGTCTCCACAGTACATCGATGTTGTCGCCAGTGGTCGGCGGAAGGTGCACGTGCCCGTAGACCTGGGACCGGACCGCAGCGACGCACGGATGCACGCCAAGCCCGTAGGATCCTACGCAGTGCCGTAGGGGACTGCACCGCCACTTCCCAGCAAATTAGGGACACTGTTGCTCCTGGGGTATCGGCGAGGACCATTCGCAACCGTCTCCATGAAGCTGGGCTACGGTCCCGCACACCGTTAGGCCGTCTTCCGCTCACGCCCCAACATCGTGCAGCCCACCTCCAGTGGTGTCGCGACAGGCGTGAATGGAGGGACGAATGGAGACGTGTCGTCTTCAGCGATGAGAGTCGCTTCTGCCTTGGTGCCAATGATGGTCGTATGCGTGTTTGGCGCCGTGCAGGTGAGCGCCACAATCAGGACTGCATACGACCGAGGCACACAGGGCCAACACCCGGCATCATGGTGTGGGGAGCGATCTCCTACACTGGCCGTACACCACTGGTGATCGTCGAGGGAACACTGAATAGTGCACGGTACATCCAAACCGTCATCGAACCCATCGTTCTACCATTCCTAGACCGGCAAGGGAACTTGCTGTTCCAACAGGACAATGCACGTCCGCATGTATCCCGTGCCACCCAACGTGCTCTAGAAGGTGTAAGTCAACTACCCTGGCCAGCAAGATCTCCGGATCTGTCCCCCATTGAGCATGTTTGGGACTGGATGAAGCGTCGTCTCACGCGGTCTGCACGTCCAGCACGAACGCTGGTCCAACTGAGGCGCCAGGTGGAAATGGCATGGCAAGCCGTTCCACAGGACTACATCCAGCATCTCTACGATCGTCTCCATGGGAGAATAGCAGCCTGCATTGCTGCGAAAGGTGGATATACACTGTACTAGTGCCGACATTGTGCATGCTCTGTTGCCTGTGTCTATGTGCCTGTGGTTCTGTCAGTGTGATCATGTGATGTATCTGACCCCAGGAATGTGTCAATAAAGTTTCCCCTTCCTGGGACAATGAATTCACGGTGTTCTTATTTCAATTTCCAGGAGTGTATTTCGGAACAGAAAATAATAAATCTTATTCACTACAGAAATTATAACTGAACAAAATATGCTTACCTGTGCCATATGAACAAACCATTATCGTCTAGAGACGGTATTGTGTGCTCTGGATTCATCTGAAACGAAGGGATTTGGTCACAACTCGCAGTCACATTAGTCTTACATTATGCGAAACTAGACATTTCATCCGTGCAGCAGAATATACAGATTACACTAAAAAGTTTTAGATTAGTCAGTTCCTGAACTTAACAATGTTGGTTATATTACAAAATTTAATCATTCTCAGATCTGCGAGTTGCCAATGGTTTAGAACACAGTATTTGTTTTGTTCGTGTAAGTAATCTCTGCAATGCATGGCAAAATTACTCAGAGACAGAATAAATACGCTCACATTTTAATAGACATAAAGACAAATGTAAATACAAGACACATTCTCGGCTTACTGTTTTTGTCTCGTTTACTAGTTCCTGTATTCTGTAGAGTTGTTCTAACATTCAGAATCCAACTGTTGCTTGTAACAGATCAAGGTGGAATTATCCTCGTTGTTCTTATACCACTCTTGAAGCCAATATTATCATTTTCTTTTCACACCTTTTTTCCCATTAGCAGTACACTTGCAATAGTTATGTTGTGGCGTAACAAGCTAGCTACGCCACATTGAGAAGGGAGCCGTGAGGCACGCGTACACACACGCCGACTGGCGTCAAGTCTGGAACAGGATAACTATTGAATGGTAGCAAGAAAAGTACGTAGCTGCTTTATACTTAACTTTTAATCTTTGTTGGTTTACAACGTTCTTCTTGAGACATTTATACGATAACTCTCAAACTTGGTAAGGCTACTGGCGCCTTGCTAGGTCGTAGCCATGGACTTAGCAGAAGGCTATTCTAACTGTCTCTCGGCAAATGAGAGGAAGGCTTCGTCCGTATTGTCGCTAGCAATGTCGTTCGGACAACTGGGGCGAGTCCTCGTCCGTATCTCGAGACCTGCCTTGTGGTGGCGCTCGGTCTGCGATCACACAGTGGCGACACGCAGGTCCGACATGTACTAAATGGACCGCGGCCGATTTAAGCTACCACCTAGCAAGTGTGGTGTCTGGCGGTGACACCACAAGTTACACGAACTAATTTCCTATTCAAGTGACAATTCATTTTTCACTGTATAAATTGCCTACTGCCGATGAGCAAACATATTTAATTCATCTGGAAATATTTTGTTTAAATAAATATTCGTAATTAAGATAACTAGGAACCATGTGCACGTCAAAATTCAATTATGCTAGATTTGTTATTTTATTTAAGCCCTTATTCTTCGCTTTGCAACGTAGGTTACACTTTTTCCAAAACTCTACGTTTCAGAAATTATTTATGTTGAAAATTTTTATGTTCCAGAATATTCCAATCTTAATGTGAAATTCTTTCAAAAATCTAGTGCCATAGTTTTGTAGCACCAAATTTTCGGTTTACAAGAATGCATACTTTCACCAAGATAACATTTTAGTTCGTTAATTATTCAGATAAAGAGAGTACATTTTTAGGCGAACTTTGGCGATCCCTGTGCACATTAAAATTTCTCACCCGCAAAATAATACCAATAATTTTACCATTCGCTAGCGACACTGCTCTTAATCAAACAAACTTGCACTGAGGTGACAAAACTCAAGGATACCTCCTGATATCGTACCAGACCCCCTTTTGCCCGGCGTAGAGCAGGAACACGAATTGTCATGGACTCAACAAGTCGTTGGAAGTCTCTGCAGAAATACTGAGCCGTGCTGCCTCTATAGCCGCCCGTAATTGCGAAAGTGTTGCCGGTGCAGGATTTTGTGCTTGAAGCGGCCTCTCGATTGTCTCCCATAAACGTCCGATGGGACCCACGACGGGTGATCTGGATGGCCAAATCATTCCCACGAATTGTCCAGAATGTTCTTCAGACCAATCGCGAACATCTGTGGCCGGTGATATGGAGCATTGCCGTCCATAAAAATTACATCGTTGTTTTGGAACACGGCATCCATGAAAGACTGAGAATGGTCTCCAAGCAGCTGAACCTCCAGAGGCGTAATGTTGCAGAGTGATATGAAATGGAACGAGTATGTGAGGGTTGTGGTAGGAAAGGCGAGTGGTCGATTTCGGTTTATTGGAGGAAGTGTGCTCACCTGTAAAGTAGACCGGATGTAGAACGCTAGTGCGACCTATTCTAGAGTACTACTCGAGTGTTTGGGATCAGTACCAGATCGGATTAAAGAAAGACTTTAAATCAATTTAGACGCGGGCTGCTAGACTTCTTACTACACACATCAAAAAAAGTTTTTCATCACCCCATTTCTCAGAACTCCTGAAGATAGACCTTGAATGTGGATATCGTATCACAGACACAGTTACTTTGACTGTTCAGAGACGTCACTAAACCTGCTCAAAGATGTAAACAACCATGCATGAGCAACGCCTATTAGAAGGAGGGGGTCCGACAGCCGATCAGTTTGTCGTTCCACCAGGAAGGAGGTACACAGCACGTGTTGTCTGTAGTTTAACCATGCCTAGACGCTCAATACCGCGTTTCAATCGCGTCCCCAATGTCACTTTGTGCCAGGAAGGGCTCTCAACATGGAAAGTTTCCAGGCGTCTCGGAGTGAACCAAAGCGATGTTGTTCGGACAGAAACTGACGATGACGTCCCTCACTCAGGCCGCCCAAGGGCTGAGACGTGTTTAGAGGTAACCCGGTCAGGCTGAACGCCGGCCACGGTAGTCTCGCGGTTCTAGGCGCGCAGTCCGGAACCGTGTGACTGCTACGGTCGCAGGTTCGAATCCTGCCTCGGGCATGGATGTGTGTCATGTCCTTAGGTTAGTTAGGTTTAAGTCATTCTAAGTTCTAGGGGACTGATGACCACAGCTGTTAAGTCCCATAGTGCTCAGAGCCATTTGAACCATTCAGGCTGAACGCCTTAGACACACTGTCCAGAGAGCGCAGCAAGGTGGAGGTTCCCTGCTGTTTTGGGGTGGCATAATGTGGGACCGACGTACGCCACTGGTGGTCATGGAATGCCACCCTCCGACCGATAGTGCAACCATATCGGAAACATATTGGCGAGGCACTCGTCTTCAAGGATGACAATTCACGTCCCTATCGTGTACATCTTGTGAATGAGTTCCTTCAGGATAACGACATCGATCGACTAGAGTGGCCAGCATGTTCTCCAGACATGAACCCTATCGTACATGCCTGGGGTAGATTGGAAAGGGCTGTTTATGGACGACATGACCCACCAACCACTCTGAGGGATTTACGCCGTATCGTCGTTGAGGAGTTGGACAATCTGGACCAACAGTGCCTTGATGAACTTGTGGATAGTATGCCACGACGAATACGGGCATGCATCAATGCAAGAAGACGTGCTACTGGGTATTAGAGGTACCGGTCCGTACAGCAATCTGGATCACCACATCTGAAGATCTCGCTGTATGGTACTACAACATGCAGTGTGTGGTTGTCATGGGCAATGAAAAGGGCGGAAATGATGTTTGTGTTGATCACTATTCCAATTTTCTGTACAGGTTCCGGAACTCTCGGAACCGAGGTGAGGCAAAACATTTTTTTATGTATTTATGAGACTCAGCACTAAAAGTAACAACAAGACGGATAAACTCCGAATAACGCACAAACAAAACTCGAGACTCAAAACACTAGCTCACAGATCAAAACCTGAACTGTAAACACAGCTGGTTGCTATGACAGTGATATCGACCGAAAGGTCAGAGTTTCTATAACAGAAGAGTGAAATCCACAGTCATCTGTGTGTAACTTTTTCGAAAATGCAAAGGTCTGAATACGAACACACCGTAAGTTCGGTTATTTTCCTGAGAGCACATACAAATTTGAAAAATGAAATAAAAATATTACTAACTAGAATTTCTTAACAAATTTTGCAATATTTTAAACAGAAAATTTCAAATTATTTTATAGGTTTAACAACTGAAAATGCTATTTTTTACCATCCTGCGACTTTCCGACTCCTCTGAAGAACATACATAACAATTGTCCCTACCTATAGCGAAGGCACTACCAACGACTTTATTACACTAGACATTTATATTGATAATGTATACATTAATAAATGTGTATCTCATAGCTCACATGCATTAAACATATATATATATATATATATATATATATATATATATATATATATATATATATACAGGGTGTATATATGATCCACATTTAACACCTTATTCGTAGCCTCATATAGTACAATTACAGAACTGCATTAAACGTGCTTAAAAAAACGCTTAAGTGCGCATCTGCGTTACTAACCATGACAGTGCACCCAATCCAGAATGTTTTAGCCGCCACATTACCTTAACGTAGTCCTCATTGAGGTGTTCCCTTTCCATGAGGTTGACGATTTTGATGGTGACGTCAAGCCCAAGGGCCTTAGCGGTGCACAGAGCTGTTCTGCAAGGCGGGCTGAGAGGAAAATGGTACAGAACTATGGGCATCTTTTCAAGCTGCGTCTGAAAACAGATGTAAGAAGTTACAAAAAGAATGTTCAAATGTGTGTGAAATCTTATGGCACTTAACTGCTAAGGTCATCAGTCCCTAAGCTTACACACTACTTAACTTAAAATTATCCTGTGGACAAACACACACACACACACACACACACACACACACACACACACACACCCATGTCCGAGGGAGGGCTCGAACCGCTGCCGGGATCAGCCGCACAGTCCAAGACTGCAGCGGCCCAGACAGCTCGGCTAATCCCGCGCGGCTAAGAAGTAACACCATTATTTTAAAGATTAATTACTGTAGAAAGGTGTACTCCTCCTACTGAATGGGGTATCTTCCATTATTATCCTTACTCCCTGACTCTAAACTTCCTTCCTATATCATAATTTTAGTATTGTTCTGAAACATTAAATATGAAACTGCCATTTTTTATGTTGAGGAAAGAATAATTCACGTGAGCAGTCTTGCTTCGACTTTGCAGATTTCTAGATTGAAGGCTTCAGTACATTCTCGGCGCCATCTCATCCACAGATGTATACTCGAAAATTTATATTACTCTCAACACTGTCTGCGTAAAACAAAAATAATCGCATATCGTTCTGTTACTCATTAGATAACTTTTATTAGTGTCGTTTAAGGACGATGCAGTTACATTAGCACTTTCTAAAGATTTTCTGGATAATTTGATGAAGGATAAGCTATTAACAAATTTGATTTTTGGGTGACACGCAACGAGATAATGCACTTTCAGGAAGGGAGGAGACGTGAGATTCTCAAGGCGACGACACAGGGGACGCAACAGCTATAGGCAAGCGGGGTACCCAACGTTACAAGACACCGCGCCGTCGGCACACGGCTTGTAGCTGGTTAACGTGATATTTATAGTCTGATTTAAACTAGTTGTCACTTGACGTTTAAGCTCCGAAGTTGCGGCGTTGTCTCGTCGAGTAGACTCTGCAGGCAGGCGCCACAGCGCACCGCTTTCCGCGGCGATGGAAAAAGGCTCTACCTTCCATAAAAATCAAGTAAAAAAACTAATTTCAGTTAGAGAAAGAGTTATATTAATTAGGTACAATTTTCGCATTCGTAAACAGCTTCAAATGTGTCACATTATATCTCAAAAACTAATGCTCTCACAGCAATACTCTTTTTCCTTGATTGCTCAAATATCTCTCTTGGCAATGAATTTTTTACAATTTTGGAACTGCACTGCTTTTCCTATATACAAGGTGAGTCAAAAAGGACTTTATAGCTTTGGAATTATACAGAAATTTATTGAGATAACTTGCAGAATCGGTGGATGTGTCAATTTGTAGTAAACAGCCTCAACTATCACATAAAATTGTCAAGTGTCGTTTTGGTTCGATGTGACTAGCATCTGTGATGCAGCGAAATTCAACCGGTTATCTGCTTCTTCCCCACATTCGTTGTAGCAAATGGGGGTAGCTTGTGCAATAGCAGCGTACATTCGATTTTCCATTTTGGCTAAACTGTCTGATGGATAGGGGGGGGGGGGGGGGGGGATATATACACGGTCTTTAATGAAACCTCAAAGAAAGCATACAGCGAGCTCTCTTGTCACCAGTGAAAGCAGACATTTTAACGGTGCACTGCGCTGCCGCTACTCGTGGCGGAATGGGGCACTGATGGGCTACGTGAATCAAACTTGAGGTTGTTTGCTGCAAAATGACACATCTGTTGTGAGGACGTGGCAGTTTTAAATGTGGAGTGTTTTGAACTATGTTTGGTTAAGATACAGGTAGAGGTCGGGTCTGAATCACCATTGCCAACCGCAGCAAACAATTACGCTGTAGCCACTTCCAAATGCTTTGTGTACTCCAATTTGCTCTGTGTTGTGGATTTCTTTTTGTTTCATTTTTACTCAAGTGAAGAGACTAATCCCAGTGCATAAAGCGATTCGAATGCGACTCTCACGACAACAAAAGAAATCAGAGCAATTCCTATGGACTTTGTGTCAGTTTTGATTTCGCGGCAGCACGGAATGCGGACGTATGGATGGCAGCCCTTCGAGAGGGGGCGGGGCTTATTCCCCCACACCGCTTCCCTACGACAGCTAAGTTCGCGTTTGATTTCTGCCGCGATCGAATGCCACGATATACTGTCCGCATAGTACCGATTCTGTAAATTATTTCAATAACTTTCTATATCATTGTAAAGTTTCTTCTTGACTCGCCCTGTAATATTATGCTTCTGAAAACAGCGTGCAACTGTGTCGGTATTTAACTCATAACAAGAATGAAGTTTAAAGTCTCTATCTCCTAAAAAAATAATGCAAAAATACTGAAATTTACGTGTAGTATCGCTTTCAGTGGTATCTCTTTGCACATCCAACATCTTTTCTTTCTTTTAATTAGGGCGGGTGTTACGTTGGTTTTTGAAACAGAAGTTTCCGCGTCTAGGAAGGTTTCCTTCTTATCACTGCAATCTCGGTAACTATTAAACAGATGAAATAACGTCTTAGTGTCTACAAAAATCAAATATATTTAAAATGCAGTATAACTACCATAAGGAGGTGCCCGCCTGGTTAGCCGTGTGCTCTAACGCACGGTTTTCCTGAGTGGAAAGGAGCGCCTGGTCCCTAGCACGAATCCGCCCGGCGGACTTGTGTCGAGGTCCGGTGAGCCAGCCAGTCTGTGGATGGTTTTTAGGAGGTTTTCCATCAGCCTCGGCGAATGCGGGCTGGTTCCCTTATTGTGCCTCAGCTACACTATGTGGGCGATTGCTGTGCAAACAGGTTCTCCACGTACGAGTACACCACCATTACTCTACAACGAAAACTTAAGAGTTATAATCGTCTGGTGTGAGACATTCCCTGGGGGCGGCGGGGGGGGGGGGGGGGGTTCCACTGGAGACTGAACCGCACAATAACCCTGAGTTCAGCGTGGGGCGCGGAGACGTGAAGTGGACTGCGGTAGCCGTCGTGGAGTTGTCGACCACTGCGGCTGCCGCGGGGACAGAGCCTCTCCGACTTTTCTACAGTAGAATACAATAAGATAAGGAGGCGATGGGAGGTGTCTGAACAGTATTCCTTAAAAGGGAAACACCGCATTACACCCCCTCAGATACAGTGGCAAGATGACCCCGTGGATGGCCCGTTAAAAACTGGACACAGATCGAGCAGGAAGACAGGAAGAAGGCGAACCGAACTGAAAAAAGAAGCAAAATCGAAACGTGAATGGTCCATGCTCATGATCTACATCATCGAGCGCACTCCAATGTCCACGGCGTCGTTATTATGTGCTCACGGTGTTGGACCGCGCTGGAGTAGATCCGCGTTCAGATCTCCCTCATGCCATTTTTTTTTTTTCACAAAATTATGAACTTTCGTCCGGTCATTGACGTCTCTGTTTGCTGTATTTAAATTTGTTTGTCTCGTGGAGTAGTGTCCGTTTGCAACAGCTACTTGTAAAGAGAAACTGGAACACCTGCCTAACATTGTGTTCGGTCCCAGCGAGCATGCAGAAGTGCCGCAGCTGGACGTGGCATGGACTCAGCTAATGTCTCAAGTCGTGCTGAGGGAATTGACACCGTAAATCCTGCAGGGCTGTCCATAAATCCGTATGAGTACGAGGAGGTTCAGATCTCTTCTGAAAAACACGTTGTAAGGAATCCCAGGTATGCTCAATAATGTCATGTCTGGGGAGTTTGGTGATCAGCGGGTGTTTAAACTCAGAAGAGTGTTCCTGGAGCCACTCTGTAGCAATTCTGGACATAATGGGATGCCGCATTGTCCTGCTGGAATTGCCCAAGCCCGTCGGAATGCGCAATTGACGTGAATGAATGTAGGTCATCAAACAGGATGCTTACGTACGTGTCACCTGTCACAGTCGCATCTAGACGAATCAGGGGTTCCACATCTCTCCAATTCTACGCGCCCAACACCATTACACTCCCTCCATCATCTTGGACAGTCCACAGTTGACATACAGGGTCCATGGATTTATGAGGTTGTCTCCATAGCCATATACGTCCATCCGCTCGATACAATTTGAAACGAGACTCGTCCAACCAGGCAACATATTTCCAGTCATCAACAGTCCAATGTCGGTATCGACAGGCCCAGGAGGGCGTAAAGCTTTGTGTCGTGCAGTCATCAAGGGTACACGAGTGAGCCTTCGGCTCCGAAAGTCCATATCGGTGATGTTTCGTTGAATGGTTCGCACGCTGACACTTGATGGCCCAACATTGAAATCTGTAGCAATTTGCGAAACGTTTGCACTTTTGTCACACTGAACGATTCTCTTCAGGCGTCGTTGGTCCCGTTCTTGCAGGATCCTTTTCGGATAGCAGCGATGTCGGAAATTTGATGTTTTACCGGATTCCTGATATTCACGGTACACTCGTGAAATGGTCGTACGGGAACATCTCCACTTCATCGCTACCTCGGAGATGCCGTGTCCCATCGCTCTTGCGCCGACTATAAAACCACGTTCAAACTCACTTAAATCTTGATAACCTGCCATTGCAGCAGAAGTCACCGATCTAACTGCGCGAGACAATTGTCTTATATACCCGTTGCCGACCGCAGCGCCGTATTCTACCTGTTTACATTACACTGGTCAACACTCATTTTCTTGCCAAGGATATTTGAGTGGCTTTAGGATGGGTTAGTGGTGCTGAGGACGAATATAGCAACCATTTATGCAGTTTGGCTCTAGTTTTTGAGATAATGCATGATTTATTCAAAAAATTAGAAAAAATTGCTAATACTGAACTCGAGCGCTACAAACTACAATGAAAAAAGAAAATAATCTTTATAAATAGGTTCTATGAAAACCTGATAGGCATTTGTCCACGTATAAAACATAATTGAAAAGTTTCTCTATAAGTATATCACTTTCCGTCCATGACGAACCGCTTCCTGCACGCTTTCCTTTTATAGGTCTCTTCAGAACAGTCACGTTGCAGATTCCAGCAATAATCTGCCATCATATGCCTGTCCCATCTTCCTTTATATCTTTCCTCTATTCCTTTCATATCTTGATGGAACCGCTCTCCTTGTTCCTCACTGAAATCACCTAGATTACGAGGAAATCGATCCAAGTGGCTGTGACGGAAGTGCAATTTTATGCTCATGTTAGCTCCTAAGTTTTGAAAGTTAGTGAGCATGTTTTTGACCAGTTCCTCGTAATTGGGAGCTTTATGATTGCCCAAAAAACATTTTACAACAGCGACAAAACTGTTCCAGGCCGGTGCTTCAGTGACAGTCATGACACTTGTAAAATTGATATCGTTGATGAGCCTGCGAATTTGAGGACCATCAAATATTCCTGCCTTAAGTTTTTCACTACTGAGTCCAGGGAACGTATTGCAGATGTATGTGAAGCAATTACCATTTCTGTCTAAAGCTTTGGTGAATTGCTTCATTAGTCCTAACTTAATATGTAATGGTGGAAGAACAATCTTGTCCCTACTAACCAGAGGTTCATTAATGATGTTTGCTTCACCAACAGCCATATGTTCCCTTGGAGGCCATGTTTTCTGCTTCCAATGTTCGTGCTTTGCCCTACTATCCCACATGCAGATAAAACATGGGTGCTTTGTGTATCCACTTTGTTGTCCAAGCAAGAAGTTTACCATTTTCAAATCAACACAAATCAACCACTGGTGCTGCATATACTGAATTTTCTGCAGAACCATCTTGATGTTAGCATATGCTTCACAAAGTTTTGTTGAGTGAGCAATTGGAATAGATGCGTAACGATTGCCATTGTGTAGGAGAACACGTTTTAAACTTCTAGTGGAACTGTCTATGAAGAGACGCCAGTCCTCTGGTCTATATTCCGGCAGCCCCAATTCGAGTAAAAGTCCAGGTATATTGCTGCAATACACTATAACCTCTTCTTGGTTGAAGTATAGAAGAAGGTTTTCTTCTCTCGTCCGGTAAGCTGTTATTTTAACACTTGGATGAAGACAGTTCTTTTCCTTAAGCCTGGATGCTAAGAGTTCTGATGCTTGCTTTGAAAGATTGAGTTCTCGTATCAAGTCACTGAGCTCCTTCTGGTCGAACTGCTGGGGTTGTGTCTCACGTCCTTCGTATTCCGAACCACTACTTGTACATTCCTCGCCGTGCACATCGTCATCTGATGATGTTAGCGTGGGTAATGTTGTGAAGGTTGGTACAGGAACATCGTTGCTGTGCACCACCGGTCTTCTTGCTGACTCCAAATCGGGATATTCCCACTTTCGTTATTTGAACCTATTAAAACCATTCACATTAACAATGCAAAAATAGCAATCATCTGTATGGTTCTTCTGCTCTCGCCATACCATAGGCACTCCGAAGTTTAAGCTTTTCCTTTTTCTTTTTGTCCACTGCCGTAAGCACTCCACACAGCATTTACAAACTTTATGGGGTGCCCACGCCTTGTCTTGATCTCCAAGTTTAATTCCGAAATATGCCAGATACGCTTCCTTCACAAAAGGAGTGATATTCTTCCTGTTCTTTTGAAGAACGTATTCACCACAAATGTAGCAGAACTCATCTGGATGGTTCACGCAAAGACGGCGTGAAGAACTCATGTTTTCCTAAAACAAAATTGCACAAATACTACATATTATGCAGAACTTTCTTGTATTTGCATGTCAATCACATTCAACAAACATCATTAATTGTTTTGTGTGAAATGAATACTCACCTCTTATTTGCTACGTCACGATGAAAAGGTTCTATCTCCTTGAAGCTGCACTGCACATGTGTGTGACTTTCGACCTTCGCCATTTTTCTTGTTTACACTGAACGCTACCTATCGACTGTTGCGGGGATTACCTCGGCCAACAAATGAATGTCGAGTACCGCCGAATTCAAATCTGCACAACCCTCAATATCTTCAACACACGCACCGCACAACAGGACTGAACACATGCTGACAGTGTGATGTTTGCATGATGTAATCCTCAACCACACAGATGCACTCCCTGAGCACAATTGTTTAATAAAGATAGTACAATATCACTAATTAAAAAACAGGTAGCAAATACATTACACCATATATGGACCCTGCAGTCGATATTATCCACATGAAACTCTCATTTCCACAAATAACCTATATCTCAAAAACCAGAGCCAATTTGGAAAAAGTACAAATATACTCGGAATGAGTATCATAACAATATCCCATTTTCGTTCAAACTTCCCTGGCAACGAAAAAAAAATTTTATTTTGTAGAGCTGGTAGAGGCATGCGTATTCACACACATAGATAATTATCTATGTATGTGAATACGCATGCCTCTACCAGTTTCTTTGGTGCTTCAGTGTATAACGACTTTACGTACTACCACTGCCACTGCTAAGACTACACTAGGAGAACAGACACGTCAATGATCAAACGGAAAGTAGATAATTTTGTGAAAAAATAAGCTCGTGCACGAGGGAGACTATGAATAATACGAGGATTAAAACTTAAACAGAGGCAACTATTTATTCACAACCGATACAAAAGAGTTACATGTTTGCACCTGTTACTAATCTCCAAAGTAGTCAACAGCGTTGCGTAGCCAGCGATGTGGAAGGCGTAGTATACTGTTAGCAGAGCCTCTTCTGTTGATGGTGCGAATGGAACGTTCTACACCTGTCGAATCTCTGGAACAGTTCTGAAGCGAATGCTTCGAAGTGGTTCCTTCATCTTCGGAATCAAATCAAAGTCACAAGGATTTACGTTCCGGGAGTATGGCGGATGGTACAGTACTTCCCAGCCCCATCGACCGAACAGAGCAGCCACAGCCTGCGCCGTATGTGCCCGCGCATTGTCGTACAAAATGATGGGAGGCGTGCGCAGAAAGTGTCGCCGCTTCTTTCGCAAAGCAGGTCGCAGGTGATGCTCCAAAAACGAACAGTAATACTGTGCAATGACAGTCTGCCGTGGAGGAACGTAATGTGTTAGGATAACAACATCACAGTCGTACATGATAATCACCATAACTTTCACCATACTGGCGCTTTGACGCACTTTCGACTTTCGCGGCGACCTATAATGAGGCCATTCGTTGGATTGGCGTTTTAGTTTTGGCACGTACGATATGACCCATCTCTCATCCAGTGTTACGATACGGCCTAAGAAAGCCTCTCCTTCGCGCTCGTAGCGGTCCAAGTGCGTCTGAGTAGCGTCGTAACGCATCCATTTCTTCCGTCAATCGTGATGCAAATTTTCGCATGCCCAGGCGATTCTTCAGGATGCGAAGCACAGTCGTAGAGCTAATCTGGTTTCGTGGGCGAGCTCACGAATCGTATGGCGCCGATCACTGTCCACTAATGCGGCAACAGCAAGCACTTCTTCTTCATACATGCTAGGACGACCTGCCCGATTCATGTCTGCCACAGTTTGCCGACCTTCGTTGAATCTTTACCCAACGTGCCACTGTTCTGTACGGCAATGTTGATTCCCCGCACGCCTCATGAAGACCTTGATGACACTGTCGTGCTGTACGACCTCTGGCACAATCAATCTTGATCCAACTCCGTTGTTCCTGTTTCGAAAACATTACGTTAGACAGCTTGCTCACAAGTGACTGTGTTTCCCTCGATTGTGCGCACGCCGATGACATGGAACGGGAGAGTCAATTTGCTCGGAGGTTAGGTATGTATGTCAACAACGTGTGCTATAAGCGGCAATAGTAGATCCCATTGCATAGTGTCTCCACAGTAGGGTTCCAACCTACGTATATTGTGTTTCAATATTATCAATTACCTCGAGGAGGTCTGTCGACACATAGTCGACACAGATTTAGGAATCATCGTTCTTGTGAAATACCATTACTGTAGCTCTTTATTCACACGAAGTGTTGAGTGCTAGCGAAAGGGATTTCAAATTGATTTCGTATTTCTAGCTTTACGGAAGGCTTTGACACCGTACCTCACAAGCGGCTTGTAATCACACTGCTTGCTTTTGGAATATCGTGTCAGTTATGCGATTGAATTCGTGATTACCTGTCAGAGAGGTCACAGTTCTTACTAACTGACAGAAAGTCATCGAGCAAAACATAAGTGATTTCTTGTCTTCCCCAAGGTAGTGTTATAGTCCCTCTGCTGTTCTTTATCAATATAAACGATTTAGGAGACAATCTGAACAGCCGTCTTAGGTTGTTTGCAGATGGTGACGTCGTCTGTCGTCTAATAAAGTCATCAGAAGATCAGAACCAATTCTAAAACGATTTAGATAAGATATTAGCGTGATGCGAAGAATGGTTAATTTCTTCACAAATTCATCCCCAGGTCTACACACTAGCTACGCCGTTAATCAGTTCTATAGGAAAAGTGAAATTTTTTGCTGGTCTGAAAGGTAACAGGTGGTGTTCGATGCTTTAAAGCTGATTTTAACTAACACACCTGTTCTAGCCATCTCAGATTTTGGGAGTCTAATGCTGGGGTCACAGCAGTTTTGTTTCAGGAGTAACAGGGATCGCAGCGGCTTATTGGTTAAACCACTTGGTCTTCATCTGTTCTCGAAAGCCGGCCGGGGTGGCCGAGCGGTTCTAGGCGCTAGTCTGGAACCGCGCGACCGCTAGGGTTACAGGTTCGAATCCTGCCTCGCGCATGGGTGTGTGTGATGTCCTTAGGTTAGTTACGTTTAAGTAGTTCTAAGTTCTAGCGGACTGATGACCTCAGATGTTAAGTCCCATAGTGCTTAGATCCATTTGCATTTTAGCAAAACTGTCGCTGAGGTACAAGGAACCGGAGAACAGGTTTTATCGAATTCTACAATTTAACAGAGAGCCTTTCTCCATTCGAAAATTTACAGGATGAACAGAATAGGGATTAGATCTTAGGGGGTATTAAGAGGCAGTTGAGGGAAGGAGACTCAATAACGAATCATACAATGGAAGTCCAGGCCAGAGTTGCAAATTTTACTTTTTTTATTCACTCGATGACTAGCTTTAGGCCGCGACCCATTTTCAAATCATTGTAACATAGTCAAAAATGGTATTTCCGAAGATGTGAAAACCATGCCGAAAATGTGCAACGAACAGTTACAGAGCAGCGCAGCAGTATGCTGGAAGTTCGTCAATAAATGGATTCCAAATCATTAAAGGATTTTTGTGGTATTGTACCCGCCATGACGGGAGACCAAAGAATTGTTTACCCATCCAGCTTGCAATCTCCATTAGACATTGTGTGGGAGGACACTAAGGGACCTACAAAAGTATTCCAAAAATTAAGGAGCATCCGACATTGCCCACGTTGGATTTCGACATGATAAAATTACAAGGTACGGAAACAACAGAGGTAAAGTCGAATCCGAATAACCGCAGAGATTTTTTGAGTTCTAAGTGGAAACAGAATTTCATGAAAAACTTGTTC
Organism: Schistocerca serialis cubense; assembly: GCF_023864345.2. Taxonomy (NCBI): domain Eukaryota; kingdom Metazoa; phylum Arthropoda; class Insecta; order Orthoptera; family Acrididae; genus Schistocerca; species Schistocerca serialis. Next base: position 212,797,994 of record NC_064644.1, read on the forward strand.
GTCGACTATATGGAGCCACTTTCTTGGATCAGCAGTTGAAATATATATATTTTGGTCGTGGTAGATCTCTTTAGCCGTTTTCTCTGCTTGTCCCCTAGTAGGTGAATGACCACTAGTATCTCCATTAAACATCTGGGAGGTCTGTTTTCCTGCTTTGGTCCACTGAATGTGCTGGTGAGTGATAACGCCTCTTCACTTACATCTAGGGAGCTTCGCAGCTTTATTTTGGCAATGCGATATCCCATGTCACCATCGATCCCTGTTACCTGCAGTCCTCATTTATTCAGAGGATCAACCGTAATTCAAAATCTGCCCTAATAATATTTCATGACAAATCGCAAACTGCTTGGGAGAGACCTCTGTGCTGGCTCAACTTTTCCCTGAATGCGGCGGTCGCATAAGACCATGCCAGCAAGGTTGATGTTCACGTATCTGCTTAATTCACCATTAGCACATTAGTGAATACGATGATAAGCTGCTGGAGAAAACTGAGAGGAGGTGCCCTGCCTCAGTGAAAGTTGGGGTTTTAGGTAGAGTCAAAAATATTCATCCCAAAATTAAGGATGCCGAAAAACTTACTGGGGATCTATTGAGGCGTTCTGTCGGTCCCTATGAAGTTGGGAAGGTCCTTGGACTAGTCACGTTTTGGGTACTAAGTACAACAACAGGCAAGTTACCAAGGAATCATTTAAGCCAGATGAAAGACGAAAAGAGCTGAGACCCAGAAGGCCTCCCCCTCCCCCCCCCCCCCCCCCCCAGCCCTCAGATTAGGGCTGGAAGGTTGAACCGTGCGCCTGCTCGTATCGATACCTGATGAGAAAGGTCAAAGGCAGTGTTGCTGCACTGCATCGCAATGGTCTTCGGCGCGGGCAGATAGGAGGCATACAACAGAGGAAAGAGGATTTAACGCCGCATGACGGAAGGACAAAAAGAAGATGTCGTGCGCTAAAGCTTTTGTTTCGTGCGTGGCATGACGTGGAAGAGTGCAGAGGAAACATACCTTGCAATGTACAGGTTGTACCGGCTGTTTACAAGAATATGGTGTACCGTGATGGAGAGCTTTGTCGATCAGTGTCGTCCGTCAGCGTGTTTGCCACTTGCACTGGATATTTCTGCCAGATAAGGTTTAAACTTGGCTCAAGGCGACTGAGGCATAGTTCCTGCTGATTTACTGCAATCTTATCTGCACAATATGATTGTATTTCACTTGGTGAGGCTTCATTCGTTTATCTAAGCCAGTGCATCTTGTTCTGTGTATCACCTGTTTCGAGTGTACAGTCGCTAACCACGTTTTGGCGATGTTAGAAGTATTTCTGTAGAACATTGTTGGTGGTTCCAACCAGGTGCAAACCTTTTTATTTAACGCATCTTTGGCGACTAGACTATCAACGTCACTGTCTACGAGAGGAAAGTTAATTTCTCAGCTCTTTAGCGAACCACTGTTCTAAGATAAGAAAGATGCACGTTCTTCTTCGATCAATACACATAGTCAAATTTTTTCACTTTTTGTAATCAAAAATTGTTCAAATGGCTCTGAGCACTATGGGACGCAACTGCTGAGGTCATTAGTCCCCTAGAACTTAGAACTAGTTAAACCTAACTAACCTAGGGACATCACAAACATCCATAATTGAATAATGGTGATATTTACTTAGGAGTTAGGTTTTTGTCAGTTTCTCTGATTCATTGAAAACATAATTTGATGGTCCACAACTTTTATCCCATAAAATTTTGCGTGGATTTGCCTAATTCTCAGGTGCTACACGTTTTATTGCAGCAAACGAGTGTTTTTTGAAAACTGAAAATAAGTTTCCTCACGAAACTTTTGTAACTAACCTCAGTCGATGCAGAATTTATTGCTTTTCAGTTTTGGTAACCTTGGAATTTCCGATTAAACGCTTAGTTTCGCAGGAGTTTTAAAAAATGTCTTAAATTTTGGTGGTTTTCTTTGAACCATGGCTGAAGCTCCGATCGGAAATCGGGTCAAACTTAGATTATTCATGTCAGAGGCCTACCTGAGTGATTAAAACAGTTTCAAGTATTCCAGTAATTTTTGAAACGCAACCACATTTTTGGAGCTAATTGTACTGGCTTATATGGCATTTGACTGGAATATCCCCACTACCCCCCCCCCCTCTCCTCTCCCCCCCCCTCCACCACCACCCGGATCGGTTCAGCAGTCTGGAAGGTGTTTTTCCCCCCACACATTGGCTCCTTTCTTTGCGAAAACTAGATATGTGAGAGTTGTCATGTGCGTATTTTTTGCCGCACGGTGTAGCTGCGCGGTCTGAGGTGCCTTGCCACGATTCGGACGGCTCTCCCCGTCGGAGGTTCGAGTTCTCTCTCGGGCATGGGTGTGTGTGTGTTGTCCCTAGCGTAAGTTATTTAAGTTAGATTAAGTAGTATGTAAGCCTAGGGACCTGTGACCTCAGCAGTTTGGTCTCATAGGAACTTACCACAAATGTGCCAGAAGTGTTGCAACAAACTTCGAGGAGTTGTTGAGCGTGTGAGCGTGTCTTGAGAAACAAATCGAGTATAGGAACCCGTGACTGGAAACGTCATCCAACGACGCTACAGGGTGTCGAAGTTACAGGCACCGGCGGTCCTCTAACACTGTCGGACCATACGCGGTACGTCTCGCCACGTTGTTTGTCATTCAGTGATCGTGACTGATTGCTACAATCGCCAATGGGGAAGATGGACCTAACTGCTGTGTACAAAGGCCTTGTCTTCTGTGAATGAGATACTCTGTTGCTTCTGCGGATGACGGTTTCGGACATGGGTTTCGACCCGCAGTTTATCTTTCTCCTGAAACCCTCTAAACTCTCCAATGGTTTTCGGTGTACAGGAGAGAAATAAACTGAAAATGGAAACCCATATCCAAAACCGTCATCCACCACAGCAGCAGACCACCTCATTCATAGGAGACGAGGCCAATCTATGCAGCAGCTGGCTCCATCTTCTCCACTGGCGATCGTGTCAGTCAGTCACGATCACTGAAAAACAACATTGCGAGACGTTCCGCTTGTGGTCCGTCAGCGTACAAAGTCACGTTTGTTGCCGCAGGGATGTCCTACCGGCACGCGCCGCTGCCAATAACTTCGACGCTCCGCAGCGTCGTTGGATGACGTTTCTGGCCTCGTTGGATGACGTTTCTGGACACGGATTCCTATCCTCGATTTGTTCCTCAAGACACCCTCTACAACTCTTCGAAATTTGTCGCAACCTTCCTGGGACACCCTGTGTAGTTTAGTGTTATGTTTGTACTGCGCAATGATGGTGTTGGGAGATGGGAGATGATGAAACCCAGTGCTAGAATGTACCTATTCCTCTCGAACAACACAAATGGAGCAGCCAAGACAAGCGTCCCCATCCCGCGGACTAACCACAATCAACAGTTTCACATTTCCTCACTTCATGACAGTGCGGAGAGATTTGGAATTTAACTCAGTACAACGCGCAAAGACTGGTGATCGGGATCTTCACGATACCACCTACATTACCTTTGCTGGACAAATACTGGCAGTGAAAATTTCATCCACCGCCAAGAATCTAAATAGCTTACCTCCGAGTGGAGCCCGGCGACACAGGCGAACACGACAGTTATCTCTAAGTTAATGCTGGTAAGTGTGCACTGTGCCATGGAAACAGTCACAATAATTACACAGTTAATAACTACTCCTTACAGCAACAGTGACCTAATCGTCAATTTTGATATTATACTCTTTCGAGTCCACCCCGATAGATGAGTGGTCAGCGCGACAGAATGCCGCGCCAGGGGGCCCGGGTTCGATTCCCGGCTGAGTCGGGGATTTTCTCCGCTCAGGGACTGGGTGTTGTGTTGTCTTCGTCATTGTGTTGTGTTGTCTTCATCATCATTTCACCCACAGGGGTGGCGACAGGAAGGGCATCGGATCACCCCTTAAATTAACCTTGCCAAATCACACGATAACCATGCCGATCCTGCGAACGTGCGGGACACAGGCACAAGGAAAGAGACAGTATTATACTCTTTCGACAATTGTTGCAAATGATTTCTAGTATCTAATAAAGCCACCGGGCGAGGTGGCAAAGTTTTGTGTGGCTGTACTCGTGTTAGGGCAGGAGCAGGGTTCAAATTCAACGTCTCGACACAGTGAATTATGCTCTACGTCTACATCTATACTTTGCAAACCAATGTGTAGTGCATGGCGGAGTTGTGCTAGTTAGGGTTTCTTCCCGTTCCATTCACGTATTGAGCACGGAAAGAACGATTGTTTAAATTCCTCTTTGCGTGCTTTTAATTAATCTACTCTTGTCCTCACGATCCCTATGCGAGCGATAAGTAGGAGGTTGCAGTATATTCCTCGGCGCTTTGCAGGTAGGCTTTCTCGAGATAATTTACGTTTATCTTCAAGAACCTGTTGTTCAGTTTCTTCTGCATCTCTGTAAACACTCCAACGCGGGACAAACAAACCTAAGACACAGCTGTGTCTTGAGAATGTCGTTATTGTATCACACGACTAGTTTCGGCGGCGCATTACCACCAAGGAAATTACTCTTTTGGCAGTGATGAACCTGAGCATGGCGGTAATGTGCCACCGAAACTATTCGTGTGATAGAATAAAGACATTCTCAAGATACACTGTGGTGGTACTTTTTCTCATACATATCATTAGCTGAAGTCACTCGTCCGTGCAATAAGATGGACATCCGTAAATTAAACGTATGACCATTTATGCTACCCTTCCTGTATATGTCCAGTATCCCAAGCTAGTCCTATTTGGCACAGGTCCCACAAACTTGAGCAATATGGGTCGCACGAGTGATTCTTTAACAATCGTCTTTGTAGACTGACTGCATTTTCCCAGTATTCTACCAATAACCCGAAGTCTACCACCTGATAACCCACGACTGAGGCTATGTGATCATTGCTTTCCATATATGTACGAACTCTTACACCCAGATATTTGTATGAGCTGTCCGATTCCAACTGTGACTCGCTGATGATATAGTCATAGGATACAACGTTTTTTCGTTTTGTGAAGTGCACAGTTGTAGTTTCTGATTTCTTGAGGGTATTTTCGTTCTGTCGTTGCAACTATAAAAAATACGTGTTTTTTTCACTAGATGCGTTTCGCTTTATTGAGGTAAAGCATCGTCAGTGATGGTGATTTTCACTTGATTTTTTTCCTACATCGGGAAATACGCTCTGCTAGCACATCGTTGACGTTTTTCTTGTTTTGACACTGACAGTTGCAGTCTCATTTTTAGTTGCTCTGTAGAACTACGCATTTTTTATCTTTTAGACAGCACACTTTTTTCACACCACTGTAGAAAAAACAGAGGAGCGTCAAAACGCGAAATGGAAACCGATCTCAGTAACCAACTGTATGCCTGTAACAGTAAAGATAGGACACATCTTATATGGAATGTTGTATTCGAATTATTCTACACTAGTATCTCCTAAAGTATAGTCCTCCTGAAAAATCTGAAGCCAGACATTGTAGTGGCGATCAGCATGACAGTCATGAACAGCCAGATGTACTATACGATCACTACTACAGTTATCTGACTCAAGATCGCGTGATATGGATGCAATGGATAGATACTGTCTGATCAAAAGTATCCGGAAACCCCTACGTAATGTGAATTGACCTCTAGATGTGACGTGAGGTGGACACCTCAGTATCAAAGAAGACGGGGAGTGTTGTGGTTGTCATTATGGAAGCAGTAACAGCAGAATGGTTCAGACAGGGAAGCTCAGTGACTTCGATTGTGGACTTGTCGTTGAATATCACCTGGGTAACAAATTCATCATGGACACTCCACCTTTCTAAAGCAGCCCAAACAGGCTGATGGAGATATGAAAGTAAAGTGGAAACGCGAAGGAGCAACCACAGCTAGACAAACCGGGTGAACGTCACACACTCAAGGGCAGGGAAAATAGAGGAGGGTCTGCCACGGCATGGCAAACTTTACACACGAACGTTGTGCAGACCATGTGCGGCCGAGACCTGATCTGTCTCAGCTTTGCTTGGTCCTTCTGGAGAGTACCCGGAACAGTGCTACATTTCCTTGAGTATTGTGGTTTGGGACTTTTTATCGGCACAACTCTCTTCAGTTTGGGAGAATCATGGCGTCAACGCCATTTACCCTTCGCTATTTGTTCGTCGTACGACGGACATTCACAGGTTCAGTGGCTGTTTGCATAAAAAGAGGCAGTCTAGCTATCTATTGTCACAAAAAATGAATGGAAATGACAGAAAGACGGATGAGAATTCCCATTATATTTTATACAGTTGTGTAAACAACGGGTATCGCAGATTTGCTATGAAATGATATTACAGCACCATGCACAAGGAATTTCATGAATTAGCTGACAACGAAAGTGCAAAAACTTATATGATACCCCACGGGATTTATTGTCCAGTACATCAAGAAGCGCTTCCTGCTACATTTTCAGACATGGAGCACGTGAAGGAATTGCTGGTACGAGCAGTAAAATTTCTGAAGTCGCTTACAATAGTCCACCGGAATTGCAAGAGTTTTCGATGGAAATCAACGAAGAGTATGGAGACTTTATATGTTATCGCGAAGTACGTTGGTAAAGTTAAAGGGCATGCCTGGTACGATTTTTCGATTTAAAATCCGCTATTTCTGAATTTATGAAGGAAAGAGGAGAGCAGGGACGAAAATTAGAACATCTGCAATGGATTGCAGACCTTGAATTTTAAGGAGCTTGACTTCACACTGCTAACAATAAGACATTTCAAGGTGAAAAAAATCTTTTGATTTGATGACGGACGCATTTAAAAAGAAAACTGCATTGAAGACTGAAGGGACAATTTCTGACAAAAAATATAGTGCAGTTCCCGAAGGTCACTGGCGTTAAAGAAAATGCGACGTTTGAATAATTCATTGTCGCCTTGAAAGAATTACAGGCATTCTTTCTTAAACATTTTGAAGACACTGCCGATCTTACATTTTTTCGAACTGTTTTCGAGACAGTTTGCCATTTGAGTTGAAAGGCTCCTGTCCATATCGAGCTGGAACTGAGTAATCTACATTAAAACTGTCCCGGACATCTACATTGTTCTCCTCAGGTAGAGTTTCCACGTCTCCATAATTACGTAGCAAAAGTACTACAACATTTTGATAAACCTAATTGTGTGAAAAACCATTTATGATTATGAAACTAAATAAATCAGAAATACGTGGCTACCTGAGCGGGAAAATCTTTTAAACAGTCTGCGTCTGTCCATATGCCGACATTTTGTATTACATAAAAATGATGTCTTCATTACGCAAAAAATTAATGATACTGAAAATTAGTTTCGTTTGTGCTCTATGTTGTTGACAAATAAAATATGAAACCATGTCGCACGCAGTGCGCCTGTATTGCCATTTAAATATCGCTCAGACATCATGATCTGCTGGTGGGGGGAGTGTGGAGGCAGGCTGAGCGCGTGAGCTGAATTCTTGGTCGCCCCTGCAGCAGGTGATATCGATCTGCTTACTAACTTTATCTAAGGCTAAAACTTTTTAGAATTTTTAATCAGATGATTTGGCGAAATTTAATTTTGAAATTCACTGAATGCATCTCGCTTTGCTCTCTAATCCTCATTTTGATTTCATCCAGCCATTGTGCCACAAGTTACAAATTCGTTCTTAAGAAACAACTTGAGTAAATACAGCTTTCACTAGGAAAGAATTTAAGGAAAGCTGAATGCACTAGATAGGGCACGAAATACAATTTCATTCATATTTGGCTGAGATAGGGAGAAGTTAGGGCAAAAGCTCTCCAGCTAATGAAAAATCCTGTACCGTAGTGTTTCTTTCAGTCATATCCTTGGGTGGACTATCTAGCTATAGGTAAGGTACTGTACGAGAGGGCCGTTTCAGTTGCATACACCCTTCACATAAAACTTTTCCCATTCCTAAATCAGTCACAAGTGTCCTTGTAGTAGCCACACATCTGCCTTGTGATCGGTATTGTAGCATCATAGAACAGAGAAAAAGTCCTTAACAATCACATTACAAAAAAAATTAGTTCACATGTTTTTTAAAAAAATCTGTAACAAGATACTTCCTTACAGTGAACAATGTAGTTCGAAGTAGTTAAGACAGAAGTTCACCAGACGAAAGGTTTTAGAAGAAGCTAAAGTAGAATGATCGAAAGTCGGGTGATAGAAGTTTAATCATCATAATCCATCAGCTGAATATACATATAATAATACAAATTGAATAAGTGTGTTTGTCATGCTGGATACCTTAAATAAATGACAAAAACTAAATCGTGGTAATAGTTTGAGGGCTCATCCAAGCAGTGTGTATTGGTATCAACCGCTACAAGCGGTCAGGGGAAGCTAAGATGCCAGAGTAACAGTGGCAGAGGAGCCACTACATAACGATGAGATAATTTTTATCGATCTTAGCAAGTAAAGCTTACTTATAAGCAAACAAATTTTAAATAACAGAGCCCAGAGTGCTATTAAACTTTATTTTCGGTGAAGAACACAGCTGCTGGGACAAATAGACAAACACGCGTAAATGAGAATTCTATCAATTGGGGTTTTCAGCTTGTTCAGACGTTTGGTTTATCCGCTGCTAACCACAACATCGAAACCAGATCAATCAAGAACAACTGCCAAGATGAGAAACATAGAAGTATATATCCTCGGCGTAACGAAGCAGCTTAAATCACTCAATAAAGGCAAGGCCTCTGGTCCAGATTGTATACCCGTAAGGTTCCTCTCAGAGTATACTGATAAAATAGCTCCATATTTAGCAATTATATACAACCACTCACTCACAGAAAAATCCGTACCAGAAGACTGAAAAATTGCTCCAGCCATACCAATACCCAAAAAGGGAAGTAGGAGTAATCCGCTGAATTACAGGCCTGTATCACTAACGTCGATTTCCAGGAGGGTTTTGGAACATATACAGTATTCGAACATTATGAAGTACCTCGAAGAAAACAATTTATTGACACATAGTCAGCACGGTTTCAGAAAATATCGTTCTTGTGAAACACAACTAGCTCTTTATACTCCTGAAGTAATAAGTGCTATCGACAGGGGATGTCAAATTGATTCCTTATTTTTTGATTTCCAGAAGGCCTTCGACACCGTTCCTCACAAGCATCTTCTGATCAAACTGCGTGCCTACGGAGTATCGCCTCAGTTGTGCGACTGGATTCGTGATTTCCTGTCAGAAAGGTCACAGTTCGTAGTAATAGACGGAAAGTCATCGAGTAAAACAGAAGTAATATCCGGCGTTCCCAAGGAAGTTTATAGGCCCTCTGTTGTTCCTGATCTATGCTAACGACACAGGATACAATCTGAGTAGCAGTCTTAGATTGTTTGCAGATGATGATGTCATTTACCGTCTTGTAAAGTCATCAGATGATCAAAACGACTTGCAAAATGATTTAGATAAGATATCTGTATGGTGCGAAAAATGACAATTGACCCCGAATAAGGAAAATTGTGAAGTTATTCACATGAGTACTGAAAGAAATCAGCAAAATTTCGATTACGCGATACGTCACACAAATCTGAAGGCTGTAAATTCAAGTAAATACTTAGGGATTACCTAAATTGGAAGGATCACTTAGATAATATTGTGGGTAGAGCAAACCAAAGACTGCGATTCACTGGCAGAACACTTAGAAGGTGCAACAGGTCTACTAAAGAGACTGCTTACACCACGCTTGTCCGCCCTATTCTGGAGTATTGCTGTGCGGTGTGAGATCCGCATCAGTTGGGACTGACGGATGACATCGAAAAAGTACAAAGAAGGGCAGCTCGTTTTGTATTATCGCGAAATAGGGGAGATAGTGTCACAGACATGATACGTGAATTGGAGTGGCAATCATTAAAACGAAGACGTTTTTCGTTGCGACGGGATCTTCTCATGAAATTTCAATCGCCAGTTTTCTCCTCCGATTGCAAAAACATTCTTTTGGCACCCACCTACATAGGGAGAAATGATCATCACGTTAAAATGAGAGAAATCGGGGCTCGCACAGAAAAATTTAAGTGCTCGTTTTTCCCGCGTGCCGTTCGAGAGTGGAACGGTAAAGAGACAGCTTGAATGTGGTTCATTGAACCCTCTGCCAGGCACTTTATTGTGAATAGCAGAGTAATCACGTAGATGTAGACGTAGAGAACTACTCCTCATTAAAATCCTTCTCAGTGTACCGCCGCGTCGTGTTACAAAATTTTAAAATAAATCGATGTTTCACCCGAGTTGTAGCGGTCCTCTGAGGCCAGAATTTTAACGACGTTGACACCGGACATGGAAGCCTACGCATTAATAGGCGCTAATCTTCTGTCAGCTTGATCGCACCGCTCGACCCGCTTGCAGAAAAAGAAGCTATCACATTCCAACGTCACCACAACCTATAACCAACCTATGAAGTTATAATGAAATCTAGACCTTTCGCTGCTTACACGTGTTGATAAATATCAATGGGGACAGTTGAAAAATGTGTCCCGGTTCGAGTCCCGGTCGGGGCGCACATTTTTCAACTGTCCCCGTTGATATTTTTCAACGCCTGTAAGCAGCGAAAGGTCTATATTTCATTATAACTTCATTCTTCGAGACCTGCAAGATCACCAATGATATCTGGACAGATATCAGCCTCATATATAAACAATCTTATCATAATTACAGCAGTTCAAATTTTGTGTCTATCGCCAGTCTGTTTGCTCGTTGGAAACACGTTTGTAGCTCGTACTGTCCTTCTATTTTTTGTTTCCTCCAAACTGAAGCTATGCATACAACGGCTATTTGCTTCATAGCGCATATAAGTGCTTGGTGCAGATGATGCCTGTAAACTTTAGCACTAAATACTAGTATTACATATTCTGTCACTGTAAAACGGTTATTACACCCAAAATATTCCTGTTGAATTGTTCGACCCATAAGATTTTGGGAAACCCACTGCTTGTCCAAAATTTATTGCCAGAATATTTCGCTCCAGAGTTTTTGACCAGCTTACAGCACAGGTGTAAACCATTTCATACGTGAAGAAAGAAGAATAAATTGCAAATGTCATGACAGCAACTTACGAACATTCGGCGTTTTTCCCAGGTTTCGTGGGAGATAATAAACACATTGTGATGAAATACGTTTTGTTGTTGTTTCTGTCGTCGTCGTTGTTGTTGTTATTGCTTTTCTTACTACGTTTTCGAGTTTTCAGAAGCAATGAAAACGGGATGACAACAATTGGATGTGCTACTATGCACGTAATGTAACCTCAGTTGCGAAGCGACTTTACTCACACGAGCGGTTGTGCCCGGAAATTTACAATAGTGTCTGAACCCGTATTTGTTGATATCACCTTTAAAACTGACACGTTGTGACAGAAAGGAAAGAATATTATAATGATAATATAAGAAATGTGGCATGAAGGAATAAACACAGTTTTGGGCGATGATATTATCTTGTGTTTTTTCAGCGGTCTCCCACACCAGTCTAGGGCAACAGTGGGCCAGTCCCCACGTCCCGCTTTCGATACGCGCTACGCAAACAATTGTAACACTTCAACGTGAGATTACTCTAGATACAGGAAGATGGAGTACACAAATTTCGTCCCAGGGAATATCAATACACACTATAAAAGTAAGTATACAACGTGCGTGCCGCTAAAACTCAGAAAAGAGAGCCGGTACGATCAAGGGAGTTACATAGTGTGGTAGCCCTCTACCCCCTCCACGGAGAAGGTTCCCATTTTTATCTGAAGGGCGTGCTTTTGAAGATATAAGGGCTGGGAAGCTTCGCCCTCTAGATATTTGTAGAACATTCCAGAATGTTTCGGAATGTTCCACAATGAGACGGGTTGTTCTGGAATGTTTGGGAATAGCCTGAAATATTTGGAAAGATTCCAGAATGTTTGGAAACATCCAGGAACATCTTACATCATTGCGGAACATACCCATTGGTCAGTAGCAAGCATATATATAGCAAGACCCGTCGTGGGTTCGAACATCAGTTTCTTATCAGTGAAGAAGGGATGAACCGACAAAGTGGTGCAGTGAGTGGATGACAATGCCCAATCGTAAAAGAGGAGATCTTGCCAGGTCCGAAGCAAAACGGCGAAAACAAAAAGAACAACGAAGAAACGAAACACACGAAAAGCGCAGTGCCCATTTAATTTCCCAACGAACGAGAATGAGCACCGCGAGAAGTAGAGAAACCGAAGAATAACGAAATGAAGGGATTGAAGAATCAAGAACTGCGACACAATCTTATAATAAAAGACTGCGAATTCAAGCTAGCCACGAAAAAATCACCCCACGAGAAGAGCAGACGCGGACAAGTAATGGAACAGGGTGATCGTCAAACAGCTATCGAATAACGTAATCGAAGCCGAACTTATGAGTGGAAAGAACAAGGGGCATAAACTACTTACCCCCAGAACACCACTAGTCTCTACTGAACTGCCATTCCAATTTAAGACACTGCAATTTCCAATCAAATTAGCCTACAGTTTTACAACTAACAAAGCGCAAGGACAAACTTTAAAATATTGCGGCATCAACCTGAAAGACTTTTGCTTCTCTCACGGTCAACTATAAGTAGCTTGCTCTCGAGTAGGAAATCAGAACATTTTGTGCATACATCCCCAGGATAATAAAATGAAAAATGTTGTTTATAAACAAGTATTGTAAATACTTATAATGTTTCCAATAATTTTTTTTTACCTCTTACACTTTAAAGCTTATCCTTTTTTCCAACTACCACACAATCTCATATCAACTCCCTGAGCGATGCCCGGTGCCCCAAGTACTATAATAATATAACAATGCCGACCCAAAAGGCAAACAGGTAAAGGGAAAAGAAGAAGAAGAATATTCCACATAAACGGAAAAGCGTACAAATGACTTACGTGACACGTAAATGACTCCGAACAATGTAACAGCGTGGAGCGCACGTTGTCTGGGTGCAGCTGTCTGGCAGCGGCGGCGACGGCGCCGGGAAGATAAGTGGTCCATCTGGCGGAAATTCCCGAGCCTTGCCGACATAACACGAACAGCGGCTGCAGCTGTCGTCCGGCCGTTGGACAAATTGCGTCGGCTACAAACGAACCGTATACGTCCCTGGAACAACGTGTCCTTCCGAAGCAGCGCTTATGTAAGACTCCTCATCACTGTCTGCCAGTCCTACTGCCAAGGTCCTGGTAAATTACAGTAAGCTAATCGTCTAATGTTACTTGTAGAAGCGTGCGAAATACATTACACGCTGGGACGTCAGTGTCCCCAATTTTTCAAATAGCGGGTAAGATTCTAAAATTGCAGTTTTTGGTGTTACTCATTTTGTGAGCCTCAAAATGTGTCATGAGCCAAAAACAAGATTCTAATGCAGCACACAACAACTGTTGCATCTCAGTCGTTGATAGTTATCCACTTATTATGTTCAAGGTAAATCACTTTGACACCTAAACGATGAAATTGTATCCTTTACCCTTTGGGTAATGAAGGAAGAATGTCGTAGGACATTCAAAGCTGTTTGAGATCCAAAGCTTAAGAATTAACAAGCGCAAGAGCATTTGTTTGCTGAATGCACACTCTGAATTGCTTTGTTACTTGTATGTAATGTGTGTCTGTGTGTACAATGTAATACTTAATAAATAGATCAAGATGCCAAAACGGGGTTATCGACAAGTAATAATACGTTAGCGCATAAAAATTTTGCTGTATGTTTATTACAGAAACCTACTGCCTGTTGTAACACAATACAAATCATTTTAAAATATGGAAATGTCTCTTTTTCAGTTCATCATGCGCACATTTAACATCAGTGCTTTTTGACTTTCAGACCTCGTTTTAAAACTTTGAGGAACGAATGGTAACACTTTTACTTCTGAGTTATGCAGAACAGACGAATGTTTCACGGAAATATCACATTTTATAAAGGCGTGATGAAATCAATTTATACCCGGCGTTCAGTTCCCTGTGAGCGACAAAAATGGCTCTGAGCACTATGGGACTTAGAACTACTTAAACCTAACTAACCTAAGGACAGCACACAACACCCAGTCATCACGAGGCAGAGAAAATCCCTGACCCCGCCGGGAATCGAACCCGGGAACCCGGGCGTGGGAACGAGAACGCTTCCGCACGACCACGAACTGCGGACTGTGAGCGACATGCTGTTTCTTGTCATGATGTGCAACATTAACAAGGGCAGTCACATCCATTGGAATGGGAGTAATTACGTACACAAAAAGAGTCTTAATCAGGGCAACGCACTGGTTACAAACCTGGTCCCAAGCAGCCTGAGTCGGTTCTCGAATAAAGGATGTCGCACACCCTCCCCCTTTCCCTACGAAATCACCGACGACGTCATCGCATCACCCCTCCCCTATGACGTCATTGACGACGTCATTGTATTTCACCCCCCACCCTCTCATGATATCTGTGCTGTTGTCAGATTTCTCCTAATAGGCCATTTGCCCCTATGTAAAAAACGTGATGGGAGATTCAAAACAGCCAAAGGTGCTAGAGGTTTCTCCCAACTCCTCTGATTTAACTACTGAAGTAGGATTCTTGTCCTAAGTACAAATTAGCGGGATATACAAGATGGTGTAATATCCTTTTGGTGTGAAATACAAACAATTTGAGATGGCTGACCACGGATACTGACACAGCTCTATGACATCAGAAATCAAGATGGCGGTCTCTGTAAGCTAGGACAAAGTGGAAGTAACCACTCTGAAATTGACTGCTATTTACAACTGATCTACTTTCAGCGACATCAAAAACCACTTAACATGGTTTCCTTATGCAGGTACCAGGTGATTATATTAGGTTGGTGCATAAGTTCATAGCGTTTTTCTTTTTTTTTTGCATGTTCATATTATTAATCGATTATTAATCGATTGCTATTTTTTATTTGTAGTTCACTATGGACCATAGAAAATTGAGTCCCAAGAGGAGAAATCGGAACGCTTCCGACATGTTCTTCTGTTTGAGTTCAGTAGAAGGTTAACAGCAGCAGAGGCAGCCAGAAACATTGGCGTCGTGTATGGGGATAATTCCAGTGGACAGAACACAGAAAGCAAACGGTTTTCTCATTTTAAGGAGGATTGTTTTGATATTAATGGCCATCCACATTCAGGAAGACCTTTGCGGTTAGATGAAGATCGTATTAATCCACAACAATCCACATCAGTGTACTCGAGAACTGGCAAATGCGATGAAATGAGACCATTGCACCAAAGTGCGACAATTGCATGCAATGGGGAAGCTTAAAAAAATCGAGTGTAAAAATTCAAAAATGTTCAAATGTGTGTGAAATCTTATGGGACTTAACTGCTGAGGTCATCAGTCCCTAAGCTTACACACTACTTAACCTAAATTATCCTAAGGACAAACACACATACCCATGCCCGAGGGAGGACTCGAACCTCCGCCGGGACCAGCCGCACAGTCTACGACTGCAGCGCCTTAGACCGCTAGGCTCGAGTGTAAGTGTATCGCATGCTCTAAGCAAAAATCGCAAAAGTTACCTTGTTCGTCATCAACTGGCTCATGAACAACACCGACCATTCCTACCAAGTGTCATTACTGGTGACGAGAAATGGGGTCTTTATGCTAACGCAAGGAAAAGAAAGGAATGGTTGAGCAGCAACTCACTGTACAATGACCTGCACGCATTCACAAAACATAATCTTATGCATCCGGTGGAACAGAGAAGGTGTAGTGTACTAAGAGTTGCTTCCCTGAGGAGTAAAATGCGCTCCGAATATGGCTCAACGAGTTCTTTGCCTCAAAACCACGTGATTTCTACCGTCACGGAATCGAAAGTTACCTCATCATTGGCAGACTGTTGTAAACAGTGAGGGAATATGTATTATTGACGACTAAAGTCTCCATTATGTGTATCTGTTGTGTTTATGAAGTTTATGGTAAGACGTAACAATCGTATGGCAGCGAAACGTGGTAGATGTGCTAATGCATATCTATCGATTTTTGCTGGAAAAAAGTTAGTTACAGTTTTGGTCACCAGAATCAAATCTAGCACTGTACACTGTTCGTATGAGAGTACGACATCCACACAGTCATCTGGCAAGCTATAACATGATTGACGACTATCACGAAGAGAGACTGTGTGCTGTTAGTGGAACTGTATTACGTGAACGGCAGCAATTAGAGTGCTGCATTGAGAGAGTATCACCTTCTGAAAGGTCTGAAGAAAGGCCCGATGTCATCAAATGGTTTAACGAAGATGATAATGCAATCTGAAAACGTGTGAGCTTGGTAGGAAATCTAGTAAAGACATTGACGATGCTTCTGTTGTTGTAACTGACCGTGCAGCAGGTGCCCGAGAGTTACCCATACCACGGTCAACAGTACGGTAAGTTTCGCGGCCTATATTTACTGGGGCCTGCACAAGATCCACACAGCGCAGTAACTGAAACCTTAAGATCCATAGTAACATTCTCAATCTGCTCTTTGTTTTCTGGCACGGATCAATGTTGACGACATGTGACCAGGCAGTATTCTATGGAGTGACGAGGCACATTTTACACTACAAGGTGCAGCAAATACACAGAACTGCCGAAATTTGGGTCCTGTTAATCCACGTGTTATGCACAAAGAGCAATTCCACTCGTCGTATGTGACTGTGTGGAGTGAAGTGACAAGCATATTTAGTCTCGGTCCGTTCTTCTTTGAAGAGAATACACCCAGAGGCCCTGTCGGGTGCGCCACCTTGATTCCTACGTTGGAAGAGCGCAACTGCGAGGAAACCATTGTGTTGAAGCAAAATGAAACAACACCCTCTGTCACTCGCCCAGTGAAAGATATGCTTAATGCATCCTTCTGCAGATGTTTTCCAGATGCATGGCCAGCGGGATCACCTGATCTGAGGGCTCTGGGGGGTATTTACCAGGGACTCTTTCAGCATCTAACTGATCTGAAGACCACTGTACAGGAACACATAGCTCAGATTCCACCGGAGCTGCTGCGAGGAGCTGCAGATCACGTCGTTTTATGGATGCAGCGTATCGTCGACGTCTCTGGTGCTCATACCGAACAAACTGTGTAACTGGCAGTTAATAATAAAATCAATATAATACCTTTCTCACTTGTTTGACCTTTTATACCCATGTCTCGTTCCTAATTCATCACATATAGAAAAATTTCGTTCTAATTCATCACATACACAAACATTTCGAGACGTCTTTCTTGCAGCTATAGCGCCAGATTAGCACCTGATGGCCAAAACTGGAAGCAATTTTTTCCAGCGTAAATCGGTTCCGCATTAAAACGTCAGCGTATCTTCCAAATTTCGCTGTCGTACGAGAACTACTGCCCACGCTGGACTTCTGTGGGTAGTCGCACTTCCATTATAACCACTTGGTAGAAAGCTATTATTTACGCAGATGCGTAGGAACCTGCAGAACTATTTACAGCAGTTACGACTTTCAGTTTACTTGTTCTAAGTACAGAATTCAAGATGGCCTCTGAGTTTTCCCCTGACCTCACGCATATCACTTGCTGCAATTTGCAGTCCGTTAGTGCTATGTTTAAAAACTTCTCCTCTTAGGCTGAAGTTTAAACCATTGTCACGCAAAGTTTCAATCTGACTTGTCCAAAAGCCCACTTGTACTGTGCTTAAACAACTGCTGAGAAAGGATAGGCATGTTTATGTCTTTATTTGAACAAACACTCCACGAGGTCAACCCACTGCCCTAAATGCAAATGTTGCTAGCCCACTTGTCAACAGTTTAAACAATTGCTCCTATGAGGTGACAATTTAAACAGTTTAACCCATCCCAGTTACCTTAAATTTTAAACACAAGTGTTTAAAATGATGGGAAAAATCAAAACAAATCACTTGCCTCAAGTCTGAAATGATGAGACTATGCAACGAGTATGGTTGTCACTATTATGTGCAGTATAAATATGATAGGAACACTTACGTCTTTATTCAAACAAACATCTCCCTTCTGCAGTCTTTAGATGCATCAATAACAAGCATAGTGCTGCTGAGTCTCCAGCCGCCAGATGGATAAGGATTCGACTGCAGCACTTCGCTCAGCCGTGTGGCCGCCACAAGATGGTACTCGTATAATGTTGTGCATGCTCCACAGGTGTCAGCCCAGGTCGGCTGCCCTCATATAACTCAGTGCCAATATGCTTCGAGCACGCTGCACCACACTGAATGGCTTGACGCAGTCCCACGTCAGCGACGGCTTCATGTCCCAGACTGGCCGCTTCCTCCTACATGGTACAAATCTGAAAAGGTTGGTACCGTGTCATCAGTTTGTGATAAGATTAGATGTGTTCTCCGATCATGGCTGTATACCTCGACGTAACCAATTATGTAAGTCCGCACTCTAATTTTAGAACTCTAAATTTAGAATTTCGCTTGATGGGTGTCCACACAGAGAACTGAGACAGGAGCCGGCACTACCAGGCACACTCGGTGCAGTGCCGTCGCAGTGTCTTTCTCTAGTGTGTTGGGGCATACAGGAGTGTACAGAAGTACACTTAAGGGGAGACTGCAGAACGATATACCGCTGTGAACGTGCATTTTGCGTAAGGCCAGTGAAGACCCATTTATGAGTGGAACAGAACCGACAACACTGAATTTTGTGTTGAAATCAGTGAACATAGACCGACATCAATCATTTTTTGAAGTAAACCAGAGAATTCCTGCTTCAGATCTGCTCCCTTACCAGCGAACATGTGTACTGAAGAGTCAAATCTAGTTACTCGCTCGGTGAACGCCACATAACAACCATATCACAGAACTTTTACATCCCTAAGGTCCTGCTTCACTGCGCTTTTTTTTCCCACACGTACCATCAGTCGTCTCCTTAGGATGTGTAAAGAGAAACAGCTGACATGTACACAACAAATCATCTAATTTTCACGCCAGTTTTATGCTGATTTCGACGAATATTGCTTCAAAACCATTGAAATTTATGGCTAAATAGGTGAATCGACACTGTTGCATTTTCATCTGGGCGATGCATAGCTGTTAAGATCCTAGCAGAGCATTTCTGATTTTGTTCCATATCCGTTGTCATGCTTACTTCATAGGTACTCCAAACAAATCTCTTTAATTCATCTTAGCAGTGTCTCCTATGTCATTTCCTTTACAGTACATGATATTTTCCAAGAACTGTTACAACAAATGTAAGTCTTCCATCTCTCTCTCCTGTACTTTTCAAACTCAAACAATGATTCCACTGCAACTGCAGAAGATTTTCAGGAACATAATCGTATCGATTTGATATGTTTTATGCAATTTCATATGTTGGTGATACTGAATCTCTCGAGTACATTACGTTCATCTTTGTAACTGGTGATATACCTTTCAATTCTCTGGAAATCTCGAGAATGATCCTGTACACAGTGTATTTCAAACATGCTTTTGGTTTAAGCAATGCCTATGGTAAGCTGTCACCTTATTATTTGTCACAGCTGGTGATCGTTTGCACTTACAAAAAATGACTGTTATAAAAAAAATTGGTTCAAATGGCTCTGAGCACTATGGGACTTAACATCTATGGTCATCAGTCCCCTAGAACTTAGAACTACTTAAACCTAACTAACCTAAGGACATCACACAACACCCAGTCATCACGAGGCAGAGAAAATCCCTGACCCCGCCCGGAATCGAACCCGGGAACCCGGGCGTGGGAAGCGAGAACGCTACCGCACGACCACGAGCTGCGGACGACTGTTATAAATATACGTCTCACTGGGCAATGCAATGAAAGCGAACTCCTTGATAGAGGTAGAGATGTGCAGGACTCCAGCATTTGAAGCTTGAACATAACAGTATGCTACTGATATTTTACTAACATCGTGAACAGAAAAGAAAACTATCCCACTCTGATCTCTCTCTCTCACTGTAACTGTCAAGCATATGGTTACAGAAATTTGTGCGTAGTGGTGCTAGAATTTCACCAATTCCTATCATTGACTCAGAATTCCTCAGCTATGAGACTGAACGATTCTTACGCCCAAACTATCTGCAAGTATACCAGATGTGACGGAGACCGTTCCCTGAGAAGTTTCACACAGCATTTCACAGTAGGGCATTGGCTGCAATTAATCTATAGATAACTGCAATATACTACACCCAATACGACACAGTTAACTTAGCAGATATTAGCAGTGCCATGACGCTATGTATTAGACTATCATTGCAGTGAACTATTCACACTTTCAAACCAACGTAGCATTGTAGCAGGCAGACACCTATTCTGAAAATGTACAGTGAGTTAATTGTCAGTTTGCTGTGCCTCGTTGGTGTGACTGACGTCAAAGCTGCGCAGGGAGCAGATAGTTTTGTATCAGCTGTTATGGTGTGATAATCGTGTGATATACTTTTTTATGTCTCTGTTGTTCACTTACGATTTTGACGTCAAAATGTGTCTGCATGGAAAAAATAACGCTTCAGCTCTTCAACGATACACATTTTTACACTTGTGAGCGTTGTCGAAGACTCTCAAAGTTTCATGCTTTTCAAATGGCTGTGCACTTGGTGTTTTAGGACCAACAGCTGTTGCAGCTTCCTAAAGTTCAGTATTAGCTGCACCCCTTGCTGTAACTAATACGTCTTTCTTCCGACATACATTACCTACAAAATACTTTTTTCATCAAATTTACGCCACATGTGGCATTCCTACAGTACGTGTGTCAAAACACTGCTCTGGTCTTTGATATGTTTTCGGAAGAGAGTAAGGTCAAGGGCTGCCTGTTCTCATAGACCAGTACCAACAGCACAATAGGAAAAATCCTATGCAATTTTTCTGTGAGCAGCAATTTTCCGAATATATGCATTACACGTTATCATGCCAATAATGCGCCCTCTTTCAAACTCACTGATTTGACGGTACGGTTCGCGCGTATGTCTGAGAGCCATCCTGCACATCTACTTAAATCACACTGTCGACCTTGTACCCGCCGTCCGACAAGGTTCAAATGCTCATAATTTCTGCAAAACATACTAGTGCACATGTCCTGTAAATATGAATTTCATATCTTTAGTCGTTCAAGGTGCTCTGTTTTTTTCTGAACGTGAGTGTACGTCACTTTTGTGTGTAAAACTTCTGTCATTGCGTAATGTATAGCACTGTAATCGACAAATAACATACTTATTTCCAAAACGGTATTATCTCGAGAAAAATTAACAAAAACATAAACACAGACGTCTGTGGCAAACGACTCAGTTTTCGCGGTTTTGGAACATCCATTCATTCATTGTTTTACTTGATCTCATTATGTGCACGTTGTTCCTCATTTCTTCAATACTTTTATTAATAACCTGAGTGCATTATTAGCTAAAGTGCGGGCTATTACGATAGAAGAGAAAACTGAAAATGTTTACATTTATGGAGAAAGTGGCAGGAATGTTGATACTGTTGTAATGCCTCATGCTCGACATTCTCCAAACAGTGTGCGACACGCACTTCTTTTTGTCGGGTTATTCGACAGTTCTCCACCGAGAGAGGGTCAATGTGGAGGCTGGCCGTGTGGCATCGCCCGCTCTGCCTGTGAGTGGACATGTGGCCGCTCCTTCAGCAAGGTCCGAGCACGCACACGGGGGGAGGGGTTTATTAGTTATTGGGAGCTCCAACGTGAGGCGGGTGATGGAGTCCCTTAGGGAAATAGTGGAAAGGTCGGGGAAGAAGGCCAGTGTTCACTCTGTCTGCTTGAAGGAGGGTCTCATCCGAGATGTGGAGGAGGCCCTGCCGGCGGTGATAGCACTGGGTGCACCCGACTGCAAATTCTTGCTCATGTCGGCACCAATGACTCCTGCCGTCTGGGTTCAGAGGTCATCCTCAGTTCGTACAGGCGGTCGGCGGAGTTGGTGAAGGCGGAAAGCCTTGCTCGCGGGGTGGAATCTGAGCTAACTATTTGTAGTTTCGTTCCCAGAACTGATCGCGGTCCTCTGGTTAGGAGCCGAGTGGAAGGCTTAAACCAGAGGCTCAGACGATTCTGCGGAGATCTGGGGTACAAATTTCTCGACCTCCATTATCGGGTGGAGAAATCTAGGGCCCCCCTGAATAGGTCAGGCGTGCACTACACGCAGAAAGCGGCTACAAGGGTAGCGAAGTCAGTGTGGAGTGCACATGTGGTTTTTTTTAAGTTAGAGAATTCCCTCCCTAGGCCCGACAAGACGCCTCCTGAGACGCGGCAAGGTAGTAGTAGGCAAAACGCAACAGGCAATAACAATATTAATGTGGTAATAGTAAACTGCAGGAGCGTCTATAGAAAGATCCCAGAACTGCTCTCATCAATAAACGGTCACAATGCCCACATAGTATTGGGACAGAAAGTTGGCTGAAACCAGATGTAAACAGTAATGAAATTCTAAACTCAGATTGGAATGTATACCGCAGAGATAAAAAAGGTAGGAAGATTTTTCTGTTTATCAAAAGTGACAAACAGCAGATTTCAGAGTACTTGACGGCTAAACACAAAAGTTTTGTCTTAAGTTAGATGAGTATGTGCCAAGCAAGATCGTAAGAGATAGAAAAGAGCCACCGTGGTATAACAACCGAGTTAGAAAACTGCTGCGGAAGCAAAGGGAATTTCACAGCAAACATAAATATAGCCAAAGCCTTGCAGACAAACAAAAATTACGCGAAGCGAAATGTAGTGTGAGGAGGGCTATACGAGAGGCGTTCAGTGAATCCGAAAGAAAAGCTCTGTGTACTGACTTGGAAGAAAATCCTAAGAAATTTTGGTCTTATGTCAAAGCGGTAGGTGGATCAAAACAAAATGCCCAGACACTCTGTGACCAAAATGGTACTGAAACAGAGGATGACAGATTAAAGGTCGAAAAACTAATTGTCTTTTTCCAAAGTTGTTTCACAGCTATCTCTGCGGTATACATTCCAATCTGAGTTTAGAATTTCATTACTGTTTATATCTGGTTTCAGCCAACTTTCTGTCCCAATACTATGTGGGCATTGTGACCGTTTATTAATGAGAGCAGTTCTGGGACATTTCTATAGACGCTCCTGCGGTTTACTATTACCACATTAATATTGTTATTGCCTGTTGTGTATTGCCTACTACTACCTTGCCGCGTCTCAGGAGGCGTCTTGTCGGGCCTAGGGAGGGAATTCTCTACTCTGTAGGCCGGCCGGAGTGACAGTGCGGTTCTAGGCGCTACAGTCTGGAGCCGAGCGACCGCTACGGTCGCAGGTTCGAATCCTGCCTCGGGCATGGATGTGTGTGATGTCCTTAGGTTAGTTAGGTTTAATTAGTTCTAAGTTCTAGGCGACTGATGACCTCAGAAGCTAAGTCGCATAGTGCTCAGAGCCATTTGAACCATCTACTCTGTAGGAATCAGCACGAATTTCAAAAAAGACGATCGTGTGAAACCCAGCTTGCGCTATTCGTCCACGAGACTCAGAGGGCCATAGACACGGGTTCCCAGGCAGATGCCATGTTTCTTGACTTCCGCAAGACGTTCGATACAGTTCCCCACAGTCGTTTAATGAACAAAGTAAGAGCATATGGACTATCAGACCAATTGTGTGATAGGATTGAAGAGTTCTTAGATAACAGAACACAGCATGTCATTGTCAATGGAGAGAGGTCTTCCGAAGTAAGAGTGATTTCAGGTGTGCCGCAGGGGAGTGTCGTAGGACCGTTGCAATTCACAATATACATAAATGACCTTGTGGATAACATCGGAAGTTCACTGAGACTTGTTTCGGATGATGCTGTGGTATATCGAGAGGTTGTAACAATGGAAAATTGTACTGAAATGCAGGAGGATCTGCAGCGAATTGACGCATGGTGCAGGGAATGGCAATTGAATCTCAATGTAGACAAGTGTAATGTGCTGCGAATACATAGGAAGAAAGATCCCTTATCATTTAGCTACAATATAGCAGGTCAGCAACTGGAAGCAGTTAATTCCATAAATTATCTGGGAGTACACATTAGGAGTGATTTAAAATGGAATGATCATATAAAATTGATCGTCGGTAAAGCAGATGCCAGACAGATTCATTGGAAGAATCCTAAGGAAATGCAATCCGAAAACAAAGGAAGTAGTTTATAGTACACTTGTTCGCCCACTGCTTGAATACTACTCACCAGCACACTGGACTCGCATTCGGGAGGACGACGGTTCAATCCCGTCTCCGGCCATCCTGATTTAGGTTTTCCGTGATTTCCCTAAATCGCTTCAGGCAAATGCCGGGATGGTTCCTTTGAAAGGGCACGGCCGATTTCCTTCTCCATCCTTCCCTCACCCGAGCTTGCGCTCCGTCTCTAATGACCTCGTTGTCGACGGGACGTTAAACACTATTATCCTCCTCCACTACTCACCAGTGTGGGGTCCGTACCAGATAGGGTTGATGGAAGAGATAGAGAAGATCCAACGGAGAACAGCGCGCTTCGTTACAGGATCATTTAGTAATCGCGAAAGCGTTACGGAGATGATGGATAAACTCCAGTGGAAGACTCTGCAGGAGATACGCTCAGTAGCTCGGTACGGGCTTTTGTTGAAGTTTCGAGAACATACCTTCAGCGAGGAGTCAAGCAGTATATTGCTCCCTCCTACATATATCTCGCGAAGAGACCATGAGGATAAAATCAGAGAGATTAGAGCCCACACAGAGGCATACCGACAATCCTTCTTTCTACGAACAATACGAGACTGGAATAGAAGGGAGAACCGATAGAGGTACTCAAGGTACCCTCCGCCACACACCGTCAGGTGGCTTGCAGAGTATGGATGCAGATGTAGATGTAGGGAAATGTACAGCCATGGAAAAGGAACCGTTGAAGAACAGTTTCTGGAGAAAATAACGAAATTTCGATATTAGCCGCAGTGACTCATAATTAGGACACGGCAATTATGTCGCGAATCGGGCATAAGTCAGACTACCGTTTGCTGAATTCTGAACCGTAGAAGACACAATCCGTTTCTTACTTCTCTCCATAAATAAGTTCATGGCAATGATTTCCAGAACTGGGTCACATTTTGCCATTGATCGCTTCAGCAAATATAGAGAGCTCCATTTCTTTGCTCGAGTATTGTTCTCCGACAAATCAACCTTCACAAAACATAGTACGATTATACGATAAAACATACATTAATAAAATGTGGAAAACCTACATTGAACATCAAGGTCCGTGGAATGTGAATGACTGGTGTGGAATAATTTGTGACAGGCTCATTGGTCCATTCGTTATCGATGCCACCTTAATTGTTTATAAATGTCGAACATTCTTGGAGGACTATCTTCGAGTATAGCTGCAAACCTTACCTAGGACTTGGGACACAAACTGATTTCATCATGATGGCTGTCCAGCACATTATTCTGTAGCGGCATGGGAAGTATTAGATATCTTGTACGATCGTTGGTGGATCAGAAGAGGCAATCCAGTGTTTTGACAGGCAAGATGGCCAATCTTTCATCGTCTTTTTTTTGTGGGGTTACCTGAAGAGTGAAATCATGACATGCCAACAATGCATGAAAACGTGATTCAATGCGTATTAGAAGATTACATTTGAAATACTTCTCTCTTGTAACAAATCATTCCATGTGCGGATAAAAGAGTGCATAGAAGTGGGTCAGTGACATTTTTGAGCACTTACTGTGAAATAATTCTTGCAAATAGGCATTGCGTTAGTGAAAGGTGAGAGGACAAACTTCTTTCAACTTTTTCTCGCAATTACTGAACATATCTCGATTTTTTTATCTAATGCATTTTTCTCGAGTTTTTGAACTCCATTTTTACCAGTTGCAGCACTATCTATCACACACCGAAAACAGTGTTACATACAAAAGGTGAACCGTGCAAGACGTTTATACACTCCTGGAAATGGAAAAAAGAACACATTGACACCGGTGTGTCAGACCCACCATACTTGCTCCGGACACTGCAAGAGGGCTGTACAAGCAATGATCACACGCACGGCACAGCGGACACACCAGGAACCGCGGTGTTGGCCGTCGAATGGCGCTAGCTGCGCAGCATTTGTGCACCGCCGCCGTCAGTGTCAGCCAGTTTGCCGTGGCATACGGAGCTCCATCGCAGTCTTTAACACTGGTAGCATGCCGCGACAGCGTGGACGTGAACCGTATGTGCAGTTGACGGACTTTGAGCGAGGGCGTATAGTGGGCATGCGGGAGGCCGGGTGGACGTACCGCCGAATTGCTCAACACGTGGGGCGTGAGGTCTCCACAGTACATCGATGTTGTCGCCAGTGGTCGGCGGAAGGTGCACGTGCCCGTCGACCTGGGACCGGACCGCAGCGACGCACGGATGCACGCCAAGACCGTAGGATCCTACGCAGTGCCGTAGGGGACAGCACCGCCACTTCCCAGCAAATTAGGGACACTGTTGCTCCTGGGGTATCGGCGAGGACCATTCGCAACCGTCTCCATGAAGCTGGGCTACGGTCCCGCACACCGTTAGGCCGTCTTCCGCTCACGCCCCAACATCGTGCAGCCCACCTCCAGTGGTGTCGTGACAGGCGTGAATGGAGGGACGAATGGAGACGTGTCGTCTTCAGCGATGAGAGTCGCTTCTGCCTTGGTGCCAATGATGGTTGTATGCGTGTTTGGCGCCGTGCAGGTGAGCGCCACAATCAGGACTGCATACGACCGAGGCACACAGGGCCAACACCCGGCATCATGGTGTGGGGAGCGATCTCCTACATTGGCCGTACACCACTGGTGATCGTCGAGGGGACACTGAATAGTGCACGGTACATCCAAACCGTCATCGAACCCATCATTCTACCATTCCTAGACCGGCAAGGGAACTTGCTGTTCCAACAGGACAATGCACGTCCGCATGTATCCCGTGCCACCCAACGTGCTCTAGAAGGTGTAAGTCAACTACCCTGGCCAGCAAGATCTCCGGATCTGTCCCCCATTGAGCATGTTTGGGACTGGATGAAGCGTCGTCTCACGCGGTCTGCACGTCCAGCACGAACGCTGGTCCAACTGAGGCGCCAGGTGGAAATGGCATGGCAAGCCGATCCACAGGACTACATCCAGCATCTCTACGATCGTCTCCATGGGAGAATAGCAGCCTGCATTGCTGCGAAAGGTGGATATACACTGTACTAGTGCCGACATTGTGCATGCTCTGTTGCCTGTGTCTATGTGCCTGTGGTTCTGTCAGTGTGATCCTGTGATGTATCTGACCCCAGGAATGTGTCAATAAAGTTTCCCCTTCCTGGGACAATGAATTCACGGTGTTCTTATTTCAATTTCCAGGAGTGTAGAAGGCAGAGAGTCCGCCCCCTCTCCCATCGCGACTGCATTTTTCCACATAATAAATTCAGTATCAATGAATGCAACATCTGAACTGTTAAGTTTCGTCTCTTGTAAAAACGTGCTAAGTCTCTTCGACAAAGCAAAAACTAGATTGTGAAGTGTCTCTGACATTGAAAATGTGTGGATTACTAAGGCAACCTCTCTGACAGCTGAGCTTTTTAGTCTCGCCGGATATATGTTTGCTGGAGTAAAACGTGTTAATACCTGTAAAATATAGGATTCATTATTTTAAATATTTTGATAAAAGTTGTATACATTGTTAATATAGTTTTCTGTACTTTGAGGACTGTGGAAAATAAACAACTTTTGTTAAAATTTTGTCAGTCTGTTTTTACTACATCAGCCCTATCCTTGACTCGGCAATATTTTCCATATAACTATTCTTATACGGTTTGAATTCAACTTGCGTTGCACGCAGACCAACTGGAGCCCTAACAGATTCGGGTATGCCATCTGTAAACTCAGCTGTTACGGCATTTCCGTTTGTAGCTGACATACTTGCCAACATCATAGCATAGAGTCTTAACGTACACTATGTAATCAAAAATATTTGGACACCCCCAAAACATACGTTTTTCATATGAGGTCATTGTGCTGCCACCTACTGCCAGGTTCTCCATATCAGCAACCTCAGTAGTCATTAGACATCGTGAGAGAGCAGAATGGGACGCTCCGCAGAACTCACGGACTTCGCACGTCCTCAGGTGATTGGGTGTCACTTGTGCCATATGTCTGTACGCGAGTTTTCCACACTCTTAAACATCCCTAGGTCCACTGTTTCCGATGTGATAGTGAAATGGAAACGTGAAGGGACACGGACAGCACAAAAGCGTACAGGCCGACCTCGCCTGTCGACTGACAGACACCGCCGATAGTTGGATATGGTCGTAATGTGTAATGGGCAGACATTTAACCAGACCACCGTACAAGAATTCGAAACCGCATCAGGATCCACTGCAAGTACTATGACGGTTAGGCGGGAGGTGAGAAAACTTGGATTTCATGGTCGAGTGCGTGCTCATAAACCACACATCACGCCAGCAAATGCCAAACAACGCCTCGCATGGCGTAAGGAGTGTAAACATTGGACGACTGAACTTTGGAATTAGGTTATGTGGAGCAACGTATCACGGTACACAATGTGGCGATCCGATGGCAGGGTGTGGGTTAGGCCAGTGAACGTCATCTGCCAGCGTGTGTAGTGTAAACAGTAAAATTCGGAGGTGGTGGTGTTATGGTGTGGTCGTGTTTTTCATGGAGGGGGCTTGCACCCCTTGTTGTTTTGCGTGGCACTATCACATCACAGGCCTACATTGATGTTTTCAGCACCTTCTTGCTTCCCACTGTTGAAGAGCAATTCGGGGATGGCGATTGCTTCTTTCAACACAATCGAGTACGTGTTCATCATGCACGGCCTGTGGTGTAGTGGTTACACGACAATAACATCTCTGTAATGGAATGGCCTGCACCGAGTCCTAACCTGAATCCTACAGCACACCTTTGGGATGTTTTGGAACACCGACTTCGTGACAGGCCTCACCGACCGACCTCGATACCGCTCCTCTCTGCAGCATTCCGTGAAGAATGGGTTCCCTTTCCTCAAGAAACCTTCCAGCACCTCATTGAACATACGCCTGCGAGAGTAGAAGCTGTCATCGAGGCTAAGAGTGGGCCAAAATCATATTGAATTCTTGCATTACCGATGTTGGGCGCCACGAACTTGTCATTTTCAGCTAGGTGTCCGGATACTTTTGATCACATAGTGTATGTTCGCCGTAGACTTAGTCTCTGTATAGCGATCCATATTACAGCATACAAGTCACGCATGTGCATGACACTTGGACGCTTTAAGGGGAGTTAGAACGGAAAAAATATTTTTTCACATTTTTATCTCATTATGAAATTTGCAATTTTCCGAATTATCACTTATAAACTCACATGGGAAGTAGTTCATTTTATTTTTTTAAATATAATCTACATTGATTGAAAATGTTAAAAATTTTATGTGCATTACTTCAGAATCTAATAAAATCGGTAAATTTTTATATAGAAGGCTGTGGATTGCTCGGTAATAGAGGTTAAGTTAAATTTTTGTATTGGTAGCACCGTCAAAAACAGTATCGTATCGTTTCATAGTATAAACACGCGCAGTATGTCGAAATGCTAACATTTTTGCGAGGAAAAGCGACGAATCTCTCAAAAAGCAAAGTATGACGCCAAAACGAAGTGTTTTTTAAGAAACGTGGGTTTCATGGTAGTAGATTTTCGAATAAAGGGAAACACTGTGTTCAACATATGGCGTGTGAAGTTACAGACAATGAAATACAAGTAAATTCGTCAATATCTAGATAAACACTGATTAATGCTTCGAAGATTAAAATTAAACATTGTGATACACAGTTTTCTCAAAACTAAAGTGATGTAAATGGTAGGTTAGGTTATATTCTGATAGATTTACACTTCCTAACAAGTGTGTTATGTGAATGTGTGTGTTGTAAAATATGTGGAGTGCCAGTTAGTTTACATGAAGACAGTGAGGCGCCAAATGAACTAGCTAGGGAACTTATTATTAATTGTGCCAGTTGTAAATATACTCATTCATTTTGGAATTCTGATAAGTGTAAAGATAATTATTTTGAAGTAAATGTTAGTTGGTTTTATGGATGGAGAGCTATTGGCAAAGTACACACTGCAGCAGAAACAATGTATGCCTGATGAACATGCCACGCCCACCTTGTAAAACCGAAAAGTATGCAGGATTTACTGGAGCTGCTGTGGAATCTGTTGCATGTGAGACAGTGAAGGGTACCACAAACGAAGCTGTTGAAATAAATGATGGTATGACTGACATACCAGTAGCTTTTGATAGCACTTGGCAAAAGCACAGCTACTGTTCTAAGAATTCTGTTGCAACGGTGACCATTGTGGATACTGAAAAGGTAATAGATTTCCAGATTTCAGCCAAACACTGTTATAAGTGTAAATCAGGGAATGAAGAAACGCATATCTATGACAGAAGATATGAAGTAGGCCTCTGCAGCTACTGAAATTTTTAGTCGATCTGTGAACGAAATGGGAGTGTTACACTAAGTTCTTAGGTGATGGAGACTCAAAAGCATATAACAGTATAGTAGCCGCTCAACCTTATGGTGAAAAGATTATCACAAAACTGGAATGTATTGGCCATGTCCAGAAGAGGATGGGTACCAGGTTGAGGAAGTTGAAACAAAGTTTGATTAAAACAATAAGAGGCAGGCTGATAGAAAAAAAGATTGATGGGCTACAGCAGTATTATGGGATGGCCATTAGACATAATATTAAGGATTTGTTGAAAATGAATCAGGCAGTATGGGCTACAGTGTTCCACACACTGGAACTAATGAAAAACCAGTACACTGCCTTTGCCCTCCTGGACCTGATTCATGGTACAATTACCGAAATGCCCAGTACTCAAACAGTTCATACAGTCATAAACATCCAATCCCAGCAGCAGTCATGAATATCATAAAACCTATTTACAGAGATCTGACAAATCCTGAATTACTGGAGAAGTGCCTGCATGGTCAGACTCAAAATCCCAATGAGTCGTTCAATAATCTTATATGGACTCACTTTCCAATAATGTTTCTCTTGAAATGAAGACACTGAAGTGGGGAATCAGTGATGCTGTTATTGGTTTTAATGTTGGAAACATTGGTAGGGTGAAAGTGCTACACCATAGGGGAACTACCCTGGAGCAGACTATATCAGAGAACTTGATCGGATGGACAAGGTTCGCATTGATAAAGAAGAGTATGCAGCAAAGTTGGTCACTAAGGAGTCCAGAACAAAAAACTTGGAAAAACATCAAGAGGATGATATACGGTATGGTGCAGGGTGCCTCTGAGTGACTAAAAATAAAAAAAATTAAGCATATATTAAGTGAGTTACAGTCTTTTGAAACTTTAGAAGCAGTTCCTGAAAATTTACATTTTCTATTGCATTTTTTCCCTAAACCTCAGAAACCACATCGAGTAGAGTATTTAAATCTTTGGGTAGTAATAACATACATATCCTGAGTCTACTGAAGTAAAAGAACAACAAAATGTTATGTATAAATAAAATTATTTAGGGTGCTGTACAAAAAATACACAAAATTTTAACTGTATTTCCGAAACCAGTGGCTGAAATGCAATTATTGCAGTTCAGTAGATTCAGAACACACAGTTTAATGTACTCTAAAAGTGTCATGTCAACGGCTACAGTGGTTTCTGAAATACAGGGAAGCCAGGTCACTAAATATAACATTGTTGAGATAGGCGTTCCAACTCTCCTTAAATAAAAAAACTGTGTTGGGTCTTCAGATGTTAACCTCATTGTGTCACTCTCAAAGATATTAACGATGGATTCGTTGTTGCTGATGAAAATATTGATGTCTCAATGGAGCGAATTCTGTTCTGATATCATGCAGTCCTCTATGTATTTCAGCTTATTGCACAGTTGATCCCACTCCTTACCACTGAACTACACCTTTTGCATCTCGCCAAACATTATCTATTTCTAAAACAACTTCGGAGACTAAGTCAAATGCCAAACCAATGCACTTCACTCCACTGGCAGTCAATTGATAGGTAGTGCTGCACAACAGCATTCTTGCCCTCGTGGGCTCAGCATTCATTTGCTGGTACGGGATTGGCGACCCCAGGGCTCCTGAGCTGGGGACTGGCAAGTGCCACCAGTCCTATGCCATCGTAAGCTCTGGGCATGCTTCAGCAACCACTGTGCGGGGCAGTGGTGGATCGTTGTGTGTTACAGGGAGATTTGCCCAGAACACAAATAAAAAAACCCTCAGTCCCAAAATGTGCTACGTGCCGATGAGATACATGGCTTCATTATCAGAGAGCCTCTGGGGATCCTACCGCACCTCAGTTGTGCAACACTTACCGAGGCACACGGGACTCTGTCTAGGTGGACTTTTATTCAACTAGCTGCTCGTGGGTCCGAGATGGAACCCTCGAAATTATCTGCTTCCCCTCCCAGCAGTAAGGGTGGGCCGCTGGTAGGCACTAACACCCAATAAAAAAAGAGCACTTGTGAAGCCAGTTCTTCCGACTCATGAGTTCCTTCCGAAAGTTTTGTTCGTAGTAACAGAAAACATACTGGTAGTCAATATTTTTTAGTAGCTAAAAGGAAGGAAGATAGTTTCGAGAAAGTTTCGCCTTTCTATATTCAAATACGCTTCGAGGGCATTAATGGCACTGTGAAATCAGTCAAGTGATTGTGTAATCGGTCACTGTTGAAAGCAACATCTAGTTCCCAACAAGTTAAGAACCTCCAGAAAACTTAGTTCCTTGGAGAATATGCTGTCGAAACTCAACTACAGCCCACCTTGAATTACAGCAGAGGTGTTGTGATGTGCAGGGATCTGGTGGACATTCCCAAGGAGGAACTGAAGAATGAGTGTGTTCCAGTACGATTATCGCTGTGCAAAACATCATGAAGAGGGTAATGGGGATCTTGTAAAAACCGACTTATTTATCTTGTCGTTCAGTTGCACAAAACTTCCTGAGCACGTTAAAGCAGGTTTCCTTCGCCTAAGCATGCAGCCTTATGCCTTCAAGCCAATGCGCTCTTTGAAAGGCCAGTACTTTGGTCATACTACTCTTGGGTGTCACCTTGTTCATCATCTTTGAGGTGTGAAGTCCTCTGGGGCTCATCCTGCCAAGAGTCGGAACTGCAGCATGTATTATGAAGGATGGAAGACACAAGAGCTTAAGACTACAAAGCACATCTCGCATGGAGAGTCTAAAAAGTTGTATAAGGCCTTGCTGTCCCCAACGTTCGCTACCTCCTTTGCATCAGTCCTTAAACAGCCAGTGCTGAAAGCTGATGCTGCTACACAAACGGAGGTTGCTGGCATCAGCACTAGTACCTGCGTTTGTCACTGCACTTGAGCTGCTGCAGTTATTTCAAATCCTGGCTCTTCTCCCAGAACTTCAAAAGAGGCCATGGTTGCTGACGTTGCGAGATCCTTGCCCCTCCAAAGATTCAGTCTCATCCACCGTCCAGTGCTGTTACTCCCACTTCTCGGTTGTCTTTGAAGCCACCTCAGACCAAAAATTAAAGCCAAATGCAAGAAATCGCCACCAATGGAGACAGAAAGTACACGGTCCGATGATGTCGATGTCATCCTCTCTAATGTCTCTCTCGAATCTTCTTCAGAAGCGATGGACCTTGATGTTGAACTGGGACAATCGACTCGCCCCAAGACTGAGTCTCCTACAGCAGGCTCCCCTCTCCAGCAGAGAGTCAAGTTGGAAGCGCTACCCCTGTCACAGATGGCTCCCATCCTACAGAACATTAATGGGTCAGGGCACACGTGGTGGAATTGAAACTCCTAGTACAGGAGCACCCCATTTGCTTTTGTTTGCAGGAAACCAATTATAAAGCGTCTGATGCCCCTGTACTATGGGGTTATACACTCTACAGCAAAGATGACCTGACTGGAGAAAGCACCAAGGGAGGGGTCGCTGTGTTTGTCGATAATGTACTCCACTCTTCTGTTCTTCACCTGGCTACTGACCTGCAAACATTTGCAGCTGAAATTCGTATGTCAGAGGATCACAGTTTGCTCGCTGTATTTATCTCAGCAACATGTAACAGACTCTGAGGCTCTCACAGGTCTTATGGAACAACTCGCCTGACCACTTCTCCTGCTGGGAAGATTCAATTCACATCATTTCTTTGTGGCTCGACCTCAACTTGCCCTTAGGGTGAGATTCTGGAGAGCCTCCTAACATCTCACGAGCTGTGCTCCTCAACACAAGTACTTCCAGCCATTTTTGTCCTGCTACTTTCTCAGCCATCAACCTCTCTTTCTGCAGATCATGGCAAAGCATTTTCCAAAGACTACCACCAGTGCCAGTCAGAATCTGGCGTTTGACTGTCACTTTTCGACTGTAGAGAGGAACAAATTGGACTTAAGATCCAATAATTCTAAGTCTTACAACTACCCTTTCTCCATGTGGGACCTGGAATCGCCACTTTCTAAGAGTCATGATACTGCACTTGACCACGACCAAATCCAGTACTGCATGCTTCGCCATTTGCTTACAGCGTCAAAGGAAATCCTGCTCGAATTTTTTAATTTGATATGGCAGACAGGTTACTTTCTCAACTCTTGAAGAGAGGCAATGTTGATCCTTCCCTTCAAACCAGAAAAGGACCACATATATCCCAGTAGTTACTGGAGTATCGCCTTAACAAGCTGTATCAGAAAACACTGGAGCGAATGGTTAACTGCCATCTGATCTGATTGTTAGCGATCAGGCAACTCCTTAGCCGTGGATTCCAGAAATTCCGGTCTATAGTCGACAACCTGACCCTGCTAGAGACAGTCATTCAGCAAGCTTGCCTTTGTAAACATCACTGGATAAGTATCTTCTTTGACATCAGTAAGTTGCACGATGCTACTTAGACACACCGTATTCTGACGCAACTTCATCAATGGGGATTTCGTGGCGACCTCCCCATCCTCACATGGGCTTTCCTGTCTAACGGTATTTTAGATCCCTCGTTGGTGACACGCTGTCGGATCGTTTTGAGCAAGAGAATGGTGTCCCTCAGGGCAGTGTTTTAAGTGTTACCCTCTTTGCAATGGCCATAAACAGTATCATATGTACAGTAAGGGGCCTTGTATAATGCTCCTTATTTGAGAGCGACTTTGCTGTTTTCTGTTCCTCCTCTTGTGTTGCAACATCAACTCATCAGTTGCATCTTACAGTGAGGACGTTAGAGGAGTGGGCTGAAAAGACAGGTTTTCAGTTTTCTGCAGGTAAGTATGTGTGTTTATAGCCCTCATTTTTAATTTACCTAATTGCATATGAGGGATACAATTCTACATTTTGAAGACAGTGAGGTTTCTGGGCTTCGTTTTTGTCTCCAAATTATCATGGCTTCCACAGCTGAGAAACCAAAAAGCCAGAACCCTGTAGGCATTGAATATTATGCAGTGCCTGAGCTACAGGTCTTGGGGAGCAGAAAGTGGGCGCCTGCTCCGATTTCTTAGGGCTTTTGTGTGTTAATGGCTAGTCTATGGGTGCAAAGTACGTGGATCGACGAGGCAGTCTTATGTGAAGATCATTGACGCTATCTGTCATGAGGGGATTAGACTGGCCATGGGAGCTCGCAGGACCAACCCCAAACTAGTCTCTGTTCTAAGGCTGGTGAATTCTCACTTGCAATCCGACGACAATTCCTCATGGTGCGTCAGACATGTAAGTTCCTCACAGCTCTGCCTCTGGAACGCCTTTTCTCCAATTGTCCACGAGCAGCAAGGCCATTTGGGATCTGCATGCAGCATGCGCTGCAGTCACCCAGCGTGGAGCAAGTACAACCCAAAATCCAAGATTTTGACCATCTGCCCCCTGGTTACTGCAGGGGCACTCCTATATATGTTTTCAGTGCATTATTTTATGACATTTTAAATGAGCAGCACGACTCCACAGCTGTCTTTACAGACGGGTTGAAACAGGGGGACTCTGTAGGAGGGTCTGTTGTTTTCCTTGATCGTATCCTCAAGGTCCGACTACCTCAAGACTTCACTATCTTCGACACAGAATTATTTGCTATCTTGTGGGCACTGGAGCAGATGAAATGTGATTCAGGCACTTAATTCCTTATCTGTTCCAATTCTCTGAGTGCCATTCACTGTCTACATCGCTAGTACCCAGCAGATAAAGTAGTCCAGACTGTCCAGGACGCCTGCCTCCAACTGCAATGGTTGGGGAGGGAGGTGTCTTTCTGCGGGTCCCAGGGCACATGTGTTTTGCGAGGAATGAAAGAGCGAATGTAGCCGCTAGGGAGGCATGTCGTGATCGTTAGGTAGTTCGCTGTGTTATCCCGCTGCAAGCTATAGCCTCGCTGTTGAGATACAGAATCTTGCGTTGATGGTTGGGTGAGTGGCCGGAAGTGATAGACAATAAGCTCCGTCTAGCAAAACCGACAAGGCAGCCATGGCGTATCTCCTTCCAGCCATGTCGACGGGACGAGGTTCTCCTTACTCGTCTTCCCATACGCCACAGCCCTATGATGCACGTCTTCTTGCTTTGCAGAGGACCCTGCAATAAGTGGTGCATGTGGTGTATAGATCACTGTGCGCTACATTTTATTAGATTACGTTTTATTTGATGTGAAGAGCAATAAGAAAATGTTCTATAAAATGATGAAAAATAAAAGGAAGGTTCTCAAGTACCAGTAAAGATGGAGACAAAGGACGGTGGACGGTACCGTGGTTGAAGATCCAGCGAATATAAAAGATCTCTGGAAAGAACATTTTAAGAAAATGTTAAACGCTGAGGAGCAGGTACACGAGGAAACAACAAATAATGGAGAAATTGAGAGAAGTTGGGAAGCAGAATTAAGACAAATTACACTGTAAGAAATGGAAATGGCTGTGAAGAAGATGAATGGGTGGAAAGCCCCAGGGCCGGATGAAGTATCAGTGGACATGATAAGAGCAGCAGGTCCAGTGGGAATGCAGTCGCTGTATAGAGTACTATCAAGTGTGTTGAGAAATAGTACAATACCTGACGATTAGAGAAGAGGAGACATTGTTCCCATCTTCAAAAAAGGCAATAAAAGACTTTGTAAAAACTACAGAGGAATAACCCTTATGAGACATACAGCCAAGATTTTTGAAAGAATTTTGCTAAACCTAATAAGTGAAAAGATAGAAAAGGAGATGAGTGAAGAACAGCATGGGTTTAGGGAAGGAAGAAGCACGATCGACCTGATATTTTCTATCCGTCAAGTGTTGGAAAAAAGTTGGGAGTATAACAAAAGGGTGATAATGGTTTTTATAGACATAGAAAAGGCATATGACTCAGTTAACAGGGAAAGACTCTGGGAAGAAACAAAGAGATAGATATAGAAGATGGATACATTAATGTAATAAAGACAATGTTCAGAGGACACAATTGTAGAATTAGAACACCATTGGGGAACTCTGAATACTTCGAAGTAAGACAAGGACTTAAGCAAGGAAGTATTATATCTTCTGCACTTTTTAGTGTTGTGATGGAGGAAATGAATAGGGCAGTTAAAGATATAGTAAAAGAAAAATACAAAAAGATGATTTTTGCAGATGATATGGTAATATATAAAGAGGAAGATGTACAGTTACTACTTGATGCATGGAAGGAAATAATGAAAAGGTATGGATTAAAAATAAATAAAGATAAAAGTGAAGTAATGGTATTTGGAAGAGAGAAAGGGATCAACGGGAATATTACCTTGAATGGAGAACCCCTCAAAGTGGTAGAAAGCTTCACTTACGAGGGCGGTTCAGAAAGTAACCTCCGATTGGTCACAGTGCGGGTTGTGGGGGGAGTAGCGACGCCATCTGTGCGTTCACGCACTCAACAGGTCAGTCGGCATCAAGCCGTGGTCGAGTGAACGTCGTACCTGCGCTAGTTTAGTTTTTGTGGCAGTTTGAAATGTGTGCTGCAATAGAAAACCCCGCCAAATGTGAAGTGCGTGCTGTCATAAGGTTTTTTACAGCCAAAGGATATTCTGCAGCAGCTATTCATCGTGAGCTTTGTGCCGTGTACGGACCAAGAGTTATGAGTGAAGGAGTTGTCCGTGAATGGGTACGTTTATTTAAAAGTGGACGAGAAAACGTTCATGATGAAGAGAGGAGTGGTAGACCATCATTGGTGACTGACGAACTCGTTTAGACAGTTGATGCAAAAGTTCGTGAAAATCGACGTTTCTCAATGTCGGAGTTGTGTACTGGTTGTACGAGATAGTGACAGCAAGATTGGGTTACCGTAAGTTCTGTGCACGATGGGTGCCCAAAATTCTTACCGACCACCACAAAACTCAAAGATTGGCCTCTGCATTAGACTTTCTGTCACGTTATGAGGACGAAGGAGAACCGTTGTTAAACAGAATCGTGACCGGTGACGAAACCTGGATTAAGTACGTGAACCCTGAGACAAAAGAACAATCAAAGATGTGGGCACATTCAAATTCGCCTACCAAACCAAGAAAAGCCTCGCAAGATTTTTCTGCCAGAAAACTGATGGCAACGGTGTTTTGGGATGCCAAAGGGGTGTTGTTGGTTGAATTGATGGAACGTGGTACGACCATTAATCAAGACGTGTACTGTGAAACAATAAAAAAGTTACGACGGGCTATACAGAACAAACGCCGTGGTATGCTGACTTCCGGTATCGTTTTTTTGCACGATAACGCCCGTCCTCACTCTGCTCGCAGAACAACGGCCCTTCTTGAGTCCTTCAAGTGGGACGTTATCAACCATCCACCTTACAGCCCAGTTCTGGCGCCAAGTGATTATCACCTCTTCATGCATTTGAAGAAATGGCTCGGGTCACAGCGGTTTGATGACGACGAAGAGCTCAAAGATGCGGTCACAGGCTGGCTCCAGGCACAAGCGGGTGATTTTTATGCAGAAGGAATTTCAAAGCTTGTGAAGAGATACGATAAGTGCCTCAATCGCTATGGAGACTACGTAGAAAAATAGTGCAAAGATGTAGTTGTAAGATGTATATATTAAAATATTTTTATTTAACTTGGTGTATTTTTTTAAATCAACCGAAGGTTACTTTCTGAACGGCCCTCGTATTTAGGAAACGAAATATCTAAGGATGGAAGAATAACCAACGAAATTAATAGGAGGTTACAGATGGGAGGCAATTTCTACCAAACAATAAAACACCTGATTTGGAATAAGGAAGTTTCAGAAAAAGCAAAACCCCTTATGTACAAGAATTATTACTTCCCTAGTGTCACCTGTGGTGGAGAAACGTGGACAATGACAGAAAGGGATTGGAGCAGACTGCAAGCAGTGGAAATGAAATTTCTCAGAGCAGTTAAGGCAAAAACAAGAATAGACAGAGTAAGGAATGTATAAATTAGAAAGGACCTTAAACAAGAAAGTATGAGAGAAGAAATTGAAAAAAAAATTAAGATGGTATGGGCATGTTAAGAGGATGCATGGGCAGAGACTCCCAAAATTATGGAAGAACTAAAGATGGATGGAAAATGGCCTAGAGGGCACCCAAGAACACGGTGGAAAATGGGAGTGAGAATATCTGTGGAAAGGAGAAGTGTGACCTGGCAGCAAGTGGAGGAAGAAAACTGGTGGGAGAACCGAGCCAAATGGAGAGGACTCGTCAGCACCCAGACCCGGCAATAGCTGGAGCGGGATCCGGATATAGATAGACTTTTATTTTCAGACCAGCGGGTAGCGACAGATTTGCCGACAGACCTGCCCTCTATTTTAAGTGACTTTACACGGAATATGGTCAGAGTTTTGAATTTTTATGAATTGCGCAACATTATTCCCAAGATTTTAGGGAGACAGTGTCAGTGTGTTAGCAAGCTGACTGGCTCGCCCATGTTTTTGATAAATGGTCTGCCGGTCGTATTTGCCTGTGCCATTGTTTTAGCTCTTACTTCGTTTTGTTTGTGTTTTAGTCCCTGGATTAGAAGCTTTCATCCTTTCTCCGTAGAGCTGAGGTATGATGTAGAGTGACTATGTGAGTCAACGCCAGTGAGGTGGTAGCAAGTGCGTAAATGACGTTCTTTTAGGTTTCATCCTCACTGCGTCCAACAATTTCAGCGATTTTATCCACATTGGTCTCTTTTAACATGTCAGGGCGTTGATAAACTTTCCGTTTAGTGCCTGTAAAGCCAAAACACACACACACACACACACACACACACACACACACACACACACACACACACTAAACACACACTATTCTTAAACGACTTTCTGAGGCTCGACAAGTAGTGCTGACACAAGATATAGTGGAAACTCAAAGTCTGGAAACGGTTCTACATGCTGAATTGATTTCTACTCCAGCGTCTCAAATGCTGCATCAGTACTCCCTATCTGCATGCTGGCTTAATTTCTGCTGCTGCTCAAATGTACCAGACACTACATCATCCACATGAGGAATTGGTTGGGCTGTGGGAGAAGTAGAAGAAAACCATTAAACCACATATACATGGATATACATAATGTATAATAACAATGACCATTGAGAGAGATGAATGGGTTAGTACTTCCAACTATGTTAGTAATTTTTTTCTGTGTGGAAATGGCAGTTCTCTGCTGATACTTCATGATGGTGATCATCCTTTAACTATGGTCTACGCAGCACAATTGGTGGAAACACTTGATGGTTAGTAAGCCTGGACGCTGAGGATGAGTGGTAAGGGTAGTGCCATGGAAGTTGGGACTACTAATTTGGACTGCTAACACTACAGGCTGTTCCATAACCCAAGGTCCATAATTCTGCATAGCCATCTTGGATTCTGAAGTCATCGACGACGTTATGGATTACCATCTTGAATTCTAAATTTATAATCATGCAGACGGCACAAATACCTTGATGATCGTCATCTTGGATTGCTTATCAAGCAGACTGCGTTAGGGCTTGTCATCATGTTTCTGTTTGGGGCAAG
This sequence comes from Schistocerca serialis cubense, assembly GCF_023864345.2. Lineage (NCBI taxonomy): Eukaryota > Metazoa > Arthropoda > Insecta > Orthoptera > Acrididae > Schistocerca > Schistocerca serialis. Next base: position 212,838,747 of record NC_064644.1, read on the forward strand.
TTGTTACAATTTTGGAACAATTTGTCACAGTTTTGGGGGCATTTAGCAACAATTTTTGCTGAAACTTGTAGATATACGCTGTAACGTGTTATGTATTCTTCACTTTGCAGTACATAAATTCTTCAATTTCCATCGATATTCCCATATCTTATGAAATACTCAAAGTCCAAATTTCTTCTGAAACATTTCAGAGTAGCCTCATAAAATCAAGCATATGTGTCTGGCTATTACCTTATAGCATGTCTTCGGGATAGGTGTCTGTGGTACAAGGGCTGAATCATGCCATATAGGCTTGATGGCATATATAGTTCACTGTGACGGTAGTCTAATACATACAGCCATGGCAGTGGTGCCACCTGCTACATTAACATGTGCTACCGGGTGTAGTGTGTTGCAGCTATGTATAGACGAATTGCAGGGAATGCCCTACTGTTCAACACAGAATCAAACTTCTACAAGAATCATCTCCATCTCGTTTGGTATACTTGTAGATAGTGTGGGCACAGCAAGCTACAAACATTTTCTCATAGTACCAAATGTCACTATTATTGAGTGTGAAAATAATCAGTGAAATAAACCCCACTGTTGGAGCACATATTTTTTATGTGTTTACACATTTCTTTTCTTTATTCCTCTGTGGGTGAAAAGTGCTGGTGTCCACGAATTATGTTGCCAGCATTGGTATATTTTATGGTTACACATTTTTACGTATTTAACTATAATTATATGTTTTATACATTATAACTTTATGCTAAATAAAATTAAGTATTACTGCTTTTTCACTCTAATTAACCTCAGTAAGCCGTTTGTTAGTGAGATATCTAAATCAGATCTACCATAAAAGTTGAAGACAGGAAGTAAATTACCTTTAAAAATACATTATAGTGGAATAAAACATAGTTAATTGTACTTTTATCTGGATTACGAAGGACGTGCGCCCAGTTAATTATCTAAGATCTGACTTTTCATTTCTCAGAAGCAAATCCGATATGATAACAACAGTGTGTGTAGCATTGTCTCAGCCATTATTGTGTGTAGTATAGGGTTTTGTGTGCTGTCGAGATTGCCAGTGAGTCAAATAAGACTAACAGCCTGAAGTTTGCCGACTACCAGCAACGTATACTGAAGAAGAAGAACTACGTATTGTATGCACCAAGAAAAGTTTGCAAAATGGTACTACTTCAGAGTTCATGATTCTTTATGTTCATGATGTCTTCTGTTGCTTCAAAATTATCATCTGAAGTAAGATCTTGGATTACGATGGACGACACTTTCCCTTCTTGTGGGGAGATTGTTCTAAGTCGAGTGTCCAATAATCTGATCGGGTGGTCTGTGAAGCCCCATCTTAGCAATACATACTGATTTGTAGCGCAAAGAACAAAACAGTGCGATTGACTATAAAGAAAGTGTTACCGACGCAGATCCAAAGGACTCCAAACTCCAAAAATGTTTTTTTTTTAATTTTTCATGACATTCGCTCTGCTATTATTGCTGCGAACACTCGATGGTTCAGACTTCAAGCGCCTGAATTTCACGCGTTTCTACAAATGTTAATGAAAAACTATTTCTATTTTTGTTACCAGGAACTCTGGAAAGCGTGCGACGCTTTACAGTACAAATGGATGGCCATCGAGGAAAAATCGATGCATGTGAATGTTTCATTGTCAATTTCATAATTGTCAAATTCGGCGGAGAAGAACCCTCAATGCCATTGCTAAATTCCTGCAAAGTGCTGGAGCGTACAAGTCATTCAACAGTAGCTCTTCTTGTGAAAGGCAATCTTGAAGCGCAGTTTCCTGAGAGAATTCGGAAAGAAAAAGTTCTCTTATACACTCAGATGATGTGGCATGCGTGCAGACGGCCCTTTGCTTGTTCTATCCGCATTTAATCCCCTTCACTTGTCTGGCCCACGTACTGCAACTGTCACCGAAGTAGTGCATGGTAGCTACCCAAAAGTGAATTAGATAATTTAATAAACCAAGAATGTTTTTCTCAAAACCCCAAATTGTGTGTCACTCTACAAGGAACTGCTGCCGAACCTAGTGTTGCCACTTACATCTACATCTACATCTACACGGGTACTCTGCAAATAACCTTTAAGTGCTGGCAGAGGGTTCATCGACCACCTTCACAATTCTCTGTTATTCCAATTTCGTATAGCGCATGGAAAGAATGAACACCTATAGCTTTCCGTACGAGCTCTGATTTCCCTTATTTTATCGTGGTGATCGTTCCTCCCTATGTAGGTCGGTGTCAACAAAATATTTTCGCATTCGGAGGAGAAAGTTGGCGATTGGAATTTCGTGAGAAGATTCCGTTGCAACGAAAAACGCCTTTCTTTTAACGATTGCCAGCCCAAATCCTGTATCATTTCTGTGACACTCTCTCCCATGTTTCGCGATAATACAAAACGTGCTGCCTTTCTTTGAACTTTTTTGATGTACTCCGTCAGTCCTATCTGGTAAGGATCCCACACCGCGCAGCACTATTCTAAAAGAGGGCGGACAAGCGTAGTGTAGGCAGTAGGTCTGTTAAAAATGGTTGAAATGGCTCTAAGCACTATGAGACTTGGGTCATCAGTCCCCTATAACTTAGAAGTACTTAAACCTAACTAACCTAAGGAAATCACACACATCCATGCCCGAGGCAGGATTCGAACCTGCGACCGTAGCGGTCGCGCTGTCCCAGACTGTAGCGCCTAGAACCGCTCGGCCACCTCAGCCGGCCAGGAGGTCTGTTACATTTTCTAAGTGTACTGCCAATAAAACGCAGTCTTTGGTTAGCCTTCCCCACAACACTTTCTATGTGTTCCTTCCAATTTAAATTGTTCGTAATTGTAATACCTAGGGACTTCACAGACCACACGATCAGACTTAGTCTGTCCGAATGAAGCGGGGTACATGGATTCAAGTTGTCGGTTTCTCAAGCCGTGAAATGTGTGACTGATTCATTTGCGAGAGAATCTGTAGTTTTAGCACTAGAGGAAAAATTGCTTTCATTGAATATAAAATCGAAAACGCTCTGGCGTACATCCACAGCAACTTTGGGTTCCTTGGCAGTAGCTTTAAGGAGCCAGGATGTGTCAGGCTGCCTTTGCAGGAAACATTAGAAATGTTTCTGTGCCGTGAGCTCGCTTTTAATTTCGCGTAATTCCCGCGGATTTGGAATCTCATTGGCCACAAGAGCACATGGAGCGTTACTGTCGCTGGTAGAGTGCAGGTCGGGGGAGGAGGTAGTTAAGGGCTGCGGCGTCCTGGAGAAAAGGGAGAGAGTGACACGGGCGGCGAAGAGCGCAAGTGAGGCGGCATGTTTTTGTGGGCAAACGTCTGCCATGGCCCCTTAGGCAAGAGTGGTGCCTTTGCTTACAGCTGGTTTGGCGGGGCCGAGTGTTGGTCATAGCCGTGAGCATTGCTCGTTAAAAGCTACTTCGGCTGGACGCACACAACTCGGCGTGTCCTCTGCTATTCAAACTGCAAGCAGTTTGTGTCCATTGTGGTGCTGGGTTGGACTTCGGTCTGCCCTTTGCAAGTAGTGGAAGCGGTGGCGTCTGTTGGATGATACTCGTGGGTTTCCGACTGCGAGTAATCTTCGTTACATCGTTCTCTCAGTGCTCTCTGAACAAGCATTTATTTGTCAGTGGGCGATGGATTTTACGAGAAATCACGGTGAGCATCCGATTAGTTTGCACGCCACTTGGTGTCGCGTGGTGGCTATTTTGACACCGTATCCTGGTTGCAAGTTGTAATATATATAAATGTGTTATTTATGAAAGTTTTTCCAGGTACTACTTGCTAAATCTATGGGGGCTTGTGGCTGTCACTATTCCAAACTGATTTTAGAATCAAAGGGTATAGAATGCAGATGTAATTCCTCTGATTTACGAATTGTACTTTCTAGTCAGTGAAAATTGTTTAATCTAACTACCTTATTTCTGAGGCATGTCTATATTTCCCTGTTGGCTAGTATCAAGAGCTCGAAATGTTTACTAAATTGTTTGCATCTACCAAAATAGAACTACAGAAAAATTTTATGGCTCAGTGGTCAAGTCAGTTTCCTGTATAGCGTTCGTACTTTCCTGCATTTGTAGTATGTTTTTTACTAAATAATTAACGATTTGTTGTCTCTGTTTTACAAGATAAGTGATTGTACCTCATGTTAACTGTGGTCTAGTTAAAGATGCCTGTGTATCATGACTGAACTTTTTAATGAAGGTTTCTAGTGTTGTGGTAGCGGCAACCGCCGTCCTATGTTAGTAGAGAAGCGGGAATTATTGCTAATGCCGTTGCCTCTGCCACCTCATCTATCATCATAAATTTGAACCACATTTGCCAGTCATTTTGGTTACTTCGAAGGCAATGGCGTTTTGATAAATACTGGCAATAGCTGATGATTGATATTTCTGACATATTCATTTGATTATATGTTTTGCTGTTTGAAGTGTAAATGTATTTTTACTTCATTTAATATTCCTTACTAAAAGAAAGTGATTTTGTGCTGTTGCCGTTCTGAGTTGTTTCCTGTAAGTTGTGTTACTGAAATTTTGTCTTTTCAGTTCTGGAGGCAGTTTGTTAATGTTATTCTTGGATTTTTGCTTTTTAAAAATAAGTTCATTAGTGTTTTTCGAAACGTTAATAAATACATCTACATCTACATTTATACTTCGCAAGCCACCCAACGGTGTGTGGCGGAGGGCACTTTACGTGCCACTGTCATTACCTCGCTTTCCTGTTCCAGTCGCGTATGGTTCGCGGGAAGAACGACTACCTGAAAGCCTCCGTGCGCGCTCAAATCTCCCTAATTTTACATTCGTGATCTCCTCGGGAGGTATAAGGAGTGGGAAGCAATAAATTCGATACCTCATCCAGAAACGCACCCTCTCGAAACCTGGACAGCAAGCTACACCGCGATGCAGAGCGCCTCTCTTGCAGAGTCTGCCACTTGTGTTTCCTAAACATCTACGTAACGCTATCACGCTTACCAAATAACCCAATGACGAAACGCGCCGCTCTTCTTTGGATCTTGTCTATCTCCCCCGTCATCCTATACTCAAGTATAGGTCGAACGAGTGTTTTGTAAGCCACCTCCTTTGTTGATGGACTACATTTTCTAAGGACTCTCTCAATGAATCTCAACCTGGTACCCGCCTTACTAACAACTAACTTTATATGATCATTGCACTTCAAATCGTTCCGTACGCATACTCCCAGATATTTTGCAGAAGTAACTGCTACCAGTGTTTGTTCCGCTATGATATAATCATACAATAAAGGATCCTTCTTTCTATGTATTCGCAATACATTACATTTGTCTATGTTAAGGGTCAGTTGCCACTCCCTGCACCAAGTGCCTATCCGCTGAAGATCTTCCTGCATTTCGCTGCAATTTTCTAATGCTGCAACTTCTCTGTATACTACAGCATCATCCGCGAAAAGCCGCATGGAACTTCCGACACTTCCTACTAGGTCATTTATATATATTGTGAAAAGCAATGGTCCCATAACACTTCCCTGTGGCACGCCAGAGGTTACTTTAACGTCTGTAGATGTCTCTTCATTGAGAACAACATGCTGTGTTCTGTTTGCTAAAAACTCTTCAATCCAGCCACACAGCTGGTCTGATATTCCGTAGGCTCTTATTTTGTTTATCAGGCGACAGTGCGGAACTGTATCGAACGCCTTCCGGAAGTCAAGGAAAATGGTATCTACCTGGGAGCCTGTATCTAATATTTTCTGGGTCTCATGAACAATTAAAGCGAGTTGGGTCTCACACGATCGCTGTTTCCGGAATCCATGTTGATTCCTACAGAGTAGATTCTGGGTTTCCAGAAACGACATGATACGCGAGCAAAAAACATGTTCTAAAATTCTACAACAGATCGACGTCAGAGATATAGGTCTATAGTTTTGCGCATCTGCTCGACGACCCTTCTTGAAGACTGGGACTACCTGTGCTCTTTTCCAATCATTTGGAACCTTCAGTTCCTCTAGAGACTTGCGGTACACGGCTGTTAGAAGAGGGGCAAGTTCTTTCGCGTACTCTGTGTCGAATCGAATTGGTATCCCGTCAGGTCCTGTGGACTTTCCTCTGTTGAGTGATTTCAGTTGCTTTTCTATTCCTTGGACACTTATTTCGATGTCAGCCGTTTTTTCGTTTGTGCGAGGATTTAGAGAAGGAACTGCAGAGCCGTCTTCCTCTGTGGCTCAGTACGATTCCACACAACACTAGCTCTCTACCACATTTCAGTTTCGGAATGTCAAATGCAAGCTAACTGCCATTAGAGGTGATACTGGGCAAAGACTAGTCAATAAGTTCGCCGCTGTTTTGGCAAGAAATCCAAGATACTGAACTTTTATTACTTTCTGCAATATACTCAGTGGTTGAGTCCTAAAACTTGCTTCTTCAACGTCTTGTGATGTGGAGAGATCACTTTTCCCCTTTAAAAATTCGCTTCCTGACTGTCGACTTCATACGGATGCAGAAAATTAGAAGCTCCTGATTGTTCATTGTGCTTCAGAATTAAAAATAAGGGTGGGTACCTTCATAATTAAGGGAAAGGTGGAAATATTAGTAAAAAGATGTGATCGAAAATAATTTTCGCTTAGTAGTGCAGTATAGACTTTCAAAATAAAACTAAGGTAATATAATGTGTACCGTTTTGATGTTTTTTTCATGTTTTTAGTACGTTCAGGTGCTTGTTAAGGTAATACAGAAGGCTATGGTGTAAATCAGAAGCTTATTTCAGTTGAAATTATGTTAAAAATTTAATAAAACATTTAAGTGCTATTAAATATTTTCTTACTTATCTGACAGTCTGGTCCCTTCAATCCCACAAACCAACCATCTTACATATCTGACACATTTTATTACATAAATGTCAAAGTTTTGCGTACTGGTATTACATAAAAATTCGGTCTCTATTCATCAGCGAGTAACAGATGTATGTGAAAGGCAGCATGATTGTCTAGCCACGGCTAATTGGTGGGTCGGTGGCCGGACACAGGAGATGACGTCACTGCCGCTCTCCATAAAGGCTCGAGTTTCTAGCCGAAAAAAATCCTGATGATCGCAGTAGGTACACATTAGCTCGCTGAAAACAAACATCTCGTTGTAGACCGAAATCATCCAAGTAGGAGCCCCTCAGTTAATACAAAACTTCATCAATTGTACACTTCCTTTTGTGGTGAAAGGTTAACAACATGCAATTCATTTTAAGTCTATTTTTCAGCCTGGTACGTTTCACCGGCCGTAACACCGAGGCAGCAAGCCGCCGGATATCGTGGCCGCATTGATCCACCAACAACTAACTGACTTCATTTATTACAGTTGTGAACATACAAATCAAAGAAGATGGTAGAAACTTGTTTCGCGTGTTCGTTATAAATGGAATAGAAATTCAACTTATCGCAATAAACACTATTGTACTACACACTATCGAAATAAACCATAAGGAAAAATAAGACGCACCACGAAGGAATTGTCCGAATCGGACGGAAATCGGTAGCTGTGATATACTTATACAGACATTTCTGATAAAATTTAACGATTTATTCAAGAGAAAGAACTTTACAAACTGAGCAAGCCTTATGCAAGCAGTTATTCGACTTGGCACTGACTGATAGTCTTGTTGGATGTCCTTCTGAGGGATATCGTGCCAAATTTTGCCCAATTGGCTCATTAGATCGTCAAAACCCCGAGCTGGATTAGAGCCCAGAACGCTCCGAAAGTTCTCAATTCGGAACAGATCTGGCGACCTTGCTGGCAAAAGTAAGGTTTGGCAAGTACGAAGACAAGCAGTAGAAACTATCGCCATGTGCGAGCGGGCATTATCTTGCTGAAAGGTAAGCCCAGGATGGCTTGCCATGAAGGACACCCTAACAGAGCGTAGAATATTGTTGGCGGAGCACTATGCTGTAAGGGTGTCGTAGGTAACAACCAGAGGAGTCCTGCTATGAAAAGAAATGAGACTCAGGACCATTACTCCTGGCTGTCAGGTCGTGTGGTTGGCGACAGTCAGGGTCTCCGTACACGTCTTCGGCCTGGAATCTCATTGACTGGAGTAGCATTAACTTCATTGATGAGTCTTGCATCGAAATGAGCCCCGATGACCAGCGAGTGGTGGGATACCACCCTGACTGTCGACTGCCGAACGACCTCACCACCAGGAATGACGGTCTTGGGTACCATTTCTTTTCCCAGCAGAACCATTTGGATGTTATTCGAGGCACCCTTACAGTGGTACATCGACGATATACGACGCCCCGTCTTGTTGCCCTTCGTGGAAGGCCATCCTGGGCTTACCTTTCAGCAAGATGATGCCCGCCCGCACACGGCAACAGTTTCTGCAGCATGTATTCGTGCTTGCTAATCGTAACTTGACCAGCAAGGTCGCCGGACTCTTCACGATTGAGAACGTTTGGAGCATTATGGGCAGAGCTCTCAAACTAGCTCGGGATATTGGCGATCTAACGCGCCAGTTGGACAGAATCTGGCAACATTTCCCTCAGTAGGACATCCAACAACTCAATCAGTCAGTGCTATTGCATGAGGGCCAGAGATGGACCAACGCGTTTTTGACTTGCTCAGTTTGTGAAACTCGTTCTCTTGAATAAATCATCCAGTTTTTCTGAAACTGTAATAGTTTGTTTGCCTGTACATGTACTCAACATCTACCGATTTTCGTCCCATTCGGATAATTTCTTTGTGATGCGTCATTTTCTTTTCTTCTTTTTTCCTTGGAATATATTATGTTATCGTGTCTTCTGGTGTGCCATGAAACAAAGAATCTACAGCCACCAAAGAAAATAATTATTAATTCGTACAACATTAAGACATTACCTTATAAAATAAAAAAATGACGTTAATGTACGAGTCAATGAAGGTTTAATATATGATAGATCGCCAGTTAAACACAGAGATTCGCCATATACTGTTGGCAAAGGCGTACTACTTTCCACACGACAGAGTAAAGATCCTTTGGTAAAAACTATGTAACCGAATAGTACAGGTTGGGTCGGGGAGACAATACTTTCCTTTAGCTAACCTGATAGTGCCTTGAAATAGTGGGAAAGCAAAATCGTAGCGAAGCATTGCACACACCTACGTCTTGTTCGTTTAATAACCTATCGCCTTCTATAATTTAACGAAATACAGTAACAAGAAAGGAAGCCATACTTTGTGCTACAGGAAACATAGCAAGGTATAAACGTGAAAAAGTACGTTAAATAATGCATACTGAAGATTAGCAAACAACGGGCCAGACGTTTTCTCTGCGATCAGTACTTCGCTCTATTAAGCCACAGTGGCTGTGCAGTAATGTCGGGAGTGTCCTACATACAGAGTATGAACGTCGATCAAAGGGCAAGTAAGATGTTTGCGCATCAATAGACGACTAGTGTTTCATAACACGAAACAAGAAAACTGCAAATCGCCCTTAGCCTAACGCCAGCGAACCAAATTTTCTTTAGTTTAATACGTGAATCATTAACCTCGCACCTTATAACGTTTGTCACACTTGAGCTAACCCTTGTGAAATGACAATGTATGCACTTAAAGGTTTTCTATCTGATGACATTATCTGATCAGTCTGTCAGCGTCCTGATCTCATACAGAGTGTGTCACTCTGTTTTCATTAATTAAAGTGAAACTCACAGAAAGAAAGACAGAGTGAGAGAGTGAGTGAGACACAGAGTTGAAGATGGAATTTACTGATGACATAGGACAGTTGGTTGTTTTTTGACGTGGAAAAACTGTAGTATTGTAAATATCTTTACATATTCTGATAAATAATTTAGATCGTTGGAATATTTGTGGACAGAGCGCAAAATTCAAATCGTTCGGATACTTTTCAACATTGCAGCTATATACTGACTGATTGTTTTGTTTTAACGTTCGGTAAAATACGCTGTGACTGACTGTTTAATTTTAACGGCTGGTAAAATATTGGGCTCTGATTGGCTGTTTGTTTTAATGACTGGTAAAATACTGAGCTGCCAACGGCCTTGCCGCAGCCGTAACTCCTGTTCCCGTCAGATCACCGGCGTTAAGCACTATCGGCTTTGGCTAGGACTTGGGTGCGTGATCGTCCGGTCTGCCGAGCGCTGTTGGCAAGTGGCTTGCTCTCAGCCCTTGGGAGGCCAATTGAGGAGCTACTTGATTAGGAAGTAGCGGCTCCGCTCACGAAAAGTGACAATGACCGGGAGAGGGGTCTGCTGATCACACGTTCCTCCATATCCGCATCCAGTGATGCCTGTGGGGTGAGGATGACACGGCGGTCGGTCGATACCGTTTCGCCTTTAAGGCCTGTTCGGACGGAGTTTAGTTTTTAAAATACTGAGCTGTGATTGGCTGATTAATTAGATTTTTATAAATTTTCCCCCAATGCCATCACACGTATTTCTACATCTACTCACATACTCTGCAAGCCACCGTACGGTGCGTGGCAGAGGGTAAACTGCACCACTGCTAGTCATTTCCCTTCCTGTTCCACTTGCAAATAGAGAAAGGGAGAAATGACTATATCTGTGTATGAGCTCTAACTTCTCATATCTTATCTTCTTGGTTCTTATGCGAAATATACGTTGGCGGCAGCAGAACCGTTCTGCAGTCAGCTTCAGAAGACGGTTCTCTAAATTTTGTCGAAAATACCGTCGCCTTTCCTCCAGGGATTCCCATTTGAGTTCCCGAAGCATCTCTGCAATATTTGCATGTTGTTTGAAGCTAACGGTAACAAATCTAGTAACTCACCTCTCAATTGCTTCAATGTCTTCCTTTAACTCGACCTTGTGCGGATCCCAGACACGTCAGCAGCACTCAAGAATAGGTCACACTAGAGTCCTGTATGCGGTTTCCTTTCTAGATGAACCACACTTTCCCAGTAAACCAAAGTCGACCATTCCCCTTCCCTACCACAATCCTCAGATGCACGTTCCATTCCTTATCGCTTTGCAACGTTAAGCCCAAACATTTAAACGACATGACTGTGCCAAGCAGGACCCGAAGTTACGGGTTTGTTTTCCCTACTCAACCGCATTATCTTGCTTCTTCTGCATTTAGAACTAACTAGAAATTTTGTCTGAATAATCTTGTAGTCACTCAACCTCGACACTTTATCGTACACCACAGTATCATCATCAACCACCACAGATAGCTGCCACCCTTTGCGTCAGATAATTTATGTATATTTTTAAATTTTAATTTCATCTCGGATTGTGACGTCTTGGCCCCTGATCTAGGCTACCCGCAAATAATGGCAAAGATTTCCTCACCGGATCCTAAGCTCAAGATCTCTAGACCCAAACTCAGAGTTCAGGGATGTGCCAAAGATTACCTTGATCTACTACTTTTGTTTTTCCGTGATATTACGATTTTGCGATGACCGACTTGAAAGAGCAGCGCGTCTGTATAAAGTATCGTTTCAAACTAGGAAAAATCACTATAGAAACGCAACAAGTGTTGAAGAAAGCCTCTTGACACAACGCACTAGCCTAGACATAGACTTACAACTGGTATAAGCGTTTCAAAACTGACGAACACCGACTGATGATGACTGTTCCGGTCGATCGTTAACTGGTATTGAATCAAAAATGCACAGAATGTGAGGGATCTGCAAGACAGTAAACAGGCCTATAAAGACCTCTGCAACGCCCTGCGGAATGCATTATGGTACGCCCTTAGGTGATCTTTCAGAAGAGTTGAGCAGTAGAGTGAATGGGGTAAAGGGAACGCCGTGTGGTTTCTTTAAAGAACTCGAATAATTTCGGGACGACTCATGCTTCCTTTCAAAGACTGTCACTGGCGATGAAAGCAATGTTTCTGGCAACGACACTGAAAGAACAAGAGGAGGTCATGGCGCTCGGATCACGAATTTACTTCAGACTTTGTACACTTTTAGTAGTACATTGGGGCAATGTAATATGCAAACAGTAATGCGTACTGCTTAGGCGATTTCGAGCCAATGACAAGAGAAGTTTTATGCGTCAGCGTGTGCCGGTGCGCAGCGATGCTGAGCACTAGATGGCGGCGCCAGGGGGTTGGCGTTCAAGCTCCATAAACTGTGGTTCGCTGGCATTTTTTTTTTTCTTTTTGCAGCGGCGCTAGTCATGGTACTTTATATATATTACACGTGAAATGTAATATTATAAAAATTTCCAGTGTCATTTGGTTGTCTGCTAATTTCACTATCCAAAAAATGTTTACAAATATGGACAAGTAAACGACCAAATGCATAAAGGTTTCCTGGAAATCTATGACTGTCGTGATTTCCGAAGTCCCTTATGCCTGCAGTCGGGTACAGTACCGAGAACTGCTTCGCACCTGGACGCTTCAAATGGCTCTGAGCACTATGGGACTTAACTTCTGAGGTCATTAGTCCCTAGAACTTAGAACTACTTAAACCTAACTAACCTAAGGACGTCACACACCTCCATGCCCGTGGCAGGATTCGAACCTGCGACTGTAGCGGTCTCACGGTTCCAGACTGTAGCGCCTAGAACCGCTCGGCCACCTCGGCCGGCCCTGGACGCTTCGATCTGCAGACACATATCTGTCTCGGAAAGCCCAACTCAGTCATCGCTAAATAAAGCTGTAAATAACTTTATTCAATAATACACTGAGTTATAATATGATGCAACGTGAGGGTAATGTACGATTAATCGTTAGATATGATTTCCACATTTCAAGTTACAGGGCGATATTTTTCAAACAAACACGTAAAACATAAATTGAAACGGCATCTACCGCAACGAATGAATGCAGTTTCCCCGCGTGCATGAGGGATCTTAAGAGTTTCTAAGGAAAATACAAAGCTCATTGATATTTTGTAAAATTCCTTTTTCCTCCTACAATCTGGATGCAAACCGTGCATAAAGCAACATTTTCGCAAATATCGGTGCCGAAAATTGGCGATATGCGATTGGGTGTATTTTAACAGCATCTTTACGAGAAGAAATTTCTGGTCTGTTGAAATATGAACAAGTTTGAAGGCGCTGGATAAAGATTTTAACTTGCATATAGAAATGAAAGTCGCGTAATATTTTTGTATTAATAAAAATTAGAAAACAGCTAAATAACTTTGGAAATTCTATAAAAGTTCATGCAAATAGACGTGCCTTTTAATCACATTGCCTTTCAGATATAATATATACGAAATAATATAAATAAAGAAAAAGATAAGCGTACCTCGATCCAGCGATCTACTGATTAAGGAGTCCATGACCGCCGCCATCTCAGACACATAAAACTTCTCTTGCGATTTTCTCGATAGTAGGACGTCTTACTACTTGCTCATTATGTTGTTCTAATGGACTATTAAAAATGTACAAATTCTGAAGTAAATCCGTGATCCAAACGTCATGGCTCCCACTTGTAAGCTGAAGAAAACTCGACAAGTCAGAAGTAACATTTCAAGTCCTTGTTTATCCTTTTTAAGTTAATGGAAGTCTTCAAGAAGAGTTCTATCGTTCTGGTCAAACGCTCAATAAAGAGTTCTGTCTCGTTGTTCTAAGATGTTTGTGGTAGAACACGTGGAGAAAATGCCCACAGAACTGTTGTACGAGCTACTGGGTGCTCCACCGTGGCAATTCATGACCCTACGTTACGGAGGAATCTATCACTATACATTCTGTATGTGAAGGCTTAACTCATGAACTACTGTAGGGATTTTGATGCAGTTTTCATTGATAGATAGCCTGATCCACGAGGAAGGTCTGTGTAGATAATTAATCACGGGTACCCCTGTCAAGTCGTACGTGCGAAGCTGGAGCAGTTTTCTACTAAAAACGAGGTGACGTTATTCCCGAGCTGCCCTGCTCATCAAACTTACCTCCGGATGATTCCTCTCACTCATCAAAAATGATAATTTGAAGAGCAAAGATTTGATACTGTGGAGGAGACTCAAACGGAATCGCAGGGGTACTTCCAGGATGCATTTCAAAAGTATTTGCGAAGTAAGCCATGTGCGTCCTACAGCAAAGCAGAAGAAACAGCTTGTGGGATCCTATGTCAGTATACTTAGTCAGCTCCCACGAACCAAATCGCATAGTCTACACGGCGTCCCACCCATTTAGTGCAAAATCATATAAATGGCAAAGGCTTTTAATGGTGGATGTATGCATAATTCTTCAAAAATGTTGAATTTCCTTCCATCAGATGATTCTGTAGCATGTTAAAAAGATCACCTGTAGTGTTCAGAGCTTTATTAGTGTTACATATGATGTAAAAACCATCTTATTTCAATCAATACGCAGTACCTTGCTCCCTTTTCTACACAGCTGTGTCCTTGTGATAGCCGGCCGAAGTGGCCGAGCGGTTCTAGGCGCTTCAGTCTGGTACCGCGCGACCGTTACGGTCGCAGGTTCCTATCCTGCCTCGGGTATGGATGTGTGTGATGTCCTTAGGTTAGTTAGGTTTAAGTAGTTCTAAGTTCTAGGGGACTGATGACCTCAGAAGTTGAGTCCCATAGTGCTCAGAGCCATTTAAACCAACCTTGTGATATTTTATTATTTCCTACCATCCGAAGACACGGTAGAGTATTAAAAGCTGTGAGCCCAATTAAGATGCGCTTAATTACGATTTATAACAGGAATGTACGCATGGTGGAACACAAAATCTGAACGAAAGATTAATAACCTCATTTAGCAGAGACGCACAAAGACAACATTTTGCTCGTCTGCTATTGTTAAAACTTCCTCATATGATGCTTGTCTGGTATTCAGTGATGGAAACGCTGGAAGAATCAGGACCCTTATGTGAATATGATTTAGTTTGCCTCACTGAAGTCCTATTGAAGATGGCTGATGATGTGCCTGTTGCCAGTTCTCAAACGTCAGTGTTTTCCATAAGGTCATGTCAGAAGGATCAGACTAGAAGAAAAATGAGCAAATGTATTCTCACAGCCAGCATTAAGGTACCTGTTTCCGGCATTAATGCTAAGAAAATATTTTTTCTGCATTTCTCGCAACTTTCATTTTTCAGTATATAAGAAACATTTCCTGTTGAACCATTGCAAATAAAAAGGTGAAATTTGCTACATATTTTGTACATACTATACGACATCTTTCTGTGGCACAAAAGTTTTCAAGTGTGCTTCACAGAGAAATTTATTTAAATTTTTGTGAAGAAAAAAATGGTACGTATCATACACATGAATTTTAAAAAAATGTTGCGAGAGTTATAACACTGGTATTAAGAAATTGGTACATAGATTCGTTTACCTAATTACTACGAACAACCTACCACATTTTGAAAGTGATAAGTAAAGAAACCATTGAGGAAGTGTTCATATGATGTAATGTGTTGTAAAAGTATCCAACAAAGTCATGGTCAAATTATTTGACAAAAAAATTGAAAAAAGTCCAGTTTATAGCCAATAATATAATGGTAACGTGTACAAAATTCGGTTCAATTAGCTCTCAAACAGGAAAAGTTACACTAGATTATATGTACCCGTTTATTTTCTCATACGACCCCCTTTAAACTGAATGGTGTGAGATTAAAACCAATACGTGGAAGCGAATATTTGGTTTTGTATTGACATAAACTTGCCATAACTAATTAACTCACAGACGCTGTTCAAACTGTCGATCGCCAGTCTCACTGCATTTACACTGCCTGACAGAAAAAGTGAAGCAGCCAGATGAAATGGTTGAGTGTCAATGTAACAAGCTCTTTATACTCGTGAAGTAATGAGTGCCATCGACAGGGGATCTCAAATTGATTCAGTATTTTTAGATTTCCAGAAGGCTTTCGACACCGTTCCTCACAAGCGTCTTCTAACCAAACTGCGTGCCTATGGAATATCGCCTGAGTTGTGCGAATGGATTCGTGATTTCCTGTGACAAAGGTCACAGGTCGTAGTAATAGACGGAAATTCATCGAGTAAAACAGAAGTAATATCCGGCGTTCCCCAAGGGAGTGTTATAGGCCCTCTATTGTTCCTGATCTATATTAACGGCATAGGAGACAATCTGAGTAGCCCTCTTAGATTGTTTGCAGTTGATGCTGTCGTTTACCGTCTTGTAAAGTCATCAGGTGACCAAAACGAATTGCAAAATGATTTAGATAAGATAGCTGTATGGTTCAAAAAGTGGAAATTGACCCTGAACAAAGAAAAGCGTGAAGTTATTCACATGAGTACTAAAAGAAATCCGCTTAATTTCGATTACGCGATAAGTCATACAAATCTGTAAATTCAACTAAATACTTAGGGATTATACAGGAGAGTCTCGATTATCCGACCTAAACCGGCCGCGGCAAGGTCGGATAAGCGGAAAGGTCGGATAACACGGAAAATAATACAAAAAGCACAAAAATTAAACTAAAGTAGGCCAAATTAGTTAAACATTTAATACAATACAAATCAAATTATACTGAATAGATATTCACTGTGTGAAGAAGTTAGTAATTGTCTTTTGTTTGCCTGCTGTTTGCCGTTTTTTTGCCGCTAAATCACGTAGTCTCTTAAGAAGTAAAACCTCGGTAGACGATGTTTCCTCCAGCTACTCTACATATTTTGAAGCAGTTTCTAAGGCCTTGTGTCCTTCGTTGTGAGAAATCTTGGGCGCACTTTCCTCCATTACATCCGCTTCTTCTTTTTCGTTTACCATGTTGACTATTTCTTCATCTGTCACTTCAAATTCTTCATCTTGGACAATCCATTCATTTATGTCATCTTCTGTGGCGTCAGCACATCCCGGAACTTTTCGTAACAATAAATAAATGTCGTGTGACTAGGGCTTCCCGTCGGGTAGGCCGTTCGCCGGGTGCAAGTCTTTCCATTTGACGCCACTTCGGCGACTTGCGCGTCGATGGGATGAAATGATGATGATTAGGACAACACAACACCCAGTCCCTGAGCGGTGAAAATCTCCGACCCAGCCGGGAATCGAACCTGGACCGTTAGGACTGACATTCTGTCGCGCTGACCACGCAACTACCGGGGCGGACTTCGTAACAATGAAAGCAGCGTAGTATTTTCTGGTTCGGTCTGCTGCTGTAGATTTTCGTCATCTGGGGAATTTTCTTGATTTTCCTGTAGCAAAATTTTCCAGGATTTTGCAATTGTATTTGCTACAACACTCTACCAAGATTGGGCCACGTCATAGGCTACGTCTTTCAAATTAATACGGCGCAACTGCTCTAGCATGTCTTCTCCCCTGGCCATTGCATTAATTAAAGAGGGAAGCAAGTTTCTGCGGTAGATTCTCTTCAGTGTCTCTAAGGTCCCTTGGTCCATAGGATGGTATAAGGATGTGACATTTGGTGGCAAAAACACGGCCTTTATATCTTGATCTCGAAGTTCATCTTCATTAGGATGACAAGTGGCATTGTCTACAAGCAACAGTGCTGAAAACACCACTTCTCAATTTCATTGCGGTTTCTTTTCCAGTCTCCAACTGTTATTTTCCCAACGTTATAATCTTGCACCACTTTGAATAAAGTTTCACCATTGTCTATTCTTTTTAAAGCTTTAAGTTTTTCTTCCATTGAAACGACAACATTTTTCCATTTTGAAGCCATCACCACAAATTTTAACAATAAACAAAGTGCAACACGTCCACTCCACTACAGATCTAAGTTAGCACTGAGGAGTGAGGAGAAGGAGACGGCGACAATGAACTGAGTATCAACAAACAACACGTTAGTCACTGACCTGTCGTCGGCTGGAGCACGGCCGGAGCGGTTAAAGGGTCGGATAACACAGAAGGTCGGATAACCGAAGCTCGGATAATCGAGACTCTACGTAATTACGAATAACCTAAATTGGAACGATCACATAGATAATGTTGTGGGTAGAGCAAACCAAATACTGCGATTCATTGGCAGAACACTTAGAAGGCGCTACTAAAGAGACTGCTTACAACATTTTTCCGCCTTATTCTGGAGTATTCCTGTGCGGTGTGGGATCCGCATCAGGTGGGACTGATGGATGACATCGAAAAAGTTCAAAGAAAGGCTGCTCGTTTTGCATTATCGCGTAATAGGGGAGATAGTGTCACAGACTGTGCGATTTGCAGGGGGGATGGGGGGGGGGATTTCCCCCCCCCCCCCCTGCATCAGGCCATCCCCTCCTCTGGCTTTAGTTTATGCATCCCAACCTGGGATGTTTATTTCCCACGCACTAGAGTAAAACTTTACATATAATTTAAATTTGTGTAGCCTAACACTGAAAGCGTTTAATACAGTCTTACTATTAATACTATTAATATGTTTGCTTATTATTTTGAAAAAGTCTTATGTAGTAGTTAAGCATTTCAAAACATTTAGAACTAAATCATCATTCTCATGTTGTCATTGTTGCTTTCCTCTAAAGTGCGTCATCCGTTTACTAGCGAGCTTGCGAGGGAAGTAGTGTGGCAGTCATACCGCAGCAGTCGTACAGCAGAGTTGGGTGAGCTGGGGGCTGAAAGTCCCACCCCGGGCCCTGACACAGGGTGGTGACGGGCCCGGTACCTGTGCGAACATTTACCGTTAGGCCACCTTTTGGCAACGGTTTGGCGCGGACTAACGCGCCTGGGACGAAAGCACACATTACTAAATAACGCACCATCGTCTGCTTCTAGTTCCTAGGGTACTATTTCGTGGACCTTCTTTAAATACTCTTCTCTTCCACCATCGTTTTCTTTTCCTTTGGTTTTCATTTCCGTTGTTAGCTGCATGTGCAAGTACCATGTAGTCCGCCGCTGCGATACTTTATCATCCTTTATACTGCAAGACCGACACACGTGTGGCACAAATTCTGTTGCTTAGGTATAAATTAACCTGCCGCATGCAACATACGCCGCAAGATGTTGCCTGTTGTAGCATGCTACAAGACGACGCATGCCACATTTCCGTAGCATGCCACACTGTTGCAAGGCATCGCCCCAGCGTAAACGAGGCTTTAGAGCCAAGTCTGTATTTTATGGTGGATGTGATGTGTTGCGCACGAAACTATAACCTACAATCAGATTCAAACGTCGTGGAGAACTTTGAAGAGGTGTCATCCTGCAGCAAGATAACGCTCGCCCACATTCTGCCAAACGGACAGCCGACGCAACAAAGGAGTTGAGATTCGAGGTGCTGAAACATCCACCATACAGTATAGACCTGGCCCCAAGTGATATTCACATGTTTGGACCCTTAACGGAAGCACTACAGGGAAGAAGGTTTGAAAGTGATGAAGACGTCATTGCTACGGTGCAAAATTGGTTACAGATGCAACCGAAAAACGTATTTTCTGATGAAAT
The DNA here is from genome assembly GCF_023864345.2 of Schistocerca serialis cubense. NCBI lineage: Eukaryota > Metazoa > Arthropoda > Insecta > Orthoptera > Acrididae > Schistocerca > Schistocerca serialis. Next base: position 212,857,970 of record NC_064644.1, read on the forward strand.
TAAAAAAAAAAAAAATCTCGCAAAACGTCGGGAAAACTGCATTAAAGTCCAGGGAGGTTACTTAGAAAAATAACGCATGTTTCAGTTTTCTATCATCAGAATAAGTGCAGCTTTTCACAAATGTGCCTTTACTTGTTGAATTCCCGTCGTATACCCGTATGTAGATGATTTTGTAAATAAGCTTTACCTATAATGTACTTTTAAAGATATAACAAGGGATCGCTTTCCTGATAATGCATACGCGTGAATAGTGAGTTTCGGCATTAACATCTATTTATAAATAACTGTTTAACCATGGGTAACGCCACGGTCCAAGCTAGTAACATATGTAATTATACTAACCCCCTAAGACATCCCCCCCACTGGTAAAAGCACAAATTGTACACTGGTCACAGACATGATGCGTGAACTGCAGTGGCAATCATTAAAACAAAGGCGATTTTCGTTGCGATGGGATCTTCTCTTGAAATTTCAATCGCCAATTTTCTCCTCCGATTGCGAAAACATGCTGTTGGCACCCACCTACATAGAGAGAAATGATAATCACGATAAAATAAGAGAGATCTGGGCTCGCACAGAAAAATTTAAGTTCTCGTTTTTCCCGCGTGCCGTTCGAGAGTGGAACGGTAGAGGGGCAGCTTGAAGGTGGTTCATTGAACCCTCTGCCTGGCACTTTATTGTGAATAGCGGAGTAATCAAGTGGATGTAGGTGTAACTTCGTACACAGGCACACCATCGGTGGGTATAAAAATGATTAGAGTTGTACTAGTCTGTGACAGAACGGCCGCCGGAGTACATTAGTATTGGTCGTGTTTAGTGTTGTTACCAGGTCTGGCAAGGTATATACGAAACGTGAACGGCGTCAGATGTCGAGTGATCACTGTGAAGGACACGGAGATGCAGTGTACTCCTATGAGGCAGCGTTATCAGCTCCTAACAGACTTTGAAAAGGACCTCACTGTGTGTCTCCAGTAGGGCGGCTAGTCGAGTAGCGCAATATTGTCTGGTGATAGAATGAAGGCTTCCACAAGCGGATGACGTTGCTGCTGGTAAACCTTTCGAGGTATGAGGTCGTGGTCTACGAAACTCCTAACGTTTCGTCCAGAACTGAGATCGACATCTGCAGAGGTGTTGCTCCTCCTCCTCTGAAGGTGTTCAGCGCAGTTCTGGACGAAACGTTAGGAACAGAAGAGTTTCGTGGAAAACGATCTTATACCCCGACAAGTTTACCAGCGGCAATATCTTGTGGGTCATTCAGGTGTGACAGTACCTCGATGTTAGACTGCTTGGGAACGTGGGGACAGGCATACTCTTCATCAAGGGTCTGATCGACCACATCTGACGACCACAGGACATACCGCTGTATTCTGAACCACCTACATGATGACCTCTTTACATCTGCACCTACACTACTGGCCATTAAAACTACTACACCACGAAGATGACGTGCTACAGACGCAAAATTCAACCGACAGGAAGAAGATGCTGTGATATGCAAATGATTAGCTTTTCAGAGCATTCACACAAGGTTGGCGCCGGTGGCAACACCTACAACGTGCCGACGAGAGGAAAGTTTCCAACCGATTTCTCATACACAAACAGCAATTGACCGGCGTTGCCTGGTGAAACGTTGTTGTGATGCCTCGTGTAAGAAGGAGAAATGCGTACAATCACGTTACCGACTTTGATAAAGGTCGGATTGTAGCCTATCGCGATTGCGGTTTATCGTATCGCGACATTGCTGCTCGCGTTGGTCGAGATCCAATGACTGTTAGCAGAATATGGAATCGGTGGGTTCAGGAAGGTAATACGGAACGCCGTGCTGGATCCCAACAGCCTCGTATCACTAGCAGTCGAGATGACAGGCATCTTATCCGCATGGCTGTAACAGATCGTGCAACCACGTCTCGATCCCTGAGTCAACAGATGGGGACGTTTGCAAGACAACAACCACCTGCACGAACAGTTCGACGACGTTTGCAGCAGCAAGGACTATCAGCTCGGAGACCATGGCTGCGGTTACCCTTGACGCTGCATCACAGACAGGAGTGCCTGCGATGGTGTAATCAACGACGAACCTGGGTGCACGAATGGCAAAACGTCATTTTTTCGGATGAATACAGGTTCTGTTTACAGCTTCATGATGGTCGCATCCGTGTTTGGTGACATTGCGGTGAACGCTCATTGGAAGCGTGTATTCGTCATCGCCATACTGGCGTATCACCCGGCGTGATGGTATGGGGTGCCGTTGGTTACTCGTCTCGGTCACCTCTTGTTCGCATTGACGGTACTTTGAACAGTGGACGTTACATTTCAGATGTGTTACGACCCGTGGCTCTACCCTTCATTCGATTCCTGCGAAACTCTACATTTCAGCAGGATAATGCACGACCGCATGTTACAGGTCCTGCACGGGCCTTTCTGGATACAGAAAATGTTCGACTGCTACCCGGCCAGCACATTCTCCAGATCTCTCACCAACTGAAAACGTCTGGTCAATGGTGACCGAGCAACTGGCTCGTCACAATACGCCAGTCACTACTCTTAATGAACTGTGGTATCGTGTTGAAGCTGCGTGGGCAGCTGTACCTGTAAACGCCATCCAAGCTCTGTTTGACTCAATGTCCAGGCGTATCAAGGCCGTTATTACGGCCAGAGGTGGTTGTTCTGGGTACTGATTTCTCAGGATCTATGCACCCAAATTGCGTGAAAATGCAATCACATGTCAGTTCTAGTATAATATATTTGTCCAATGAATACCCGTTAATCATCTGCATTTCTTCTTGGTGTAGCAGTTTTAATGGCTAGTTGTGTATAATCCAATAACAAATACTGGACTCCCTACAACATACTGTGTGATTCCGTTTAATTGGTGGCACACTAGCGGCAGCCGGACTGGGGAACTATTGTCCCATGCGCACCACAAACGGCTGCGTTTCGAGTGGGCCGTGACCGGGAAGCATTGACTGCTGATGAACAGCGTCACACTGTGTTCAGCTACGAATCGCAGCTCTGCTCTAACTCAGACGATCGTCGTTGGCGAGTATGGAGGCAGCCTTGGGATAGGTTCCATTTTTCCACCGTTTTGGAAAGGCACAACGGTGTTACTTCCGGTGCTTTGGTGCGGGGAGTCATCGGATATATATCAAGTCACGGCTGTTAGTGACTGAGGGAAATCTGACAGCACAAGTGTCTTTCACTAACATTCTGCCTCCTTACGTGTTATCTCCCACTCAACAGTATCGTAGTTCCTTTCTTCGGCAGGACAGTGCTCGTCCAAACATTGCACGTGTCTCTATGAGACGTCTGCGTGATGTTGAGGTACTTAGGTGACCACGAAGATCCACACATCTGTCTCCAAAGAACAGCTTGGACGTGAACACTGTCCCAGTGACAGTATCCGTGATATCGACGTCCAGTTACAAAAGTTATGGGCCAACTTCCCTCAGAAGAGGAAACAATGGTCTTATGACAGCCTTCCGAACCTAACTATTGTACACATCAAGACGATAGGAGGCTGAAACGTCATACTGATAGGCTGGCTCATACTTACATATTATTTGTAAATTTGATTCCTTTGCAGTCCCTGAAATCACATTACATACCCTCTCAACCCACGAAATTTCTTTTCTTTTCGTTTCGTTTCCTCCTCTCTCGGATGCTTTACTTTTTTTTTCAGGCAGTTTATCACAACGCAGACCGTTGATGGAACTCAACTCTGGGTTCAAAAGTATTGTTCTCTGTTGCTTGCACACCTTGTTCATAATTGGGATGTAACTTCTGCTTCACCAGTACGTACCACATTACACGCATCGAAAGTATGTCCCAGCAACTTGATACATGCTTATTGCTGGATCTTCTACCAAACCATCTCATCTTCTATCACGCCATCTCTCGAGAAACTTACCCACGTATCTACTGTAGCTTTACGACCCATATTCTCGTTCAGTATCTATCCACGGCGAAAGGTTTCTTCCATCTAAGATGACTCACTTTGCGAAAATTTCTCTTAGTTCATTTGGTCGACCTTCCAGGCACTTCATCCTGTTGCACCGGAGTGCAGAATATAGATATGCCATGTAATGTAATTAGCAATGCTCCGTCTTTGACAGCCAGTCATGTACTATAAATGGCGGTAAACACCAACGTCGATACATTACAGGCGACTTATGCATCTGCATCTGCATCTACACTCCACAAGCCACTGTATGGTGCATAGTGAAGTGTACATTGTACTGTTGCTGACCGTTCCTCTTCCTGTTGCACTAGCAAATGGAGCGAGGAAAAAAGGACTGTTCGTTTGCTTCCGTAAGAGCTATGATTTCCCTTACTTCTCTTTGAGGTCCTTATGCTAAATATATAAATATATGTTAGTGGTAGTGGTATCGTTCTGCAGTCTGTTGCAAATGCAGGTTCCCTAAATTTTCTCAATAGTGTTTCCCGGAAAGAACGTCATGTTCCTTGCAGGGATTGCTATTTGAGTTCACGAAGCATCTCACAGCACTGATGTGATGATCGACTCTACCGATAACAAATCCAGCAGCACGCCTCTGAACTGCTTAGGTGTCTTCCTTTAATCTGACGTAGTGGTGATCCCAAACACACGAGCAGTACTCGAGAATGGGTGGCACAAGTGTTTCTAGACTCTTATCTACTTCATAGATGAGTTATACTTACCTAGAATTCTCCCAATAAACAGAAGTCGCCTTTCGCTTTCCCTATAACTGACGTTAAAGGCCCTTTACATAGCTTTTTCCACTTTCTAATGTTACACATAGATATTTAATATACACATAGATAATTAATTAAACTGCATTATCGTACGTTTTCCCACACTTAGAACCAGCTACCATCAGTTACACGAAATAGAAATTCTTTACAATCATCCTGTATCCTCCTACAATCATTCGAAGGCAAATGTTTCCTTCGCACTAACATCAGTAGCAGGCAGTCGCAGATATGTATATAGAAGACAAGAACGGTCCTACCACACATCCCTGGGGCGCTTCTGATGATACCTTTGTCTCTGATGAACACTCGACTTCCAGGACAGTGTACAACTGGGTTCCATTACTTAAAAGGTTTTCAATCCACTCGAATATCTGAGAAATTTGGAAATATGGTATCTACCCGTTTCCCTTTATTCGTAGTTCGCAGGACATTATGCAACAAGAGTGCAAGCTAAGTTTCGTATTTACGATGCTTTCTAAATTCTTTTAGATTTGTGGATAGAAGCCTTTATCTCTCAAGGAAATTTATTACAATCAAAGTCTGCAACACTTGATATCAAACACAACTCATATCATCTATACGCTGATCACTTTCAGTTGTACCTAAGGGCAAGTCCAACAAATCTGCATGCAGTCATTCAGATCGTAACTGCTAAGTTACTTGCTTTATCAGAATGGGTGCAGAACATAGGTTTGAAACTTGACCCATCTAAAACCCAAGCTCTCTTACTCTCTCACAAAAGACTCATTACTCCTCAGTTCAGAATCTCTTCCACCCTCAATCCTAAACAGCACAGAAAACACCGTTTCTTCTTCCAAAGAATTGGAGGCTAATTCTTTTTTAGGTTAGAGGGACCCCCCCTTGGGCGAAACGATAAAATACCTGACGGCTTACCAGAGAGGACATTATCATCGTTGATAAAGAACGTCCGTCCTCAGAGACCAAAAACAGGAAAAGTTAACGTAATATTGGTAAACTGCAGGAGTATCCAGGGCAAGGTTCCTGAATTAGTATCTCTTATTGAAGGAAATAGTGCGCATATAGTATTAGGAACGGAAAGTTGGTTAAAACCGGAAGTGAACAGTAACGAAATCCTAGACACAGAATGGAATATATACCGCAAGGATAGGATAAACGCCAATGGTGGAGGAGTATTTATAGCAGTAAAGAATTCAATAATATCCAGTGAAGTTATTAGCGAATGCGAATGTGAAATAATCTGGGTTAAGTTAAGTATCAAAGGTGGGTCAGATATGATAGTCGGATGCTTCTATAGACCACCTGCATCAGCAACCGTAGTAGTTGAGAGCCTCAGAGAGAACCTGCAGAACGTCGTGAAGAAGTTTCGTGATCATACTATTGTAATAGGGGGAGACTTCAATCTACCAGGTATAGAATGGGATAGTCACACAATCAGAACTGGAGCCAGGGACAGAGACTCTTGTGACATTATCCTGACTGCCTTGTCCGAGAACTACTTCGAGCAGATAGTTAGAGAACCAACTCGTGAAGCTAACGTTTTAGACCTCATAGCAACAAATAGACCGGAACTTTTCGACTCCGTGAATGTAGAAGAGGGTATCAGTGATCATAAGTCAGTGGTTGCATCAATGACTACAAGTGTAAAAAGAAATGCCAAGAAAGGAAGGAAAATATTTTTGCTTAACAAGAGTGATAGGGCACAAATCGCAGAATATCTGAGTGACCACCATCAAACGTTCATTTCTGAGGAAGAGGATGTGGAACAAAAATGGAAAAAATTCAGAAACATCGTCCAGTACGCCTTAGATAAGTTCGTACCGACTAAGGTCCAAAGCGAGGGGAAAGATCCACCGTGGTATAACAATCATGTACGAAAGGTACTACGGAAACAAAGAAAGCTTCATCATAGGTTTAAGAGTAGTCGAATCATAGCTGATAAGGAAAAGCTGAACGAAGCGAAAAAGAGCGTAAAGAGAGCAATGAGAGAAGCATTCAACGAATTCGAACATAAAACATTGGCAAACAATCTAAACAAGAACCCTAAAAAGTTTTGGTCATATGTAAAATCGGTAAGCGGATCTAAATCCCCTATTCAGTCACTCGTTGACCACGATGGCACCGAAACAGAGGACGACCGAAGAAAGGCAGAAATACTGAATTCAGTGTTCCGAAACTGTTTCACTGCGGAAAATCGTAACACGGTCCCTGACTTCAGCCGTGGCACGGACGCCAAAATGGAAAATATTGAAATAAACGATATCGGAATTGAAAAACAACTGCTATCACTTAGTAGCGGAAAAGCATCCGGACCAGACGAGATACCCTTAAGATTCTACAGTGATTATGCTAAAGAACTTGCCCCCTTTCTATCAGCAATTTATCGTAGATCGCTGGAAGAACGTAAAGTACCTAGCGACTGGAAGAAAGCGCAGGTCGTTCCCATTTTCAAGAAGGGTCATAAATCAGATGCGAATAATTATAGGCCTATTTCGCTTACGTCAATCTGTTGTAGAATAATGGAACATGTTTTGTGTTCTCGTATTATGACGTTCTTAGATAATACAAATCTCCTTCATCATAACCAACATGGATTCCGCAAACAGAGATCATGTGAAACTCAGCTCGCCCTATTTGCCCAAGAAATTCACAGTGCCGTAGACACTGGCGAGCAGATTGATGCCGTATTCCTGGACTTCAGGAAGGCATTTGATACGGTTCCGCACTTACGTTTAGTGAAAAAAATACGAGCTTACGGAATATCGGACCAGGTTTGTGATTGGATTCAGGATTTCCTAGAAGAAAGAACACAACATGTCATTCTTAACGGTTCAAAATCTGCAGATGTAGAGGTAATTTCGGGAGTACCGCAGGGAAGCGTGATAGGACCTTTATTGTTTACAATATACATAAATGACTTAGTTGACAACATCGGTAGCTCCGTGAGGCTATTTGCAGATGACACGGTTGTCTACAAGAAAGTAGCAACATCAGAAGACTCGTACGTACTCCAGGAGGACCTGCAGAGGATTAATGCATGGTGCGACAGCTGGCAGCTTTCCCTAAACGTAGATAAATGTAATATAATGCGCATACATAGGGGCAGAAATCCATTCCAGTACGATTATGCCATAGGTGGTAAATCATTGGAAGCGGTAACGACCGTAAAATACTTAGGAGTTACTATCCGGAGCGATCTGAAGTGGAATGATCACATAAAACAAATAGTGGGAAAAGCAGGCGCCAGGTTGAGATTCATAGGAAGAATTCTAAGAAAATGTGACTCATCGACGAAAGAAGTAGCTTACAAAACGCTTGTTCGTCCGATTCTTGAGTATTGCTCATCAGTATGGGACCCTTACCAGGTTGGATTAATAGAAGAGATAGACATGATCCAGCGAAAAGCAGCGCGATTCGTCATGGGGACATTTAGTCAGCGCGAGAGCGTTACGGAGATGCTGAACAAGCTCCAGTGGCGGACACTTCAAGAAAGGCGTTACGCAATACGGAGAGGTTTATTATCGAAATTACGAGAGAGCACATTCCGGGAAGAGATGGGCAACATATTACTACCGCCCACATATATCTCGCGTAATGATCACAACGAAAAGATCCGAGAAATTAGAGCAAATACGGAGACTTACAAGCAGTCGTTCTTCCCACGCACAATTCGTGAATGGAACAGGGAAGGGGGGATCAGATAGTGGTACAATAAGTACCCTCCGCCACACACCGCAAGGTGGCTCGCGGAGTATAGATGTAGATGTAGATGTAGATTCTGGCCCATCACCTAGACTGGACTGATCGCACAGCTGCAGTCCGTAAGAAGATGCAGTATCACTTCATTAACTATACAAATGTAAAACTATTTTCTCTCGAGCTTGAAAAAAAACTTGTAGAGTCACTAATACTCCCCAGTCTTGATTATGGTGATCCTATTCTCCAAGGGCTTTCAAAAGAGAGCTCACATCAGATGGAACTGGCGATGAATGCTTGGGTGTGATACATTTTTGATGTACCCTTGCCTGTAAACAATTACCATGGCTACATGCCGATAACCGCGTATCTTATCACACGCTGTGCTTTCTGTATCGTCTTCTGAATAATTACACACCTCTCCATTTATCTTCAATCCATACACTACTATCTGAACAACATGGCGGAAATACTCGTTCACAACGAAGTATAATGCTCTCTGTATGTCTGCACAACACTGGCATGTCCACTAAATCATTTTCTGTATCAGTAGGCCGACTTTGGCATAATCTCCCTCAAAATATTAGAGACATCCTTTCAAACTTCGAAGGGCCGCTACTATCACAATAGCTACCTCTTCTACAGCTCTCTCGTCAACCCTCCCTCCCCCGCAACTTTTCCCTCCCCTTGTCTACAGAGTTCTATATTGAAATTGTCATTTTTCTAACAGCCATTGTTACTTCCCTTTCAATCCTCTCCTCTATCATTATCCCTTCCACTTCTTCTAATACCAAACAAGGCTTGAAAAGTGGTGAACTAATAGATTTCATTCGTGATGCCTCCATTACCTTTTATTATCATCATTATTATTGTGCATTTGGTTAATAATGTAAATTATTACTATTACTATTATTACTATTATTATTGAGTTTGTTATATAATAACTAGAGACGAGATTATATGCATCATAAAAACCTTAAAATATGCTTGCAAATATCCATGAAAAATGCTTAGAAAATGAATGAACAGTATCGAAATAAGCAAGATCAAATAATAAAAAAATGGTAGTTACTGCGTGCATTATATCTGAAAGTCGAACCTGCGCATCTCATTTACGAGGAAGAGCGCCGGCCAACCGAGCGAGGTGGCGCAGTGGTTAGCACACTGGACTCGCATTCGGTAGGACGACGGTTCAATCCCGCGTCCGGCCTTCCTGATTTAGGTTTTCCGTGATTTCCCTAAATCGCTCCACGCAAATGCCGGGATGGTTCCCTTCAAAGGGCACGGCCGAATTCCTTCCCCGTCCTTCCCTAATCCGATGAGACCGATGACTTCGTAGTTTGGTCTCTTCCCCCAAACCGACCGAGCGCCGGCCACGCGATAAACGGTACATTTACAACGCTGGTATCGTTTTCTAAATACTTTCTGGTAGAGGTTAGGAAGGGGGCCTTTCTGGGATTCTTTTCCAAAAATTTGCAAAATGATGACGCATACCGTGTTCTTCTTTGCTATTGTCGTCGGTATCAAGCGGATACATTGCGATTGAGTCTCAGCGAAACAATCGATATGTACAGGACTAACTTCGAGATATATCGAAAGGAGAGGGACACGCTCAAAAACTCCGTCATTTTTTTTATTTTAAAAAAAACATAAAATCATGAAATTTTTGAACAGCAGTAACTTTTAATTACTACTATTGGATCAAAGCATCATTTACTTTTTATTTTGCATTTTTCTACTATTGTAAACATAAATGACCAAGTACTGTTACAAATGTTCAATAGTAAGATTGTGTCTTCGATCACTCAAAACATTTTTATAAGCAGAAAAGGATCGTTCTACAACAACTGATGTAACTGGGCAGTATTTGAATATGGGATTATGTTATCACTTAATGTTTATGGTAAAAGTTCACTCATCCCATTAATTAACCTACGATATCTATTTGGTACAAGGGTTCAAAGTCTGGGTTATTGCTTAAAATATTTTCAAACTTTTCTTTAAGTTTTCTTGGGAATACCTCCGGCAATGAGGAGTTCACTAGAATAATTTTTTTCATTAAATGAATAGATTCATTGAACGCCAAACCTAGAGTTTCAAGCTTTTTAATACTTGCAGGTATATGGTAAAAATGAGTGCTGATCACAGCAATGTCTTTTTTAATACTGGAATCATTACAAGATTCCTTGCGCTGGCAAGCAGCCACAGCGTCTGCAGTACCGAAGTCGTTAACTACCCCTCTAATGACCTCGAAATATTCATTGTAAAACAGCACACCTTCGACCCACTGCCTTCCGAATCTCTGGAACAGTTCTGAAGCGAATGCCACGAGGTGGTTTCTTCATCTTCGGAATCAAATCAAAGTCACCATCACATGTGACCAGGATTGCGAAAAAGCAGCGACCCTCTCTGAGCAACCTATCCATCATCTTGCACGACAATGCACGGGCGCATACAGCGCAAGCTGTGGCTGCTCTGTTCGGTCGATGGGACTGGGAAGTACTGTACCATCCACGATACTTCCCGGACTTCAGTCCTTGTGACTTTGATTTGATTCAGAAAATGAAGAAACCACTTCGTGGCATTCGCTTCAGAACTGTTCCAGTGATTCGACAGGCAGCTCACCGCTCCATTCGCACGATCAACAGAACGGACTCCGCTAATGGTATACTACGCCTTCCACATCGCTGGCAACGGGTTCTACACAACGCTGGTGCCTACTTTGGAGGATAGTAACAGGTGCAAACATGTAACTCTTTTGTATCAGTTGTGAATAAATAGTTGCCACTACTTAAGTTCCAACCCTCGTATTTTGATTTAAGCAATATTTGCGCAGGAAGCCTTTGAGGATAGGATTGGTAAGTTTGTGCAGAGGAAGATTGCTTGCAATGAATGCTTTATATGCATCCATGTTAAACCGACTTTTTTGGTTACCTGTGGACAAATCCCTGCTATTGCAACTGGCTGTTGTCAGAAGATGTTGTCGTGGCCCTTTCTTCTGCAGTCCTGCGATATGAAGACTTGTCTTGACATGCTGGTCCATTTGAAACTTTTTTTTGCACCAAACGTTTTTCTCGCAAACTCAACAATATAAAACAATGCTGTCATATGTAAATGTTCCAAGATGGTCAGCTATTCACGAAACAACGTTTCTTTTTTCAGGCAGCATGGAGCACAACACGTTACACACTACACGTCGTAAACCTCTTTAAGTGTGTACAAGTAAATAGAAAGTTAAACTGAATCAATGGACGTGCGACTAAAAGCTTGCTTAAGTTAATTGTTGCCGGAGCGGACGGCATGACAGCGGAGGGGATTAAGAGGGGGCACGGGTGCAGGAGCATTGACTGTGTCTTCCTGTTCCTGTTCCTGTTCCTCTTCTGTAATGATTTCGCGAGGCAGTGGACTCTCGTTTACCGATTGCATGCAGTTCTAGGTCGCAGCCAATATGTGAGACATCAAAACTAGGTCGAGCTAGAGGTCACCCATCTAAATTTTTAAAATATTGTAAATATAGGCTGAAAATATTCATCATCACTAGTTTTCGGTTAAAATATGCAATAATTAGTGAAAAGGAGCCAAATATGCATATGCAACATGCAAATGCATATAATCGGGTCTCTAGTAATAACTAATTAATATCATTCTTAATTCCGCCATTATTTTATCCTCATCATTATAACAGTTACTATTGTTCTTACTATTGCCAGTTATTATTTTTATTAATAATACAAATTACTGTGATTGAATGTAATTGATTTTGTATGTCTTATACCTGGTCAGATTTAAGAGAGGGCCTTCAGAGCCTCATCTGGTCAGGCTAAATAAGCAATACACAAGAAAATATATTTGTCAACTTGTGTCTCACATACATTAAGTTACTCATTCAAGAGTTCGTACCGCCACTACCTAATTTTGACCATATAGATATCAAACGCCCTATATAATTTTCAAAAAGGTTACATATGTCATCCCTGCCCGGCAGGAGTAGGAAGCTGTTCAGATACAAGTGTTCCGAAATGGTAAGTCAATTTTTTCCTATCTTTCAGAAGCTAAACTATTAATTTTACAGCACTGCTCTTATATGGCTTAGATCTATGCCGAAATTGGTTTCTCCACGCATTGCTCAAATAAAAAGACTGCATCAGACTCCATTTTTTTACGTTCATTGAAATGATGCAACTTACATGGTCAGCGCTCAATCTTTTTATCTAAGGAACAGCTATCTTGGGCTTCTGTTAAAATCTGTTTTGGTATATAAATTACTGAATTATTGCTGTCTGCTTCTGTTTGATGTAAGCTGTTTGTAGGGTGTGCTGTTCAGAGAATGACGGGCTACGAGTTTTTGTATCAGACATGTTTCGAAATAAGAAGAAAGTTGATACCAGTATTAAGTATTTTTTATTCAAGTGAAATGAAACTAAGTAAGGAGGATTTTCTTAATTATGACATGCACTAGTGTACTTGGAGTCCACTGCCTGCATCTACAATTGAAATGTAAGATAAGTCCGACAGTCTAAAAGTTCGTACAAGAACATTTCTAATAACGCAATTGTATTATCCTTTTAAATGTTTTTCATATGTACATGTATATTATTTTATTTAATTTTTTTATTTACAACTCAACTGTCGACCTGTGTACCACATCTTTAGGGCACCGGTTATGAGTAGGGTTTGTTAACTATTGTTATAGTAGGTTAGGTTAGGACAGGTTAGGTTAGGTTAGAATGTCTGACATTGTTATGCATCATAAAAACTAATTGTCTGTATTTTCTGTTTGCATGAGTCATGATGGGGAGCAAGTAAAGCAAAAAGGCAAAAATTGAGGAGAGATTTTGGAAAGTAATAAGAATTGGATGCAGGTTAAGTAAAATTTTCCATAGTAAGCTGTTTTGGTCGGCACAGCATAGGTAGGGCAGCTACGCAAGTTACTTGCATGGTTGTGCCTGGCAGCGCCTCTCTTGATGTAGATAGAAACCTTTTCCTCATTATTTCCTTCCTCGAATTTTATTTGCGAAAAAATTATAGGAAATTTTTCAGTGTGATCCATATTACCAGCTAAACATAAAGAATTGCAATACAATAGTTTGCACATCATAATAGACGTAAAACAGGCTTTGACACCACTCAAATTAAAATTATAAACTGTAATAATTAGCATATGAAATTTTAATTTTTTGGGAAATTTTAATTTTTTGGGAAATTTTTATTTTTTGCATTTTCATATATCATGGCCGAAAAATACATGCCCATTGCTGATAGCGATAGCGAAAACGCAATCAACCAAGATGGCGTAGAATTGCGTGAACGAACAATTGAAGTTCAGGCGCCATGCATGCCTACTGCAGAAAGATTAAGTAGATCAGAGATGAGTGTTGCAGGTGTGACAAATGATGGCGATGCTCCACAGCAGAGTAACCTTGACGACACAATGTTTATAATTGAAGAGACAATGTCACGCATCTTCCAGAGCAACATACTGCTCATGAATGAAACATTGGAGAGCGATTATATGAATTTTGACAATGCGTTACAAACAACAATTGGTCAGAACACAAATATTAACTTAGAAAGTACAGCTGACAGCAACCACAGCAGTACAACCAATGCACTGCTATGGCAGTTATTAACTAAAATAAACACGAAGTTAGATAGTATCAATACAATTTTCAGTGATATGAAACAAGTCATGAACATGGTAAACCAGCAACAAAACACTGTTACACAACATCTAAATACAATGAAACAAGAACAAAAACAAGTGTTCATGAATTTGCAAGACACGGTCTCACAGAAGTTTTATGACTTATCCAAAAACTTTCTCACTGAAATCGACGAAAAATTGAATGATATGAAAAAACAAGTAAAGCATGAAGTACTTTCTGAAGTTAACAGTAACATTACGGAGTTAAAACAGAAGATCGATTCTTTTAATGACCATCATGATCTAGTAGAGCAACAGATAAAGAAAATCACAGATGTAAACACAAATAGTAAAGCCACATAAAACCAGTTGCGTTCGACAGTAAAAAAGGTAACCACTGTCGTTAACAAACTAAATGAAGATTAGGGAGGTGTACCTCTAGCTGTAGAAGAGCTTACTTTAAGGGTAGCAACATTAGAACAACAGCATGTGCTAAGGAGGAAAGAGAGAAGATCAATGAAAATCTAAGTGATATCATTAATCAAGCTGAAGCAGGTATGTTAGATGAGGATAATACCATAGCAGAGAAGTTAGTAACAGATTGTAAGTCATACAGAGATTTAATAGGAAAGGCTATTCAGAAAAAGTAAATTAAATCATGAACAAGGTAAACATTAACCTACAAGCCACGGAAAATATTACTGGACCTCAAAATATGCAGGTAAATAATGCACAGGCTACAGTGATCAAACCACAACCTATCGGTATTTATCCAAAAATTGTCACGAGTCCCACAGCAGGTACCAGTGACAGTTATAGAGTGCAAAATCTAAACATACCCACAACTCCAACACCTGAACAATTACAGGTAACTACAATAACAACATAAATACCACCAAAAATGTCATGTATCTATCAACTATTTTTGCAGAAGAAGGTTTGCTAGGACATAGACAGTTTTCTATATTCACTACTGAAGATAAAAGAAAGAATTCAGTAGTATTTATGAGTGTATCAAGACGTGTCAAAAATTTTGAAAAGTCATTTACCATCATACATTAGAGAAAAATTAGTTACAACACCGAATATTTTCTGTCAATGCTTGATTCTATCGACTTAATCTATGAGGAAAGACCTGTACCCAATAGACAACAGAAAACCAGGCACAACAACAACAACATAGTTATGTAAACCAGTCAACAAAACATGATCCAAACATGCAGTAAAGATGGTACACACAACAGCAATGTTACATACCCAGAGGTAACGAGTACGGATACGGAAAAAACAAACGATTTAAAAGAAATTTTCAAGACAACAGGAGCAATTTCAATGCCCGAGCGAATTACAATCCACCATCACGAGGCCCTATGCCGAACATGAGCAGAAACAAACAGCCGCAGTGGTGGCCGACACGCGGCAACAATGCCATGCCTTATGCTGCACCGCAGCCGACTTTTGGGCAGCAAAATTACTGGTGAAGTACCCATACAGTGCAGCTAACTGAAATTACTCCTGGTAATGAATTAAGTCACACTATGCTGTCGGAAAACACCAACTGGTCATAGTTAAGCCCAAGGCTATTGACCTCTCTGGGAGTGTGGGTAATGAAAAACTACAAACATGTTTTATAAAGTTTGACAAACAAAGTAACATCAAGGATTTGTATCAGCATGAGTTAGATACAACAGATAAAACCCAGGAAGAACAAATACAAGCATTCATTTAGGTGAAAATATTTAATATTGACACACAGTAAATTTTAGATACAGGTTCAACTACCAACCTAATGTCAAATGCATTTTTATGTGAATTGAAGAAGAGAGGCAAATACCCAACATTTCCTGTCCTAATTGCAAGGTGCAAACTGCTACAGGCAGTAAGACTAAACTGGTTAAATTCAGGCATTTATTCCATTACAAATTGAACGTTTTACAGTGAGGTACAATTTTCTTATAATTGACAAACTTATAGTCAATTATCTTGTTGGCATGGATGCGTTTAGAACATAAAAACACAGATTGACATAGGTAATGGTAAATGCCACTTTTATGTAAAGGCTCAGATTTTTTCTATTGATTTAGTCAAAACACCTGATGAAAGTAACAAAAACAAACCAGAGTCAAATGTAACTGTACAATATTCCTTTCCGGTTGTATATTTCACAAAAAATTTGATACTGGACAAGAAGCAAACACTGAGTTTATTTATGAAATGGTAGAGCAGAAACTAAGAAAATCGCAGATACTAAATGATATGCAACAACAAGAACTTTCTGACTTGTTATTTAAGTATGCAAATGTTTTCAGTAAGGAGCCAGGAGTAATCGAAGACTGTGAATATAAATTTGAAGTTTATCCACATAAAATATTGTGTAATGTCATATCCTATTCCATGGATAAAATGAGAACCAATAAGGGAAGAGATCAATCATATGATTAAATGGGGGAATTATATAACCTTCATTTTCACCCTAGTGTAGTCCTATATTACCAGTACATAAGCCAGATGGATCCGTAAGATTAGTTCTCAATGCTAAAGGTATCAATAAAATTATAGTACCAATAAGCATAAGACCAGACAACTTGGACGAACAGCTTCTAAAGTTTTACAATACAAAGTATTCAGTATACTCGACCTCAATTTTGTGAATTAAGAGAGCAAGATACAGAACTCAGAAAGTTACTGATACAAGGTACAATACAACAGTCTCATTACCATAAGCTTTCTAAGCAAATGAAAATTATACAACAGCAAGATTGCAGATGGAGTAAAGTCATGCAAAGCCTTAAGCACGAGAGGAGGTATTGACCTGTGGACATGCGCAACAGACGGGCAGAAGGCGCAACCAAACAGGAATGCAACATGTACAAGTACTTAACTTAAATACAAAGTAAACGGAAATACTACACAAATACATCTACTACTAAGAACTAAGGAAACTATTGATATATGTGCACAGAGATTAAATTACATACTAAGCTTTATACAACATACTTTACAAGCAAAAGGAAGCATTATGAAAAATTATACGAAACTTGTAAGCTAAGGGCAAATGACAAAATACCATAAAAAATGTCAAATATTTTCTTTGCGGAGTAAATGATCATAATGGGTTACAGAATAAATGAATGTCTACATATTTAAACAAAGTATGGAAATATATGTGGACATATGTAATGACCAAATGTATTAATGGACACCGAGCTAAGTAATACAATTAGTTTTAAGTTAGTTTTAAATTTTTTTCTTTCAGCAACCAGTGCATCATCACAGTGCAGAAGAAGAGAATTGCATCGAGAGCAGCATATACCAAATGAAGAAACAAGCCACACCTCGAGTAAGCAATTTAGTTATAAGGATATTTATACAAAGGTCATAAGGGAAATTAAAAATGAAATACGCATCGTCACAGTATATCTCCATGACAATTATCATTACCTATTCACTGCAGAGTACACATAAACATTTAAGAATGAGATGTCACAAAAACCAATTAATTTTTATCACGTCACATAAAGCTTGAATAATGTCATCTCTAGGTATTTGAGAAAGATAAGTCTACAATGGTTAAAACGTCACATTTCACACTAAGCTACATGGGAATTGAAGTAAATAGCACTAGCACATGAAGAAAACATGATACTATGTGAATGATTAGTCAGTACACATTATTTCCATGAAACAAAAGTTCCTTGGTGACTAGTCAATGACTGCACGAGTAACATTTCCTCATAAATCTTTGAACCAGCAGGTGTGTAATTTCCTTCTTACCTCCCAAACAAAGGAGGCGGCGCCAAGCGTAGTTAGGCCAGCAATGAATAATGTTTTATTCCTCATTCCAATGTTTTTCTCCCTACTCTATCTAAGGAAGAAATGAGCTCCCATAAATGATAATAGCGTGTCTATAAAATGAAGTATAAATGTATTATGTGATTGTATTGCATCATGATAATGTGCATGTAATTAATTTGTATATGTGATGTGAACGAAGATAAGTTGAAGCTAAAAACAAACTGCAGTAACAGAACCCAGTTGATTATATGATTTTCAAAACTTAAGAAATTTATGCTCATAGTATAAGCGGTGGATGCAATGTCAGCCATAGTTATAAGTTATTATGTTATGTATATCATTGTAACTCAATACTTGTATGAATTTTCATTGGAAACCAAACTCCATATGAAGAAATGAAGTTGAAAGACAAGCAAATTATACTATGTTTTGGATGGCTATATGTGTCTTTCAGCAAGTGGATTGTCAAATGGGGTTACATGAACATGTGTGTGCAACAAAATAATTTCTGAGTATCATGGCTCACAACACTTGACACATTAATGTCTGGGACCCCTATCAGGTAGGACTGATAGAGGAGATAGAGAAGATTCAACAAAGAGCGGCGCGTTTCATCATGGGATCGTTTAGTTGGCAAGAGAGCGTTACGGACATGCTAAACAAACTCCACTGGCAGGCATTACAAGACAGGCATTGTGCAAGACAGAGATTTATTATTGAAATTTCAGGACAGCACATTTCAGGATGAGTCAGACAACATATTACTTCCCCTCACATACATCTCACGTATTGACCATGGGGAGAAAATCAGAGAAATGAGAGCCAATACAGAGGCTTACCAACAATCATTCTTCCCACGTACTATTCGCGAGTGGAACAGTGTTGGAGGGCTCAGATAGTGCTACCGAAAGTACCCTCTGCCACACACCATTGGGTAGCTTGCAGAGTATGATGTAGATGCAGATGTAGATTGTCTTTAATTTCTATAGAAACTAGATCAAACATAGTTGCCAGTTTTGGAACGGAGAAAGAAATTAGTATGCATATTTAGAGGTTTCCAATCCGCTCAAGATTCGTGTTTGCGACAATGCATATGGAGTATATGAAATGATTGCATTTAAAAGATCAATAGCAGAAGCGGCTCTGAGGTACCAGGTATCGATCCATGCTGAAACTCCCTTATTAGTGCATGGTGTAACTGCCATGGGCAACAATGCAGGCACTGACTCGGGCATCCAGCTGACTGTACAGAAGATAAATAATGTCCTGGGATATGTTACGCCACTCATGCTCGATCTGTTCATGTACTTCTGTAAGAGGTGTTGCCCGACAAGTCACAGGAGTCACTTCTCATCCCATCATATCCCACACATGTTCGACTGGAGACAAATCCAGAGATAGAGCTACCCAGGGAAATTAATGCACATCTTTCAGACCACGTTGAGTTTCACTGGCAGTGTGTGGGCAAGCATTATCCTAATGGAACAACACATCACTAACCTGTTGCAAGAAGGGCAAAAGAACGGATCTAACAATGTACCAAGTGCTGGTTAGGGTCTCCTCCAGAAACACAAAAGGTGAGCGAGAGTTGTAGCTTATCGCACCCCTTTGGTTAGGCTAATGTGTCTTGGGAAAATGCACCGTATGACACAGTTCTCACCAGGTCTACGAGTACGCACCTGCAAACGACCATCACTTCTGTGCAAAAGAATCTGCATTCATCTCTGAAGACCATGATGCACCATTTCATCTTCCATGTTCTAGTCTGAAGGAACCAGTCAAGCCATGCACCTTGATGCTGTGGCGGGAGTGGGTGTACATGCCCATAATTCCACTGCTAATAACTAGTTTGCAACAGTTCTTGACACATGTGGGCTCACAATGTCTCTTATCTGTGCTGTGGTAGATGTACAATCTGCCACTGCTGCAATTCCAGTACAATGATCCCAGTGGTGTAATATCCACGCATATATTTATCAGAAAATATGACATCATTGTGTGTGAAATCTGAGTGAACATTCTCATGATTTAATAAAACAAAGTACTTCACCATTACTAAAATAGTAAATAATTATTTTCAGTAACACAATTTAATATTCTGTGAAAACCTTTATCTCAGAAAATCTATGGAAAAAACATAACGAAAATCTCCATCTTTCGTTATCTATGATTCTTCTAGAATAATCCTCCTTGTTTGAACTGTTGTAACGATTGGACGTGATTGATGTCTTGTAGTACTGAGGTGGGTAAAAACTGTATTTTGTTGCTAATTTAATATTTTAAAAATAGTTTTTATGTGTCATTGACAAGAATCTACTTTGTTGGAGTCTTATTTCATTGCGAGTTTCGTCATATATAAATGTTAAGTTTTCTGATCAGCTACAAAGGAGTGCAGCCATTACGCTATTGATCTACAGGGCAAATTATTGGTAAATGCTGAATAATAAGTGATTAAATTTGAGAAACATTTTAAAATGTTAATGCATAAACTAAAGCTACAGAAAAGATTTAATATGTATTATTTGTTGATAGTAAAACAATACCTGAACCAGATTCCATAAGTGGTTGTCTTATGTTAGGTGCAATCTTAGTGAAATATTTCAGTGGCAGATTTAAATCAAAGTTTTAAACAGACACAAATCTTGATGGTCAATTTTTATGATAATAATTGTGTATTGGTGGCCCAGAACCCACTCAGAAATAATAAATTCGACTTAGGTTGTGAATAATCTTTAAATGTTGTGCAAACAGCACCTTACTCAATAAAATTGTTCTCTGCTAAAGTATGGACCATGATTATTTTGCAAGAAATTTTATGAAATATTTTTGACAGGAAAGAATACATTAGTGTTGTGCACATGTGATATTGTGTGTAAAAACGGTTCATTTTGCTTAAGGAAAAGTGTTGCCACCTTGAATAACAGTTCAGTAAATTGCATGAGATCACTCTTGTGCATGAACTTAGTGCAACTTACACTGCTTGACAGACAACATTGCTACACAATCACAGGTGGAGATTTCCTTAGCAGAATAACTATCTTTAGCCAGGAGCAGCAGCGATTAAATGAAACCTCATGTTACGCTAGTAAGTAACTGGTTTTGTTGTCATCCTGCCAATGATTTGTAAAATACCACAATGCCACCGCATGCCACACCAGTGATACTAGCATCATTGCACAACTGATGTGGCACGTCCAACTTATGTGGCAATTCTGCAAAAGGACTAGCCCACAACTCGGAAGGTCACAATTTGGCTCCATTCAAACTTACTCAGTTGGTTGTAAGAATATATCCATGGTATGGTTGCCTACTTGCTTCATATGAATGTACCACATTGAGCCTTCTAGTTGTAAGCATTCCCTATTAAAGTGTACAAAAAGGTGGTGCCCTGGTAGCTATGCTACTACGTTATCCATTGGCAGATGACATCAAAACCATTATCAGTACTTATACTATCTCCAGGTGGCATATGCCGTAATCAGACATCATCTTTCCAGGTGTAGTGTATTTTTAGTATGTCAGTAACTTAAAAGTAGTGACATCAAAATGATGATAAAGCTCAGAATGCTGTTTTAAGAGAAGAAAGCCCAATATTAACCCAGCCCCAGGCTGATTCTCAAACTGTATGTCCTAACTGACACATGAAGGAAGTGTTAGAAACAATGTTTCTGTGTATGTATATGGCAATTAAGACACCAGTTTTATATAAAGGAACAAAATTAATAACAACTCTTGGTCAATGACCAAGGTAAATTAAGACAGTTCATAAACGAGAGACAGAAAACAATGATCTGTATCACTACTGAATAAAGAATGATTTATTATTCTTGATCTATTATACAGTCTTTTCAGTGTTCTCCTACGGAGCCAGATGGTTTGGTGGTAGAGAGCTTCTGACTTTCTCTCCAAAAGCCTTTACACCTTCTTCATTGGCCTCCTGGAATCCTGGGATCTTCTTACAACGCTCTATCCAGTCTTGTGTCTTCGGGTAGCCACTGAAATCCAACCCAATCGCCTGGAAACAAATAATTACTGATTGATTTCCAAATGATGTTAATGGGCACTGTTAGATAAAAGTTACAGTCATTAAAAAGCACACCAAAGATGAATTATGGGATTCTCAGATATTTTTAAGTTTCTGTATTCATAGATGATCCAGAAGTTGTTACCTATACTCAGTGATTGGCAATACAAGTCTTTTGTAGGTTTATTCTTCTATAAAAGTGCAAAACCTGTGGAGTCCTAATAAACTGCACTCACCGTCTGCCTTTCCCATTATGAAGGAAACTATGGTAATACATCACTCCAAAGGTCACTTACTGGTATTTGACCAAAATCATTGTCCTTAGTTCCAATGCTACACTATAACAATGCTTAGCATTTTTGTATTTTTTATTGTCCTGTTGGAGAACTATTTCAATTATGTTTTGGACACCAAGAATGAAATCCTGAAAAAAATCTTGTCAAACCAAACTCTCACTTTGCCCCACCCAACAAAATGGATGTAACATTTCAGTATTAGTTTGAAGAAAGCCATAACACAATGCATAGAGACTAGCTGCAACTGTACCCGCAGTCATTTGCAATGCATCTGAAAACTAATTCATCATCCACCACAAAATCAACATGAACTGTTCATCATCATTCTTTGCTTCCATTCTAGGCATGCACTTGATTGTGTGATTATACATAACATTTTTCTGCAACTTTCTGACATCTTTATCAACAAATTTCCTCTTGTCCTTTATTGTGCTTGCCTGAGTTAATTAGGTATGTTAGTCCTTAAGATATGGGAAAGGATCATGAATAATCCAATATGTTACAAAAAGTTTCACTGCATAACATTTCTGGTGAATTGTCAGTCTACACTACAAGAGGGGATCAGTTGATAGGAGACATTCTGAAACATCAAGGAATTATCAGTTAGCACTGGAGGGAAGTATGCAGGGGAATAAAAAATACAGAGGGAGAGTCAGAGGCTGGTAGACTAACCAGGTTCAAATGGGTGAGATTGCAATAATTATTCTTAGATCAGTGGGGCTTGCACAGGATAGAGTAGCATGGAATGCTCCATCAAACCAATCTTTAGATGGAACACCACCAATACCACCACCACCACCACCACCACCACCACCACCGCCGCCGCCGCTGCCGCCACCATAACAACAACAGTCAACCTAAACATAAGTGGTGTTTTTACTCCTACAAAGAAGTGAGCAAGAAATATTTTGATTGAACTGCTGGAAATATTGTATATGGAATATGATGTGGTTTCAGCTATATCTTTTTGGAAGGCAGTGGATGGTAGACACACATCTTAGAAATAAAAGTTACTTTTCAGATATAGGAAAGTTAGTTACGGAGTTACTTGAGGCTTTATATAACACCTTTTTTTTTTTTATATATTCATAAATGATTTACTACACCACTTGTCAACAGCAGAGCCAGTGTAGTTCGCAAGATTATGTATATGAAAAGGTCTTTGTGACAGCAGAAGAAAAGGAAACATAATTTAAAGACAATTGGAAAGTGATAACCTAGAAAAACACAATGTGAATGAATTTTCAAGATATAACAGCAAAAGCATAGAAATATATTGCTATAAATATGGTACTGTAGCGTTCCATACATCTTACACAAAGTGTCTATGACTGCATTAGATGATCTTTTGTAATGGGAAAACGTGATGAACTACTGAACAAAAATCAAGTAAATAGGGTGCAGTACAATAACAGCTATCACTCACAATAGAAGGTGATTTTATTTAATGCTATTATTTCTCAAGAATTTTTAAAAAATTTGAAATTATGTGTCTCCCAGCTCAAGCTCACAATTAAGGAATTAGAGGTAGCAATGATTTTCATTACAGCTGTATGTAGCTATGAATTTATTGAAGATCAGATTTTG
The DNA here is from genome assembly GCF_023864345.2 of Schistocerca serialis cubense. Lineage (NCBI taxonomy): Eukaryota > Metazoa > Arthropoda > Insecta > Orthoptera > Acrididae > Schistocerca > Schistocerca serialis. The sequence goes on from NC_064644.1 coordinate 212,881,722, forward strand.
TGTTTGTGTGTGTGTGGTGTGTGTGTGTGTGTGTGTGTGTGTGTGTGTGTGTGTTGATAACAGAAGTTAAGCTATCTATTGACTTCTAAATGTGCCGTGGATTATGCTGTGGTATACTGTGGGTGCTAGGCATAATTACTCTGAATAAACAGGAATTGCATTTGACAAATGGTTTTTTTATTGTGAAAGCAAGTATTCCTGAGCAGTGAGTCCACTATTTTGGCATTTGTAAGTCTGATGGCATAGCTAATGCACTCATTTATTACACATTTCTATCCAAAAAAATTAATGAAATGCTAGAGTCTTTTAACATATAAGGAAAACACAACAGATGAAACGTTTAGATAGGTAAATACCCATAAAACAAGGTGAGACTAATGTACAGAAAAAATTTTCAGCTTAATAATGTTTAATTTTTATGTAGCAACTTCATCATAATGTGTAGTACATGTAGACATTCTTCAAGAATGTGGCATTCAACAAATGTCAAACTGGCATGAAGTGTACTACATGTATGCCTATGCAAAAAAGCATTTCACAATCCCTGTACACAGTAAACAGATTAACACAGTCTACATCCTGTATATAAGAAAATGGAGTTCTCATTCATTAATCACAACAGAATCTTGGTAGTAAGTGAGGGGATCATGTGGTGCTTCTTTTCATTATGTCATTAGTCTTCTGGGTGTTTTGATGAAACCCATCAAAAAGCAAAGAATTCCTCTCCTACGTTAACCACTTCATATCAAAGTAGTGCTTGCAAGCTATGTCTTCTATTATGCGCTGGATGTATTCCAATCTATGTCTTTCTGTACAGTTTTTAGCCTCTACAGCTCCCTTTAGTACCATGGAAGTTTCTCCGTAACATCTTAACAGATGTCCTACCATCCTGTCCCTTCTTTTTTTTCAGTATTTTCTATACATTCCTTTCCTTGCCGCTTCTCCAGAGAACCATCTCATTTCTTACCTTAACAGTGCACCTGATCTTCAACATTCTTCTGTGGCACCACATCTCAAATGCTTCGCTTCTCATCCTTTCCAGTTTTCCCACAGTTCATGTTTCACTACCATACAATGCTGTGCTCCAACCATTCCTCCTCAGAAATTTCTTCCCCAAATTAAGGTCTACGTTTGATACTAGTACACTTCTCTTTGTCAGTGCTAGTCTACTTTTTATGTCCTCCTCGCTCCATCATGGATTATGTTGCTGTGTTGGTAGCAGAATTTCTTAACTTCATCTATTTTGTGGTCACCAGTTCTGATGTCAAGTTTCTTGTTGTTCTCATTTCTGTTAATTCTCATTACTTTAATCTTTATTTGATTTATTCTTGACCCATATTCTGTGCCCTTTAGAGTGTTCATAATATTCAGCAGATCCTGTTATTCTTGACATACACTGATGACACCAATGTCATCAGAGAATCTGATCATTGATAGCGTTTCACCTTTAATTTTAATTCCACTCTTAAACCTTTTTTTTTAATTTTTATTTTTTTAAATTTTCATCATTGCTTCTTCTATGTATTGATTGAACAGTAGGGATGAAAGACTACACCCCTGTCTTACACCCTTTTTAATCCGAGGATTTCGCTCTTGGTCTTCCAGTCTTATTGTTCCCTCTTGGTTCTTGTAGATGTTATACACTCCTGGAAATGGAAAAAAGAACACATTGACACCGGTGTGTCAGACCCACCATACTTGCTCCGGACACTGCGAGAGGGCTGTACAAGCAATGATCACACGCACGGCACAGCGGACACACCAGGAACCGCGATGTTGGCCGTCGAATGGCGCTAGCTGCGCAGCATTTGTGCACCGCCGCAGTCAGTGTCAGCCAGTTTGCCGTGGCATACGGAGCTCCATCGCAGTCTTTAACACTGGTAGCATGCCGCGACAGCGTGGACGTGAACCGTATGTGCAGTTGACGGACTTTGAGCGAGGGCGTATAGTGGGCATGCAGGAGGCCGGGTGGACGTACCGCCGAATTGCTCAACACGTGGGGCGTGAGGTCTCCACAGTACATCGATGTTGTCGCCAGTGGTCGGCGGAAGGTGCACGTGCCCGTCGACCTGGGACCGGACCGCAGCGACGCACGGATGCACGCCAAGACCGTAGGATCCTACACAGTGCCGTAGGGGACCGCACCGCCACTTACTTCCCAGCAAATTAGGGACACTGTTGCTCCTGGGGTATCGGCGAGGACCATTCGCAACCGTCTCCATGAAGCTGGGCTACGGTCCCGCACACCGTTAGGCCGTCTTCCGCTCACGCCCCAACATCGTGCAGCCCACCTCCAGTGGTGTCGCGACAGGCGTGAATGGAGGGACGAATGGAGACGTGTCGTCTTCAGCGATGAGAGTCGCTTCTGCCTTGGTGCCAATGATGGTCGTATGCGTGTTTGGCGCCGTGCAGGTGAGCGCCACAATCAGGACTGCATACGACCGAGGCACACAGGGCCAACACCCGGCATCATGGCGTGGGGAGCGATCTCCTACACTGGCCGTACACCACTGGTGATCATCGAGGGGACACTGAATAGTGCACGGTACATCCAAACCGTCATCGAACCCATCGTTCTACCATTCCTAGACCGGCAAGGGAACTTGCTGTTCCAACAGGACAATGCACGTCCGCATGTATCCCGTGCCACCCAACGTGCTCTAGAAGGTGTAAGTCAACTACCCTGGCCAGCAAGATCTCCGGATCTGTCCCCCATTGAGCATGTTTGGGACTGGATGAAGCGTCGTCTCACGCGGTCTGCACGTCCAGCACGAACGCTGGTCCAACTGAGGCGCCAAGTGGAAATGACATGGCAAGCCGTTCCACAGGACTACATCCAGCATCTCTACGATCGTCTCCATGGGAGAATAGCAGCCTGCATTGCTGCGAAAGGTGGATATACACTGTACTAGTGCCGACATTGTGCATGCTCTGTTGCCTGTGTCTATGTGCCTGTGGTTCTGTCAGTGTGATCATGTGATGTATCTGACCCCAGGAATGTGTCGATAAAGTTTCCCCTTCCTGGGACAATGAATTCACGGTGTTCTTATTTCAATTTCCGGGAGTGTATATTATCCATCTTTCCCTACAGCTTACCCCTACTTTTCTCAGAATTTTGAACACCTTGTCCCATTTTACATTGTTGAATATTTTTGTCCAGGTCTACAAATCCAATGAATGTGCCTTGATTTTTCTTTACGCGTGCTTCCATTATCAACCACAACGTCAGAATTGCCTTTTTGGTGCTGTTACCTTTACTAAAGCCAAACAGGTTGTCATCTAACTCACCCGCAATTTTCATTTCCATTTTTCTGTATATTATTATTGTCAGCATCTTGGACGCATGAGCTGTTAACCTGATTGTACGATAATTCTCACACTTGTCGGCTCTTGCAGTCTTTGGAACTGTGTGAATGATGTTTCTCCACAAGTCTGATGGTATATCGCCAGTCTCATACATTCTACACACCAATGTGAATATTTGTTTTGTTGCCACTTCCCCAATTATTTTAGAAACTCTGATGGAATGATATCTATCTCTTCTGCCTTGTACAAGAAGGAAAACAGCCTACCGGCAAGTGTCAGAATTTAACAAGAGCTAGAGCACGGCCTATCGATATTAAGGTTCATTATTTCACGAAATTGTCACTTACACTGGTCCTGATAACACGATTTTCGTCTGAATATGGAATCAATGAGTTGAGGAAGGCTGTACTCTATGTCCTGTAAAATCTCAATGGCCCAACACAACTAGCGCCCTAGAGGTCAAATATATAGCTTGCTCTAGAAAACACCTTCACAATGCAGTAATCACCAACTACATTAGTGTGTTCTCTACAGGTGTATCGCTCCATTAGTAAAAAATTACTGTGCTGGGTCAATACGTCCAACTAAATGCAAATGTGAAACAGCTACTACAACTGAAGAGCAAAGTATGCCCTCTTCCGGTGCAATAGGAACTGTTAGAAGAACAAATCAGTCATTACAACTAAACAGTGAGTACATCTTCTGCCGGATTAAATAATGCTCACAGGAAATTATCACAGCCGGCCACTGTGGCCAAGCAGTTCTAGGCACTTCAGTCCAGAACTACACTGTTGCTATGGTTGCCTGCCTCGGGCATGGATTTGTGTGATGGCCTTAGCTTGGTTAGGTTTAAGTAGTTCTAAGTCTAGTGGACTGATGACCTCAGATGTTGAGTCCCATAGTGCTTGGAGCCATTTGAATTTGAAATTATCACATTAGAGAAAAATATTTGTTTTAATTTCACATGGAACTTCCCAGAATTTGTCAGTTAAAACAATTTCCACCCTCTATACATAAGTAAAACTTTGTTATTTGCTGCGTTCTTCGTGATGTAATTTTGATGTCCAGTAATCTGGATGTGGATGACATGTTTACGAAATGCTACAGTGAAACTGTATTTGTAACCAGTCTATAGATTCTAGAGGAAAGATTTAACACACACACAATACACTGATAAATAGAATAGTGCAAGGCAATGAGAGGCACCAACCTGCATGCTGGTGGCTGTGACAGCGCACACCACGTCTGCTATGGTGAGGTGGTCACCGGCCACCCAGCGTGTCGCTTCCAGGAACTTCTCCAGGAACCCAATGGCCTCATACGCTGCTGCTTTGACTGATGCTTCCACACTCTTGTTGCCCAGAAAGATCACAGGAAACTGTAAAAGAGAAAGCACAGTCATCGACTCATGGCCATATCATCCATTTTTTACTAAACACTCTGACAAAAAACTCGGCAAAATTGTGAACAAAATCATAGTTCTTTCGATAAGAAATTCGAAGAACCCAAAATATAAAGGACAGTAAAATGAAAATGAGATAGATGGAAAAAAGTAAGTCAATTGTTTATTACTTCTAAAGCAATCGCCAAAAGTAATCGCCATAATTGTTAAAACATTTATCCCACGAGGTGGTCAGTACCTTCATGGAAAGTGTGTGATTGGCTATAGATCCATTGTGACTGCACCCAGATGTACACTTCTTCACAGGAAGCAAATCGACAGCCATGAATGACTTTCTCCAGGGGTCCAAAAATATCGAAATCGTGTGGGGAGAATTCGAGACTCTATGGAGGATGTATAAGGGATTCCCACGTGAGCCCACATGATGCCAAGGCTGTTTCGACTACACTGCACAAGTTTCACTGGGAGGCTCTTACACATATTGTATATAGTCCCAATCTCTCCCCACCCGATTTTCCTGAGGAAAGACATTTATCATTCGTGGCCACCGATTTGCTTCATTTGAATAGGTGTATCAAAGGGCAGTACATTGATGGAGCTGTCATTTTGTATTAAGGTAATTCACATGAAAAGGTTTCTGACATGATAATGGTCATGTGATGGGAATTAACACACTTTGAAAGCTTGGAGCTACATGCATGGGACATTCCATTTCGGTAATATTTAGAGACTTTAATATTTCTAGAGCCACAGTGTCAAGAGTGCGCCGATAATACCAAATTTCTGGCATTACCTCTCACCACAGACAACACAGTGGCCAACAGCCTTCACTTAACAACAGAGAGCACTGGTGTTTGCATAGAGTTGTCAGTGCTAACAGACAATCAACACTGCATGAAACAACAGCAGAAGCCAGTGTGGGATGTATGACAAACATGCAGTGAAGTTTGGCGTTAATGGGCTACGAGAGCAGACGACAGATGCCAGTGCCTTTGCCAACAGCATGGCCTGCAGCGCCTCTCAGGAGCTCATGACAGTACCCCGGTTGGCCTTAGACGAGTGGAAAACCATGCACTGGTCACATGAGTCCCGACTTCAGTTGCTGATGGTAGGATTAGAATGTGGCACAGACCCTACGAAGCCATGGATCCAAGTCAACAAGACACTGTGCATGCTGGTGGTGACTCCATAATGGTGATGGTTGTGTTTACATGGAACTGATTCGGTCCGCTGGTCCAACTGAACTGATCACTGACTGGAAAAGATTATGTTCAGCTACTTGGAGACCATTTGTTGCCGTTCAGTTACGGAATTTTTAGGGATGACAATGTGCCATGTCACAAGGCCATAATTATTCATGATTGGTTTGAAGAACATTCTGAACAATTACAGCAAATTAATTGATCACCCAGATCCCTCAACATGAATCGAATGTAATATTTGGCTCATGCTATGAATTTTTTCAGATTTTGGTGTGAAGTGTGTAATAGCAAAATTTTCCAAAATTTTTCAGTTTCAAAAATACAAAGCAGCAAATGGAAGTCAATCAGGAATGATTAGACGAAGTCAAAAAAGATGCGGAACTCATGAAACATGGGTTTACGGATAAGACATTGACACTAAGGCTCAATCGTCCCCATTCACAAGACCAAAAAAAGCCCCATAAGTGCTGTCAAATGTGAAGTTTATGGGCACTGTGCTCTTCGATTTCAATGGCATAGTGCACCGTGTGTCCTTGCCACAAACTCTATCAGTATTTTCAATGGCATTTGCATGAATGAATTTGGGGGAAAAAAGGCCGGATTTGTGGCTTTTTCAGCTTGATAATGTACCATCTCACACTCGGTTGTTTGCAGTATTATCGGTGACAGTATTGATGACTGTAACGATGACCCAGCCTCCTTGCAACCTCTGACTATGTTGGCCATTCATATGACTGTTTTATTTTCATTACAAAGTAATAAAGCTAGGAAGGTGTGAAGAAAAGTGTCTAAGTGACAGAATTATTACAAGTAGGGGATTAACATTGTATTAATCATCTTGGAAACTGTTATTGTAAGAGTAATAGCCCGCCACACAGTAGTCTGAAACGCTAGGGAAAGAAGTGTCTAACATTAGCCTCATGCATGGTGACAATAGTGTGACCTCTTCATGTTGTCTTAATGCTGACAGGGTTCATGAGTGCAATATTCAGTTCTGCAGTGACTTTTGTATCTGTTATCCTCTTATTCTTCGTCACAATTCTCTTCAATGACCATCCATCATGATTACTCAATACACACTTTTATTTGGTTATGACTTAGCAGATAAAGTTCTGCCGCTTTTTCTGCATGTTGTATAAATCCTGGAATGGTGCCTCTTGAAAAATCAGACTCTTGGGATACCCACCATACAAGCACCAAAAATTTGGCCACCTTTGAGTTCACGTACTTCCAACATAATGAGCTCACAACTATACAGAACTCTGTTCTGACCACGACTGATACTTTCAGTGAAAAGACACTGCACAAGTGCCGTTCCAGGTCAAATACAACAAAGCAACCTGCCGTCTTGGCTAGCATCTGCATGTATATTCAGGCATGCATTTCTTGCATGTTTCCACATTTTAGTCCAACCCTGTAGCTAAATGATGTAATGATTTTGTGTAGCACCAGGCCAGATTATTTACTGAATTAAATGTAAAAATAAACTGAATATTTAAGGATGGTTATGGTATACAAGGCACATTACACATGTATAAACAGTTGAAGGAAAACTTGAAGTTATTTTTTCCTAGTAGTATGTTGTTCCCATTGGTCATTTCAAGATATTTGAGCAATAATAATGAAGTGTGACAGTTGATTTGATGATAAGTGCCTTCATTTTGCGAACATAGATGTGATTAAAAACATATCGCTGAGAGAAAGAGTTCCATAAGTGTTTCGGGTTTTGAAAAAGTCTTGGTACAAATGTGTAATACCTAATGGGTTCAGTTTCAAAGTGGATAGCATTCAATCACACAAAGAGACAAAATTCTTTCCAAAAATCAAAAATCTCCAATATTTTTTGAATATACATCATATGGATGTCATTGAGTGATGTGCATTAATGCACCAGCAATAAGTGGAGGCTGCAATTTTTGTTACTTACACAGGTGTCAGAAATAATAACAGTAATAGGAGAGTGCAAGAGATGGAATGGAATTGTGTTTCTAACAGTTTATTTAATTAACTATAACAGATGACTGACAGTATTATCAGCATGGTAATCAAGTGAGAAATCCTATGGCCTGCACCTCATACATCATAAAATCCGTCCAAATAATATGCGACCATCTTCAGACACTATTTTCAGTGGCTTATTTCAATAATACTGACTTCCAATACTAACCATTATTAGCAAATATGAACTGTCACTCATTCTATTAAATTAGAGAACGTCACCTTGTTAGTTGTGTCAGTGTCTTCTTAATACGTCTGTAAAAAGTGTTTAACTACAAACTAAACAATACATATAAATATGTCAACTTTTCAGATATTAGAAAAAGAGACCACAGTAAACAAGAATCAAAATGGCCCATGACATTTCAGGTGGGCTGCTGGGTGTCATTAGGTCTCGTCACGATATTTTGGTGTGGAGACTTTGCTGCCAAAATATTGTGACAGGAAATACTGACATCAGGTACTCGGCTGTACATTTCAGGGAACAATGTACACACCAAGAAACTTTCAAACATCAATGGAAGCAGGATACTTACGACAATTGCCCTCATGCGAGGGAAAAGGGTCCCTGCCTCAAAGTAAATTCTCTGATCGACTAACGCCCTCTTCTTTGGCTCCTTCAGATATAAGGAGTCATCCTTCCCATACTGCGACACGAAGTACGTGGCGATTGCATGGCTGCGAATAAACACAATGCTGTCAACCAAACTGATGTTGCTGAGGATGAATTGAAGCCCATTAATATCAATAGCATAGCCTTACCTGTCCCACAGGATGAAACCATTGTCGTCGATAGTTGGTATCGTGTGCTGTGGATTTATCTGGAACAAACAGTGAAAATCAGTATCGCGAATAGGCCAGGGTGAAGGCTTTCGCTAATCAATCGAATTCCAACCTATAACAGAATATTTTCATATTTATCACACATAAAATGACAACCATGGTACTAAACTCCATATTACACATAAACAAAATTAAGGTGCAACATTCGGCGCTCTTAGCTGGTGAACGGACATTTTGTAGGACAGAGTCCAATGAACAACCCTGCCATCAGCTGTGTGCGGTACTTGCAAGCATCCCAGCAGTCTTCATTTCAAGCAGTCTAGCGTAACAACACTAGCCAAATGTATATTTCTTACATCTTCTGTTGCTGCCATTACACTCTATAGTCCCCCATGTCTGCAGCTCATGTTCTTGCAGTAGCATTCTCGCTTACCATGCACAGGGTCCTGGGTTCAATTCCCAGCAGGGTCAGGGATTTTCCCTGCCTCAAGATGACTGGGTGTTGTGTCGTCTTAATCATCATCATTCATCTCCATTACAGTCGGAGGAAGGCAATGGCAAACCCCCTCCGCTAGGACTTTGCCTAGTAGACGGTGCGGGTTTCCCTCGTCGTCCCCTACGCTCCTCGGAGTATGGGACCTCATCATCATCAGCCCTCCATAACCTATGGACCTTGCTGAGAGTGGCTTGGATGCCACACAGACACAGATAACTGTACAGTAGGTGCAACCAGAATGGAAGAGTATCTTTGGAAAGGCCAGAATAACTAGAGCTTCACGAAGAGGAGTAGCACCATTTCCAGCGGCTGCAGGGGCAACCATTTGGGTGACTGATCTAATCTTGTAACATGGGTCAAATGGCCTTCCTGTACTGGTACTGCGAATGGCTGAAGGCAAGATGAAATCACAGACTTCTTTTTTTTGCTCACGAGCATGCAGCTTTACTGTGTTAACGATAATTGTATCATCTTGGGTAATATATTCTGGAGTTAAGATAATCACCCGTTTGAATCTCTGGGTGGGGACTACTCATAGGAACGTCGTAACTACAAAAATAGAACTGGAATTCTGTGGGTTGGAGCATGAAATCTTCGATCCCTTAAATGTGTAGGATGGCCAGAGAATTTAAAAAGTGGAATGACTAGGTTGAAAATCAAATTGGGGTAGAGCAAGATAGGTCTAACAATGAATAACAAAATTCGAATGCAGGTAAGCTATTGTTAACAGCATCGTGGCCACATTATAGCAGCCAAGATGAAATTGAAGTTCTTTGAGGAAAAATAAAAACTCTGAGATTCGGTGAGGACACTGTTATTCTGGCAGAAATAGAAAAGTACTTGGAAGAGCAGTTGCACGGAATGGATAGAGAGATTCAAGATTGATATCAGAAAGGGTAATGGAATGCATCCGAATTAAGTCAGGTGATGTTGAGAGATTTAGATTAGAATCTGACAAACTATAGGTAGTATAACAACAAAAACAATCAATTTTTGACAAAATAATTTAATTATATAGATTAAAAATCTATTCACCAAGCAGTGGCTGAACACACACACATAAAAGAAAGTTACAATTAGGCAAGTTTTTGGAGTCTTTGGCTCCTCCTTCAGGCAGAAGGGCTGAAAGGGAAGGAAGAGGGGTGAAGGAAAAGGAGTGAACAGGTCTAGGAAAAGAGGTCGATATCAGGAAAGTCAACCAGAACTGCGAGTTAGGTGAGACTTACTGGACGGAATAAGAAGATAAGACTGATTGTTTGGATATTCTATTGGGCAAGATTTGAAAACCTGAGAGCATAAAGGTGGAAGACAGGGTATTATGCAAGACAGATCATGACTTAAACATCATGCATGAGTTAATAAGAGTGAAAGGCTAAGTGCGTTGTACCTAACAGAGGTGGGAAGTAACAGGGCAGGAGGGGGGAGTGAAAAATAGACGGGTATGACAATTAAAGATATAGAAAACTAAAATGGAGTGAAGAAAAGAATAGTTACTGTGAAGAAATACTGAGACTGAAGAAATTAATGTAAATTAAGGCCAGGTGGGTGACAAGAACCAAGGACATGTTGTAGCACTAGTTCCCACCTAAGGGGTTCTGAGAAATTGGCATCTGGGGAAAGAATCTAGATGGTACATGTGGTAAAACAGGCTCCGAGGTCACGATTGTCATGTAGTAGACCATGCTCTGCAACAGGATATTGCGTGTTGCCAGTATACACCCTCTGCTTATGCTCATTCATCCTAACTGATAATCTGGTGGTAGCCATGCTGGCATAAAACATAAAACAGTGTTAACGTAACAACTGGTATATGAAGTGTAATTTCACAGGCGGCTCTGCCTTCCATAGAATACATTTTGCCAGTTACAGGGTTGGTATAGGGGGCAGCACGAGGATGCATAGGGCAAATTTTGCAGCGGAGACGGTCACAGGGTAGGCACCATAGGGCAGGTAGATGGGTGCAGATGGAGCACAGATCTGACAAGAATACTGCGGAGACTGGGAGGGTGACGGAAAGCCATTCTAGGTGCAGTGGGTAGAATCTCAGACAGAATGAATGTCATTTCAGGGTATGATTTTAGGAAGTCATGGTCTTGTTGAAGTTGCTGATTAATACACGGCGGCCCAGGATAATATTGAGCGACCAGTGGTGTGCTCCAAAGTTGTTTTTTTGGAGGGATTAGCAACACCGGGATTGAATGTGATGACTCAAGAAATCTGCTTTTGAATTAGGCTGGTGGGGTAGCTACATCCAGTGAAGGCTGAGGTGACAATGGTGGTGTATTGCTGTAAAGAGTCCACATCCAAACAAATGCATTTGCCTCGAATGCCAAGGCTGTATGGGAGGGAGCGTATGACATGGAAAGGATGGCAACTGTCAAAATGTAAATACTGTTGTTTGTTAGTAGATTTAATATGGACAGAGGTATGTAGATGCCCTTCGGCAAGGACAAGATGAGCATCAAGGAAAGTGGCATGGGATTCGGAATGGCCCCATGAGAAATTTAACTGGGATAGGTATTCAGAGATTCCAGGAATTTTAACAGGTCAGCCTCACCATGAGTCCACATGGTAAAGATGCCATCAATGTATCTAAACCAAACCAGGGGCTGATGACTTATGGATCCCAGGAAAGCCCCCTCCAAGCGATCCATTGAAATGTTGGCGTAGGACGAACCCGTCCTGGTTCCCATGGCCATACCCCTGATCTGTCTGTATGTCTACCCCTCAAAAGTGAAGTAGTTGTTGGTAAGTATAAAGTTGCTTAAGATGAGCAGGAAGGATATCATAGGTTTGGAATCAGGAGGGCATTGACTAAGGAAATGTTTAGCAGCAGACAGACCATGTATGTGGGGGATGCTGGCATAGAGGGAGATGGCATCAATGCTGGCAAGCAAGGTGTGTGGTGGTAGTGAGACAGGCACAGACTTCATACAGTCTAGGAAATTGTTGGTATCTTTGATACAGGAGGGAAGTCTTTGCACTATGGATTGCAGGAACTGTTCAGGGCAGGACTGAATTTCAAATTTGGTGTTGGAAATGTTTTGGGGTTAGGTTACAAAGTGATGTTTCCAGTTGACATTATGTGTGAAGGAAAACATGATCAAATGCAGGTTTAGGGATGAAAGTGAGACCCTTAGAAAATACAGATAAATCAGGAGGGGAGAGTGCTTTAGACGAGAGGTTGAGGACACTGTACTGTTGTGACTGGTTCTTGTGATTAAGGCTTATTCTTGGTCTGGGAGGCAGTGGTGAAGGCTGTGGGATGTTAAGGAGATTAGCCACACTCGGTTTGTAGGAGAGGAGTGGTGGATGATGGTGTGGCTGTTTAGAAAGCTGCAGAGGGACACGAAGGGAAACATTACTGTTCAGGTAGTTTAGGGGAAGGTGAGATAGTTTTTTGAGGTGAATCTTGGCATGTTGCTGCTGTTTGAAGTTGGCTTGACGGATGATACCATCCAAGGAATTATGAGGGGCAGATATGATTTTGTATAAGGAGAGAAGTCTGGTGGAGTGGAAATAGGGAATCAGCGATCATAAAGCGGTTACTGCATCGATGATTTCAGCCATAAATAGAAATATTAAAAAAGGTAGGATGATTTTTCTGTTTAGCAAAAGCTACAAAAAGCAGATTTCAGAGCACCTGATGGCTCAACACAAAAGCTTTGTCTCAAGTACAAATAGTGTTGAGGATCAGTGGACAAAGTTCAAAACCACAGTACAATATGTGTTAGATGAGTATGTGCCTAGCAAGATCATAAGAGACGGAAAAGAGCCACTGTGGTACAAGAACCGAGTTAGGAAACTGCTGCAGAAGCAAAGGGAACTTCACAGCAAACATAAACATAGCCAAAGCCTTGCAGACAAACAAAAACTACGCAAAGTGAAATGTTGTGTGAGGAGGGCTATGCGAGAAGCGTTCAATGAATTCGAAACTAAGGTTCTATGTACTGACTTGGCAGAAAATCCTAAGAAATTTTGGTCTTATGTCAAAGCAGTAGGTGGATCAAAACAAAATGTCCAGACACTATGGGACCAAAATGGTACTGAAACAGAGGATGTCAGACTAAAGACCAAAATACTAAATGTCTTTTTCCAAAGCTGTTTCACAGAGGAAGACTGCACTGTAGTTCCTTCTCTAGATTGTCGCACAGATGACAAAATGGTTGATATCGAAATAGATGACAGAAGTATAGAGAAACAATTAAAATCACTAAAAAGAGGAAAGGCCGCTATACCTGATGGGATAGCAGTTCGATTTTACACAGAGTATGCGAAGGAACTTGCCCCCCTTCTTGCAGCGGTGTACCATAGGTCTCTAGAACAGCGTAACGTTCCAAATAATTGGAAAAGGGCACAGGTCATCCCCGTTTTCAAGAAGGGACGTCGAACAGATGTGCAGAACTACAGACCTATATCTCTAACGTCTATCAGTTCTAGAATTTTGGAACACGTATTATGTTCGAGTATAATGACTTTTCTGGAGACTAGAAATCTACTCTGTAGCAATCAGCATGGGTTTCGAAAAAGATCATCATGTGAAAACCAGCTTGTGCTATTCGTCTACAAGACTCAGAGGGCCATAGACACAGGTTCCCAGGTAGATGCCATGTTTCTTGACTTCCTCGAGGGGTTTGATACAGTTCCCCACAGTCGTTTAATGAACAAAGTAAGAGCATATGGACTATCAGACCAATTGTGTGATTGGATTGAAGAGTTCCTACGCAACAGAATGCAGCATGTCATTCTCAATGGAGAGAAGTCTTCTGAAGTAAGAGTGATTTCAGGTGTGCCGCAGGGGAGTGTCGTAGGACCGTTGCTATTCACAATATGCATAAATGACCTTGTGGATGACATCGGAAGTTCACTGAGGCTTTTTGCAGATGATGCTGTGGTATATTGAGAGGTTGTAACAATGGAAAATTTGTTCTGAAATGCAGGAGGATCTGCAGCGAATTGACGCATGGTGCAGGGAATGGCAATTGAATCTCAATGTAGACAAGTGTAATGTGCTGCGAATACATAGGAAGAAAGATCCCTTATCATTTAGCTACAATATAGCAGGTCAGCAACTGGAAGCAGTTAATTCCATAAATTATCTGGGAGTACGCATTAGGAGTGATTTAAAATGGAATGATCATATAAAATTGATCGTCGGTAAAGCAGATGCCAGACTGAGATTCATTGGAAGAATCCTAAGGAAATGCAATCCGAAAACAAAGGAAGTAGGTTACAGTATGCTTGTTCACCCACTGCTTGAATACTGCTCAGCAGTGTGGGATCTGCAGGAGAGACACTCAGTAGCTCGGTACAGGCTTTTGTTGAAGTTTCGAGAACATACCTTCACCGAGGAGTCAAGCAGTATATTGCTCCCTCCTACGTATATCTCGCAAAGAGACCATGAGGATAAAATCAGAGTGATTAGAGCCACACAGAGGCACACCGACAATCCTCCTTTCCATGAACAATACGAGACTGGAATAGAAGGGAGAACCGATAGAGGTACTCAAGGTACCCTCCGCCACACACCGTCAGGTGGCTTGCGGAGTATGGATGTAGATGTAGATGTAGAAATTAGCTGATGAGACATGTAGGTACAGATTATCTGGGTTAGAGCAAGATGTTGCTGCATTTGAAACTGTAAAAGAGCCCAGTGTAAAGTAGGATTACTTCCAGAAACAGGGACTTTCAGTGTTAGTCCTTTTGGAGGAACTCTTATGGGACAAGCAGGTTTCAAGAAACAGAATGTGGGACCTTAGTTTTGATAGTGCAAAATCATGTTTTCAAAAAGAATGGATGTAATATGAAATGGGATTCATCATGGCAAGAGAGGACAGTTTGGAGAGTTATAAATCATGGGAGTGGCAAAACATAAGTAGAGAGTGGCTAAAAGATAGAAAACTGGTAGAAAAGCAAGGAAAAATTTGGAAAAATCAGAAAAATTCATACGAAAATCATGAGAATACACAATGGTTAATAAGAAGTAATGAGTGGGCGATCTATATGATACGAAAAAATGGCAGGGAAAAAAAATAGATTGGGAAAGTCATGAAAGCAGACAAAATTTTAAAAACTGAGTAAACAGAAAGAGGAAGTCATAGGAGAAAACAAACTACTTACCTTGGCAATTAGTGATGTAGGAGACAGCAGTAGAAGCCAATGAGAGCGGTTTGGCAAAAAAGAAATGAATAAAATGTGAAATAATTATGCATAAACAATATAAGTCGAGGATGGGAAAGAAAATAGCTATGGGAATTTGTAAACAACAACAGAATTGTCATATCCAGAATGAGATTTTTACTCTGCAGTGGAGTGTGCGCTGATATGAAACTTCCTGGCAGATTAAAACTGTGTGCCCGACCGAGACTCGAACTCGGAAGGTAGGAGACGAGGTACTGGCAGAAGTAAAGCTGTGAGTACCGGACGTGAGTCGTGCTTCAGTAGCTCACTTGGTAGAGCACTTGCCCACGAAAGGTCCCAAGTTCAAGTCTCGGTCGGGCACACAGTTTTAATCTGCCAGGAAGTTTCAGAATTGTTATATGTTAATAAAAATGGACCCATCTACATACTAGAAAAGATGTAAGTGCAAAGTGTTGGTTAATATGGTGATACAGATAAACGAACGGATTAGCACATAAGGTAGAAAACAGATGACAGTTTGAACAAGACAGACGACGTCAAAGACTGATAAGAGGGTTACGTAAGAAGGAATGATGGCCACATGGGCCAAATAACAACGAAAATAATCAATTTTTGACAAAATAGTTTAATTGAATAAATTAAAAAATCTAGCGGCAGCAAAACATACACATAAAAGAAAGTTACAATTAGGCTTGCTTTCAGAGCCCATGGCTCCTTCCTCAGCCAGCAGGGTTGAAGGAGAAGGAAGAGGGATGATGGAAGAGGACTGGAGAGGTCTAGGAAAAGGATTCGGTTTCAGGAAAGTCACCCTGAACCGTGGGTTAATATAAGAGATTTTGTATTTGGGAGTAAAAAAGTTAATGGCAGAAGTAGAGAGGATATAAGAAACAAATTGGTTATTGTGGTGTGCATACTGTAAGACCTTTGGTACACACACCATCAGATTATTTGACTTGTCGGTCTAACGAAGTAGGCGAGTGTCAGCAATATGTCTCGTGGTCTTATCGTGGCATGTTTATCATCTGCCATTAGGTCAGACGATAGAAATGCCACTTGCACACTTAGAGTAGCAGACTGACAGCGACCAACTTTAAACAGAACTTGATTAATTTTCACACACATTTATTAAAATAATAAAAATCATCGATGTTACGTAACTTGATTCTGGATGCTGTTTACAATTGACAATCTGAAGTTCCTTTGGTCTTGGTACGTTAATCTTATTCTCACATCTCTGATACTTGACAAAGTGTCTATACATTTCTCTTCATGGCTACGTACAGGAATATGATAATCTTATTAGGCGCAGACTGAAACTTGACTACAGACTGGTACAGACTAATGCAGACTGATGCAGTCTGACTAATCGGAGGTCTGTACACTCGTAATACCTCGTGCTTTCAGGTATCACTGCACGAGTGTGATCCACGAGGAAAAAAGGTTCTACATTAGTAGCAATCTCATTGGCTGCGTTACATATTAATACGCGGATCGGCGGAAGTAGAATTTGGTCCATCTCTAAGACAGCGCCATCTCGTAGTGCGGAGACAGACGAGCGCTGCGCCTGCGCTGTTGTGCTTAGCGGGGCGCGCTCTAGTGGGAAAGTTGTGTATGCGCTGACTACGCAGAACTATGTACACAACAGCTATAGCAAAAGCCTTTCTCAATAAGATGTATTTGTTAGCATATAATATCAGCGTAAGTGTTAGGAGGTCTTTTTTGAGTGTATTTATCTAGAGTGTAGCTTTGTATGAAAGTGAAATGTAGACAGTTAGGAACTCACAGGAGAAAAGAATGGAAACTTTTGAATTTTGGTGCTATAGAAGAATACTAACCATTTGTTGGGAGACCAAGTAATACTCGAGGAGGTACTAAAAAATTAGGGGAAAAAATTATGGCACAACTCATTTAAAAGAAGGGATCGACTGATAGGAAACATTCTGAGTCATAAAAAAATTGTCAGTTTGGTAATGGAATGAAGAGTGTGTGTGTGTGTGTGTGTGTGTGTGTGTGTGTGTGTGTAGGGGGGGGGGGGGGGGGTTTCAGGGAGAGCAAAAATTGTAGAGGGAGACCAAGGCTTGAATACAATATGCAGTCTCAAACAGATGTATGTTGCTGCAGTTATGCAGAGATGAAGAGGCTTGCACAGGATGAATTAGCATGGAGTGCTGCATCAAACTATTGCCGAACTGAAGTCTACAACAACAGCAACAACAATGTATTCTATGTAAACATCGAGCTCACATAATTGTTTACTTCTATCAAATTATATTTATAGTTACAGTTTGTATGCTGTAAAGGAAATGTTGTGAAAGTTGTTATGAAACTGTATGTTATCTAACTGGTTACCAAAATTCTGTATAAGATTATACTCCCCTGAGTGTAAAATACCATTATGCTTTGAATGAGGTCTTGTAACATGATGTAGGGAAGTATTGATGCTTCTGGCACATAGAGGGGAGGGTGTAGTGAGTCCCCGCCAAACTCAGTAAGCTTCAAACACTTGTGGTGGTACGAAGCAGTGAAAGCTCATAAGTATTAAACTGACTAAGCACTCCCACTCCCCAATCCACCACCCCCCAGTAACTTGCTGTAACTCCCAGTTTTTTATGTCCTACATATTCATAGGTTTTAATAATAATATTATAATAACAGTAAAATGTACAAAATATTTTAATACAATTATGATAAAATTGTGTTATTACTATAAAATATTTAAAATGTTTAATATGAATTTACGGATATGGTAGCAGTATGCTCTCTTCTCCACAAGTAAGAGACAAGTCCCTGTGGCAGATGCAATGCAGATGCATCAAAAATCAGCAAAACAAATGATAGTCCAAACGAAGTCAGCATCTGACATTTAACCTAACCTAACCTAGCCATGAGCAATGAAGAATCTATATTACTGACTAACCAAGTGCAAGTTTCATGGTTCACATCCCAGTTACAGGAGCAATAAAACTTAGATTTTCAGCATTTCACAATATTATTGTCTGGATTTAAGAATTTAAAATGCTGTCATAATCTAAATATTAAGAAGTATAATCTTATACTGAAGGCTTAACACAGTAAGACAAGCATTCTGATTAGAAGATGCCCTGAGGCACTTAACATACTACTCGTAAATTATGACTATATTCGTCCAGTATTTGAGAATGAGTGTGACTTCTGACAAACTTTAAATGCAATTTCAAACCTTTAAGAACTTTCTGTCACTCAATTTCCCAACCCTGACACCCCCCCCCCCCCCCCCCACACGCACATGCACACACAAAATGAGTAAAAGAAAAAGTTAGCGCTTATTACATTTTCGCTGTTCTTGTAGTAAAACTTCAGTATCAGGCACCACGTTTTAAAGTACTATTTCTGAACTACTAACTCTATTTGCAACACATTTCACAGATGGGAGCTGCATAACACTGAATATACCTGCAGAATTATATCATTGTATGACACATAGATCAGGAAGTAGAACATCACAAATATTGAGATGCATGAGAAACTAGCTTTTGCTAAAAATGAAGAGTAAATTATCCAGAAAGTATTAATCCAACGGTTTATAATAAGAGCACTAAGCAACACCCAACAACTTCAAACACAATTTCAAACACTTTCTAAACTTTTTCTTGCTTACATGAATAACATCAAGTATTTAATATATTTTATCATTTGTAATGTAATCAGAAGTTTGAAGCTGTTTTGTGCATGGCAGTTGGATTCTTTAAAGATTGGGGGGGGGGGGGGGGGGTTACTGATATGTATCTATACAAAAACAGAGCGATTCGGTCGTCTAGAGATGGAGTCCACAAGCTAAGGTGGAAGCAACAACTATTCCGAAGATGAGTGGGTGTCAACTAGTCACTGCCTGAAGTGACGGTGAGATTCAAGTGGAAATGAAATGGAAGCAGTTAACCAATCAACTACCTCAACTAAGCACAAACCAGACAACACTTAAACACCTTTTACAGTTCTTGGATTCCAGAGAAGAATCTCATGCCCACAGTAAGCACCAAGAACACCCAACCTATGATGTTCCCAGATCAAGCTGTTTTCTAAGCCTTTCTACAAGACGTGAAATGGAAAAGTGAACAGAATCCCAAGCAGGGCGCCCATACCCGAGGGGCAAAGACCCCCCTCCCCCCAGCTCCTAGCAAAAGGAAAAAATAGTGTAGTCAGGTTTTTTCCTTTCAAGAAAATTATTTAAAAGATGGTATTTTCCTGGTTTTTAATATGATCGGAACTGGCACATTTTTATGACTGACTGTAGGCTTTCCCGGCGTAAAGTATTGATGAAGGTTTCTCGGGTCTCCAGCCGGGTGGTAGCGTTGATATCTCACGATGTTTCAGTGAAGATGGGTAGTATGACACTTCCCGAAGCGTCGCGAGATATCAACGCTGGAGGCCCAAGAAAACTTCATCAATTTTTATGGCTGCTTACAAGTCGTCATTCATCTTCCAAAGAATTACAATAAAAATATTCCATATCCCCAGTCTACACCCCCCACCCCCTACAAAGTAGCTTATGGGTGCTCTTGAACCCACGCAATACCAAACACAGCAGTGATGCAAGAGAACAGACCAACCAATCCGTCATTGGTTCCATACCATACGACGAACTTCACACATCTGCACAAAATGCTAAAAGAAACCATCGATGGACCACTGCGCACAATAGAAAAGGGTAGCTATGTTGGCACGAACCAAAAAACAGTATATCATGTAACTGAGATTCATCAGTACAAAAATACAGACTCTAAGACTGGAGACTTGATACCCCTTGTGATCTCCAGGGATTTGCTACCCAGATGTGAAAAATCAGAGAAATTGTAAAGCGAACAGTACCAACTGTACATACGGATCTGACTGGAAAACTATGAACAGGAAGCAGCTTCACAGTGCCTCGACTTTGCGACAGGTACTGCCACAGGGCGGCCAGTTGCGTCACATGTGGTGAATAGGATTCGTATGTCTAGACAATTCCGAGAGAAAGGGTTTTTAACAGTCGGACAGATGGACGGAAGGACGGACGACAAAGCGATACTGTAAAGCTTCTGTTTCTATCGATTTAGGTATGGAACCCTAAAAACCTATGTCTCGATGCAGGCAGCAAGCTCTTATATCAAACTCATGACAACTGCAACAGTTCACCAGCATCAGACCTTCAGCAGAGCCTGAAGACAGCAGAACCGCAACGTCGAACGGAGGGAGTCGCACGGGTGGCCACAAGCACCCGGTGGAACGCCAGCCAGTACTTACGCCAATACAGCTCCATCCAAACACACACAAAAATATGACAATGTAATGTCTTGAACAACACAGGAAGACTCAAAATAGAAATCTGGACTGGGTGACGCAGTTAATGAAATCGCAAGATTGGTGATATCCACCTTTTCACAAAAATAATAGAAATAATAATATCTATAGCAAGAAAAATAAAATGGTGCTTGTATCAGCAATAGCACAGTTGTTTTATTAATAGACAGACGATGTCAACCCAATAGAAACTTGGAAACCATCACCTCGAACATCATCGTGTTACTGTTCGTAGAAAATTATCAATCTGATCAGAGCTAAGTGATAAGTTTCGTAGTCAGTAATTTGGTTTGAAAGGAGGGGTCTGACAAGTGGCGTTCAATAAGTAATGCAACACATTTTCTTTTTGCAAAAGCAGGTTATTTTTATCAGGATTCCAACACACCATACTATTCCGCATTCTACTGGCTAAAAACCACTATTTTTCGACATAAGGTCCGTTCAATGCGACGGCCTTACTCTACCTTACTAGAGGGGCCTGTATGCCTGCATGGAACCAGTACTGGGCAACGTCGAAGCCATCGTCTTGCTCCATCAGTAACCTCCCTATCATCCGCGTACTGTTTCCCACGGAGTGCATCCCTCATTGGACCAAAAAGATGGAAGCTGGATGATGCGAGATCCAGTCTGTAGGGTGAATGAGGTAGAAGAGTCCAATGAAATTTTGTGAGCTCCTCTCGGGTGTGCAGGCTGACAAAGGCATCCAGTTGAGCAGCGACATGTGAACCACCTATCACCTCGAATTAGAGTATACGCACGTTGCAACACTGCTGGAGTCAAAGCCGACGTGCACGTGGGAGAACCGACAGGTTTGCACGACCTTGCTGTGATAACAACAGATCCCTCGCCCAACGACTCACTGTGCTTTTGTTAACTATTAGGTCTCCGTAGACATTCTGCAACTGCATACGAGTAACTGCGATTCTCTGGTTTTCCGCCGAAAGAAACTCAATGACAACTCTCTGTTTGGAACACATCTCCGTCACAGACGCCATTTCGAAGGCTACGTATTGCGGCGTCACCTATCGGAACTTCATCAGACTATAAGGGCTGCAGCAGGAATATTCTACGATGTCTCACAGCAAATTCTGCATGTTTTCAACCAAACTGGACAAAAAAAAAGTGTTGCATTTTAATTATTGAACGCCCATCACAAATAATGGAATTGTCAAGTGTTGTGTCTAGACAAGACAGCCTAGACACAATGAGAGGAAGCCGAAAGGCACGCGCTAAGTTAAAGCAGGATGGCGTGAGGTCTGAAACAGGATACGTAATGAATGCTATAAAGAAAAGTACGTAGTTTCTGGAATACTTAACTTTAATCCATCCTTTTGGTACATCTGGAGATAGTGGCGATACAAGTGAGACTCTTTAGATACATGCAATGTTACTAATGGCGCCTTGCTAGGTCGTAGCCATTGACTTAGCTGAAGGCTATTCTAACTATTGGCTCGGCTAATGAGCAATGCTTCGTCCATGTAGTCGCTAGCAAAGTCGTCCGTACAACTGGGGCGAGTGCTAGTCCGTATCTCGAGACCTGCCTTGTGGTGGCGCTCGGTCTGCGATCACACAGTGGCGACACGCGGGTCCGACATGTACTAATGGACCGCGGCCGATTTAAAGCTACCACCTAGCAAGTGTGGTGTCTGGCGGTGACACCACATCAAGCACTAATGTACATTGAGTTGTCTAATAATATCGACATCTACATCTACATCTATACTCCGCATGGCATCTTACGGTGTTCAGCAGAGGATACTTTGCATACCACTGTCTCTTCCAGCTTTTCCTATACCGCTATGGAATAGTTCGAGGGAAGAAAGATAGCCATTAATCCTGGGTTGACTCTTCTAGGAATGTATGCTCTCAGAACTCAAACAATAAATGCATCGTGATGCAAAACGCCTCTCTTGCAGCGTCTGCCACTGGAGATAGCTGGGCACCTCAGTGACGCTTTCGCGCTTCCTAAATGAACCTGTAACGAAACGAGTTGTTGTTCTTTGAATTTTTTCTATTATCACTGTCGGTACTATCTGATACGGATCCGAGACTGACGAGCGATATTCAAGTATTGGTTGAACGGAGGTTTTGTAAGCTACCCGTTTTGTGGGTGGGTTGTATTTCCTGAGGGTTCTTCCAGGGAATCTGAGTGTGGCATCTGCTTCACCGGTGATAAGTTGTGTGTGTTCGTTCTACTTCATATCGCTCTGTACGCGTACTCATGGAGATAGTGACGCAAAAAATCGCAACGCCAAACAATAATTAAGGTACAGTAATGAATTTTCGAGAATACATTTGTCTAGGTAACATATTTAAGTGATTAATATTACACAAACATAGCTTAATGTAAGTGCGAGGTAATCCACTGCAAATGTGAAAACGTGGTACATCAATAGCCGGTGTAACCGTCAGAACGTTGAACGCAAGAATGCAAACGTACACGCATTGTGTTGTGCAGGTGCCGGATGTCAGTTTATTGGATGGAGTTCCGTGTCTGTTGCACTTGTTGGGTCAATGCAAGGTCGGTTAATGCTGTTGTGGATGACGCTGTAGTTTCGTCTGATGATGTCTCATCTGTGCTCGATTGGAGACAGATCTGGTGCTCGATTAGGCCAAGGTAACATGTCGAAACGCTGTAGAGTATGCTGGGTTACAACAGCGGTATATGCGCGAGCGTTATCTAGCTGGAAAACATCTCTTGGAACGTTGTTCAGGAATGGCAGCACAACATGTCAAATCACTAGACTGACTTACAAATTTGCAGTCAATTTGCAGGGGATGACCAAGAGAGTGCTCCTGCTGTCATACGAAAACATACACCAGACCATAGCTCTATGTGTAGGTCCAGTGTGTCTAGCACACAGACCGGCTGGTTGAAGGCCGTGAACTGGTCTCCTAACCAATACATGGCCATCACTGGAGCAGAACAGAGGCAGCTTTCATTAGAAAACACAACAGACCTCCTCTCTGCCCACCAATGAGCTCTCGCTTGACACAACTGAAGTCGCAAATGGCGGTGGTTTGGGGTCAGTGGAATGCACGCAACAGAGCGTCTGGCTCGGGGCTGTCCTTGAAGTAGCCGATTTGTAGCAATTTGTTGTGTCATTGCGCCACATCCTATGTCAAAGGCCAATATGCTCACGACCGTTAAAGCCATTATTTAAAGCAAAACTGATTTGCATCCCCATATTGGTGCTACTATCGCCCCTCTAATATGACACGCGAAACTGGAATACACATCTTTCAGGTGTTGAAGCACGCCTACCAACTTTCGTTTGTGTCGCACAGCTCCTTCTTGGTGTTGCATTTTTTTCCGTCAGTGTGTTTTGTGAATGTGATTGTTCTGCAATCGTGTAATCATTCAGCAATGGATCTTTGAGTACCTTACTGTGGTGTCACCGCCAGACACCACACTTGCTAGGTGGTAGTTTTAAATCGGCCGCGGTCCATTAGTACATGTCGGACCCGCGTGTCGCCACTGTGTGATCGCAGACCGAGCGCCACCACAAGGTAGGTCTCGAGATACGGAATAGCACTCGCCCGAGTTGTACGGACGACGTAGCTAGCGACTATACTGACGAAGCCTCGCTCCTTTGCCGAGCCGATAGTTAGAATAGCCTTCAGTTAAGTCAATGGCTACGACCTAGCAAGGCGCCATTAGTAACATTGCATGTATCTAAAGAGTCTCACTTGTATCGCCACAATCTCCAGATGTACCAAAAGGATGGATTAAAGTTAAGTATTCCAGAAGCTACGTACTTTTCTTTATAGCATTCATTACGTATCCTGTTTCAGACCTCAAGCCATCCTGCTTTAGCTTAGCGCGTGCCTTTCGGCTTCCTCTCATTGTGTCTAGGCTGTCTTGTCTAGACACAACACTTACATTTCTTATGTTCAGGTTCAATTGCCATTCCCTGCTCCAAACGTTGAACCTCGGCAGGTCTTGTTG
Organism: Schistocerca serialis cubense; assembly: GCF_023864345.2. NCBI lineage: Eukaryota > Metazoa > Arthropoda > Insecta > Orthoptera > Acrididae > Schistocerca > Schistocerca serialis. Next base: position 212,906,315 of record NC_064644.1, read on the forward strand.
CATTTCGCTACGTCTGGATTTCACTGTGGACAACAGCATCATCCGCGAAAAAACTTATGGAACTTCCGATGTTGTCTACTAGTTCATTTATATTACATTACGTTATTTGTGTTACACTGTGAAAAGTAGTGGTCGTACGACACTGCCTTGGGGTACGCCAGAGGTTAATTTTACGTCTGAAGAAATCTGCCCATCGAGAACGACATGTTCGGTTTGAAGAGACTTGACTCCAGTCACACAACCCGTCTGATATTCCGTAAGCTCGAATTTTGTTCATTAGGTGGCAGTGCGGAACTGTACGGGACGCCCATGCACGTCAAGGAACACTGCATCGAATTGAGTGTCAATATCTGTTATACTCCTTTCTGGGTCTCGTAGACGAATAGAGTGAGCTGGGTTTCACAGGTTCTGTGTTTTCGGAACCTAGGTTGATTATTCCTACAGAGGAGGTTTTGGGTCTCCAAAAATGTCATAATAATCGAGCATGAAACATGTTCCACAATTTTACAACCGACCGACGTCAAAGATATAGTCCTATAGTTTTGTGTGTGTGTTCGATGACCCTTCTTGTAAACGGGAATGTCTGGCGCCTTTTTCCTATCATTAGGAACGCTTCGCTCCTCCAGCGACCTACAGCACACTGTTGCTAGAAGAGAGTGAATCCTATTGGTTTCCCATCAGGTCCGGCGGCCTTTCCTCTGTAGAGCGACTATTCCGTGCTGACTTATTCCAATACCTATCATTTTGAACCTCTTGCGACAATTTAAAGAAGGAATTGCTGTGTGATCTTACTCAGTGAAACAGTTTTGAATAAAGACGTTTGACTATTCGGCGTCCTCTGTGTCACCCTCCGTTTCGATCAAGGGCGCCCATACGATAGTTTGTAGGTGGGAGGGGGGTGGATGGACATACCTGGGGCTATGGACTACTTTTACTATTATGGGAGACGAATGGCGACTTCCAAGTAGCCATAAAAAAGTTCCAGTTCCGACCCGGTTAAAAATCTATGTACCAATGCCTTTTAAATCATTTTTTTGAAAGAAAAACAGCAGAGTACAGTATAAGTTTCCTTTCCTTAAGAGCTGGGGAAAGGAGGTGGGGGGGGGGGGGGGGGAGGAGTAGTCGCAGCCCTCCCTTGCCCCCGGGTGTGAACACCCTTTTGTTCATATGGCTCTGAGCACTATGGGACGTAACTGCTGAGGTTATTAGTCCCCTAGAACTTAGAACTACTTAAACCTAACTAACCTAAGGACATCACACACATCCATGCCCGAGGCAGGGTTCGAACCTGCGACCGTAGCGGTCGCGCAGCTGCAGACTGTAGCGCCTAGAACGCTCGGCCACTCAGGCCACACCCTTTGTTTCGATGCTATTATGGACACAGTGTTTGGACAGATGACTGACCTGTTTACTGACATAAAGTAAGTCCAAAACTTAGCGCTTTCTCTCAAGTCGGTCGACAGAATTTTTACTTTCGAATTCGTTGAAAGCTTTACGCACGGATGTCCTTGCCCTAATTTTGCTTTAGTTCAGTTTTTGTTTTTCTGTGAAACTCTGGCTACGTTTAAATTTCCTGTCACGCAGGACTGTCGAACCACAGCGCCGCCTTTTCCGTCGCAACTCTCCTCGGCGCATACCTGTCTAAAGTGTATCGTACAGTACTCTTGAACATTGTCCACTGAAATACACTAAAGTATTCGCAATTGCGAATGAGGACAACCGTCTTCTGTAGAATGGAATGACGACAATGAAAATCACCAACTTTTTCCTCCGAATGCGAAAATATTTTGTTGACACCGACTTACATAGGGAGGAACGATCACAAAGATAAAATACGGGAAATCAGAGCTCGTACGGAAAGATGCACGTTTTCATTCTTTCCGCGCGCTATACGAGATTGGAATAATAGAGAATTGTGAAGGTGGTTCGATGAACCCTCTGCCAGGCACTTAAATGTGATTTGCAGAGTATCCATGTAGATGTAGATACCGGGACTCGAACACGGATTTCCCGCTTATCGCGAGCGTTCGCCTTACCATTTGGCTATCCGTGTACGGCGAGACCCAAACTTTTATATGTTGTCAACCATGCGTTTACGATCTGAACTCGTACATCCATTATGTATATTCCCTTACAGGTCAGACGTTCTACTTAAAAGTGTCTTGCCCGGTATCGGCAGAGAAAAACGATACTGCAGTGCAGGAAGTTGGCATTGTAATCACAGTAGCATAGGCACTGCAGTATTTCTCTGCCGATACCGGGCAGACGACTTTCAAGTACAGCGTCTGATCTGTACGGGAATGTACAAAATGGATGTACGATTCCAGGTCGTAAACGCATGGGTCTGACAGTGAATCGTGCACGAATAACAAAACGGTAAGGCGACCGCTCACGATAAACGGAAAATCTGGCTTCCAGTCCAGGTCCGGCACAGATTTTCACTGTCGTCATTCCATTCTACAGCTGATGATCGTCATTATTCGCAAATGCGAATACATTTAATGTATTTCATACCGGCTGTAGTCGCCACAGTGCCTGTTCCTTTGGACATGCGTGCATCTCCAAAGGAACTTCGCATCGTAACCAGAATCACACAGGCAATGCAGTATCGTAGTAATGTATTGTCCATTGATGCTCCACATCATTACAGCTTGTTTCTATACGACTTCATAGCCCAAATAAAAGTGCTTCAACGCACATGACGTAATTCTCGTAAGAAAGAGCTGTGACTGGTCTTGGTTAGGTCTGTCTTTTACACAACGTACCTTGACAAATTCTTCTTTGAGTTGCTCCTTTGCAAACAGATCGACGATTTTGATGTTGACGTCGACCCCGACAACCTTAGCTGCCGCCAGAGCTATCCTGGAGGGCGGGCTGGCCGGGAAGTGGTAGAGAACGACGGGCATCGTGGCTGCTCTCCCTGAAAGCAGACCAGCACAAGGTAAGCGAGAGGTCCCGCTGCTCTACAAAGCACGTGTAGCCGTTAATCACACACGCCACTGGGCTTCTCAGACTACTTCTATCTGGGACATGCGTATTTAATACATAAGCATGTGAAGTTCAGAAGAACGCGAAATCCCGAAGATTGGCTAAAATTTACAGACGCGCGACATTTGGCACGGACTTCAATGCGAGATGCCTTTAATAGGTTCCACAACGAAACATTGTCTCGAAATTTGGTGGAAAATCCGAAGAAATTCTGGTCGTATGTAAAGTACACAAGCGGCAAGACGCAGTCAGTACCATCGCTGCCCAGTGCCGATGGTACTGTTACCGACGACTGTGCCGCTAAAGCGGAGTTATTGAACGCAGTTTTCCAAAATTCCTTCACCAGGGAAGACGAATGGAATATTCCAGAATTTGAAACACGAACAGCTGCTAGCATGAGTTTCTTAGAAGTAGATACTTTAGGGGTTGCGAAGCAACTCAAATCGCTTGATACGGGCAAGTCTTCAGGTTCACATTGTATACCGATTAGGTTCCTTTCAGATTACGCTGATATAATAGCTCCCTACTTAGCAATCATATACAGCCGCTCGCTCACCGATAGATCTGTACCTACAGACTGGAAAATTGCGCAGGTCGCACCAGTGTTTAAGAAAGGTAGTAGGAGTAATCCATCGAACTACAGACCTATATCATTGACGTCGGTTTGCAGTAGGGTTTTGGAGCATATACTGTATTCAAACATTATGATTCACCTCGAAGGGAACGATCTATTGATACGTAATCAGCATGGTTTCAGAACACATCTTTCTTGTGCAACGCAGCTAGCTCTTTACTCGCACGAAGTAATGGCCGCTATCGACAGAGGATCTCAAGTTCATTCCGTATTTCTAGATTTCCGGAAAGCTTTTGACACCGTTCCTCACAAGCGACTTCTAATCAAGCTGCGGGCCTATGGGGTATCGTCTCAGTTGTGCGACTGGATTCGTGATTTCCTGTCAGGAAGGTCGCAGTTCGTAGTAATAGACGGCAAATCATCGAGTAAAACTGAAGTGATATCAGGTGCTCCCCAGGGAAGCGTCCTGGGACCTCTGCTGTTCCTGATCTATGTAAATGACCTGGGTGACAATCTGAGCAATTCTCTTAGGTTGTTCGCAGATGATGCTGTAATTTACCGTCTAGTAAGGTCATCCGAAGACCAGATCAGTTGCAAAGCGATTTAGAAAAGATTGCTGTATGGTGTGGCAGGTGGCAATTGACGCTAACTAACGAAAAGTGTGAGGTGATCCACATGAGTTCCAAAAGAAATCCGTTGGAATTCGATTACTCGATAAATAGTACAATTCTCAAGGCTGTCCATTCAACTAAGTACCTGGGTGTTAAAATTACGAACAACTTCAGTTGGGAAGACCACATAGATAATATTGTGGGGAAGGCGAGCCAAAGGTTGCGTTTCATTGGCAGGACACTTGGAAGATGCAACAAGTCCACTAAAGAGACAGCTTACACATTCGTTCGTCCTCTGTTAGAATATTGCTGCGCGGTGTGGGATCGTTACCAGGTGGGATTACGGAGGACATCGAAAGGGTGCAAAAAAGGGCAGCTCGTTTTGTATTATCACGTAATAGGGGAGAGAGTGTGGCAGATATGATACGCGAGTTGGGATGGAAGTCATTAAAGCAGAGACGTTTTTCGTTGCGGCGAGATCTATTTACGAAATTTCAGTCACCAACTTTCTCTTCCGAATGCGAAAATATTTTGTTGAGCCCAACCTACACAGGTAGGAATGATCATAAAAATAAAATAAGAGAAATCAGAGCTCGAACAGAAAGGTTTAGGTGTTCGTTTTTCCCGCGCGCTGTTCGGGAGTGGAATGGTAGAGAGATAGTATGATTGTGGTTCGATGAACCCTCTGCCAAGCACTTAAATGCGAATTGCGGAGTAATCATGTAGATGTAGACGTAGATAATTTATCATTAGTTTCATAGTCATTTAACCACTAATCTAAAATAATTCCACGTTAACCCTAAACGCATCACTAAACTAATGTTCACCTGGAATATTATGGTCATTGGAAAGAACGAGTCAAAAAATAAGAAAGACAAAAAGGCGCAAATGTATTTTAATTTACATGACAGCCTGTGGCATGAGTTTTCGAGAACTTAAAACAATATTTACTCTAAGTGGCCATAAATTTTTACAAACATTGACAACGGGTTACAGCGCTGCCTTTGCAGATGTTGCTGTCTTATTGACTTGAGGGTTCCTGCCACCTGTAGGACACCTACTGAATAGAAGTTATTTCATTTCTTGCCAGATAACAGTCTATACATGATCATACTTCAACCTACTGTTTTTCAGGGCCCAAATACAAGTATATGATTGGAAACGAATTACAGGATGTGTCGGGATGTACAGGGTACATATCAATGAAAATGCGGTACAGTCAAATTTTTGAGTTTCTCATGCACTTAAGTTAAATAACTTTTGCTCTTCGCTTCAATGCAAGTACAAATAAGAAATAAATTAACACTTTAACGTATAATATACAGCTCCAATAATTTTCTATTACAGCATTACAGCACAATGTTCTTGGATTGACTCACCACTTGGAAAGGCAGTGTTTATTCTATATTAAAAAAAAAGCAGTGATATTTTTTTGCTTTATACACCGTCAGTTATCATGAAAGGATTAAGTTTTCCATTCTGAAGAGAGAAGTAAAGTCAGCCACTAGATCATTAGAACAAAAATTAACTGCATTACTTACCACTAAATTTTCCACTTGGTTGGACTTTAAGATGGCGATTTTACTTCTTCAGGTGTTCTACATCGTCGAACTGGGTGGAGCAGTGAATCCATCGAATCTCGTTTGGGGTTATGCCTTCTAATGAAACCTTGCAAGACCTAAATTAGAAGATCCATTCGAATGCCAGTCCAGCACGTTAATGGTTCAAATGGCTCTGAGCACTATGGGTCTTAACATCGGTAGTCATCAGTCCCCTAGAACTTAGAACTACTTAAACCTAACTAACCTAACGACATCACACACATCCATGCCCGAGTCAGGATTCGAACCTGCGACCGTAGCGGTCACGCGGTTCCACACTGAAGCGCCTAGAACCGCACGGCCACACCGACCGGCTACGTTAATGATTGTATCATCCGCTCACTCGCGAAGTACAACAACTGAGTGACGTAAAACAGTCATAATGCTGACCTATTAGACGTTGTGGGCTGGCATTGACTGAATAGTAAAGAGAATGTTTTACTACTGCGAGACGTTATAATTAAAAATTAGTCAGAAAAAATGTAAAATCGGCTCTCGAGTCTGTAGCAGATATTGTTTTCAAGATGGGTGCATAAAATGAACCTACATTGTTGGATGTTGCCTAAGACAATTCAAATTTTACTTACAAATACAGGCGGAAGAAATCTGTGTCGCTACAGGAATCAATAAGTATATGAGTGGCATATGGTCTTAATTTTCGTCTTAGTATTCATATCCATCCACTCAAGAGATTTTCGCTCCATTTCTGTCTACTGCAAGGGTAAAGTGCACAAAGACTACTTCAAAGGTACTCTTCCACTCTTTCAAAATGCATGGGTTTTCACAGAGCATAGATGGTGCGCAGAGCAATATTGGACTGGAGTCAGGCAGGTGGTGTGGCGGTGGCGTAGTGCTCCTGCTACTAAAGCTCGATCCATGACTGCATCAGGACCTTCTGACCTTCTGGATGGGCGTGAGGTGACTCCAATCATCTAAACGACTGACAGAATGAGTCGGAATGGCCGTTGTGCAATAAACTCATCAGTACTCCATCACTTCTGTGAACGACGTCTTAACTGTGAGAATTAACTTCCGGAAACCTTCTGCCCAAAACTACTTCAGCCAAGACATCAGGTGGTCCGTTTTTGTAGCTTTTCGGTTTCCCTAAGACCTTTAGATACATAATAATCCTGAAGGTATTTCATTAATACCATACATAATAAATAGAGACAATTATAGTATCTTGAGGTTAACATACACATACAGAGTGAGCACAAAAGTACTTTACACTTTAAAAAAATCATAGAAACGAAACGTTAAAAGGTATTCGCTTCAACTTTTTACCTGTTAATAGGTAGATTGGGAAGTTGGTTTTAAGTATGCACACAATTCTATTGTTGTAGAGTGCTATTGTAGAAAATGGGAAGTACGGCACAACAGAAGATCTGGCGTGTCCCTCAGTTAGCAAAAAGGGACTCGGTAACAGCTGTTCAACGAGCATTTCTTACACACATTCACCAGGAGCCATAAAGCGGTCTTCATTTATGCCTGCTATAAACAATGTGAGGAGAAGCGCTGCATCGTGGTCGGTCTCATGATTTATCATGTTCAGGCAGCCCACGGAAATCAACACGTCGAGAAAGGCGACATCTTATGGTCCCACGAACACCCATTTCCAAAATCCTACAGACACTATATTTTCTGTGTGGTGTACTTGCTAGTTTCTACACTAGCACTCCCTAGCTGTGGCATCCTGCAACAAAAGAACTGCGTTCATACCTAAAGTGCCTTCCAGAGGTACTGTATTACCAGATCAAGGTTTGAAACGAGGAAGTCGTACCGTTTCGCTTCTATGAATTTGTGAAAGTGTGAAGTTCTTTTGTGATCACCCTGTGTCACAAGTTCGCTTTCAGTCAGGGTTGAACATTAAAACATTGCTTTATAGTCCACAAATATCTGTTATGCAGTTAATTTCGCTTCGACTGAGAAGGTATGTAACGTTTTATGTATTGTTCTCTTGATACCAACAGTGCAGGGCCTGACGGCGACAAGTAATGTTTCAGACGGCTAGTATTTCACAGTAGTGCTCTTAGCGAGCCCGTCCGATACACGCAGCCAAAAATAGTGTTACTTAGGTCTTCCTTCCTTGCTTGTAAATTTGTTTCGGTCGCTCAACATCATGATTATTGGCGCTTCAGGTCATTCTCTCCACCAGAGGATGACGGTGATGACCATCTTGCGGCGAACGACGAGTAGGAATTCCCATGCTCATATAGATAAACGTTACCAAGGTCCGGTTGGTATCGCTGGTATTATTGTCGACGTAGTGTCTTAATACTGTCGCTAGCGAGGCCCTCCGCTTTTAGCCCAAATTTCTCAAAAAAATATTCGTTATACGAGAGGATACCAAAAAATGGAATAACGTTGTTGTGGGCGGAGCTTGTGTAGTACGCATTTCTGCCGCTAGGCGTATATAGCGCAACTCATTGCTACAGTGCCACCTGTGTTGTCGACCTGTCTTCTTGTGTTCATCTGAACGATTGTTTTTGCTAGAGCTGTTTTGTTCTTGTTTCGCTTTTTATGGTGGCTATTTAAGTTAACAATGTGCAGCTGTGAAACTGTTTTCTACTCGGTAAAAATGCTTCTGAAACTGTTTTAAAGTTGAAAACAGCTTATGAAGATAACGCTACGGGAAAAACTACAGTGTACGAATGGTTTATCCGACTTAAAATTGGCGACATGTCGGTCGAAGACAAAACTCGTTCAGGACGTCCATCAAGTGGCCGAATCGACGAAAATATTGAAAACATTCGAGAGCTTGTGCTCACAGACCGTCGACAGACAACTTGTCAACGATTAGTGGGTTATCTTGGAGCTCGGTGCAGCGAATTAAAAAAAAAAAAGAATTGGGAATGAAAAGGCTTTCTGCCTAGTTTGTTCCTCAGGCTCTGACTGACAGTCATAAGGATCGTCGAGCTGAAAAATGTCATGCTTTGAAACAACAACTTGAAACTAATCCAGATTTTCTGTCGAATGTCAAAGCAACAGTCAAGCCAATGGAAGACGTCATCGTCACGCCGCCAAAAAAAAGTCAAATCAAACATCAAACCAACGCTGATTTGCTTTTTTGATGCTAAGGGCGTAGTTCACTCAGGGTTTGTTCTCCCAGGTCAGACTGTCAATCAGACCTTATATTTGGAAGTTTTAAGAAGATTTTGCAACAATGTTCGTCAAAAAAGAGCTGATTTGTGTCAGACAGGAGGCTGGCTCTTCCACCACGACAACACCCCTGCACACACAGCCATCTCTGTTAGACAGTTTTTGGCTGGAAATGGCACGGTTCCGCTGCCCCACGCACCTTACTCGCCTGACCTGACTGTGTAGCTTTTTCTTATTTCCATGCATGAAAAGGAGCATGAAAGGACAACATTGAAGAAGTGAAGAAAAAAGCGAGGGGGGAGTTGTCAGCCACTTGTAAAGACGACTGCGAAAAACGTTTCGAACAGTGAAAGCACCGGTGGCTCAAATGTATTGGTTGTAATGGAGAGTATCTTGAAGGGGAAAGGTTATTTTGTAAACAATTTCAAATATATAGCTTTTAAAAAATAATTCCATTTTTTTCGGGTACCCGCTCGTATTGTGGATGAAGTCACCCAATGGTAATAATATAGTATACATCTTTGTCACTGAGTACTTTTACACGCAAGAATGTCATCTATTTAATTGCTTGATATGTTAGTATGAGTTTCTATCCAGAAAATTACGATGTTTTGTCCTTTCCTAGTCATTCGACACCCGTTCATCACTACGAGGAAGGCTGTTCGGTTTTTTGGGTGCTCCTCCCTCATGTTTTTGATTAAGGTCGTAGCAAATTTCGAATCGGAATGAATGATGACAGTGTTGTCTTATAATATTCGGGCATACTCCGTAGCTTCCATAATCTGCAAGCGAAGTATACTACAATATTTTAGGCAACGTTTTCGTACCATATACTTTACAGTCTAACATTGTTGTGGCACATACAACTTTTATTAGTTTAGGGATCGCATTATCATCCGAATGCTGCAATACTGACTTAAGTCAATAGTTCCACTGGCCCTTCTGGGAGATGTACAGCCGCGCGGGATTAGCCGAGCGGTCTCAGGCGCTGCAATCATGGACTGTGCGGCTGGTCCCGGCGGAGGTTCGTGTCCTCCCTCGGGCATGGGTGTGTGTGTTTGTCCTTAGGGTAATTTAGGTTAAGTAGTGTGTAAGCTTAGCGACTGATGACCTTAGCAGTTAAGTCCCATAAGATTTCACACACATTTGAACATTTTTGGAGATGTACAACAAAAGACAGAGCAGCTGCAGCATAATTAATTCTACGCAGTTATTTCAAATAGTTACACAAATCGTCCCATGCTAAGACCATTCCGCAGGTCGAAGAAGACAGTAAATGTTCCGAGTTTACTGCAAATGTATTTCTGCTGCGGTACAATAAAACGTGCATCACAGTTTGGGAGTGAAATGGCGCGGCAACTAGAAACGTATTCCAAAGTTGAAGTATTCGGGGCAGTACGCTTCTCGCGAGCAAAGATATAAATTGTACACTGATTCACCAGGAAATTCTGGCGGTATTTAGATCAAATGCAATGTCCAGTCCAACCGTAGTGAAACACAGACTAGGATGATGCTAATCGCGATGGAAGGCCGTGATGTGAAGGGGTTACAATACACTTGGTAAACAATACGGCAGTCCTCACTTGTGATGGTCAGATGTGGTCTATCGGAACCTTCCAGATGAGTACGCCTGCTCTCACGTTCCCAAGCAGTCCAGTTAGCCAAATGAAATCCGCAATGAGGCCTCTTCCAAACTTTTATCAGGCGCTGATAACTGTTTCTCACATTATTACGGGGCATCTCCGTGTCCTTCACAGTTATCACTCAACATCTGACGTGTTCACACCTCGTATAAGGTTTGGTAACAACGCTACATACGAATACCACACATTCTGGTGGCCTTTCTACTTCTCACACAGAACAACTCATTTAAATAACGACCAATAGTGTGTACTTGGATGAACTTCCTGGTGCTTTTCTTTTTTTATCAGGCAGTGTATGTACTTTCCTTACCGTATCATGTGCCCAGAAAACCAACAGGAGGAATCAGCCTCACGGTCGGTAGTGTCGTAATCTTGTGAATCATTCAGTGACTATATAAGTGACCTAGTGGACAACGTAAGGGAGGATCACAGATGATTTTATATACAGCCAAGTCAAAAGGCTGGAAAAATTGTAGTGAAATGCACAAAGACAAACAGAGAATCGACGATTGGTGCAGGTATTGATACACAATGTGATCAAAAGTGTCCGAACACCTGGCTGAAAATGACTTAAAAGATCGTGTCGCCCTCCATTGGTAATGCTAGAATTCAGTATGGTGTTGCCCTACCCTTAGCCTTGATGACAGCTTCCACTTGGGCAGGCACACTTTCAATCAGATGGTTGGGTGATGGCATCCCATTCATCGCGGAGTGCTGCACTGAGGAGAGGTGTCGATATCGGTCGGTGAGGCCTGGCACGAAGTCGGTGTTCCAAAACATCCCAAAGGTGTTCTATAGGATTCAGGTTAGGACTCTGTGCAGGCCAGACCATTACAGGGATGTTATTGTCGTCTAACCACTCCGCCACAGGCCATGCAATATGAACAGGTGCTCAATCGTGTTGGAAGATGAAAAAGCCATTCCCCAAGTGCTCTTCAACACTGGGAAGCAAGAAGATGCTTAAAACATAAATGTAGGCCTGTGCTGTGATAGTGCCACGCAAAACAAGGAGTGCAAGCCCCGTCCATGAAAAACACGACCACACCATTACACCACCGCCTCCGAATTTTACTGTTGGCACTACACATGCTGGCAGATCACGTTCACCGGGCATTCGCCATACCCACACCCTGCCATCGGATCGTCACATTGTGTACCGTCATTCGTCACTGCACACGACGTTTTTCCACCATTCAATCGTCCAATATTTACTCTCCTTACACCAATCAAGGCATCGTTTGGCGTTTACCGGCGTGATGTGTGGCTTATGAGCAGCCGCTCGACCATGAAATCCAAGTTTTTTTCACCTCTCGCCTGACTGTCATAGTACTTGCAGTGGATCCTGATGCAGTCTGGAATTCCTGTTTGATGGTCTGGATAGATGTTTACCTATTACACATTACGACCCTCTTCAACTGTCGGCGGTCACTGTCAGTCAACAGACGAGTTCGGCCTGTACGCTTTTGTGCTCTACGTTCCGCTTCACGTGTCCACTTCACTATCATATCGGAAACAGTGGACCTAGAGATGTTTAGGAGTGTGTAAATCTCGCGTGCAGACGTGTGACACAAGTGACACCCAATCACCTGACAATGCCCGACGTCCGAGAATTCCGCGAAGCGCCCCATTCTGCTCTCTCACGATGTCTAATGACTACTGATGTCGCTGATATGGAGTACCTGGTAGTACGTGGCAGCACAATGCACCTAATATTAAAAACGTATGTTTTTGGGGGTGTCCGGATAATTTTGATCACTTCTCGACATGAACACATGCCATCTTACAATGACAAAGTAGAAAGATGCGTTGTTGTATAACTACACAATAGTTACGCTATGGTCGCATGTTCGAATCCTGCCTCGGGCATGGATGTGTGTGATGTCCTTAGGTTAGTTAGGTTTAACTAGTTCTACGTTCTAGGGGACTGATGACCTCAGATGTTAAGTCCCATAGTGCTCAGAGCCATTTGAACCATTCTTTGACTATGCGTACAGAGCGATTTAAAGTAGAACGAACACTTAAAACTAATTGTAGGGAAAGCAAATGCCAGCCTGATATTCAATGGAAGCAAGTGGCGTCTACACACAAAGGATCTAGTTAACAAAGCTCTCGTTCAACTGAAACTTGACTATTCCTCGACAGTGTGGGATCTTTGCCAGATAGAATACATAAAGGAACTGCAGTAGTTCCAAAAAGAGCACTATATTTCGTTACAGGTCTGGCTAGTATGTGCCAAAGCTAGCGTCACAGAGATCCTCATCCAACTCCGTGACAGACGATACAAGAGAGGCGTTATGCAACGAGGCGTGGTTAAAAGTTCCTGAAGGCATTTTCCTAGAAGATTGAAGCTATATATTGTTTCCTCCTGAGTATACCTCGCGGAAAGAACATGCAGGCGAAATTTAAGAGATTCGAACTCACAAGGAGGACCACAACGAGGATAATGGAATGTAGTCGAATTAAGTCGGGTGATGCTGAGGGAATTAGATTAGGAAATGAGACACTTAAAGTAGTAAAAGAGTTTTGCTATTTGGGGAGCAAAATAACTGATGATGGTCAAAGTAGAGAGGATATAAAATATAGACTGGCAATGGCAAGGAAAGCGCTTCTGAAGAAGAGAAATTTGTTAACATCAAGTATTGATTTAAGTGTCAGGAAGTCGTTTCTGAAAGTATTTGTATGGAGTGTAGCCACGTATGGAAGTGAAACATGGACGATAAATAGTTTGGACAAGAAGAGAATAGAAGCTTTTGAAATGTGGTGCTACAGAAGAATGCTGAAGATTAGATGGGTAGATCACATAACCAATGATGAAGTATTGAATAGAATTGGGGAGAAGAGGAGTATGTGGCACAACTTGACAAAAAGGGACCGGTTAGTAGGACATGTTCTGAGGCATCGAGGGATCACAAATTTAGTATTGGAGGGCAGCGTGGAGGGTAAACATCGTAGAGGGATACCAAGAGATGAATACACCAAGCAGATTCAGAAGGATGTAGGTTGCAGTAGGTACTGGGAGATGAAGAAGCTTGCACAGGATAGAGTAGAATGGACAGCTGCATCAAACCAGTCTCAGGACTGAAGACAACAACAACAACAACAACAACAACAACAAGGAGGCTTGCCAGCGAACGATGTTCCCGAGACCATTCTCGACTTTAACTGAGTAGGTGGAAAAGTGACAGTAGTATACACTCTCTGCTACTCACCATAAAACAGGTTGTGGAGTGTAATTGTTAAGAAAAAAATTCGATGTGTTGCGCCGTTTCCGAGTATTAACACTGGAGTCGGCCCATCAGGTCGCAAATTCAAGCAGCCTGCCGGAGAAAATGGCGCCAAACGTGTTCTACGTTTGGTTTCCTCAAACCGAACAAACTTAGCTATTATTCACCTAGCTTAAATTTACACTTCAGAAAAATGCACATTTTCATTGGTAATGAGCATTTGAACAAGTGGTAACTCAAAAACACAAATGTCTGTGCATTGCCACATTTTAGCGCATGCAAGTACTTGAATTTGCGCGCGCGACGACCTCATTGGCTAACTTCAATGCTAAATAACTCGGAAACGGCACAACGTAACGTACTTTTTTTTTAGCAACTACTTCTCAGCACAAACTCCCCTGCAACACCTTTACAAGCTCTTCAGACTGTTTCTGACCACCCTGTATCCTGTATGTAGTTATGGATTGTTTTTCAAGGCATAAATACAGTCACTCAGTAGCCTGCACATGATGTTTACGTTTAACATAACTGAAGATTTTCCGAATTATGCTTAGGCGCTGAAACACGAAATACTGTAACAACCGTTAATATACGGGCTGTTTACTAGATCATAATGCGGAAGCGCAGCGCTGCACGCAAACAACGGTAAATAAAACTGGAGACGTGCGAGCAGGACTCACGCACTGAGGATTCCGTGCAAACGTAGCTCGGATATACAAGGAGAACCGAGCAGAGAACTTCAGTTTATTTATACATATATAGAAGATTTAATACAATATATTTTATTTACTTACTAAAACATGACTACAACTTACCTTTTATGTTTGCATGCAGTAATGGATGCAGCGACGGATAATGAATGCAATGTACGGTCTAACGGCAAAAAGAAATTTTTAATACGATTTAATTACAGTTTAACACTTTCCAGATTTTCTTAGTTTACTTGTACTATCGAAGCTTGTTTCTTGCCAAATTTCGTGATTCTGTGTCAGAGGAAAGCACCCTATAAGTTTTGAAGACTGAGTTTTCGAGTGTCAAAATATGTGGCCTAAATAGCTTACCTTTTCACTGAATTAGCTTTTCTTTTTGAGTCTTCAGTCTTCTGACTAGTTTGATGCGGCCCACCACGAATTCGTCTCCTGTGCCAACCTCTTCATCTCAGAGCAGCACTTGCAATCAACGTTTTCAATTATCTGCTGTATGTATTCCAATCTCTGTCTCCCTCTACAGTTTTTGCCCTCTACAGCTCCTCTACCATAGAAGTCATGCCCCGATGTCTTAACAGATGTTCTTCCATCGTGTCCCTTCTTCTCAGTGTTTTCCTCATACTCCTTTCCTCTCCGATTCTGCGTGGAACCTCCTCATTCCTTACCTTATCAGTCCACCCAATTTTCAACATTCGTCTGTAGCACCACATCTCAAATGCTTCGATTCTCTTCTGTTCCGGTTTTCCCACTGTCCAAGTTTCACTACCATACAGTGCTGTACTCTAAATCTACATTCTCCGAAATGTCTTTCTCAAATTAAGGCCTATGTTCGATACTAGCTGACTTCTCTTGGCCAGGAATGCTCCTTGTGTCAGTGCTAGTCTGCTTTTGATGTCCTCCTTACTCCGTCCGTCACTGGTTATTTTGCTACCTAGGTAGCGGAATTCTTTAACTTCATCGACTTCGTGACCATCAATCCTGATGTTAAGTTTTCGCTGCTCTCATTTCTGCTACTTCTCATTAACTTCGTCTTTCTTCGATTTGCTCTCAATCCATATTCTGTGCTCGTAATGCTGTCCATTTCGTTCAGCAGATACTGTAATGCTTCTCCACTTTCACTCAGGATAGCAACGTCATCAGCGAATCCCATCACTGATATCTTTTCACATTGAATTTTAATTCCACTCCTGAACCTTCCTTTTATCTTCATCATTACATCTTCGATGTACAGATTGAACGGTAGGGGAGAAAGACTACATCCCTCTCTTACACACTTTTTAATCCGAGCACTTCGTACTTGGTCGTCCACTCTTGGCTCTTGTACATATTATGTATTACCCGTCTCTCCCTAGAGCTTATCCCTATTTTTCTCAGAATTTCGTACATCTTGCACCATTTTACATTATCGAATGTTTTTTCCAGGTCGACAAATCCTATGAACGTGTCTTGATTTTTCTTTAGTCTTGCTTCCATTATTAACCGCAGCGTCAGAATTGCCTCTCGCGCCTTTACCTTTCCTAGAGCCAAACTGATCGTCATCTACCACATCGTCAATTTTCTTCTCCATTCTTCTGTATATTATCCTTGTCAGCAACTTGGATGCATGATCCGTTAAGATGATTGTACGATAATTCTCGCACTTGTCAGCTCTTACAGTCTTCGGAAGTGTGTGGATGATATTTTTTCGAAAGTCAGATAATATGTCGCCAGACTCATACCTTCCCCACACGAACTTGAATAGCTGTACGAAAAATGTGAAGAAATCGAAAAAGAAATGATTGGCGGGAGGACTGGCTCAGCATATACGAGAGTCAAACCAACCTCCGGTGAAATTAAAAGCTAGGGTGGTAATATTAAGAGCGTAAAAGGAATTCCACTGCTAAATGCGGCGGAGAGAGCGGATAGGTGGAAAAGGTACATTGAAAGCCATATCAGTGGAAAGAGTTGTCTGATGTGATGGAAGAAGAAACACGAATCGATTTAGAAGAGATAGGGGATCCAGTATTAGAGCTAGAATTTAAGAGTGCTTTGGAGAACTTAAGATCAAATAAGGCAGAAGTGATAGACAACATTTCCACACTCCTAAACATCCCTAGGTCCTAGGTCGATGTGACAGTGAAGTGGAAACATGAAAGGACACGTACAGCACAAAAGGGTAAAGGCCGACCTCGTCTGTTGACTGACAGAGACCCCCGACAGTTGAAGAGGGTCGTAATGTGTAATAGGCAGACATTTATCAGACCATCATACAGGAATTTCAAACTGCATCAGGATCCACTGCAAGTACTATGACAGTTAGGCGGGAGGTGAGAAAACTTGGATTTAATGGTCGAGCGGGTGCTCATAAATCAATCACGCCGGTAAATGCCAAACGACGCCTCGCTTGGTGACAGGAGTGTAAACATTGGACTACTGAACAGTGAAGAAACGTTGTGTGGAGTGACGAATCACGGTACACAATATGGAGATCCGGTGACAGGGTGTGGGATGGCGAATGCCCGGTGAACGTTATCTGCCAGCGTGTGTAGTGCCAACAGCAAAATTCGGAGGCGGTGGTGTTTTTGATGGAGGGACTTGCACCCCTTGTTGTCTTGCGTGGCGCTATCACAGCGCAGGCCTACAGTGATGTTTTAAGCACCTTCTTGCTTCCCACTATTGAAGAGCAATTCGGGGATGGCGATTGCATCTTTCAACACGATCGAGCATCGGTTCATAATGCACGGCCCGTGGCGGAATGGTTACACGACAATAACATCCCTTTAATGGACTGGCCTGCACAGAGTCCTAACCTGAATCCTATAGAACACCTTTGGGGTGTTTTGGAACACCAACTTCGTGCCAGGCCTCACCGACCGATATCGACACCTCTCCTCAGTGCAGCACTCCGCGATGAATGGGATGCCATCACCCAACCATCTGATTGAAAGTGTGCCTGCCCAAGTGGAAGCTGTCATCAAGGCTAAGGGTGGGGCAACACGATACTGAATTCTAGCATTACCAATGGAGGGCGCCACGAACTTTTAAGTCATTTTCAGCCAGGTGTCCGGATACCTTTGATCACATAGTGTATAAAGCGTGTCTGTGGGACGCAGAAAACAGTGCAGCCGTCGTCGTAATGCGGAAACGGAGCGCTTCGTCTAACGTCCAAAGCGAGACGATCATTGGCTTTCTGGCCAAGGGTGGAATCATTTCCGAGACGGCTGGTTTTAAACCGTTCGCGTGCCACTACACAGTGGGCCATCTCACTTCAAAACCCGGACGTAGAAGAAAAGTGCGCGTTCCGACTTCAGTCTCGCGAAATCTTGCGGAAACTGCACCGATACATACTTTTCCAATGCAGCGCTATCATTCCAGTCTGAAGTCGATGGGATACGTCCCGTGACAATTAACGGTAAACAGTGAATCGGACAAAGATACATTTCTCAGATATAGTTTGTGTGACCTGTTAATTATATGACAGCGGTCTAGTTGTCATGATAAAATGAGATGGGCAGCACTCCACAAGGTACGTTTATGACATTTTTAACCGCTATAATGACTTATGTCTACTTAAAACTCAACTACTGCCGATATTATCCGATATAATTGCCTACAAAATTTCCTTTCTTCTTCTGAACATGTGCGACAGTGTTCCGGGGTGCATTACGTGTTCTCATCTCTCGTCGTATGTGGGTACGTCCAGCATGTCGAATATGATAATTTTCGTGGTCCAGATGTAACAGAGTGGGGAGGCATAACCTTGCGTGGACGTACTGGCCTCCAAACCTTTGAACACGGAACACTCACGATTTGAGGTTATTGTGACAATGCACTCCTACCCCATGTGCCCCTTTTCTGGAGAGCGTTTGGCTCTGATTGCGTATTATCATCCATAAAGGATGATAATACGCGACCGCATTGAACAGGACAGGTGGAAGAGCTTTTGCAACGAGAGGGTAGTCGGCAAATGGACTCATCTGCCCGTCCCCCTGACTTAGACCCCATCGAGTAAGTGCGTTGGGAAGACATATTGCAGCACGTCCACATGCACCAACAACCATCCATCAGCTGTCAAGCGCACTGGTGGAGTAAAGCAACGCCCTACAACAAGAACTGCTTTGTCAATATTGTGGCCAGCATGGCATTACGTTGCAGACAATGCACTGCCGTCCGAGTGCTCATGCACCGCATTAAGAACCTTTTCGGCCGTCTGTAATGGTCCTGGTGAACGTCATGAATCGTGGTGACTTCAATGGAGTTGTTGTCTTAAAATAACAGTGTCGTTTCTGTTTGTCTCATTGCTTACTTCTTTCAGTTACCTTCTGTTCTGTACTGTGCCACTTCCTTCTAGCTTTGGTCCAAGTTTCATCAGGCTCTGTTACGAGGGTAAGTCAAATGAAACCTTAAATACACTACTGGCCATTAAAACTGCTACACCAAGAAGAAATTCAGATGATAAACGGGTATTCATTGGACAAATATATTATACTACAACCCCCTGTGGCCGTAACAACGGCTTTGATACGCCTGGGCATTGAGTCAAACAGAACTTGGATGGCGTATACAGGTACAGCTGCCCATGCAGCTTCAACACGATACCACAGTTTATCAAGAGGAGTGACTGGCGTATTGTGACGAGCCAGTTGCTCGGCCACCATTGACCAGACGTTTTCAATTGGTGAGATCTGGAGAATGTGCTGGCCAGGGCAGCAATCGAACATTTTCTATATCCAGAAAGGCCCGTACAGGACCTGCAACATGCGATCGTGCAATATCCTGCTGAAATGTAGGGTATCGCAGGGATCGAATGAAGGGTAGAGCCACGGGTCGTAACACATCTGAAATGTAACGTCCACTGTTTAAAGTGCCGTCAATGCAAACAAGAGGTGACCGAGGCGTGTAACCAATGGCACCCTATACCATCACGCTCGGTGATGACGCCACTATGCCGATGACGAATACACGCTTCCAAAGTGCGTTCACCGCGATGTCGCCAAACACGGATGCGACCATCATGATGCTGCAAACAGAACCTGTATTCATCCGAAAAAATGACGTTTTGCCATTCGTGCACCCAGGTTCGTCGTTGAGTACACCATCGCAGGCGCTCCTGTCTGTGACGCAGCGTCAAGGGTAACCGCAGCTATGGTCTCCAAGCTGATAGTCCATGCTGCTGCAAACGTCGAACTGTTCGTGCAGATGGTTGTTTGTCTTGCAAACGTCCCCATCTGTTGACTCAGGGATCGAGACGTGACTGCACGATCCGTTACAGCCATGCGGATAAGATGCCTGTCATCTCGACTGCTAGTGATACGAGGCCGTTGGGATCCAGCACGGCGTTCCATATTACCCTCCTGAGCCCACCGATTCTATATTCTGCTAACAGTCTGGATCTCGACCAACGCGAGCAGCAATGCCGCGATACGATAAACCGTAATCGCGATAGGCTACAATCCGACCTTTATCGGAGTCGGAAACGTGATGGTACGCATTTCTCCTCCTTACATAAGGGCATCACAACAACGTTTCACCAGGCAACGCCGGTCAACTGGTGTTTGTGTATGAGAAATCAGTTGGAAACTTTCCTCATGTCAGCACGTTGTAGGTGTCGCCACCGGCGCCGACCTTGTGTGAATGTTCTGAAGAGCTAATCATTTGCATATCACAGCATCTTCTTCCTGTCGGTTAAATTTCGCGTCTGTAGCACGTCATTTCGTGGTGTAGCAATTTTAATGTCCAGAAGTGTATTTTTTAAAAATATTATTTATTGTGCAGAAGTGGTACAAAGCTGTATCACTTTTCAACATAATCTCCCCCACGCTCAATGCAAGTCCTCCAGCGCTTACAAAGTGCATCAATTGCTTTAGAAAAAAATTCTTTTGGTAGTCCACGCAACCACTCATGCACCGCGTGGCGTACCTCTTCATCAGAACGGAACTTCTGTCCTCCCATTGCGTGTTTGAGTGGTCCAAACATACGGAAATCACTTGGGGCAAGGTCTTGTGAGTATGGTGGATGAGGAAGACACTCAAAATGCAGGTCTGTGATTGTTGCAACTGTTGTACGGGCAGTGTGGAGCCTTGCATTGTTATGTTGCAAAAGGACACCTACTGACAGCAATCCACGTCGCTTTGATTTGATTGCAGGCTGCAGATGATTTTTTAGATCTGTGTATGATGCACTGGTGACAATGGTCCCTCTAGGCATGTAATGCTCCAAAATTACGCCTTTTTCGTCCCAAAAGAGAGACAGCATAACCTTCCCTGCTGATGGTTCTGTTCGAAACTTCTTTGGTTTTGGTGATGAGGAATGCCGACATTCCTTGCTCGCTCTCTACGTTTCCGGTTGGTGGAAGTGAACCCAGGTTTCGTCCCCAGTAACGATTCTTGCAAGGAAGCCATCACCGTCTCGTTCAAAGCGCCGAAGAAGTTCTTCACAAGCATCAACACGTCGTTCTCTCATTTCAGGAGCCAGCTGCCGTGGCACCCATCTTGCAGACACTTTTGTGAAACTGGAGCACATCATGCACAATGTTGTGTGCTGACCCATGACTAATCTGTAAACATACTGCAATGTCATTCAGTGTCACTCGGCGGTTTTTCGACACTCGGCGAGTCACAACTCGTGCCTCACATGGACGAGGAGCATCTTCCACTGAAGTCACACCATTTGCGAACTTCCTACTCCATTCGTAGACTTTTCATTCGTTGATGAATTTCAATAGGTTTCACAGCGTCACTACGCAAAAACGGATTAACAGAACGCTGTTCTTCCCTGGTGCGAGTCGCAAGTGGGGCGGCCATCTTTATACTGATACTGCGACAGTATGTGTGCATCTGCACTATACTGCCATCTACAGGCCATTCTGCACGCTGTTTGTAGTACACTTACCAACTTACAGGATGACGGCGCGAAATTTCGATTTGTTATTGCAAATTTAAGGTTTTCATTTGACTCACCCTCGTACTTGACAGCGACACATCATGCGATAGTTACTTCCGTCCTTAAGCTTTTCCCACGCGTGTATTTTCGTAGGACCTGGCAATTCGGATTCTTCCCGTGACACACTGCGTGAGTCAGTCAAATCTGTGACCGTTCGTGCTGCCCTTCTTTGAATATTTTTTTTTTATCTGTGAAGGAGATGTCGGGCTGTGGTAGGGCTTGTTTTGGCACTACTTTTCTTCATTAAGGTACTTATTTGGTTACGATGAAGCTCGCAACATTTGTTTACGCGAGTAAGATGTCTGTATACTTTTTGCTTACATTGAAGAGCCCACTTGAGCGATATTATAAGATGGGATGCACAGGTGTTTTGTAAACTGTCTCCTCTGCAGACTGACTACATTTTCCAAGATATTGTACTGCAAGCAGCTATCGCAGTCAGTATATGATGAAGAAGTAGATCCCGAAAAGCTCTTTTTTCGAAGAAGAGTGGCTGTTTTTATCGCTTCGTGAACTTGTAGTCGTTAGTATTATGATCAGTTATACTGAGAATCTCTGCGTAGTATGGAAACAGTATTATGGCTTATAGTTAGCCCACAACGAATTATTGGACCGACCTTTTCCCACTAGACCGTAACTTCTGATAGATAGCCGGCCGTGGTGATCTAGCGGTTCAGGCGCTCAGTCCGGAACCGCGCGACTGCTACGGTCGCAGGTTCGAATCCTGCCTCGGGCATGGATGTGTGTGATGTCCTTAGGTTAGTTAGGTTTACGTAGTTCTAAGTTCTAGGGGACTGATGACCACGGATGTTAAGTCCCATAGTGCTCAGAGCCATTTTCTGATAGATATGTGAACAATACATATACTGCAACCTTTTCGCAGAGAATTGATCACTGAAAAAATACTTACGGGTATTTCATGCAGGAAAAAGCCAGAGCAAACACCGCCAATGGCGTCTGTGACAGTACCAACGTGTATTTTTGGTGGTAAGAACTACCTTGCTCTGTGAACACATGCTTTAGTCACAGTTGACTGAAACGATAAATGGTGCAACGATTTTCTCCGTTTTGGAAAGTTGGGCTTAGCATTTAGCTGTATTGTCACTTTCTTAAACAGCCCGTTTCGGTCAGAAATGGATCGTTCTCATGTATCAACACACCACGAAAAAAGACAAACAAAAAGCTACAGTTAATACGAAAACACTTATAATATACCACACACCGTTCTTGACCTGTTGTATACTTACAATGTGACATCATTAATCAGATGCATGAATAATCATGACTAGTAAGAAGCGTCATGCTATAAATCCATTTACAATGTTTCAATACATGAAGCGCACAGCTGGTAATATGGCGAACCGCATGGCAAGAGTAAAGTGGTATGTGATTTTCAGTCAAAGACGTCGACCAACTGAAGGCTGAACATACTGTTTTGTGAAATCAAACAAAACTTGCATTCAACTTACGGTCATCTTAAATTATGTCATTAACTAAAATAAAACGTTAAGGAGACTCGATATGCTATATTCTCAAACCACACAACTTTTGTAAACACTTTACGAGTTGTCATAAAAAAGTAACGGGAATTTTTTAATTTCGCAGGCTTTATATACACGATTTTCAATTTATTTATCTTGTTGGTACACATGTTCCTGATGTCTGTTCGCACTTTCAGCTGTTCTGAATATTTAGTTTATTTATGACAGTCGAAAAGGTCATACGTGTTTTCGAGTGCTCGGCAAATTTTTCCTTTCGAAAAGATGGATCAAAAATTTTGTATTAAATTTTGTTTGAAAAATGGAATAAAGTGCAACACTACATTCGAAATGACTGTGGCTTTTGGCGAATATACTAGGAGTAGGACAAGTATAAAAGTTTCAAAGATGGTCGAGAAGACGTTGATGACAACAACCGATACAGATATCCGAGCACATCAATAACTGACGACAATGTGGAAGAAGTGAAGAAAATGGTTCTGGAAAATCGCCGAACCACCATCAGAGAGGTTGCTGATTATACTGACATATCCTTTGGCTCATGCCAAATGATTTTTTGGGATGTTTTGGGCATGAAACGTGCAAACAGCACGTTTCTTCCGAAACTGTTGAATTTCTACCAAAAGTGATGTCACGTACATATCGCTTAGGAATTGCTGAATGATGTCAACAATGATCCAGAACTTCTGGAAAAAAAGATTATAACAGGCGACGAAACAAGGGTATACGGGTATGATGTCGAAACCAAGGCCCAATCGTCCCAATGGAAAGTGCCTGAAGAGCCAATACAAAAAAAAGTTAGAGAAATTCGATCACATGTGGAGGTTCTTCTCACTGTTACCGTCGATTGCAATGAGATACTGCCTGATGAGTTTGTGCCTTGTGGCCGCACGATCAATAAGGAATACTGCCTGGAAGTTATGCCCCGTTTACGTGAAGCAATCAGCAAAAAACGACAAGAATTGTGGTGACACCACTTTTCGAAATTTCATTAGGATAATGCTCCCGCTCACTCCTCAATGCTCGTTCGTGATTTTTTGGCAAAAAACAAAACTGTTGTTTTGCCTCAGACACCATATTCGCAGGACATGACCCCTGCAACTTCTATCTGTTACCGAAGCTGAAACAAACCATGAAAGGATATCATTTTGCCTAATTGATGAGATAAAAACAAAACTACTGAAAGATCTGAACACTACAACGAACGGTGAATTCCGTACGTGCCTCCAAGGATGGAGAACGCGCTGGCACAACTGTATTATTTCTGAGGGAGATTACGTTGAAGGAGACAAAAGTTGATGTTGATGAATAAGTAAAAATTCTTTAAGAAAAACAAAAATTCGCGTTATTTTTCTATCACACATCGTACAAATGTGTTACGTGATTTTGTGTTTGTAAAGTATAAGATTCACATTCACATAATCGAAGACAATGTTTATTCATGGGTCTCGTACTAGCATAAGAACATTCATAGACGCTAGAACTATCTGAAGACTGGAAACTACAAACAGAAAAACATGAAATTTTAACCATATAAAAAAGTTAAAGAGTGTATCTTCAATAAACCTAAGGCATGTGGGTCAGTCTTACGTACCATTTTATATCCATCATCCCAAATCCACCAAGCCTTACAACAATTCAAAAATTCAGATTTGACTCTCAGTCTGAACATCATTTGGATGTCTTTACTAAGCATACATTTATAACTCTGTCAAATAAAATCTTACAGTAATGAAGCTACATACAATTATCAGCAGCTTCATTATTACTATAAAAGTTCCGTTATCATAACCATCTGCAAGAATATCTTTACTGTGGAACATCGGCAAGGAAATGTAATATACACCATTATAGAAATTACAATCTCTCATAGACCAGCAATGTATATATTCCATATCTATTTTATTTAAATATAAAGTAATAATTGCTGTCATCACAGAAAGGGAAGAGTAGTAAGAACTGCCTACTAGTGTGTCATCAAGGTACCTCCAGACATCAAACAACATAATACCTAGCCTGTAGCTTAACAAGACCATTGCAAATATCACGGCTTCTCAATCAGGAAATGCAATATACATAATTACATAAATTACAAATTACAACCTCTTTTATATTGCATATCTATTTTTTTTTTAATTTTCTCTCTTTCAAAGTCACTCTGACTCTTTCCATTGTTTAAAAATGCATCGTCCGTGTAATAAAGCAACACACGAACACTTTACAGGTCAGACGAGCAAAAATAAAAAAAAAGAAACCGATATGCCACCTGACATGCTGTCCGAGCAATGGTCGCAGTGACATACGGAGACTGCAGCCTGTGGCATATGGAGCTATTGGTACCTGCGCAGTGTGGAGGCAGTGCTTGCATCTTACATGAAACACCCCAGCGTACTGTGACGTTTACCCTTCGCGAGGTGTAAATGACTTTGGTAAGCACCGGCCAGAAGTTTGCTGTTACACTCAGAGGTGTTATCGTCTACGGCTAGGTAGCACTGTCACGCTCCCACCGACACTTCCCACTGCTCACAGTTCTCTCTCTTGTTTGTCTCAAAGCCAAATCTCTACGTATCTGAAAATATTCATTCCTGCATTTGTTATTCTATGAAACCTGATGATAAATGAAAGTGACTTCTTCTTGTGTTTGGAGTGCCAAATACACTATCTGATCAAAACCATCCAGGCGTTTATTGACAGACATTAATATGGGGTGCATCCAGCCTTCTCTTTGCGATGGTTCGAACTCTGCTGGAGTTACTTTCGAGAAGACGTCTGGATGTCTGTGGAGGAATGGCGGCTAATTTCTCCTTAACAACCAAAACCAGAGAAGACAGTGATGCTGGACACTGGAATCTGGAGCGAAGTCGACGTTCCAACTCATACCAAAGGTGTTGCAATGGATTCGGGTCAGGGCTCTCAGCAGGCCAATCCATTTCAGGAAAGTTATTGTCCCCAGACCATCGGCTCAGAGGAGCTGCTTTATGACAGGGTGCACTGATGTTGTCGTGTCCTGGCATAGGTGGGAGAGAATGGGTTACAGGTCAGTCTGCGCTGCCAAGCGGTACCGAACAGAAGGCAGAAGGACAATTGACAGTGAGGGCATTTGATTGTTTTCTTCTATCTGAGCCAACACTGGTACAGGCATTTACTAGAAATACGGGTGGTGAGACTCGGTAGGGAACTCGTTGTGGAGACTCTTGGACAAACAAGGTTTTGAAATAGTTGTTTATTCCAGTCAGGACTAACTAATACACTGGAGGCTAGTTCTAGGGTTAGAAAAAGCACGAATAACACTTTTACAACAGAAGCCAGTGCAGAAGTCCTAGGAGTGGATGCTAACCACAGTAGCAAACACTAGCAGCATCTTAAGGCAACAACTTAGTTGCAAAACAAACCGTACTGAATGTGACACTGTTCACTGAAGCATTCCAAGTGAGAGAGCAGACTGACGCGGAGCTGCACCGAGGCTGGAGCCGACGGACGCAGATTCGGCGACCAGATCTTCTGACTGAGAACTCCGCCAAAATGCGGAATCAAGGGTTTTAAGGAGTCGCGTGGGGGCACTGTTTTACCCACTTAAAGCCACCCAGTCAATCTCTCAGGTTTCTTGCAGGCGCCTACCAATCACGGTTTAGTTAGGTCCTCTCTACTGCTCCAAAGGCGGGGATGTTAATGCAGTTGCACTAAGTCCGTATTTGGTATCAACATTGTTCAGCTGAAAGCTAAACGTAGCTGCCCTGCCAAATAAGGCTTGTAACATTATTGTTATGCGTCATTTAGCCCCGCCCCTCGGGACTGCTAGATCAACAGCTTATGGCGTTTTCGCTCTCTTTCTAACTCTTGTGAGCCTACTGACGTTACTGTTCTCGGGGCTGGTATCAAGCTGGCTTTATACGCTAGTACCTGCCTGTTGGTTACAAAGTTCTACGGTGGCAACGTACCACAGCATCTAGACGACGTGAAGTTACATCTTAATTCCTTGAAGGGTAACTAGCGCCTTGGGGCCGCATCTGGGGGCGTCTGCATTTTTGCAAGGCTCTCCCCTAACGGTTTACTTCATGTAACAATCTCTCTCCTAGTTTCGTCTGTGCTCAAGCATCGTCTCTGGTTCCACGCCTTGGAGCGCCTGTCCTCCATCCTCACAGCTTCAAGATAACACT
Source organism: Schistocerca serialis cubense (assembly GCF_023864345.2). Lineage (NCBI taxonomy): Eukaryota > Metazoa > Arthropoda > Insecta > Orthoptera > Acrididae > Schistocerca > Schistocerca serialis. Next base: position 212,933,339 of record NC_064644.1, read on the forward strand.
ACAGTAGCAAGGAATAATCAATATATAACAATATAGCATATCACACAGTCATTATCTCCGAACTTTTTCTCTATTGTAGAAAGAACGCAGTGCTGTAAAATGTGTTCACAACGGCCGGCCGCTGTGGCCGAGCGGTTCTAGGTCCTTCAGTCTGGAACCGCGCGACCGCTACGGTGGCATGTTCGAATCCTGCCTTGGGCATGGATGTGTGTAATGTCCTTAGCTCGGTTAGGTTTAAGTAGTTCTAAGTCTAGTGGACTGATGACCTCAGATGTTAAGTCCCATAGTGCTCAGAGCCATTTTTTTGTATCCACATCAATCCGAATGAAGCGCAATAAGACAGCCACAGCAAAACCATGATAAACACCCCCTTACCGTAATATCACCCTCTCCATATCTCATTGTTGGCACTACAATGGATTCTCACAGGATGCTGCGTGACTCATCACTCCAAATCCCTCATTTTCCATTGACACACTGTCCAGTGGTGCCAATTTGTACACCAAGTCGCTTAGCACTGACAACAGAAATGTCTGGCTTATTAATAGCTGGTCGATCATTGTGTTCCATTCTTTTTAACTCCAGACACTCAGCACTGTGCTAGCTGGACTACTGATAGAACTATGGAACCCACAAGAGATTCCTTCCGTTGATTTCACATTATTTTTTTCAACCACACTGCAAAGATCGACGGTCTCCGTCCATTATCCAGCAGTCGATTTAGGCAACTTTAGGAGGGTTAAAAGCCCTGGTGGATTTGTTACGCAGCTGACATCCAATTACAAGTCCACGTTCTCTGAGCTATCCTGATCGACCAATTCTGCTGCTACTGCTTGTCTGCTGATAACGCAACAGTCCCCGCCCCCATTTATACCGACGGGCCCGCCACCCCCCCCCCCCCCCCCATGACATCTGGAGGTCAATTTCACATTTCATAGAGGCGTCCGGATACTGTCTATCAGGTAGTGTATTCGTTACCCGTGCTTACGTAAATGTGTTAAGCAATATACTTCAATTGTCTTCTTAAATATGGGCTCTGCTCGGCGATACAGTTGTAGTATGGCCCTTTATTTTCATCCACATTCTCATAAATAACCTTGATTAACCAGAGTACCAATTCACACCTTTAAAACCAAGGTCACATGAGGCTACCCGCTAAGGCATCTTTCTCCTCCTGCTTCCCTCCGTAGAGGAACTGGTGAATAAACTAGGAGTACAGCTGTAATAGAATTTTGTGGTAATATCGTTTAGTTTGAACGCTTTTTGTCAACATAGATCATACAAAATTGTAGAAGATTTATAACTAATGGGCCGTTTCCAACAGCCAAGATCGACGCACGTGAACTGGATCGTCGGCGCACATTCTTTGCAAGGATAGAACTAAAGGACATCACAAAAAAAAGACAATCTTCGAGATACTGCATAGTCTGATATACTCGCAGAATGATTGGCGAGACAGTCACCTATGTGACAGCTTCCTGAAATATGAGTGCGGGATTTGTTAATTATTGACCAAAACTTGAATACTGCTCGTCAGTACGTGATCAGTATCAAACAGGATTTCTAGAGGAAATAGGGAAGATCCAAAGAAGAGCAGCACGTTCCGTTACAAGTTCATTTAGTAAGCACGAAAGTATCACGGAGTTGTTGAACCAACTCCAGTGTCAGAAGCCGCACGAGCGGGTTTCTGCATCACGGCGCGCTTTGCTGTTAGTTCTGAGAACATACATTCCTAGAAGCGTCAACAAATGTATTGCTTTCACCTACACATTTCTCGTGACAAGACCGTGAAGGTAAAGTTACAGAGATTCGAGCCCACACGGAGGCTTACCAGCAATCATTCTTCCCACGAAACAGTCGCGACACTGGTACGCAAAGTACCCTCCGTCACACACCGATAGGTAGCTTGCGGAGTATACATGAAGATGCAGAACGTAAGTGGGGCAACCTGTTTCCCAATACATTTACACTGTCCAGTCACATTAACGTAACCAACTGTTTAAAAGCCTGAAATACTACCTTTTGCAGCTCGGAGATGTGCAAAAAGAGAGTCAGTGAGGTTCTGGAAGGAGGTACCAACAGGGATGTGAAGACATGTCATCTCTAGCGCCGTGGGCAGCTGTTCTAGGTTTTCGGTTGATGATCCAGGGCGTGAAAAGCCCGATGGACGTGGCCCTACAGACACTCTATTGGGGTTAAATCGGGGAAGTTTGGTGACCAAGAAAGTATGATAAACTCATCCTAATGCTCTTCGAACCGCGCAAACACACAGTTGTGTGGCACGTAGCATTGTCCTGCTAGTATATGCCATAGTGCTAAGGAAAACCAAACTGTAGTTACGGGTTCACATGGTCCAGTTGCGGTATTGGTGAGAAAATTCTAGCCTTCGTTGCCGATGAACAATAGTCAGCACAGATGCTTCAACGAGACGCTTGCTGATGAGGTCCATACGCAGCATCGTTCGCTGGTTCACCTGGGCGGTCAGTTGCTCAACAGTTGCACCTCTATTCGGCCATAAACATCTATGGAGCCGTCGTTCACCCCTGTCACATGGTTCATGGGCCAGAGTTGCCTCGGCGTCAGTTATGGATAGCGCCATATTTCCGTGCAAGGATACCTTAATCACAGCGACACGCGAACAATATTGCAATAAGCTAAAGACGAAAAAGACAGATTATACCAGCAGCTGTGGAAGATAGCAATGCAAACAAACATAACACGTGATGGAGCTTCAAAGACGTTTATACGTCTTAACCTTAGATTACTAAGCCCTCGTAAAATTTACGACTGCAGCAGGTTATAAAACAGAACATTTCGTACTTAATTTGGTATATAACATACCATCAGCGATCTAATAATTGTAATTAACTAATGTATAACCTACAAATTATGAGTCCCTTTGAATAAAATACAGAGTAATAAACTTTATGATGGTTTAATGTTCTAGGGGTAGCGTCTTTGACTGGTAATCAAAAAGTCCTGGGTCCAGGTTGGAACCCCGCTGCTACTTAAGTTTTGAATTAAACTCATCAGTAATGGCAGCCGAAGACTTCTGGTATAAGAAGTAACCCTTACCCTGCCAATGGGTTTGTCAAACAGGGCGGAGGAGCAGACAGAGGTTCAGAGCACTCTCTTGCCCTTGTGCGTGGGCATTGCCCGCCTAAAAGGCGGAAGAATCAACATTCATCAACGGTACGAGGATGCAGAAGGCAGCGTAAATTACTACATTAAAGACACATAATGGGTATGCACAGGACACGTGGTCTGTAACTGAAAAAGTGTCACGATGATGTCTCCATTGGCAAAAAAATTCGGACTAGTATCCCAATCGTATATCCGAGAGGGAACTGCCAAGGATAAGGTGATCATGAGAAAAAGATTGAATAACAAACGAAAGGCTAACATCTGTGGAATATCAAAAGTTTCAACGTGGCAGCGAAGCTAGAAAGTCTGAAAACGGAAATGCTAAAGTTCAATCTAGATATAGTGGATGTCAGTGAAGAGAAATGGAAAGAAGACAAGGATTTCGGGTCAGATGAGTTTAGGATAATACCAACAGCAGCAAGAAATGGTGTAACAGGAGTAGGATTCGTTATGAATAGGAATGTAGGGCAGAATGTGAACAGTTCAGTGACAGGAATGTTCTCATCAGAATCGACAGTAATTCAGTACCGACAAAAATAGTTCAGCTACACATGCCATCGTCACACGCAGACGATGACGAGAGAGAGAAGGTATATGAGCATAATGAACAGATAATTAGGCACATAAGGGGAAATGAAAATCTAATAAGGGAAGATGAATATCTGACACTCGTGACGGACTTGAATGCTGTTATAGGGGAAGGAATAGTGGGATAACATGGGCTTGGTAGTAGGAATGAGAGTCGAGAATGACTAATTGAGTTCTGCACTAAATTTCAGATAGTAATAGCGAATCTGTGTTCAAGAATCATAATTGGGCGAGGTGTGCTTGGAAAAGGGTGATAGATACAGGAAGATCACATCACGATCAGGCAGAGATTCCGAAATCAGATATTGGATTGTAAGGTGCACCCAAGAGGCAGATATAGACTCATACTGAAGTTTAGAGACTAGTCAGGAAGAATCAATGGCAAAGAAGTAGGATATGGAAGTACTAAGGAATGACGACATACATTTGAAGTTCTCTATGACTATAGATACAGCGATAATGAGTAGCTCTGGAGGCATTTCAGCTGAAGTGGAGTGGATGTCTAAAAAGGGCAATCACAGTTGTTGGAAAGATATACATAGATACCAGGAAAGTTACTACGAAGATATCATAAGTAACAGAAGAAATACATCAGCTGTTCGACGAAAGAAGAAAGTACAAAAATGTTCAAGGAAATTCAGAAATACAAGTCACAGGAATGAAATAAATAGGAAGTGGAGGGAACCTAAGGCGAAATGGCTGCCTGAAAAATGTGAAGAAATTGAAAAAGGAATGATCGTCGGAAGGACTGACTCAGCATATCGAAAAGCCAAAGCACCATTCTGTGAAATTAAAAGCAAGGGCATCAACATTAAGAGTTCAATGGAATTCCATTGTTAAATACAGAGGAGAGAGTGGATAGGTGGAAAGAGTACATTGAAAGCCTTTATGAGGGAGATGACTTGTCTGATGATGAGACAGAAGACGAAACAGGAGTCTATAGGGAAGAGAGAGGACACAGTATAAAAATTAGTTTTAAAGAGCTTTGAAGGCAGAAGGGATAGACAACATTATTTTTAAAATCATTAAGGGGAGAGGTAACAAAACGTCAGTTGGCACTGGTGTATAGATTATATGAGACTCATAACAACAGACTTTCGGAGAAATATCATCCACAAAAAAGACAGCAATATCCGATAAGTGTGCGAACTGTCGAACAATCAGCTTAACAGCTCATGCATCCAAGTTGTTGACAACAATAAAATACAGAAGAACGGAAAAGAAAACTGTGTTAAATGACGAAAACCTCGGCTTTAGGAAACGTAAAGGTACCCGAGAGGCAGATCTGATATTGTCGTTAGTAACGGATGCAATACTGAAGAAAAACCAAGATACGTTCATAGGATTTGCCGACATGGAAAAAGCGTTCGACAATGTAACACAGAGCAAGATGTTCGAAAGTCTAAGAAAAATAAGGGTAAGCTATAGTGCAAGACGGATAATGTACAATATGTACAAGTCCCAAGAGGGAACAATAAGACTAGAAGACGAAGAACGAATTGTTCACATTCAAAAGGGTGTACGAGAGGGAGGTAGTCTTTCGCCCATACTGTTCAGTCTGCACATAGAAGAAGCAGTGACGGGAACAAAAGGAGGGGTGAGCAGTGAGATTAAAATTCAGGATGAAAGGATATGAATGATAAGATACGCTGATGAAATTGCTGTCAGTGAAAGTGAAGAGGAATTATAGGACACATTGCTCAGAATGAACAGTGTAATTAGTACAGAGTATGGACTGAAAGTAGATCAAAGAAAGATGAAAATGAGAAGTAGCAGAAATGATAATAGCAAACTGCTTAACTTGATAATTAGGGATCACAAAGAAGAGGAAGTTAAGGATTTCTGCTACATAGGCAGCAAAATAATCGATGATGGAGGAAGCTAGGAGGACGTAAAAGGCAGACCAGCACTGGCAGAAAGAGCATTCCTGACCAAGAGATGTCAACTAGTATCAAACGTAGGCCTTAATTTGAGGCAGAAATTTTTGAGAATGTACGTTTGGAGCACAGCACTGTATGTCAGCGAAACATGCACGTTGGGAAAACCGGAAGAAGAGAATACAAGCGTATGAGAAGTGGTGCTACAGGTAAACGTTGAAAATTAGGTGGACTTATAAGGTAAGAAATTAGAAGTTTCTCCACAAAATCGTCTAAGAAAGGAACACATGGAAAACACAGACAAGAAGAAGATAAAGGAAGATAGGACATGTGTTGAAACATCAGGGAATAGTCTGAATGGTACCAGAAGGAGCTATAGACGGTAAAAACTGTAGGGGATGAGAGAGACCAGAATACTTCCAGCAAATAATTGAGGACGTAGGTTGCAAGTGCCACTCTGAAATAAAGAGGTTGGCGCAGGAATTCGTGACCAGCCGAATCAAACCAGTCACAAGACCGAAGACTAAAAAAAATGTCAACCTAAAAAAATGAAAAAAATTAAATGTCTTGGGATAAGTATCTGTGTAGGATAAAATTATGATTCACTACTGCAGATCTTCTACTAAGGTGGTAGCAATAAGACTTTTTTTGAGATTTCGATCTTTGTACATATTTCCTGTGTTCCTTAGCTGTGGTCGTAGATGTACGTTATCAGATTCATGGATTTATTGGTTGTCTCATTCGCCCACTTCTACATTCCTGTAGACAACACAGAGTACCTCTGCTTACGCGCACCAACTTTCGATGTGAAGCGAAATAATGTTCCATATGACTCGGCACTGCAGCGCTGATGGTGTGAGAAAGAGGAAGCAAGGCTTAAAGTGAAAGGAAAGTGTACAAAAAAAGGACAGAAGCAGATACAGCCCGGACGTATGAATAACTGTCTCAGAATGGTTCAAATGTCTCTGAGCACTATGGGACTTAGCTGCTGTGGTCATCAGTCCCGTAGAACTTATAACTACTTAAACCTAACTAACCTAAAGTCACCACACACATCCATGCCCGAAGCAGGATTCGAACCTGCGACCGTAGCGGTCGCGCGGTTCCAGACGGTAGAGCCTAGAACTGCTCGGCCACTCCGGCCGGCATAACTGTCTCCAACCTCGGTGGACAATACGTGCAAAACCTCAGAAGTGCGTCGGCAAACACATGCAAGAGCCTGTTCCATCAGCAACAAAGACCACTGTACAGCAATACTCTTACGTATTGCAGGCACACTGCTGCAATGTTACCGGCGACACTATTATAATGTTACCGGCGACACTATTGTGGCTCCACATTGCCGTAAAATATGGCCCATGTCAACGCGCCTAGAGTCCTAGTTCCTCTACCTGCTGTACCAGTTTCGGAGATCGGACGCGGAAGTTAGTGAAACTTTTCTCTCCCTTTCCTGGGAGCAAATTTCAATGGCTGCAGCTCTCTGGACACCCTGGTTGGGGGGACATATGCTCAACAGAAAATTTTGAACACCGAGGCTATGAAGCCGCCAGCGTCTCGCTGCCAAAACGGTTGTAACGCAGTCTTCCACGGTTTGTTTCCATCGACCAGTTTTTTCGTAACGTAAGCCTGTCTCGTAATTTCTTTCCTCTGCTGCTTACCCTATCCTTTACACGTTTTACTGTTTCTAGCTTTTCTGTAAAATTTGTGTGTGTGTATGTATGTGTGTGTGTGTGTGTGTGTGTGTGTTTGAACGCGCTAAATGCTCCGCCACATACAAATTATTTTTATTTTTTTGTGTGAAATCTTATGGGACTTAACTACTAAGGTCATCAGTCCCTAAGCTTACACACTACTTAACCTAGATTATCCTAAGGACAAACAAGTCGGTCGGGGTGGCCGAGCGGTTCTAGGCGCTACAGTCTGGAACCGCGCGACCGCTACGGTCGCAGGTTCGAATTCTGCCTCGGGCATGGATGTGTGTGATGTCCTTAGGTTAGTTAGGTTTAAGTACTAAGTTCTAGGGGACTGATGGCCTCAGAAGTTAAGTCCCATAGTGCTCAGAGCCACTGGAACCATTTTTTTGACAAACACACACAACCATGCCCGGGGGAGGACTCAAACCTCCGCCGCGACCAGCCGCACAGTCAATGACTGAACGCCCTAGACCACTCGGCTAATCCCGCGCGGCTATACAAATTAATGAACTTGTACGTACTTTGCTTGCACCTCCCGTGTTAAGAACCGTGTTTACAACGATGTATCCTGCGGAAATCGCACGCAGTGCCAACACGCATATAGTAGCTAGCTCACAGTTATATTCTGCTAAAGTTACGAAGTGATGTGGAGCGTATTGCAGTACTGTAAACAGCATAACCATTTCAGCACTGTTTGTGGTGCGGCATAAACTGAGGAGTTGTAAAATAACTGGTTGTGGTTTTTTTCTTCCAATTTATACCGCTTTTTCACTAACAGTTCTAGTTAAAACAGCGAACGGAGCGAAAATGTGCAGGCTTCGAAGAGAACTAACCTCGTGTATGTATCTGTCCGTTTAGGTGGTCGTACCTCGCACAGAACCTCACGCTCCGCCTGCCGGATGAGTACTGACGTGGCGGGTCGGCAACTGCGACTACAAGAGCGTCCAGACCGAGCTCCAGCCAAGGTCACGTCCTGGTTGTCGATGGTGCTGCCATCCGGTGGCGGCGGCTCCACCTCTCTCTCTGTCTCTCTCTCTCTTTTGTAGAAGGCGACTTCAGTCGTTCCAGGAATGAACACTGTCAGATAATATTGCTGATGAGTTGCGTATTGTGGAGTAACATGACATCACCCAGTCAGTTCTCGAAACACGACGCTGTTTAAAGAAATACAATGACTCGAAAGAGTCACTAAGCGGATGCCACACATAATACATCAAATTAACTTGCTGTTTTAAAGGTCCAAATCTCCCCCAAAAAATCAGAATTTGGGAACACATGAAATGATACATATCCTTTTCTTTAGTGCTTAATCTGAGAACTGGTTGCCAGCAATCTGGCTCGCAGAAGATGTCCAAGTCTTCACATGCTTTTTCGTCCTTCATTTCTGTGTAGTAGGTACAGCCAATATATTTTATAACTTGTGTTACTTCAGTCGTTCTCTTCCTCAAGCTTTCTTTTCCATTGACACATTCCTGTATTATAGATGTTAGAAATGCGTCAATGGAAAAGAAAGCTTGAGGAAGTAGTTGCAGGGCCAACAGTCTGGATGATTGGCTGATCTGGACTTGTAACACTAACCAAAATGGCCTTGCTGTGCTGGTACTGCGAACGGTTGAAAGCAAGGACAAACTACAGCCATATTTTTCCCGAGGGCATTCAGATTTTCTGTATGGTTAAATGATGATGGCGTCCCCTTGGGTAAAATATTCTGGAGGTAAAACAGTCCCTCATTCGGATCTCCGGGTGGGGACAACGCAGGAGAATCAAGACTGGAATTCTACAGATCGGAGGGTGGAATGTTAGATTACTTAACTGGGCAGGTGGATTTGAAAATTTAAAAAGGGAAATGGATTGCTTGAAATTAGATATAGAGGGAATTAGTGAAGATCGGTGGCAGGAGGAAAAAGACTTCTGGTCAGGTGAATACAGGGTTACAAATACAAAATCAAATAGGGGTAACGCAGGAGTAGGTTTAATAATGAATAAGAAAATAGTAATGCGGGTAACCTACTACAAACAGCATAGTGAACGCATTATTGTGGCTGTTGTGGTTGGCAAGAGAGCCAACACCGTTTTATTAAAGGAGGCCGAAATGCACGCAGGCTGGCGTGAGGTCTGTAACATGACAAGGAAATTAGAAATTAGAAAAACGGACGTAGCTGGTGGAATACTTAACTTTAATCCATTAATGATGAACGTCGGTTTTGACGGTACATGATTCACAATATCAATAGTAACTGATAATGGCGCCTTGCTAGGTCGTAGCAAATGACGTAGCTGAAGGCTATGCTAAACTGTCGTCTCGGCAAATGAGAACGTAAGTAGGCAGTGAACCATCGCTAGCAAAGTCGGCTGTACAACTGGGGCGAGTGCTAGGAAGTCTCTCTAGACCTGCCGTGTGGCGGCGCTCGGTCTGCAATCACTGATAGTGGCGACACGCGGGTCCGACGTATACTACCGAACGGCGGCCGATTTAAAGGCTACCACCTAGCAAGTGTGGTGTCTGGCGGTGACACCACAGTGGCCAAGATAGATACGAAGCCCACGCCAACCACAGTAGTATAAGTTTATAGGCCAACTAGTTCCGCAGATGACTAAGAGATTGATTAAATGTATGATGAGATAAAAGAAATTATTCAGATAGTGAAGGGAGACGAAAATTTAATAGTTATGGGTGACTGGAACTCTATAGTAGGAAAAGGAAGAGAAGGAAACGTAGTAGGTGAATACGGAATGGGAGTAAGGAATGAAAGAGGAAGCCGCCTGGTAGAATTTTGCACAGATCATATCTTCATCATAGCTAACACTTGGTTCAAGAATCATAAAAGAAGGTTGTATACATGGAAGAAGCTTGGAGATACTAGAAGGTATCAGATAGATTATATGATGGTAAGACAGAGATTTAGGAATCAGATTTTAAATTGTAAGACATTTCCAGGGTCAGATGTGGACTCTGACCACAATTTATTGGTTATGAACTGTAGATTAAAACTGAAGAAACAGCAAAAAGGTGGGCATTTGAGGAGATGGGACCTGGATAAACTGAAGAACCAGAGGTTGTAGAGAGCTTCAGGGAGAGTATTAGGGAACGATTGACAAGAATGAAGGAAAGAAATACAGTAGAAGATGAATGGGTAGCTTTGAGAGATGAAATAGTGAAGGTATCAGAGGATCAAGTAGGTAAAAAGACGAGGGCTAACACAAATCCTTGAGTAACAGAAGAAGAGATATTGAATTTAATTGATGAAAGGAGAAAATATAAAAATGCAGTAAATGAAGCAGGCAAAAAGGAATACAACCGTCTCAAAAATTAAAAACGACAGGAAGTGCAAAATGACTAAGCAGGGATGGCTAGAGGACAAATGTAAGGATGTAGAGGCTTATCTCACGAGGGGTAAGATAGATGCTGCCTACAGGAAACTTAAAGAGACCTTTGGAGAAAAGAGAACCACTTGCATGAATATCAAGAGCTCAGATGGAAACCCAGTTCTAAGCAAAGAAGGGAAAGCAGAAAGGTGGAAGGAGTATATAGAAGGTTCTTGAGTACAATATTATAGAAATGGAAGAGAATGTAGATGAAGATGAAATAGGAGATATGATACTACGTGAAGAGTTTGACAGAGCACTGAAAGACCTAAGTCGAAACAAGGCCCCGGGAGTAGGCAACATTCCATTAGAACTACTGACAGCCTTGGGAGAGCCAGGCCTAACAAAACTCTACCATCTAGTTAGCAAGATGTATGAGACAGGCAAAATCCCTCCCGACTTCAAGAAGAATATAATAATTCCAATCCCAAAGAAAGCAGGTGTTGACAGATGTGAAAATTACCGAACTATCAGTGTAATAAGACACGGGTGCAAAATACTGACATGAATTCTGTACAGACGAATGGAAAAACTGGTAGAGGCCGACCTCGGGGATGATCAGTTTGGATTCCGTAGAAATGTTGGAACACGCGAGGCAATACTGCCCCTACGACTTATCTTAGAAAATAGATCAAGGAAAGACAAACCTACTTTTGTAGCATTTGTAGACGTAGAGAAAGCTTTTGACAATGTTGACTGGAATACTCTCTTTTAAATTCTGAAGGTGGCAGGGGTAAAATACAGGGAGCGAAGGGCTATTTAAAATTTCTACAGAAACAAGATGGCAGTTATAAGAGTCGAGGGGCATGAAAGGGAAGCATTAGTTGGGAAGGGAGTGAGACAGGGTTGTAGCCTATCCCCAATGTTATCCACTCTGTATATTGAGCAAGCAGTAAAGGAAACAAAAGAAAAATTCGTAGTAGGTATTAAAATCCATGGAGAAGAAATAAAAACTTTGAGGTTCGCCGATGGCATTGTAATTCTGCCAGAGACAGCAAAGGACCTGAAAGAGCAGCTGAACGGAATGGACAGAAGCAAAACGAGGATAATGGAATGTAGTCGAATTAAGTCGGGTGATGCTGCGGGAATTACGTTAGGAAATGAGACGCTTAAAGTAGTAAAGGAGTTTTGCTATTTGGGGAGCAAAATAACTGATGATGGTCGAAGTAGAGTGGATATAAAATTTAGATTGGTAATGGCAAGGAAGGCGTCTCTGAAGAAGAGAAATTTATTAACATCGATTATACAGTTAAGTGTCAGGAGTCGTTTCTGAAAGTATTTGTGTGGAGTATAGCCATGTATGGAAGTGAAACGTGGACGATATATATTTTAGACAAGAAGAGAACACAGGCTTTCGAAATGTGTTGCTACAGAAGAATGATGAAGATTAGATGGGTAGATCACATAACTAATGAGGAGGTATTGAATAGAATTGGTGAGAAGAGAAATTTGTGGCACAACTTGACTAGTAGAAGTGATTAGTTGGTAGGGCCTATTCTGAGGCATCAAGGGATCACCAATTTAGTATTGAAGGGCCGCGTGGAGGGTAAAAATCATAGAGGGAGACCAAGTGATGAATACACTAAATAGATTCAGAATGACGTAGGTTGCAGTAGGTACTGGGAGATGAAGAAGCTTGCACAGGATAGAGTAGCATGGAGAGCCAGGGAACGAGAGTCCATTTCACTTCGTACAACAAAATATTGGCTCGTGATACCTGTTGAAATGAATGCAAATCGTATAAGATTCTTCTTTTATAATCCACGAAGTATCAGAGGGATTTTTTATCTGTAAACATTGGTTTCTAAAGACGTTTCTCTGCTAGATTAATAATGTCTCTTTTCGTTGTGTCTTACCATTGTCATCGAAATGCAGCCTTCATCATTGAAGATTACCGAAATGTTTTAAAGGATTTGCATGGTTGTGACATCCGGCTGATTGGAAATCTCTACTGGGACCAAAGTGGTGGTGTGCGTATCGATAGTCAGCTGTCAGAAGATGTATCGATTCCGAAAGCAGTTCCACAGGACTGCATTCTCTCCATATTACTTTTCAACATCTACTATGAAAATGTATTAAAGAAGTTATAAAACCTTCCTTGCCGCCACACGCTATTCTGAAAACAGTTTCCGGGACATTCTTGATGGAAAGTATCAAGGAGAGCTGGTTAATAGATTTATCATCAGTAACGTAAAGTATGCGAGGCTTCAAGAACTGCCGTCCGGTGTGGCCAAGCGGTTAAAGACGCTACAGTCTGGAACCGCGTGACCGCTACGGTCGCAGGTTCGAATCCTGCCTCGGGCATGGATGTGTGTGATGTCCTTAGGTTAGTTAGGTTTAAGTAATTCTAAGTTCTAGGGGACTGATGACCTTAGAAGTTAAGTCCCATAGTGCTCAGAGCCATTTGAACCATTTGCCGGCTGGTGTGGCCGTGCGGTTAAAGGCGCTTCAGTCTGGAACCGCGTGACCGCTACGGTCGCAGGTTCGAATCCTGCCTCGGGCATGGATGTGTGTGATGTCCTTAGGTTAGTTAAGTTTAATTAGTTCTAAGTTCTAGGCGACTGATGACCTCAGAAGTTGAGTCGCATAGTGCTCAGAGCCATTTTTTTTTTTGAGCTTCAAGAACTGCAAGACCTAACAAACACTATTATTTCAGGGAGGAGAACCATTTGGCAACGTATAAACGTCAAGAAAACAAAATGGAGATGATATTCAGGACACTCTTACGCTCAGTAATGATAAGATCTAAAGCGTTTGACCATATAAATATTTGGAGTGTCAAATCAGTGATGACTGGAAATTTTCTCAAGAAATTTCTACAGAATTGAGAAGGTCAGAAGTGTTTCCAGATAATGAAGAAATTTCTGAGTAGCCATGTCGTTAAGTATTACACTTTTCACTCGACTACCTCGATACTATGTGTTCAGTATCCTGCTCCATGGAGTTGAGGGTCAGTATTAGCTAAGAAACTAGAGGCATCTGAAATGTTGCGTATTGAGGGTATTGTAACGTTCCCTGGCAGCACACACACTATTAATAAAATGAAGAATTGCTGAACTGGAGCGTGCACATTTGCAAATGCTTAACAACTGTGGCACGTCTGCTACGAACGTGTACGGTAATGAGAACACTACGTACAGTTCATACCAACAAAAAAGCAATTCGTATGTACTGTAATTGTTTAACAAAAAATATTATTTAATTTTGTGTAAAGGACGTTGGTTATTATTGTAATATTTTCTGTAATAATATTCTCGATGTATTTATGATTGTAATATTTCTATACTCATAATGTAATTACGAAATATGTTAATATCTGCGATGAAAAAATGAAAAATATAGCCACAGAGGAAAATAATGTTGTAAGATTACAAAGAGACATTCACAATCAGCAATAATATAAATAGCGCTATATAATGTGCATTCTTTGTCGTCTTCCTCGAGAGCTGAGAGAGAGAGGAACCTGTGACGTAGCATTATATGAATGAGTAGACTTCTTTTGTCTGTATCTATCTTTAGCCGCCATTAGGGGAGAAATTATAAAGGTGTGTAATTTTAATTATTGTTATGGTCTAAATACATTATAATTTATCAAAATTGTGTATTATTAATGTAAATTAGCTTGCCCATGTCATCTATAATATTTCTTTAAAGAATTTTCAGCACTTCTAGCGATTATCGTTGGTGTTGCTGGGCTGTGCCGCGACCGAACGATTTGCAGCGCCACATTTAAAAAATTGTTCCGCTATAAAATTAACCAAACCCGTAAATCGGGAGCAGGTAAAATTAGCAGAGAATTACGAAAGATTTTTCTTTTACAGCGATCCTGAGGCTGACTGACTTTATTACTGGTTTTACATTTGTGCATTCATAGGCGGATAATTAACGTTGAAGTTGTTAATCTGTTGGTTCTTTCAATTCCTAAAGCAAATAACTTAAACGTATAGTGAAGTGTGTTTTGTCAATGATAATTAAACGTTCAGGTCGGCTTGGCAATATTTAACCATTTTATGCTAACAGAGACAGTCTTGTGTTCCATATCTAACGCTGGTAAAAAATTCAGTAAATATTTATAAACCCACTGCATCTAGAAAATATGTGCCAAGGCCGAAATACGCAAAAAATTTAATTTAAATAATTTTCAAAGTAATAAATGTTATTACTCAGTTAGTTTGAATTTATCAGCTTCAGAGGGTTATTAAAGTTCACGTAATTTTAAATGTGCTTAATTCTGTCTAAATGAATTTTTATTACCACATGTAAAAAAAGGGGGTTCTACAACAAAGTTCGTACTGAAAGAGTAAATAACAAAAATATTTAAAGCCATTTCTTCCCCATTTTCATCCTTTCATTTTTACATTATATATATATATATATATATATATATATATATATATATATATATATTTCTCATTAAACTGGCGCCCAACGTGGGGCCCGAATAAGTAGTGGCCACAAAATACCCATGAGATAATTAGGGAATTATTGTAGTCGAACTTTGTTAGAGAACAATTAATAATTTTTTCATGTATTGTATGTTTTGCCTAAACAATATTGTGTGGTATACATGTATATGATTTTTGCATGAGAACACTATATACCCAGAGGAAAGCTGAAGAAGAGAGCTCATTATATCAAAAAATTAATAACCTACCACAATACCAGGGGGCAGCTGCGCCCAAGATAGATCACCAAAAGGTAAAGCTACAGTGTAGTTGTCCTGTGGGTAGTAAAGTAGCCTCAGTGCTGTGTTCTCGGGTCATTAGTGGTGTGCTTGTCGTTAGTGTTTTTTTTAAATAACAGGACATTTGAGTAGTTAGTCATCGTAGTATATAATAAGTGTGTTTCAACAAATGACCATTTCTTGTGTGATTATGTCAGTGAAACCTGAGTGTTGGGATATTTAGTTCAGATTTTGTTTCTTTTGTTGACTATGGTTAGATTGCGTAGTCAGAAAAATATAAACATGGATAATGAACAACAGTTAGCAAGCAGTGATACCGAGTTAGAAAGTGGGGCACAAAGTAATGTTAGTGGCGTAGTTCAAGAAGTACAATGTGAGAATCTGGGGGCAGAAGGGCAAGAAATGTTGCCACTGCCAGCCAGTGATTCAATTGAAAGTAGGAATACTGTGCCACCCACAAGCACTAGACACGGACCAGAGAGTGGTCAGGTGTCAGAAGTGGAATCATTAAGAGTTATGTTCGAGCGCATGCTCAATTTCTAAGCTACGTTTGTGCATGAACAAGCAGAGCGTGACCAGAGATTGGTAGCCTAATTTGGACGTATGCAAGCAGAACGCGATAGAGAACGTGATGCTATGCATGCAGAACGAGAAACTGAACGTGATGCTAAACAAGCAGAGCGTGATCGATGCCAGCATGAGAGAGACTTGCAGTTAATGCAGTCTTTGGAAGCTATGCAAAGTGAGATTGTTAGTTTGAGACAAAACTATGAAACCATACCCAAAGCGGTGCAAGAACTGAGCGAAAGAGTAGATAATATCCAGGTGGCTAACGCCAGTATCGTAGATGAAATCAGTGTACTGGGTAACAGGAAGGAAAAATTAGAAATTGACACAAGTCAAGCAATAGAGCAGAAAATATCCGAACAGGCAAACAAAATTGAAAAGGAATTTACGAACTGGTTAGAGGCAAAAGACACCGACCTTAATCAAACAATAGATGAGAAGGTGCACGCCGCGATTGAGGCCAGAGACTTGGGCTCGATTGCGGAAGTGCAGGACCTAAGAAGGGCGGTGCACACTGACATTCCGCTGTGGCAGTGGAATGTCACCCATCGTCTTGCGGAGGTGGAAACAGCTTGTTGCACGGCGACGCACAGGCGTGTGTGATGCCAACCAGGTCCAACAATGATAGGCATATAAATACAGCAATGAAAAATTGCGACTGCGAGACAGAACAGGCAACCAATGTTAGCGAAACAAACAAATGTCACTCCAAAATAGTGACTGAAGAAAGCCTGATTAAAAACCGACAGTTTCAGATCTTTACAACGTAGAAGAAATTTCTTCACCCTGTAGTATTTATCAAGGGATTTAGAAACATTTTGCCTAGTGTTTGGAGTCACACGCAGAAAATACAGTACGTTATGTCTTACATACAAGGAGATGCTGCATTATGGGCAGCCGAAGCAGCTGACAGTTGCGACACATATGAGCAATTTGAAAAGGCATTTTTGGCCAAATATTGGTCAACATGTATTCAGGAGAGATTACGGAAAGAGGTATATAATCCAGAGCCGTATTCTCCACGATTAGGCAATTTGCGAAAATATTTTGAGAAATACATTAATACGACCCGTTACTGGGACGAGCAGATTTCATCCCGGGATTTGATCAGACTTCTGAAATCACACTTGCCGATACACGTAAAGGAAAAACTTACACACGTACCGGAGAACGACATGGAACATTTCTTGTCTGTTCTGGACTCAATTGACCTGATTCAGGAGGATGTTAAGGCAGCCTCCGAACAGGCTAGAAGTAACGGAAACGGTTACAGAAATGGTCGAAATAACACGCCTCCACCAAATAATGGAAACGGCGGAGGTAACAATAGGAGACAAGATTATGTACAAAACGGGAATAGAGGTAGAGACCGGAACGGCAATAGTCCGCCGGTGAACAATGACCGGAAAAGGAGGTTCGATGACCGATATGAAACAGGCCCACCAAGCAATAGTAGATGAAAAATGCCAGGGGGCCGTGGAACACCAATACCTATAACGATGCAAACCGAACTTGGCCACAGAACCAGAGGCCCAGTCCGGACCGGCAAAACAGTGAAAGATATGACAATAACCGACCGCCACCACAAAATGCGCCAATTGCGCAACCGTGGCGGCCGACGCAACACAACTTACACATAGTGGAGGTCAGCGACACAGAACAGCCACACCCATCCACCAGTAATAATCCAACTAGATTCAGCCGAGATACGCTCTCCATCGTCGAGTGAGGTTTGGAGTGAGAGCAGCCCGACAGAACAAAACATCGGAAATCTGTATCCTCAGGTATAATGACGGGGTACAGATGGGACATGAATTAATAACTGAACCACCCACGTGCATAAAGGAGCACAAAGACAAACTACAAACGATAATAGAGATCAAAATTAACAATATTGATGTGCAAGCACTCGTAGATACAGGTGCTACTGTCAGTGTCATGAGTATGGACCTATTCAGAGTACCGGGGAAAGAAAAGCGTATGCCGACTTTCCCTGTGAATATCTGCAAAATCACTGTAGCCATCAGTGCACAATGACAAATAATTAAACTCCAAGTGCGGGTAGAGATGTATATAGGGGGAGAAGTCATAGCGTGCTCGTTCCTGGTAGTAAAGGGTTTAAAGGTAGCCTGCATTTTGGGGGTAGATTTTTTGCGAGAAAGGGACGCAGTAATCGACCTTTCTTTGGGAAAATTAAGTTTGATGAACACGGGTAGGAGGATAGAATTGTCCATGCTCAGATCTGAAGAGGTACCTGTGCCTAATTGTAATTCTATTAACATAAAATGTAGGAATCAGTGGATACCACATTTAGACAATCATTCTCTAGGACAAAATCTCTATCATCCAGACGTACAAGGTGATCAATTAAAAGCAAATGAGGACGAACTTGTGAACAAAGTATCACAGTCCGAAAATTTGAACTCAATGCAACAGAAGGATTTGGTACAGTTATTGTCTGACTATGCAGATGTATTTTCAGAACGACCAGGAATTGTTAAGGGATATCAATACAATATCGAGGTGAAGCCTCACAAAACCTGCTGTCGAGCCTCATACTCCATTCCTTGGTCTAAGAAGGAAATAGTAGCTATCTCTTAGCAGATCCCCAATCAGGGAGAGTACGGGGACTGTATCCGCGTAAGGATGTGAAAATATTCCTACAATAAATGACTAATAGCCCTATGTGTTATGTGTAAAAAGGTACACCATTCTTTTGGAAATGAATGAACATTAATGATGTGTTATCTGTAGAGATAATGTACTAGTGTAGAAGTATTTAGTTATAAGAATATGATTGACTTTCTCTTTTGTTTATGATTATTTGTATTATGTCTTCTTTTTAATTAGTGTTAGCTTAAACATGCTCTAAATGTCTGCACAGATAACCTGATTAGTGCAATTATTTGTAGTGTTAAATTGTGACAGAGACCAGTCAGGAGGAACATTTTAGTAGTGATTAGTTTGTGTACTGCATAATATTCTATATGTGTGTCAAACTTGAAATATTTCTTGGTACAGTCTTTTCTATTATATATATATATATATATATATATATGTGTGTGTGTGTGTGTGTGTGTGTGTGTGTGTGTGTGTGTATGTGTAGCTGCCAGATTGACAGGTTCGAACCCAGAATAATATTAATAATATGAGACCCTGAGAACTTTATTTTCAAACCAGTATTATCAAAGAGAGTAATACACCCAGTAGTGATCCGAGGGCACCATGGGAGGCAAACTTATTGCAAATTTAAGTAACGCAAAGTTACGCACAAAGAAGCTTCAATTGAAGCATGTGCAGATCGAATCAGTAAAAAGAGCTAGCCTGATACAGTCCAAGTCAATTTTAGCCTACAGAGACTACACTAGTTACGTAGGACCTTGCAAGTAAAGTGAGACATAATTTCAAAGGAGTTATTGAACAAAATGCCTGAATCCGGCTGGAATGCACAAATAAAATCTACTCGAACATAAATATAGATGATTTTTGGGCAAACTAATACGAAATTTTAATATTTGTTACCATGTACGCAATTATCACACACCTTGGTAAAGAGCGAACAAAGAAGTTACGAATGTGCTGTTACAAAAAATTGCACAACGGACATTGTAACTGAAAAAACTTAAACAAAAGTGCAGTATTGTGTGGTAGAGACAGACAGTGACTGTTAAAACTGCAGCAATACGTCACGAGGTTGTTTCGAACAAGCAATAAGAAACTGTATCATCGCCGTGTGTGCAAATGAACAAGGAACTACCACGACACGAACATTGAGCCGATAATAGACGGTGGACCAAGCTAGTGTCAAACTATAACTTGTACTGTGCGTGTGTACAAAAAAAATAAAAAAAATATTCTTTGTGTGTCAAGGGACGCCAGGAAAGCGCATTGACTACAGAGATACATTTTGTTCTAAGGTGAAAACTTGCGTGTGACTAATGACAAGTCATGACATGTTGTGTGCCCATAAAACGCGTTACTGTGACAACGAAACATTGTGCAAACCAGACTAGTGAAGGCCTACCGAATAATAACTGCCAATAACTGTGTGCGTTTTTTCCCACAGCAGGAAAAATGCCCATAAGGATAGTACACTGTTTGTGAACTTGTTGCATGTTTGCTGGAGCATTGCAAGAAGATGTCACACGGGCGAGCTGATATACAACGCGCATCCGGCTACTTCAGACATGCAGCGGCCGCAGCAACCCGTAGCAGACCAGACAGCCACACGCCTCTTCGCGCCTAGCTGCCAACACCGGGGGCGGTGACCTACACGGAGCCGACGCGCCGCGCCGAGCGCCGCTCAACAATCACTCCGCACCGCTCACCAACTACAGCATTATTGACATATTCCAAAATATTTACATAAACTGCATAGCATGTCAATGAACTCGGTTTTTGACAAACATTGAACACTTATTATGTATACCCGTAGATTGACGAGAGAAAATGAACACTAACAAGTGTAGGAGATGGATTTGTAACACGTAGGTAGTGAGAACATTATGAAAAGTGACGTTGTACTAAATGATTTCAAAAAACTAAGTGATATATCCTAGGACAAGTGACCTTGCAGTATATCGCAAAAATGATAATTATGAGTTGTTAAACACACACAACAAACTTTCGTTGAACTGTATGTGACTGTGATGTTACGTAACCGTTGATGACAAACTGCTAAATCATTTCAAAACAATGACTGTTAAAGAGACAAGATTAATCATGAACCAACTGGGTTGGCCAGGCTCCGGCACAGTTTTGCCCAGGTTTCCTGTCTGCCTTCGCCCAAATGGGGGAGCCATGAACATATATAACCCTGGGACTAATTAAAAGAGCCATTCCATAAAAAAAAAAAAAACAATTGTAAAGAACGTTACTGGCACCATTGTGTCAAAGTATAGAAACTCTTTGCGAAATGCTGCCTGGACGCAATGTAACGTTCCCTGGCAGCACACACACTATTAATAAAATGAAATGACACACAGAATTGCTGAACTCGAGCGTGCACATTTGCAAATGCTTAACTGTGGCACGCCTGTTACGAACGTGTACGGTAATGAGAACACTACGTACAGTTCATACCAACAAAAAAGCAATTCGTATGTACTGTAATTGTTTAACAAAAAGTATTATTTAATTTTGTGTAAAGGACGTTGGTTATTATTGTAATATTTTCTGTAATAATATTCTCGATGTATTTATGATTGCAATATTTCTATACTCATAATGTAATTACGAAATATGTTAATATCTGTGATGAAAAAATGTAAAATATAGCCACAGAGGAAAATAATGTTGTAAGATTACAAAGAGACATTCACAATCAGCAATAATATAAATAGCGCTATATAATGTGCATTCTTTGTCGTCTTCCTCGAGAGCTGAGAGAGAGAGAGGAACCTGTGACGTAGCATTATATGAATGAGTAGACTTCTTTTGTCTGTATCTATCTTTAGCCGCCATTAGGGGAGAAATTATAAAGGTGTGTAATTTTAATTATTGTTATGGTCTAAATACATTATAATTTATCAAAATTGTGTATTATTAATGTAAATTAGCTTGCCCATGTCATCTATAATATTTCTTTAAAGAATTTTCAGCACTTCTAGCGATTATCGTTGGTGTTGCTGGGCTGTGCCGCGACCGAACGATTTGCAGCGCCACATTTAAAAAATTGTTCCGCTATAAAATTAACCAAACCCGTAAATCGGGAGCAGGTAAAATTAACAGAGAATTACGAAAGATTTTTCTTTTACAGCGATCCTGAGGCTGACTGAATTTATTACTGGTTTTACATTTGTGCATTCATAGGCGGATAATTAACGTTTGAAGTTGTTAATCTGTTGGTTCTTTTCAATTCCTAAAGCAAATAACTTAAACGTATAGTGAAGTGTGTTTTGTCAATGATAATTAAACGTTCAGGTCGGCTTGGCAATATTTAACCATTTTATGCTAACAGAGACAGTCTTGTGTTCCATAGCTAACGCCGGGGAAGAATTCAGTAAATATTTATAAAACCCACTGCATCTAGAAAATATGTACCAAGGCCGAAATACGTAAAAAATTTAATTTAAATAATTTTCAAAGTCATAAATGTTATTAATCAGTTAGTTTGAATTTATCAGCTTCAGAGGGTTGCTAAAGTTCACGTAATTTCAAATGTGCTTAATTCTGTCTAAATGAATTTTTATTACCACACGTAGAAAAAAAGGGGGTTCTACAACAAAGTTCGTACTGAAAGAGTAAATAACAAAAATATTTAAAGACATTTCTTCCCCATTTTCATCCATTCATTTTTACATTATATATATATATATATATATATATATATATATATATATATATATATATATATATATATACAAACTGAAAATTCTGGACTAAACTTGAAGATTTCATGGCCAAAATTCCCCGGGATGATATTAAAATCTTAATGGGAGATTTCAATGCACAAATTGGCAGAGAGAAAGAACACCAAAAAACTGTAGGAAAATATCCAGCACACAGATTCACCAACAGAAACGGACTGAGATTTATTGAACTATGCCATCAAAATAATCTAAAAATAATGTCTACATCTTTGAGAAAAAAACCTAGAAAACAAAAGACGTGGAGGTCCCCCATACAAGAGATCGGCGAATATCAGATTGACCACATTGCCATCTCCTATTTGGTACAGAAAGAGATCCATGATGTCCAAGTCCGCAGAGGGACGAACATTGACTCAGACCACTACTTAACACGCATTAAAGTGAAATTCACCCCAAAAAAAAATCTATCCGAAGAAAACACACATGATGAAATTTGACACACGAACAATCAAAG
This sequence comes from Schistocerca serialis cubense, assembly GCF_023864345.2. Taxonomy (NCBI): domain Eukaryota; kingdom Metazoa; phylum Arthropoda; class Insecta; order Orthoptera; family Acrididae; genus Schistocerca; species Schistocerca serialis. The sequence goes on from NC_064644.1 coordinate 212,956,084, forward strand.
AAACCAATCTGAAGGAGGAGTGGGAAAAGGAACCACCTGACTCTTGGGAAAAATTTCGAACAAAAATTACAAAGAAGGCAAAAGAACTGATCCCATTGAAAAAGAACACAAAACACCTCTGGTGGGACTCTGGATGTGAAAAAGCGCTGGAAGAAAGAAAGAAAGCCTTTCTGAAGTATAACAGTAAAAAATCCCTAGAAAATCTAGATCACTTCCACAACACCAGAAGACAAGTGGCAAAAACAATCAGACAAGTCAAGAGGAAGTACCTCAAGGAACAGTGTGAGTCTATTGAAGAAAATTTCCGTAACTATAATGTACGAGACTTCTATAAGACCTTTGCTGGGAGAATCAATGTATACGGCTCACGAAATCTATGCTTCAGAAAACCAGATGGAAAACTAGCGCTCACAAATCGGGAAAATTGTGAGGAGCTGGCAAGATACTTTTCCGGACTCCTCAATTGCCCTGAACCTTCTTCAAGATTCCCTCAAGAAACTGCTATCTACACAAATCCAGAATCCCCACCACCTACACTAGAGGAGATCCAAAGACATATTCATAGACTGAAAAACAGCAAGGCATCCGGAGAAGATAATATCACTGCAGAACTACTTAAAAATCTTGGACCAAATTCCCTCAAAGAACTCACTCAAATCATCACAGACATTTGGCAGACAGAAAAACTACCAGAAGATTGGAAATGCGCCCTAATTCATCCACTGCATAAAAAGGGAGACATGGCAGATATAAACAACTATCGAGGAATCTCCCTTCTCCAAGTCACTTATAAAATCCTCTCAGTTTGTCTTCTTCAACGAACACAAGAACAACTCGAACACAGTATTGGTGAATACCAAGCTGGCTTTCGCCCTCACCGATCCTGTGCAGAACTAATTTTCAATTTGAAGACAACACTAAAATACAAAGCAGTCAGAAACAGTCCGATCGTTTGTTCCTTTGTTGATTTCGCAAAGGCTTATGATTCAATCGATAGGCAATCTCTCTTTATTATCCTTGAGGAGCTAGGACTCGATCCGAAAACCCTAAACCTTATCAAAGAAACGCTCACAAACACAACTTCTAAGATAAAATTCCTGGGTGAAATATCAGAGCCCTTCCTGATCAAAACCGGCGTCAGACAAGGTGACGGCTTGTCTCCACTCCTCTTCAACCTTGTCTTAGACAAGGTCATCCGAGAATGGGAAAAATAACTGAAGAATCAAAATTACTGGAAGCCTATACAACTAGGAAGATCTAAAGATGGTATTAAAATTTCATGCTTGGCATTTGCAGATGACGTGGCCATTCTAGCAGAAAACGAGACCGCAGCAATTAAACAGATAGACATTCTCAAAGAATGCGCCGAAAAAGTTGGGCTACAAATTTCCTTCCAAAAAACCAAATTCATCTGCTCAAAATTTGAAACTCAAAAACTGACTACAAAATATGGACAAATTGAGAGAGTTCCATTCTTTAAATACTTAGGCGAGGTCCTAGAACCCACAGGGGGAGAGAAAACTGCACAAAAAGTTCGACTGCAAAAACTGAAAAGAGCATACTGGAAAACCCACAACATCTACAATAAAAAGTGTCTCTCCATTCACTCAAAAATACGACACTACAATACAGTAATCAAGCCCGAAGCACTATATGCCAGCGAAACACTCACACTCCATAGAAAAGGCGACCTGGAAGGCATCCTGAAAGAGGAACGCAAAATTATCAGAAAGATTCTTGGCCCAAAAAGAACGGAAGATGGATACAGGTTACAGTCTCGGAAAACTACAGAAAAATTATCTAACCTCGCCGCAGACATCCGGAAAAGAAGACTAAAATTTTACGGTCATGTCCACAGACTCCCAACACCCAGACTCTCCCACAAAATTTTAATATACATTGAAAAATTGAAAACCATACCCTGGATACAAGAAACCAAAACAGATCTAGCAAATGCACAAATAAATTCTTCAGAAGTTATAAACAGAAATGTATACAGGCAAAAAATCAATAGTTGGAAAGTACAACCCGAGAATGAAGTTTGCAAGAGACAGGGGACAAAATGGACAGAGGAAAGAAAGAGAATTCATGGGGAAAGAATGAGAGAAGTTTGGAGAATTAAAAAATTGAATCGGAAAAGCTTTGCGTGATCCGTATGGGTCCAATCGCACATCATAATAATAATAATATATATATATATATATATATATATATATATATATATATTTATTTATTTATATTTTATTTTTCTCATTAAAGTATAAAGATATCATGGACAGATAAAGTCACAAACTTGCCAATATTGCAAAGTATGAATAAAGGTCTCGAAGTTCTAAATATTATCAAGAGAAGAAACGTCGAATATTTGGGCCATATAATTCACAATAATAAATACAACCTGTTTTAACTAATATTTCAAGGAGAGACTAGTGGTCTAGGACGCAGGATATTATCCTAGCTAAAGAACATAAATCAGTGGTTTAGACTGGACATACAGTAGATGTTGCAAAAGGCTTGAACTAACAACAGATCATGCTACTAATCGCCAATGTTCTTGGAGGACGAGTTGCTTAAAGAAGAAGAAGCAGAAAAAGAAGGGACAGATGGTGTAAGTCGACATTCCGGGAATACAATAAATCTCAGATACCCTGTCATGATCTGGGAGAGGGAGGTCTTAAAATTGCCTGGGAGAGGATGTTGTAAGAGGTCCATGAATAAGGAATTTATTGTTAGCGCACTCGAGCAGATGTAACTTTGATGGAATGCTCACGCGCTGCCTGCGAAATGTATGGTACAATAAAATCGCAGACCAGAGAGCAGTGTCGGCAGCTGCAGTTGTAGTAGTAGCTCGCAGTCGGGCGGTTGGGCCGCTCGCGGAGAACGATGATTTTGTACTATTGTTATATCAAGTCCCATGTAAATGTTTTTAAAAATCTTTTAATAATACTCTTTCTTATAAAGATAACTTTTGACAGTCATTCATTTGAATTTAAAGATTTTTACTAATTTCTCCTATCCATGGTCATCCCTATTCTCGTAAAGAAAAATCAGTTGTTTCTTTTTATACATAACTAATCTAGTGGCCAGCATTGCACTGCGCTGTGCCAGAACAATTTCTTATAGCAGCACATATATACACGTTATCCGGCGACTTCAATGAGGTAAGAATTTTCAATTTGTTCAAAAAGATCATTCGAGGCCATGACGCAGCACTGCTGACGTCAAAATTTACCAGTTTAAATTCTCAGTTAATTATTGAAAGGTTATATATGAGTCACAGTTTTATTGAGACGTTAGTTACACGTTTTTATTCCGAGGTTACGCAAATAAACTGTAAGGAGGTTACACTCGGCGACATCCAGCCAGGATCGTATTTTTTTTGCGAATTTCTGAGAAGTGGTCAGTTATATATGTGCTCTTTATTTACCTAATATTAAATGTAGTTTGCATCTGGCGCAACGCATTTACTAATTTGTCACTCCTTTCTTTCACAGATCATCGGCAATTTATTTCCCTTTGTTGTTATTGTATTTGTTTCATTCTTCGTTTGATTTTGTGCCCACTTTTGACTCGCGAAAATGTCGCGAAAAACTGCTAACAGTACATCGCAATGCGTAATGAGTGAAAAAGCCGACTTGAATAATTTGACTGATAATACTAGCGACACCCAGTATCATAATGATAATCCTCCAATCACAGATAATCAGTGCGTGCCGACCACCAGTAATGATTTAATCCAGATGACGAACAAACAAATTCAATTATGACCACAGTAAATTTAACGACGATTGATGATGCGGCACGTTCCGCTACAATGAACGCTGCCCAGTTTGACACACCTGATTTGCAAAATTTCGCACAGTGAACAGATAAATGCTTGTAACGAGGATGAGCAATATACTCAAAACACGTCAGATTTATTTGATTTCGATGTAGTGACCAACAGTGCACATCCAATTAGCAAACTTTTCATGAATCAGACAATGACCAAATGGTTACACAAAACGTGATAACTGCATATACACTATCACATAGCACAAAGAATAGAGTCGCTAATTTCGCATAGATCAAGTTGTAGCATTATTGCTACAACTCAATGAAAAATACGACAATAATTTCAAACAAGTTAATGAAAAACACGACGTCCTTTTTCACGACAATAATTTCAAACAACTTAATGAAAAACACGACATCCTTAATGAATCGAACAAACAACTTAATGAAAGCTTCAAACAGTCGAATGAAAAACACAACAGGTCGATCAAACAAAGTAATGAGAACTTTAAACAAATTAATGAAAAACGTGACACTTCTATTGATCAGCTTACTGAACAGATTACAGCCGTTGCCGAGCAATGTAATTAAACTAAAAAACAATTACGTGAGGAAATGCCAGGAATAGTAGTGAAGAGATACGCAATTCATATGCAGCCACAATAAAATTACGTAGAGATGAAATCAGTGTAGTCGCTAAACAATGTTCAGAAAACGCAACACAGTTACGCGACGAGTTTAAATTAATGTCAGCAGAACATTCACGCACTCTTGATGCGAAAGTCGACAAGAAGTTTGAACGACAAAACAGCCAAATGGGCGAACGTTTTAATCACCACCTACAAAAAAGTGAAACGCGTTACCGTAAATTCATACAGGAACAGAACAAAGTAAAGAAACAGGTTATGGAAACAATTATTACATAGAGACACGAAGACAAGCGTAAGTTGTTTACGAAAGCAAAAACATACGTAGACAACTTTGCTACAGTATCAGACGAAATCAAAACTATCAAACAGTTGAACACAGAATTGCATGGTGAAATCTCCGAGCTTAAAACAAAAACATACACTAATATTCAGACTTTGGAAAATGAATACACAGAAAATTTTCAGACAGTGACCAGTAGACTTGAACAATTGGAATTAATACAGGCTCCCGATGCCATTAAACCAGACGTTAAGAAACTAAAGAGAACTACACGTAAAATGCAAAGACAAATTGATGCTTGTGACACTAAAAATGACGATCAGGCAAAAGTACTGACTGAAAATTTGATGAATTGGCCAGTCGTATTGATGTTATAGAAAATAACAATGACACCAAATCAGACGATACGTCACCAGTTTCGTTCAATCAAACAACCGAATTCCAAAATATACAGCAGACAATCAGTGAGATAGGTACGTCCAATAATACATTACGTAGAAAATTGTCATCTTTACAGCAAGAAGTGACAGAAATGAAAAATGTATCAGCCTCTAAACGTCACAGTATACGCCACATTCTGAACATTTGTCACACTCACACAGCCAGTATAACTTAGGTAATTTACAGAGAGTCCGTGACATATATTTCGAACAGACACAGACAGATTTTCATACAATCCTGAATCTGCTCAGACATTCAGAGACGATAATTTTGATTACAAACACTTTCTATCGGTTAGGAAATTTAAAGTATTTAAAAGTAATAGAACACAGATTTGCCCTTTGGATTGGATACAACAATTTAGTTTAGCATTTCCACCAACTTGGCCCGTAACACACAAACTTTAATTTATTTGTAGTTTTTTTGGAAGTCAAACCGGCAACTCGTATGAGACCGATCGCGAGACAATGTTATTCGGTAAAAGAATGCTTTTTCTGTCAGCGCATTGGTCGAAGACGACACAGCGCGGAATCAAGGATCAGTTAATTAGCTTGCCGAATTATAAGGACTCAAATTTTTCCACTGCTTTTTCTGTCAGCGCATTGGTCGAAGACGACACAGCGCGGAATCAAGGATCAGTTAATTAGATTTGCCGAATTATGAGGACTCAAATTTTTCCACTGTCACGCAGTTTTTTTAAACACATGGTACAGCAAAACAAATATTTACGTGAGCCATACAGTGAGTCAGCACTTATCCAATTATCTATTTCAAAGTTAAGACGATCGTTAAGAGTGTCACTTTTAACAGGACAGGGGAAAGAAAATATTTCGGCATTTAGAGATCTTTCTACAGCTTTTAGAAGTTCAACAATCAGATTATTCCTTCATAAACAAATATTTTTCACAACATGACCAAGGCCAACAAGCATACAGTATTTACGACCAGCCACGCTATTTTAATAGCAAAGGTGATAGAAGCTCCAGGACTGACAAGCACCAGAACTTTAATTACAGACAAAATTTTAATTATCAGTATCGCCAAAATTATCAGCAACAGCAAACACATTTTGCCAACAGTAGAGGGTTTTCCCCACAACAGCAACAAAACCAGCCAGTTGGCACACCTAACCAACAGTGTGGTTTGCAAGTTCAACCAAATGGTTCAAATGGCTCTGAGCACTATGGGACTCAACTGCTGAGGTCATTAGTCGCCTAGAACTTAGAACTAGTTAAACCTAACTAACCTAAGGACATCACACACATCCATGCCCAAGGCAGGATTCGAACCTGCGACCGTAGCAATCTCGCGGTTCCAGACTGCAGCGCCAGAACCGCGGGGCCACTTCGGCCGGCAGTTCAACCAAGCTTTAATGTTTCGCCGCCTACACATATAGCGTCGGCTCCGCCAGATAGTAACGCACAGCACCAAGGAAATGACTACGTACAGAAGACACATCATTTAAACTCCTATCGCCACGCGCCGTATTAACATGACAGACGTAAAAGTAATGAGCACAGTTTTCAGCGTACATTTAAAACAGTACGTCTTATCAGCAGCAGAATCATCCACAACAACAGATTATCATGAATGAACCAGACAGTCGATATCGTCCCCAACCTAATATGTCAGGACGAAATAACAGAACAGTACAAATAGTCGAAATGCCACAGCATGCTGCAGCAAATAACAGCACGTCAGAAAGAATTTGACTAGATACAGTACAGGTTGCATCTTCCAGCAACGTAAGCAATACTTTTTGATACACAGAATCTTGTTCACGAAAATGTTATTACTTTTGACGACATCCGAGACACACTTTTACATGAAAAACCAGTTATACAAAAAGACATTTCCCACCCTGCTATTGAAGTAAAGATCGGATCATCAATATTTTCAGCAGTAATCGATTCTGGATCACCTATGTAAGTTATAAATGAAGAAACTTTTCAACGAATGTAACAAAGACAATACATATCCTACGTTACCATTAGGCAAAACTAAGGTAAAAGGAGCAGTATCTGGTGAAGGAGTAGATGTAAAATTACAGACACACTTACCATTTTGTATTGAGGGTCATAGTTCCACAAAAATTTTTGTATTGTTCCCTTATTGACAACAGACGTTTCATATCAGCGCACACTCCACTGCAGAGTGAATATCTCATTCTGGAAACATCCCCCAGGCTGTGCCCAAGCCATGTCTCCGCAATATCCTTTCTTTCAGGAGTGCTAGTTCTGCAAGTTTCGCAGGAGAGCTTCTGTAAAGTTTGGAAGGTAGGAGATGAGGTACTGGCTGAAGTAAAGTTGTGAGGACGGGGCGTGAGTCGTGCTTGGGTAGCTCAGTTGATAGAGCACTTGCCCGCGAAAGTCGAAGGTCCAGAGTTCGAGTCTCGGCCCGGCACACAGTTTTAATCTGCCAGGAAGTTTCATATCAGCACACACTCCGCTGCAGAGTGAAAATCTCATTCTGGAAACATCCCCCAGGCTGTGGCCAAGCCATGTCTCCGCAATATCCTTTCTTTCAGGAATGTAGGTGACGATGTACTGGGAGAAGTAAAGTTGTGAGGACGATCCGTGGGTCATCCTTGGGTAGCTCAGTTGGTAGAGCCCTTGCCCGCAAAAGGCAAAGATCCCGATTTCGAGTCTCGGTCGGGCACACAGTTTCAATCTGCCAGGAAGTTTTATATCAGCGCACTCTCCGCTGCAGAGTGAATATCTCATTATGGAAACATCCCCCAGGCTGTGGCCAAGCCATGTCTCCGCAATATCCTTTCTTTCAGGAGTGCTAGTTCTGCAAGTTTCGCAGGAGAGCTTCTGTAAAGTTTGGAAGGTAGGAGACGAGGTACTGGCAGAAGTAAAGCTGTGAGGACGGGGCATGAGCCGTGTTTGGGTAGCTCAGTTGGTCAGTTCGCCGGCGGACGGCGTGGAGGAAGGACGTAGTGTGGTGTGCGCTGCGCCGTCTGTGCTTCCGCGTGGTAAGTCTTGCGCTTGCTGCAGCTTAAAGCTCTGTTTATCGAAAACTTCGAGAAGTAATGATTAGTATACAGTGATGGCTCAACCAAGTCGAAAAGATACGTTGAAACTTACCTTCGATTCTCGATATGCCAGACCTAAGTCGTTTGAAGTAGAGAATTGGTTAGAAGAAGATGTGAAGCTCTCCTTTAATGATATAATCGGGATCCATCTGTCGATTGTAGCTTGGTTCGTGTTTGTTAAAATGCGTAGTTCGGAGTTGTGCGAGAAAATAGTTGAGTCTTCCGGAGGTGTCATGAAATTTAAGCACTCAGATGGAAACGTTGGTGAAGTCACCGTTGCACATGCTGGTTTTGGCATTCGCACAGTTCGAATATTCGAGTTGCCTTTTGAGATTTCAACAGACCAAATTAATGCCGTAATTTCACCCTTCGGCAAAGTGCTCAGCAACTTTGCCGAGAAATGGTCAAGCGCGCATGAATTCCCAGTACTAAATGGAGTACGGCAGCTTCGAGTAGAGTTACAAAAGCACATCCCGTCGTACATCAATGTCTGCGGATATAGAGGGATTGTAATTTATGACGATCAACCGCGAACCTGTGCCGCCTGTAACAAGCGTGGGCACGTTCGCGCAGATTGTATACAGCGTCGCGTTGCACAGCTGCCGGCCGGCGAGGCCGCCAGGCCACCGGCGATGACAACACTGCCTGGAACTTACGCCGCCGTGGCACGCGAACGGCCAACTGCTTCCTCAGCCCCTGAACCGTGTGCAAATATAAATTCTCCAGACACTGAAATTCCGATGGACGTCAGTGCCGTCATAGCTGACGACCTACAAGAGTCCCATCAACCTACGAAAACAGTTGAAGTTCCACCGACACAGGCACCTGCAATTGTAAAGGCAGCAGATCCGCCGGAAGCTGAAGCCCGACACACCTTGCAGGAAAGCGAAACTAACTTGGATACTGAAGAAAGTCCGTCGAGAGGCAATTCTCCCAAAAAAAAAAGAAACGCCGGCTGGCGCACAAACGTGCAGAGGAGACGGCTCCTACACTCCGACAAAAAGCAAAGGAAATAGGTAGTAGCTTAAGCCAACAGATGGCTGGCAACACGAAAACGACACCAGTTTCTGAGGAGCGTTCCCCTTCTGCGCTGGAAAAACGGGATGTCCAAGAAAAGCTAACAAAGAAAGCACCCACCCACCCTCAAGAAGCGAGTCACTCTCCTGAAGATTCACTCGTCCAACCCACGATGACAACGTCAACCAGCTGGGCAGACGAAAGCGATCATAACAATGCGGATGAAGAAATGACAGAAGTTTCAGAAACTAAAACAGACTGTACTCCAGCCACGAAGGTGGCTGATTTCTTCAACGAAGACGTCTCCGTGAGCGAACTTTCTAAAGACCAAGGACACACCACTGAACCATTTGCTAGCGGTGAATATTATTAAAATGAGTTTTAAAGCTGACACTTGCGAGACAAAACGGAAGAATGTTGTTTAAAGTTTGATCAAGTAGAACGACCAATGTCTGACATACAAGCGTACAAGATCGCTACAGTAAACCTTAATAAGATTCGTAGTTCCTTTAAATTACAGAACTTAAAAGATTTTATATATGCTTCTGACAGTGACATTATCCTTTTACAAGAAGTGACAGACATTGAGCTCGGTAACGTACCTGGCTTCAACGCCATTATAAACCCAGGGCATGGAACGGAAATGGGCACAGCTCTGCTCGCAAAGGAGGGCATAGTAGTCCAAGATGTGGTAAAACTATCAAACAGTAAAGGCATAGCGGCCACAATAAACAAAATACGAGTCATTAACGTATATGCCCCTTCAGGATCCAGCAACAGGCACCGCAGAGCGGAGTTGTTTAAAGAAGAAGTTGTCCCACTATTTGGAACTCGATATGAACACCTTATCCTTGGAGGAGATTTTAACTGTGTTTTGCATGCCAAAGACCAAACTCCCAATTTCAACAAGTGTACTGAACTGGGACGTATAGTTAATGACCTAAGACTAATAGAATCATGGGAGCATATGCACGGTGCAGCCCCTGGCTTCACCCACACCACAAGTCACTCGGCGAGCCGTCTAGACAGGATATATGTAACTCATAATTTGAAACACCACATTTTGCAGTCCCAAATATGGCCTACCGTTTTCTCGGATCACGCTGCGTACATATGCACAATCAGTCTGACAAAACAAGGGACCTATCGAGGTAGAGGCACATGGAAGCTCAACGTGTCACATCTGGAAGACCAAGCTTGTCAGGAGGCATTTTACACGTTATGGAGAGAGTGCGAAAGCAAATTTAGCTCGTACAACTCTGGCACTGACTGGTGGCTGAAACATGCCAAACCTAAAATACGGAGGTTTTTCATAAATTACTCAAAAGACAAAAACTTTTGGTACAAATCAACTATAGACTTCTACTTTCAGTGTCTAAGGGATTTGTACAAGTCCTATGCAACAGTTGTGGATAACTACGAAAGAATTAACAAAATTAAAGCAAAAATTTTGGCTCTTCGGCGTAAACAACTGGAAGGCTACCAAATACGGTCGCGTGCCCAGAATATAGCACAGCACGAGGTCACTTCCATTTATCATGTCATTCGTGAAAGAAAAAGGGCGTCTCGCAAGATATTCTCTGAAATAACAACTGATGATGGAAGGAAGCTGACGAAGCAAAGAGAGATTAAAGGGGCAATCGTACAGCATTTTGAATCCTTAATGTCTAGTCAACCAGTTGACGAACAGCTTCAAGACGAGTTAACGATCAACCTCCAGGGCAAAGTATGCCACGCGGAAGCACAAACTCTCATCTCGGAAGTGACTGAAGAAGATGTCGAAGAAGCTATATATGGAAGCATGAAAAATAAGGCTCCAGGGGCAGACGGAATTCCGGCAGAATTTTATCGCAAATTTATTGACCTCGTAAAAGCTAAGTTAACTCTCATCTGCAACGAACTACTAAACCCTGAAAATGACATTCCAAAAGAATTTCGTGAGGGTCTCGTAGTGTTAGTGCCAAAAACCACCAACATGAAAACTGTAAGCGCTCTGAGGCCAATCACGCTTTTAAACAGTGATTACAAAATCTTTGGCCGCATCCTCGCTCGCAGGCTGAAAACCACAATGACCAGCGTCACTGGCCCTTATCAAACAAGTGTGGGCAAAGATAGAATAATTCTCCAGACCCTTTGTGATTACAGGGACCTAATCTCAACGGCCGACGTCTGCAAAGTAAAAGGTGCACTCATCTCACTCGACTTTGATAAAGCATTCGACAGGGTAAATCATCGTTTTCTCCTTCGGACCATGGGCGCAATGGGCTTCCCTCCTAGATTCATAGCAGTAGTACGCAATACATTAACAAACAACTCAGCCAGATTTGTCATCAATGGGCACATTAGCCGCCCGATTGACGTCACCAGCTCCATTAGGCAAGGGTGTCCAATGTCAATGGCACTCTTCGCCATCGCCATCGAGCCCCTGCTTGCCTCCCTTATGAAACATCTACAAGGGCTACAAATACATGGAGAAAAGATCGTGTGCAAGGCGTACGCTGATGATGTTGGCTTCCTAGTCGTGAATGGCACTGAAGTAGAGAGCGCACTGCAAATAGTAACAAAATATGAACAGGCATCTGGTGCAAAACTAAATAGAACAAAGTCGGGGATTTCCAACATCGGCCGTGGAATTGGGACGCAAACGCAGGGTCTGTTACGCGAGCTTGAAACCATGAAATGTCTCGGCATAGATTTTAAAAGAAATATCAAGCACACTATTGCTGCGAATTATCGAAAATTACTTAACAGCATACGCGTCTCTGTACAAGCACATAGTATTAGGAAACTCGATGAACTTCAGAAAGTAATACTGGCAAATGTATATATCACATCCAAAGTTAATTACGTAGCACAAGTTCTGCCACCACCTGCGCCTTTGTCGAAAAGTATCGCATCTGCACTAGGACATTTTGTCAGCCGCAGTCATGTTTTCAAAGTCAAATATGACGTTCTGGTACTCCCTACGAAATGCGGTGGGTTAAATCTCACCGATATCAGCAAAAAAGCGCAAGCCTTGTACCTTTCAACCACATACAAACAATGGAAGGAACCACGTGGCACCCTTGCTGCACATTTGTTAAATGAAACAGCTCCTGCTGACATCAGTGCACCCATAAATGTCCAACACATACCCAACGGACTATACCACTTGAAATACTTTTTAGTGGAATGCAGCTACATACAGGCAACGATCCCTGAAAAAGACATAATGAAAGTGAAAGAACTTTACAATAACTTGATGAAAGACAAACCCAGAAACGGCGTAGAACAAAAGTATCCTTGTTATAACTGGGAAACAATATGGCAAAATATTCACTGCCGGAACGTGCCAACGTATGTTAGATCGACCTGGTACTATGCTGTAAACAGGAAAATTCCGACGAACTCTAAACTGCACTCTATTCGATTGGCCGAGTCACCGCTGTGTACATTATGTAATATACCAGATACCAAAGAGCATAGATTGTTGTGTGGCGAGGTGAAAGACATATGGCTCTACATAAGACAAAAGATAGCGAGCGTCAGCAGAACTACGCCCAACGCCGTTATGCCTGCTGCATTTTTAAACCCTGACAGTATACCTTACCCTAAAACAAAACGAAACGCAATCAACTGGTTGAAAGACAAACGGTGCATTACATCCTAACAAAAGAATCAAGCAATAGGGAGGACTTCTGGGTATACCTTACAATTGAGCACCAAAAGTTAATGTGTACTAAAAAATACAAGGAAAACTACGCAAATTTTTTAACTAAAACAATACTGTAACCAATAGAAGTGCGTAATTTACATTATCCACCGAAGCGTTTCGTATATTAGACGAATGCTTTGTGGTACAAGGTTGTACTTCACGTAGCAAGAGGAGGATATCCAACAGCAAGTAATCAGAGAAGATCATAAATATAAACCAGCTAGGCCTCTATGTATATATTACTTTGTTTTGGGGGAAGCATACGACACAGTGATGAAACTGGTATCTACCCTTTATTTAGTTTCTTTCTTTCACTCCTACTTTCACAGGAAGACATATTTATGTTATTTATGTGTAAAATCAAGCAGCAGAAGCCTACTTTAATTCATTACCTTTCTGAAGAAAAGAATTTTACTTATCAGCAATAATGAGTTTGCTTCTTTCCGTTTTTCCACGCCCGGAGAACGAAATTTACAGATGCAGTTACATTTCCATAACAATTAGGTGACTGCCTTCTCAATGGAATTTACATTTATTTTTATTCAAGCCATGTTGCAAACAAAGGCAACAGAAGGGGCATACTTCGTTTGTCGTTCAGAAGAAGCGTGTTTCCACATCATCACGTTACATTCATTCTTTAAAGGCGGAGAAGCCGGGCCGAGAAGGCAACACTTGGCGAGCGTAAACACGGGTTGAAGGGGAGGAAGGAGACCCGAAAAAAAAAAAAAAAAAAAAAAAAAAAAAAAAAAAAAAAAAAAAGTTGATAGAGCACTTGCCCGCGAAAGGCAAAGGTTCCGAGTTCGAGTCTCGGTCCGGCAAACAGTTTTAATCTGCCAGTAAGTTTCATATCAGCGCACACTCCGCTGCAGAGTGAAAATCTCATTCTGGAAAAATCCCCCAGGCTGTTGTTAAGCCATGTCTCCGCAATATCCTCTCTTTCAGGAATGCTAGTTCTACAAGTTTCGCAGGAGAGCTTCTGTAGAGTTTGGAAGGTAGGTGACGAGGTACTGGCAGAAGTAAAGTTGTGAGGACGGTGCGTGAGTCGTGCTTGGGTAGCTCAGTTGGTAGAGCCCTTGCCCGCAAAAGGCAAAGATCCCTATTTCGAGTCTCGGTCGGGCACACAGTTTCAATCTGCCAGGAAGTTTTATATCGGCGCACACTCCGCTGCAGAGTGAATATCTCATTATGGAAACATCCCCCAGGCAATATCCTTTCTTTCAGGAATGCTAGTTCTGCAAGTTTCGCAGGAGAGCTTCTGTAAGGTTTGGAAGGTAGGTGACGAGGTACTGGGAGAAGTAAAGTTGTGAAGACGGGGCGTGAGTCGTGCTTGGGTAGCTCAGTTGGTAGAACCCTTGCCCGCGAAAGGCAAAGGTCCCGAGTTCGAGTCTCGGTCCGGCACACAGTTTTAATCTGCCAGGAAGTTTCATATCAGCGCACACTCCGCTGCAGAGTGAATATTTCATTCTGGAAGCAAACCATATTTTAGGTACGAATTTTTTGGTACAACATGACGCAATTATTGACTTTCAAAGTTTCTATTAGATGTTAAAGGATGAAAGGTACAACTGGCATTCGAATTTCAGCACGCTTTATCAGAAGAAGAACAAGCAATTAATGGAGCAGAGGTCATTTCTACATCGCGTAACATAGACTGACATCCCACATTGTTCACAGATACGTATGTATGTACAGTCTTAGACATAAAAACTGACCGCCGGCCGGCCGCCACAGAGACGAAGTCCGAGTCGTACACTTAAGGTGGCCAATAAAACTGACCGCCCCTGACAGAAGTCCGGCCATATACACAATCTGGCAAGTTGGCCTCTCTAATAAAAAACTGTGTGGAAGGATCCCCAAACGAACTTTAACGGATGTCATGCGACGTCCTCAACGAACAACAACGAACAAAATGACCACATTTCGGCCCTCGTCTAAAGTTATGAGTCTGATTGAACATCGAAGATAATTCGCTTCACAATCTACCCACCAGCAATAACAAGTACTTTCAGGAACAACTCCGCAGGACAGCTCGTGGCTGCGTCACGATCATAAACAGCTTACGTTCTAACGTTTCCTCGCGCTGCAGCGGCCACCGGCCAGACGCCACCCACCGCCTGATATCCGGCGCCGCCCTGGTGAACGCGGCGCGACGCTGTCAGTGTATGTATCAATTGTCATTTTCGAATCTGAAGTTCTAATTATCATCTTACAGTCAAGCATCGAATTTTGCGTACCTGAAAATCATGAACTACCGTTAAGCATTGTAAAATTGAGTCGCAAGTGGAAAAAGGTGTAACATCTGCAACACAATATTTACTTTTGGTATAACGGAGGGGTGAATGCAGAGGAGGCAGCTAGAAACATTTGAACTGTGTGTGGAGCGAGTGTTTTTTGGAAAAATATACCAGAAAAAGATACTCTTGTTTCAATAAAGATCGTTCTGGCATGAATGATTTTCCACATTACGGAAGTCTCGACTACTGATATATGTTATGGATTACCATATAACCGTCATGCGCCATTTACATTCAACAGTCCGCAGCTCGTGGTGTTGCGGTAGCGTTCTCGCTTCCCGCGCGCGGGGTCCCGGGTTCCATTCCCGCCGGGGTCAGGGATTTTTCTTTGCCTCGTGATGACTGGGTGTTGTGTGTTCATCATCATTTCATCTTCATTGATTCGCAAGTCACCGAAGTGGCGTCAACTAAAAAGGACTTGCAATACGGCGGCCGAACTTCCCCGCATGGGACCTCCCGGCCAACAATGCCATACGATCATTTCATATTTTTGCATTCAACAGGCAAAGTTCAGAAGTCTGGTGTGGGAGTAGTGCATGCTCTAATTCGAAACAACAAAAATCAACGAAGTGACTATTATTGAACGTCATCAGGTCGCTCATTGAGCATTCTTATGCAGTGCTGTTACTGGTGACGAGTTATGATTCCTTTGTCGTAAGCATTCTAAGAAGAAATGAAAGGCTGAGCCCCACCAAAAGACGTAAGTTCGAGCAAAGGGTCGTGTGAACATAATATTTTACATCTCATAGCTCCAAAAATGTGTTTTGGATTACGAATTCTGCCCGAAGGGGTGGGTGCATGACAGCTGGAATTTATTGCCAACAACTGAGACACCTTTCGGTCTCAGTGTAAGAAAATCGACCGAGAAAACTACGTCACCTGTGCTACTACGTGATAACGCACTATGTTGATTTGAGAAACAAAACTATCCAGTAGATTGATAGGAAAGTCGTCTCTCAGACATTTGTATTGATAGGGAAATCCTCTCTCAAGCACTTGTCCCTCTCGTTATATACTCGTAAAATTTTACCTTTCCCGCTCTTGATCGATCAACCGTCAAGGCAATTCATTTCTAGACGAAAATACTCTTCAAACTACACTGGTTTAATGATATCGTTAGAACCAGTAGGTTTCTACAGGCGACGAAATTTAGCATTGTCAGATTGTTTTAGATATCGTGATAGGAAATTCTGCTGCTGATTAATTTCTCTTTGATGATTACTGTTGCGTTTAGTAAACTAATGGAAAACGCAATTAAAATATTCACTGTACCAATAGAAATTAAATTCAGCTTACTCCGGAAACATCTCGATGGGAGTCTATCTTAACAAAGCATTAAGTATCTGCAAGAACGATTGAGCCTATTTTAACACGAATTAGTAGGATATTACCGACTTTTGACTTCGAAAAGGTTTGTATTTACTTCATGTCCTGTATCATTCGCAAGTATTATGAAAATGTGGCAGTTCATAGATAAAATCATGTATTCACAACAACAAATGTCGGCAGGAAACGAAAGCGGCGTTATGAATTCTGCATTACCGTAAAGTTTTCGCTCTGACACTAAGAGGTATTAAAAGTAGCAAGACGAATTTTGCTCGAGCGCTGTCTTACGATTCCCTTATTGAGTTTGTATCTGCCTGCTTGTAGTTCTGCTACAAAAGAAATAAAAATCTGGCTTTCCGAAAGAACAGACACTACGAATCGAAATAGACAGCCTTGTTAATCAATTAAATATCGAAGGACAGATGTCCAGGGTGTCATGGGCGTTAAAGTAGAACAAATGCGTCAGATGAAAATTTGTGCCTGACCAGGTTCGAACCCGGATTCGTAGTGTCTTTTCTTTCGGACACCACGCATATATCCACATTCAGAGAGTTTCAGGAGGAATAGCAGATATTTTAGCAGGTGGTAAGGTGATAGTACAGACGAATTGCATAAAAAATTCCAAATAAAAGCGTCCACTTTGTATTGAGTACAGAGATACTCAAAGGAAAGGCAAATGAGGACGTTCAAAGTTGATTTTCAAAAATTCCCCCACCAACTGCAATACACATTTTACTTGACTTGATAGCACCACATGTAGCTCTTCTGAGGTCGTCTTCGCGTTCTTTTATGAGGGCTGCTCTATTCATAATCTGAAGGATCAAATCGACTCTTGGGTTTACTTTTTCTTTGTAGATATTTAAATCATCCCCGCAGGTAAATATCCAAAGAGATAAGACCGGGGACCTTGGTGGCCAAGAAAAATGCCCATATCTATTGATCCACCTTCCGGGAAATGTTAGGCTTGGATAACGTCACCTGACGACTAGAATGTGGAGGAGCCTCGTCATGCTGGAGGAACATACGCGTTCTTGTAGTCAAAGGAACCTCTTCCAATAACGCTGGAAGCTCATTTTCAAAGAAGTGTAGACAACTGGGTCCAGTAAGAACCAACATACGAAGCGAAAATGCATTGAACCCAGCTATATGTACTCAATAAAAATTGGACACATGTTATATGGCATTTTTCTGCAATTTGTCTGTACCACCATACTACCACCTCCTACAAAATTTACTATTCCTCCTGAAACATCCTGTAAAATTTTTCAGGTCTCGATTGGTCATCGAAAGTTTTCGGTGCTAGACGCACATCATCGTCCGAACCCTCGCGGGAATACAGTGTGGCCGCGAGCGAGTGCGTGGAATAATTGATGATGGGGGGGGGGGGGGGGCGTGAGGTGCCGCGCATGTGGTGTGCGGCAAAGATGGGAATTCGCGTCTGACGAGGAGCCTGTATAGATAGGTACTGCAGAGAGGTTGGCTGCTGCGTCCCGGTAGTGCCCACCTTCGGAGGTTCGAGTTTTCCCTCCGGCATGGGTGTGTGTGTTGTCCACAGCGTAAGTTAGATTAAGTAGTGATTAAGCTTAGGGAGCGATGACCTAAGCAGCTTGGTCCCATAATATGTTACCACAAATTTACAAAATTTTAAATCCAACATACTTCATCTCGGTTCTTACAATAGTGCAATAGGTGTGCACTGGTTAGATGTAACTGAAGAGAGACTCCAACTCGGATTGTGGTTAAGGGCGAATCCCAAGCTCATGACTACGAACAATTCAGAGCGGAAACATAATGTCATCGGAGCCTTGTTGAAGGACGATGACATGCGATCGTTAGACCGACTGCAGAAAGTTCAGTTTATAAATACATACATACTTAGCAAAATATATCATGTCGCAGCAGACTTACCGATACCACAGGTCCCCACACATAAAATACTAGTTGCAGCGTGTTGATATGTGTGGAAACAAAATATCGTCAAAGTATCCTTCCACACGGCGACTTTGCAGAGGCAAAACAGTGGATTTGGAGCTAAAGACGTTAAATCTGGATGTGACGCATTGTTTCTAACTCGTGCTTTTAAAATAATACATGCCAGTAAGACAGGCATCATGAAACTTCTGTTCCTCTCGTTAGATCCTGGGGATAGGAACTCCCCTGTTAATGTAGCACATATAGATGCTAGCCTAGGTTACGTCAGAAAGTACTATGTCGATTGCAGCTGTATAAGACTTCCACCAGCACAAACCAACACTAAGACCGTCTATGATTATATTACCAGACATCGTCTTCACAACCGAAAAAAAAAAAATGTTCAAATGTGTGTGAAATCTTATGGGACTTAACTGCTAAGGTCATCAGTCCCTAAGCTTACACACTACTTAACCTAAATTATCCTAAGGAAAAACACACACACCCATGCCCGAGGGAGGGCTCTAACCTCCGCCGGGAGCAGCCACACAGTACATGACTGCAACGCCTAAGACCGCTCGGCTAATCCCACGCGGCTCTTCACAACCGAATTCAGTTAAATTAACCTACTAAAAACTGGATGAACGTATGGAAAAATATCAACAATAAAATTCTACCAGTGCCGTACGGTACGACGTTGTAAACGAAGCCATACCCACAACGGAACGATTATGGAAAATCAAATTGAGACCATCTCCATATTGCGACAAATGTCGGCGTGTAGAAACTGTAGCGCACTTCTTCTTATGTGAAAGTAGAATCAGAATTTGGGACTGGAATAGAAAGAAATTAGCACTATCAACAGAACCGCAGAAAGTCATATACCGACAACTGAAGCTTTACAACCCAACTGGAAATGTTACCCGTCCGCAAAGAATAACAGTTTTTCGTGGCTTCTGGGACAATTTGTGTTTTACGTATTAACAAACAAAACTTCGAACTTAGAAGAGTACATGTTTTATATTGCAGAAGAACATTTTAAGCTGAGGAAAAATAACAAATATAAGGAATGGTTTCAAAATTTTTTGTCTATTGCTTTATGTGGGCTACAAAGAACTGGACAGTTTTATTGATTATAAGCAGAATACTATTCTTTCACTTTGTTTTATTCCTGGAATCTGCTTTTGCGTTGGTTCTAAAGTCAGAGCTGTTCTAGTTTGGTAAAACCCCTCCGGATCCGAAATTTCTTTCATTTTTGGAAAATATACGGCTTCCTTACAAACCTCATATGCGTCCAGTGTATAATAACTTAAATTGTGAATATGTTTCTGAATGAATGTTTATGTATTTTGCGTCCCCCTTTTGACTGTTATAAGTTATGTTCTACAAGGAACGCACGCCATTGGAGGCGGCAATCTGTAATTTATTTTACCTAAATTACTACTTCAATATTGTTCTACAATTTAAGGCATATATGGGGACAAACATGGAATACATGGGAATAATGCAGTTACTCAGTGACAGGTATGGGGGAGGCATTGTGGTCAGGCCTCGAATCTTCGACCCCTGCCCTCTTTGCCTCCGCCTACCTGGTGCTCAAAGTCTAATCAAATTTAAAAAAAAAAATTGTGCAGTGTTCAGCACGTCTGTCTAGTAAGCAGGAGGTCCAAGTTCGAAGCCCGGTCGGTCACAAATTTTTATCTGCCGTCGCTGCTGTATTTCAACGCGCTGTGACAATGTGGACGTCGGTCCTTCGATATTTAAGATGCAATTGTTTTTTGAGGCAATAGAAGTGATTTGCGAACATTTGTCTTGCCATCAATGTAACGGGAATTCAACGGCATCCAACCCTTAGTCATCGCTTTGTGACGGCACTAACGCATGTCATATACATGCGAATCAGATTGTAGCGCTTATTTAGTCAAATAACGAATGGTCAGTATACAAGTATTTACGAACAGTAGAAGCAGGATTGCAGCGAAATGATCGCTTAACCAAGTGCAAGTGCAACGTAGAATGCCTGTGTAATGAGTCATTCCAGCTGCATAGCTGAGGGTATTATTTGCTAAGCAATTCACTGCAGAATTAACGTAATACCCCCACGATGATCTCTTTAGTCATACTGTATCATTAGCAGCTCGCGAATGGAGTACTATGTTCGTTAAATGGGATTACTCAATCTGATGCCAAATAAAGAGAAGGGACAACGCCACCACACTATCCTTACTTAAGAAGGAAATTATGTGCGCCACCATTAACGTTACTGTAAGCAGTTTGACAACAACACCACCATTACTACGACCAATCTGTACCATTGTCATCACACATTTGTAAGTCGCAGTGGTTACAAGTTGCTGATGTTCCTCAAGAATAGCGGAAAGCGCCTCATGAATGTGAAGTTCCATTTGCATTACGCTTAGGACGGAGAGAATCCTAAATAACAGTAATAAGTCACCCAGCGAAGAGAAGAGTCCACGTATTGTCTCAAGTTCTTGCTGTCTGATATTAATGCAGTTCCCGATGGTTTCACACTAACGGGTTCTTTTGGCTATCGGAATACTTATATGGGAATTATCAAAGTGTAATTGCTAGAACGCTGAACTACCTTAATAGCACCTCATTCTGGATTGAATACGACTCGGAAAATGACGTTAATTTGATGTTTCCGTCCATCTCCTGACGTCTTACTGAATGAAGTCGGAAGTGCACGCACAGTTGTGTTGCCTGTCGCATGAATTCTGTGAAGTGTTGTGGCAGCTGGCAGTCATTGATGAATACAGACATGTGCAAATATCCTCACTGCTCTAGGGGAACTCGTCTTTGTTGCATTTTTTCCATACCGCAATTAGCACAATAACAGAAGGCTTGTTCTGCTGAAGAACTTGATGCCCACAAGTCCTTAAATAAGAATCTCCTAGCGGGACTAATGCATGAAAGGAAACAGACTGTTGGACAAAAGAATGGACAGCTCCCTGCTTTTTGCGTTTCCGATAGCGCCTGCGATAAGAATCTGGTGTCAAATTATGCTTCAGAACCCTAAACTGTTTATTTTTTTACTTCTTACTAAAACAAAAGTTACGATATGAGAAGAGGAAATGACTTATATGCTTCTCAGGAACTTTAGTTTTTCGTGTTTATTTTCTCACTTCATACTAAGACAGGGGCGTTGACATGAGAAGAGGAAATGAAATATGCGCTTACAAGACATAATATTTCCTTGTGTGCTACTACTGTGTGCATGGAAACACTGCAGTTAATTTTTGCGTCTTAGATAAATTTTGGTGTCATCTCACATTACTTTGTGGGAAAGTTCCCATTTTTTTGGGATTCAAATAGAGTGGACATTTCATCACTGGTAAATATTCTGATGACTAATGACATGATACCCTTTGCAATTCTTCCATGGCACCTGTGAGTAGAGTATCACGTTGGTTACTATAAGAGCATGCAGGCAGTGATGTCCGCTCACTGCAGTTAGAGCCAAGGTGATTTCTTTCTGTTTATGGCGAAGCGTCTGCTGCAGTGTCCACAGCTCAGCCAACATAAACAAATCGTGGTGGCACTGGGCACTGCTAATCGCTACACTTGTCGTGAGCCGCGACATCTACATCTACATCCATACTCCGCAAGGCACCTGACGGTGTGTAGCGGAGGGTACCTTGAGTACCTCTATCAGTTCTCCCTTCTATTCCAGTCTCGTATTGTTCGTGGAAAGAAGGATTGTCGGTATACCTCTGTGTGGACTCTAATCTCTCTGAGTTTATCCTCATGGTCTCTTCGCGAGATATACGTAGGAGGGAGCAACATACTGCTTGGCTCCTCGGTGAAGGTATGTTCTTGAAACTTCAACAAAAGCCCGTACCGAGCTACTGAGCGTCTCTCCTGCAGAGTCTTCCACTGGAGTTTGTCTATCATCTCCGTAACGCTTTCGCGATTACTAAATGGTTCTGTAACAAAGCGCGCTGCTCTCCGTTGAATCTTCTCTACCTTTTCTATCAACCCTATTTGGTACGGATCCCACACTGCTGAGCAGTATTCAAGCAGTGGGCGAACAAGCGTACTGTAACCTACTTCCTCTGTTTTCGGATTGCATTTCCTTAGGATTCTTCCAATGAATCTCAGTCTGGCATCTGCTTTACCGACGATCAACTTTATATGATCATTCCATTTTAAATCACTCCTAATGCGTACTCCCAGATAATTTATGGAATTAACTGCTTCCAGTTGCTGACCTACTATTTTGTAGCTAAATGATAAGGGAACTATCTTTCTATGTATTCGCAGCACATTACACTTGTCTACATTGAGATTCAATTGCCATTCCCTGCACCATGCGTCAATTCGCTGCAAATCCTCCTGCATTTCAGTACAATTTTCCATTGTTATAACCTCTCGATATACCACAGCATCATCCGCAAAAAGCCTCAGTGAACTTCCGATGTCATCCACAAGATCATTTATGTACACTCCTGGAAATGGAAAAAAGAACACATTGACACCGGTGTGTCAGACCCACCATACTTGCTCCGGACACTGCGAGAGGGCTGTACAAGCAATGATCACACGCACGGCACAGCGGACACACCAGGAACCGCGGTGTTGGCCGTCGAATGGCGCTAGCTGCGCAGCATTTGTGCACCGCCGCCGTCAGTGTCAGCCAGTTTGCCGTGGCATACGGAGCTCCATCGCAGTCTTTAACACTGGTAGCATGCCGCGACAGCGTGGACGTGAACCGTATGTGCACTTGACGGACTTTGAGCGAGGGCGTATAGTGGGCATGCGGGAGGCCGGGTGGACGTACCGCCGAATTGCTCAACACGTGGGGCGTGAGGTCTCCACAGTACATCGATGTTGTCGCCAGTGGTCGGCGGAAGGTGCACGTGCCCGTCGACCTGGGACCGGACCGCAGCGACGCACGGATGCACGCCAAGACCGTAGGATCCTACGCAGTGCCGTAGGGGACCGCACCGCCACTTCCCAGCAAATTAGGGACACTGTTGCTCCTGGGGTATCGGCGAGGACCATTCGCAACCGTCTCCATGAAGCTGGGCTACGGTCCCGCACACCGTCAGGCCGTCTTTCGCTCACGCCCCAACATCGTGCAGCCCGCCTCCAGTGGTGTCGCGACAGGCGTGAATGGAGGGACGAATGGAGACGTGTCGTCTTCAGCGATGAGAGTCGCTTCTGCCTTGGTGCCAATGATGGTCGTATGCGTGTTTGGCGCCGTGCAGGTGAGCGCCACAATCAGGACTGCAAACGACCGAGGCACACAGGGCCAACACCCGGCATCATGGTGTGGGGAGCGATCTCCTACACTGGCCGTACACCACTGGTGATCGTCGAGGGGACACTGAATAGTGCACGGTACATCCAAACCGTCATCGAACCCATCGTTCTACCATTCCTAGACCGGCAAGGGAACTTGCTGTTCCAACAGGACAATGCACGTCCGCATGTATCCCGTGCCACCCAACGTGCTCTAGAAGGTGTAAGTCAACTACCCTGGCCAGCAAGATCTACGGATCTGTCCCCCATTGAGCATGTTTGGGACTGGATGAAGCGTCGTCTCACGTGGTCTGCACGTCCAGCACGAACGCTGGTCCAACTGAGGCGCCAGGTGGAAATGGCATGGCAAGCCGTTCCACAGGACTACATCCAGCATCTTTACGATCGTCTCCATGGGAGAATAGCAGCCTGCATTGCTGCGAAAGGTGGATATACACTGTACTAGTGCCGACATTGTGCATGCTCTGTTGCCTGTGTCTATGTGCCTGTGGTTCTGTCAGTGTGATCATGTGATGTATCTGACCCCAGGAATGTGTCAATAAAGTTTCCCCTTCCTGGGACAATGAATTCACGGTGTTCTTATTTCAATTTCCAGGAGTGTATATTGTGAATAGCAATGGTCCTACGACACTCCACTGCGGCACACCTGAAATTACTCTTACTTCGGAAGACTTCTCTCCATTGAGAATGACATGCTGCGTTCTGTTATCTAGGAACTCTTCAATCCAATCACACACAATTGGTCTGATAGTCCATATGCTCTTACTTTGTTCATTAAACGACTGTGGGGAACTGTATCGAACGTCTTGCGGAAGTTAAGAAACACGGCATCTACCTGTTAACCCGTGTCTATGGCCCTCTGAGTCTCGTGGACGAATAGCGCGAGCTGGGTTTCACACGACCGTCTTTTTCGAAACCCATGCTGATTCCTACAGAGTAGATTTCTAGTCTCCAGAAAAGTCATTATACTCGACCATGATACGTGTTCCAAAATTCTACAACTGATCGACGTTAGAGATAGAGGTCTATAGTTCTGCACATCCGTTCGACGTCCCTTCCTGAAAACGGGTATGACCTGTGCCCTTTTCCAATCATTTGGAACGCTACGCTCTTCTAGAGACCTACGGTACACCGCTGCAAGAAGGGGAGCAAGTTCCTTCTCGTACTCTGTGTAAAATCGAACTGGTATCCCATCAGGTCCAGCGGCCTTTCTTCTTTTGAGCGATTTTAATTGTTTCTCTATCCCTCTGTCGTCTATTTCGATATCTACCATTTTGTCGTCTGTGCGACAATCTAAAGAAGGAACTGCAGTGCAGTCTCCCTCCGTGAAACAGCTTTGGAAAAAGACATTTAGTATTTCGGCCTTTAGTCTGTTTCAGTACCATTTTGGTCACAGAGTGTCTGGACATTTTGTTTTGATCCACCTACCGCTTTGACGTAAGACCAAAATTTCTTAGGATTTTCTGCCAAGTCAGTACATAGAACTTTACTTTCAACAACAGGGGCGCACTGTCTCTCCTAACGATATTATGGAGTTAATACATCTTACTTACTTAACGTAATATGCAGGACGTGGGTTGGGTAAAAATTCAGTTAGTAACTTCCCATCGCATTAAAATACTTTACAGTCATATTTGATGCAATATTTATTGTCTTTCTAATGTTAGTAGTTTTGATTCAGATTGTGCGCGAACACGAAGACACACACACACACACACACACACACACACACACACACACACACACACACACACAAACAGCCATTGATTCAAGTGACTTTGACGACTAGTGTGTGTTGAACAACACATGCATCAATCAATTCCTAAGTTGGCGTCGAGTGGATGAGATTTTTCAATTACCTTGGATTGCAAGAATTGTAAGGAGGAGACTAAAAGTAAATGGACTTGTATGCTAAAGAGCTGCGACAAAGCAAAGCTTGACCGATTATCAGATAATTGTCCACGTGGGTTTTGTGGTCGAGTCTACTTTTAGTAACCAACCAACCCACCATCATTACGTAAGATTTCTCAAAGGCGTAGGGGCATTGATTTCATTAAGTCGTCGATAGTGTAGCGTGATGGTTTACTTCCCACCATACGATTTCTATATTCGTCCAAAGGTCGCTTGCATTTGTAGGTCCACATGGCAATGACCTTGTTACCTCTGCCCACATATTCTCTATCTGGTTGATGTTCGGCGATCGTGGAACAAAAGGCAACGGCTTTATCCTCTCTTGGCCCTGAAACCAATCATGCACTGCTCTGCTATGATGGATGGGGCTCTGCTCCTGTGAATAAACTGTTATTTTTAAATAACTTATTTGTAATAAGCACATTGTATTAGTATTTTCCACAGTGCTTAAGAATTCAGGCCCTGTCATAGATAAGTGATCTACATTCAACAGTCCGATTAAGAATGTGGTTTACCCAGTCTATCATATGATGAGAGCCGTAGTCGGATATCCACATTAAGACTGACTGGCTGAATCCGATCAGAACGATCTGGTATCGAAATGAAATGACAGAAATCGGGTAATTTGAACGTCTGTATTGCAACAATGCTGCGCACATAATTCCTTTGATGGAGTAAGATTTAGCAACTGTCTAAGAAAAAGTGAGAAATATGTCTACTAGCAGCAATGCAACGTAATTATAACCCATATTTAAGTGATGGAAATATTGAATCGAACAATACACATCTATTTTAGTGGTGTGAAGATACACCATATCGGATTTGCTGATGACATAATAATGGTAATAAAATGGTTCAAATGGATCTGAGCACTATGGGAGTTAACTTCTGAAGTCATCAGTCCCCTATAACTTAGAACTACTTAAACCTAACTAACCTATGGGCATCACGCACATCCATGCCCGAGGCAGGATTCGAACCTGCGACAGTAGCGATCGCGCGGTTCCCTTGTGGCGGTTAGGTGTAAGTCTTCCACATACGGGTGGTACCGAGGAAATCAAATACATGGGGTGAATCGAATACTTACACAATTCTAAACGGCTACTCAATCCGTTGAACCCATAACTCCAGACACGTCTGACTGAAAATCACCGGTACTCTGGTCACCGTCTGTTAGCTCAATGAGCTCGGCTGAAAATATTTGCTTCCAAAGGCGTTAATACGCTCTGGTCCTGTGTGGTCCTGGTATCACCCAGGCCAAACCAATGAAACGCAAGCAAATATGAACTGTGCAAGCAAAGTCAACTTTACCCCAGGTCGGCTGGTCCCGGCGGAAGTTCGAATCCTCTCTCGGGCATGGGTGTGTGTTTGTCCTTAGGATAATTTAGGTTAAGTGGTGTGTAAGCTTAGGGGCTGATGGCTTTAGCAGTTAAGTCCCATAAGATTTCACTCACATTTGAACATTATTTTTACCCCAGGCGGTACACAACCCGCCCGCCAACAGGCGGCAGCTGCATTTTCGGATTCTGGGGAGTCCAGGCTAGCACGGAAGAGAATATCGGAGATCTCTGGTAAATTTCCCTACAAGCAGAAAACATGCATTTGAAAACTAAGCATCGATGCATTAACCCAAACACGAAAACTAAATAATCTCACATAATAAACCGACCGACAAAAAATCCTCATCCTTGCTCTTCAAGAACCACGACTAACTGACAATGAAAACTTGCATTACGGAAGCCATCGCATCTTCAAGAGGAAAACACAACAAAAGGCAGCAAAGTGCGCACCCATCTTCGGCATAGCATTTCTCGAACACAGATCTATCATCAAATCTGTTAAAGAAATCACACCCATCAAAAATCGACTTATGGCTATGCTCATTCAGAGCCCCAATAAAAAATATACACTCATCAACGCATATGCCCCCACCAACATCGAAAACATGAAAAACAACGAAAATGTCGAAAAATTCTGGAACACACTCGAAAAAACTATGAGCAAAATTCACCAATATAACGTGAAAATACTAATGGGAAACTTCAACTCTCTATTTGGGACAGACAAATCCTATAGAAAAATCATTGGTACAAATTCAACACACCGAAACACTTACACCAACGGCACACGTCTGATAACATTTGCCAACAATTCAACCCCAAAATGATGTCTAGCCACTTTAGGAAAAAACCAGTTCTCAGGTAACTTGCTTGGCTACCAGGTGCAAGCTTCTTTCGTTCGATTTTCGAGACTCGCTGAAAGCCAGATTTTTATTTCTTTTTTAGCAGAGCTACAAGCAGGCAGATACAAACTCAATAAGGGAATCGTAAGACAACGCTCGAGCAAAATTCGTCTTGCTACTTTTAGTACCTCTTAGTGCCAGAGCGAAAACCTTACGGTACTGCAAAATTCATAATGCCACTTTTGTTTTCTGCCGACGTATTATGTTGTTGTGAATACATGATTTTATCTATGAACTGCCACATTTTCATAATATTTGCGAATGATACAGGACATGAAGTAAATACAAAGCTTTTCGAAGTCAAAAGTTGGTAACATCCTGCTAATTCGTGTTAAAATAGGCTCAATCGTTCTTACAGATACTCAATGCTTTATTAAGATAGACTGCCGTCGTGATGTTTCCGTAGTAAGCTGAATTTAATTTGTATAGTACAGTGAATATTTTAACTGCGTTTTCCATTAGTTTACTAAACGCAACAGTAATCATCAAAGAGAAATTAATCAGCAGCAGAATTTCCTTTCACGATATCTAAAACAATCTGACAATGCTAAAGTAGTTTACAAATTCTACGCCTGTAGAAACCTACTGGTTCTAACGATATCATTAAACCAGTGTAGTTTGAAGAGTATTTTCGTCTAGAAATGAATTGCCTTGACGGTTGATCGATCAAGAGCGGGAAAGGTAAAATTTTACGAGTATATAACGAGAAGGACAAGTGCTTGAGAGAGGATTTCCCTATCAATACATGTGTCTGAGAGACGACTTTCCTATCAATCTACTGGATAGTTTTGTTTCTCAAATCAACACAGTGCGTTATCACGCAGTAGCACAGGTGACGTAGTTTTGTCGGTCGATTTTCTTACACTGAGACCGAAAGGTGTCTCAGTTGTTGGCAATAAATTCCAGCTGTCATGCACCCACCCCTTCGGGCAGAATTCGTAATCCAAAACACATTTTTGGAGCTATCAGATATAAAATATTATATTCACACTACCCTTTGCTCGAGTGTACGTCTTTTAGTGGGGTTCAGCCTTTCAATTCTTCTTAGGAAGTTAACGATAAAGGAATCATAACTCGTCACCAGTAACAGCACTGCATAAGAATGCTCAGTGACCGACCTGATAACGTTCAATAATAGTCACTTCGTTGATTTTTGTTGCTTCGAATTAGAGCATGCAGTACTCCCACACCAGACATCTGAACTTTGTCTGTTGAATGCAAATGTCGCATGACGGTTAAATGGTAATCCATAACATATATCAGTAGTCGAGACTTCCGTAATATGGAAAATCATTCAGGCCAGAACGATCTTTGTTGGAACAAGAATATCATTTTCTCGTATATTTTTCCAAAAAGCACTCGCTCCACACGCAGTTCAAATGTTTCTAGCTGCCTCCTCTGCATTCACCAAACTGTCATACCAAAAGTAAATATTGTGTTGCAGATGTTACACCTTTTTCCACTTGCGACTCAATTTTACACTGCTTAACGGTAGTTCATGATTTTCAGGTATGCAAAATCCAATGCTTAACTGTAAGATGATAACTAGAGCTTGAAATTCGAAAATGACATTTGACACATACACTGACAGCGTCGCGTCGTGTTCACCTGGGCGGCGCTGGATTTCAGGCGGCGTGTGGCGTCTGGCCGGTGGCCGGTAGCCACTGCAGCGCGAGGAAACGCTGGAGTGTAAGCTGTGCTGATCGCGACGCAGCCACGAGCTGTCCTGCGGAATTGTTTCTGGAAGTACTTGTTATTGCTGGTGGGTAGAATGTGAAGCGAATTATCTTCGATGTTTAATCAGACTCATAACTTTAGACAAGGGCCGAAATGTGGTAAAAAAAAATTACAGTTGGACGCGAACAGGCGACTATAAGTTTAGAATGCATGACGATTACCACTAGACAACGGGCTCACACAACCCTATAACATCTAGGAAGTAGACAACAGTTCCTCCTGACCCTTCCGCATCTTACAGTGTTGCCAGATTGTGTATATGGCCGGAATATTTCACAATTAATCTTAGCAAATCGCACTTTGGCAAAACATCCATTAAATTTCCTGGACATGTAATTTCAGCAGAAGACATTGCGCCTGACCCGGAAATACTTCAAGATTTACGTGACCTTACTGTTCCAACGACCAAGAAACAATTACTCAGCTTTCTGGGATTAATTAACTTTTTCCGTAAAATTTATTCATTACTCTGCTTTAGGCAGTCCTAGATTATGCTAGATGACGGGTAAAAACGCTATTTGGGCCTGGGACAGCCAAGCATAATCTGAGTTTGTTAATATGAAACAAGCCTTGTTGAGCGCACCACTTTTATCACATCCAGATCCTACCAGAAATTTTTCTATTGCCACCGACAGTTCTAACACCGCTTTAGGTGTACACACTTTTCAGGAAATTTACGAAGACGGTACTACAGTAATTAAAAACATCGCCTTTGCAAGTCGCATTCTGTCACCTGCTGAACGCAATAATTCTGTTACAGAACTTGAAACATTATGTGTTGTGGGGCATTTACCAGATGTAGGCATTTTCTTTATGGAAGACATGCTACCGTTTATACAGATCATAAAGATATACAACTTTTACTTTTCGCTAAATTTACACATGTCAGGTTAAGAAGATGGAAGCTTTAGTTACAGGAATTTAATTATACTATTGCTCACTTTCCCGCTACATAAAATGTTGTAGCAGACGCACTATCCCGTTCTCTCAGCAACAATCAGCAAGACATCACAACCGAGTTCTGCCATGCAAATTTTAGTCTCATGTATATTCAACAAGTTGCATTTGAAAATTTCATTTCGTCATTATTACGAGACATAACACAAGAGCAGAGCAAAGACAATGTATGGAAAGAAATTAAACACCTTTGGCAAGATAGGAATAACATTATCATTAGAAATAATTATACTGTACGCAACAACATTCTGTTTTACCGCTCTCACCCTGACAACAACTGGTTATTATGCATTCCTGACGAGCTTGTTAACAAATTAATTTGGTATACTCACTTAAGTTACGCACATTATGGAGCCAGAAAATGTTTTCTTGTATTGAGACAGAACTGTTATTTTGCCAACATGGAGGAACGTATTCGACGAGTTTTAGCGTCATGTAAAATCTGCCAGAAAGCTAAATCAGACACGACTTCACATATTCCTCCGTTACATCCCATTGTACCCATTAAATTGAGACATATGGCCGCTGTAGACATTTTTGGACCGATTCCCAGCTCTAATAGAGATTTTGTTACGTCTTTGTCGCTGTTTAACTCACTTCGAAATTTGTTACCTCCACTCCGTTACGCAAAGCTACTGCTAAAACTATTTCGAATGAATTTGTAAAACATTTTCTATTTCATGTAGGGCATGTATCGAAAGTAATTTCCGACAATAGGCCACAATTTCGATCTGCCATATGGACACGTATGTTACGAGCTATAAACATTTCTCCGATCTATCCAGGTGTCACGCTTCTTCGAACCCTTCTAAACGATTGATGAAAGTAACTGATGAACTATGTAGAATATACTGCCATAAAAGACATATTGACTGGGACACACACATACTCTCATTCCAGGATGTGATTAACTCCATACCAAATGAATCTACTATGCTATCTCCGACTGTTATGCTGAAAAATGTTGAAACACCCAACAAAACTAAAGAATTAGTATCTCTTCCTACATCTCGTCGACTACGCCACCATGATATAATTGACATTGCGCTCAACAACATCAAACGTGCCGCAGAACGCCGCAGATGACTGCAAAAACAGGTTTCTACACGCCGTGAATTTCACGTAGGACAGAAGATGCAGTAAATTTGAGCTTCCATACGCTGGTCCATATAGAATTTGCAGCATTTCTCACCCCAGTGTAGTGCATGTCTAAACTTGGAGAACCAGGAAAACCAAGGTCAATCACCATACTTCCAATATTAAACCCTTTATTGAATGAATATACTTTATGATTTATCACACTGTAATGCCATTTCCAGATATTTGTATGAACACTTACTGATGATGATCATATTTTTTCTTGGCAAGTGCCCGGCGAGGTAAGGTTAGCAGGTCGCTTTTCTCGTCGTTATACATCGGACCGTGCACGTTTTTCCAGAGAAACCTACATATTATGTGACCACTTATGCACTTATATCCATGTGACTGACGGTGATCACATTTTTCTTGGGAAGTGCCCAGCAAGGTAAGGTTAGCAGGTCGCTTTTCTTGTCGTTATATAGTTTAGACAAGAAGAGAATAGAAGTTTTCGAAATGTGGTGCTACACAAGAATGCTGAAGATTAGATGGGTAGATCACATAACTAATGAGGAGGTATTGAATAGAATTGGGGGGAAGAAGAGCTTGTGGCACAAGAAGAAGGGATCGATTGGTAGGACATGTTCTGGGACGTCGAGGGATCACCAATTTAGTATTGGAGGGCAGAGTGGAGCGTAAAAATCGTAGAGGGAGACCAAGAGATGAATACACTAAGCAGATTCAGAAGGATGTAGGCTACAGTAGGTACTGGGAGATGAAGAAGCTTGCACAGGATAGAGTAGCATGGAGAGCTGCATAAAACCAGTCTCAGGACTGAAGACCACAACAACAACAATATATCAGACCGTGCATATTTTCCATTTTTTTATGTATGTATGATGGTTTTCCTATTGAAAGTAGAATTTTCTCTGTATGCAGTATGAAATCTTTAAGATATAACAAACACCAGTTGACTCTGACATTTTGCCTTATGATATCCCAATATCTTGACTATTCCACATTTTTGCTACCAAATTATGATATCGTGTTTACATTTCTCCACTTGAAAATTGTCTATGGTTTTGACCTAATACTTTTCTGTCATGCTATGCCGTATGCTTAGTCATATCACTAGAAACAAGTTTTCATTTAATGGGTATATGAATTAAATGCAAAATATTAATCCATATTCATCATTTTCGGAAAGCAATACCGTGTAAAAGAAATAAATTAAACAACCACAGTGGTTTGCTATGTAATGGAAATTCCACCATCGGAAATAACGAAAGAAAATGCAGTACTTAGTTGTGAAAAGTAAATGGATCGGAATTAACAAGTATTAATAAGAATATACTATACACACCACATCATAGCAACCTTGAGTAATTACTTTTCTTTCAGATTATGACGTAATTGCGGCAGAGATGTGTATGTTAATTTTAGTGATTAAGTATGCTAGAAGTAAGAAACTTAGTATATATGAAATAATGATGCTGATACATAAGATAATGAACAATGAACTATTTTTTGCAGAGGATAATGAATGATGGTGTCTAGTTATATGAAGAAAATGGTAATGAATAATGAAGTTTTTTTCTTCTTTGCAGATGAGGATAATGATTAAGTTTATGTAGTTATTTAAGTATTTGTTGTTGTTCTATTTGACAGTATCTCGTATATTGCGTAGTATAATGATTGAATGTTTTGGAAAGGGACAGCTAGAGTACATGCTTGTTAATCAGATATGTCATTACCTGTTAATTAGAAGTTTACCACTTTTCAGTATAATATATATTTCTTCTTTCAGCTTAATAATCCACCTTGTGTTTTTTCCAGCAAAACCTTTTCATGACATTAAAATGTTTTCTGAAATATGTCGTTATGTTATATGCTACAAGCACTTAGTTATTAAGCCTGTTCTAGTACTTGCATTTATTTTTTTCCCAGTTGTCTCTTATTCATGAATGTGATAACATATACTCTACTTGTTTCATAACATTGCTACAGCTGACTAATGATGAATGATGTTAATAATCCTTATTTCCAGCAGTCAGTCAAAAGCAAATATTTTCATGCTCCAGCACTTGACTATTGATCCCAAAGCAGTGCATTGCTAACCAAAAAAAAAAAAAAAAAATAATAATAATAATAATAATAATATATATATTACTAATCCCAACTACTACCAAAATACAACGAAATAATTCTACCAGTTTAAGATATAATTCTAGTCCTAAATATAATGCAAATTTTTCTGATGTATTAATTCCATTATGTCTACGTATTATTGGACTAAAAACCTTGAGTACTAGTTCCAATGTCTTACATTTTTAATATGTCTTATGTCACTTGCATGATATCAAATATAGTCACTATCAACTAGTTGCTACACGCAATAACACCTGTTTTGAATAATGACTTCTGAATAATCCTAAATAATGTTCTGTAATACTACGTAAAAGCTTTGTAACTGGCCAATGAGTGCCAATAATTATTGAAATGAGACGACTTAAGAATAATGTTTTGTAGTACTCCATAAATGATATGCAAATAATTACTGCAATGAGATGACTTCATAATAATATTCTATAATACTACATAAATACTTTGTAACTAGCCAACGAGTGCCAATATTTACTGCAATGAGATGATTTCTTAATAATATTCTAAAATACTACATAAATGCTTTGTAACTAGCCAATGATTACTAATAATTATTCATATTGGATGATACACTAATGTAGTTCTGAATGATGACTAGCATAAGACTTAATGTATCCTTCACCCTCTGACCTAATTACCACCAATTACTGCGATATCCGTATGTCCTGTCCATCCTCATGATCATGGAGCACCATATTTGGTTTTTGCATTAATTCTACGTTGATGTAAGAGTATGGATTTTACAAGAATGTGGTGTTGACATCAAACTGTCCACCACTCTGACCGAAGGAGATGTCATTATGGTCCTACTGTCTGGTGTATCTAATGTACTACCAAAATGATAACATACAATATTAATACGACATTTCAGTGTCTTGGCTACACTGATAGATACTTCAGGGAAGAGAACTTCAGATTGTCTCACTTGTTGTTGTGCTTCTGTAGAAATATATGAACTTTTAGTTAGTGCAGCTTTGTGCAACCCACTGTGCTACGGTCGCAGGTTCGAATCCTGCTTCGGGCATGGATGTGTGTGATGTCCTTAGGTTAGTTAGGTTTAAGTAGTTCTAAGTTCTAGGGGACTGATGACCTCAGCAGTTGAGTCCCATAGTGCTCAGAGCCATTTGAACCATTTTTGGCTTATCCCGTCATGCTCACTGGCAATATATAGGAGCCACTGACCGCGCCTGCCTCCGGAGGTGATAGCTGGCCTCGCGCCAGCCGAAACTGACAACTAGGTGTTTCTGCTGTATAGGTCGTATTTGAATGAAACTCACATATCAGACTTATTTCGAGCCGGTGAACGCAGAGGTGAAGATCCCCTGTTCCGGAAATGTCTAGTTTTCGTGCAATAATATCTTGCATTCATCAGCCATATTTCCGTTTTGCAGGCCAATGGCAGTGTTAATCCCTAACATAAACAAATTCCCCAGATTACTGTACAATACATAGCGGAAAAGACCGTTAAAACACTAACGGAACATCTGTTTTCGTCGTTTAACATGCATACGTACGTACACTGAGGCGACAGAGATGGGATAGCGACATGCACATCTACAGATGGCAACACTATCGCGTACACAATGTATAAAATGGCAGTGCACGCGCGGAGCTGTCATTTGTACACACGTGATTCATGTGAAAACGTTTCCGACGTGATTATGGCCGCACGACGAAGATAGATTATCTTTTTGTGTTAAAAATATTGTTCGGATTGTAGTTATTCTGATTGATTACAACAATTACATAGCATTTACGGTCAATGTTCTCACAAAATATCTGTAATTTTTACATAATTAAAGCTTAAAAATCATTAAATAGCAAGATCTGGTCACGTGATCGAAAAAGCTCTGTTATTGACTGATGCTCTGGTGACGTCACAGGCTAGGAGTGTTACAGGAGCGTTAGGCGAAGTTATGAGGTTGTTACGTACTTTTTCTGCAAACAGTTTAGCTATTTAGTGATGGAAAGCGCGATTACAGCTTTTAACTAATAATAGAAAGGAATTTTGTGAACACTGATAGTGGAATCCTTGCTAAAGTTAATTTGTCTCTGCTCCACCCATTTAGAGCGGACGACGGACAATCTGCAACATCAGTGAACTTGCTCACTACTAAGAAATTCTCATAGGCATCATACGACCCGAATTGAGCGTTTTAGCTGTCTTTCAAATTACTTGAATTTCATTTCCATTTTTATAGAATAATACTGAAATTCAAGAAGACAAAAAGCATGTCAAGAGCATAAAATTACATAATTAATCATTTGAGACAATTTACAGTCAAATACCCTATTAAAAGTCTTTCAAAGAGGAATGGTAGTTGGAGCTAGACGCGTGGGACATTCTATTTCGGAAATCGTTAGGGAATTCAATATCCGAGACCCACAGTGTCAAGAGTGCCGTGGATACCAAACTTCAGACATTATCTCTCACCTTGGAAAACACTACAGCCGAGGGCCTTCACATAACGACCGGGAACAGGTGTGTAGAGTTGTCGGTGCTAACAAACAGCACAGTGCAGCGAAATTTGGCGTTAATGGGCTATGGCACCAGACTACCGACTCGACTGCCTTTGCTAAAAGCACGACGTCGCCGGTAGCGTCTATCCTGGGTTTGTGACCATATCGATTGGACTCTAGACTACTAGAAAACTGTGGCGCGGTAGCATGAGTCCCGATTTCAGTTCGTAAGGGCTGATGGTAGGGTTTCAGCGTGCTACAGACTCCACGAAGCCATAGACTCAAGTCGTCAGCAAGGCAATGTGCAAGCTGGTGGTGGCTCTATAATGTTGTGGGCTGTTTTGACATGGAATGAATAGGGTCCTCTGATCCAACTGAACCGCTTATTGACTGGAAATGGAACCATCTACAGTAATTTATGGATTCAGTGTTCCAAAACAACGATTTGGTTTTTTTGGATGACAAAGCGCCATGTCATTGGGTCACAATTATTCGTGGTTGGTCTGAAGAAGATTCTGGACAATTCCAGTGAAAGATCTGGCCATCCAGATCGTCCGACATGAATCTCATCGAACATTTATGGAAAATAATCGAGAGGTCAGTTCATGCACAAAATCCTGCACCCGCAACGCTTTCCCAATTATGAACGGCTATACAGGCAGTATGGCTCAATATTTCTGCAGGGGACTTCCAACGATTTGTTGAATCCATGGAACGTCTAGTTGCTGCACTACTCCGGGCAAAAGAATATCCGAAACGATATCAGAAGGTATCCCATGACTATTGTCAACTCAGTGTACATATATAGAGACATACACGCATAACTATTGATGTAAAGGTTATATCCATTCACAATCAGTATATGATACACACCTCAACAAATGCGGACTTGTACTTTTTTATTACAAAATGGCATTTCTATACTGGTATATTTTGCCGCATCATAAGATAATAGTTGTATGTGAGAATGAGACATTATTACAAAAGGATCTGGGTAGGAATTTTGAGAAGAGTACAAACAATTAATGAAAGAATAGTCTTCACAGTGTTTGATAACCACAGTCACTATTTACTACTCGTAACATCGATTCTAGGAAACTATTGAAATACGCTGCAGTTTCCTCCGTCACATACCCACAGTTCCGCTAGGCATGAATAACCATGTCCTTCAAAGCTGACGAAGACATCAGGCGATAAACAACCGAATGAAGTTTCATTGCCTCGCGGGATTAGTAGGGCGGTCTTAGGCGCTGCAGTCATGGACTGTGCGGCTGGTCCCGGCGGAGGTTCGAGTCCTCCCTCGGGCATGGGTGTATGTGTTTGTCCTTAGGATAATTTAGGTTAAGAAGTGTGTAAGCTTAGGGACTGATGACCTTAGCAGTTAATTCCCATAAGATTTCACACACAGCCGGCCGGAGTGGCCGAGCGGTTCTAAGCGCTACAGTCTGGAACCGCACGACCGCTACGGTCGCAGGTTCGAATCCTGCCTCGGGCATGGATGTGTGTGATGTCCTTAGGTTAGTTAGGTTTAAGTATTTCTAAGTTCTAGGGCACTGATGACCTCAGAAGCTAAGTCCCATACTGCTCAGAGCCATTTGAACATTTCACACACATTTGAAGTTTCGTTCGGTCATGTAATGTATCTTGCGATGTCTTCAATGTAAATTTATTTCTAATGTAATCTTAATAGCTGCGGACAACAACTTTACATTGCTTGAAAGAGTAGACGTCTAATGCCCGGATGTATTCAGTGGTTCGTGGAGGATTATGTCTGTGCAGGTTCTGGAAATAAAGCTCCGGTTTACGCAATCCAAGACTCCAGCAACAGTATTTAGTTGTCTTTTACATCTGGAATGAAAACATTTTAACCAACCGATAACATGATTTACCAGAGGTGCTCGCAATAACACCTATGTTAAAAGTAGTTAACCACACTTGGTTCGCGTTGTCCATTTTGTTCTTGATACTAAGTGATTATCTTTGTACCGAGAAATCCATTATATGACTTATGAAGTTGGACAGTATAAGAGTACGGCACAGATGAAACAGATCTCACCACAGCATAAGTATGGTTTCCTCATACGTTTGATGAAGTTCGTTCACTTGCCATTTCATATTCAAACTGTGATTGGTCTGTATTGAAACACAGCTTCCATTACACTCTTCGCCTGCCATTAAGGCGTTGACCTTGTGCACAAATGCAGCATCAGACTACATTATGTCTTCTTCGTCCTTCATTTCTTTCGTAAAAACAAATGTTGTTATCTTTCAGGAACCAATGTGATTTATCCCTGTAAATCTGTCCATAAAAGTTTTCGAAGAAAGGTATTTAAAAAATCTCGTTTCTTTCAGAAATATTTCCCAATTTCATGGACTGTAATCACAGTCAATCAGACCCCTGTATTCTCTAAATTTTTCTAACAATTCCTTTTTCATTAAAGAATACTGCTGGGCTTTTTCAACTACATTCGTTTTACAATTAAACTTATTTGCACTCACGCATACACACTTTCTATTAAGCTTCTTTTTTAATTTTCAGTACATGGACAATTTCTAATAGCCCTCTGTAGCTGTTTATGTCAGTTCATTTCACTAAGCTCTGTCTTAGATGATAGGTCCTCACTGGATTGCAGAAATACTGCGACTTACCTACTTTTAATTGATGTGACCTCACAAACACACTCATTCAGAAAGGTATTCCATCGCCAACATTTAATGTATCGTTTACAGTCAGAGATATTTCTCCAAAGAACTTTTCGTTGCAAGAGATACGGTGTGTAGGGCATCCGCAACTGTGAGGCATGACAATTAATTTAGAGAGATCCGCTTCAGTTGTACTAATATTTATCTAAACCACGACCGGTTTCGATATTTTAAAGTCCCATCTTCAGGTGTATGAGAACTGTCCGTCGCTGGGCATCCGCATGGTAAGAACGCCAACCACTACTTATCGTTAATGAGTTCTAATAGTTTATTTGCAAAAGAAAGGTCTTCAGTTCCATCTTGTCACATTAAGATACACTGTTGACTGCCGCATAGTTTCATAAAACATCCACTACATGAATTGCACTGATGTGATGCATGCTGGCTGAAACAGAAAAGTTTATAACATCAATGCGAAAATTAGAAGAATAATTGTATTAACAGTTGGTTCTAAATACATCGCTGTTGTACTTTAAAATACCTACATATTTAATAGTATGGAAACAGAATGACTTAGTTTGTGGTAATACGCAGTAGTGCACTACGGTTAGTTCCTTGTGTACTACAACGTATTGAATGTTGCTACTTCTCAGAATACCATACAGCCCACAGCGCAGTGGTGTAGTTGCGTGTAACAAAGAAAAATAATTCGCAAATCATATATCTTCATCAATCGAAAATTTATCATTTGCTCTACAAGGGACTACCACAACGACACTCAGCGACAAGCAAAGAGCCCAGTGTGTACGTTTCACTCAAATACGACTTATACAGTTGAAACGCCTAACTTGCGACCAAATACTGCTAAGCTTGAATGAGATTTTCACTCTGCAGCGGAGTGTGTGCGCTGATATGAAATTTCCTGGCAGATTAAAACTGTGTGCCCGACCGAGACTCGAACTCGGGTTCGAGTCTCGGTCGGGCACACAGTTTTAATCTGCCAGGAAGTTTCACTGCTAAGCTTACTAAATTACAACTGAAGTATCGCCACTGTATACTGTCATATTGTTATGCTGTTTTCATCATTCTTAGTGTAATAAAATACTGCACAAATTAACAGATTTTACAACTAATTAATTTTCTTCATTACTATGCTTCATTGTTTCATTCGTTTAATCATCAACTTAAGTGTATGCAGTGTTACCGCAGCAGATCACCACGTCAAATGCCGACTGGGCGCTATAGCAAGCCGCGTTTCTCAATGATGGGAAAGTGGGTATTGCTCACTGTTTTTCGAAAATAATACTGCGCACACTCATAAGATATGTGAGCAGTGTAAAACATTCTCGGTTCGGCAAAATCAAATTGTATTTCTGGTGTGAAAAGCTGTTTGATAGCCTTAAAACCAAGCGTTAAAGTTCAGAAAATATTTGTTTTTTCTCATAATTGGTTCGAGTGAAGCGACACATTAGGGGACTTTCTCATAAATTCACTGGAAATTATTTTGCCACTGTTAAATCTTCATTTCTGCTCTAAATTAGCATGTAACTGCAGTAAAAATGTACCACCTCCCTTTACACAACTGAACACAAAACGCTAATCCGAGGAGTAAACGACTGTAGCTCAGCGCATGATTTAAAAATCGCAAAATTAAGCAAATATATTTGGAAATAAATGGAGTACATTTCCGTGTCAGTTCATTTTGTAAAGGAAAGAGTTGGTTATTGTGGACCAAATATAGTACTGTTTTTCAATAGTATTGCGGGTTTCATATTTTGAACCTCTTGCATTTGTAACAGCAGTAGTTTCCCTAGACTGGCTCATAATCACAACTCGCCAGTCTAGGAAGATGAATACAAAATGAGGACCGATCATTATAGAACCAAAACTTGTTTCTTCTAAAGAAAATATTAACTGGTGGGATATGGGTGCAATCGCTGGTGATTGTTTGGCTCTACCACCGCATCCACGTCAGCAGGGGAGTGAACCTCATATGCGGACTCTCAGTAACACGACTTTGGTTCGTTGCCAGTCCACTTGTAACACTGAAAGTTTATCAGCATATCACCTCGGTATTTAATTGAGTGATTTAAAGTCTTCCAAATCTGTGAGACCTTAATTTCTCTCGGCGTATACTCCAAGGCAAGTTCCTCGAAATCTTCCATAAACAAATTGTCAATAATAGGTGACAACGGACTTTCCATCGCAACTCCATCTGTCTGTTCGTAGTACTGGTCATTGAATAAAAAGTAAATGGAAGTCAACACGTGTCGAAATAGGTTCGTTAATACATCACTAAACCGAACCTCAGTCAACCGTAATGGATCAGACAGAGGAACACATGTGACGAGAGAGATCACATCAAAACTTATTAGAACATCAGAGTCATTGAAACGCATTCCATCTAATCGACGTAAGACATCCCCGATTTCTTAATGTAGCGCTCACACAGATCTTCTATTTGGCCCAACAGAGTAACAAGGTGCTTTGCTACACGGTATGTCGGAGCACCAATGTTACACTCGGACGAAGTTGAAAAATGATATCTGTCTTTCCTCTCTTAATCTGTTGGTCAGGAGGAAGGTGTATGGTACGTTGGGACGTGCCTTTTATGGGAAGCCTCCTCACACCGACTTGTATCTGCAGACTGATAGCTGTCACCATCCGGCTCAGCGTACCTTGTTTCACAGGGCCCATGTCATCTCGGATCCTGAGAGTGTCAGCTGAAGTAGCCCATCTCGAAGTCACCTTTAGTTAGAATGGTTACAATGAGAGACAGATCAGAAGTGCGTTGCGCTATTGACCAACTGTGCATCGGATAAGTGTTGATAATATTGAGGTAGCACCAAAGCCTACGATCTTTTTGCCTTACGCACTTAGCATTTCGAACAAGATTGATCGTAATTTGCAGAAATATGATGTGAAATTTGTTTTTCGACCACCATCTATGATCAGGGTCCTTTTATGTTCCGTAAAGGACGATCTCGATTTGCGTTAGGCGGATTTCTACCGTATTTCTTGCAGTTGTGGCACGTCATATATTGGTGAGACTGTCTGCACTGTGGACGTCCGGTGTACTGAGCATAAGTGGCGCACACGCTTACAACAACCGAGGAAATCCGTCACTGCAGAACATCGTCTTGGTACTGGTCATCCTATGTAATACAACACGGAGATTCTGACATGCACTCCCAGCTATGGTGATAATGTTATTAAGGAAGTAGTTGAAAATAAATTGGCAATTAACCTTATAAATAGAGATAGTATTTTTTGTTTAAATTCTGCTTCGAATCCTGCTCTCTTCCTTGTCAAAAAACAGAGGGACACAGTTTATGCTATCTCATCCTTTCATTATTAATTTCACTATCGATAGCTTCTCACGTCGGTCATGTTTGGTTTTTGATGACGCTATTGTTTACAGTGTGTGTGAGAGTTATCTTGCCGGAGTTTCTGTCAAAACCGTGGTTTTAAATTCCCTTGGACAGCTCTTACTTGCTGCAGTTTCGCCTTGGAAAATGGCAGTGGTTCTCCTCGAAATATCGGCGGTTGTCAACATCACCTCGCTGCATTCCCGCAAATTATTTGTTTTGGTTTCGTTTCCAGGACTCTCGGGTGTCCAGCCGGATGTAATCGTTGAAGTCCCACGATATTTCGGCGAATAAACCTTCCGCCATCATCAGGTAGTTCTCATAAAATGGTCTGTCTGTCTCTCCTTGCTCTCTATCAATGACAGCCTCCCAGAGGTTAGCTAAAATGTGGAGTATGTGCTACGGTTCAAGAAAAGGCTGCCAAACACGACCACCTGCCACTGCCGGAAAACCCGCGAGCCGCTAAGGTGGTGATGGACA
This sequence comes from Schistocerca serialis cubense, assembly GCF_023864345.2. Classification (NCBI taxonomy): domain Eukaryota; kingdom Metazoa; phylum Arthropoda; class Insecta; order Orthoptera; family Acrididae; genus Schistocerca; species Schistocerca serialis. The sequence continues at coordinate 212,998,832 of NC_064644.1, forward strand.
TGCCAGCGGACTCGCTGCGAGACGGTACATATCCGTACCTCTTCCCTCCATACCCGTTTACCCCTCCCGATGTTCCCAAACCCCCTATTCCCCACCAACCATATGACTTTGGTTGGGCAGCCACAAACCTGCGCAACATCGCCTCCAAGGAAGACCCAGCCCTGATCAATTCTCATCCCATCTTCACGCCCTGTAATTGGTAATTCATCATAGATGTGGTGTCAAGAGCGAGGACTTAGAAGAAAAATCGCTAGACTTACTAGCATATACCAGTTATTTAATCCTGCCTTCCTCAGGCAAGTCCAGTCTTTCCCCTTGTCCCAGTTATAGTCTCCACCCCATAATTTTTGGAGTAAATGTCAAAATTACAAAGACTCCATATTTTAGGCAACCTCTGGGAGGCTGTCTTTCATAGAGAGCAAGGAGAGAGCAGACAGACATAGACGTATTCCTGCTGGGGTGCCACAGGGATCGGTCCTGGGGCCTGTTTTGTACAGTCTGTGCACTGCAGACATCCCCACAGCCCCCCTGGTGCACACCGCACAGTATACTGATGACACAGCCTTTTACACTCGTAATGGAAATTAGGACCTGGTCAGTTGTAGGCTACAAAGGGTTCAGATGACACAGAAACCTTTGCCCATTGCTGGCACATCACCATCAACCCTGAAAAGACACAGGCTATGCTTATCACCCAGAGGCGAGGGAGACGCGGACCCCCCCCCCCTCAAACTGCCCCCCCCCCACTTCACCTATACCTACATGGATTCCGACTCCCCTGGCGCAGATCCGCCAAGTATCTCGGCGTAACCTTCGACTCGAGACTAATGTGGGAGCCCCATATAGACGTGGTCCATAGGAAGGTCTGTGTCAGAATGTCCATCATATACCCAATCCTCATAACAACTAGCTCCCTCCCCACGATAGGGGTCAATGTATACCAATCACTCATACGTACAATAACGGAATATGCGTGTCCTGCCTGGGCGTATGAGGCGAAACAGCACCTGGACAAGCCCCAGAGGTTGCAGAACGGCGCCCTCAGGAGGGCTCTGCATCTACCCCATGGGTTTCCTAGAGACGAGTTGCACACCGCTGCTGACATCCCTCTCCTCAAAGAATGATTCCAATATCTGGCAAGGGCTTTCTATGAGAGCTTTTCCACATCTGGAAATAACCACATCCACTCCCTAGGTCTGTATGACATGTCGCGCGACAAGCACAAACTCCCTATGACGATCTTCGACGAGTGAGTCGAAGAGAAAAATCCCAAAATTTCCAAGTCCAAATACCAATAGTTAAATCTTAAAATACCCAACATCTCTCCAACCTCATGCAAGTACAAGACACAACCAGAACACTATATACAGACAGCCAAAACTACCACAGATAATAATCACGCACACACAAGCATTAAATGTGGAGTAAAAGCCAATGATGGCGGAAAGGTTTGAAACGTCCCCTTTGAACAATTGTACAAGACTGTGCTTAAACTGACACACAATATTTTTGGCGCAACGCAATATGACTTTCAGTAATCCCTACAAAAGAATGGCCCTGATTAACATTAACCTATACGTTTCACAAATCACTTACCTCACAAAAATCTTCGTTACTCGAACTACTGCAAAACAGCGAGCGCCACTACTGCCAGCTAAATAAAAGATTCAAACTATGGAAGGCACTAACTACTGATAGGCATAGTTAGCAAATGAAAGATTTTAATAGAGAACACAAAATGTATTTACCTTAATAGTCATAATATATATATAGCAGTTCATGACATCCATTCTTACAAATCTACTGTTTCTGATGGACACACCTCCAGATTATCCTTTCTCAAAAATCCGCCATCTCACTTCCCACATCCACCACTGCTGGCGGCTCACCTCCAACTGAGCAACGCTACGCGCTGTTAACAGCCAACAGCCCAACACTACAATGGCAGACAACAATGCAAACTAGCCACAGACTGCACACAGCTCAGCCAGTGATTTTCATACAGTGCGCTACGTGGCGTTACCAATATAAAAACCTAAACAGCCTACTTACATAGCCCCCATGCTCCCCACAAAAAATTTTACAAATTGTTTTGGGCACTGGCCAATACATATTTGTTAAAAAAAATTTCACAATTACAATAACAAAGAAATCATATGCACACACTTATTGATACAATGTTGGTCAAAAGATAAAATTTTCTCACAGTCCATAAAGACAGTCCTGATCGTTCATCACAGTAAAATAGCAGTGTTTTTCTCAAAGTCTGAGCAGTAAAAGAAAATGCACACAGAAGTAGTGGATTTCCATGCAGTCTTGAAGAAGTAGTGTTGTCCTTCCAACGGAAAGACAGAGCTGACTCTCGACATGCAGACAGGTAATGGGCCACAACAGAGCAAACCCACCGCAGAGTCAGTCGAAGTTTTGAAGAATATTGGTAGGTAGGTCATCACAGAGTAGACCCACTGTAGTCCTGGTAGAGATTACGGTATTGGTGGGCCATCAAAGATGCAGACCCACTATAGTCCTTGTAGAGACAATGGTTCATAAATGGCTCTGAGCACTATGGGACTCAACTGCTGAGGTCATTAGTCCCCTAGAACTTAGAACTAGTTAAACCTAACTAACCTAAGGACATCACAAACATCCATGCCCGAGGCAGGATTCGAACCTGCGACCGTAGCGGTCTTGCGGTTCCAGACTGCAGCGCCTTTAACCGCACGGCCACTTCGAGAGATAATGGTATTGGTGGGCCATCAAAGATGCAGACCCACTGTAGTCCTTGTAGAGACGGCCAGCAGCCATCCGTTGCAACTGTGCAGGTGCACAATCACCATCGAAGAGTCTTGCGGACAATATAGCAAGTCCATAAACCACCACTTGTGCACTCACATAGTTTTTGGAATTGTCCTTAGAACCAGCAATGCTGTTATCCAGTCCCTTGCTGAATTATTAACACACGTGCAAACACTAACAGTCCCTACTTCTCACATATTGTCCATATACTATGACCAACAGAAACGTGTGCAGTGAAATGTAACTTACAAATTACTTAATTTGATGAACTGGTGTCAATTACAATTTTATAACATAAGAATACAATAACAAAGGTACAAAATACATCATTAAAAACATAATAATACAGATAACATTTGTAGTAATACAGGCTTTACAGAAGAATCGAAATAACGTATACATCAGTGTTACAGGAATTATGACATAAGTAAATACATAAAAGATCAGAATAACTTTTGAAACATCAACTTCACACGTGAGCATTAAGACAAAACAGAATAAATAATGTCTAAACATCTTTACAAAGTAAATAACATAGTATTTGAAAAATTCTACACCATAAATCTTATTAGCTAAACACTTAAAGACAGGAAAAAGACAAATACACAAGGGTACATAAACACATAGCGGAATAATACAAAAGGAAAGACAGGGTTCGTTTTCAGTGTGACATTTGGTACTGCAGTCCAACCCAAAACTTCGTTCTGTAGATCTTTCCCCTTATTTCAACATTTGTTTCTACAAAAAAAATCCTATGCAAGCATGCTTTCTGTATTCTGTTCACATCCTCTTTCAAAATTCTTTTTTGGCCAAACCATTTTCTTATAACTTCCCAATGCATTTCTTCCAATTCATCACAACTCGTTCTCACATATAGCCTACCCCATCATAAGCTAACTTAAATCTACTGAGCCCAGATGCTAAACTAAGGGACGAGGCAATGCAGCACCACAAAACAATTAACACAAACAGCAATGAAAAAAAATGGAAATTGGGAAAGCAAGCTACAGTAAATCTAAATTACCAAGCAAATGCAACATTACAACTAATATGAGCCAATGTTCAGCAACAAGAAAAATAAATCAGTAGTAAAACTAGCTTAACAGAGTAATACAAAGTGAAATTTAGTAGCACTATGCCTGGCAAACAGCAGCAGCAAATGCAATAACTTATATCTAAACATGACAAAGCTCAAGCAGAAAAAATATTACAGTAAAAATGGCCATGTTTAATACCTATGTCACATCTTAACACTAGAGTGATGCATCACCTTGACTTACTCTAGCAGATAAATTACCAACGTGTTAAAAAATTATTTTTGCAATTCCTGTGAAGGGAAATGTCTATTTGTGCTCTCTTTTCTATGAAAGTACATCATAAAATTATTCTTTACTGGGTCTGTAGACAGAAAATAGTGATATTAGTACATCTATTAAATTTTATTTTAACCAATGCTGCTGCAGCTAGAAACTTGATATTAAACAAAATGAGCAAACTCTCAACTAGAAAGACAATAGATGTAAAATGTTTCTCATCATTTCATTAGGCATTTTAGTAAATATCATAAATTAAAAGCTCCACAGTATAATCATATGCTTTCAAGTTTGAGCGTGTCGTATTTGGGATGCTTTTTACAAAGAAATGTCAATAGCGAGGATAATGGCCACTTTTTTTTTCTCCACCTGTGCCTCTGAAAGGCACACACTAATGGCTTTTTGCAGCCGATTGTCGCGCGGCTGGGTGCCCACGACGCATTACGTGAAGGTGGTCACTTAACTTTATTACCGAAATATTTACGACAGCAGTGACAGTCTCATATAAAACTTTCACAGGTCGAGAATTTGCGTTACAAATGTGTAGAAACAAAATCCTATCAATATAACAGAGTCCAAAAACTTTTCGGCGGCATTGTGATACATTCACGTATGTACACACATTTCATAACTCTTTAAAGTACTATTCTCAGCTTATTGATTATAAAGTACCTCAACAGCATAATACACATCGTCATCACAATAATAACATCATAACAGATCAATCACATCTCAGAATCGTCGCAGCTTCTTTCAATAATTTCAAGACCTTCAATAAAGTTATCTACCTCAAACGTACTTCAAAAATCATGATCCCTTACCAAATACATCATTCTAAGCTCTCATATTATCACAATGGTTCCGAAAAAATATGAACAGTTCACAAAGTACAGACAAAATACAATTTCATAAGTGTGAAATTATCCAACTGTGTAATTGCGTAAACATGTGTCAGTGACATAAAAAAAAATTTTGTTTCTCTGTTAAATAATCAGATAGCTGTGTAATTATGTGTTGAAGAAATATGGTACCGATGTGTAAAGTTGTATAAGCAAATACCATATTAGCTAGGGCTCCATGTGCTTGCCACACACATGGTACACAAAGTAAGCGTGTACCCCCCTGAGGATAAATGTAATTATACCCTCATGTGTTACAGATGGAATGAAATGTATCACGGAAAACTTTCTTTGTAATTCAAAAATCTTGAAAACTAAATGGTTTAAGTACAAAATTAATCACTCAAATGCGTGTCCTGTAGCGCTAGCGTCTTGCTGTAAGATAATTCTATGGAACTGTCGTAGTTATGGTCCTCTGTAAGCAAAGTTCTGCTGAAGTCAATGTACTTACCTCATCATAAACGAAAGTGAAATGCTTTGCGCATAGATATCGTAGTTATTATGCTTATTGCCGTGATGAAGAAAGTACTGTACAGTAACGTATTGTTGTGCTACGAAAAAGGCTGTCTCATTGTTGCTACACCACAAAAGTTACTACTAAAACATGTTTTACTTTCCAGAATAATACAGAAAAACTGTGCAGATATAAAACAGAAACACCGCAAAAGCAACATTGCAAATTGTCACTCATTAGTAGCGTCATGATAAAATCGTGTAGCTGTCACATAAACTAACCACTGCGCCATCTGGTATCTCACAGAAAGTATTTTAAATCCAGAACGTATTTTCAAGTAAACCAAAATGTTGCATTAAAATCTCATTAGCAGTACCAGTATATGTTCTAAGTTCAAATGGCTCTGAGCACTATGGGACTCAACTGCTGTGGTCATAAGTCCCCTAGAACTTAGAACTACTTAAACCTAACTAACCTAAGGACATCACACACATCCATGCCCGAGGCAGGACTCGAACCTGCGACCGTAGCGGTCGTGCGGTTCCAGACTGTAGCGCCTTTAACCGCTCGGCCACTCCGGCCGGCTATGTTCTAAGTATGTAAGCCTTATAGTCGTTACGTAATCGTGCAACCAACAAGCAAGAATGTACACACACAATAACACTGTGACGTCTGTTCACTATAACAATGCATTCGTAATTTCTGTTTAAATAAATTCTCTTGCTTCTTGACTGGATATTTAACTTCAAACATTGTTGCATGTTAACAGATTCTAAGTATGACAAGCATACTAGTAATGTAAAGCAAATAGTTATACGGGTAAGACAAAGTTAAAAAGCAGGTTATCTTTCAATAAACGGTTTTACATGTGAAATGTGGTGTAAACCTTTACTCTTCCTAGTACGCAGAGTTTCAACTACAATGCAATTATCATGTGGTACACGTCGGATTCTGTAAGGTCCATTGTAAACTAGAAAGAATTTGTGACTCAAGCGTTTAATGAGAACTTTCTGACCAATACATAATTTCTTTGCATTTGCTTTACCGTGTAGTTTTCTCCTTTTGTCTGCTGCATATTTTATATTTTTAATAGCCAAATCAATTATGTCTTTGTGTCGAAGTTTACGTGTATTCGGGAAAGGTACAAGCTCTCTGATTCTGTTCGGTGGTTCTTCATTCTTCAGTACAAGAATAGGTGGTAAAGCAGTGGAGTCATGAGGCATTTCATTCAGCACGTTTTGAAATAAGTGTAAATATCTGTCCCAATGCTGATGCTTTCTGTGACAATAAAGTCTGCAAAGCTTATTGATTTCTTTCATAATCCGTTCAGACGGGTTACAATGTGGTGAGTACAATGAAATAAAAACAGGTTTGATTTTATGGTTCCGAAGCATGCGTGACCAAACACCAGATCTGAATTGCGGTCCGTTATCTGAAACGACTTTAGCAACGTGGCGAACTTCACGTAAGAAATTTTTAGCGAAGGCGTTGGATACAGACCGTCCAGTGGCTTTACGTAACGGAGTGAAAGAAACAAATTTTGAAGTAAGTTCAACAGCGACTAGAACGTACGAAAATCCATTCGATGTTCTGACAAGGGGTCCCAAGAGATCAACAGCAGCAAATTCTTTTAATTTAGAAGGAATGATAGGAAACAACAGGGCACGATGTGGGATAGTAGATGGTTTCGCCTTTTGACAAAGTTTACAAATGGACAAGACTCTTCGAATTCTCTTTTCCATATTGTTAAAATAACAAGTCGTTCGAAGAATATGATAACATTTTCGTGGACCAAAATGTGCGTAGCTGAAATGAATGTACCAAATGAGCGTATTAACAAAATCGTCTGGAATGCAAAGTACCCATAGCTTGTCATCAACAGTGCAGCGTTTGAAGAGTAAGTTGTTTCTAACCATATAATAATGCCGAATCTGAGTGTGCGGCTTTTCATGCCTTTTACATTTGATGTCTTTCCAAATCGGATCTTTATCTTGTTCATGAGCAATGTCCTTCAAAGATGTGGTGATGAAGTTTTCAAAGGCGACTTTCTGAATGTAAAGAACACTGAAACTTTTCTCGAGGTTGCCTTCTGTGGTACTTTTCTCAAACCCAGCCGGTGCGCGTGACAGTGCGTCCGCAACAATGTTCTCCTTGCCGGGAATGTAGACTACTGTGAAGTGCAATTCTTGCAGAAACAATGCCCAACGTTTTAACCTGTCATGATTTAATTTTGAAGACATAAGAAATTGTAATGCACGATGATCACTGTATACTTTTACGTGCTTGCCAGAAAGAAAGAAACGGAATTTGTTAAATGCCCAAACGATAGCTAAAGCTTCTAATTCAGTAACGGAATAATTTTTTTTAAGCAAAAGCAATGGTTTTCTGAACAGTAGTGTCATTTTCTATGGCTTCTTGAAATAAATGGGCACCAAGACCGACTTTAGAAGAATCCGTGCTAAGGCAGAAATCTTGTGTCAGATCTGGATGAGCTAGTATTGGCGCGTTAAGTAGCGATTCTTTCAAAAAATTGAATTCCAACTGTGCTTGTTCGTCCCAGTTCCAAATAGTATTTTTTCCAGTGAGAGAACAAAGTTTTGGTGTAACTAGAATTTACATATTCAGAAAACGACGGTAAAAACTTACGAGACCTAGAAAACTGCGGACTTGTCTTTTTATGGATGGAACTGGAATGGCTCTGATTGCTTCTAACTTTTCAGGATCCGGCTGAATGCCCTCAGAAGAAATAATATGTCCCAAAAACCTCACCTTTGACCTACCGAATTCAGACTTTTCCAAGTTTACTGTAACTCCAGATTCTGCAAAAATACGTAACAAACTGTTGAGGATGCGATTATGTTGTTCCCATGAGGCTTCTGCTATTACAATATCATCCACATATAAGGTGATGTGACGTTTTAAGAAATCAGGTAATATGGAATTTAGCCCGCGAATGAACGCTGCTGAAGAAATGTTCAAACCAAAACGAAGTTTCCGAAATTGATAACAAACGCCGAAACAAAGAAAAGCTGTGTATTTTCTACATTCTGGATGAAGTTCGATCTGATAAAAGCTGGATCTGAGATCAATAGAAGACAACACTTTTACACCATTAAAATTTTGAAGAAGTTCTTCCATCGTTTGCGCCCTGTCTGTTTCAGGAATAATGATAGTATTGATTTGTCTCGAATCTAAGACAAGTCTGATCGATCCATTTTTCTTCTCAACAACATGTAATGGATTGTTGTATGAGCTTACTGCAGGCTCAATAATGCCCTCGTCAAGCATAGATTGTATTTCTGTTCTAACACGGTCCCTATAATGTGCTGGAATTATGTATCGTCTAACACAAAATTTAGTATGCTCACGAACACGAAATTGGTATTGAAATCCCTTTATTGTTCCTGTTTTGTGAGTAAAAACTGTGGAATGTGCTTGTAAAATCTCAAAAGGGTCCTGCCTATCAGTGTCATTACAATTCTCAATTGTTTGGATTTTATTCTGAATTAACTCATTAGTATCAAATATGTCGTCGATATCATCCCTGTCAGTACTTGCAGAGTGATTGTTAGTGTCTAGTTCCGTAGAAAATTCCGAATTGTTGTCTAACAGAAGGTAAAGCCGATTAATTTCCTCGTCATGGTTTGAGAGCCAATCTTCAAATTTCAAAGCTATTGACCTACCTTCTTTCTCTAAACTTATTTCAGCGTCGTGAAAGTTTAAGATTGCTTTGTATTCATTCAAAAATTCTACTCCCAATATAATTTCCGTCGACAATAATGGAACAATAAGAAAGTTCATAAAGAAGCTATGGCTTTGACAAAAGAATTCTACGTTGGTTTGTTGGCGTACATCTACACTTTTTCCAACGATCGCACCTTGTAATTTAATCTTACGTAACGGAAGTGTGGGGCAATCGTTCGATTTATTGCATTTGCTAAAGGCTGTTTCACTAATTACTGAAATGGGACTGCCAGAGTCAAGTACTGCCGTAAATTTTACATCATTTACTGTAATGTGAATCACAGGATATGCAATGTTGTTATGTTTTACCTCGTGTTCCTGGAGTAAGATGTCCCTAATGTCTTTCATTTTGACGTACTTACTAGCTACAGCAGCTGCGTCGTCAGTTTCAGAAGTACGTTTTGTGGCTGCCAGCGGTATGAGTCATTGCCTACTGTCTCTTTGTTGGCGCACGTCGTTATTGGGATTTGGAGACCTAACTTCTACAAATTCACCTTGTCGAAAGGGTCCTGCCCTGTTTGAAACCCGCCAGTTCTGATGAAATTCAGGTCTGTCGTTACGATTATGTCGTCTGTCGTCATGTCGGTAGATTCCATAGTTTCTTTCTTGTTGGTCACGTGGTGGAGAATTTCTCCCTGAATCGTAACTGCATGCTGGACCGTTGCGTCTGAAGTTATTCTGTCTCCCTTGATAGTAATTATTTTGGTTCCCATATTGTCTGTTTCTCTGATTGTCTCTGTGATAGTCATTACTGCGGAGAGGCGATCTTTCCCTGTAATTATTACTACTCTGCAAACGGTTGTCATACAGATGGTGTCTGTTTTGGTCACGATTTGTGTTGTGAGAATAGCCTTGTCGTGTCCAGTTATTATTTCTTTCATCGCGGAATTGCGACGGATGTGACCTGTAATTGTTGTGTTCCTGTTTTCGCGTTCAGCGATTGTCAGTGTCAATTTCTAATTCTTGTAAGAGTCCCAGAAAAGCTTCAATGTCGTCTTTGCAACGTCCTGCCAAAATAATATGACGTAAATGTTCAGGCAATTTGATCAAGCAAATGCGGATGAGTTCTGAGGGGCTGTATGGGTTTGACAGGTACTGATTCTTGTGCAACATGTCTTCAAAGTATTTCACAAGACTGGAAAATTCAGATTGTTCGAAATGTTTCATCATTATGATGCTATGTTTTACTCGGTCTTGTGTAGCTTGAGACCAATATGCTGAGAGGAAAGCATGATAAAATTCTCCTTCACTGTGGCAATCGTGAATGACCGATCGCATTCTTACAGCTGGTTCATTCTCTAAATAGCCACACATAAATTCTAATCTGTGCTCTAATGATCAGTTGGGGAGGAAACAATGAGAGAATTGATGAAGCCATGCTTGTGGATGAATGTCGTTGCCAGAATTCTTAAATGTTTTGAATTTGCGTGTAGTAATGAACAGCTTATAGTCAAAATCATCGTGTCGGTGAGTCGCATGTCGGTCATTGTTGCGTCGTTTCGGCGGTTCCATTTCAAAATTCGGTGCACCTTGCCAATTTCTTTCATAATTTCCGAAATGCGCTGTGTTATTATTTTGCGGCTTTTCCGTATTTCTAAGTCCCTCTTCCCGTGTTGGAGCGCGAGTGTCCTCAGAAATACGTAATTCTTGTATTACCTGTGTCAGCTGATCTTGTACTTCCCGGATTTCTCTTTGGTGTTGTGTATTAATTTGATTCTGATTTTGTTTGAATTTCCTAATTTGTTCGTACTCTTCTGTGTCATTAAAGACTGCCGGTCTTGCGTCATTCAGATCATCATCTACCTTCGTAGATAAATTATTTAGCTGATCCGAAAGTTCGACTACTTTCTCTGAAAGTGAACTAATTTCTTCCATGTGTCTTTCTGAACCAATTTTCAGAGTATCTACTGTGTCCTTTAAGTTTTCCTGAGTTTTTGCAAGTTGTGTAACCGAATCGGTAGATGCAACTGAGTCAATTTTAGCTTGCAAGGTCTCATGATTTTCATGAACAATAGTTTGCAGTTCTTTTAAGGCTGCTTCGTGATTCTGTAATGCATTTTCATGCCGCGAAAAAATAGGTTGAAAATGCTCACAAATTTGTGTTTTCACGTCATTACAGACTTTTTGACATTTCGATTCAATGTTATGTAACTCAGTAGTTAAATCTTCATGTGTTTGTTCAAGTGTGGTGTCTAACTTTTGAAGCTTTTGCTGTGTTTGTCTCTGATTTTGTTCCATTGTGTCTAACTGTTGCTGTGTTTGTCTCTGGTGTTGTTCCATTGTGTCTAACTTCTGAAGATTTTGTTCCATTGTGTCTAACTGTTGCTGTGTTTGTCTCTGATTTTGTTTCATTTGCTGCATTAATTGCAATAATAATGTAGTAGTGTCTGGAATCTGTTCCTCTATGCTTTTCGGCAGTGTATTTGCACCGGCAACATTTACATTTTGACGAGCAGAAAATGTGTCTTGACTTATTTGAGAAAACGGTGAGGACCCAAAACCTGAGTCTACAGTATTTGCAATATTGTGTTCTGTCATTTCGGATTCCTGAGGCGAGCTGTTGCCGACCGATCGATCGATAATGCTTCCCTGTTCACTATTTGTTTCACTGTCTACACCATTATTTGCCGCCCGCTCCATTTCCCTATGCACATTTACCAAATTACTACTTTGAATGTCTGTTAATTCATTACACAGTGGTGCTGATAAGCTGCGCTCGTCGTCACTATTATTTCTTAGTTTACTTTGGAGCCTACTGTTACGTTTTTCACACGCCATTATTGTCACAATATTTCACACGATAACACAGAAAAGCACAATTTGAAGAGCAAAAATAAGAGAACACATTAACATAGCACTGAAAATAATATCTAGTTAATTGCAAGCGGAGCTGCGAAATACTTGGTGCAAATCTACATGCATGCCACAAGTGTTTTACTGAACAACAATGAAAAACTACAACTACAAAGGAAATTCTCTCTATAATTACGCGCTAGCAATAAACAATAGCTACACTAATTACACAAACTACAAGAAAAAATCAGAAGATTCCAGTGAGGTATCCTCGGCTAAGGGTTGACATATGAAACGTCCCTTTGAACAATTGTACAAGACTGTGCTTAAACTGACATACAATATTTTTGGCGCAACGCAATCTGACTTTCAGTAATCCCTACAAAAGAATGGCCCTGACTAACATTAAACTATACGTTTCACAAATCACTTACCTCACAAAAATCTTCGTTACTCGAACTACTGCAAAACAGCGAGCGCCACTACTGCCAGCTAAATAAAAGATTCAAACTATGGAAGGCACTAACTACTGATAGGCACAGTTAGCAAATGAAAGATTTTAATAGAGAACAAAAAATGTATTTACCTTAATAGTCATAATATATATAGCAGTTCATGACATCCATTCTTACAAATCTACTGTTTCTGATGGACACACCTCCAGATTATCCATTTTCAAAAATCCGCCATCTCACTTCCCACATCCACCACTGCCGGCGGCTCGCCTCCAACTGAGCAACGCTACGCGCTGTTAACAGCCAACTGCCCAACACTACAATGGCAGACAACAATGCAAACTAGCCACAGACTGCGCACAGCACAGCCAGTGATTTTCATACAGTGCGCTACGTGGCGTTACCAATATAAAAACCTAGACAGCCTACTTACAGGTTATTCGCCAAAATATCGTGGGACTTCAACGACCGCATCCTGCTGGACACCCGAGAGCTCTGGAAACAACACGAACGCCGGGAAAACCTCCGATCACGTGTTTTGGTTTCGCTCAAAACAAAAGCTAGTTTCATAGCTTTGTGTTCCTGATTATGAATTCATGTGTGCGTTGCACTCTCCGAATTGCATTGTGAGTCAACCTTGGGTAGAGTGATTCCATATTTTTTCTGCGTATCAAACAGAAGCTGGTTTCGTGTGTAAGTATAATGCTCCTATTCTACTTTCTCTTTGTACCCATCCGTTTCTCGTATTTTCTCGCATTTAATGGAAAACTCCGTGTTTGGCATTATTGGTCTTCAGCTGTATTACATTTTGTCATGGGACAAATTTGTTTATCCGGTTTGTATGGTGTTGCGTCTTGCCAGTGAGTATGTCACCGTCGTCATACCTCTGTATAATAACGCAGAACAGTATTCCAATTTGAGTCTTTTGTCATGTGACGATATGATGTACATTCATTGAAAAGCTAAATGACTTACGATGCAGGCGCAACTGTATTTATTTATATATTTGTGTGGAGCTTTTTAGCGTATTAACCAGATCTGAAGATGGCAACAACTTGCTGTAACCGGTAAAGCGAATTTTTTTTTATACGTCTAACCGATCGTGATGTTATAAATTATCAGATAAACAGAGAATAATAAGAATAAGTAGTGTTGTTGTTGTTGTTGTGGTCTTCAGTCCGGAGACTGGTTTGATGCAGCTCTCCAAGCTACTCTATCCTGTGCAAGCTTCTTCATCTCCAAGTAACTACTGCACCGTACATCCTTCTAGATCTGCTTAGTGTATTCATTCCCTGGTCTCCCTCCACAATTTTTACCCTCGGCGCTGCCCTCCAATACTAAATTGGTGATCTCTTGATGCCTCAAAACATGTCCTACCAACCGATCCCTTTCTCTGCTCAAGTTGTGCCACAAACTCCTCTTCTCCCCAATTCTACGCAGTACCTCCTCATTAGTTACGTGATCTACCCATCTAATCTATTCTCTTCTTGTCTAAACCATTTATCGTCAATGTTTTACATCCATACATGGCAACACTTCATATAAATACTTTTAGTAAAGACTTCCTGAGACTTAAATCTATACGATGTTAACAAACTTCTCTACTTCAGAAACGCTTTTCTTGCCATAGCCAGCCTACATTTTATATCCTTTCTACTTCGACCATAATCAGTTATTTTGCTGCCCAAATAGCAAAACTCTTCTACTACTTCAAGTGTCTCATTTCCTAATCTATTTCCCTCAGCGTCACTTGATTTAATTAAACTACATTCAATTATCCTCGTTTTTCTTTTGTTGATGTTCATTTTATATCCTCCTTTCAAGACGCTGTTCATTCCGTTCAACTGCTCTTCCAGGTCTTTTGCTGTCTCTGACAGAATTACAATGTCATTGGCAAACCTCAACGTTTTTATTTCTTCTTCATGGATTTTAATTCCTACTCCAAATTTTTCTTTTGCTTTCTTTACTGCTTGCTCAATATACAGATTGAATGACATCGGGGATAGGCTACAAACCTGTCTCACTCCCTTCTCAACCACTGTTTTCCCTTTCATGCCTTTCGACTTTTCTAACTGCCATCTGGTTTCTGTACAAATTGTAAATAGCTTTTCTCTCCCTGTGTTTTACCCCTGCCACCTTCAGAATTTGAAAGAGAGTATTCGAGTCAACATTGTCAAAAGCTTTCTCTAAGTCTACAAATGCTGTAAACGTAAGTTTGCCTTTCCTTAACCTATCTTCCAAGATAAGTCGTACGGTCAGTATTGCCTCACATATTCCAACATTTCTACGGAATCCGAATTGATCTTCCCCGAGGTCCGCTGCTACCAGTTTTTCCACTGGTCTGTAAAGAATTCGTGTCAGTATTTTGCAGCTGTGACATATTAAACTGATAGTTCGGTAATTTTCACACCGTCAACACCTGATTTCTTTGGGATTGGAATTATTATATTCTTCTTGAAGTCTGAGGGTATTTCGCCTAGTCTCATACATTTTGCTTACCAGGTGGTAGAGTTTTGTGAAGCCTGGCTCTCCCAAGGCTGTCAGTAGTTCTAATGGAATGTTGTCTACTCCCGGGTCCTTGTTTCGACTTAGGTCTTTCAGTGCTCTGTCAAATTCTTTACGCTGTATCATATCTCCCAGTTTATCTTCACTCACGTCCTTTTCCATTTCCATAATATTGCCCTCAAGTACATCTCCCTTGCATAGACCCTCCATATACTCCTTCCATCTTTCTGTCTTCACTTCTTTGCTTGGAACTGGTTTTCCATCCGAGCTCTTGATATTCATTCAAGTGGTTTTCTTTTCTCCAAAGGTCTCTTTAATTTTCCTGTAGGTAGTATCTATCTTACCCCTAGTGATATATGCCTCTACATCCTTACACTTGTCCTTTAGCCATCCCTGCTTAGCCATTTTTCACTTCCTCTCGATCTCATTCTTGAGACGTTTGTACTCCTTTTTGCCTGCTTCATTTATTGTTGTTGTTGTTGTGGTCTTCAGTCCTGAGACTGGTTTGATGCAGCTCTCCATGCTACCCTATCCTGTACAAGCTTCTTCATCTCCCAGTACCTACTGCAACCTACATCCTTCTGAATCTGCTTAGTGTATTCATCTCTTGGTCTCCCTATACTATTTTTACCCTCCACGCTGCCCTCCAATGCTAAATTTGTGATCCCTTGATGCCTCAGAACATGATCTACCAACCGATCCCTTCTTTTTGTCGAGTTGTGCCACAAACTCCTCTTTTCCCCAATTCTATTCAATACTTCATCATTAGTTATGTGATCTACCCATCTAATCTTCAGCATTCTTCTGTAGCACCACATTTCGAAAGCTTCTATTCTCTTCTTGTCCAAACTATTTATCGTCCATGTTTCACTTCCATACATGGCTGCACTCCATACAAATACTTTCAGAAACGACTTCCTGACACTTTAATCTATATTCGATGTTAACAAATTTCTCTTCTTCAAAAACGCTTCCTTACCGTTGCCAGTCGACATTTTATATCTTCTCTACTTCGACCATCATGAGTTATTTTGCTCCCCAAATAGCAAAACTCCTTTACTACTTTAAGTGCCTCATTTCCTAATCTAATTCCCTCAGCATCACCCGACTTCATTTATTACGTTTTTTTTATTTCTTCCTTTCATCAATTAAATTCAGTATCTCTTCTGTTACCCAAGGATTTCTACTAGCCTTTGTCTTTTTACCTACTTGATCTTCTGCTGCCTTTTCTATTTCATCTCTCAAAGCTGCCCATTCTTCTTCTATTGTATTTCTTTCCCCTGTTCTTGTAAATTGTTTCCTAATGCTATCCCAGAAACTCTCTACAACCTCTGGTTCTTTCAGTTTATCCAGGTTCCATCTCCTTAAATTCCCACCTTTTTGCAGTTTCTACAGTTTTAATCTACATTTCATAACCAATAGATTGTGGTCAGAGTCCACATTTGCCCCTGGAAATGTCACAATTTAAAACCTGTTTCCTAAATCTCTGTCTTACCATTATATAATCTATCTGAAGCCTTCCAGTGACTCCAGGCCTCTTCCACGTATATAACCTTCTTTCATGATTCTTAAATCAAGTGTTAGCTATGATGAAGCTACGCTCTTCGCAGAATTCTACCAGGTGGTTTCCTCTTTCATTCCTTACCCCCAGTCAACATTCACCTATTACTTTTCCTTCTCTTCCTTTCCCTACTATCGAATTCCAGTCCCCCATGAGTATTAAATTTTCGTCTCCTTTCACCATCTGAATAATTTCTTTCATCCCATCATACATTTATTCAATCTCCTTGTCATCTGCGGAACTAGTTGGCCTATAAACTTGTACTACTGTGGCAGGTGTGGGCTTCGTGTCCATCTTGGTTACAATGGTGCGTTCACTATGCTGCTCGTAGTAGCTGACTCGCGCTCCAATTTTTTTTATTCATTATTAAACGTACTCCTGCATTACCCCTGTTTGATTTTGATATATAAGTAGTAACAGTCTAAATCGAAATATTTTTTATTTATGTTGGTGGTGTCTGGTTTCATTTATCATAACCAACATTGTACCACAGTTTATTTACGCAGACCACTTGAGGAGCCGTCCAAATATAGCCGTCATTGGTCGGTGAACTATCTTATGCTATAAAACAGCGTAAATTAATTGTGGCTTGATGATGGTTATGAGAACCGAAACCGTTCGTCACCAATAAAAATGCAAAAATATTGCAATTTAGACTGTTACTATTTATTCTTATATAAACCCAAAAAGCGCTGAAGTTTCAATATGTTGCCAAAATCTTTCCGAGATTAATGTTGAATAAATGTTTTACGGATATCTTGCCTCAACAGATTTGTCAGACCCAAGCTTTCAATGACTTCCTTCATGTCATTGCGAGAAGATTTCAGGTCTAATTAAGTAGGCCGAATTATATTATGGGGATATCACGAAGTATTTCTTCAGAAATATCGCCGCGAAAAACTACGTTGTCACCAACAGTGTTTTTCATCACTGTTCTCTACGTTTGTAAGTACACGTCAAATTAATAATAAATTAATACCATGTAATACGGTTTGCGATGTACCAGTACTAATCTATTTATTGCAGATTCACCGTCTATTCCCGTGCATACGTTGATATGTACTCTGTTAATCATTTTCCGTCAAGAATCGCCACCTGAATTCTGTTCCAGTTGACTATACACGAAAAACTTTACCCAGGCAGGTAAAATCGAGTTCGTCTTCCGTAGTGCAAGGCTGCCAGCTTTTAACCACTGATTTGATGATATCTCTTTGTTATCTTGAAATGATGGCCTTATCTTTCATACCTAGTATCAAATCAACGCACAAAATCAAGTTAGTCCTTTTTCAAATGTTTCAAAGATAGCTCTATTTCAAAACAAACGATGAAGGAAACATGTGTTCTTATTATCAGTGCTGTAGTAGTAATAATTCTACAGACTGTTAGCAGAACTTCAACTTTAAAACCAGCAAAGCGAGCACTTACGTAGAACATCAGCTAGAAGCCTTCCCACTGAAGATGCCTTTCGAAAAATAAAGACGAAACGCGTATGAGGTGACAAAACTGAAGTTATTCAGCTGCACACAAACGAACCAAACGTGACAATTGTTACACGCAACAGAGAACGACAGTACAACGCAAGTTAAAGACTATATTTCCACAGTCTCCAAGCGAACTTATTTAAAGAAAACCTCTCTAAACTCTTAAAATTCTTGTTGAACCAGATTAAAGTGTCCGAAATTAATTCGCTCCATTTCACTTTTCCGTTGCCACTCTAGCATAGCCATTTAGAAGCTTTTGGTTTTAACAAATTAATATTCCTGATGTAATAAAGTATTCTTGGTATACCTAAGTGGGCTATTGTATTACTTGTATATGAATTCAGACCAGAAAGGACGCAGAAGAATGCACTGGTATCAGCGCTTTTTCTCAATACGTTTCGGTCGCTAAGTCTGGTGCAAAGAGGCGTAAAATACCCAAGCACAAAAATCTTCAGCACACTTCCAAGTAATATTAAATATCTACGAGGTAATAATACACTATTTAAAAGTAAAGTAAAGGAATTCTGCTTGAAAAAAAGTTTCTATTATCTAAATGAATTCCTTAGCGTAGGTAGATAAGATTATTTCCCGTGTATTTCTGTGTATTCCTGTTTCTGTGTAACTTGTTGCTTTAATTGCAATAATTTGCGTACTGTAAGTCAAGAACATGCTCTTTTTTGCTGTACAAGTAACTGTTTCAATAATATCTGAAAATTGTACCTTAAACTCCGTTTGTGAGTGTAATTACGCCTTATTGGTTGCATTTTTACTATTATTTTTATATTTGTCTTCTTAATCTTTGTTTGTGGCCCTCAATGATACGAACATAATAATAAATTAAATATTTTGGCTCATTCTACATCCATGGGTTACAATACAAAAGTGAAACTGTGGAATATGTATTGCAATAAACAAATGCAATTAACATTATAAACGCTAGGGACGATATTCCATCACACTTACTGACCGACTAGACCTTTTGCTGAGCACTACGCGGTTTTACGAACCTTCACAACTAGCATTTGGGCGTAGGGGGCAGGTTTCAGGCTGGAACAGTGGTATCAATTTTGTGATCAGTCAGTGTATTTGCGGAATTGCGCTTGAAATTGAGGAAGATATGCAGTGCTCATGTTTCTGTCGTTGCAGAGTGTACCGTACTGCATTTTGTTTGAATCTAACCGGGAAGCAAGCCGGCGGGTGTGACCGAGCGGTTCTAGGCGCTACAGCTGGAATCGCGCAACCGCTAGGGCAAAGGTTCGAATCCTGCCTCAGGCGTGGATGTGTGTGCTGTCCTTAGATTAGTTTGGTTAAAGTAGTTCTAAATTCTAGGGGACTGATGACCTTAGATGTTAAGTCCCATAGTTCTCAGAGCCATTTGAACCGGGAAGCAACGCGTTTCCTGGTAACATTCTTGTGCTGCTGTATTTGCTTGCTAAGCTCAGAATTGTCACGTCAGCTGGGTAATGTGCTTCTTCCGGCTGTAAGTGGGGAATAACTAGTCGGGTGGCGATTGAGGAAAGCCACAGACAGTGTGAGATCACTTTTTCCTGGAACCGACGTTGCAGAAAGCACGTAGCGGTAGTTTTAGAACTCTGTCAACCGAAGCCAGTGGCACTAAGTTTCAACACCGAGAGCCACAGACTAAAATTTCCTTGTGCTCTACACCAGCACAGTAACAAATGCTGTGTTGCAAGAGAGGAACTCCAGAACCACATTGTGGTTCCTTAAAACTTTGCGACGTCACTGCCCGTTATTAAGCACGACCTCTGAACTCCATTTAGTTATTCAGTCAGATCTGGATAAGATTTGAATGTGGTGCAAAGATTGTCAATGCCCGCATCTCGTGGTCGTGCGGTAGCGTTCTCGCTTCCCACGCCCGGGTTCCCGGGTTCGATTCCCGGCGGGGTCAGGGATTTTCTCTGCCTCGTGATGGCTGGGTGTTGTGTGATGTCCTTAGGTTAGTTAGGTTTAAGTAGTTCTAAGTTCTAGGGGACTGATGACCATAGATGTTAAGTCCCATAGTGCTCAGAGCCATTTGAACCCTAAAAAAAGATTGTCAACTAGCTTTAAATGCTCATAAACGTAAAACTGTCCGCTTTACCAAACGAAAATCAATAATATCAGTGGGTCACCCATGACTATAATATCAATGAGTCACGGTTGGAATCGGCCAATTCATACAAACACTTGGGTGTAACATTTTGTAGCGATACGAAATTAAACGATCACGTAGACTCAGTCAGCGAAGCAGGAGGCAGCCTGCAGTTTAGTGGTAGAGCTAGCTGACAAACCCGGCTTTGCACGGATATTCATTTTGCCACTTGTCTATTAGAAACGAAACCTTATATGTACTCCTCCAATAGACTCAGTGTGACACTGTCCCTAACGCTGGACACAGCTGCTTCGCGTGTCTACAAGACGATTTTGTAAACGGTTCAATGGCAACGTCTCTTCGCAGCTCTACAGACGGCTAGTTTTCACCCACAGCCGCTTGCGCTTCGCAGTTCAAAGCTGCCAAAAGCGCTGCCAGGTGTTAGGGATTTCCTTACTTTCACAGCACTGCCACAGTGTCTTAGCAGCAAAGCTGTAGGTGTATTAAAACTTCGTACATGATGTGGCATTTTTTACGCATCTCAGTTTTTACGGCGTCATATTTCTTGAATTATGCGTTGTACAGTGATATATTTGTGTATTTACTTTCAGCGGCATGAGTGGATACTGTCAGCGAAATATGTTGCGAATAGAGCCAGTAACAAAGTCACATAATGGAATGAACTCGATTTAAATAATATGATGCTAAGAGAATTAGTTTAGGCAACGAGAACTTAAAGTAGTTGATGAATTTTGTTCTTAGGGCCGTGATGGCCGAAGCAGAGAGGATATAAAATATAGACTGGTAATGGCAAGAAAGACGTTTCTCAAGAAAGGAAATTTGTTGGTTGATTTGGCGGAAGGGACCAAACAGGGAGGTCATCGGTCCCATTGGATTAGGGAAGGATGGGGAAGGAAGTCGGCCGTGCCCTCTCAAAGGAGCCATCCCGGCGTTTTCCTGAAGCGATTTAGGGAAATCACGGAAAACCTAAATCAGGATGGGCGGACGCGGATTTGAACCGTCGTCCTCCCGAATGTGAGTCCAGTGTGCTAACCACTGCGTCAACTCGCTCAGTAAGATATTTGTTAACATCGAATATAGTTTTAAGCGTTGGGAAGTTTTTCTGGAAGTATTTGCTTGGAGTGCAGCCATGTGTGGTAGTGAAACGTGGTCGATAAATAGTTTAGACAAGAGAGAAAAAAAGCTTTTGAAATGTGGTGCTACAGAAGAATGCTGAAGATTAAACGTGAAGATCACATAACTGATAAGAAGATACTGAATAGGAATGGAGAAATTTGTGGAAGAAATTTGTGGAACAATTTGACTAGAAGAAGGGATCAGTTAATAAGACACATTCTGAAATATCAACGGATCACCAGCTTAGTACTGGAGAAAAGTGTGTGTGTGGTTTTTTTTTTTTTTGGGGGGGGGGGGGGGGCTAAAAATTATAGAGGGAAACCAAGAGATGAATATAGTAAGCAGATTCAGAAGAATGTAAGTTGCAGTAGGTGTTCGTAGTAGATGAAGAGGCTTGCCCAGAATAGAGTAGCGTGGAGAGTTGCATCAAACTAATCTTCGGACTGAAGACAACAACAACAACAACAAAGACAAAATAATAAATTTATATAACATGCATGATGCGGCAGTTTTTGACGCATCTTGGTGTTTACGGCGTTATATATCGTGAACTATAACAGGTAAGCAGTTCTTACCCCAGAGCGATTGTTATCTGACAGAAAGGAATATGTATGCCAAGTTTGGTTGACATGGTTGCATTAGTTTAGGAAGATATGTGGAAAATACACACACACACACACACACACACACACACACACACACACACACACACACAATTTTTATAGTATGTTTCGATACTAGGGAAACGTTATCAGTCTATATAGGAGATTGCTTACAAATCACTCGCGCGACCCATCCTAGAATATTATTCAAGGGTGTGGGACCCATATCAAATAGGATTAAAAGGAACACTGAACGTATACAGAGAAGAGCAGCGTGAATGGTCAGATTTGTGTGACTCGTGGGAGAGTGTCACGGACATGCCGAAGAAATTCTTGAAAACAGATGTAAACTATTCCGAGAAAGTGTAACTAGTAAATATCAATGACCGACTTTGAAAGATGACTCTAGGAACACACTACAACTTCTACTACTTATCGCTCTGGTAGGGTTCGTGGAGACAAAATTACATTAATTTCAATGCGCACAGTTGCATTCAAACAGAAGTCACACTCGTATGCACGCACTCCTAGAGATGTGCAGCAGGTGAAACAAATTATTTCCCAGATTTACTAAGAAAAGTTTATTGGCGGACCCGGGTGAATCGTCAGCTCTGCTACACCACTAAAACCTTGTAAATAAGCGTAGCTTTGTCCCGTGAGACACGGTTGAAATGGTCACAACTCCTATATCACTGGTAAATGGCCTGTAGCAATCAAACTACTTTCAAAACAATCTGAGATGCGAGCACGTGATAGGAAAACGAGCTTCGCCTTCACTGCACCGTCTCCAACAACACTGCCGGGAAATAAAATCCAGCGCCCTCAAAAACTGTGTTCAGTGGCTGAGTTGTTGTGACTATGCAGGACGTGCTGGAGGTGGACAGGATTTGAAACAATCATTCGATGGTACAACCATGCCCCACCGCCAAGTACGGACTCCTATTGAATATCTTCAGCTATTTGAACGGCGTCACATTGGGGGTCTGTCGGAATCTGGATGCATGTATCGCCGGATTGCTGCACATGCTGGGCACAACGAATTGGAGCTCTGTCGCTGCCTTCAGCAGCGGTCTGTGGAACGTTCCCACACCTGCGGTCGTTGTTCTGGACGTACAAGTAGTATAGGTACACGTCAAGATCCACGTATTGTGGGAGCAGGGACGAAATCTGGGCACATGTTACACCTGCCGTGTCATCGGGAACCACTGAGAACCGTCCGCGCCGGCCGTAGTGGCCAAGCGGTTCTAGGCACTTCAGCAGGTTCGAATCCTACCTCGGGCATGGATGTGTGTGATGTCCTTAGTTTAGTTAGGTTTAAGTAGTTCTAAGTTCTAGGAGACTGATGACCTCAGATGTTAAGTCCCATAGTGCTCAGAGCCATTTGAACCATTTTTAGAACCGTCCGCTTGCCGCACGATTAGGATCACGTGTGCCTTTGGCCAGGCTAACACTGATACCACGATACCGCTAAGTACGGTTACTCTGGTGTCGTAAAAGAGTTGACAACAAAAATGGAATGGCGCTCTCTTGTCTTCAGTGATGAGATTAGTTTCTATCTTTGTGAGAGTGTAGGACGTACATGCATGTATACGGCGTAAATCAGGTGAACTGCTTATTCCAGAGTTAATTTGCCAACAAGGCACAGGTCCCATCCCAGGCTTCATGGTGTTGGGAGCCATCAGCTACAATCCGCGGTCTTATCTGGTGTCACTTCTTAGTAAAGTAACCAGTGCCCGCTACATTGCACAGGCTGTTATCCCTGTGATGCTGCATTTTCTTCGACAGGAGAGTGCTGTGTTTTTTCAGCAGGACAATGCACAGCCACATATGACTGCCGTGACACAATGTGCTCTTTGTGGTGTACAGCTGCCCTGGTCAGCAAGATCACCATATCTCTCGCCAGCTGAACACATATTGGACATGATGAAGCGGTATCTTACGCATCCTCCGAAACCTGCATGAATCATTGCCGAATTGCAACAAAAGGCCCAAGATGTTTGGGACGGTCTATTGCAGTATATCATTCGGCACCTTTATGATCGTTTGCGTGCGCAAATACAAGCCCGCGTTCAGCCAGAGGGGGGTACTCTATTGATGCGATTTTTTACCGCACTTTACCGTGACATGCGTGTTTCATTTGTTTGAAATTTAACTTAGTCCTACAATGATTAACCAGCTGTCGCCTCACTTGTCAATAAAACGACCTTGTCCTTGAGGGTGTTGCAATTTTCTTCCAGCAGTGTAGTTTCTAGGAATTCTTGCCAAAAATCTCCTCCATGAACGAAACAGGGTAATAGTTTACGGTAAAACGTGAGAAGGACACACACACAAGCACCAAACTTTTGACAGGAACAACCGAAATTTACTGTCTTGTGTCAGAACTCATGAATTCTACCTTGGTCATCAACCAAAATCTCCAGTTAATCAATGGCTTCATGATCTCCTACGTGGCCGTTTCCTACCAGATAACTGTACACCTTTTAAACTGTAGCACTCATCTACAAAACCAGCAAATGACCCAGCTGAATTTCATTCCCGTGCACTGGAAGGCACTAGCATAATCATTCCAAGCTTTCCTGAACAAGTACGGCAACTCTGTTGATCCACAGGGCCCACAACACCCTTTGACTGGTACGTGTATGCTGAAGCTTCGCTGCTCGCTGCTGGCATATCGCGTCCCAGTGCTCCCTGGGAGTCTTATTGTATATACGCCACAGCCTCGCTGCTAGCGCATCACTGCTCGCTGGTCGCACAGCATCTCGCTTTCCGGCCAGGAACATTTACCCTGCGGCTTTTCACGTCGCTAGTTGAGTGAATTACTTGCAGTGTCTGAAGCAAAAACCACGTTCTATGCATCGTCTGATGACAATAACAGCGGTTCGTTCACGCCAAAAAATGCGGTTACTAGCAACGACAAAGAAGAAGAGGTATGGATGGCCACATTGAATGTGGATCGTCCACGATGCGGATACACCGTCCAGTCCTGCCTAGTCACAATAATGTGAACACCTGTCAGAAGCCAGAATAACCAACTTTTTCGAGACGAGGCGTGCAGGAAGAGCGTCAACGATGTTCTGGAGGTACCGACAGGGATGTGGAGTCATGTCGACTCCAGCGCTGAGGCCGCTTAAGGACCCATGGTGCGAAAAGTCCGATGGAGATGGTCCCACTGATTCTCGATTGTACTTAAATCTGGGGAGTTTTGTGGGCAGGGTAGTATGCTGAATTCGAACCACGCACGCTCGTACATTGCGAGGTGTGTGACACGTTGCTATATCCTGCTTGTAGATGGCATTGTACTGAGAAAAAACAAACAGCGTGTAGGGGTGGACATCGTCCACTCGCCAGTGAAGGAAATGCACATAGTGGGAAAACGTGACGCAGAAGCGATAAAACCTGGGCTATAGAGCAATGAAAGGAAGTCATTTGGTCAAATGACTTTTGTTTCATTGTTTCCAATTTATGACTGAGTTTACATCCCAAGACTGAACCATGGCTAAGATCTCTTGGCGACTTGGGCAGCAATATCATCGTATTCAACTGGCCCCATGTGTACTCTGCAAGGTCGTATTACTGCCTATGATTCTGTAACCAGTTTGGTTGATGAGCTTGTGAAATATGTGACCCAATGCCGTCACAAAATTTAACCGAATGAGAAGAAAACGGTTCTAGAGATCTTCTCTACGTAATTTTGACCGTGAATTCATATGACAACTTAATCTGGAAAAGGTTGATGAAGTAAATTTTAGTTATTTATAGTCAAAAGAACCCACTGCACTTGTGAACTATAGTCACAAATACTGCTGGTACAGGCTGTAATTGTTCATTTATAGCTTTTAAAACCCATAATCTCGCACTTGGTCATTACTATGTGGTAATATGATGTTCTACTGAATATAAACACACTTCGTGCAGTTGGACAGTTGTCATATTTAAACTCTCCATCGATTGCGTGTCTTGCACCAATAACAAACAAGCAGCCACACTATGATTGGTCATTGCTCGGAATCTTATGGCGGACGTCACAGCTTATATAGGTTAACATATACCACAACAAATCACGTAAATGTACGTAACAGAAACACTGCACACATATAAAGCAACATACATGTCCAAAAGAAATGTGAAACACTTGCGGTAACCGCGAAAATAAATTAAAAGAGAAAAACGGAAATGACGAATAACAGTGACAGCTTTTAATGCTGAAATAAGTAACGTCAACACAGATTGTGACACACATCACTAAAACTATATTTATTTAAGAAAAAGAAATATTGAAAAACTTGTCACGAAGTAAAAGAAATTACAATTGGAGCTGCTTGTCTATACGGACTCAGTGTGAGAGATAGAGAGAGTTTTACGTTGCAGCTTATACACTGAAGAACCAAAGAAACAGGAACACCTGCCTAATATCGTGTAGCCTCCGCGAGCACGCAGAAGTGCCGCAACAAGACTTGGCATGGACTCGACATATGTCTGAAGTAGTGCTGGAGGGAACTGACACCATGAATCCTACAGGGCTGTTCATAAATCCGTAAGAGTACGAGGGGGTGGAATTCTCTTCTGAACAGCACGTTGCAAGGCATCCCAGATATGCTCAATAATGTTCATGTCTGGGGTGTTTGGTGGCCAGCGAAAGTGTTTAAACTCAGAATAACGTTCCTGGAGCCATTATGTAGCAATTATGGACGTATGGGATGTAGAATTGTCCTGTTGGAATTACTCAAGTCCGTTGGAATGCACAGTGGACATGAATGGATGCAGGTGATCAGACAGGTTGCTTACATACGTGTCACCTGTCAGAGTCATATCTAGACGTATTAGGGGGTCCGATATCACTCCAGCTGCACACGCCCCATACCATTACAGAGCCTCCACCAGCTTGAACAGTCCCCTGCTGACATGCAGAGTCCATGGATTCATGAGGTTGTCACCATACGTGTTGTGTGATGTCCTTAGGTTAGTTAGGTTTAAGTAGTTCTAAGTTCTAGGGGACTGATGACCATAGATGTTAAGTCCCATAATGCTCAGAACCATTTGAACCATTTTTGTCACCATACCCGTACACGTCCATCCGCTCGATACAAATTGAAACGAGACTCGCCGGACCAGACAATATGTTTTCAGTCATCAACAGTCCAATGTCAATGTTGACGGGCCCAGGTGAGGCTCAAAGCTTTGTGTCGTGCAGCCATCAATGGTACACGATTGGGCCTTCGGCTCCGAAAGCCCACATCGATGATGTTTCTTTGAATTGTTTGACCGCTGACATTTTTTATTGACCCAACACTGAAATCTGCAGCAATTTGCGGAAGGATTGCACTTCTGTCACGACGAACGATTCTCTTCAGTCGTCTTTGGCCCCGTTCTTGCAGGATCTTTTTCTGGCCGCAGCGATGTCGGAGATTTGATGTTTTAGGATTCCTGATATTCACGGTACACTCGTGAAATGATCGTACGGGAAAATCCCCACTTCATCGCTGCCTTGGAGACACTATGTCCCATCGCCCGTGCGTCAGCTATAAACCACATTCAAAGTCTCTTAACACGTTCGCTGCCTCTGTAATTGGCCTTGCGTTGCCACGTAACCAATTATGTTTTTAATAGAATCTCAAACTGTACTGGTAAAAGTAGTTTAAAATGTATTTATTTTATAAGTAAAAGATAAAATTTACTCTCGTGAATCAAATTTTTTTTCGGGGCGCACTAAGGCGTCAGTCGCTTATCAGACCACATTCTGTAGCGGGTGGCCATGGACACGCTAGTGCGTCTCGTTTATTTGTCCTGAAAATTGTGACACTTTAGAGTACTACATTTTTATTTTATATTCAAAAATAAAACGAAACATCTTACTGACAAACGACATATTTATTAAACAAGAAATATAGTAGAAACAGTATTCAAAATCAAACACAAGATCTTGAAGAAACTTCTGAAATTCAATGTATGTCAAATATCAGACGCATTCGGGAGGACGACGGTTCAATCCCACATTCAGCCATCCTGATTTAGGTTTTCCGTGATTTCCCTAAATCGCTCCAGGCAAATGCCGGGATGGTTCCTTTGAAAGGGCACAGCCGGCTTCCTTCCCCGTCCTTCCCTAATCCGATGAGACCGATGACCTCGCTGTCTGGTCTCCTCCTCCAAAGAACCCAACCCTCAAATCTAAGAAAAGATACAATCAAGAACTTTACCGATTGCATCCAAACAAATAAAATAAATACAAAGTTCAAGAATAGTACCTACACATAACTGTCGAAAAATGAAAGAACAACGAAAGTACTATTCTTGGAGGAGCATTTTTGTGCCAGAATATTTATTGTGCGTTTGTCAGTATCATTTCCATAACGTGGATAAAAAGTTTCTTGTACTAGCGTATGGTTTTTCGTTCCGAGAGGTAATATGATAACATCTGATCGCGCCGATCAACTCTCAACATAAACTTATTGTAGTTTACAATGGCCAAGGGCTTAGATTTCTTCTCCTTTGTTTTGTTTTCAACCTCGACCATTTCATTTGTAAATGCGTTATAAAAGTAGCAAATCTCCCTCTTATCACGCCACTTACCTACCATAACTCCTTCCGCAAATCTGGCAACGGCTTCACCTTTTCGTAAGTTTGCCTTCTGTATTTCCTTGGGTGTATACTTCCTATTCGCCCTCAGAGTTCCCGTACAGCGAGTCTTCTTACCCAGGAGCAACTTAGCCAATGCGAAACTATTATAGTAATTGTCCATGTACAAGTGATGATCAGCATACAACTTTTCATCCAGTAAATGAAGAAAAATTTTTTGCGCATGGCCTCTTCCTCCGAAATCGTCCAGCATGCCAGCGTATAACGCGAATTTTAGGACCATTCCAGAGGGAATTGTCAAAATATATAACTTTATGCCATATTTGTGCCTTTTTTATGCATTGGCGGAAAAGTGATCTTCCACGCCAAAGGATCATTGATTCGTCCAGTGACAGTTCCCGTCCAGGGTAGTACACTTGGCACATCCTTTCATTGAAAAAATTGATAACTGGACGTATTATATACAACCTCTGGGATGATTTTGGTTCGCTCTGTTTTGGATTTTCAGAAAAATTCAATGCACTTAGCATTGGAAGAAAACGATTTCGTGAAATACTATCGGCAATTCCTTTCACGTGAAATAAAGGGTCCTTTTTCCAATAGTCCTGCAACTTCCTCATCTTTACGTTTCCCACGTGCAGGAAAACTCCCAAGAACACTAACAATTCGCCAACCGTCACATCTTTCCAACAATTTGTTCGTGATTGTTCTTTGGCTCCCACAGAAACGAATAATTCAATTGTGTTTCGATTTGTACCTTCTACAACCTTCAATAGAAATTCGTCCGTCAACAAAAGACGAAAATAATCTAAGCTAGTGTTTCCCGTTGGTTGAATTAGCAGTCCTTCATTTTTTTATAAAAGTGCAATTTACCATTCAAGCTGGCTCGCTTTCCCACGCAACACTTGTATCAGGTACGTTATCACTTGTTACCACTCCTTCTGCCCTTTCCCTGTCGCTTGCATTCACAGCCATTTCTGCAGTCCCATCTATAGCAAACTCGGCTCTGTCAGACTCTTCACTGGATTCCCACCCATCCTCCCCACTGGCCACTTCCGTTTCCGAATCGCTTTCTTCTAATATTCGTAATAATTCCGCATCCGTTAGTTTTTGTACGTTTATTGTGTCGCGTAATTTACGTTTCTTAGGTTCTGAAGGGCCCGCCGTGTCACGATTGTTTTCCATTTTCAGTCCCACAACAGAGAAAAACTGTAGGGAAAAAACGCGAACCGCACCCGTAAAAATGGAAAACAATACGTTCTTAGAGTGTCTGCGCAATAAACCACACCGAATGGCTGTGCCCAACCGTGGTGCCTCGCAACAGCTGAGTCTCTCGCCGCGCAGGGGCGTCCACGGCATGTGCACCAGTATCGGCCGGGCGTGCTGGTGCACCAATGGCAGCGAACGCATTAAATCTTGATAGCATGGCATTGTAGCAGCAGTCACCGATCTAACGACTGCGCCAGACGCTTGTCTTGCATAGGCGTTGCCGACCGCAGCGCCGTATGTGAATACGCATGCCTATATTAGTTCCTTTGCCGGCCGGTGTGGCCGTGCGGTTCTAGGCGCTTCAGTCTGGAACCGCGTGACCGCTACGGTCGCAGGTTCGAATCCTGCCTCGGGCATGGATGTGTGTGATGTCCTTAGGTTAGTTAGGTTTAAGTAGTTTTAAGTTCTAGGGGACTGATGACCACAGATGTTAAGTCCCCTAGTGCTCAGAGCCATTTGAACCATTTTGAACTAGTTCCTTTGGCACTTTAGTGTATGTTCGCGGTCGTGCGATGTGAAGTCAGGGGCGGCTTGTGGTAGCGGTATAATTACAGTGGCTCCGTCGATCATGTAATAACAGCAAATATCTCCTGTTTCTTGGCAAATACTTCTTTCGGCACTTATTTTATACAGGGTGGTTGGAAATTCCCGTTACAAGCTTCTAGGACTTCTAGAGGGGAGTGAGTACGTAATATTTTGAATAGGAACACATTTCCGGAAATGTACAGTTTACGTGCTAGAACCGTTTGAAAACATGTTTGCTAGGTAGGTTTGCAACAGGATAGTCATAGTGATGGGTCCTTACGTCAGATCAGCTGATGTCATTTGACATCCTATTCTACCTCATTGACCTGGTTGAACCTCATTCACGCATCTTTCAGTGTTGGAGCAACATGGTTGAGTACAAGTTTGCAGAAAACACCGACTTGATCTTCCTGAATTTCGAATCTCACTGCAATGGAAGAGCTGCGCGTCGCCTTTATCAAGATAGTTCTCCACAACTTCAGACTACATCGCGTACCCTTTTCGCCACAATGACGCAGCGGTTTCGATAAAGGGTATCTTCACCAGCAGCAGGCGTGACTGTGGCGCTCCAGGGAAGCCCCACACGTCCGAACTGGAAGAGGCGTTAGTGCATCACGTTGATGAGAAGCCGTCAATAAGTGGACGAGCAGTCTCATTGTCTACTAATGAGTGGAACTATAAAACAAGTGATTTACGGGATTACGCCCAGTCAACTACTTGTAAAAGTGGTAGCATTAGCAACACGTTTTCAAATGATTGTAGCACGGAAATGGTACGTTTCTGAACATGGGTTCCTGTTCAAAATATTATGTACTCACTCCCCAAATGTTCAAATGTGTGTGAAATCTTATGGGACTTACGTACTAAGGTAATCAGTCTCTAAGCTTACACACTACTTAACCTAAATTATCCTAAGGACAAACACACACACCCATGCCCGAGGGAGGACTCGAACCTCCTCCGCGACCAGCCGCACAGTCTATGACTGCAGCGCCTGAGACCGCTCGGCTAATCCGGCGCGGCGGTTTGGCTTCCGCAGAAATGTTGGAACACGTGAGGCAATACTGACCCAACGACTTATTTTAGAAAATAGATTAAGGAAAGGCAAACCTAGGTTTCTAGCATTTGTAGACTTAGAGAAAGTTTGGCGATGTAGACTGGAATACTCTCTTTCAAATTCTGAAGGTGCCAGGAGTAAAATACAGGGAGCGAAGGGCTATTTACAATTTGTACAGAAACCAGATGGCAGTTATAAGAGTCGAGGGGCATGAAAGGGAAGCAGTGGTTAGCAAGTGAGTGAAACAGAGTTGTAGCCTACCTACCCCCGATGTTAACAATCTGTATATTGAGCAAGCAATAAAGGAAACAAAATAAAAATTCGGAGTAGGAATTAAAATCCATGGAGAAAAATAAAAACTTTGAGGTTTTCTGATGACATTGTAATTCTGTCAGAGACAGCAAAGGACCTGGAAGAGCAGCTGAGCGGAATGGACAGTGTCTTGAAACGAGGATATAAGATGAACATCAACAAAAGCAAAACGAGGATAATGGAATGTAGTTGAATTAAATCGGGTGATGCTGCGGGAATTAGATTAGGAAATAAGACACTTAAAGTAGTAAAGGAGTTTTGCTATTTGGGGAGCAAAATAACCGATGACGGTCGCAGTAGAGAGGATATAAAATGTGGACTGGCAATGGCAAGGAAAGCGTTTCTGAAGAAGAGAAATTTGTTAACGCCGAGTATAGATTTAAGTGTCGGGAAGTCTTTTCTGAAATTATTTCTATGGAGTGTAGCCATGTATGGAAGTGAAACGTGGACGATAAATAGTTTAGACAAAAAGACAATAGAAGCTTTCGAAATGTGGTGCTACAGAAGAATGCTGAAGATTAGATGGGTAGATCACATAACTAATGAAGAGGTATTGACTAGAATTGGGGAGAAGAGTATTTTGTGGCACAACTTGACTAGAAGAAGGGATCGGTTGGTAGGACATGTTCTGAGGCACCAAGGGATCACCAATTTAGTATTGGAGGGTAGTGCAGGGGGTAAAAATCGTAGAGGGAGACCAAGAGATGAATACAGTAAACAGATTCAGAAGGATGTAGGTTGCAGTAGGTACTGGGAGATGAAGAAGCCTGCACAGGATAGAGTAGCATGGAGAGCTGCATCAAACCAGTCTCTGGACTGAAGACCACAACAATAACGACAAGATCTCTGATTTTCTCATCTTGGTCATTTCTCGAGAAGTGTGTTGGGCGTGTAAATATATTGCCCTGTTCCTCTTGAAACATACGCTCTCGCAATTTCAACAGCAAACATCTTCGTGGTACACAATGGCTCTCTTGCAGCGTCTGCCTCTGTAGCTTTGAGCGCATCTCTGTAACAGTCTTTACTCGACGCAACGTGCCACTCTTCGTTGGGTCTCCTCTGCCTCTTCTATTATTTCAGTTTGTTAAGGTTCCCAGACTGCTGAACATTACTGAAGAATCGATCTTAAAAGTATTCTGTAAACTACTTCTTTCGTGGATGAATTACATCTCCTGAAGATTCTCCCTGCGGCTCTCATCCTGGCACTTGTTTTTTCATTTATTTGTTTCATACGGTCATTTCACTTTATGGCGCTACTAGGTATTTTACGGTAGTTACTTGTTGTGAATGTAGTAACTGAATCTACTCCCAATCCATCCCGAACATCCACGGTAGCAGAATAACGTTTTCCTGTTCCAGTTCCTTAGTGGTGGCTGTTGCATGTTCTAATTATAAACACCTCTATGATAGGAGTGCACTATAACAAACATTTGGCAACACAGTAAAATATAACAAATAATATTTATTAAGAGTATGTTACAAATGGTATTTTTGTACAGTTTGTTGTATGGCACTTGATGTCGTAATACAGTAATACAACTAACTTTGTTGTCTCTTTGTATCTATGATATTATAAGTATCAGTGATAGTAATGTCTGCAGACACTCTGTTATTGATTCAAGTTCTCCTTAAATAGCGACTGCTAATGCGGAAGGTAGTCTTCAAAGCACACCCTAACCTCACTACAGTCGCTGAAGTTGGCAAGCGTCGCTGCCTGTGAATCACGGGATCCCAGGTTCGATTCCCAGCCAGGTTGGGATTTTCTCTGCCCGGAGACTGGGTGTTTGTGTTGTCCTGATCATTTCATCATCATCATTAATGACAATGCCTAGACTGGATTGTGTAAAAATTGGACTGTGTAAAAATTGGGACCTTTTTACGGGCGCTGACGACCGAGCAGTTGAGCGCCCCACAAACCAAACATCACCATCATCGTTGAAGTTAACTGTCTAACTGCTCATGCAGAACTGTTTATTGCTGTTGCGGAACTGTGCGAGTATCTATAATGCATGGTGTTTTTGTGACTCCCAGCGGTCTGCAGTTGACAGCGTTCTCTATTGACTGTCGCCACTATACTCAGTTGTACAGCGTGCCGAAGGAACTGGTGCAGGAGCAGGAAGAAGTCCACGTTCGTGAGCGCCATCTGCAGGCTGTTGCCAGGTGAGTGGTTGTACATGTATGGTGGAAGCTTCTTGCAGTACATGTTGTTTACCTCTTGCTTGGTACACAACGGTTTTTTACCAATAGTGTAATCTAAACATAGTGTCCTTGCATCAATACTCAATCCTGTACATGCCCTCCTTCATTTTACTGCTGTCTTCTGGTGTCGCTTGTTTCCTATAGCACCTGCTAACAGCATCACAGAGCCTCCAACATTATCCAGTTATCCAGTAGATATTTAATAAAACTTGAAGACACTAGTGACCCTGCAAATGTTTTGGAGTTCACCCTAAATTACCGTTCTGGCTGTCGATTTCATTCCGTTAAGAGCGATGTTTTCAATTCTATCTGCAAAGAAATGCTGAATGGAATCGCAAATATGACCTGATACTCGGTGAGCTCCTATTTTAGTCACTAAACAACACAGCGGAACTATACTAAATCCCTTCCTAAAATCAAGGAACACGTCGCTGTGGGCGTCTCTGCTGCGCTCTCGATCTTATGAACGAACACAACGACCCAAAGACCCAAATTACGCAATATCTTGTTTATGGAATCCATGCTAATTTTTAGAGAGGAGAGTTTCGTTGTCCTTTTTATTTTCGTTAACGTGTACCCCGATTTTAGGGTTCCGTATGTCATACTAGAGTCTACAGTCCCTTGGTCATGTACAACATGGAAGCTTCTAAGTCAATGCAATCAAAAGATACGGGCATTTATCTTACATATTTCATATTCGCTATCGCAGTCATCAAAACCTATAGATGAACTACCTATATATTTATTTTATTTATTTATTTAACCTCTCTTACATCGGACCAGTGTCTCACCAACACAGTGCCGTTTTTTATTACATAGTTACCTAATAAATGACAATTTCAGTGTGAGAAATAGTATTAAAATGATTTGAGTGTCTATTGTGAACAATGCAAGTGAATACTGACTATGAACTAATAAAGTACTGGCAGTACTTTTGCTATGCTGCTGCTGCTACTAATTGTGATAATAGCAATAATAATAATTAAATGGCAATAATAACAACAGTAATAACATTAATGATAGTGACAGATATAAAGTGAATTTAAAGGTGTACAGAACAGCTGTTTTCTGATATAATGAGTTCTGGTGAATGAAAATTTAAGGAGACTGCATCACTTAAGAATACAGGAAACTGAGGAAGATCTGGTTGAAAAGAAGGATGTGCAAGGGTAACGACTGCGTACAGGGACAATGTAATCAATATTGTTGCTTCAGTAGATATCACATTAATTGTCTTCTGGAGCTGGGGATGTTATTCGGTCCTCTAATGTTGGTTGAAATATTTATGGATCATTTTTAACATACTTTTCTTAAAAGAGAACCTTTGAGTGCAAATATCAAACACTGGTTTAGATATGTGGATGATTTCATGTGTATGTGGACTGGTACTACAAAAAAAACTCAACACATTTTTGAAAAACATAAAAATATTCAGTTCACAATGGAGATTAGCAACAAATCCATAAACTTCTTAGATCTCACCATTGACATCAGTACACACACACATTATTTCAAAATTTATAGGAAAACTACAACTACAGACACAGAAATACCTTCTTGCTCACAACCCCCCATAGCTCACAGACAAGCAACTTTCCACTCAATGGTATACCGTCTCATGTCTATCCCCATGTCCAGAGATGATTTTAAAGCTTAGATACAATAAAATTTATTGCCACAGTCAAGGGCTACAGTCTGGTTCATATTGACCACACCTTGCATAGGAAACAAAAATGGAGAATTATACCTCTCCTCTATGTCCCATCTGCTTCCCTATCTACCGTCTGCAAGAAATGGTGTAAATTACCATATCTAGGACAGATTGTAGCCAAAACACTGAAAGCCCGCAAGTATAGGCTTTCCTATTATGTTAAGAACACGACAGCCCAGTGTATTTTCAATAGCAAAGATAAGATCCAGTTACTAGCCAACAGTGGGGTATTCAAAATTACCTGTTCTGATTGTGACAACTTTTACATTGGTCAGTCAGGCAGATACATAGCAACTAGGTTGGCTGAACATGAATGCAGCTGGAGGTTGCAGAATTCTGACTCCGCATTTGCTGAGCATGTACTGACTGAGGGTCTCAACTACCAGCCTGTGTCCCATGTACTGCACTTAGCAAACAAAAGCCATATACTCAACCTGCTGGAAGCCCTGGAAATTAACAAACTTATAGTCCACAGTCTAGATCTAATCCTAAATGATCAGACACAGCTCAACACTTCCCGTCTCCTAAACTTCATATAAACATCTCTGTTGTTCATTACTTCCCTCACTGTCTGTTCCTACATATTCCGTTTTTCCTGTATTCATTAAGTTCTTTTACTTTATTGAAGTTGTATATGTATTCCATATAGACTATAGTTTCAATTGTTAAGACTTTCTTTTAACTGGTACTTGTGTTTACTGTCCATGTTTAATACCTCTTGTAGTTGTCTCATCAAATATTGTTTATATTTTACTTGGTTCATTTATTGAATACAAACTGTTACATAGCCACAGTTTTGAATATAATGTTAATGTTTTCCTGTTTGCTCCTTTTTTATTTGTGTATTGTTCAACGTTTTTACCTTTTAAAAGTGCAGTACCACCATAATCTCAAAGATTGCATTTACTGTATGTTCCCTCAAACTCCTCCATTTTCCCACATGTACTCTCCATGTTTTATACCTCCTGAAGTAGCCTTGTCAAGCACTAATTTTATTTTATTTTTATTTATTTATTTTTATTATTTTTGTTTATGAATAGAAACTGTAGGCATGCTTTCCTATTTTGTGTTAAAGTTTTTCCTGTCTACTCCATTTTTATTTATTTACTGTTCAATTTTTTTACTTTTTCAATGCATTACCACCACACTGTCAAAGATGTTACTTACTGTGTGTCTCTGCTTCAATCTAGACGTGTAACTTCTCTTCCACTGTTGTTTACAAACATTCTTTTGTGACAATACTCAGTAAATGTCTGAAGATGGCCTTGTAAGCCGAAAACCGGTTGACACAAGAAAAGTAATACTGTAGAACAAAAACAAACTGGTGCTTTTCATTTATTATGGCAATCAATAACTGGAAATATTTGTAAAAGTTTCTGTTTCAGATCAAAAGGGAAAAGCTTCTTACATATTGTTACATATTTGTAAGACATGGAGAGACGCTGATGCCTTCTTGCACATTGCAGTTATGTGTTGAGTCTGATTTAGATTTTCGTCCATTATTATTCCTAAACCCTTTGCTGAAGGAGAGAAGTTGATCTTTGAGAATTACCAACCAGTACTGCTTGGGTTTTTGATGGATAAGTTTGTAGGGAAACTTCAGAGTGCAGGTTCTACTGGCACCTGTCCAATCTTTCGATACTGACTCCACTGTACTCAATTGTTGACACTTCTATTTTTGTTTCAGTTTTGTGACTGGATGCCCTTCCTGTCGTCGCTGTCTTTAGATTCCTAAGACAGTGAAGTCGTGCGCATCATCTGTCTGTAGATCGTGTAAACTTTTTTCTATGTGTTACCACAGTTTAGCAGTTTGTATATTGTACCTCCTGAGGAGGGATGCGGAGTAAACACTTCATTTATTTCTTAGTAGTGTTGCGATGTTGTCACAAATTTACAAATTACAGTATTATGACAGCAATATCATTTTATTTTAAACAGAAGACAGGTCCTGCATAACTTTTGCAATTTAGTGTTGGCTCTTATGCGGCTTCTTTTTCAAAAATCTCCCCTTTGGCTGAAACTCACATCGTTGCAGGATTCCGATATGGTGCGTGACGACGACGCGCGATGCTGCTATTTCACGATTCTGCATTGGAAATGAGGTCTCCAAATCCGTTATACACCTGTTGCCGATAATGGTAAGATTCCAACACTGTAGCAGCTGCCGTCGAGAGCTTTATGTCGTGCAATTGTAATTTTACAGTGTGCACGGTTTGAAATACCCGGCACTGATGTATTTACAGCGTATATTCCTCTATACAATGACAACACCAAGGCGCCCACGAAACAGTAGCAATACTGATACAGTATAGTTCGACGCTTAATCACATAAAAACACAGCCCTCAAAATGTTCAAACTTGATTTCGTGCACAAGCATTCTTTCACTGGTGACCCAATGATTTCCATCCATTGCACACGCGAAAACTTAGTTCATCCATGAATAAAAACAGATGGCACAGTTCACAGTTAACTATTAATCACTGTTTTCCCACAGTCCACATCGGTACGTTGCACTTATTAAATATTTTACCCGTGTCTTTAAATTCTAAAAACGATACACCAGTCACGCTGCACGTCAACTACCACCATTCTTATTAATCACCACATTGCCATTCGATTGTCAATTGTCGACAGTCAAAACCGGCGTTTTTATAGCAAAGGTATTAACAAATACATTGAAACCACAGACATACATTACTGGACTGGTAAATATGTAGCTTTTACTGAAGCCTGACGTGAGGTAATATGGCGGCGTCAGGAAGTGTGTGTGCCTAGTACTAACGCAATCTTCTGAAACGAAATGGCATTGTGAGCTTTACGAGGTGCTTAAAGAATTTCTGCAGTTGAGCAAATATTTATACGCTAGTACAATGGAGAATACTACGAACAAACGGAGTCGCCATGGGTAGCCCACTCTCACCGGTGGAAGCGAATTTGTACATGGAGAACTTCGAGGAAGAAGCCCTGTCGTCATCCGAATGGAAACCTACTTGCTTTTTCCGTTACGTGGACGACACGTTCGTCATCTGGCCACATGGTATGGATAAACTCCTTGACTTCCTTACACATCTAAACTCCATACACCCCAACATCAATTTCACTATGGAGACTGAAACGGAGGGTAAATTACCTTTCCTTGACGTCTTGGTCAAGAAAAGGGCTGACGGCACCCTAGGTCATGGGGTGCATCGGAAGACAACGCACACTGATCTGTATTTGCACGCAGACAGCTGCCACCACCCTTCACAGAGGAATGGGGTACTTAAAACTCTAGTACATAGGGCGCGCACTATCTCTGACGCAGAGAGTCTACCCCAGGAAGTGGAACATCTAAGAACTGTATTTCGAAAAAATGGGTACTCAGAGTGGCAGATTCAACGTGCTCTCCGCCCAACCACTACAGCACAACCTGTGGAGACGGATGAAATCACGAGGGAGGAGGTAGGCACTGCGTTTATTCCATATACAGGCGCACTCTCGGAGAAAATCGTCCGCATTTTGAAGAAACACCGGGTCGGAACTGTGTTTTGTCCTCCGAATAAAACTCGTGCACTGGTGGGGAGCGCCAAAGATGATCTCGGTTTGAGTAAGGCCGGCGTGTACCAGATTCCGTGTCAATGTGGCAAGTCGTATATTGGTCAGACGATGCGTACCGTCGAGGATCGATGCCGTGAACACCAGAGGCACACTCGACTGATGTATCCGAGCAAGTCGGCGGTCGCTGAACATTGGTTGTCGGAAAATCACGCTATGGAGTATGAGCGCACGAGGATTCTGGTACAGACGTCTATATACTGGGACAGCATTGTTAGAGAGGCCATCGAAATTCGCACCAAAAAAATTCACCTCATAAGACGTGACTGTGGCTATAATCTTAGCAAGGCTTGGAAACCAGCGATTGGGTTAATCAAGAGTAAATCGAGCAAACGTATAGTTGTGACGACCACGGCGGACAGAGCCATCACACCGACGTCATCTCAGACGCCGTCGCAATCTGTTCCACCGCGCGACCGTGGCGCGGGGCACGGACAGCGGAGGGAGCGCGCCGCGGGCGGAGGGTATTTAAATCGGCCGCCGCCGCGACCGAACCCAGTTCCCTCTGAGCAGCCATAGCGTACGGATCTCCGTGCCGGCACGTTCACTGGATCTCAGTCCGTCAGTTCACGTGATGATGGCGACATGTATGATCGCCGAAATATTGTGCCCGTTGGACACTGTAGACCGGCAGTACACCCGTGGATATTTTGATTACCAGTGATACTGTATACAGTATAGCCAGTCTAATAATGTA
This sequence comes from Schistocerca serialis cubense, assembly GCF_023864345.2. Classification (NCBI taxonomy): domain Eukaryota; kingdom Metazoa; phylum Arthropoda; class Insecta; order Orthoptera; family Acrididae; genus Schistocerca; species Schistocerca serialis. The sequence goes on from NC_064644.1 coordinate 213,038,602, forward strand.
TGTAATGATACATAGTACATAAAACATTATAAAAAAAAACAAAATAGCGAAGGAAGAAAAAATATGTAGACCCAATAGATCTTCATTTATGCAATTGTGATCTTAGTTGCCGACATTGGATATAAGTAAATGGCCTTTATTTTTCGAATATGCATTTTATAATACAGTTATATATTATCATGTCTGTCATAGCCACTTAAAATTAACTATGCTCTCATTTTAAATTGTGAGGCGTCGGGCCTCATTTAAGTGATAGCCTTAATCTGGTCGTAGCAAGCAAGCTGACAAATATAAAATTACGTTTCCTTGGAAACTTCGAGAAACTAAAGCATGATACTAATTTTATCGTATTTCATTTCACGAATATATTACAAATAGTGCTAGACATCAGGTGCTTTGATTTAGTGTTCCAAGTGCATGCCTTCTTCGCACTTCACTTCGACAGTTCTGATGGTCAGCCCGTTAAACATCTCAAAGTGACACGGAATGCGCCATACACCAGGTTTCCTAGGGCCTGGCTCTTCCTTAAAATTACAAAGTAGAAAATCACTTGAGGCGCCAGAGGAACACGACTAACAAGCGAACATTCCCAAGTGTCAGTAAATGAACATGACGAAACTTAGAGGGTGTGCAGAGCGGGAATACTAGTGCAATGCATTTTTTTTTTTTTTTTTTTGTTTGTGCTCAGTTCAAATGGTTCAAATGGCTCTGAGCACTATGGGACTCAACTGCTGAGGTCATTAGTCCCCTAGAACTTAGAACTAGTTAAACCTAACTAACCTAAGGACATCACAAACATCCATGCCCGAGGCAGGATTCGAACCTGCGACCGTAGCGGTCTCGCGGTTCCAGACTGCAGCGCCTTTAACCGCACGGCCACTTCGGCCGGCGTGCTCAGTTCCCCTTTTAGGGGTAAAACACACTCTGTGAGGTAATGTAGCATTTTAGGTTCAGAGGATATGTCTTTGAAATTGTGATGTACAAAAAGTGTTTTCCATATAGAAGTTGATATGTAATTAATGTTCTTAGAAACTCTATAATCAAGTTTTGTAATAATTTTAAATTTTGCAAAAGACTGCATCATCATTTATTAATTTGAAAAATGAAAACTTTTGTTATAACATAAATTAAAGATGCTTTCAAGCGACATACATCGCTGTGTAATGAAGATGGTTTCTAAAAAACCATTTTTGGAAAATAAGCTGAACACATTGAGCTTCCAGGTTATTTTTAAAATATGTAATTAAATTATCTAAACATTTATTACTATTCTAATTACTTATCTTATTTATATTTATTTTACATTTTAAATTATTATTTTACATTCATGTTTTTTTTAGTTTTTTGTTTCACATACATATATTTTGTTAATTGAAAGTATGTAACTCACCATTAGTTTCCTTTAAAACTATGAAAATGTGGGTGGTCAGCGTGAAAAAAAAAGGGTTTTGATCGTCGTACCCTAGGACAGTGGGTTCAACGGCACACGTACAGCTTTTGATGCTGGAAGACCTTTGTGAGGAGACTTTCACATCTAGTTCTGTTGATTGATTATGATGTCAGTTTCCACCTGAGAGAAGATGCAACCAAGCTGCAGTTATTGGTACATAATCAATTCTTTTCGCCAGGTCTTACCAATGTAGTGAAATATACCTGATACAAATCTGGATATTTAGAGGATCACTGGCAACAACTTGAAATCCTCCTAAATTTTGTTTTAGAGATTTTGTTTTATATTATCTTCTGCCTCGTATGTATCACGAGAAGAAATTTCGTTCATCTTACGTGCATGATGAAATAATTATGTTTTAAGCATTGCCTTAAACATTATCATTATTTTCATTATTTTCTATCATAGTAATGAGTTACTTATTGCTTTCAGTTAACAAAACACACATATATGAAACGGTAAACTAAAAAACAAAAAAAACCATGAACGTTAAAAGTGTAATAACAATTTAAAACAAAACAAATATAAGTAAAATAAAGAATTATAATAGTAATGAATGTTTAGTCATTTTAATTATGTATGTCGAATATAACCTGACAGCACAATGTGTACACCTTATTTTCCAAAAATGATTTTTCAGAAACCAGTTTTATTACACAGGGACCTACATGGCTCGGAAGCTTCTTTAATTTATGTTGTCACAAACGTTTTCATCTTTCAAAATAATTTATTGTGGTGAGATACTTAACAAAATTTCAAAGTATTACAAAAGTTGATTACACACTTTTAGAGAACATTAATTATACACGAAAAAAGTTTTATACATCATCTCTTCGAGGATATTCCCTCTAAATCTAAAATGCCCTTAAAAGTGAAACTAGGCACAAACAAAAAACGACATGTTGCACTATTTTGCCCCCTTTACACACCGACCAAGTTTCATCAAAATCGTTTATTGACACTTAGGAATATTCCCTTGTAAGAAGTCAGTCACCGGAACACAGTGCACAGAAATGGTATCATTAGTTTGGCTGAAACCCCGAAAATGTAACATCAATCAATCACACAGAGAAAGCCACAAATATCCTTTCTCCATTTTCGTTTCTCTCCAACGATCTCCTCTCTACATTACGTCTGTCAGCCCACTGCGGTTAGCACTTTCGTATGGTATCAAACGTAGAACAAGACTGCCGATTTCTAAGAACTGCTGCACTAGTCAACCCCGTGATCCGCTTCTACCGATCTCTTGCCACTACTTTTTAATTCTTGAATTCTTAATATTGGGCCATCGGTACCCTGACGATCACAATATGAAAAGAATTTCCAGAAATATTGCTGCCGAGGCCAACGTACATATACCAATGGACACATGACGCCCACTTATTTCAAACTTCCTAGCAGATTAAAACTTTGTGCCAGAAACCTGGAACCCTGATTTTCGCAGACAGTTGCCCTACTGACTGACCTATCCGAAAATATCTCATAGCTCACGAATCAGCGCACACTGCACTGGAGAGCGAAAATTGAGTCTGGATTACCTTATTCATTTCCTTCAGTTACCGTTCCCCTCGCTATGAAAGAGGGAATTATTGGCAAATAGAATTTATATATAAAAATACTGCGTTATTGCAACGGGGACGACTACCCTGGGTAACGGAGCCTGTAGCGGACATAGAGAGAAGAACAAAAGATCTTGAAAGACATCAGGGGCACGAAAATCGAACGGACATATAGATCAAGATAAGAGTGAAGAACCAACCCTACGCATGACACAGAGGTTTCAGATTCGCCGATGAAGAAGATGGACGGCAGCATCTTGACTGAGAAGATATGGAACGCAACATGCTTAATAGAAAACAACTGAACGATAGATAATGGTTTAAATGGCTCTGAGCAGTATGAGACTTAACTTCTGAGTTCATCAGTCCACTAGAACTGAGAACTACTTAATCCTAACCAACCTAAGGACATCACGCAGATCCATGCCCGAGGTAGGATTCGAACCTGCGACCGTAGCGGTCGCGCGGTTCCAGACTGTAGCGCCTAGAACCACTCGGACGAAAGAAGTGATACAGGATTGAGAAGCAATTACAATAAGAGAAATAAAATATGTACACAGTGTTAAGTGGCTGTCTCCTGTGCAGAAACGCTACATGAATGAAGCACTCATTCAGAAATTCCTTACCAAATGTCTTGATTGAGGTAGCGCCGCCGGTCCCTGTAAAAGTACCTGAGAATTGAAAGACAGTTTGCCAGAGCTTGGGTATTTATTACGAAGCGCTTTTACTGAGGTATCTACAAGATAAATTATATGTGTGACTGCGTGGTGCGACGTACCCACACACCCAAATATATTCAAAGAGGCTACTTCGCCAGAAAAATGAAATCATGCAGCTAAATATTATAACACATCCCTTTCTAGCCTGTCTTTAATAACCCATATTGCACGAAGTATGAAGCATGACCCTTTTATGAGAAAGTGTAATGAAACGATCAGTGGTATTACACACGGTGGACCACTAAACCCAGTATACCGTCTTGCCAAAGAGTGCATGACCTACACGAATTTCCACCTGCTTTCTCAGCGTGTGCAAAGAGCTTCTGCACCTCAGTGCCAACATATATGTGTGTCTCTGGCGTCAGCAGTCAGACTGAAAACTCCCTTTCATGGGACTGAGTTAACTGATCATGCGACCGAGGAATGGAAGATCACACTGTCATTTTACATAAACAGAAATAGGACCAGCCACGCTAACTTGGACACCTCAAACAGCAGTTTAGGATCGGCGCAGCTATAAGAACGCAGTGGGAGACCACAGGATCAAAACAAAAATGTTGGAAGCAAAGGTAGAGGAGTCAGAGAAGTGAGAGGTATAGGGAAGAAACGAGACGTATTGAACAAGTCACTTGTTATGAAAAGGGCCAAAACAAACAAAATTCACTTTGAACATGTTTTTGTAGGCGACTTCAAACAACATTTTACAATGTATTTTAAAAAATGTATGACACAGAGCAGTATTAATACTTCTTATTATTCTTCAAATAAATTTATATGAACACTTACAAGAAGATGAAACACCGAGAAGACATGGTCGTATGTAAACATACCTTCATAGACGTTCACACCAGGGGAAGATGTGTTAACGATTAGAGCTTCAATTGTGTGTGACAGGTAGAACAACCACCAGAAGACATTAGCGTTTTTGTGTTTAGTATTGTTACCAGGCGTGGGAGGGTATATGATGGGTGTGACCAGCGTCAGATGTTGAGTGATCACTGTGAAGGGCACAGAGATACCGCGTCTTCGTTTGAGACAGCGTTGTCAGCACCTGTCAGAGATTAAAAGGGCTCTCATTTTGGGTCTCCATTTGGGCGGCAGGTCAAATCGTCAATTATCCAGATTCATGAAACAGTCGCCCAGTGTTGGACTGTATGGCAAGATGAGCGTAGGCATATTCATCGTCAAGGTTCTGTTCGACCATCTCTGACTACCACAAAGGAGAATCGCATTTTGCACAAAGCACGTCGTAAACCCATCAAGTTTTTGCTTGCCATCCGAGAGGAAATAATGAACTCCGTGCAAGATTCTGTATCATCCCGAAGCATTGGTCAGAGACTAACAGTGGCCGGACTAGGGCATTAGCACACCATTCTTAGGCTGCCGTTAGCACCACGGCTGCATTTGGAGTGCTGTCGTGACCAGGAAACATGGATTGCTGATAAACGACGTCACATTTTGATCAGCAGTGAATCGTGGTACGCCACGACCCTAGATGACCATCATTGTCGAGCATGGCAGCGAACTTGGGAGAGGTCTCATTCTTTCAGTGTTTTGTAGAGGCACGGTGGTGTTACTCTTGATGTCATGGTGAGGGGAGCCATCTGGTGTGACTTCAAGTCACAGTTGATGTTTCGGTGTTGTCAGTTGTCGGTAGTACTCTCGTGGTGTGGTCAGCCGCTCAACGCCACATCTGGACATCTGCTTCCATGGGGAGGTGTAGAACGTACTGACAGCTAGATTTTAATCCAGCAACAACTTGAGGAAACTCTGACGGACGTCCTGCTTCCCCGGGTACTAATTCTCATGCGACAGTAACGTAGAGCCATCATTCAACAAGGCAACGCTCGTTCACACATGGCAAGTGCCTCTATGAACTGTCTGCATCACGTTAACGTACTACCATCTCCAGCAAGTCCTCCAGGTAAGTCCCTGCTGGAACATGTGTGGGACCAGCTAGGCGCCAATTCCATCCCAGTGCCAGTATTTAGGATACTGTAAAACAGTGACTTTGTCAATTACATAATGCACGTGGTAAGGCTACTGCGTTTGTCAGGCCAGTCCTCACCGCAAAGGAAAGAGGGTAATAAAGTTAATCCTTTAATTCTGATCACAGATTCGAACTCCCACTGACTCTTTTAACCGCGCAGTTGAGCGCCCCACAAACCAAATATCATCATCCTGGAACTCCCAACAAATGTCGTGTAAATTGATACTATACTCAGAGTGGTCAGTAAATTAATTTACAATTCGTGCCTTAATTACACATTTAATACCACTAAACTAATTTCTCCAAGTCCGCAGACACTATCGAAGTATCGTACATAGAGGATAATCGGTTGGTGGGGGCTAGGATAATTTTGGCATTCCCCATTTATTTAATGTAGATAATGCCCAAGACGGTGAACTCTAGCTTGGTTTGCTGGCCGTTATTTCGAATGACCGTTGAAGCCACGCGTTGGCGGAGATATACAAAGTCTTCCGCACTCTGGGAATCTGCTCAAGTTCGGGCTACCCAACTTGAAGGAATGAACCTGGCCGTTCAGGCCGGCCAGAACAGCAGGAACAGCTACATCTACAACCTCTATTGGGCTGGCTACAAGGACCTTTCCGTACACCACGGAGGTGTCCTGCAGTTCATCAACCGAATCCTTAAGTAGCCCGGAGCTCAGCTCACCTACTCCGTTGCAGTTTCTGAAGGTGTCGACACTGCGAGGTTCAGCATGCAGCGGTTACCGCCATTTTGTGGCAAGCGTTTTCCTCGATTATCTTGGGAGCAGCATTGCGTACGTATCCGCGAGCTGTTCGTGATGTTTATACTTATGAAGCACGCCGCACCTGTGATGATTGCGACTATGCTGTCGCTACATTTGCACCGTGAGATACCGGCGCTGCAAATCGACATGCAGCGTGGTAAGCTTTATTATCTGGGCCCTGTTGCTGTAATCGTATTCCTGACTCATGATTAGTTTCTATTGTGAAAGTTAGTAATGTTAATTCATTTCTTCCGCTCTCTAGAGACTGGTCTTTATTCTGAAGACGTTATAGTTTGTGTGAAGTTTTCTTCTCTTGATTTTCCCTACAGCAAGTCCATTGCTCGCCCAATGGTTGTATTACTGTGAATGATAGTTTAAGAAACTTGTATCAGAGCTATCTCTCATTATTTGTCCTTTTCTAAACAGATGTACTGCCAGACTACACTGAATTTCATCAGTCTGTAGCTTTCCTGCTGTCCCTTTCTGTTAATCAGTTCTTTCTTAGGCGACGGAACACCTGCTGTAAGAAACGAAGATCGACGCCTGGGAAAGAAGATCAGCAGGCAAGTGATCTGCTTGGGGACTATGACAGATGGTACATCTCCGAGGCCATTTTTTCCATCTTTCGATAATCTGTATTAATTCAGGCTCTTAAGAGGAGAGACAGCAGAGACCTCAGCCACAGCCACAGATATATACGGGGTTGGAGTGTTAATAGTGGCAACTATCTCTATTTACAGCTCGTACAAAATAGATAGGTGTTTCAAAGTTTTACTGACCTTCAAAGTAGTCACCATCATTGTGTATAACGTGATGTCAGCGATGTGGAAGTCGTACGATACTCTTAGCAGTGCCAGTTGTGTTGACAGTTCGAGCGGCGCGGTCTATTGCCCGACGAATTTGTAGCAGTTCTGAAGCGAATGCCGTGAAGTGTTTCCTTCAGTTTAGAAATCGAATTCAACTCACGAGGGGTTACGTCAGGGGAGTGCAGTAGGTGGATAGCACTTAGCAGCCCTATCAGTCAAACGAATCAGTAACAGCTTGCATTATACGTGCTTGAGCATTGTCCTGGAAAATGATGGTCATATCCTGCAGAAAGTGTCATCATTTCTGTCTCTATGCTGTTCATTTTTGGAACACAACCTACGACCAGCTTAGAGACAGAAGTAATGACACTTTCTGCAGGACCTGACCATCATTTTGCAGGATAATGCTCAAGCACGTACAGGCAATCTGTTACTGATTTGTTTGACTGATGGGGCTGCTAAGTGCTATACCACCTACTGCCCTCCCCTGATTTAAGCCCTCCTGAGTTCAGAACGATTTATAAACTGAAGGAAACACTTCATGGCATTCGCATCAGAACTTCTACAAATTTGTAGGACAATAGACCACGCCGCTCGAACTGTCAACACAATTGGCACTGCTAAGAGTATCCTACAACTTCCACATTTCTGGAAGTTGGTTATACATAATGGTGGTGACTACTTTGAAGGTCAGTAAAACTTTGAAACACGTACCTACTGTATTTTGTACGAGCTGTAAATAAATAGTTGCCACTATTAAAGTTCCAACACTAGTATTTTCGGTTACGCTAAGATGTTCCAGTGTTAAGGTTAATTGTTAGTAAATCTCTTTTGTGATGTGGTCAACCACTCGACATCCGATCTGGATATGAGCCCCCATAAGTAGATGTCGAGCGTATCGACAGCTAGAACTTGCGTCCGACAATCATCCATAAAATCACTCCAGGTATTTCAATATGTTACATGGTGGTTATGAAAGGGTAGTTTATGCGCCAGTTATGTGTACCTGATTAATCCTATGGTATCTTACCTATGCCTCTAAGTCGCTGTAGATCGTTTACATTCGTATGATCCACGGACAGCATCGCAATCGGCGCAGTGTAAAGTTTTCTTAAATTTTATTGTTCTCCAAGATTAAAGTATATCACACAGCAATTCATCAAGTTCTTTTAATTAAAAATCAGATGTGTTACAATCTTTCACACCTATCTTAAGTACGCATTGGGTCCCACAAGGCTTTTGATGCCATCTCCAAACATTTTCTCGCCCTCTTGATTCGCTTCCTCGTAGCCGCTAAAAGTGCTTCTACAGTTTTTCAACCAGTCCCGAATTTTCGGATAAGCACTAAAGTCCACTCCCATCGCCTGTTAAAAAGAAAAATATTTTAAATACTCTGCTGATTAAATGCTGAACATTTAACTTGCTATTATACTTCTAGTGTGAAGTAATTACGAATAAATTAACAAAACTTTTAATTTTTGTAATGGGTTTCTACACATAAGGGATACTTCAGACAGAATTTTAGTATATTAGGCTTTGTGCCTGGAAGTACTACACACCACTGAATTGAAAGTTCGTTGATCAGAGTATTCATTCTATAGTTAATTAGTTCTTTATAAATAGTTACACTTAGTAAAAAATATTAAGATGTCCATCCATTCGCTTAGGGACAAACCACACAAAATACACCACATACGATGACAGAAGCAGGAAGCCTGTACAGGTCTATGGGTGTTGTATTACGAATAGTGATAGACATTCACCACGTGACTGAATATCGACAGTCACTCATTGCTTTTAGTTTCCGATACCCCAGCCACATGGCTTCCATTTGCTGTTTCCTCAGCGTGCAATATCTGGGGAAGATTTTCAGCAAGTCCGTCTTCGGAACTAGGTATATGCCTGTCGGTCTTCACAACATTTGTTTCCATCGTTTCCTTGATGGACCTGAGTCCGTCCTTTCTTTCGGGTTGTAGTTCAGAATTTTCCTGGTACGAGTTTCATCTCTCATTCCATTTGATGTTTCCTCCTATCAATGTGTTCAGTTATTTCGCCATTAATAGCATGTGAAGGGCGGCGCACGAAATGTGTTACCAATTGTTTCTTTCACAATTTACGACGCACATCAGAATATCCCGCTGGGATCTCTACAGCAGTACCAGCAAAGCTTGGAAAAACAAATGAGTTACGAAATGACGTGTAATCCACGATCCACTAGGAGACTAGTATGCAGCAATGGCTGACAATGGAAGACTGACGACACAGCAACGATCGGCAATTGTGTTACTTTTTCATGAAACAAAAAGCCTTGTTGTGACTCAGAGGCGTTTTTGACAGCAGTTTAACACACGATGGGTCCCTTGCAAGAAGACCATCCACAGGTTGTACGATAAATTTGTACAGGAAGGAACAGTATTGGAAACGAAGCGACCTCGGCCTAAGCCTGCTTGTTCGCCGGAGAATACTGAAGCGGTACTAGTTGCTGTACAGAGAAGTCCCGGGAAATCGTGTAGAAAGGCAGCAGGCAACTGGGAATATCCAGACGCTCCATTCAGCGCATTCTTAAAAGTAACCTCCATATGTACCCATAGAAGATGACCTGTGCACAGAAGCTCACTGAAGAACACAAGCAGCAGAGACTACTGTTTGCTCAGTGGGCGGAGGATAGAGTTCAAATGGCTCTGAGCACTATGGGACTTAACATCTCTGGTCATCAGTCCCCTAGAACTTAGAACTACTTAAACCTAACTAACCTAAGGACATTACACACATCCATGCCCGAGGCAGGATTCGAAACTGCGACCGTAGCAGTTGCGCGGTTCCGGACTGAGCGCCTAGAAGGAGGATAGGGAAGAAACTCTCAACAACGTTTGGTTTTCAGACGAGGCGCATTTTCATTTAGACGGTGTGGTTAACAAACAAAATGTACGCTTTTCGGCCACTGAAAACCACAAGTGCTTCATGAACGACAACATTATGCTCCGAGGATTACAGCGTGGGCAGCAATTTCCAGTCACGGACTTATTGGACCCTTTGTCTTTGAAGAGCTGTGAACAGCGAGCGTTATTTGAGCATGCTTCGCTATAGCTTCATTCCACAGCTTCTTGCTACTGCTTTGCCCTTCAACACGCAGTGGTTCATGCAAGATGGAGCAAGGCCACATACTGCAAACACTGTGTTGGAGTTTTTACACGAGCATTGCGACATATGGATCAGTTCAGTCAGGTTTCCAGGTCGCTTCAATGACGGTCAAAATTGCCGCCCCCCCCCCCTCCCCCCAAATAGTCCAGACCTAAATCCATGTGACTTTTTTCTTTGGGGGTACCTAAAGGAAAAAATTTTCCCAAAACGTCCACTTGATTTAATGGAGTTCAGAAGACTTATTCTTCAAGCTTGCAGTGCAATTACGGAAGACATGTGTCGTAGGGTAAATACTAACTTCAGTGTTCGTTTGACGGAAGTTAGGAAACAAAATGGTGGATATATTGAGCATGTGCTGAGTTAGAACAAATCATCATGGACGGCTCTTCATTGTAGTATATGTTCCTTTCAGATTGTATTGACAATAAAGTTTCTATTCAAAAACAAAATGCTAACACATTTCGTGCGCCACCCTGTACATTCAGTTCATTTCGAATGTTTGCACTTTTTATTAAGTTTTTTCTTGTGCAACCTCTCTCCCCCTCATGATTCTAATCTGTGCTTCTTGTATTTTGTTGCCATCTTTATTTTTATTTAGTAGACTCTCGCTTCCATAAAACGGTCATTGAATCGCCATTGTTTTATGAAATTAGTTTTTATATTTTTTCGGGCTTTGTATCTAAGTGTTCTGTTTATTGTTCCATATATGGATTTCCGGATTATGCAACGCAGAATTCGGAGTGGCACTTATCGGGCAGCAACCAGCAGCCTTCTAAATTTAAGCGGCATAACAGGAAGTGACGTCATGATAATGTGACCGAAAGTATCGTAATCTTTTATCTTTAGATGATATAAGAAATTTTGATAGCTACATTTGTTCTGTACTTCGAGATATCAACAATGGTTCCTCTAGAGTGCTTAACATCTCTTGGATTTAAGGAAGACGAAGATAAGACAAACACGAACACTGTGGTTTGTGAAACTTTCTCGCAGATTAAAACTGCATGCCGGACCGAGACTCGATTCATATCAGCGCTCACTTCGCTGCAGAGTTACTGACATAAGTAATATAAATTGCACTGCAAATCAGACTCTCCGTAGCAAGAAAAATTTAAATGTTGCTATACCAACTGCAGAAATGTTTTATGATAACATTATGATGCGAAGAACAATTAGAGAAGAGGCAGCATGTTATCTTAAAGAAGGAAATATATGATGCATCTACACGGTAAATTCTCCAATTTAATCTCGAGAGATATGTCGTTGAGGCAAAACTACCATTTCTCCTACACAATGACAATGCGGCATCTAATACTGAAAAAAGTCAGCGGGGAAGCACTGGATCGATTTAGAGGAAATATAAAAATCCTTGATTATACTATATGAATTGGAACTGGCTGACACTAAAAAGGCTGTACTAATGGGTGAACTGCCTGTGATATTGTAGAGGGTTCAGGGGAGTATGTTTTCACGCTTGTAGATAATTTATTTACAGCTGCAAATTTGAGGGGATGGAGTGACGAGCAGTATCACACGGTTAAAATTGACAAGGGATGCCAGAACATAAGTGATGACCTACGAGAATTTACAAAATGCACGATCTTTCGAGGACCTGGAGGGAGGAGAGTTGGAATGGTGTGGTAGTAGTATTAGTAGTAGTAAGTAGTAGTAGTAATAGTAGTAGTACGGTAGATCTTCTACAGGATGCTGAATATATCCTAGTATTACAATTTAAGAACAACAAAAGTAAAGTAATTCATATATACAGACTTACAGGTCTTGTACGACAAGGATGGAATAAATAATCAATCATGGCCTTATAGCAGAAACCAACCGGTCATTTATCTGAAACAATTAAGGGAAGCAACGGAAAACCAAAACAAGAATGACCGGATGAAGACTGGAGCCTCCACCTTCCTGAATACTGGCCCACTCCGTTTCAAACAGCGCTACCTCATTAGGTTCACCTCTGGTGTACAACACTGCTTTACAAATAAGTTATTTAATAGCTAAAAAGGCTAATGCTGCACTGTTCGTTCATTTCTCACTCTCAGTCACTGCACACACTATACACACATTGGTTCATAGCACTGCACAGACTAACAGCTGATGTCTGCACCACTTTGAGCATCACAGCTTCCCACCTGCTAGCCGGGAAAACCGAGTCAGCTTCCCTCTATAACGAGTGACATGTTGAACTCAGAAAGAGTATAAGTGTTAGTATTTTATTGCGTAGCTTTGCGAATAATTTTTCCCAGAAAATGAAAAAATGAAGGAAAAAACGTAATGTGAAAATGAAGTGTGGAATGTTAAATGTTTTATTATCGTTATTATTATTTATATTACATTTTTTACAAACCCTCTATTCTGTGTTATGTAAATAATCTTTCAGTGTACAGAATATTTGCGTTGATAAATACTATTTAACTGCGTTTTTAAAGAAATTTATTTCAGTAATTTCTTTAAGCTCCTTCGGTAATTTATTGTAGAGTTTTTTTTTCTTGGTAGAAAATGGTGTTTTGAGTCTAATGGTCTTGCTCATGAAGGAGGAAAACCACGTGTAAGTATTTTCGTTAGTAGCTCAATTCAGTGCTGCCAGTCACATTAATGTGACCACCTGTCAAAAGCCTGAATAACCACCTTTTGCAGTGCGAACAACTGTGATGAGGAGCCATGCCGACTCCAATGCCGTGGTCAGCTGCGCTACGTTTCTCGGTTGCGATTCCTTGGCGCCAACAGCCCGATCGAAGTGATTTCATAGATTCGCGATTGGTTTTAAGTACGGGGAGTTTGATGATCAGCGTCGCATGGTACACCCCAGGTGTTACATGCTTCACCCACTGTCCCTGCTGTCGCGACATCTTCGCGGGTACCGGGCACGGTTGGGCCACCCTCTCCCCAAGGGGAGTGGCGGGTTCAGTGGCGTTCGCGGCGCGCGAGGCGGAGGGTCAATGTGAAGGCTAGCCGTGTGGCATCGCCCGCTCTGCCTGTGATTGGACATGTGGCCGCTCCTTCAGCAGGGTCCGAGCAGGAACACGGGGGGAGGGGTTTATTAGTTATTGGAAGCTCCAACGTTAGGCGGGTGATGGAGCCCCTTAGGGAAATAGCGGAAAGGTCGGGGAAGAAGGCCAGTGTTCACTCTGCTTGCCGGGGGGTCTCATCCGAGATGTGGGGGAGGCCCTGCCGGCGGCGATAGAGAGCTCTGGGTGCACCCGACTGCAAATTGTTGCTCATGTCGGCACCAATGACTCCTGCCGTCTGGGTTCAGAGGTCATCCTCAGTTCGTACAGGCGGTTGGCGGAATCGGTGAAGGCGGAAAGCCTCGCTCGCGGAGTGGAATCAGAGCTAACTATTTGTAGTATCGTTCCCAGAACCGATCGCGGTCCTCTGGTTTGGAGCCGAGTGGAAGGCTTAAACCAGAGGCTCAGACGATTCTGCGGAGATCTGGGGTGCAAATTTCTCGACCTCCGCTATCGGGTAGAGAAATGTAGGGTCCCCCTGAATAGGTCAGGCGTGCACTACACGCCGGAAGCGGCTACAAGGGTAGCGGAGTACGTGTGGAGTGCACATGTGGGTTTTTTAGGTTAGATAATTCCCTTCCTAGGGCCGACAAGACGCCTCCTGAGACGCGGTAAGGTAGGAGTAGGCATAATGCAATAGGGAATAATATTAATGTGCTAATAGTAAACTGCAGGAGCGTCTATAGAAAGGTTCCAGAACTGCTCTCATTAATAAACGGTCACAACGCCCACATAATACCAGGGACAGAAAGTTGGCTGAAACTAGACGTAAACAGTAATGAAATACTAAACTCAGATTGGAATGTATACCGCAGAGACAGGCTGGAAAGTGAAGGGGGAGGCGTGTTTATAGCGATAAGAAGAGCAATAGTATCGAAGGAAATTGACGGAGATTCGAAATGTGAAATAATTTGGGTGAAGGTCCCGGTTAAAGCAGGCTCAGACATGGTAATTGGATGTCTCTATAGGCGCCCTGGCTCAGCAGCTGTTGTGGCTGAGCACCTGAAGGATAATTTGGAAAATATTTCGAGTAGATTTCCCCACCATGTTATAGTTCTTGGTGGAGATTTTAATTTGCCGGATATAGACTGGGAGACTCAAACATTCATAACGAGTGGCAGGGACAAAGAATCCAGTGAAATTTTTTTAAGTGCTTTATCTGAAAACTACCTTGAGCAGTTAAACAGAGAACCGACTCGTGGCGATAACATATTAGACCTTCTGGTGACAAACAGACCCGAACTATTTGAAACTGTTAACACAGAGCAGGGAATCAGCGATCATAAAGCGGTTACTACATCGGTGATTTCAGCGGTAAATAGAAATATTAAAAAAGTTAGGAAGGTTTTTCTGTTTAGCAAAAGTGACAAAAAGCAGATTACAGAGTACCTGACGGCTCAACACAAAAGTTTTGTCCCAAGTACAGATAGTGTTGAGGATCAGTGGACAAAGTTCAAAACCACCGTACAATATGCGTTAGATGAATATGTGCCAAGCAAGATCGTAAGAGATGGAAAATAGCCACCGTGGTACAACAACCGAGTTAGGAAACTGCTGCGGAAGCAAAGGGAACTTAATAGCAAACATAAACATAGCCAAAGCCTTGCAGACAAACACAAATTACGCGAAGCGAAATGTAGTGTGAGGAGGACTATGCGAGAGGCGTTCAATGAATTCGAAAGTAATGTTCTATGTACTGACTTGGCAGAAAATCCTAAGAAATTTTGGTCTTATGTCAAAGCGGTTGGTGGATAAAAAAAAAATGTCCAGACACTCTGTGACCAAAATGGCACTGAAACAGAGGATGACAGACTAAAGGCCGAAATACTAAATGTCTTTTTCCAAAGCTGTTTCACAGAGGAAGACTGCACTGTAGTTCCTTCTCTAGGTTGCCGCACAGATGACAAAATGGTAGATATCGAAATAGACGACAGAGGGATAGAGAAACAATTAAAATCGCTCAAAAGAGGAAAGGCCGCTGGACCTGATGGGATACCAGTTCGATTTTACACAGAGTACGCGAAGGAACTTGCCCCCCTTCTTGCAGCGGTGTACCATAGGTCTCTAGAAGAGCGTAGCGTTCCAAAGGATTGGAAAAGGGCATAGGTCATCCCCGTTCTCAAGAAGGGACGTCGAACAGATGTGCAGAACTATAGACCTATATCTCTAACGTCGATCAGTTGTAGAATTTTGGAACACGCATTATGTTCGAGTATAATGACTTTTCTGGAGACTAGAAATCTTTTCTGTAGGAATCAGCATGGGTTTCGAAAAAGACGGTCGTGGGAAACCCAGCTCGCGCTATTCGTCCACGAGACTCAGAGGGCCATAGACACGGGTTCACAGATGTCGTGTTTCTTGACTTCCGCAAGGCGTTCGATACAGTTCCCCACAGTCGTTTAATGAACAAAGTAAGAAAAGCATGTCATTCTCAATGGAGAGAAGTCTTCCGAAGTAAGAGTGATTTCAGGTGTGCCGCAGGGGAGTGTCATAGGACCGTCGCTATTCACAATATACATAAATGACCTTGTGGATGACATCGGAAGTTCACTTAGGCTTTTTGCAGATGATACAGTGGTGTATCGAGAGGTTGTAACAATGGAAAATTTGTTCTGAAATGCAGGAGGATCTGCAGCGAATTGACGCATGGTGCAGGGAATGGCAATTGAGTCTCAATGTAGACAAGTGTAATGTGCTGCGAATACATAGAAAGATAGTTCCCTTATCATTTAGCTACAAAATAGCAGGTCAGCAACTGGAAGCAGCTAATTCCATAAATTATCTGGGAGTACGCATTAGGAGTGATTTAAAATGGAATGATGATATAAAGTTGATCGTCGGTAAAGCAGATGCCAGACTGAGATTCATTGGAAGAATCCTAAGGAAATGCAATCCGAAAACAAAGGAAGTAGGTTACAGTACGCTTGTTCGTCCACTGCTTGAATACTGCTCACCAGTGTGGGATCCGTACCAGATAGGGTTGATAGAAGAGATAGAGAAGATCCACCGGAGAGCAGCGCGCTTCGTTACAGGATCATTTAGTAATCGCGAAAGCGTTACGGAGATGATAAATAAACTCCAGTGGAAGACTCTGCAGGAGAGACGCTCAGTAGCTCGGTACGGGCTTTTGTTAAAGTTTCTAGAACATACCTTCACCGAAGAATTAAGCAGTATAATGCTCCCTCCTACGTATATCTCGCGAAGAGACCATGAAGATAAAATCAGTGAGATTAGAGCCCACACAGAAGCATACCGACACTCCTTCTTTCCACGAACAATACGAGACTGGAATAGAAGGGAGAACCGATAGAGTTACTCAGGGTACCCTCCGCCACACACCGTCGGGTGGCTTGCGGAGTATGGATGTAGATGTAGATGTAGAGGAGTCCAGTAAACTCATCCTGGTGCTCTTCCAATCACGCACATACTTTACTATCTATGTGACATGTTGCGTTGTCCTGCTGATAAATGCCATCGCACCAAGGAAGAATAACCTGCTTGCAGAGGTAGGTATGGTTCCCAAGGATAGATACATACTTGTGTTGATCCCAGAATGACGAGATCACCCAAGAAATTCCCTCTGTCGTGGGCCCCTCCGACTATTGTTGGCAGGTATTCACTTTCAGACGTTTCACGCTGTACATGCCAGTGACCATCTGCCTGATGGAGCATAAAACGTGATTCATTTGAAAAATCTGCCTGCCGCCACTCAGTTGTGGTATCGGCCAGAGAACTCCAGCCTTCGTCGCCATTGAACAGCAGTCAGCATGGGTGCGTGGAATAGGTGTCTACTGAGGAGGCCCTCACGGAGCAACGTTCGCTGTCACTGAGCAGACGCTGTTGGTAGCCTTTGTTTATCTGGCGCTCGTAGCTCAACAGTTGCACGTCTATTCGCTCGTATACATCTCCGCAGACGCCGTTCACCCCAGGCGTCTATGGCCCGTGGTGCACCACAGTTGGCTTGGCGCCAGCTTTGGTTAGCGTTATTTTATCATGCACGGTACACTTAATAAATTTATTTGTCCGTCGCTGACATAGTAGACCGCAAACCTTCTTTCCTTCCCGTCTGCGCAAGCTGTCCAGTGAGTAGAGTACATGTAAAGCTTACTGAGACAGGGTAAATGCTAGCTACAATGAAGTCGATCATTCGATTGTAATATTGGCATTTTAATTTGATATCCCACACAACTGACAAAGTTTACAAAAAAAAAACTGAACTTCTTTGTCCACCCACACACTCCTGAGAATGGCACATTAACAATTTGCAATTACGCGCCCGTTTTACTGGCAGCTGCGTTGATAATGTGGTGTCACCGCCAGACACCACACTTGCTAGGTGGTAGCTTTAAATCGGCCGCGGTCCATTAGTACATGTCGGACCCGCGTGTCGCCACTGTGTGATCGCAGACCGAGCGCCACCACAAGGCAGGTCTCGCGATACGGGATAGCACTCGCCCCAGTTGTACGGACGACGTAGCTAGCGATGCACACTGACGAAGCCTCGCTCATTAGCCGAGCCAATAGTTAGAATAGCCTTCAGCTAAGTCAATGGCTACGACCTAGCAAGGCACCATTAGTAACATTGCATGTATCTAAAGAGTCTCACTTGTATCGCCACAATCTCCAGATGTACCAAAAGGATGGATTAAAGTTAAGTATTCCAGAAGCTACGTACTTTTCTTTATTACGTATCCTGTTTCAGACCTCACGCCCATCTGCGTGAGCTTAGCGCGTGCCTTTCGGCTTCCTCTCATTGTGTCTAGGTTGTCTTGTCTAGACACAACAGATAAATACTCGGCACCTCGGATGGATAACTACCAGATCAGGAATATTAGGTAAGTCGATGGAAGTGGTTAACCGTTGGTGAAAATCTCGCTTCTGAGCACACAAAGAGCTCTCTGCACGGAACACGCGTTGGCGTAGCGCTGCGATACAGACCGTATAAGACGATAGCCAAGACGGCGTCTCCAAGTCTGTACCGCTCGATGGTTGAAGGCGTAGTTCTCTCTCTCTACAATTCTCTCGTCTCCCACGCGTACGAAAACGCGGCGGAAGAATACTCGGTTTCGGCCAATGTCGAACGCTCTGCCATCGCCGAAATCCCTCCAACGGCATTTCTGAGATCTACCCAATGATCGAGTAGGTCATATCGCCCCTAGGCAAACGAAATTCCCGTCTTCGCCACGTGTTGCCCAGCACAGGTGGCTCCGTGTGTCGGGCTATCCCGAAAAGCGCCGTATTGTTAACGCGTTTCCGGTGACCGCAACCTGCCGCCCACGGCGGCCCGGCGAGCTACGACCATCTGCAGACTTTACATTCTACAATTCTCAACTCCCCAGACTTTTCACCAACGCTTAAGTTAGCGGCTCAATCATGCTGACATGCAGGGAATACTGCTCGAGAGTGCCTCATATTTATCATAATTCAATAGAGTGATGATCTGATGCCCTTGCCAGTCCCTTTATTATTAATACTAATGTTGGTAAGCTAACGTGTAAGTGCCCATGGCTTGGCACCTTACAACTTAACCACGGCGGTCGGCGAACAGTTCACAAACTCAGTCGTTTCGGAAATGCCTTCACCCTTGGCCCGAACGCTAATGATTTGTCCTTTTTGGATGTCAGATACATCGCTCCATTCCCGCAACGACTACACTGTTTTCCAGGTCTCTCCGACACGCTTCATATAACCTCCACTGTTAGTGTTATCAACTGTCGTCTGTGAGTGGTTATTGGTTGGTTGATTTGGGGGGAGGAGACCAAACTGCGAGATCATCGGTCACATCGGATTAGGGAAGGATGGGGAAGGAAGTCGGCCGTGCCCTTTCAAAGGAACCATCCCGGCATTTGCCTGAAGCGATTTAGGGAAATCACGGAAAACCTAAATCAGGACGGGATTGAACCATCGTCCTCCCGAATGAAGTCCAGTGTGCTAACGACTGCGCCACCTCGCTCGGTGAGTGATTATTAAGCGTTGACGTGGAACATATGTGGTGATCGCATTAATGGGACTGGGCGATGTATAATTAAGGGAACGAGAGCTCGTGGGAGTTTCGTTGACCAAATTAGGATGCTGAATATTAACACTTATGAGTTGATGGATAATGACAACGCCAATAAGGCCATGCTTCAAGACGCAGACCAGCGGGCAGTATACACATTCTTGCGGGTCTGCCGGCTGAAATTTCTTGTAAAGTGCAGGTAGAATTTCCAAAGGCCTTAAACGGAACTGTGTTGACTGCAATGGCTTTATCACAAACTTATGCAGTTACCAGCACTAGGACAGTGGTCAGCCAATCACATTCTGCGAAATTATTGGATATCTTAGTGTGGGATATATAAAAGAATGGGACACTCGGGAATGTCAGCGCAGGTTTTCACAGGCACGGGAAAGTAGGTCTAGAATTAGAGCATTCTCCCTGGCATTAAGCGAGAAGAAGACCGGTTTGGCCAATGGGCAGCGTTCTCAGTATATGAGAGCACTGGAGACATGTGTACATAATCAGTGGTAGGTTATTGTTTGATCAGCTATGTAGGGGGAAGGATGCGTAAATTTCTACTAGATACAGGAATGCAAGTATCCATAGCAAGTTATGGAGTACGTGGTGTAAGGAATTTGAACATATCTTATCGTATTGCAAACTAAGTGATGTAGGTGGGATAGTACTCATTCGCTTGGTTCGTCATTTATGAACTTCTGTGTGAGACGCGAAAAATTCTGGCTTCGCTTGGAAGTACTTCCTCGACTTAGCAACAGCTGCGATGTCATAGTTGGACCGTATTTTCTGTTTAAACATCACGTGAACAACACATAGTCGAGATGGATGGGTCGCTGTTCAGTTTGGGTTTTACTCCAGAAAAACTGAAATGCCTTAAGGCGCGTCCCAGACTTCAGGGAAGTTGCGTCCACAATCCCTTAGAAACAATTCACCAGACAAAATACCGAAAGGTATAGTGTAGGTAGTCTGGGTGGACGTAGGAACAGATTTTAGTTAATATTTTGTGTGTAAGTGAACTCTTGACGGAAAACAAGGAACAGGATATGACACAGCATTTTGTATACCGTAGTTTATCATATGTGAAAGAGGCAGTGTCCATCAGCATCAGCCTGGATCTATCACGAGACGCATTTATAGCCAACTTAGAATCCTGGAGAAAGAAGTATTTGATAGGAGTCTCAAAGTAAATTGCTCTAAGCCAGGAAAGTCTGCAAATTTAGTCACACTGCGCAATGAAGTGACAGGGAGGAGATAGAAAAATTGTTAGTAGACTACATAGATTTGTTTAATCCTTCTAGATCATTGGCAGATACACTGATAACACAGCATACGATTCCCACTGGGAATGAACCACAGGTATGTAGGAAACCGTAGTGAGATCTACATCACCTCCACCTGGTGATGAATAAATTCATAAATAGTAACGATAATGCTTCATTTAAGACGTGATGGAAATCTTTGTGAATCTTTTATGGATGATGAATGATTGTACAATATGGTGGCATGTAGGTCAGTCTTTGCAGTGGTGTCGGTGGGAGGCACAAATGAGAGAACCTTTCAAGTGAGCTCGGTGACTGGGGCAGCAACGAGGAGGTCAATTTTAAATTTAAAAAAGAAATTTATATAAATTATAGTAAGGACTTAAAGGAATCAAACCTTAAAGCCAGTTACAAAGAGACTATTAAATTAGGCGAATTGCACGTGTAAATATGATTCCAAACAGTAAAGAACGAAATCTATTGAAGTAAAGATGCAGCAACGAACCACGGACGTTTAAAAGGAGGGCAAACAGCTGAATGTCGTGTGATGTCACGGACGGTAGCAGAGAAAGAGGTCTGATAAGGATCAGACATCGCGCCTTGCGAATTAACAAAATAACGTCAGGGCAGAAACTTGATTATTTTTTTTTACGGAAACCTGATACGAGAAGTGCCACGAGTCAACAGTAATTCTAGAAAATGTATGCAACAAACTTTCTTAAGTTTGTAAGAAGGCGGTAAATCACGGAGTTTGACTAACAAATGACACCTGTAAGTCGGTAATGTGCACGCTGATACAGTGTGGCAAAAATGAGAAGAATGATTATCCTAACAGAGAACAAGGGAATTCGATGTTAACTGTGTCCGGTATCGCAATCATGTTAGGTAGCTAACATTTAACGGAAAATATTTGATGAAAACAATGTGAAGCTCATTTCATCACATCATGTGACAGATAGATTTCCTGACCTGACGGCGACCATACAAAGTCATCAATATAATTGATTCAAGAAGATGAAACTATTTTTTTCCTTGCCACAAATATTACTCCATGTAGTCAGTGATTATCTAAATGTTTTTCAGTTCCTCAAAACGTCTAAAGCACATTTCTAGTACACATATTAGGACGAAAGAAAGGAATTCCAACTGAAGCTGTCTGCTGTCGCTACAGACATTGAGAAGAGATAGCCTCTGATGTCTTCTCACTGTTAGTAACCTCCTAATACCCATAGAGTGTCCAGTGATACTATACAGAAAGCATCAACTCCTGGAAGATAAATAGTAAACTTTTATTGACTTAACATTTAAAACTGCAGTTCAAGTTATATTCCAGTTTAGGTAAACTAACAGATTAGTAGTTCGCTGACTTTCATGCAAGGTCCATCATAAACGATATCCAATAATAGTGTTAGTTTTGAAAAGTCTTTACCACTGAGACATTATGCAGTTAGTTTTAGCACAGAAAATTTATTATACACACATCAAAAAAAGTTTTTCATCACCCCAGTTCCCAGATCTCCTGAAGACAGACGCAGACTGTGGCTATTGTATCACAGACATACTCGCTTTGACTGTTCAGAGATGTCACTAAACCCCCGAAAAGATGTAAACAACCATGCATGAGCAGTGCCTATTAGTCGGAGGGGGTCCGACAGACGATCAGTTTCAGTTATTCCACCAGGAAGGAGGTACACGGCTCGTGTTGTCTGTTGTTCAACCATGCCTAGACGGTCAATGCCGCGGATAGATCGCGTCCGCATTGTTGCTTTGTGCCAGGAAGAGCTCTCAACAAGGGATGTGTCCAGGCGTCTCGGAGTGAACCAAAGATATGTTGTTCGGACATGGAGGAGACACAGAGAGACAGGAACTGTCGATGACATGCCTTGCTCAGGCCGCCCAACGGCTACAGGGCTACTATTGCAGTGGATGACCGCTACCTACGGATTATGGCTCGGAGGAACCCTGACAGCAACGCTACCATGTTGAATAATGCTTTTCGTGCAGCCACAGGATGCCGTGTTGCGACTCAAACTGTGCGCAATGGGCTGCATAATGCGCAACTTGACTTCCGACATCCATGGCGAAGTCCATCTTTGCAACCACGACACCATGCAGCGCGGCACAGATGGGCCCAACAACATGCTGAGTGGACTGCTCAGGATTGGCATCATGTTCTCTTCACCGATGAGTGTCGCATATGCCTTCAACCAGACAATCGTTGGAGACGTGTATGGAGGCAACTCGGTCAGCCTAAGCGTCTTAGACACACTGTGCTAGGAGTGCAGCAAGGTGAAGGTTCCCTGCTGTTTTGGGGTGGCATTATGTGGGGCCGACGAACGCCGTTGATGGTCATGGAAGGCGCTGTAAAGGCTGTACGATACTTGAACGCCAGCCTACGATCGATAGTGCAACCATATCGGCAGCATATTGGCAAGGCATTCGTCTTAAAGGACGACAATTCACGCCCCCATCGTGCACATCTTGTGAATGAATGGTTCAAATGGCTCTGAGCACTATGGGACTTAACTTCTTTGGTCATCAGTCCCCTAGAACTTAGAACTACTTAAACCTAACTAACCTAAGGACATCGCACACAACCATGCGCGAGGCAGGATTCGAACCTGCGACCGTAGCGGTCGCGCGGTTCCAAACTGTAGCGCCTAGAACCGCACGGCCATTCCGCCCCCATCGTGCACATCTTGTGAATGAGTTCCTTCAGGATAACGACATTGCTCGACTAGAATGGCAGGCATGTTCTCCAGACATGAATCCGATAAAACATGCCTGGGATAGATTGGTAATGGCTGTTTATGGACGACATGACCCACCAACCACTCTGCGGGACCTATGCCGAATCGCCGTTGAGGAGTGGGACAATCTGGACCAATAGTGCCTTGATGAACTTGTGGATAGTATGCCACTACGAATACAGGCATGCATCAAAGCAAGAGGACGTGCTACTGGGTATTCGAGGTACCGGTGTGTACAGCAATCTGGACCACTACCTCTTAAGGTCTCTCTGTATGGTGGTACAACATGCAATGTGTGGTTTTCATGAGCAATAAAAAGGGCGGAAATGATGTTTATGTTGGTTTCTATTCCAATTTTC
The DNA here is from genome assembly GCF_023864345.2 of Schistocerca serialis cubense. NCBI lineage: Eukaryota > Metazoa > Arthropoda > Insecta > Orthoptera > Acrididae > Schistocerca > Schistocerca serialis. The sequence goes on from NC_064644.1 coordinate 213,062,419, forward strand.
TGTACAGGCTCCGAAACTCTCGGGACCGAGGTGATGCAAAACTTTTTTTTATGTGTGTAGTTGCGTAACTGTGGGCCCAAAATCTCCTATCTTGGAATCAACTTCCAGCATTGTGGCTTCTAACGAGAGCTCACATACATGGGAGAGCATGTCACTGGGTACACACCCGTGACCAAATCTTGATCTAAATACCGATAGACGCAACAGAATCTGCGTGCCATCCTATTGTAGGGGCTTATTAACTGTCGACAGGCCAACACTTAGATAACCAAGCCTAGCAGACAGACTTAAGGTTGGTCACAGGAAGCAGACGAAAACAGCCACATATGCATGCAGTAGCATCGTGGCAACGAGGTATCAGCTCACCAAGTTGGAAAGCTTTGGCCAGCAATAAAACTGTAAGGTGGCCATGTGCAGTGACGGGCCTGCCTGAGGATGCTGGCCAGGCTGCAAATAACTTATTGGCTCATGTGGAGAGCGAAAGAAAATTAACTCAAGTGAAAGTAGATTGATTACTTGAATTATTAATTTCCTAACATTCGCCAGTTGGTTTGCAGTGCAGTCCACTGCAAATTACATAAATTAATTGGACAGAGTGTCAGTCATTCAGTTGAGATTGGTTTGCTTTACAAGAAGACAATTAGCAAAATTTAATTAGTGTACAGCGAGAGGTACATAGCTGTGGGATAATAGAAGAGAGTGCCAGCCCATGGAGGACACCAGTAATAATTGTAGCAAAAGAAAGCTCAGTTGGGACCAAGTCACACAGATTCTGTTGTGTCTATCGGTATATAGATCAAGATTTGGTCACAGGTGTGTACCCAGTGACAAACATCACAGAAACTTTAGATGATTTGCGGCAATGCTGTTATTTCACAACCAACGAATTGTGAATTGGTTGCCGTCAGCTGGAAGGAACATCAGAGGATCGACCCAACCCTGCATTCACCATTCCATCCAGTCACTGAATGCCATTCAGACTGAAGAATGCGCTGGTGACATTTCATCACCTATTAGATGGAGTACAATGAGGCCTGAAACCAAAGTAATACACGGTACAGTTACATGACATTACAATTATTTCCAAGTGCATTTGGTATGTTTAAGGGACATCTTTATTTAAGGGACATCTTTATTCGATTACAAATGATAGAACTAACACTTCGTTCTGAAAAGTATCATTTTGTGTTGAAAGAATTTCATTATTTGAACCTAAGCCCCCAGCTCATGCAAGTGATCCAGGAATTTCCTACTCCTAGTCTGGAAAAAGCGCCATAGTCCTTCTTAAACTTGGTTAATTATTACGGGAAGTTTGTGCCAAAATTTACGAAAATAGCGAGACCCTTTGTATTTTTGTTAAAGAATGGTACAATAAGCTTTTGCTCGATTAAAGGACGTACTAGCTACTGGTCCTGCCTTCAGTTTCCCAGATTATCAGAAACTATTCGCATTATCTTCTGATGCCGACAGCCACACCTTAGGGTGCATACTGAGTCACGAAATAGATGGAGCAGAGCATCGAATACCTTAGGCTTCTAGGCACCTATATAAGGCAGAAAATAATGCCAAAATGAATTTTTCACTGTGCAGAGGAGTACGTTCTGGTAAGAAACTTCCTGCCAGATTTAAACTGTGTGACATGCCGAGATTTGAACTTGGTACTTTTTTCTTTCGTAGGCAAGTGTACTACTGACAGGCTATCCAAGCATAACTCTCAAACGGTCCTCACAGCTTTACTCCTGCCATTACCTCATCTCCCATCTTCTGAGCCTGGGTATATGAAAACTAATGCCATGAATTTCAGTTTGAAGAAGGAAAATGACAATGTTAAATTATTATGTAGATGGCACCTCTACAGACTGTGTAACAAATGCAAACTTTGTAGGAATGAATGTTGATTCTCAGTGGAAGTGGTGTGAACACACAAAGATACTTGCAAGCAGAATGTCATCAGCCTGTTATGCCGTTTGAATCCTGTCATCAGTGTGTAACATGCAGTGTCTTTTAGTTACATACTATTTATATGTACACTCATTCTTAGCTATGGCATTCTTTTTTTGGGAACAAATGCACAAAATACGTACATAATTTTCAAACTCCGGAAAAGAGCCATAAGAATAATAACCAAAAATAGTAGTCGAGCTCATTGTAAAGGTCTGTTCAAAACACTAGGGACTTTACCTGCTGGTTATTACTGCACAAGCATGGAACAAGAGCTAGACTCAACTTACGTTTACCAAGAAAAAATAAACATAAAACTCAAAACAACGTTTTCTACCAAGAAATGAAACTGTATAATAAATTACCAAAAGAGATTAAAGAAATTGCAAAAATACACTTACATAAAAAGAGAGCTAAAAAGTACCTGTTACGCAATACATTTTATACATTGAAGGATTAATTAGATACAACATAGTAGGGGTGTGGTAAAAAAATGTTATACAAATAAATAATAATAATGATTATAAACATCCAACATTCCACATAACACCTTCACACTATGTTTTTTCCTTCTTTTTTCCTTTTCTAGAAAAACTTACCCCCAAGCTATGCATAGCACAATACTAACACCTCTTTCTTAGCTCATCTCACTTATTATAGAGGGATGCTGACTCGGTTTTTCAGAATAGCAAATGGGAAACTGCGGTACAGAAAATGGCCCAGAGAACACCAGTGTGTGTGTGTGTGTGTGTGTGTGTGTGTGTGTGTGTGTGTGTGTGCGCGTAGTGAGTGAAGTGTTACGAAACAATGTGTGTATAGTGTGTGCAGTGACTGATAGTGAGATATGAGTGAACAGTGTGGCATTACATTATTTAATAAGTTATTTGTAAAAAAAGTATTGTTCACCAGGGGTAAATCTAATGATTGCCTCTAACTAGAAGTCTGTAAAAGTATGTGTATACGAATTAGCTTATTTTAAATTGGTCTAAACTTGTAAATACTTTGACATGTCCTATATCCTTGTAAAAAGAGATCTATGGATGAATACAGTTACTACTACTACTACTACTACTACTACTAGACCAGACAAGGTCTGCAATAGGATGCGCGCAAGGGTTGTGCAGAGCAATGTAGCGCACACCCAGGAATGTTATTAGGCTCAGATCGACCATACGCAGTACACAGATGGCTGAATGGTTGCATACCTTCACTGTTCTGACACCAAAACGAATCGGAACAGACCGTCACAATCTTTCGTTCTCAGATTCCAACGCTTTCCAGCGCCCAAGCCAGTCGTTTCCAAATAGGATTCCTGCTCAGAAGCCCATCAGTTTACCTTCGCGCAAAACGTACCAAGCGTCGCCGGTTTTTTTTTTCTTTTTTCTTTTTTTTTTTTTTTTAGGCGTCCTATATAATCTGAAAATGCCACAATCAAGTGCAGTTTAGGATAATAAAATCCTTTGATTTAATACACAAATGCCGCACACAAGTGCTAGTCAATACATATTGTAACTGCATCACATTTACGACCACTAGAACGTATTCTGTTTGAAGAAATGAACATGAGAGGGATTACTGCGAATCTTATGCCACGACGGCATAATGATCAGCAGCAACATCACATGGAGTTCTGTAGGGAACTTGAACAATTGCTTCAAGACTATCTATACTTCCTTCCCAACATTGTCACTGATGATGCACGTTGTGTTTATGGCTGTGACCCCGCAAGAAAGCAACAATCGTCGCTATGAGAGATTCCTACGTTACCTTGACAAAAAAAGCTAGACTAGTGAAGAGTAACGCTATTGCCTTGATGATATGTTATATTGATGAGCAGCCGGCCGCGGTGGTCTAGCGGTTCTAGGCGCTCAGTCCGGAGCCGCGCGACCGCTACTGTCGCAGGTTCGAATCCTGCCTCGGGCATGGATGTGTGTGATGTCCTTAGGTTAGTTAGGTTTAAGTAGTTCTGAGTTCTAGGGGACTGATGACCATAGATGTTAAGTCCCATAGTGCTCAGAGCCAGCCATATTGATGAGCATCTACATAAATAATTCGTTCCTCTGCCACGGGCTTTCCTCAAAGTGTTCCACCGCGATGTTCTAAGGCGTTTGTAGGAGAATATAAGGAGAAAACATCCACAGAAGTGGCGTACGAACGACCGGGTTCGCCACCAAGACAAAGCACGACCGAATTCATTCTATATTATTTAGGAATTTTTCAATAAAAACAAGATACCAGTTGTCCCGTGTCCGCCTTACTCACCAGACTTAGTTTCGTATGACTGTTTCTACTTCCCCAAGATGAAAGTTCAATTGAAGAGACAATGATTTGATACTGAGGAGGAAATTCAAGTGAACTGCAGAGGGTACTTAACACCCTAACAAAGACAGACTTCCAGGATGTATTTCCAGAATAGCAGAAACGTTGTGATCGGTGATTCCCCTCTCAAGGTAACTGTTTTGAACGGGAAGATTCTGAGTAAGATCTAAATAAGACGTAATAATTTTAACTAATATATACGGGAACTTTTGGATACCACCTCTTATTTCCACTTCTCTACAGAAGACAATGTGAAGATAATGCTAATGAGACGTCCCTGAGAGGAGCTTACCTGCAGAGTGCTGGCTGTAACCCCACAGGAGATGTCTGCGACAGTCGCATGGTCTCCAGCTACCCATCCAGTTGGCTCCAGGTACTTCTCCAGGTTCCCAAGAGCATCATATATGGCGTCTCTAGCGTCCGCATCCACATTTCTTTTCCCCAGGAAGAAAACAGGAAACTGCAATTATGTAAGAGCGGCAGTAAGATAACGTCTGCTACTTTAATTTGGAATTCAGGGTGATGGATACTTAAAATGACTGGACACTATCGACGAAAATACATAAATTAATAAAAAATCGTAAAATAGGAAACTTAAGTTCCTGTTTCTTCATTTAACAGCTACATCTCTACATCTTCCACACAGGTAATTAAACAGTCCGTGTAAGCACAAACATCGTGATTCATGTCTGGTTACTGGTCTTTGGCTTATCACATACTCCTTCTTACCTGAAATAGTGGAAGGTATTGATTCAAAAAAAAAAAAAAAAAAACTGTGACCATTACCGTATTATCTATCACACAAAAAAGGGCACTCGACTACGTAAATTGTAGTACGTGGCTAAATAAATCTGAACATGATTAAATAAGGTACTCTTCAGTCTTAACTACGTATAGAAAATAGTACATATCCTTAGATTCTCAAGTAACTAGAAATGAGGTAGCATCTGACTGGAGTAACGAAACGTGAAGTGTTCCTCAGGGTTCTCTACTAGGGCTGCTTCTTTTCCAGACATACACAAATTGTCTACCTTAGACGCAACTGGTAACTCTAGTACTGTTCTGTTTGTGAATGATACAAGTTCAACTACATCTACATCTACACTCCGCAAGCCACTTTATAGTATTTGGCGCAGGTTACTTCGAATGCTAATGCCACTTGTCACTTTTCCTGCTCCAGCCACAAATAGTTTATGGGAAGAATCAATGCTAGTAAATCTCCATGTGACTTCCAATCCCTCTAATTTTACATTCATGATCGTTTTGCAAGATATACGTAGGAGGCAGCACATATTGGTTGACTCTTGTAGAAATTTACAATCCCAGAGCTTTAACAGTAAATCACTCAGTAGTCCAAAACGTGTCTCTCGCAGCGTCTGCCACTCAAGTTGGCTGAACATCTCCATGCCAGACAAATATTTGTCTAGTTCGACAATTGCTGCACATCCCGGATCATGACTTCCTTGGAGCTGATTTATTGTTTCACCGAAGTCCTCCCAAATTGAAGAGCTCTCGCCTGTTACAGTCGTAACTGGTTTAGATCGTTGATGTGTTTCTTCTTGTTGAGCTAGCAGTGATTTCATTTTTGCTGTTACACTCGTGTAGCAGTCATGGAACGTCGACTCATCAGCAAATCCTTGTTTTTTGAACCAGGAGTCCAATAAAGTTGCTTGTGCAACCACTTCGTTGCTGGAGATGACCCCAAATCGCTCTGACACATTTTGCAATACGTTTATCGGTTCGCTCGCAATTAAAGCGTAAATTCGAGCGTCCATAATAAAAAATCCTATAGTAAGAGGAGTCGTCAGGAACCTAATCTGATCAGTTTAAACAAATAAAAATAAAATAAAAACAAATGAGGTATACATAACATAATTATGTAATATACATACCGGTATTACTACGAAGAACAATATCCAGTAGAGACGAACTCCGATGCAGAGGCGCTGAGTCAAGCAGGTCGAGCCGCAAGCTGTATTACTGCGTGAGCTGAGACCGCAGAGACTAGAATGACACCTGAGTTGCTTTGCTCAACGCTCTGGCTAGAGTCGAGAACGGTGGGGTGAGCTGAGCGTTGAGCAGGCAAGTTCCGAGGGTGGGGGGAGCGGTGAACGGCCACCAGTCACCCGCTCCGAGAGAAATTGTCCGTTCTCTTACGAGCAGGTTGTCGCAAGTAGTTCTTATGTTCTCCGCTAGGAGGCTCTCTGTCCTGTTGCTGGCATCAACTGCCCAGAGGGCAGGACGTGCGACTGAAATGAGCGCCGATGGAGTGCGATGCTAAGTTAAGGTGCGCCAGACACTGCATGTGGCAGAGGAAGCACAGACATCGCACGGCATATGTGAAACACAAAATCCAATGGGGCACTGCACAATGCAGGCAGCCAAGGCAGAAGCAGGGCAGAGGCCGGCGCTGGCTGTGTTGTGTGGCGTGCAGTGTGCTCTGACCAGCAGAGGCCCCGCTGATCTGCTCTGACTCTCTCTCTCTCTCTCTCTCTCTCTCTCTCCCTCTGCTGTGGGAAATGTTTGGAGCTCCCGTCTTTTTTTCTGAATCACTGATTGTTCACTCCTTTGAAAGATTCAACTCTATGAATCAGTTCAGGAGCGGATCCCCCATCTCTACTCCATGATGCTTTCGGACTTACTAAATGAACCTAGAATGAAATGTGCTGCTCTTCTTTAGATCATCTCAATTTTCTCTATCGAACCTATTCAAGTGTTGGTCGAGCGAGGGTTTTGTAAGCTACCTACGTTGCCAGTGGACTGCATTTCCTGAGAATTCTGCCAATGAATCTATGTTGCCTGTGATTATTTTTATGCGGCCGTTCCACTTTAAATAGTTTCATACACATACTTCTAGATATTTTATGGATGTGACTCCTTCCAGTGATTGTTCTGTAATCGTAGGTACTCATACAGTAATGAGCCTTTCTGCCTATTTATGCTCAGTATATTATATTTGTTTGAGTATTCACATCAAATCCCTGCACCAAGCGTCAATCTTCTGGACAATTTCAGTACGATATCTCAGTGTGATCTGCGAGTAGCGTCTTTGATTCATAATCAAAACATCCTCGGTTCCGGGTGAGTCCCACACCCGCTTATATTTTCAATAATAATCAGCATTGGCTCCGCAGACGTCCTGTATAAGATGTCACCCTCATTCTGCCAATGGCGTCGTCAAAGAGAGTGGAGGAGCAGACAGAGGTTCAGGGCACTCTCTTGTCCTTGGGGTGGGAAAGTGCCGCTAATGGCAGAAGGATCAGCAATGATCAACGACCTGAGGATGCAGACAGCAATGCAAATCACTGCCTAAAAGACACATAATGTGTATCCGCAGGACGTGTGGCCTGTAACTGAAAAAGTGTCATAATGATCTGTTTCCGTGTCCACCTCGTGGCTGCCTCGGCGTGTTAGCCGTTTAGTCTGACGGTAGCGGCTGTATTATGCCACCCTTGGCCCTAAGCGACCTTGCGGTTGTCATTACATTCCATGGAGTATTTAATCTGGTTGACAACTGTATTATACTTTTACGTTTTAGTTTTTAAACCATGGGGTGATCACATGTAAGTAAATTCTGTTTGTACGTAATTTACAGATGTAAATCTATTAAGTGTATATTATTTTAGTCCATGTCATCATATTTTTAGGTATTCTGTGTAACATTTATTCCGATGAAGATTGCCCTAATGCAGTCGAAACCATGGGCAACTGACAAAAACCGCAACCGAAGTGGCTGCTGTTCAGGAATCACAGGAGGAGCAGATATACTCGGGAAAGGCCAGGAGATACGGCAAGATTTCAGTTGGATTGCATCATGGTCAAACAGAGATTCCGAAATCAGATAATGGATTGTAGGGCTTACCCAGCAGCAGATATAGACTCGGACCACAATGTAGTAGTGCTGAAGTTTAGGAGATTAATCAGCAAAAATCTATACGCAAAGAAACAAGGAACGACGAGGTACGCTTGAAGTTATCTAAGGCTATAGACACAGCAATAAGGAATAGCTCAGTAGACAGTACATCTGAAGAGGAATGGGCATCGCTAGAAAGAGCAGTCTCAGAAGTTGGAAAGAAAAACATAAGCAGAAAGATGCTAACTGCGAAGAAACCGTGGGTAGCGCAAGAAATACTTCAGTTTGATCGATGAAAGAAGAAAATCCACAAATGTTTAGTGAAATTCAGGAATACAGAAATGCAAGTCACTGAGGAATGAAATTAACAGGAAGTGTAGGGAAGCTAAGACGAAGTGGCTGCATGAAATATACGAAGAAATCAAAAAAGAAATGATTGTCGGAAGAACTGACTAAGCATATAGTAAAGTCAAAATAACGTTCGGTGCAATTAAAATCAAACATGATAGCATTAGGAATGCAACGAGAATTCCACTGTTAAATACAGAGGAGAGAGCGGATAGGCGGAAAGAGTACATTGAAGGCCTCTATGAGGTGGAAGATTTGTTTTATGTGATAGAAGAAGAAAAAGGATTCGATTTAGAAGTGTTGCGAATCCAGTATTACAATCAGAATTTAAAAAAGCTTAGGAAGACTTAGGATCAAATAAGGCAGAAGGTATAAATAACATTCCATCACAATTTCCAAAAAATCATTGTGGAAGTGGCAAGAAAACGACTATTCACGGTGGTGTGTAAAACGTACGAGTCTGGCGACATATCATCTGACTTTCGGAAATATATCATTCCGAAGACTGTAAGCGCTGAGAAGTGTGAGAGTTATCCCACAATCAACTTAACAGCTCATGCGTCCAAGTTGCTGACAAAACTATAGAGAAGAATGGAGAAGAAAATTGAGGATCAAGACTAAAGAAAAATCAGGACACGTTCATAGGATCTGTTCGACAATGTCAAGCCGGCCGAAGTGGCCGAGAGGTTCTAGGCGCTTCAGTCTGGAACCGCGTGACCGCTACGGTCGCAGGTTCGAATCCTGCCTCGGGCATGATTGTGTGTGATGTCCTTAGGTTAAATAGGTTTAAGTAGTTCTAAGTTCTAGGGGACTGATGACCTCAGAAGTTAAGTCCCATAGTGCTCAGAGGCCTTTGAACCATTTCTGACAATGTCAAATGGTGCAAGACATTCGAAATTCTGAGGAAATCTTGGGTAAGCTCTAGGAAAAGACGGGTAACATACAACGTGTTCGAGAGGTACGAGGAGTAATAAGAGTGGAAGACCAGGAATGAAGTGCTCGTATTAAAAAGGGTGTAAGACAGAGATGTAGTCTTTCCCCTCTACTGCTCAATCTGTACATCGAAGTAGTAATTAAGGAAATAAAAGAAAGGTTCAGGATTGGAATTATATTTCAGAGTAAAAGGACATCAATGATACGATTCACAGGTGACACTGTTATCCTCAGTGAATCTGAAGAAGAATTAGATGATCTGCTGAATGGAATGAATACAGAATATGGATTGAGAGCAAATCGAAGTAAGATGAAAGTAATGAGAAGTAGCAAAATGAGAACAGGGAGAAAATTAACAAAATGAGCAAAATGAGAACAGGGAGAAAATTAACATCAGGATTCATGGTCACGAAGTAGATGAAGTTAAGGAATTCTACTGTGTAGGCTGGAAAATAACGAATGACGGACGGAGCAAGGTGGAAATCAAAAGCAGATTAGCAAAAAGGGCATTCCTGGCCAAGAGAAGTCTATTAGTATCAAACATAGGCCTTAATTTGAGCAAGAAATTTCCGACACGGTACGCTTGGAGCACAACATTGTATGATAGTGAAACATGGGCCGTAGGTAACCTGGAACAGAAGAGAACTGAAGCATTTAATAAGTGGTGCTACAGACGAATGTTGAATATTAAGTGGACTGATAAAGGTAAGGAATGAGGAGGTTCTACACAGAATCGGAGAGGAAAGGAATGTGTGGAAAACGCTGACAAGGAGAAGGAACAGGATGATAGGACATCTTTTAAGACATCTGGGACTGACGTCCATGGTACTAGAGGGAGCTGTAGAGGAAAAAAACTGTAGAGGAAGGCAGAGATTGGAATACATCCAGCAAATAATTGAGGACATAAGTTGCAAGTGCTACTCTGAGATGAAGAGGTTGCACAGGAGAGGAATTTGTGGTGTGTCACATGAAACCAGGGCATGGCTGAAGTTACTTTTACACCTGAAGATTTCTCTCTGCTGAGAGTGGTATAATGTGTTGTGTTTGCTGGAAAAACTTTTCATTCCAATCATACAGATAGCCTGATAATCCCTGAGAAGCGAGGTGTTAGCAGTTTCTGCACAGTAGAGCTGATTTATGTCACCTTTAGTGGCACAGTAACCACCCCCTATTCTAAAGTCACTGGGTTTTCCCTACCTCTCCCGCTTTCCCACTCGTCTGGGATATACTCTCGCCTTTCCTCCTAAGCGTGATCTACTTTCACTGGGTTTTCCCCACCCCTCCTGACAGTGTTGGCGTAGACAAACGATTTCGCCCCTCCCCAATCCGAGAGGCCTGGTTATGGTGCAGACAAATGGTTTTCCCCGCCCCCAAATACAGAGCTAGTGCAGAAAAAGGGTGTAAAACAACAGCAACTACCAGTGCAGAAATAGCCCATTTATGTGTGTGGCATAAACATAATAATACTGCATCACTTTTATTTAAGCAGTTATGGGATTTAAACGATTACACTGTGTAGGTTTTAAACAATTATCACTGATACCTAGTTTTGGCTACTTTGCAGTCACCATTCCAGAAAAACATGAAAGGACGCGGACGTGTTGAAAAGTAATACCTACGGATTTCTGATTCTGTTCTCAATATCGGTTGAGGTATCATATGTCATTCATGTTACTCGCTCGACTTTCCCACTTCGCTGACGCAAGTTGCAACCCTCTGCCACTAGAAGGCTCCAAATTGAAGGGTGTAACATGGTGGTGTGTAATGTAACTACGAGTATATCGGTGCTTGAGAAAAATGAAAGCGCGAATTCTTACAATTCTTCGACAGATGGAGCACCTTCTCCTTCAGCACGATGATGCCAGGCTACGTATGAGCGGTGCGACATCTGCAACAAGCCGACGTCTTGGTTCCACTTCAGTCCCTTGAAATGAGACGGGAACTGAAACTGAGAGTAGCAGAGCAAAAGCTGAAACGCACAACTCCGTTTTCAAGTGTCCCTTTTCAAGGAAAAACCCAGAAGAATCGTCCCAGTTTTAATCCCTGTACCACCAAAAAGATGGATGAAATAACTATTGGGGTCACTGGTGTCGAGAAATAGCTGAAACCGTTAAAACTGAACAAAGCTCCAGCACCCGACGGAATCCCTATCAGATTCTATATTCATTTTGTGGATGAAGTAGCCGATCTCATAACTATAATCTATCGTAGATCCCTCGAACAAAATACCGTGCCCAGTTTTGAGAAAAAGCACAGGTCGCATCCGTTTACAAGAAGATTAGTAGAAGTGATCTACAAAACTACCGCCCAATATCCTTAACATCGATTTGCTGTAGAATCTTAGAACATACTCTGAAGTCAAACATAATGAGGTACCTTGAACAAAATGCCCTTCTCAATGCCAATCAGTGGTGATTCCGCAAACATCGATCACGCGAAACCCAAGTCGCACTTTTCTCACATGACATACCGAAAGCGTTGGATCACGACAGTCACGTCGATGCAGAATTTTTTGATTTACAAAAAGCATTTGACTCAGTAACAGGCGTACGTATATAGTCAAAAGTACTGTCAAATGGGATATCAAGTGAAATTTGTGACTGGGCTGAGGACTTTTTGCTAGGGAGGACGCAGCATGTTTTCTTGGGTGGAGAGTCATCTTCAGATGTAGAAGTAACTTCAGATGTGCCCCAGGGAAGTGTGTTAAGACCCTTGCTGTTCATATTGTGTATTAAAGACCTTGCAGACAATATTAATAGTAACTTCAGGCTTTTTGCAGATGATACAGTTAACTATAATGAAATACTTTCTGAAAGAAGCTGCATAAATGTTGAGTCACATCTTGATAAATTTTCAGAGAGGTGCAAAGATGGGCAACTTGCTTTAAATGTTCAAAATTACAAAATGTTGCACTTCACAAAATGAGAAAACGTAGTATTCTATGGGTACAATATCAATTAGTCACTGCTGGAATCGACCAACTCGTACAAACACCTGAGTGTAACACTCTGTAGCAATGTGAAATGGAATGATCGCATAGGTTCAGTAGTGAATAAAGCAGGTGGTAGACTTCGGTTTATTGGTAGAATAACGGGGAAGTGCAGTCAGTCTATAAAGGAGATTTGCTCACAAATCACTCGCGCGACCGATTCTAGAATAGTGCTCAAATGTGTGGGACCCGTACCAAGTAGGACTAACGGGGGTATTGAAAGCATACAGACAACGACAGCAAGGATGGTCACAGGTTTGTGTCATCCATCCCCAGAGTATCACAGAGATACTAAAGGAATTGAAAGGAAGACTCTTGAAGATACGCGTAAACAATCCAGAGAAAGTCTATTAACAAATAGTTTCAAGAACCGGCTTTAAATGATGAGTCTAGAAACATACTACAAGCCTCTAGTGTCACTCACATAGGGATCGTGAGGAAAAGACTGGAATAATTTCTGCAAGCACAGAGGCATTCAGTCAGTCATTCTCCCCGCGTTCCACACGTGAATAGAACGAGAAGAAACCCTAATAACTAGTACAATGGGACGAACCATTTGCTATCTACCTCACGGTGGCTTGTAGAGTACAGATGTATATGTAGGTGCAGCCGTTTGCAAGTTGTGGCTCACGCTGGCATCAGTGACGCCTGTCGCTTGGTTTCTGAAGCCATCCTCAGTTCGTACGGACGGCTGGCGGAAGTGAAGAAGGCTGCTGGCCTCCCTCTCGGGGTGCAAACAGAGCTCACAGTTTGCAGCATGTTTCCCAGAATTGATCGGGGTCCTGTGCTTTGCAGCCGAATGGAGAGTCTCAGTCATAGGTTCCGTCGATTCTATGCTGCAGATTTCTACGCCTGCGTTATGACGTGGAGAATTTTAGGGTTCCTCTTGATAGGAAACAGCTATCCGGCTAACAAAGTACTTGCAGAGTGCGTATGGGTATTTTTAGATTGAGATCTTAAAGAAACTTGTTGTTGTGCAATAAATGTATTCGCCATTGCGAATAAGGACAACCGCCAGTTCTAGAATGGAATGACGACAGTGAAAATTTGTGCCGGACTGGGGCTCGAACCCAGATTCCCGCTTATCGCGAGCGGTCGCCTTACCAGCTGGCTATCTGCGCACGACTCACGGCCACACCCAAACTTCCATATGTCGTCAACCATGCGCCTACTACCTGTATTCGTACATACATGTATATTCGCGTACAGGTCAGACGTTGCACTAAGAAGTCGCTTGCCCGGTATCGGCAGAGAAATACGGTATTGCAGTGCCTGTGTTAGTCTGATTACGATGCATGCATTTCCAAAAGAACTTGGCATCGTGTTCAGAATAACACAGGCAATACAATATCATACTTGTTCTGGTTGTTGTTGTTGTTGTTACAGTCTTCAGTCCTGAGACTGGTTTGATGCAGTTCTCCATGCCACTCTATCCTGTGCAAGCCTCTTCATCTTCGAATAACTACTGAAATCTACGTCCTTCTGAACCTTCTGTCTGTATTCATCTCTAGGTCTCTATCTACAATTCTTACCACCCATACTACCCTCCAACACTAAACTGATGATCCTTTGACGTCTGTGAATGTGTCCTATGAACAAATCCCTTCTTTTGTACCACTGACTTCTTGTCTGCCCAGTTCTGTTCAGTACCTCCTTATTAGTTACTTCATCAACCCATCTAATTTTCAAGGTTCTTCTGAGCAATACATTTCGAAAGCTTTTATTCTAGAAGTTTGGAAGCTAGGAGACGAGGTATTGGCATAATTGAAGCTGTGAGGACGGGTTGCGAGTCATGCTTGGGTAGCTCAACTGGTAGAGCACTTGCCCGCGAAAGGCAAAGGACCTAAGTTCGAGTCTCTGATCGGTACACAATTTTAATCTGCCAGGAAGTTTCGCTTCTATTCTAATTTTCTCTAAATTGTTTATCCTCCATGTTTCACTTCTACACATGGCAACACTCCAAAGAAATACCTTGAGAAAAGACTTCCTAACACTCAAATCTGTATTCGATGTTAACAAATATCTCTCCTTCAGAAATTCTTTTCTTGCCACTGCCAGTCTACATTTTATATCCTCTCTACTTTGGGTATCATCAATTATTCTGCTGCCCAAATAGAAAAAAGTCATCTACTACTTTAAGTGCCTCATTTCCTAATCTAATTTCCTCAGCAACCCCTGATTTAATTCGACTACATTACATTACCCTTGTTTTGTTTTTGTTGACGTTCATCTTATACTTTTCTTTCAGGACACTGTCCATTCCTTTCAACTGCTCTTCCAAGTCCTTTGCTATCTCTGACAGAATCACAAAGTCATCGGCAGTACTCAAAGTTTTTGTTCCTTCTCCCTTAACTTTAATTCCTACACAAAATTTTTCTTTGGTTTCTTTTACTGCTTGTTCAATGTACCGATTGAATAGCATTGGGGATAGGTTACAACTCTGTCTCACTCCCTTCCCAACCACTGCTTCCCTTTCATGTTTCTCGACTCTTATAACTGCCATCCGGTTTCCGTACAAATTGTAAATAGCCTTTCGCTCCCTGTATTTTACCCCTGCCACCTTTAGAATTCGAAAGAGAGTATTCCAGTCAACATTGTCAAAAGCTTTCTCTAAGTCTACAAATGCTAGAAACGTAGGTTTGCCTTTCCTTAATCTATTTTCTAAGATAAGTTGTAGGGTCAGTATTGCCTCTCGTGTTTCTACATTTCTCCGGAATCCAAACTGATCTTCCCTGAGATCGGTCTCCAGCAGTTTTTCCATTATTCTGTAAAGAATTCGTGTAATTATTTTACAGGCAAGACTTATTTAACTGATAGTTCGGTAATTTTCGCACTGTCAGCAACTGCTTTCTTTGGAATTGGAGTTACTACATTTTTTTTAACGTTTGTATTCCCTTTCGCCTGTTTCATTTGCTACACTCTTGCATTTTCTCATTTTATTAGTTAAATTCAGTATCTCCTGTGTTATCCAAGGATTTCTATTTGGCCTTGTCTTTTTGCCTGTTTGATCCTTTGCTGCCATCACCATTTCAGCTCGTAAACCTACCCAATCGTCTTCTATTGTATTCCTTTCCCCAGATCTAATCAGCAGCTACCTACTGCTCCTTTTGAAACTCTCAACAACCTCTGGTTCTTTCAACTTATCCAGGTCCTATCTTCTTAATTTCCTACCTTTTTCTAATTTTTTCAGTTTTAATCTACAGTTCATGGGCAATACATTGTGGTCAGAGTCCACATCTGCCCCTGGAAATGTCTTACAATTTAAAAAGTGCTTCCTAAACCTTTGTCTAATCATTATATAATCAATCTGAAACCTCCCAGTGTCTCCAGGTCTCTTACGTATGCAGCCTTCTGTTATGGTTCGTAAACAAACAATGATTAAGTTACGCTCTGTGCAACATTCTACCAGGCGGCTTCCTCTTTATTCCTTTACCCCAGTCCATATTCACCTACTATTTTTCCTTCTCTTCCTCTACTATCGAATTCCAGATCCCCCATCACCATTTAATTTTCGTCTCCTTCAATTGTCTGAATAATTTCTTTTATCACATCATACATTTCTTCAATCTCTTCATCATGTGCAGAGCTGATTGGTATATAAACTTGTACTACTGTGGTAGGTTTGGACTTCATATCTATCTTGGCTATGATAAAGCGTTCACTATGCTGTTCATAGTAGTTTACCTGCATTACTATATTCTTACTCATTATTAAATCCACTAATGCATTACCCCTATTTGACTTTGTCCTTATAGCTCTGCATTCACCTGACCAGAAGTCCTGTTCCTCCTGCCACCAAACTTCACTAATTCCCTCTATATCTAACTTCAAGCTATCCATTTCCTTTTTTAAATTTTCTAACCGACCTGCCTGATTAAGGAATCTAACATTCCACGCTCCAATCTGTAGAATTCCAGTTTTGATTCCCTTGATGACCACATTCTCCTGAGTAGCCCCCACCCGGAGTTCCGAATGGTGGTTTATTTTACCTCCAGAATGTTTTACCCAAGGGGATGCCATCATTTAAGATTATAGTAGAGCTGCATGATCTCGGGAAAAATTACGGCTGTAGTTTCCCCTTGATTTCAGCCATTCGCAGTACCAGTAGAGCAAAACCGCTTTGGTTGATGTTACAATCCCAGATCAGTCAATCATACAGCCTGTTGCCCCTGCAGCTACTGGAAAGACTGCTGCCCTTTTTCAGGAACCTCACATTTGTATGGCCTCTCAACAGATAATCTTCCGTTGTGGTTGCACCTATGGTATAGCTATCTTCATCGCTGAGGCACACAAGCCACCCCACCGACGTTAAGGTCTATGGTTCGTGGATGGGGCGGGGGGTTAAGACACTTGTAATGTCAAAAATTTTCACAGCTAACTATCGAAATATTCGTAACAAGTTTCTGTATGTACTGCCCTTTGGGAAAGTTATCGCAATCAAATTATTCTCGAAACCGAGTCTGGTACCGCGGAATCTGAATCCCCACCAGACGTCATTGACGTCGAAGACCCATAGAGGTCTCTGTACCATCGCGCCGCAAGCTGTGGCTGCGCTCGCCTCCTGGCCTGCTTAGTAGAGATGCGGGATCCGCTCCTGAACTGATTCATAGAGTTGAATCTTTCAAAGGAGTGAACAATCAGTGATTCAGAAAAAAAGAACGGTAGCTCCAAACGTTTCCCACAGCAGAGAGAAAGAGAGAGAGAGAGAGAGAGAGAGAGAGAGCATATCAGTGGGGCCTCTGCTGGTCAGAGCACACTACATGCCACACAACACAGCCAGCGCCGGCCTCTGCCCTGCTCTACCTTGGCTGCCTGCATTGTGCAGTGCCCCATTGGATTTTGTGTTTCACATACGCCATGCCGTCTCTGTGCTTCCTCTGCCGCATGCAGTGTCTGGCGCAGCTTGACTTAGTATCGCAGTCCGTCGGCGCTCGTTTCAGTCGCACGTCCTGCCCTCTGGGCAGTTAATGCGAGCAACAGGACAGAGTGCCACCTAGCGGAGAACATAAGAACTACTTGCAACAATCTGCTCGCAAGAGAACGGACGATTTGTCTCGGAGCGGGTGACTGGTGGCCGTTCATCGCTCCCCCCACCCTCGGAACTCTCCCACTCAACGCTCACCCCACCGTTCTCGACTCTAGCCAGAGCGTTGAGCAAAGCAACTCAGGTGTCACTCTGGTCTCTGCAGTCTTAGCTCACACAGTAATACAGCTCGCGGGTCGACCTGCTGAACTCAGCGCCTCTGCATCGGAGTTCGTCTCTACTGGATATTGTTCTTCGTAGCAATACCGCTATGTATATTACATAATTATATTATGTATACATCATTTGTTTTTATTTTATTTTTATTTGTTTAAACTGATCAGATTAGGTTCCTGACGACTCCTCTTACTATAGGATTTTTATTATGGACACTCGAATTTACGCTTTAATTACGAGTGAACCGATAAACGTATAGCAAAATGTGATACACCAATATTTTCCTTGTTTTATTCTGCGTAAGGCTATATGCAGCACTGTAGTCTTACAGTCAAATTTATATATATATATTTTTCTTATTCTGGTACGGATTTTGCGATTTTAGGCGTCTTCGGAAGGAAACGTTCACTTTAAAAATATATGGCTTGCGATGTATTTGCACAAGGTTAATGAAATTTTAATACATTATAGCCAAATATATTGTTGATGTAAATCTCAAGTTACAACATTTTCCGATCACCCAAAAAACCAAGATAGTGCAAAATAAATCAATAATCAAAAACTTTGTCATATCGTGGAAATTTCAATAAACAATACAAAATTCTTATTATTTGTGTTACTTCAAAATAGGATCAAATAAGATCAAAATACAGGTATAGTACTGGAATAAACCATGTTTAAAGGGCAATGTGCCTTCCATTTATTTTCTATTGTGAATGAGTGGTGAGTCATGAAAAAGAGCTAGTTCATTTCAGGGAGTGAACAGTTCTGATCCGATCTCTGAAAAGAACAGTTTTGCCCATCTCTACTGCTTAGGGCACCACAGTGGAACACGTGGTTGCAGCGGCCAATAGCGGCGTTCCAGATCAAGTACTTAAGCGCCTGCCTGTTGCTCAGCCACTACGACCTCATTCCGTTCCCCCACCTCCTCCTTTTCGTTGAAAGGATACGGATCCTGTACACCTCCCGTAAAGTCGATCCTCCTCACCCACTTGTCTCACCCATCCTCTCCCACCCCCGCCCGCTGTCGCGCCTGTATTCCTACGTCCCACCCGGTGTCCATCTCTCCACCCTCCTTACCCTCTCCCAAGGTGGCTTCCGACAGTTCCCCCTCCCTGATGATGTCCTCCTCCCCTCCATCTACCCCTCCTATCAACTTTGATCCTCCCCTCCCACATCCTGTATTTTTTCCTTTGGGCACCCTCCCTCCCTTCTCTCTCCATTCCCCCCCTTCCTCCACTCCTCTTCCCCCAGGCTTCCCCTCGCCTTTCCTCCCTCCCCCCTACCTCCCCTGCCTGTGCCATCTCTGCTCTCCCTGCTCCCTCTCCCACCTCCCCTCCTCCTCTCTTGGCAGGTCCCCGGACTCTTACACACTTAGTGAACATTCGCGCGCTGGAGATCAATGCCTCGTGTTTCTGTGTGTGCCGTCATTTGTGCTTAGGTGGTTCAGTGTTATTTGTCTTGTGCACCTACGTTCGCGTGTGACAATTTTTGTCTATGTGTGTGTCCAAGTGTCTGAACAAATTTTATCTTGGACTCTACGCCTGTGAACGGCTCCATGTATTTTAAAAAGTGTTTGTCTCCCTTTATATGTCCACTGTATTTTTTTTCTAATTGTCTTCATTTGTATCTTTTGTGTTTCTCTGTGACCAAAGAGTGGCGTAGTATGCTGCTGCTGGCCTGCCTGTAAACAGGTTTAAAAATAAAAAAAATAGAAAACAAAACCTCAGCCGCCAGTCTAACCTCGCGTGCGTCTCAGGAGATGTCAGCTCAGACAGCGTATTGACTTTCGTGCATCTATACAAGTGGACGTGGTTGTCTTGTTTGGTTCGTGACTCTGTTTTCTGTTCTTGTTGTGTCATAAGGTCCTTCATTGGTCGTGTCCATCCTCTCCCATTGTGTTGTTCACGGGCCGCTTCGTGGATCCTGCCGCGTTTCCATCACTACAACCCCACGATCGTTCCGGTCACTGTTACAACACCAAGAGCTGGCTGAACCCTGAAGCAGAAACCTCTGATAAACTTTTAGCGAAGGATGCACTGTATATTTAAAATACAAAGTTTAAAGCTATGGAATAGTGAGTAATCATTGTCGTCGATAAAAATATTGTGCCTGTCGAGATCGAAATAGGGTCTGACTGTGGAATTATCTGGACACATGTAACAGGTCTAACTGAACTCAACTATCAGATGTTTATACCAACCACCAGATTCCACCGTGACAGTTTTAGAACCATTCAAGGAAAGTTTATGTTCAGTAGCACGAATATAAGCACATCATGCAGTATTAGTTGGAGGGGACTTTAACTTACTGAGTAGAAAGCTGGGATGTATATGGGTTCATTGCAGGTGGTACCGACAGCAGACTTGTGAAGTATTTTCGAACACATTTTTTGAAAACTCTCTTGAGCAAATAGTTAGACAGGCCACACGCAATGGAAATGTTTTAGACTCTATAGCTGATGGAGTTTTTCGACCACTTCACAAGACAAGATTGCGAAAAAAGCATTTTATTAGATAACAGGTTTCGGCAGAGGTATGCCTCATCATCGGATCTTATGAATAAAACTGATGAACAACACGTAAAAAATTTTGAAACATGATATCTGATGATGAGAGCATAGTTCTGTCGAAAAAGAGGCATAAAAGAAAATAGCAATAGCGGCTTGTGAAGTTTTTTTCCGTTATATACACAGTAGATCTCCCTCAGACTGACGATATCAGGAGTAGAGAAGGGGAAAATTGTTCTTTTTAGAGATCGGATCAGAGCTGTTCACTCACTGAAATGAACTAGCTCTTTTTCATGACTCACCACTCATTCACAATAGAAAATAAATGGAAGGCACATTGCCCTTTAAACTTGGTTTATTCCAGTACTATACCTGTATTTTGATCTTATTTGATCCTATTTTGAAGTAACACAGATAATGAGTAAGAATTTTGTATTGTTTATTGAAATTTCCACGATATGACAAAGTTTTTGATTATTGATTTATTTTGCACTGTTGTGGTTTTGGCTTTGTAGCCATTATCACGTGCAAAGGTGAAATATTTATTACATATCTGAATGATTGTAATATTGTGACAACAATCATTCAGATATGTCAGATATGTAATAAATATTTCACCTTTGCACGTGATAATGGCTACAAAGCTAAAATAGCATGCTGATAACGACGCTTTTGAGTGCCCCGCAAAACAAACCTCCACATCTAAATAGTGATAGTGTGAAATGAAGTAATAATAAAACTTGTTCAAATGGTTGCATTTTCATTCATAAAGTACAGTATGACTGTAGTCCGCAATGAAGGAAATATCACTGATAGGTTTATATTACATCCTGTATCACTTTGAGATAGAAAAGTTATACATTTCATCTGGTGCAAAAAATAAAAATATTACAATAAGATTTTAAGTATTTCTATCAGGTAGGGACATTTTGAAAATAAGACTGATTCATATTATGTAAACAAACTTTAATTGCATAAAAAGTAACATACAAAAACTGTAATATATTTTAGTATGCACAGTCGACACACACAATGGGTATATGTTATAGGAAAAACTAATCAATGTTCTGATTTATAAATAAAATTTGTTCATTTTTACTAGAGGTGAGTCTGTTCCTTCTGTCGTTGCATATTTGTCCTGCTTTTGAGAAGATACGGTCACAGGGAACTGATGTAGCTGGGATGCATAATATTTGCAGGACTAGTTCATACAGTGTTGGGTACAGCAACCCTCTAGTGCTCCACCAGTTTAATGGATCGCTGTTTCTACACAAATATGCCTCAGACAAATATTTGTCTAGTTCGACAATTGCTGCACATCCCAGGTCATGACTTCCTTGGAGCTGATTTATTGTTTCATCGAAGTCCTCCCAAATTGAAGAGCTCTCGCCTGTTACGGTGGTAACTGGTTCAGATCGTTGATGTGTTTCTTCTTGTTGAGCTAGCAGTGATTTCATTTTTGCTATTACACTCGTGTAGCAGTCATGGAACGTCGACTCATCAGCAAATCCTTATTTTTTGAACCGGGAGTCCAATAAAGTTGCTTGTGCAACCACTTCGTTGCTGGAGATGACCCCAAATCACTCTGACACATTTTGCGATACGTTTATCGGTTCGCTCGCAATTAAAACGTAAATTCGAGTGTCCATAATAAAAAATCCTATAGTAAGAGGAGTCGTCAGGAACCTAATCTGATCAGTTTAAACAAATAAAAATAAAAAAAAACAAATGAGGTATACATAACATAATTATGTAATATACATACCGGTATTACTACGAAGAACAATATCCAGTAGAGACGAACTCCGATGCAGAGGCACTGAGTCAAGCAGGTCGAGCCGCAAGCTGTATTACTGCGTGAGCTAAGACCGCAGAGACTAGAATGACACCTGAGTTGCTTTGCTCAACGCTCTGGCTAGAGTCGAGAACGGTGGGGTGAGGTGAGCGTTGAGCAGGCGATTTCCGAGGGTGGGGGGAGCGGTGAACGGCCACCAGTCACCCGCTCCGAGACAAATTGTACGTTCTCTTGCGAGCAGGTTGTTGCAAGTAGTTATGTTCTCTGCTAGGAGGCTCTCTGTCCTGTTGCTCGCATCAACTGCCCAGAGGGCAGGACGTGCGACTGAAATGAGCGCCGGCGGAGTGCAATGCTAAGTTAAGGTGGCCAGACACTGCACGCAGCAGAGGAAGCACAGAGATCGCACGGCATATGTGAAACACAAAATCCAATGGGGCACTGCACAATGCAGGCAGCCAAGGCAGAAGCAGGGCAGAGGCCGGCGCTGGCTGTGTTGTGTGGCGTGCAGTGTGCTCTGACCAGCAGAGGCCCCGCTGATCTGCTCTGACTCACTCTCTCTCTCTCTCTCTCTCTCTCTCTCTCTCTGCTGTGGGTAATGTTTGGAGCTACCGTTCTTTTTTTCTGAATCACTGATTGTTCACTCCTTTGAAACATTCAACTCTATGAATCAGTTCAGGAGAGGGTCCCCCATCTCTAGTCAGGAGTCCACTCTGGTAGCTGAGTGATCAGCGCGACAAAATGTCAATCCTAAGGGCCCGGGTCGGAAATTTTCTGCGCTCAGGGACTGGGTGTTGTTTTGTCCTAATCATCATCATTTCATCCCCATCGAAGCACAAGTAGCCAAAGTAGCGTCAAATCGAAAGAACTGCACCCGGCAAACGGTCTACCCGATGGGAGACCGTAGTCACAGAACATTACATTTTGTTTACCATGTCAGGAATATGTAATGAAACATGACTCGGCTGATAACCTAAGAGAACTTCACCATCGAACCTCGTTTGTTTGTGTATTTCAAACTGCCTTGTATGCGGCAGTGCAAGGATCTGCCTGTGTATGTCAAACTGTATTGCATCCACCAAAAAACGTTTCTAGCTCCATAACTAAAATTGATGGAAATTTGCTTTAAATTACTTTGTAAGTGGTTTAAATACATCAACAACATGATAGAAAAAAACTTTTCTACTTTAAAAAAATATAACTCGTTGCTGAAATTCTCTAATATATAACTAAAAAACTGTCTAATGAAACAAGTTTAGTGTTACCTGTCACAATTTATTTCTACGACGCGTATCAGAAGTTTAAACCTCCATCATCAGATGGATTTACATGAATTTCCGCGACAAATGCGTGTTGTGTTACGACATTAGTAATGAGTCATACACACATTTCGCCTCACATTGTATTTTACGTATACAAGTAGGGTAACTTTGTAACTCTCCATCACGGAAATGTACACACATCAAAAAAAGTTTTGCATCACCTCGGTTCAGAGAATTCCGGTACCTGTACAGAAAATTGGAATAGAGATCAACATAAACAACATTTCTGCCCTTTTTATTGTTCATGAATTCCACACATTGCATTTTGTACCAGCAAACAGCGAGACCTTCAGAGGTGGTGGCCCAGATTGATGTACACACCGGTACCTGCAATACCCAGTAGCACGTCCTCCTGCATTGATGCACGCCTGTATTCATCATGGAATACTATCTACAACTTCATCAAGGCACTGTTGGTCCAGATTGCCCCACACCTCAACTGCGATTCGGCGTAGATCTCTCAGAGTGGTTGGTGGGTCACGTCGTCCATGAACAGCCCTTTTCAATCTATCCCAGGCATATTCGATAGGGTTCATGTCTGGAGAACATGCTGGCCAGTCTAGTCGAGTGATGTCGTTATCCTGAAGGAACTCATTCACAAGATGTGCACGATGGGGGCGCGAATTCTCGTCCATGAAGACGAATGCCTCGCCAATTTGCTGCCGATGTGGTTGCACTGTCGGTCGGAGGATGGCATTCACGTATCGTACAGCCGTTACGGCGCCTTCTATGACCACCAGCGGCGTACGTCGGCCCCACATAATGCCACCCCAAAATATCAGGGAACCTCCACCTTGCTGCATTCGCTGGACAGTGTGCTTAAGGCGTTCAGCCTGACCAGGTTGCCTCCAAACACGTCTCCGATGATTGTCTGGTTGAAGGCATATGCGACACTCATCGATGAAGACAACGTGATGCCAATCCTGAGCGGTCCGTTCGGCATTGTGTTGGGCCCATCTGTACCCCGCTGCATGGTGTCGTGGTTGCAAAGATGAACCTAGCCATGGACATCGGAGGTGAAGCTGCTCATCATGCAGCCTATTGCGCACCTTTTGAGTCGCAACACGACGTCCTGTGGCTGCACGAAAAGCATTATTCAACTTGATGGTGTTGCTGTCAGGGTTCCTCCGAGCCGGTCATCTACTGCAATAGTAGACCTTGGGCGGCCTGAGTGAGGCTTGTCATCGACAGTTCCTGTCTCTCTGGTGGTGGTGGTGGTGTGTTGGGGCTTATGGGCGCTCAACATCGAGGTCATCAGCGCCCTGACACACATTAAAAGGAACGAATGTGGACAGACCTAAGAAAACTAAAGCACACACTCAAACAAAGCAGGAAAAGAAGGAAAATGCTACCTAAGAAAGTAAAACCTACGGAAAGGGGAAACATAGCAACAAGAATGTCACAGGGAATTGTTATTGGCTGGCCACTTACATAAAATATGGGCGAGCTAGTCACACAGTGAGAAAATTAAAATCCTCTCCCTAAAATCTTTGTAAAAACATTTGACAGGGCACAGAACTTTAAAACTTTAGTCACATTCGTCCGAGTGTTGCCTAAAAGAGATGGCAGGTCCCCTGGCAAGTCAGCCGCGACCCGCTGGTCAGAAAATAAAACGCAATCCAATAAAACGTGGCGCACAGTGACCTGGACGCCGCAAGCACCACACATTGGAGGGTCCTCTCGCCGGAGCAGGAAGCCATGCGTCATAGGGCTGTGGCCTATTCGAAGCCGAGTGAGGAGAACCTCGTCCCGTCGACGGGGCTGACTGGAAGTACACCACACAAGCGTTGTGGGCTTGACTATACGGAGCTTATTGTCAGTCACTTCCAGCCACTCATCCTCCCACCGACGCATGACCCGTGAGCTCAACAGCGAGGTGAGTGCGTGCAAGGGGATAGCACACTGAGATACTTGTGGGGCGAGACACGCCTCCTTGGCTGCGAGATCTGCCCTTTCATTCCCAGCAATGCCAACATGCCCCAGAACCCAGCAGAAAGCTACAACCTTCCCCAGTCGCTGTAGTCGGAGGAGGGCATCCTGGATGGTCTGGACAATTTTGTCTGCCGGATACAAACGTTGCAATGAGTGAAGGGCACTGAGTGAATCGGAACAGACAAGAAATTTAGGAGAGGAAGAATGTCTCATGTGCTCCAGTGCCCGCAAGATCGCAAACAATTCTGCATCAAAGACAGTAAAAGTCTGAGGCAGTCGGACCTTGAGGACACGATATGGAAAAACAACTGAGCAACCAACAGAATCCCCTTGTTTAGACCCATCCGTAAAAACAGCTACATAGTCGTGGTGCTCAGATAAAATGGTAGAAAATGCTGCATTAAAAACGGTGGCAGGAGTGCAATCTTTCTTGTACTGCAATAAATCTAAAATCACTCCGGGCCTTTCAGCAACCAGGGTGGCAGGCGGATAAAGCCCTGGATTTGGGGTTGTACAGACTCCACACCGAGGGACTCTAGTAAACGTTGCACACGGATCCCAAACGGCAACGTAGCCCGGGGACGGCGGGAAAAAAGGCGGTCCAGAGGTGGATGGGCAACAAGATGGTGAGCAGGCGATCTGGGAACTGCAAGAAACTTACAAGCCTGGCGCACCAGCAGGAGCTGCCGCCGGATGGTAAGTGGCGGTTCGCCAGATTCAGCACAGAGGCTGGGTACGGGACTGGTCCGATAAGCACCTGTGGCCAGTCGGATCCCAGCATGGTGAACAGCGTCAAGGATCCGCAAAGAAGATGGCCTCGCTGACCCAAATACTGTGCACCCATAGTCCAGCCGTGAACCCACAAAAGCTCCATAAAACTGTAGGAGACGCGCCCTGTCCGCGCCCCAAGACCTGTGGCTGAGGCACTTGAGGATGTTCAGTGCCTTCAGCGTTCTGGCTTTCAAGTCACTTAGGTGTGGCAGCCATGACAACCTGGAGTCACAAATTAGGCCCAGAAACCGCACTGTGTCTCTAAAATGTAGGACAGTATCCCCCATATGCAAGGCAGGCAAAGTAAAAAGATGATGAGAACGATTAAAATGAACACAAACACACTTATCGGCAGAAAACCGAAAACCCGTCTTCGCAGCCCACTCCTCTAAACGCCGCACTGTTAGCTGCAACTGACGGCTCACGGTCGCAAAACTGGAGAAGGAACAGAAAACAGCAAAGTCGTCCACAAATAAGGAGCACTGTACTGGACTCCTCACTGTAGACGTTATACTGTTGATGGCTATGGCAAAGAGGGTAACGCTTAAAACACTGCCCTGGGGGACACCGTTCTCTTGCTCAAAGGGATCAGACAGTGTGTTACCAACGCGGGTCCGAAAAAACCGCTGAGACAGGAAAGACCGAATGAAAATCGGGAGGCAGCCACGAAAGCCCCATTGATGCATTTGTGCAAGAATACAGTGTCTCCAAGTAGTATCATATGCCTTACTGATATCAAAGAAGATACCGATACAGTGATGCTGACGGAGAAAAGCCTGCTGAATAGCCGCCTCTAGGAGGATCAGGTTGTCGATCGTGGACCGATATTTTCGGAATCCACACTGAAAGCGGCTAAGGAGCTGTCTGGTCTCTAACAGCCAGACCAGACGCCGGTTAACCATCCGTTCCAGGGTCTTTCCGACACAGCTTGTCAAGGCGATACTACGATAACTACCGGGACATGTGCGGTCCTTTCCTGGTTTGAGGAGAGGGATGAGAATTGCCTCCCTCCACGAGGTGGGAAACACTCCTGTCTGCCATATGAGATTAAAACATTCGAGGAGGATTTCCTTTGACGCCGCTGGCAGATGTCGAAGCATGGAGTACCGGATGCGGTCGTAACCTGGTGCAGTGTCAGAAGTCTCAGTGTGCGCTGATTCAAGTTCCCACATGGAGAAAGGGGAATTGTAGGCCTCAGAACTGTTCGACCGAAAGTCCAAGGTCGCTCTTTCGACAGTCGCACGGTAGCGACGAAACACTGGATCCTGATTTGCAGTGGCAGTACTTTGTGCAAAATGCTCTGCCAGCGTCTGAGCAATGGCTCTGGGTGTCGTTTGGAGGCATCCCTGGTTCAGGACAGCAGCTATTGGTAAACGGCTATGTTTACCGGAAATCCTCCGGATGGCTTCCCATACTCTTGTGGAACAAGTGGAACGGTTGATGGAGTCCAGGAACTCCTGCCACGACCTTTTCTTGCTCTCTTTAATGACACGGCGTGCCCTGGCTCTCGCGATTCGAAAGGCGGTAAGATTGACCGCTGTTGGGCGGCATTTAAATCGGCGAAGAGCCGCACGCCTGTTCTGGATGGCTGAACGGCACTCTTCTGTCCACCAAGGCACAAGGCGCCGCTTAAGAGTGCCAGAAGACTGTGGTATGGACAGGTCAGCAGCATGATGGACCACAAGCGTGATGTGATCCACCCATTCCTGTACGTTATTGTGGCGGTCAAAGACAGCCAACCGAGTGAACAGTGGCCAGTTAGCCCTGTCAATCATCCACGATGGTGGCCGCTGCTCCAGTGATACACCATCCAGGAGATGAATGCGGATAGGGAAGTGATCGCTGGAATGAAGGTCGTCAATGACCTCCCAGTGAACAGAGTCGGTGAGGGTTGGAGAGCAGAAAGAGAGGTCAATGGCTGAGAATGACCCTGTAGCAGTAGAGAAATGAGTCGGAGTACCTGTGTTGAGGATGCACAACACTTGAGATGTTAGGAGGCTCTCCAAAATTCGACCTCGAGCGCAAAGAGAAGTGGAGCCCCACAGGACATGATGGGCATTGAAGTCTCCCAGGAGAAGAAATGGGCGGGGGAGTTGGTCGATAAGATCTGTGAGAGCGTCTAAGGTCATTGCATCCAGAGGGGGTAAATAAAGGGAGCAAACGGTAAGCCTCCGAGGTGAATAAATTTCAACTGCAACTGCTTGCAGGTCAGTATCCAGGGGGAGAGCAGAGGAGTGGTGGTCATTATTGACAAACACAGCGACTCCGCCTTTGGCCCTTTCTCCAGTCAGGTCATCTTTGCGATATGACGTATAGCCCCTTAGTACAGGAGCATCAGCTGGTTTTAAATGCGTTTCCTGTAAACACAAGCACAGGGGGCGTTGCCGTGCTAGGAGGTTCAGTTCCTCCACATGTACCAGGAATCCATTCATGTTCCACTGTATAATGGGAGCCATCTATCAGGGTGGGAGTACCTTCATTCTCACTTTCTGTTGGGGAGGAGAGCCCACAACAGGTGGAGGCTCAGTTTTGGGGCGAGATGATTGCCCCAGTCTGACATCAACCTCCATCGCCGCAGAAGAGGAGTCGAGAGAGACGTCAGAGGGAATGACATCCACATCAGGAGACTGTATAACTGCAGTCTCCTTCAGTGGGCGAGTCTTCACCTTTGTCTTTGGCTTCGATGTTCTGGCCTGAGGTAGCATTGGAGCCAAAACCTTAGAAGCAGTAGGGGGTGTAGCAGTGCTGGGTGGTGCACAAGACTGGACCCGGGAAGGGGCAGGAAGTTCCATGATGTCAGCTACCACGGCCTGATCAGAAGGCCGGGGGGGAGCAGCAGGCTTCACAGGAACGGCAGCAGCACACGTACATTGACAAGCGCAGGTGCTAGTGCTGACAGTAGCAACCTCCGTTTGTGTAGCGGCACCGGTTTTCAAGACTGGTTGTTTGAGAACGGAAGAAAAGGAAGTAGCGAACGTGGGCGGCTGCATGGACTTGTAGATTTTCTTCGCCTCACCGTACGGGATGCGTTTTGTAGTTTTTAGTTCCTGGATCTTCCGTTCCTCAAGGAAAACTCTGCATTCCTTACTCCACACAGGGTGATCCCCAGAGAGTTGACACACTTGGGAGGAGAGGAGCAACCAACTCCCTCATGGGCGGCTTTACCACAATTCCCGCAAGTGGCTTCCCCTCTACAGCCGAGAGTAGTGTGTCCAAAGTGTTGGCATTTAAAACACCGCATGGGGTTGGGGTAATAAGGCCGTACACTGAGACGTAGGAAACCTGCCTTCACATGCTCTGGCAATTTGGTGCTGTTAAATGTAAGGATAAATGAGTCAGTCTTTGTGAGAGCACCATCCACTCGTTTCGTAATGTGTTGCACGTCGACAATTCCTTCCCGGGACCATTCAGCCTTCAGTTCGTCTTGGGGAATGTCAACGAGATCTCTGCAAGTCACAACACCCTTGCTGTAGTTCAAGGTGTTGTGAAATTCAGTCTCTATCGCAAACTCCCCAAGAAATTGTGCCTTCTGAAGGTTCTGGACTTGCTGGAAACTAGATGTTTCAACCAACAAGGTGCCATTTCGCAAGCGCTTTACAGATTTTAATGTGCCAGCAATACCTTCTAAGCCCTTCTGTATATAAAATGGCGAAACTTTTTCAAAACTCCCATCTTTTCTTTTAATTATGAAAAACACATTCTGCGAAGCAGCATGCGTTCTGTTACTACTACCTGAATCAGGAGGACTGGCTACACGAGCCCTCTTGTTGGATTGGGTGTTAGAACCCACCAGCGCTCCACCCTTTCCGTTGGCAGGAGAAGAATAAAAGTTCGAGGGTCCATCTCGGTCCCACGAGCAGCTAGGGAACTAGAAGTCCACCTAGACAGAGCCCCGCGTGCCTAGGTAAGCCTTATACAAGTGGGGCGCGGCAGGTGCCCCAGAGGTTGCCCGCTTGCGACTGTTCCACCCCAACAGCCATGCATCTTATAGGCGCGCAGCACACCGTAAGATTGAGGGGTTTTTATAGAGGTTTACCTTCCTCGCAATCCAGGCGGTCAAGCCAAGATTACCATTCCCCGCAGCACACAACGTTCCACCGCCGCGCCATGCGGTGGTCGCTGAAGCATGTCCGGGGGTTACGGTGACAGGAGACTGGCGGCGCTGACCAGTCCCCAGCTCAGGACCCCGAGGTCGCCAAGCCCGTACCTGTCTCTCTGAATCTCCTTCATGTTCGAACAACATCGCTTTGGTTCACTCCGAGACGCCTGGACACGTCCCTTGTTAAGAGCCCTTCCCGGCACAAAGTAACAATGCAGACGCAATAGAATCGCGAAATGGACCGTCTAGGCTTGGTTGAACTACCGACAACAAGAGCCGTGCACCTCCTTCCTGGTGGAATACCTGGAACTGATCGGCTGTCTGACCACCTCCATCTAGTAGGCGCTGCTCATGCATGGTTGTTTATATCTTTGGGCGGGTTTAGCGACATCTCTGGACAGTCAAAGGGTCTGTGTCTGTGATACGATATCCACAGTCAACGTCTACCTTCAGCAGTTCTGGGAATCGGTCTGATGCAAAACTTTTTTTTATGTGTGTAGTATTAAAAAATGAATTGTTATACTTATTCATTTTGCCACTGCTGGAAACATAATTATTTCAAATGACCTTTATACTTAATGTTACCAACATGCCATACAGGTTACCTAAATGTGTACAAAGTATTAAGTTGTGTAAAAATGGCAAAAATGAATCTGTAGCAATTGGAGATATTTATACTTATATTTATGTTCATTTATGCAACCAAAGAGCTCCACAACGTTTTCTACAAAATAGTGTTATGTTTTATTATAGGTTCTTTGTACTTATTAGATTCTAGATGCCTTGCGGTGTAAACACAACAGAAAAAGGAGTCTGTGACCGCTGGAAGTATTTTTTTTTTATCTTTGACGTTTATATTTTCGTTTAACCTTTCAAGTAAATATCACTTCAGAACTATGAGCCATCTAGTGAAGTAATGTTACGTTTTCGTCTTCTTCTACTAGACAGTGTCAAAGCCGTAGCACAATGAATAACATGTATTAATTCAGATAAATCCACCTGACGATCTGTGTTTAAATCTCCGAAACGTCTCGTGGAAATAAATTGTGGCTGGTAACGGTAGACTTGTTTCATTCGACACCAGCAACAGCCACAGTAAAGACTAACCAGAAACAATCACATTTAAAGTAAATAAACTACAAAGATAACTCTGCAGAAACACGTATCTTATTTTAACCTTTTAAATAAATATTTCTTTCACTTATTATTTTGTAAATTACAGGCAAAAGCACCTAATCTGAAACACCGTGTATACACACCACCCCTAAGGATTTTTGTGGAGGGTGTTGTGAGACTGGACAAATGCTCCAAGTAATTAGAGTGTCTTTTTTTTATTTAGAAGTACGAAGAAACTATAGTAAAGGTATAAATTTTACAGGAAAATGTACGTGTACCTGTATTATCTTCACTTTAG
Organism: Schistocerca serialis cubense; assembly: GCF_023864345.2. Lineage (NCBI taxonomy): Eukaryota > Metazoa > Arthropoda > Insecta > Orthoptera > Acrididae > Schistocerca > Schistocerca serialis. The sequence continues at coordinate 213,093,841 of NC_064644.1, forward strand.
AGACAAAACTTCGCTAATAGTTAGGACACGAGCGTAATTACTGGGACAATCACATCGCGCTAAGGACTGAAGCAATAACGACACGTGTGAACATACACGATAAGCAACGTTCTAGGGTGGCACCTAAGTCAGGTTCCTGTGGCGCAGGATTGGCCTAAATCATATCGCAGTTTTGTTAATTCTAAATCACGAGGAGTAATATTTCACTGCGTCTAAAGCTTGGTGCATTTGTAGACATCACAGACTTGCAATATTTTCGATTTTAACACTGACGAACTTTGGAATGTTTCCGCAGCAGTAGGACTCTGGAACAGTGTCACAGTCTCCTCTTGTGATTTAGGCGAGCGTAATGAAACGGCCTATTCAGGGCTACGCGTCAGGATGGGCGAGAGAAATGGTGGGGAAGCGGACAGATTCAAGCCGGAGTGTGCAGTGAAACTGTGGTAGCAATGACAGATATTTATTCAAGCAACCTTGTACAGCACTCCGGCCCGCCTCCGAGCTGCACTATGTGCGTGCAAACCCAGTCAAGCGCAAAATACGCTGACGTGTCCCGATCATGTCTGGTGGCGTCTGTTGTCCTGTCTCAAGGTGGTTGCTGCCGTGGCGCTTGTGGCCCAACAACAGCAAAGACGAGTGCGGACCACGCACGCCCTCCGGAGTAGTATCGGCTAGGAACCTCCGCGTTTGCTAGTTGTCCCTATGTCATGCACTTGGGTGCGTTAGCCGATGCTGGATGTCCTGATGCGGAGCAGTGCCCCGGTCAGCCCACAGGGGTAGACCAGGACGGTGGCCGAAGTCGTTTAGGTGGCTAGGAGGCCGTGCGGGCACGCGCTTCCTCCGGCCGGATCGTAGACAGCTTGCAGTTCATCAGCCAAAGTCGCTCTGAGGGCGAAGGCTGGTTTTACCCCAACTCCCCGCATTGGTGAAACTTCCCAAAAGCCCCACAGCAGCCACACAACAGGTATGGCGTGCCGGAACTCGATGAGTTAATCACCAATAGGTTGTCAACCGATTTCATCACAAACGGCAGGTTATGGCTTTTCTCAAACCCAAAAGCCCTGTCATTCTCTCCGATTCAACATACAGACAGAATGGCAGCACGGCGTATGCCTTGGACCCCTAAGCTTCATTATTTATACCCTCACAGCTACTCTTCTGTCGTCGTCCTACCAGGTGGGAACTAGTAAGTTTACTTCGTCGCACGTGTCCTTTCAGCTTTTCCTAGCTCGCTCTGCCCCAAGCACAGGGAGCTAGGCCCACTTAAATTTGCAACATGTGAGTTTCTCGGTAGCATCCAAGTGCCCCAGTTATAGAATATTACTTCACTCTCGGTCATACCGTGTTAGCTGTTCCATTCACTCGACTTTGACAGGCGTCACAAACTCCCATCTGCCCGAAGTGTTTTGTCGTAATGTTAAAATATTGTCCAGAGGCTTACTCGATTAACACATGGGTTAGGCTGGTCTCTAATGCTTGGGCGCGCATAGGAATTAAACTTTTAAAAAAATCATAATTCGTGCTCCGAACTTTTTTGGGGCACAGCACGCCTCCCTTCTTTCGAAAGATTCGTACCGAATCTTGGAAGATGCGTATTTAATTAAAATTACTCTTTACTAAAAAATTCCGTGATTGCAATACCCAGCTCCAACTCAGCTGTCCGACATTGGTTCCTCCCTTACCAACCACTAACATGAGCTCACTCTCAAAATGCGTCTCCAGGGCCTTATTACCAAACAACCCTTAATCTACTGCGTATACTACTTCATACAGAGGTTCTGCTTCAATGAACTGTTCCCACAGCCTATGCTGACTAACCACTCGACTGGCAGTTGATGCATCGGTTGACCTGTTGACTGTGTCTATATGTGATTATTATAGAAATAAAATTGCAAATACCAAGTAGAAAAACGCCGCAACTGGTAGCTGAAATACTTATCGATATAATCTTATGCTGACGATTTTCTTGTAAACTTTGGACATATTGTAACACCTGCTCCACTGAAATTTACCTCTGCTGTGATTCAATAAATTTTTCTACTGTATGCAAAAGTTCAGGGTTGAGGGTAGCATTAAGGTAAGTTAAATTTGGGTCGGTAATACCCTTAGTGAACCTTCCGGCTCAAATGGTTCAAATGGCTCTGAGCACTATGGAACTTAACATCTGTGGTCATCAGTCCCCTAGAACTTAGAACTACTTAAAGGACATCACACACATCCATGCCCGAGGCAGGATTCGAACCTGCGACCGTAGCGGTCACGCGGTTCCAGACTGAAGCGCCTAGAACCGCACGGCCACACCGGCCGGCGAACCTTCCGGCCAATAGAACGTATTTCGTGTCAATTTCATGACAATCCTATCAATGAGAACCGTCAGAATACAGAAATCCTTACCGATAATCTCACAAGCCATTTCGTTTACGAAAATACCGCTTCCTTGCAACTCTTCAACCTGTTTACCTTCTCCATAGCAAACTGCCAATACAGTTTCTGGCGAGAAGAGAGCGTACAGTAAGTGGTTCCCTTCCTTCTGAAACTAATACCGTGTGGACAAGATGTCCTTTTCGCAACTCGTTCATTCGTTTTCCCTAAAATCATACTCGCCTCACATGTCCTCATATCCGCCTGTATCGGTCTTTCTGAACAATACTCGCTTGTGCACACTTCTCTGAATTCGCAAACAACATACCCACATGAGGTTCTCTATTATCCGAAGTAAACAGTGCCTCGTGCGCCCTTATTATCACCCATTTTTCTATTACACACAAAGTCGCCACCTGAGAAAAGAAATTGCCCATCATTCCCTCCCTCCTTCCAAAACGACTAACCAATAGCAAAGAAACCTAACAATAATCCTACAATCATAAAAAAACACGTGGTAACGACATAAAAACACTAAATCCAACGGAACGGAACTCAACGCAAAACATACTCATAACATAAATGTCAAGAATAAATCCAACACGACCATAAACTGCCAGGAATCTGACAACATAACTGATTACGTGGCCTCAAAGCATAAGGCATGCCTTGTACCTTGCGCTGTCTAACTGCTAGAGGTTCTTTCTTCCTGCCTAATGCAGCTCTGCATGCCAGGTCGGTAGCAGTTAATTGTGGTACCGCATCCACCAAACTCGTGAAAGGTTTTACCCGACTGATGAGAACAATAGACGTTTCAGCAGGAAACTGTACTTTTACGATAACTGGTCAGGTCATCTCCACGACCCGATATAGTCCATGATATTTGCTCAATAGCTTCTTTGTCTTTGCCTTCCGTTTACAGGGATCTGTGACCAACACACACTAACCTATGCGATACTGCGGTAGTTTGCCCATGCACTTATTCGGCAGTTCCTGGCATTCCAGAGACTTCGTGTTCGTCTTTTGTACGTTTCTCCATACCTCTCGTGTTCTTCTCGCAATCTTCTTCATTGATTCGCAAATCGGTCCTAATTTAGGGGGGCGCCATCTCTGTCCCGTACACTACCTCAGGTGGTGACAAGTCTGTTCCCGTATGGAACCTTCGAGTGGTACGCAGAAACCGCACACAGAAAACAGGTATCCCAGTTGTCGAGTCTAGAATTAACGTAAAAACTTAACATTTCTGAAATGGTCTTATGGACACATTCCGCCCTACCAGTAGTTTGAAGGTGGACCGGGCTCGTTCGTAATTTCCAGATTTGTACCAGCATGTTGTTGTTGCTGTGGTCTTCAGTCCTGAGACTGGTTTGATGCAGCTCTCCATGCTACCCTATCCTGTGCAAGCTTCTTCATCTCCCAGTACTTACTGCAACCTACATCCTTCTGAATCTGCTTAGTGTATTCATCTCTTGGTCTCCCTCTACGATTTTTACCCTCCACGCTGCCCTCCAATGCTAAATTGGTGATCCCTTGATGCCTCAGAACATGTCCTACTAACCGGTCCCTCCTTTTTGTCAAGTTGTGCCACATACTCCTCTTCTCCCCAATTCTATTCAATACTTCATCATTAGTTATGTGATCTACCCATCTAATCTTCAGCATTCTTCTGTAGCACCACATTTCGAAATCTTCTGTTCTCTTCTTGTCCAAACTATTTATCGTCCATGTTTCACTTCCATACATGGCTACAATCCATACAAATACTTTCAGAAACGACTTCCTGACACTTAAATCTATGCTCGATGTTAACAAATTTCTCTTCTTCAGAAACGCTTTCCTTGCCATTGCCAGTCTACATTTTATATCTTCTGTACTTCGACCATCATCAGTTATTTTTCTCCCCAAATAGCAAAACTCCTTTACTGCTTTAAGTGTCTCATTTCCTAATCTAATTCCCTCAGCATCACCCGACTTAATTCGACCACATTCCATTATCCTCGTTTTGCTTTTGTTGATGTTCATCTTATATCCTCCTTTCAAGACACTGTCCATTCCGTTCAACTGCTCTTCCAAGTCCTTTGCTGTGTCTGACAGAATTACAATGTCATCGGCGAACCTGAAAGTTTTTATTTCTTCTCCATGGATTTCAATACCAACTCTAAATTTTTCTTTTGTTTCCTTTACTGCTTGCTCAATATACAGATTGAATAACATCGGAGAGAGGCTACAACCCTGTCTCACTCCCTTCCCAACCACTGCTTCCCTTTCATGCCCCTCGACTCTTGTAACTGCCATCTGGTTTCTGTACAAATTGTAAATAGCCTTTCGCTCCCTGTATTTTACCCCTGCCGCCTTTAGAATTTGAAAGCGAGTATTCCAGTCAACATTGTCAAAAGCTTTCTCTAAGTCTACAAATGCTAGAAACGTAGGTTTGCCTTTCCTTAATCTTTCTTCTAAGATATGTACCAGCATAGGTGTTTCATAAATTCTGAAACAAGGTTCATAACCTGATCCATGAATAAGGTTTCAGGCGCTCCAAACTTAATTATGCAACCGCTAACTAATGGCTGTGCAGCAGTTTTGACATGTTGGTCTGGAATTGCTACCATTACTAGAAACAATGAGAAATGATCGATGATCGTAAGCGCATACCTATTCCCTGTAGGTGTTCTGTTAGATGGTCCGTAAATGTCAAATTTGAAATGGCTTCGACACCTCTGGTAAGCTCTGTAAACGGATTTTATGCCTAGAAATACGTGCTCTCTGTACGCATGGTGCACAGACTCTGATATACTGCTCCAGGTTGTACTTTTTATACCTCCACCAAACCCAATCCGCAGCACGCCTATCTGTTGCTCGTGGGCCACCTTGACCTTACAACATAAGGCAATGAGGCCGTTGTAGCACTTCCTTTTGAAAAACGTGGTCTGCATTTCGTGACTCTTCTCAACAGATTCTCATGTATGATAAAGTTCGGCTGTGACTCAAAAGCCTGGCGATCTTTATCTTCTGCTTGTGCCTGCTACCAATCCAACACATTCTTGCGAATGTACCCAGTATGGCTATGCGAATAACATGTTCGCATTTGCAGGTTTTCTAGCAGGTTCTAGATAGCCTCGCAATCAAACTCACTAAGCTTGACAGCCCAACGCGTTAGACGGCTAGAAGGGTCTTTTAGTCCAAGCAACCATTTCAATGTGTACATGACCACTAACGCTTCCTTTTCAGTTGTTACTTTCCGCCTTATTCAGCTGTCTCTAAGAAAACGCTACTGGATGCTGTTGTACATCTGCCCCAAAAGACAGCTGACTGCTTCGTCACAGGATGAACTCTTTTTCAAAACCTGAAAAAAAAACAGTACTGGATCCGCTAGCAAAGCCTCCCTCAACATCTCGAATTCTAGTTGACACTCCTGTGTCCACTGAAACTTCACCTCCATTTTGCGTAATATGTTCAGTTACACCGATTGTTTTTGCGAAATCATTCACGAATTTACGGTAGTAGCTGCACAACTGACGAACGACTGTACTCATGTCTGTATGGTCGTCTGCAGTACAGGAAAATTCTGAATTGCTTCTTTAAGACGAGGATCTGTCTACACACAGCGCTCACTAATTACGTGTCCCAGACAGTTACCTCGAGAATGAGCAAAATGGCACTCCATGCTCAGGGTGAACTGTGCTGACCATAACTTACTAAAGACGTCTGGAATCGTCTCACATGGTTTGGAATATCATCTGAATAGACTAATTAATGTTTTCGGGAGGACGACAGTTCCAATCCCTGTCCGGCCACCCAGATTTACGTTAACCCTGATTTCCCATAAATTGTTACAGACGAACGCCAGGATGGTTCCTTTTGAAAAAGGCATGACCGAATTTCTTCCCCATCGTTTCGTAATCCAAGCTTGTGTTCTATCTCTAATGGCCGTGCTATCGACTGGACGTTAAACACTAATCTTCCTTCGTTCATGTATACCGCAAAAATTCAAACTGAGTATTTACAAAAACTGTGTAGTTTGTTCCTTCATTGCAAATCAAAACATTCTTTATTTATTCCAGTTTTTTCATCACCATCAATATCATCATCATCATCATACTAACATGTGTAAATCCAAGGAGAATTGTTAGAGAGAACAGAAAATAACTTACCCGACATCTAAGCAGATAGAATGGTAAATAAATGGACAGTGGCAGAGGTGGGGTCTCCTATAAACGTGACTACAGTGCAGTAGCGATAGGGACAATTAAACAGCCTTCTCACAAGCAGAACTTCTAAGCTACGGTCAGAGAGTCTGCAAACGATCGTATTAACAGGTAATGCCAGTGGGATCAATAATTCGAGAAATTAAGTGTGTCACTACAGTACAGAATAAGAAAAGCAGCGCATAAACGACTGAGATTACCGCTTCTAACACAGGAAGCGCACAGCTCAGCAGACGACAGCAAACTACGGCGGACATACCTTCGGAACAAAGTAATGGTTCGCCCAAGGCTGAGAAAGAGAATGCATACCTGCCAACATGCCAGCTGTTTTTAACCGAGCTCTACAGCCTGTGATTAAACTTTTCCTTAGCAGTCTTGAATGACGTCTCAGATTTGCTCTGCTGCGAACACGCCAGATTTTTTTTTTTTTTTTTTTTTTTTTTTTTTTTTTTTTTTTTTTTTTTTTTTTTTTTTTTTTTTTACCGAGCTCTACAGCCTGTGATTAAACTTTTCCTTAGCAGTGTTGAATGACGTCTCAGATTTGCTCTGCTGATGGACCTATGGTTACGGTTTCTTTTGGGATTCTTGTGTTAGGAATCCGTTTTTCCTCATATTTATGTAGTTCAATATCGATTGCAGTCCAAGTTATATAGCACCTTTTCATTTCTTTTTCTGACCCATTTTTATGTAGCTTGCTGTCGGTGCGTATCATTAGCAGTTGTTCTGCTCTCATTCCTGCTAAGTAGTCTCTGATTCTCTGTTAGGTGATGCAAGGCAGAAATTGTACCCTCTCTTGATAGGATAACTGCAGATTAATATAAAAACAGCACCACACTTCGACAGTCGTTTGCGAAAAGTAAAGTCAAAATAGAAGCAAATTCTGCAGCGTTCATAAAACCAAAAAACAGATACTTGAAAGTCAGACACACGATACAGATACCCCAATTGCTACTTCACATCATGTAATGGCAAACCTTTCAACTAGAACCTTGGCAAGAGGAGAACGTAGAGTGGCCCACACTACCAGCGCGATTAGTAATGGCTACAACGACTGCATCACTTCTACCACCACCAGCTGCAGTCTGACCAAACGTGATTGCCCTCTGCGTAATTCCAGTTTATGGATGGAGTGTTTATCAAAATGAGGAATGGTCTAAAAGCTCTTGATCTCTGTCACCCTCCACATATAGCAGCGTTTGCCTCATTCTGGTAATATAACAAATTTAAAGGGTTTGTCCTTCCCAGACAAGTACTGGACATTACAGTTTCTTAGACTTTCTCTACGATTCGTTGTCATGTCGTAGAATCGGGTGTGGTGCCAGCGGGTCGCGTCTTTCCAACACAATATTTCGATGTCGTAATTCGGCGTCTTCATCAGGTGTTTCAACATCGAGTTTGGAACACGCGAACCACCGGCAGTACCGTACTGGGCATGTTTGCTTGGGAGTCAAGTTTTGCATCTTTTTCTCTGGGAAGGTGTGCTGCCGTTCTGGTCTCAAGTTCCTATTTGACACCAGAAGACGGTCAGTGAGTCTCATCAGTAGGAGCAAGGGTCCCCAGGGAGTTTAGCAGTTTTGTAGAAGTTGGGCTGCGGCCCATTCTGTTCTTTTTCTGGCGGGCGGCGGCACCCACACTCGCTGGGTGTAAGGAGCGCCGAGCCACTACTGCTGACCCCAGAGAGTAGTTAAGCACGAAGCTTTGCCTTTTCTGTACGGACATCAAATGATAGGCCTCTGTGGCGCCGTCCGACTAGCCTCACAAAATCTGTTACTTTCCTCCGAAATGTGGTTTATTCAATTGACTAGGTCACTCCTACCACCACGCGTGGCGCAAAGAGGCTGTCCAATTGGTGGTACTTTACTTTGTGCGTTTTGCAAGCCTAAAGTGAGAAGTGTTTGCTGCATTCCCCAGTTTTTGCGTGAAATAAGCGATATTCTCATTTGTCATATTGACAACAGTATTAAGTTGCACCCTCCATGTGGAGTTTCATGAGAGCTGGGCAGTTGGGGGCTGTGAACTAAGATTTCATGCAGCCGCCTGGTGCTGAGTGGCGCACGCTACTGATTTTAGGAAAATATAAAATGTCGCAATTGCGGTAGCCTGATTCGTATTCTGAGCAGCCGACAACTTATTGAAACTTCCTGGCAGATTAAAACTGTGTGCCGGACCGAGACTCGAACTCGGGACCTTTGCCTTTCGCGGGCAATTGCTCTACCATCTGAGCTACCCAAAATATCCTGAGCTATCCCAATATACTTTCTTTCAGGAGTGCTAGTTCTGCAAGGTTCGCAGGAGAGCTACTGTAAAGTTTGGAAGGTAGGAGACGAGATACTGGCAGAAGTAAAGTTGTCAGGTCGGGGCGTGAGTCTTGCTTGGGTAGCTCAGATGGTAGAGCACTTGCCCGCGAAAGGCAAAGGTCCCGAGTTCGAGTCTCGGTCGGGCACACAGTTTTAATCTGCCAGGAAGTTTCATATCAGCGCACACTCCGCTGCAGAGTGAAAATCTCATTCTGGAGACAACTTAGTATTTCCGCAAACAGCTTGTGTTGCCTAATTGATTACAAATTTTTTGGTCTTTTTGTCTCGTTATCTTTGAATTTTCGAGCTGCCCAGATGAGGAAATCTTGTTGCTCTTTCTCTATGCAGTCTTCCATACAATTTGGTTCCCCACACAATGTTAGCGTCACTTTCTGCAGTTTTAGATAACTTCGCTCTCTACCAATTTTTATGTGTGTTCTAACTCTTTGGCGGAGCTAAGAAAAACTTTGTTGTGCTCAATATTAGATTTCGAAATCCCTTGGCGATCTTACACTACTCCCGTGGTTAACACAACAACAAATATAACCTTGTGTGTACCTAAGTTGTTGTCCTCATTGTGACGGTGTATCCATTGTACACAGTGGCCAAACCAAACATAAACATCAGCTGTTTAGTGTTCAGACAAGGTAACGAGCATTGCACTCGCTTGTCTGATACGGCAATAATTTGTTTTATTAAACTGTGAGAGATATTATCATCTCCCCAAGGCCTAAATCTTTGTTTTGTGTTTGTCATGGAAATTTTGATTAACAACCTTGCACTGTTCAGGTAGAGCAGACAACATTTTATAGCAAGGTTTTATCATAACTCAGGTCAAGGGTATACTGTTTGCCTATGATTAACAACAACAGTGGCAAGATAAACGTTTCAAATGTAGCACTCCTTTTACAAAGACAGTCTATGAAGTATAATGTAACTTACAGGCTCATGCAGTTGTGGCTCCCCATATACATATTTCTTGATGAAACGAGCGTGGTGGGCTATCTTATAGTGAAAGCTGGTAAATATTCTGGTATAAATTGTATAGAGACTTCGCGGGTGCCAAATTATTAATTAAAATAGCCACTTATCCCAATACAGAATTCTCTACACTTACATATATACTGTGCAGTTAATGGTAAAGGGAATGCCCCGTTGTATAATGTCTTACGGTTTTCTTTCAATCAATCTGTAGCAAGAGATGCGTGGCAACTTACATGTGTCTGTGCGGTCAGTAACTAGTCAGAGGGTTGGCCTCTCTAAACCCTGTGCGATTTCAGGTTCTACAGCATTTCTCTGATACTCTTTCGTTATTAAAACAAACTTTTGAGCGTTTGTGCTGCCTTCTTTGTGTACTTTCAGTATTCCCAGTTAGTACTATCTGGTATGAGTCTCATAGACTTGAGCATTAAACTAGTGTGAGTGGCACAAGGATTTTGTAAGCAGTCTCTTTTATGGACTAACTACATTTTCCCAGCATCCTACCAATGAAACGTAGTCAGTCAGCTGCTATATTTACGGCATAGCTTACACGATTATTCCTGTTCACATCCCTACAAAGTGTTGCACTCTGGTGATTGTGCAGGTGACTCATTCCATTGTAACTCAGGCACATTATAGTCATAGAATACTATATTTTAGCTTTTTGTGAAGTGCATAACTCCACTCTGAACATTTGAAGTAATATGCCAGTCTTTGCACCGCTTTGAAATTTTATCAAGATTCATTTAAATAACTGCTCGCTTCATTAATTTTCATATTATTTCAAAATTAGACGTTCTTCCAACAATTTGTAAGGTTTAAAACAAAACTTTGCAAAAAAATCTATACAAATACACTTACTGCCGTAGCCCTTAGACGAGGAAAGAGTTTCGTCCCATGGAAAAATAGTCTCTGGTCGACCAGCGCCCTCTGCTTCACATCCTTCGGATAGAGGGAGTCATCTTTGCCGTACTTCGATACAAGGTAAGTGGCGATTGCGTGGCTACCACAAGTGGAATATCACTCTTACAGCGTTACAGTGGTTGTGAGAATGAAATGTATGAGATGGCACAGAAATTCGTCTCTGAACGTACCTGTCGTGAAGAATAAAACCATTGTCGTCCAAGGATGGCACTGTGTGTTCAGGATTTATCTGAAACAAAAGAAGCTTGTTTTCAGCAAGTCATACCCTTTATACACTAACAGAGTCAAGTGAAGACTAAAATGCCCCAATTTTTCACTAACTACTAACAGAAAAATCATACAACACACCAGAAGAGTGCGTAAGATTCGTTTGTTGGAATACTGGCACGCAGTGACGGCCATGGTTTCCTAAATAGCAATAACATATTTTTTATTAAAGGTGTTGATTACAAGGGAACTAGTCGAAGTCCACTTCTTATCAGAACCATACAATCCTTCACCAGTAGTCATCTGCACAGATGATTACCTCGTTATTTTCGTTGGGACGCAAATAATTAAGCACCAGGGCAAGTTCTTCTCAGATGTACTTTCAGAATGTTTATGGGCGTTTTGCGAAGTGACCACAACAAAACACTGCAAGTGATAAGTAGTGGAATACAAGTGTCCTTAATTTTATTCTTTCCTTTAAGATTGTGGAGCTTAAAACCTCCCATAACTTTTCAACTGAACTTAGCGAAAAAATAGGTGCGTTTACCTCAATTCCACTATTACTGAGGTTATATATGTAATCAGGGCAGAGTCATATTCAAAAGTAGAGAAGAAAGGCTTTGGAGATATGTCTCCGAATGGAATGCAGACGTTTAAAGCAAGTCTTGAAGGGGAAATCTGGCAAGAAGTCTACAACACAGACAACTTGCAGACTAAGGTACACTTGGCAACGACTTTGTTTAGATTTTTAAACCAAAGTGAAACAGAATTTTAGAGAGACCAAAAATTGTCTATATTACTCGACAAAATACGTACGGATTCCTGCTACAAGAGTACAAAACAAATATGCCTCACTGATTGCAACTACTGATCTAAGTTACTGGTTAATTTATACTTGATCCCTAAGCCCGACTGTGGTTCCATCTTCGTATCCCGAATAAGCCAGTCATATAGCTTCTGGGTAAGCACACAGATATTTAGATCTCCCAGTCACAACCTATTATTTTACTGGGCATTAAAATAAAACAGCCAGTCAGTATGTACCCCAAGGTTGAACATCTTGTTCTTTGTACCTCACTTGGCGAATAAACATGACTGTTCTTCTGTCTCTGTACCCACTTGTTGCAAGGCACAATGAACCCTCAAATTAACTGTCACAATGTTATTCTCACACCAAAATTGTCTTTATCCGTGTTCTAGAATAGTAAAAAACACTTATGGCTCACCTAATGGCACTACTGGTCTAACTCACAGATTTAATATACACTTGGCGACGACCGTGGTTCTATCTTTGTACAAAAGTAAAAAAAGCATATTAAAGAAACCAAACGTAAATATTTCTTCTGTAGCCTTACAAAACACACATGGCTCACTTATTGGCACTAGTGATCTAACTTACAGTTTAAGGTGCACTTGACAATGGCTGTAGTTCTATTTTTGTAACAAAGTAAAATAGCATTCAAAAGAAACCAGGAGATGACTGTATTATTAATCAAAATATACAAACATTTCTTCTATTGCAGTACAGAACACATTGACACTACTGATGTGAGGCGTCATTTGCTTCACCATGTTGAGAAATACATCTGTCCTTTTTGATGATCAATTGTCCCTTGGACAAAGTTCAGAATGCAAAGCAGACTAAGAAGCTACCATTCACTTATTATATCCTTTTGTCAATAGTAGTTATTGCATCAGAATAATAAAATCATGCCACGAGATTCAAATAACACGTTCATAAATGACTCAATCCTGGACGACATTCCTTGAACTTCAGTCAATGTTAAATATTCTCCATACACCACAACGAACACACATTATGGCAAAAGCTTAACGTCGGCTCTTAACGACTTCCTGCTCATCTTTCTGCCGAGAACGGCCCCAGCCGACCCGTTAAATATTCTCCATACACCACAACGAACACACATTATGGCAAAAGTTTAACGTCGGCTCTTAACGACTTCCTGCTCATCTTTCTGCCGAGAACAGCCCCAGCCGACCCCACGACAATTCGTACCGCCTTGCTGCGAACCCATAAACGATCAATCTAATATCTGATTGTTGTTCCAACAGACGTGTAGCTAAGCATTGTCACAGCTCATCGAGGTTATATTTATTCTGCTAACGGTCAAAGTGCAACAACTGTAACCTAATGTGATGTAATTCGAAAGACTAGCGACGTCTATGGTCCGATCTTTTTGTTCTAGGCCAAATGACCCACAAATTAAGAGCCACTATGTTATTTCCATGTCTAAATAATCTGTATCATTTTTAAAAAGTCGTCATAGTTTATGTAAAACTGATACACCATCTGCCAGAACCCAATGATCAGGACGCGGGTTATGCAGCGATCAGAGGCTGCCTCCGTGGCACTGGAACATGTACAACATCAGACACTGCACTTTCGTACACACAGTGCAACACTTCTCCTAGCTGAGAAAATGTTAATATTGCCTGTTATTTCTTGCATAGTTATGTTGCTAAGACATTCCACATCGTCTGTAGTGGAAGACGACAACTATTATCCATATTCTAGCGAATTTGCGGAAAAATGTACCACTTTGGCAAACTTATGATAGTTAAATGTCGTTATTCTATCAGTTTTAAACTCCACAAATGGCTGCGTCCAATCTCTCCCCCACTCTCCGTGCCATATGCGTGCACACGCGTAGTCATAAATATCTCAAACAAATTGAGACTTGCTGACGTTTTCAAACCTGCACATGTCTTATTTCTCATATTCCAGAGACATGACTGCACCTGTATGTGATTGCCACCAGAGGGCGCAGCTATGTACTAGTGCACTACAAGAACAGTTAGAGAATGGACATCTTTAATGTTAAAGAAGAAAACCTGCCGTGCCTTTCACAATTAGCAACATAATAAATTCTCCATGATGAGCTGCCTGGGATAATGCAGTAACTCCGTGCACGATACTATTATCTTCGGGGTCTCAATATGCCGCAAGATTTTTCTGAGATTTTAATAAAATAGAAATGTGTGGTTACCTAAAATCAAACTATGACTTCTGTGTAAAAGAAGATAGCCAAGGAACCAACAAAGTGGTTGTGTCAACGATAAGACAGTGCTATTGGCAACAACGCAGTTTTATAAAACGCCCTGATACACACTGAATGTTGCCCGTTCATTTTCAATTTCATTTTTTGCTCACCATAATTATGCTTCACTTAATTCGCGACATTATCTTTGCAATGCTCTGCGTGTTTCTTCTATAGTCAGCTTCGATTAGTCGTAATAAGCTCTTTGAGTAAAGCAGTTGTAACCCCACTGTTGCATTCGTATCTGTGGTATTTAGGTTGGCCATCTGTGGTATTTGGTTTGGCCACCAGTCAATGGACAGTTTTTGCGATATGCTCTTGGTTTGAATGATCGATCGTCATTATCTTCCCTATTTCTGTTCTGCATGGAGTTTTGTTCTGTTTTGGGAGGAACACTGGCTGTACATGTACACACTACTCTCTTCCCTGTATCTTCGCTCACCTCCCCCTCCCCCTCTCTGTGTCCACCTCTCCCTCCGTCTCTGTGTCCATCTCATTATCCCACCTCTATCTGTCTACCTCTTCCTCCCCGTTCTCTCTGTCTCTAAATCTCCTCCTCCCCTCTCTTTGTCCATCTAATCATACACACATCCCTAACTATATCTTCCTCCCCATCTCTCTGTCTATATATTCCCCTCTGTTTATCTCCTACTCCCTCCTCGTCCTTTTCCACCTGCCTTCTACCGCACTAAACCTTTCAACTGCCTTCTGCATCTCCCTCTCTCTAACCATCTCCTTCTAGCGCCTCTAGCTGTACATCTCCTTCTCTCCTTTTCTATGTCCATGCTATCCTCATGCCACTCTTTGTCTATCTCCTATAACCCTCCCTATGTCCACTTCCCCCTCCTCCTACTCCTTCCTATCTATCTCCTCTTCCCCCTCTCCCTGTCCATTCCCTCTTGCCCCCTCTCTCTGTCCATCACCTCCCATCCCTCTTTCCGTATCCATCCATCCACCTGTCCATCGCCTCCTACATACATCTCAACTTTCCCTGAGACATGCTCATCTGCACTTGTACCTCCTATAAAACGCTTTGATAAAGCAGCCTAGCACTGTTTCCACAGAACGCCCATTTTGAAGGGCAGCCTACACATCAGAGACTTGAAAACCGTTTTCTATTCCTGACATACAGGCTACCATGCAAAGGAGGTCGATAAACCGGGGCTGATACTACTACAACACAACACACATCATGCAAGGCAGCCTATAGCAATGGGACTGGAAAACAGTTTTTCCCCTGACTTTTAAGTTGCCCTCCAAAACATGTTGATGAAGCAGACTGATACTATTACTAAACGATATGTCTGTTGTGGTGGGCAAGCACTATATGACAGGAGCTGTAAAAACACACTTCTGCCCATATCTCCACTTGTATTGACGCCAGCAAGTTCTGAACTGCACAGTGCTGATACTCTCGACGTTTGGTTTGTGTGACAAATTTTGTTGAAATTAATCCATGGATTTGAGAAAATATCATATATATAATCTGCTTTAAAAACCTGCTTTAAATGTATGTATATTCTTCTTCAAAATGTTTTAATCAAACTAAGAAACTTCATTTCTTCTCTGCTGTGACGCCATTGTATTTTACAGACTTGTTGATATCGACTGTGGAACATAAATGCTCTGAGATGACACGAACAGTTAAGTGAATTATTCATGTTTTTCAACTGCAAACCACTAATAACAACCACTATTTCTTTGCATGAAATAAGGTGTCAAGCGGGGCAAGGCAAGTCAGCAGCTGCTGTTATGCATGATCATTTTCGAAATATAGTGCAGAGTTAGCTGTTATGTTATTGAGATATAATATGGAATATATGATAGCAAGGGTGAAAAGCATATTCTCAACTTGTATTCTGAATCGAATGGTCCAGAAAAGTATTTTTAATTAGTCTTTCAAATCTATAATCAATCATTATACATCAGAGGGAACATCCTCAACCGCAGTGGTTGGAGCTATAAGCCAACTGCAGACATACTATTCGATTTTACGACAGTTTCTCGATGAAATCTTACTTATTATTTAATACTGTAACAGGTAGCTATGTAAAATTCATTTTAGTTACAACTATGGTATTGTACATGACTATTATGTTAAACATTCATGGTCAGATAGCATTTCCAGTTTGTTTTCTGTGGCATAAAGGTTCATATATTACTGCATAGCTTAACAGTTTAGGACTTCATTTGACTGCTCATGGAAGTAGTTCACTTCGTCACACTCACAAAAGCCTTACAATATCTGTGAGAAACTTTTATGTCTTCCTTGGCTGAAAAATATGCTGTTTTTGGATTGGAACCTTGGTTTATAGCTACAGTGTTTTTCATCGTATGGAAGACAGGCTAAGTGTATTAAATGCCAACAAAGTGTGTTTACAATACTCGAACTCTGTCCCAAATTCCTTTAAGTGTTGTAAACTATCAGATAGTTTACAGAACAGCAGCTGTATTGTGTTTAACAGCCTTCTACAGTTTGTCTATTGGAGCAATAAATCTACACGAAAGTTGAGTGGTGTGAAAGTAAACTTTTCAGATAATATAGATCTACATATAAACTCCACAAACCACTCTACGGTGTATGATGGAGGGCACCACATACCACTACTAATCATTTTCTTTCCTGTTCCAATTGCAAACAGAGCGAGAGGAAGGCGACTCTCTGTATGCCTCCACATAGCCCTAACTTCTCTTACTTTATCTTTCTGATCATTACGCGAAATGTTCGTTAGTGGCAGTAGAATCATTCTGCAGTCAACTCCAAACGCCGGTTCTCTAAATTTTGTCAGTAGCGTTCCTTGAAAAGAAAGTCACCTTCCCACCCTGGACACCAATTTGAGTCCCAGAAGCGCCTCTGTAATACTTGTGTTGTTCGGAACTACCGGTAACAAATATAGTAGCCCAACTCTGGATTGTTTCTATATGTTCCTTTAATCCTGCCTGTTGGGAATACAAAACACCCAAGCAGTACTAGAAAATGGTTGGCACTAGTGTTCTACTTGGGTCTCCTTCACAGATGAATCACACGTTCCTAAAATTGATCCAATAAATCGAAGCAGACCATTCGCCTTCTCTACTACAATCCTCACGTGTGAAACGTGCCCTGAGAAAAATTTATGAATGACTGTGCTGATAAACCTCTACATTATTTGATTTTCAAACAGCTGAGCAAAACTGAACGTACTCAGA
Organism: Schistocerca serialis cubense; assembly: GCF_023864345.2. Lineage (NCBI taxonomy): Eukaryota > Metazoa > Arthropoda > Insecta > Orthoptera > Acrididae > Schistocerca > Schistocerca serialis. Next base: position 213,111,064 of record NC_064644.1, read on the forward strand.
CATTTCTCTCTTTACTTATTTTGATCATCACTAAACTGAGACACAATATTTTTAGCGCAACGGACTTTCAATAATCCCTACAAAAGAATGGCCCTCACTAACAATAACCTATACCTTTCATGAATCACTTACCTCACAAAAATCTTCATTACTCGAACTACTGCAATACAGCGAGCGCCAATACTACCAGCTAAATAAATATTCTAACTACTGAAGTCACTAACTACTGATAGGCATAGTTAGCAAATGAAAGGTTTTGATAAAGAACAAACAATGTATTTACCTTAATAGTGCTCCTAAGTCATTTATATATATATATATATATATATATATATATATATATATATATATATATATAAAGTTCATGACATCCAGTCTTACAAATTTACTGTCTCTGATGGACACACGTCCAGATCATCCGCACTCAAAACTCCGCCATCTCTCTCCCCACATCCACCACTGCTGGCGGCTTACCTCCAACTGAGCAACGCTACGCACTGTTAACAGCCAACTATCCAACACTACAATAGCAAATTCCAACAACGCAAACCAGCCACAGACTGCACACAGCACAGTCAGTGATTTTCATACAGAGTGCTACGTGACGTTACCAACATAAAAACCTAAACAGCCTACATACACGTGCTAGTTCCGGGATTGTGCTCGAACTTACATTTTTCTACAGTTATATAAAGCTACCATTCAACACACTAACTAGGAATACTGTCTAAGTCATCTTGTATATTCCTACAGCCACTCAACGATCACACCTTCGAATACACCACAGCGTCATCGCCAAACCACCGTAAACTGCTTCACCCTGTCCGTCAGGTCATATATGTGCCCAGAGAATAAAAGCTGTCCTGTCACACTTCCCTGTGGCACTCCTGACAATGCCCTTTCATCTGATGAACACTCGTCGTCAAGGTTAACGTAGGGACTATTCCGCATGCTCGTACCTTCGTTAACAATCTGCAGCGGGATACCGTGCCAAACGCTTTCCGGAAATCTAGGAATGTGGGATCTGCCTGTTGCCCTCAATCGATGGTTTGTAGCTTATGTGAGGGAAGAGCAAGTTGAGTTTCGCATGAGCGATGCTTTCTAAATCCGCTTTCATTGTTGTCAAAAGCTATCCTGTCTCTAGGAAATTTGTTATATTCGAACTCACAGTGCGTTCAAGAATTCTGCAGCAAACCGATGACACTGGTCTGTAATCATAAGGGCGCCACTCTTTTACCTTTGTTATATACAGGAGTCACCTGCGCTTTTTTCCGGTCACTTGCGACTTTGAGTTGGGTGAGAGATTCGCGATAAATGAAAGCTAAGTAAGGGGCCAATTCGGCGCAGTAGTCTGTGTAAAACTGAACTGGGATTCCGTCTGGAGCTGGCGACTTATTTGTTTACGGCTCTTTCAGTTGCTTCTCCACACTATGGATGCCTATTTCTATTCCTGCATGTGGGAGTCCGTACGACAGTCAAGTAACAATATGTTTGTTCGGTACTCCTGTGTGAATGATTTCTTAAACGTGAAATTTAAAACTTCAGCTTTCCTTCTACTGCCACCACTCAAAGCTGTGTGCCCTTGGGTTGGGTTCTTCACAGCCTAACAGAAGACCATAAGGAGTAACAGCAGGCCAACTGTGCCGGAACTGCTTGCGCATTATAAGGCTCGTGACAATTTTTTTTTTTCGAACATCGACACAGGCGATGAAACATGGGCTCATCACTTCGAATCGAGGACAAAACGGAAATCCAAAAAAGGTAAGCCACACTCTCAACTAGTGAAATCATGGCAATGGTCTTCAGGGAACCTGAAGGGGTTTTTCTGTTTAATTCTCGCTCGTGGTGCAGCGATCAATTCATGTGTACTGTACTACCCTCAGAAAATTGAATAAACAACTTCAGCATGTTCGTCGCCATAAAAAAAACCTTACTTCTCCTTCTCTATGACAACGCAAGCCTCACCCAAGTCTGAGCAGCCGAGAATAGCTCACAGAACTTCATTCGACTGTTCTTCCTCATCCACCAGACGGTCCGGATCTCGCACCTTCTGACTTCCATCTGTTTGGCTCAATGAAGGACGTACTCGGTGGAAGCGGTGGGTGGATTGGACAGGTTACTGATGCAACAAGACGTTGGCTCCTACGTCGCCCAGTAGGGTGGTACCATGCGGGGATACAGGCCTTCCCAGTAAGGTGGCGCAAAGCCGACGCACTGTCTGGAGATTATGTTGAAAAATAGCGTTTTGGAGCCAGAAGATTCGGGTATGGTATCGTGTATTGGAATACTGAATAAAACCAACCTGCTTTCAGTAAAAACGTGTTGCATTAATTATTGAACACACTTCATAATTTTGCCTCCTATGTTTTACTGGTAGTAAGGCAAATTTGAAATAAAGAATATATACTTTTCCAGTACATCAGCACTTTTCAGGAGCAGTCACTGAGATGCTTTGCGTGGCTGCTTTGGAGAAGTACACCAAAAATTTAAAGGAATTGAAAAAACGCAGTGTTATTGCCATTCTCTCTCTATTATTCACTGCATTTGTATAATTAGTGTACTGTTTCATTACCATTGGTTGAATGACGGCCCTCTACTGAAATTTATCCAGGAGTGATGGCGGAGGACAAGACTCTAAAACTGCCATTTGTTATAGAAATGAGCCGATCAGTTTCGAGACGTGTCAGGCTACAAGAACTAAATTTTATAGGTGACCAAAAAACTTACACCCTAGAGATTTTATGGTTGTCCTTGGTGTAGGAGAATTCTATAATGAAGAATAACTCAGTAGTCCAGATAACATCCTCAGTTAAGTTATTTGTCGGATATATCCCAACTTTTCTCTTCTGCTACTGTGTTTACTTCCTCCTGCTTCCTCTAGTTCAATCGCAGATATTCCCTGATTTCTTAACGCATGTCCTATCATCGTCTCCCGTGTTGTTGTCAATTTGTTCTACATGTTTCTGTTCTCATCGATTCTGAGGAGAACAGCTGCACTTCTTACTTTGTCAGTCCATCTAATTTGGAATATAGTTCTGTATCAACACATCTCAAACACTTTGATCCTTTTCTTTTCAGGTTTCCCCACAGTCCATTATTCACTCCCATAAGACGTGCCTTTTATGTCCTTGCTTCTTCGGTCACATGTTGTTTTGCTTCCAAGACAGCAGAATTATTTCACTTCGTCTACTTCGTGGTTTCGATGGTAAGTTTCTCACCTACTCTGATTTCTGTTACTCCTCATTACTTTCGTCTTCCTTAGATTTCCGTATCCTGTGGTCAGTAGACTCTTCATTCTCTTCATTACATCCTGTAAGTCTTCCTCGTGTTATCACTGGGGATAGTAATGCCATCAATTCTCTACTGTAGGAACAGTGCTACGAGAAGGAGTTATTACTGCTTCGGGTTATATTACCAACGACAGTCTGATTGATCACAAGTGTTAGACTGGTTCTAGCAATGTATATAAATATACCTGCTCTCTGGCACATAGTTACAGCAAAGAAAAAGCTATGTGACAAAACATAAGTGTTCGCTTTGACTGCAAATATATTTCAGTTCTCAGGACTGAAGACCACAACAACAACATATTTTATGCTGGCAATAATCATGTCATTTATCACCTGTTCAGAACCCAATTCATTTATTATAACCTCTTACAACATACTTTTCCTCCCATAAGCTGGTGATAGACGCCTACGAAACCAACATTTAGAGTTTTCAAAGTTTCGTCTTCCTTTTTCATTGACGAGCGCTGGCCTACATCGGAACCATGTTCCGCACCTATAAACAGTCTGCTCAATTGTGCGCGGTTCTGCGCCGTTCTGCGCTGCGTGACGCGGCCCGTTCGGTGTGAACACGACTTTAGGCTAAGCAGTCAGTTTTGTGTGGTTCCAGCTGTATTGCGCTGCAGTTTCAGTGGTAATGTGTTAGACTAAACTTCTCGCAACTCCGGTTATGTATCGTTCTGTGTAGCCTGCTAGAAATGGAAGCCTACTACATGATAAGATATATGGTGAACATGATTTTCTGCTATGATTTAGCAAATAATGCATCCAGCGAGCTAATGCTCTCTCTGCGAGTAATTTTGTATCTCGTAGAGTACCATTTGACAAACTGTTTAGTTGACTTTTCTAGCTTAGAACATATACTGTGGTCGAATATTATAAATTACCTCGAAGAAAACGATTTATTGAGAAATTTAGAAAATATCATACTTGTGAGACACAACTAGCTCCTTATTCTCACGAAGTAATGAATGCTATCGACAGGGGATGTCAAATTAATTCCACATTATTAGATTTTAGAAGGCTTTCGATACCGTTCCTCACAAGAGACTTCTAATCAGATTGTGTGCCTAAGGAGTATCGCCTCAGTTGTGTGACTGGATCTGGATTCGTGTCGTCCGCTCAGAAAGGCCACAGTTTATAGTAACTGACGGAAAGTCATCGAAATATCTGGCGTTCCCGGAGGAAGTGTTATAAGCCCCCTACTGTTCCTGGTCTATGTAAATGACATAGGAGACAATCTGAGCAGTCCTCTTAGATTGTCTGCAGATGATGCTGTCATTTACCGTCTTGTAAAGTCATCAGATGATCAAAACCAATTGAAAATGATTTAGACAAGATATATGTTTCGTGCTAAAAGTGACAACTGACTCTAAATAATGAAAACTGTGAGTTCATCCACAAGAGTACTAAAAGAGATCCGCTAAACTCCGGTAACACAATAAATCACATAAATCTAAAGACTGCAATTCAACTGCCACCACCCTGTACTCCCCAGGACAGAATCAGTGTACCCCAGCTGTCTGCGTCTAGTGTAAATCATGAAATAGTGTGAATATATTTCAGATGTCTGCAAGTCGTGTAACTGAGTCGAGACGTGGGGACCAGAGCGATAGTCACCTATCAGGATGTGGAAAACCGCCTAAAAACCACATCCAGGCTGGCCGGCACACCTGCCTTCGTTGTTAATCCGCCGGGAGGATTCGATCCGGGGCCGGCGCGCCTACCCGAGCAATTCAGCTAGACACTTACGGATTACAATTACGAATAACTTAAATTCGAACGGTCGCGTATATAATATTGTGGGGAAAGGAAACCAAAGACTGTGATTTATTGGCAGAATGCTTAGAAAAGGCTGCACTTCTACTGAAGAGACTGCTTACATCACGCTTGCCCGACGTCTTCTGGAGCGTTGCTGTGCGGTGTAGCATCTGCATCGAACGGGACTAACGGTGTACATCGAAAACGTTCAAAGAAGGGCTGCTGGTTTTGTATTATCGTGAAATAGGAGAGATAGTGCCACAGACATTATACGTGTATTAGCATGGCTATCAATAAAACAAAGGCGTTTATCGCTCCAACAGTATCTTCTTGTGTAATTTCAAACACCAACTTTGTCCTTCGATTGTGAAAATACTCTGTTGGCGCCCACCTATTTAAGTAGAAATGATCATCATGATCAAATAAGTGAAATTAGAGATCGCTCGGAAAGATTTAAGCGCTCTTTTTTCCCGCGCGCCTTTCGAGTGTGGAACGGTAAAAAAGTAGCTATAAGGTGGTCGACAAACCCTCTGCCAGGCACTTAATTGTGAACTCAAAATGGCTCTGAGCACTATGGGACTCAACTGCTGAGGTCATTAGTCCGCTAGAACTTAGAACTAGTTAAACCTAACTAACCGAAGGACATCACAAACATCCAAGCCCGAGGTGGGATTCGAACCTGCGACCGTAGCGGTCTTGCGGTTCCAGACTGCAGCGCCTTTAACCGCACGGCCACTTCGGCTGGCAATTGTGAATTGCGGAGTATTCGTGTAGATGTAGGTATTTCCCAAATTTTTGATTCTATATTCCCATAGTTTGACTTCATCTCCTCAAGTTCATTTACTAAAGCTAGATTTTATTTCCCCAAAGTTGCTACCATATTCAGTCAACGTATTCATAATTAATGCAAATTTATTTCTTGGTGCTCTGCACCCGGTTGCACGTGATGTCGATGTTGGTGCTGTCGTCGACTATCGCTGTGACGCTAACGACAGTGAAGTGACAAGATGATGCTCCCGACATGGATCGCTGTCTGATGCGCGGACACTGCCTGTGATGATTAGACACTGCCTACGATGACGGAAGCCACTGTTAGTTGTATGGACAGCCGCCTGCTGTGTTAGGACTAGAGTTGCGTTCTACCAAATCTACGGTTCGGTAGTCTTGGTACAGCACATAAATGACAAATTAAATGGTACGACTACCAGTAGTGTTGGTAGCGTTGGTAGGGAAAGAAACATAAAAGATTGTTGAGAGAAAATGGAAGCCGGGGACTTGTCGTTGTTTTTTATTTGTTTGCTTTGTACATAATTAAAACCCCGCACATCTTTCAGTCTTAGTTTGTTGTGTATTTTTATATCCTTAGAAAATATAAATTGCATTTTATAAATAATAAAAATTAGTTGATAGCGGAACTTTTGCGCTTTTATGTACCAAACCAGTTACTTTGATGCAAATACGGTTTACATGCATAGACATAAAGAACCTATATAATTATTGTTGTTATTTTGTACTCAAGAGCGATCTTCATCATGATCAAAGGCAGAAGTTTCATCTTATTACTGATAAGTGCGAAAGCTGTATTGAAGCGATGTTTGATATGTTTGCCATTTTGTTTGATTTTATCTTTCTTGAGGAAATTGCGTTTTCTAACGCTATATAATAAATCCGAATTTTAAAAATTTTTCTACAGTGTCCCTCTGTTTCATCTCACAAACCATCAGTTTTCGAATAAAACCTGAATTAAACATTGACAACTTCAGTTTCGCTATAAATACTGTTTATTTTTAAGTAACAGACCAGAGGAGAACTACGTAAAACAAAAATGTTCCATAAGTTATGTGTCAGTTTATATATTCTCACTAAGTTAATAGACGGTCGACCGCTTTTAGTTCTTAGGGGAAACTAGTAAGACACTGCTCGAATTTGCAGACAAAGTGCTCGAAAGGAAGTAATGCCTGATAGGTATGCAGGACACCTAATATACAAGTAACGAGGTTACGCTCTTAACTTACCAAAGCTACTAGGAAAACTACCGTAGTCTACGCTTACTTATGATAGCCTACGGTAGTTTTACAACTCTACTAGGGACACGGCCCAAAGCCAGGCTACGATGTGATGCCCATGTCCACTACTGCTGCACTGCAAAGGTGATGGGTAACTGCCATCAGCTGCCGCTCTGAGATGTGATCCCACACCTTGCGAACCGCTCCACTCGACAAGAAATGAGGTGGTGTTTGCAACCAGTTTCACGTGAATGGGCAAGTGCACACTCCTGCCTGCCGCTGCTCCCTGCTGCGCTGCTAACGCAACAAATGGAAGCGGACTGCTTCTGTACCACAATGTGATACCGTCAACTGACAAAGCTACTTACATGTGCTTCCGTGCCTTACTACTCCACTCTACTGTACACACCACTGTTGTTGCCGCTGCTGCTACATTGCAAAGAGCTCTTGTGCCCAAACGCTCTGAGTCTGAAATTGTACTGGGGCAACCAACCCCGAAATAAAATCTAAGTGAAGTGGGAAAAGCAGTCGTATCCCGAAACGGCAAAAGTAGTCCTATCCCGGGGAGTCAATACAACTAACACTACCACCTATGTAGTATGAACAAAATCAGTTATGAAGCAACTTGATAGATTGGTCTGTGACGTGTTCTGCATGTTCATATGTGACTAAAATTGCAAATACAACTTCAGTCATCAAACTATGGTTTCTTATACTAGGGGCTTTCAGTTAGTAATCCAACACATTTTTTTCTGAAAGCATGTTGGTTTTACTCAGGATTCCAATACATTAGATTATTCCCCACACTTTTGGCTACAAAACTCTATTTCTCAACATTATCTTCGTTCAATGCGAAGGCCTCACACCACCTTAGTGGAAGGCCCTGTATGCTCGCATAGTACCACTCTGCTGGTCGACGTTGGAGCCAACGTCTTGCTGCATCAGTAAGCTCCCCACTGCCCACCTACTGCTTCCTGCAGGGTGCATCCTTCATTGGGTGAAGTCAGAGGGTGTGATATCTGGGTTGTAAGGTGGATGAGGAAGAATAGTCCAATGAGGTTTTGAGAGTTCCTCTCAGGTGTGCAGACTTGTACATTCTGGTCTCATGGAGAAGAAGAAATTCCCACAGAAGGTCCTCTGTTGCCCTTATGGTCTTCTTTTTCGTGGCGAGGAACCCAGGAGGCACACACCTTCGAGTACCTCAACTGGTGTAAGAGTGTGTCAGCCCAGCCAATAGAGACATATAGCTATGCAGTGAGGTGTTTGATTGTGATACCTCGATCACCTTGGATGAGAGTGTCCGCAAGTTCCAACCGCAGGAGTCACATCCTGCATCAGAGCGATCAGACAGTTCTGTGCGACCTTGTAGCGATGATGATAGATGTCTCACCCAACGACTAACTATGCTTTTTTCAGTGCCAGGTCCCCATAGACTTTCTGCAAGCGCCTATGAGTATCTGTGATGCCTATACAGGGAGTTACAAAAAGCTACGGCCAAACTCTCGGGAAACATTCCACACACACAAAGAAAGAAAATATGTTATGTGGACATGTGTCCGGAAACGCTTACTTTCCATGCTACAGCTCATTTTATTACTTCTCTTCAAATCACATTAATCATGGAATGGAAACACACAGCAACAGAACGTACCAGCGTGACTTCAAACACTTTGTTAGGGGAAATGTTCAAAATGTCCTCCGTTAGCTAGGATACATGCATCCACCCTCCGTCGCATGGAATCCCTGATGCGCTTATGCATCCCTGGAGAATGGCGTATTGTATCACAGCCGTCCACAATACGAGCACGAAGAGTCTCTACATTTGGTACCGGGGTTGCGCAGACAAGAGCTTTCAAATACCCCCATAAATGAAAGTCAAGAGGGTTGAGGTCAGGAGAGCGTGGAGGCCATGGAATTGGTCCGCCTCTACCAATCTATCGGTCACCGAATCTGTTGTTGAGAATCTTACGAACACTTCGACTGAAATGTGCAGGAGCTCCATCGTGCATGAACCACATGTTGTGGCCTACTTGTAAAGGCACATGTTCTAGCAGCACAGATAGAGTATCCCGTATGAAATCATGATAACGTGCTCCATTGAGCGTAGGTGGAAGAACATGGGGCCCAATCAAGACATCACCAACAATGTCTGCCCAAACGTTCACAGAAAATCTGTGTTGATGACGTGATTGCACAATTGCGTGCGGATTCTCATCAGCCCACACATGTTGATTGTGAAAATTTACAATTTGATCACGTTGGAATGAAGCCTCATCCGTAAAGAGAACATTTGCACTTAAATGAGGATTGACACATTGTTGGATGAACCATTCGCAGAAGTGTACCCGTGGAGGCCAATCAGCTGCTGATAGTGCCTGCACACGCTGTACATGGTACGGAAACAACTGGTTCTCCCGTAGCACTCTCCATACAGTGACGTGGTCAACGTTAACTTGTACAGCAGTAACTTCTCTGACGCTGACATTAGGGTTATCGTCAACCGCACGAAGAATTGCCTCGTCCATTGCAGGTGTCCTCGTCGTTCTAGGTCTTCCCCAGTCGCGAGTCATAGGCTGGAATGTTCCGTGCTCCCTAAGACGCCGATCAATTGCTTCGAACGTCTTCCTATCGGGACACCTTCGTTCTGGAAATCTGTCTCAATACAAACGTACCGCGCCACGGCTATTGCCCCGTGCTAATCCATACATCAAATGGGCACCTGCCAACTCCGCATTTGTAAACATTGCACTGACTGCAAAACCACGTTCGTGATGAACACTAACCAGTTGATGCTACGTACTGATGTGCTTGATGCTAGTACTGTAGAGTAATGAGTCGCATGTCAACAAAAGCACCGAAGTTAACATTACCTTCCTTCAATTGGGCCTACTGACGAAACTAAAATGAGCTCTAACATGTATATTAAGCGTTTCCGGACACATGTCCACATAACATATTTTCTTTATTTGTGTGTGAGGAATGTTTCGTGAAAGTTTGGCCGTACCTTTTTGTAACACCCTGTATATGCATGTGAATAAAAGTAATGTGTTGTAGTTATTACTGGGATTGTTAGCTATCGTATGACATAACATGAATGCATACATCCATGATCGGTTCATTTATTATTAATTTTTATCACCTGTTATAATTAAAACATTTGTAAGTTTTAAAGTATATAGTTTAGAGTCAAGGTCAAAGTAGCAATCAGCTCATCTGATCACTACAATTTTTTTGTGTGTCTGGTTTTCTGATAGCACATCTGTAAGGCATGTTACAAAAAAAAATGGTTCAAATGGCTCTGAGCACTATGGGACTCAACTGCTGAGGTCATTAGTCCCCTAGAACTTAGAACTAGTTAAACCTAACTAACCTAAGGACATCACAAACATCCATGCCCGAGGCAGGATTCGAACCTGCGACCGTAGCGGTCTTGCGGTTCCAGACTGCAGCGCCTTTAACCGCACGGCCACTTCGGCCGGCTGGCATGTTACATTTTTTTTCATAAATATGTTTTTAGGTATCTCTTTATTCCACCCTATCGAAACTTCCATCTTGCTGCTGTCTAACGACAGAGCAGCCCCACACCCACGCTAGGGATTTCACCCACGTCAGCTGTGGTGAGTCGTAGCTTACAAGCACACCTGCACCTAGTGCCTGGCTTCTCCAACCTAGCTAACTAGCGACACTTCAGGTGGCCATGTGGTCAAAATACTACTGTCCCCGTCTTTCGTCTCACAGGCAAGCTACTCCTAGCGTCACATCTCACAAGAGAATTCATATTCTGAATGCGTGAGCTGATGAAAATCCCCAATTTACTGTAAAAAGAAACAATCAAATCAGTTTCTCGATCAGCCTATGGGTAGATTTTCTTTGCAATAGTCCGAGAGTCATAAGTGCTACTACAAAGCCTATGTGGGATATATCTACATCTACGCACATACTCCATAAGCCACCGTACAGTGCGTGGCGGAGGATGCCCCATACCACAACTAGTGGTTTCCTTTTCTGCTATACCTGAAAATAGAGCGATGGAAAAACGACTGTCTCTGTGCCTCCGTATGAGCCCTAATTTCTCGTATCTTATCTTTGTGGTCCCTACGCGGAATGTATGTTTGCAGAAGTAGGATCGTTCTGGAGTGAGCCTCAAACTACTTTTTCAGAACTCTTCTACGAAATGAGCGTCTTCTTCCCTCCAGGGATTCCCACTTGATCTCCCGACACATATCAATAACACTTGCATGCTGATAGAACCTACCAGTAACAAATCTAGCAGCTTGCTTCTGAATTGCTTTGATGTCTTCTTTCAATCCGACCTGGTGCGGATCCCAAACACTCGAGCATTACTCAAGAATAGATCGCACTATCATCGTATATGCGACCTCCTTTACATCTGGAGCGGTGCACTATATGGTGCGCAGATCTGGACATTGAGGAAGGAAGATGAAAGAATATTGGAGGCACTAGAGATGTGGATAGGGAGAAGAATGGAAAAAGTGAAATGGGAAGACCATGTAAGGAACGAAGAAGTATTAATAAGAGTTGGAGAAGGAAGAAACATGCTGAAAGTCATCAGAAAGAGAAAACGGAACTGGATTGGACATTGTTTGAGGAGGGGCTGCTTATTTAAGGAAGGAATAGAAGGAATGGTGGAGGGAAAAAGGGGAAGAGGAAAAAGAAGATATCAGATGCTGAACAATATCAAAGGAGATAAATATTCAGAAATGAAAAGACTGGCTATGGACAGACAAAAGTGGAAGAGACTTAACCCATGACAAGACCTACCGTAAGGCAGAATACCATACGACTACTTACAGATGAATTACACTTTCCTAAAATTCCCCCAATAAACCGAAGTCGACCATTTGCCTTCTCTACCACAATCCTCACATGCTCTTTCTATTTCATATCGCTTCGCAACCTTATGCCCAGATATTTGAACGACGCGACTGTGTCAAGCCGAACACTACTAATGCTGTATCCGAACATTACAGGTTTGTTTTTGCTACTCATCCACATTAACTTATATTTTTGTACATTAAGAGTCAGCTGCCGTTCATAACACCAACTAGAAATTTGGTCTAGGTCATGTTGTATCAACCTTCCTGTACACTACGGCATCGTCAGCGAACAACTGCCCGCCATGACTGCCAGATCATATACGTATATAGAAAATAGGAACGTTGCTATCACACTTCCCTGCGACACTGCCGATGTTACCCCTGTGTCCGATGAATAGTCGCGTCGAGGACAACATGCTGGGTTCTGTTACTTAAGAAGTCTTCGAGCCAGTTACATACCTGGGAGCCTATTCCGTATGCACATATCTTCGTTAACAGTCTGCAGTGGGGTACAGTATCGAATGCTCTTCTGAAATCTTGTTGCCCTTCATCCATAGTTTACAGTATTTTACGATGGAGAAGATCAAGCTGGGTTTCGCACGGCGATCCTTTGTAAAGCTGTGCTGATTGGTGGACATGAGCTTTTCGGTGTCAAGGAAAATTATTATATTCGAACTCAGAATATACTCTAGAATTCTGCAGCTAACCGATGTTACGGATATTGGTCTGTAATTGGTCCGTTCTTTTACCTTCTCAAGTAGTCAACTCTTTAAGGAAGCTCTCATGCTGACAATAAACACAGTCATGTGTTCATAGTCTAATAATGTTAATAATAGTAATAATAATAATAATAATAATAATGACATTTATACTGATTAATAACGAGGAATATATTCACTATCGGCTATTTAAGAACCTTACTAATACCACAATTATAGTGCACAACCACCATTGTGAAAATCAAACTTGATGTATGAACAAAGAAAATTTTAATAAATTACTGTCGTTCCTTTTTTAAGGCTCTTCTTTCTTCATACACGAATTAGTAAACGTGTGTGTGTGTGTGTGTGTGTGTGTGTGTGTGTGTGTGTGTGTGTGTGTGTGTGTGTGTTTCAAAACTGTACAACTAATTTGGAATTGTAAACAAATGTATACAGGACACATTTGTGTAAATGGATTGCACACAACCATAATGTCAATGAGCCATTTAACACAGATATGGTGTTTATGGCTCCTGGGGGCTATAACGAATATTTAATTCACTACTTGCTTCTTACCTTAAGATACTCGTCTGTTAAGTGTTGCTTCTTAAAAAGATCGATGATTTTCACAGTGACAGAGACCCCAATGGCCTTAGCAGTAGTCAAAACTGCCCTCGATGGTGGGCTGGGAAGCCAGTGATACAAAACTAGAGGCATGATTCACACGTCGTCTGAAAAAAAAGAAAAAGTCACTCTTTATAAGAAAAGGAGCAGAAAAATCTAAATAATTATTGTGTAATTCCCTTTCTGACCTCTTTGTCCACAATATTGCAGCGACAACTGAACTCGAGAGATGTGTAACACCGAAATAGAAACAACGTCCTTAGCATGTCACAGTTTGGACTTCAGCAGGGTTGCTCAGCTGGGGGTCTTATATATTTGATATTTTATTGTGTGGATACCCACTAAGAACGGCTTGTATTGTATGGAATTCGTGATTAGTTTACAAACAACTGGTCTGAATCATTCTTAACCATAACGAACACGAAAATTCGTGTTCAATAATTAATTATAACGGTGCTGTAAGAAGAGAAACTTTATTGACTGGGGAGATATCACGAAGCGTTACCCACAGGGTTAAATTTTAGGTCCGCTCCTATTCTTTACATATGAAAATAATCTTGCATTTGACAGCTTTCATAAAATGAATACCTTTGGATGTAACAGAAGTGCTATAAGCTCACAGGATAAAACAACAGTCATGCCCATAGAAGAGGTCACTGCTGCCTTTGGAGCACTATATATTATGAAGAGCTGATAACTGATGATCATGGGTGATGTAAGTCATGGTAGTGAAGTGCTGTGTATATGCAAATGGGTTGATGGCCAACTGTGACACAGACAAAGAATTCCCCTCCCCTAGAAACAGCTGGACCAGACAAAGGCTCCACCACAACCATAACCATCAGTGTGAAACTAGCCCACTTGTGCATATCATTAGACGTTATAAGACTGTGTCGTTTTTATTGAAAAATTCGTGTTCAATAATTAATTATAACGGTGCTGTAAGAAGAGAAACTTTATTGACTGGGGAGATATCACGAAGCGTTACCCACAGGGTTAAATTTTAGGTCCGCTCCTATTCTTTACATATGAAAATAATCTTGCATTTGACAGCTTTCATAAAATGAATACCTTTGGATGTAACAGAAGTGCTATAAGCTCACAGGATAAAACAACAGTCATGCCCATAGAAGAGGTCACTGCTGCCTTTGGAGCACTATATATTATGAAGAGCTGATAACTGATGATCATGGGTGATGTAAGTCATGGTAGTGAAGTGCTGTGTATATGCAAATGGGTTGATGGCCAACTGTGACACAGACAAAGAATTCCCCTCCCCTAGAAACAGCTGGACCAGACAAAGGCTCCACCACAACCATAACCATCAGTGTGAAACTAGCCCACTTGTGCATATCATTAGACGTTATAAGACTGTGTCGTTTTTATTGAAACAATTATGGCATTTAAACAGTTACCTGTGTTGGTGTTTAAACAATTACCGCTACAGCTACAGTTACAGCTACATTTGAAAGTCACTATTCCAAAAACACACGAAAGTTATATACACACAGAACGTGCCCTCTACATTTGGGAGCAACACATGGTGATATGAAGCAACAAGGTGAATAACGAACATCAAAAGCATCCCAAATAAATACAGGAAATGTATTCGCAGTTGCGAATATGGACAACCATCAGCTGTATAATGGAATGACAACAATGAAAGCGAATTTCCCGCTTATCGCGAGTTGTCACCTTACCATTAGGCTCTCCGAGCACACCTCATGGCAAGACCAAAACTTCCATGTCATCTGACATGTGTCTACAGCTTGAACTCATACATCCATTACGCATATTCCCATACAGGGGAGACGTTTTAATTGAAAGTCGCTTGCTGAATTTCCCACTTATCGTGAGTGATCGCCTTACCATCAGGCTGTCCAAGCACACTTCACAGCCAGACCCGAACTTCCATATATCGTCTGCCACGATACTGTAGTGCCTGTGAAGTACGATGCAGTGTTCCTTAGGACATGCATACGTGTCTGAAGGAACGTTGCATCATACTTCTGATTAACGCAGGCAATACAGTATCATATTTACAATGTAATGTACCTTTGGATATGCATGCATGTCTGAAGGAACGTTGCATTGTATTTCTGAACAACACAGGCACTACAATACTGAATTTATCTGCTGACACCGGGCAAGCGATTTTCAATTAAAATGTATGCCCTGTATTGGGATATACACAATGGATGTATGAGTGATGGTTGTAGACACATGGTAGACATCATATGGAAGTTAGGGTCTGGCTGTACAGTGTACATAGATTGCCATTCCAGCACAAATTTTCATTGTTGTCAATCCATTATATAGTTGATGGTTGTCCATATTCACAACTGTAAATACAATTGATGTATTTCATAATGGCTGTAGTCGTCACTGTGTCTGTTCCTTCATACAGGCATGCATGTCCAAAGGAACATTGCATCCTACTTCTGAACAACACAGGCATTGCAGAATTGTATATATTCCAAATGAAGATGACAAGAAGAATGACATGTTACAACAGTGGTGGTTGACAGCGTCAGTGTGCAATGCATTTCGAGAACAAAACTATGATGTTGTGTTTGCATATTTGTGTGTGTGTGTGTGTGTGTGTGTGTGTGTGTGTGTCTGTGTGTGTATGTGTGTGTGTGTGTGTGTGTGTGTGGGTGGGTGTGTGTGGAGGGGGGCAGTGGCTGGGTTTGCTGGCCAATGTGAGTACATGTACTATACCTAAGACTGCTAGTATTGCTCCTACAAACAAGAAGTCAATATATGCAGAATTTACAGAAGGTATAATTGCATCTATTATTACTGCTATCGTTTTGAATAAATACACTCCTGGAAATTGAAATAAGAACACCATGAATTCATTGTCCCAGGAACGGGAAACTTTATTGACACATTCCTGGGGTCATATACATCACATGATCACACTGACAGAACCACAGGCACATAGACACAGGCAACAGAGCATGCACAATGTCGGCACTAGTACAGTGTATATCCACCTTTCGCAGCAATGCATGCTGCTATTCTCCCATGGAGATGATCGTAGAGATGCTGGATGTAGTCCTGTGGAACGGCTTGCCATGCCATTTCCACCTGGCGCCTCAGTTGGACCAGCGTTCGTGCTGGACGTGCAGACCGCGTGAGACGACGCTTCATCCAGTCCCAAACATGCTCAATGGGGGACAGATCCGGAGATCTTGCTGGCCAGGGTAGTTGACTTACACCTTCTAGAGCACATTGGGTGGCACGGGATACATGCGGACGTGCATTGTCCTGTTGGAACAGCAAGTTCCCTTGCCGGTCTAGGAATGGTAGAACGATGGGTTCGATGACGGTTTGGATGTACCGTGCACTATTCAGTGTCCCCTCGACGATCACCAGTGGTGTACGGCCAGTGTAGGAGATCGCTCCCCACACCATTATGCCGGGTGTTGGCCCTGTGTGCCTCGGTCGTATGCAGTCCTGATTGTGGCGCTCACCTGCACGGCGCCAAACACGCATACGACCATCATCGGCACCAAGGCAGAAGCGACTCTCATCGCTGAAGACGACACGTCTCCATTCGTCCCTCCATTCACGCCTGTCGCGACACCACTGGAGGCGGGCTGCACGATGTTGGGGCGTGAGCGGAAGACGGCCTAACGGTGTGCGGGACCGTAGCCCAGCTTCATGGAGACGGTTGCGAATGGTCCTCGCCGATACCCCAGGAGCAACAGTGTCCCTAATTTGCTGGGAAGTGGCGGTGCGGTCCCCTACGGCACTGCGTAGGATCCTACGGTGTTGGCGTGCATCCGTGCGTCGCTGCGGTCCGGTCCCAGGTCGACGGGCACGTGCACCTTCCGCCGACCACTGGCGACAACATCGATGTACTGTGGAGACCTCACGCCCCACGTGTTGAGCAATTCGGCGGTACGTCCACCCAGCCTCCCGCATGCCCACTATACGCCCTCGCTCAAAGTCCGTCAACTGCACATACGGTTCACGTCCACGCTGTCGCGGCATGCTACCAGTGTTAAAGACTGCGATGGAGCTCCGTATGCCACGGCAAACTGGCTGACACTGACGGCGGCGGTGCACAAATGCTGCGCAGCTAGCGCCATTCGACGGCCAACACCGCGGTTCCTGGTGTGTCCGCTGTGCCGTGCGTGTGATCATTGCTTGTACAGCCCTCTCGCAGTGTCCGGAGCAAGTATGGTGGGTCTGACACACCGGTGTCAATGTGTTCTTTTTTCCATTTCCAGGAGTGTATAAACATTCAACGGCCAAGACTGTACATAGATGTCAGATGACTCTACCTAGTAGAGGACCTCATCAGATCCTTCAAGCAGACTGTTGAAACCACCAGGGGTTCGCCTGTAAGGACACTCATTTACAATATGGCTCATTGTCTAAACGCACCACAGCCTCACATACTGTCAGCAATAAAGCCTCAATTGTACATGTTATACCTGCACACACTTTTTCCAGTCTGTAATCTATTATCCCGTACCCACACCCCCCTAGAATGATGAATGCCTGAAACTTTGACAGCTGGGTTATCAGTAAGTTCATGGTTATGGGTGTTTGTGGCTTGCCATTCGCATGTCCATTCACCATCCCAGTTGAACCCTGTGAAGATCTTCTGCACTCCTTCTTAATATGCTGGTCTTCTGGTTGGTTGGTTTGTTTGGGGAAGGAGACCAGACAGCAAGGTCATCGGTCTCATTGGATTAGGGAAGGACGGGAAAGGAATTCGGCCGTGCCCTTTGAAAGGAACCATCCCAGCATTTCCTGGAGCGATTTAGGGAAATCACGGAAAACCTAAATCAGGATGGCCGGACGCGGGATTGAACCGTCGTCCTCCCAAATGTGAGTCCAGTGTTTAACCACTGCACCACCTCGCTTGGTGCTGGTCTTCTGGCTTTTCCACATTTAAATCTTTGTGACGAGGGATTGTTTCACTTTTAGAAACTTGTTGGCATCAGTTGCAGAGAGCTACCATTCGACAAGTGTGAAATTGACAGTTCGACCTAAGTTGGTAGACAGCATGTAGGTGTTGAGCCGATAGCGCTAGTGATGGTTCTCATAGCTGCATTTAAGTATACTTCAACTTCTTTGACAACAGCGCTGGAATGCCAAACTGGTGCACAACATTCTGCCGCAGGGTATACAGGTACTAACGCAGGGGATGCTCTGTGGAGAACTGATGTATTTGCCCCCCATGCACTGTCTGCCAGCTTTCTCGCCAGGTTCCCTCATGTCTGCGCCTTCTTAGCTGTGTTGGAAAGGTGTTCATGGTATATTAGCATTTTGTCTAATGTTAGAAAATGTATTTTGGCTTCTCTTTGTATTCGACTATACCAAGAGGGCAAAATCGTGGGCTTAACTTCACTGATGCTGGACAATTTGAGAGGTGAAAAAGACATATGTCTGTTTTAGAAACATCAGGTTTAAGACGTCATGTCTTAAAATATTCATAAAGTTCATCAGGCTGTTTATTAGGTGTTCTTCACATTCAGGAAGATCTTCACTCTGATATGAAATTGCAAGGTCATCTGCATAGATGAATTTCAGGCAGCTTAAGTTCGGCTTTGAGACAAGCCACCACTGAGTACATGCCATCTGGTTACCTATTACCCTTGGTGTACTTTAAACTGCTGAGTGCTCAATACGTTGCTTAAGATGACGTAGACTCTTACAAGGTTTCGTTTTTAGAAATTTCAATATCAGATCC
Source organism: Schistocerca serialis cubense (assembly GCF_023864345.2). NCBI lineage: Eukaryota > Metazoa > Arthropoda > Insecta > Orthoptera > Acrididae > Schistocerca > Schistocerca serialis. Next base: position 213,129,994 of record NC_064644.1, read on the forward strand.
TTGCATCATACCACCTCATTAGCTGCTGACATGTCAACGAAAACCACCTCAGTTTTGATTTTGTTCTGATAGTCAGATGTTGTGCGACTAGTCAATGAGAGCACTTGGTTACAGCAGCTTCTAAAAGGTCTAAATTCAACTTGTGTAGACGGTATCACAAAATTAATTTGTTCTTGTATTCGATGTAAGATCATTCTTTCCAAGAGTTTGTAAGCACAGTTAATTGGTGTTTTGGGTGAAAATTTTCTATAGCTGTTCCTTCTTCGCCTGGCTTTTTAATAGAAACGTTTTTAGCTCTCTTAAAATTTGCTGGTAATGTTCCTGCACGAAGAATTTCGTTAAAAAGCCACACTAGCCCCACTCGCGTTGTTCAACCACTGCATACCAAAAATTCAAAGTAGAGCCCATCTGCAGGTGCAGCTTTTCTACATTTCGTATGCTTAAAGGCTGCCTCCAGTTCAGTAATCTTAATGCAGAAGAGAATTTTAGTTTGATTCTAGAAATTATTTAACCTCACTAAATTCTTTCTTTACTTGCCGAACATTTTCTTTAGCTGCTGGAATCTTGGAAATAGTCACTAAGTGACTTAACGTTTGTGTCGCAGGAGGCGATTGACTGCTTTGTGTTGTGGGAAGGGTCTTCCCCCAGCTTTCAAATCAGTGACCAAGCTTCTCTATTGGAATGTGTGAAGTCAGGTTCCCTTATTTCTTTGTGTTCTTTTCCTCTCCTTCGTTCATTCAAGAAATTCATCAAATTTGTAACTGTTTCCTGGCCTCTACTTTCCTTGAATTTATTGTATAGCCGCCGGTTGAGCTCATGGTTCCACACAGGAATGCACTCTTCACGTGATCGTCAGAAACTCTGAGGATGAGTTCGGCAAAGCACAAGTCTCTTCTACTGCGAACTTTTGAGAATCTACCCCAAACTGATTCTCCAACAGGATACAGGATCAGATCGCACTGGAGGAGTATACAGGCCGTACGAGGTGAGAATGGGGCGTTGTTGACTTCTGGGAAAGTCCTGAAGGACGGTTCTGATGATAGCTTCTGTGTTGCGCCCAGACGTGACCACTGTTGACTGGCAGAGGTCACGTGTGTTTTCGATACCCCGACGTCTAGATTTTAGTGTACTCTTTCCTTTTTTATCATAACTGAGATGTAAATTGTTTGCTTCCATCCTCTTCAGCACAGCGCCATTTATTGGAGTGGCTCTTTTAAAGTCCACATGCTTTCAGTCAGTACTTGGAACCTTTGAGCCATGTAGGGTATTAGTTTCTGATCATGCTCCGAACATCACCTCTGTTATTTCTCCATATTTGTGTTCTGAAACTGGCATCTGCCACATGTGGGTTCAGGACGGTCGTATTCAACGCCGTGACGATCGCAACGACCCCACTTGACTAGCGCCCAAGACGACAAGCATACTGTTTGCTTGGGCGTGGAGGGTCGTACAGTCACGTAAAACGCCATGGGTTATGAGATGGGATTCATTCGACAAGAGAAGTATCCACACGTACAATGCCATGAGAGCTGGAGCACCACTCACTGTCAGCACAAGGACCGTTGTGAACAGCTTCCCTTGATGTGGCAGCAGGACGAGGCAACACTGCACGTACATTGACACAACCTCGTCTTTTCAAACTAGTTCCGGTTTTGAATATAACATCACCGTAGGCGTATCTGTGCCACTTTCTATTAGTCATAGCCATACGAGTTCATCAACTGGCTCGAGAGTCATTGAATACACAACACAACCATCTCTGGTTCGCAAGGCCAGTAATTTGGTCAGGAGGTGTATCATTTCGGACGTGTTAAAGCCTGTGGCGTGCCCTGTCTTTCGAGATCTTCAAATATGATAACGCAAGACCTCATGTTGCCCTTGAACTACTAAAATAACTATACACAAACGATTTTCTACTGTTGTCCTAGTCACCACATTCTCCAGATCCTTCAGCCAATGAAATAATCTGGTCGTTGGTTCCTGAGAGATCGGCACGCCACCATTCACAAGCCACTACAATTAACGAATTGTGACAGAGAGTTGACGCAGCATAGAGCTACGCACGGGTACGCGAATCTGTCATCGAAGTTCAGTTCGACTCGCCGTCCAACCCTGTTTGAGTCATGGTTGTTGCCAGAGAAGGCTGCACTACATACTAAATCTCGCGCCTTTTATAGCCTACCCCCTCCCGCTGCGCATTTTTAATCGAGTGTTCTTTATACTGTGCTGCGAACGCCACAATAAACCAAATTTTATCATCCTCTATTGTTATTGGTGTTGCAGTTTTAACGATAAGCACTGTAGGTTGTATTTTACACGACAAAGATAGTCTATTGTGACGTCATCGTAGAACTGTACGATGAATCAGTGCTGAAAATGCTACGCACGAATTGTTGAAAATGTATAATTTATTAACCACAACATGTTTAGGAATTACTTTATCCCATGAACGGCGTAGTAACTTAAATAACTTGATAATGGGATAATGAAGTACCGAAGCATGCTGTGCTTAAAAAAAAAAATCACATTTCGACCAGTGATGCGTAACATTGTCAGTACTGCGACGAAGATGTTTAGAAAAGATTATATCTTCTTTATAGTTTGACAAAATTAGGACCCGCCAGGACAGCCGAGAGCCCTAACGCGCTGCTTCCTGAACTCGGGTAGGCATGTCGGCCCCGGATCGAATCCGCCCGGCGGATTAACGACGACGGCTGGTGTGCCAGCCAGCCTGGATGTGGTTTTCAGGCGGTTTTCCACATCCTACTAGGTGAATACCGGGCTGGTCCCCACGTCCCGCTCAGTTACACGACTCGCCGGCATTTGTAACACATTCACACTATTTCACGATTTACACTACGCGCAGAATCATGAAAGAAGGTTGTATACCTGGAAGAATCCTGGAGATACTAAAAGAGTCGAAACAAGGCCCTGGGAGTAGACAACATTCCATTAGAACTACTGATGGCCTTGGGAGAGCCAGTCATGACAAAACTCTACCATCTGGTGAGCAAGATGTATGCAACAGGCCAAATACCCACAGACTTCAAGAAGAATATAATAATTCCAATCCCAAAGAAAGCAGGTGTTGACAGATGTGAAAATTACCGAACTATCAGTTTAATAAGTCACAGCTGTAAAATACTAACGCGAATTCTTTACAGACGAATGGAAAAACTGGTAGAAGCAGACCTCGGGGAAGATCAGTTTGGATTCTGTAGAAATGTTGGAACACGTGAGGCAATACTAACCTTACGACTTATCTTAGAAGAAAGATTAAGAATAGGCAAACCTACGTTTCTAGCATTTGTAGACTTAGAGGAAGCTTTTGAAAACGTTAACTGGAATACTCTCTTTCAAATTCTGAAGGTGGCAGGGGTGAAACACAGGGAGCGAAAGGCTATTTACAATTTGTACAGAAACCAGATGGCAGTTATAAGAGTCGTGGGGCATGAAAGGGAAGCAGTGGTTGGGAAAGGAGTGAGACAGGGTTGTAGCCTCTCCCCGAAGTTATTCAATCTGTATATTGAGCAAGCAGTAAAGGAAACAAAAGAAAAATTCGAGGTAGGTATTAAAATTCATGGAGAAGAAGTAAAAACTTTGAGGTTCGCCGATGACATTGTAATTCTGTCAGAGACAGCAAAGGACTTGGAAGAGCAGTTGAACGGAATGGACAGTGTCTTGAAAGGAGGATATAAGATGAACATCAACAAAAGAAAAACGAGGATAATGCAATATAGTCAAATTAAATCGGGTGATGCTGAGGGGATTAGATTAGGAAATGAGACACTTAAAGTAGTAAAGGAGTTTTGCTATTTAGGGAGTAAAATAACTGATGATGGTCGAAGTAGAGAGGATATAAAATGTAGACTGGCAATGGCAAGGAAAGCGTTTCTGAAGAAGAGAAATTTGTTAACTTCGAATATAGATTTAAGTGTCAGGAAGTCGTTTCTGAAAGTATTTGTATGGAGTGTAGCCATGTATGGAAGTGAAACATGGACGATAACCAGTTTGGACAAGAAGAGAATAGAAGCTTTCGAAATGTGGTGCTACAGAAGAATGCTGAAGATAAGGTGGGTAGATCACGTAACTAATGAGGAGGTATTGAATAGGATTGGGGAGAAGAGAAGTTTGTGGCACAACTTGACTAGAAGAAGGGATCGGTTGGTAGGACATGTTTTGAGGCATCAAGGGATCACAAATTTAGCATTGGAGGGCAGCGTGGAGGGTAAAAATCGTAGAGGGAGACCAAGAGATCAATACACTAAGCAGATTCAGAAGGATGTAGGTTGCAGTAGGTACTGGGAGATGAAGAAGCTTGCACAGGATAGAGTAGCATGGAGAGCTGCATCAAACCAGTCTCAGGACTGAAGATCACAACAACAACAACTAGGCGCAGACAGCTGGGGTACACTGATTCCGTCCTGGGGGGTATGGGGTAGCGGCAGGAAGGGCATCCGGCCACCCCTCAAAATTAACCATGCCAATTCCGTACTTAACCCTGCCGACCCTGCGCACAATGCGGGATAAAGGTGGTAGCAAAAGAAAGAATACTTTTGACACAATTAGCTGCAAACTTGTAGTTTGTGTTGATTATGCAAGGTCACGACAAGCTTATTTCGCTATATTTGCCACTGTTGCTCTTGACATTCCATCTTTACATATCATTTTACTCTACATTTATGTAATAGTACTATGATATTTTATCTTAAACTTACACCTAGATGGAGTGACGTCCATAAACCATCTTGGAAGGTAAGTTCTTTTAGGTACTATGTTCTTAAAATAGGTCACCTATTTATTTTCTACAAAAAAATAGGGAAATTTCGTGTTATTTGTTGACAGTTACAAAATGACAGATCTTTCCAACGCCGTTTTATGTTTGCAAGTAAATTATATCGAAGGTAGAGATGTTTTTGTCGGAGATATTGTGCATTATGTAGATGTGCGATCTTAATGTTATCTGTTGTGTTTTGGTTATCGTGTTGTATTTATCCATTTCCTTTTTATATTATGCAGTAAAGTTTCCCAGATAATATCCATGCTTGAGGTCCGTCTGTTCGTTTAGGATGTCATTCGGATATTTATTCGTGTGTGCGCAGTACATAAAAGAACTTAACATTCCAAGATGATTTATGGACGTCACTCCGTCTAGACGTAAGTAACAATATAAGATAAAACTTCAACGGACCACGAAGAAATTATCCGAACGGGATATGAAGCACATGTGCAGACATACAACTGATTACAATTTCAAAAACACTAGAAGATTTATTCAAGAGAAAGAGCTTCACAAATAGAGCAAATCAGTAACGCTTTGGTCTGCCCAGGCCCTTCTGCAAGCAGTTATTCGGACTGGCATTGATTGACAGAGTTGTTAGACGTCCTCCTAAAGGATTTTGTGCCAAGTTCTGTCCAACTGACGCGTTAGATTGTCAAAATCACGAACTGGTTGGAGAGTCCTGCCCACTGTTCTCATCTTGGCAGAGACCCTGTGATCTTGCTGGCCACTATGTGCAGGCGGGCATTTTCTTGCTGGAATGTAAGTCCAGGATGGCTTGTCATGAAGGGCAACAAAACCAGGCGTAGAATATTGTCGACGTACCACTGTGCATGCTATAAAAAGAATTGGAACCCCAGTCCGTCACCCCTGGTTGTCGGGAGTTATGGTGGGCAACTGTAGGTTGGTGTCCGGTCGCTGTCCGAGACGTCTCCAGATACATCTTCGGCCTGGAATCGCATTCACTCCAGTAGAATTGTCTTCAGAGATGAGTACCGCTTAGAACAGAGCCACGACGACCAGCGAAGAATCTATACAGGTTGCGAGCCCAGCAGAAAAGAAATTATTTAATAAAAGATAATTTGATAGTAAAATTAAGGAGCCCGCGCTTGAGTGTGAGTTCGTAATTCGCACCGAAACCAAGTTCCATACATTTTCAATCAACGACATGTCGGGTTGAACGTGGAGACTACGCAGATATTATGGTTTCTTGGACTATCGAAGAGATAGTGGAACGAGCATGGTCCAGCTGGATTACTGTGTTGACCGCCACATCTGACAGCCTCGATGTAGTCTGATAACGTTATTATTGACGATAAATTAAAATATAACATTTCCTGTTGCAGATAAAGTTTTTCGGTCAGGTCTCAAGGCCTGTAGCGTAATCCAGCGTCCACTGGGACTTACATCAGCACGTACAACAACAACGGGAGTAGTTCAACGTTTCTCAGGAAAACAGCACTTTCTCTTGTTACTTTTTTCTTCTTGCAAATCCATAATAATTTTGTTCTTCAAAGGCATATCCAAGCTTCATTCTCAGTATTTTTCTTTCTGATATATTCCATTTTTTCATTATTTTTATCGTTTTTCTAGTGTTTTCAAAATTTGTATCATTCACAATTCTTAGTATTGATTTCTATAGTTCAAAATTGTTTTTCAGCTCGAATATTATAAGGTACCGATTAATTCTCGTTGCTCTTGTGTTTTAGGTTGAGTATTATTAGGTGGCGATTAATTTTCATCGCTCCTTAGTGTTACCACAAGTTTGTCTGAGTTTTCCTATGCTAATGCCCTTACTCGAAATTAATTCGTCCAATATTTATGACAATTATTCAACATGTATGTATAAATTGTGGAAGTGAAGGAAGCTGCCCTATCCACGGTTGCTTGCGTCTTTTTTTTTTTTTTTTTTTTTTTTTAATGGACTTGTAGTCCGGGGTGATATGTTACAATACAGCATCACCGGTCTATTGCGGTCTAACTGTGTTGGTGAGGCAGTAAATTTCCATATGGTAGTGACTCCGTCACTGCAATTCACTTTGGAGGTGTGGCGGTGGGACTTGTAGTCCCGTACCACCCTCTGACGGTGATAGTACTACATGAGTCAGGCAGAAGAATTTTGCCTAACATGGGCAGGTGAAGGTGTGGCGGTGGGACTTGTAGTCCCGTACGCCAGGGCAGGGGTGATGATCGCCGACTTGCGTCGTATGTTGGGGCAACTTAACATAAACAGCTTACTGTTGTAACTGTGAGAGGATTCTCAACAGGTAAGAAAACAAAGTTTTACGCGTACAGGGCCACCGCAGGCAGGACAATTGACTATATTGAAAATGTGGCGCAAAGATCTAGTTGCAATTTTAATAAAACGCCGAAAGCACCAAAAAGAAAAAAAAAAAGAAAAAAAAAGTTCACTCCTCAGCCATGTCTTTAAAGAATTGGAACAAATGATTCATAACAGTACCCTCTAACGTGGTATTCACACAGAGGAGTAGTGAGAAAATTCGTTTTAGCGTGGTGATGCTCTAATCAGAACACGATGCAGAATTTCAATGACAGATTTCAGAGCCGCGCGGGGTAGCCTGCCGGTCTCAGGCGACTTTCACAGTTCTGGCGGCTCCCTCCCCCCCCCTCCCCCCCCCCAGCGGAGGATCGAGTCCTCCCTAGGGCATGGGTGTGAGTGCTGTCCTTAGCGTAAGTTAGTTTAAGTTAGATAATGTAGTGTGTAAGCCTAGGGACCGATGACCTAAGCAGTTTGGTCCCACAGTTCTTACCACAAATTTCCAAAGAGATTTCAGAGACATTAGATGCCGAATGCGACTTTCGTTGACCTAGGTCAGATGCCGAATGCGACCGTCGTTGACCTAACAGCACCATCTGATGCAATAATAAGAAATTGTTTAAAAATTAGTATATCAGCGCGAGCGTGCGGATCACATTTTATATGCACAATGATGGAATGTTGCTTAATACCATATGGCACTTGCAAATCCAGGTTCGAAACAAATGAATCGTATGCTCAGCCGTTTCCACATCCCAACTATTGCTGGTGCTATCTAGTGAGCAATAATGCATATTTTGACAATTGGTTCAGATTGCTATATCTTGCGACGCACATTTTTTGTTAAAATTTAATGTGCATGGTATAAACAGATCGATGGCTCTTACAACTAAACGTACACAGAAACGAAAGCCGGCCTGTGTGGCCGTGCGGTTCTAGGCGCTTCAGTCTGGAACCGCGTGACCGCTACGGTCGCAGGTTCGAATCCTGCCTCGGGCATGAATGTGTGTGATGTCCTTAGATTAGTTAGGTTTAAGTAGTTCTAAGTTCGAGGGGACTGATGACCTCAGAAGTTAAGTCCCATAGTGCTCAGAGCCATTTGAACCAGAAACGAAAGTCGTTGCGCAAAAAAAGCAGATGTCGTAGCTCTCTGTTTATTTAGTCGTCGCGTGCGGCTGGTAAACGAGATAACGAATGCTCTCAAGAATTCTCACTTCAGTAGAGTGACAGCATTTCTGTTACAGAACAGTTTGTGAATTCTTCTATTTTCAACACTACTAGAACATAGGCTGGATGTCTCCAACGACGCAATTTTTCGCTTTTATTTATAAGAAGAGCATAATTGTCCATAAATATGTGAAGAACTGTAAATGCGTGAATAGACGTATCTACAAAAATTAATGCTGAGTGTGTTCCACTCTATAGCAAACGTGCGTTACGCCAAGTACGCAACAAAGGCTAAGAATTACATTGCCTGTGTCCGGAAGACTAAATCGGTGTTTAGCCACTACCTACAGTCGCAGTTCAACCTAATTTGTATCTTCTACAGGGTTGCCGCTGCAGCCGCCAAATTCAGACTGAAGTTACTGAAAATCTGTTACTCCTACACATGCCCTATTAAAAATGTATTCGGATATTGTTCCTCCGGACATCCCTTACAGTTTCATTGCGCATTATGTAACGTGTAAGACAAAATGTGACTTCTAGTTCTACAGATGCATATATACTGTGACAAAAGTCATGGGACAGCAATATGCACATGTGCGGCTGGCAGTAGTATCGCGTACACAAGGTGTAAAAGGGCAGTGCAGAGGCAGATCTGTCATTTGTACTCAGGTAATTCATTGAACAGGTTTCCGACGTGATAATGGCCGCATGACGAGAATTAATAGATTTTGACCGCGAAATGGTAGTTGGAGTAGACGCATGGAACATTCACTTTCCTAAACCGTTGGGGAATTCAATATTCCGAGATCCAGTATCAAGCATGTGCCAAGTACCTCTCAGCACGGACAACACAGTGGCTGACGGGCTTCACTTAACTACTGAAAGCAGCGGCGCTTGCGTGGAGTTGTCAGTGTTAACAGGCAAGCAATAATGCATGAAATAATCGCAAAAATCAGAGTGGGACGTACGACGAACGTATCCGTATGGACAGTGTGGCGAAATTTGACGCTAGTGGGCTATGGTTGCAGACGACCGACAAGAGTGCCTTTGCTAACAGCACGATAACGCCTGCAGTGCCCTTCCTGGACCCGTGACCATATGAGTTGGACTCTAGACGACTGGAAAACTGTGGCCTGGTCAGATGAGACTCGGTTTCAGCTGGTATGAGATGGCGGTAGGATTTGAGCGAGGCGCATACCCCACGAAGCCATGTACCCAAGCTGGACAAGCTATGTACGTGGAATGGACTGGGTCCTCTGATCCAACTGAGCCGATCTTTGACTGTAAATGGTTATGTTCGGCTACTTGGAGATCATTTGCAGCCATTCATGGACTTTATGTTTCAAAACAGCGATGTAATGCCACAGGTCCACAATTGTTTGCGATTGGTTTGAAGAACATTCTGGATTATTCGAGAGAATGGTTTGACCACGCAGTTCGCCCAACATGAATCCCAATGAATATTTATGGTGGCAAGTGAGAGGTCAGTTCGTGCACAATATCCTGCACCGGCAACACTTTCACAAATGTGGACAGCTACGGAGGCGTCATGGCTCATTATTTCTGCAGACTTTCCCAACTTTTTGAGTTCATGCCACGTCGAGCTGCTGCAGTATGCCAGGCAAAATGAGGTCCGACACAATTTTAGGCGGTATCCCATGACTTTGGTAACCTTAGTGTACAGGGTGATTCAGAACCCATGTCCCATAGGACCAAATCTAATTTCTTATATGGATTTGGTGTCTGTTCTTTCGGGTATGTCCGAAAGGACAGACACCATTGATGAACTGCAGCTTATATATTAATACTTTCAGCTGCTGAAGGGCGTTGATATATATCAACGGAGATCTCCTGCTTACATGGCAGACGCTCTGATTGGTAGGACACTACGAATGTAGTGTGTGGACATACAAGGTAAGAATGTGGGTCTCGCGGAGGGTGTGCGCGAGATAGTCCCTGCAGTCGCACTATGCTCTGCGCCCTCAGTGGCACAGATGGATAGAGCGTCTGCCAAATAAACAGGAGATCCCGGGTTCGAGTCCCGGTCGGGGCACACATTTTCACCTGTCTCCATTGATGTATATCAACGCCCGTCAGCAGCTGAAGGTATTAATATTGAATTCTAATTTCAAATACACTCCTGGAAATTGAAATAAGAACACCGTGAATTCATTGTCCCAGGAAGGGGAAACTTTATTGACACATTCCTGGGGTCAGATACATCACATGATCACACTGACAGAACCACAGGCACATAGACACAGGCAACAGAACATGCACAATGTCGGCACTAGTACAGTGTATATCCACCTTTCGCAGCAATGCAGGCTGCTATTCTCCCATGGAGACGATCGTAGAGATGCTGGATGTAGTCCTGTGGAACGGCTTGCCATGCCATTTCCACCTGGCGCCTCAGTTGGACCAGCGTTCGTGCTGGACGTGCAGACCGCGTGAGACGACGCTTCATCCAGTCCCAAACATGCTCAATGGGGGACAGATCCGGAGACCTTGCTGGCCAGGGTAGTTGACTTACACCTTCTAGAGCACGTTGGGTGGCACGGGATACATGCGGACGTGCATTGTCCTGTTGGAACAGCAAGTTCCCTTGCCGGTCTAGGAATGGTAGAACGATGGGTTCGATGACGGTTTGGATGTACCGTGCACTATTCAGTGTCCCCTCGACGATCACCAGTGGTGTACGGCCAGTGTAGGAGATCGCTCCCCACACCATGATGCCGGGTGTTGGCCCTGTGTGCCTCGGTCGTATGCAGTCCTGATTGTGGCGCTCACCTGCACTGCGCCAAACACGCATACGACCATCATTGGCACCAAGGCAGAAGCGACTCTCATCGCTGAAGACGACACGTCTTGTAACCTCCCCACCGTAATTTTAAAAGAAAAAAGGCGACAATACTTAATACCAATGGGAGCCGAGTGTAACCTCCCCACAAAAATTTGAAAGAAAGAAACACGACAATATTTAATTATGAATGCTAATGGACATTGCGCTAACCGTAACCTGCCCACAATGAAATGTACTGACAATCGCAACAAATGTGAAATTCGCAATCTGACTCAATTATAAATCCTTCAAAAAATTAAAGTCCATTCAGTGACAAGAAAATTCAATTAAACCGAAATATCGGTTTTTGGCCCTGTGTAAAAACAATCAGAATTAAAGTCTTACCTCAGAATAAATGGATGTCACATATCCGCTCTTGTTGTTGCGCAGCACTTGGAGGAACTACATTGCAAATAATAATATTCTCCTTTTTTTTTGTAATTCTAGTGAAATTTTTCTTCAAAAAGAAGTGGAATGAAATGGGAAGTGCAACGAGATCTTTAGTTCAAAAAAATTAAACTTTTGAGAAAATGCTTTTGAAATAAAAAAATTATTATTGGGAGACTTGTTGGAGAATAATTACAATAAATAAAATTTTTCATTATCTAATGATTATATTAATTAACAGTATACCTTATTCCTCATCTTGACCATTGTTGCCGACCGCCTACATCACACAACCGCACTGGGCTGCTACTACTGACCGACCGCTCTGCATGACGACTACAGACTGAGTACTGCTCTCAACTAGACAGAGCTACAGACTCGCAACGACTGAACTGCTACTCTGCATAGCGACAACTAACTCGCAAAGACTACTACTGACTGAGAACCGCTCGCAACACTCGCGCGGTCAAGCGCATACTCTCTGGTCACAGATGCTACAATGCCTCGCCATCGCTGCTGCGTTACATACGTGTTTCATAACCCTCCACTCGGGGGGCAAAAATTTGGCAGCGATGGTGAGTCATTTGGACTTGCCAAGCGCGGCAAAATTTTTCTTTAATTAACAAAATCCTACAACTTACAGAATATTTAAATGTTGTGCACACGCACTAAGTACAAAATATATCAGACAAGGACAAAATGTGAATACTAAACATAGTAGCAAATCAGAAAAAAGTATATACAAACTTTTTGACAGATAAAGTGCACAGGCACTGAAAAAATTCTTTAGCATATGCAGAACAAATAAACAGACTGGCAAGAATAATTAGATGTAGTACATAAAGTAAATGTTGTGCACACGCACTAAGTACAAAATATATCAGACAAAGACAAAATGTGAGTACAAAACATAGTAGCAAATCAGAAAAGTATATACAAATTATTTGACAGATAACAAAGTGCACAGGCACTGAAAAAATTCTTTAGCATATTCAGAACAAATAAACAGACTGGCAAAAAAAAATATTATGTTGACAAGTGTACATGCACTGAAAAATGTCTTTAGCATTTTCACAACAAATAAACATAATGGCAAAAAAAAATTCATGTCCAAAGTGCACATGCACTGAAAAATGTCTTTAGTATTTTCACAACAAATAAACATAATGGCAAACATCATGTCGACCAGTGACATAAGTGTACTCACACTGGAGTTTAGCGAATCGAAAAATGTATAACCTATGAACATAAATGATGTTACCAAAAAAAATTTTTTTTTTTTTTTTTTTTTTTATGTGACAAGAATCAGGATAGGAAAGGGAAGGATTGCATCATGGTTGTAGCACTTTAGATTGCACACAGCTGCTCTGAAAGTCCATATCTTTCCACAGTAGTACAACACCAAGTGACACAACTTGAAGTTCTTTTCCCATCAGAATTTATCAGTGTAGCCAAGACACTGAACTGTCGTAGTAATGTTCCATGTTTTCATTTTGGCAGTACATTAGGTACACCAAACAGTGGGACCATAATAATGTCTTCATCGCTCATGGTGGTGGACAGCATGTCGTGTCAACACCACACTCTTACAAGGCACACCAACGTAGAATTAGTGCAAAACCAAATATAGTGCTCCATGATCACTGGGATAAACAGGACAAATGGACATTGCAGTAATTCAGGGTAGTCAGCTTATGAGGTGAAGGACATCAAGTCACATAATATTGACAATTACAGTCTTCATTGATAGTTCGTGGCATTCATAGCCCAGTTATTGAACATTTCTGTACCAAGTATGTAGTATTACAGAAAAATGTTCATTAATTGTTTTACATAGAATCAGTAGCCTTCTTTTCCTGGTTACAAAATATTATGAAATAATCGCATTCTTTTCAGTTACAGAGTATAATCATTAACCTTCTCCTAATTACAGTTAATTAATCATTTGTCATTCCAATCTATTAAGAATCATTAGCCTTCTTCTAATTACAAAGCATTATTAAACAATCACATTTATTTCCAATTACAAAGTATGAACATTGAAAACAAGAGTTAATTAATGGCATAATTAATAACAATTTCGTTGATTGACATTAATTATTGGCACTCAGTGGCCATCAAGTATTGAATAGAATAAAACATAGTTCATCATTCAGTATTATTCAGATCATTACAAAGTCATTATTAAAAATCAGTTAATTACAGTCAAATCATTAGTAATCACAGGCATTACAATAAACAGTGGCAGTTATTAGCTAGTGACAAAGCATTATTTTGAATATAGTCTCATTAAGAGGTCATTACTCGAGTGACATGCTATTCAGAGTTGATCAGTATTATTCAGAATTATCATAAACTAGTGACATTATGTGGGACTGGTAATGCATTTTTTTGGTAGCAATGCATTGCGTTGGGATCGATAATTAATTGCTGAGGCATAATACTTTTTGCTTTTGACCTATTGCTGCAAATGAGGATAGGTAACGTCATTCGTCATGAGTCAGCTGTAGCAAGATTATGTAACAAGGCAGTACATGTGATCACATTTATAAATGATAAACACAAATGGGTAAAAAATATAAAAATGCAAGTACTAGAACAGGTATAATAAGTAACAGGTTTAGTAAGTGTCATGAAAAAAACTTCTCCTGGAAAAATTACAAAAACGGATTATTGACCTGAAAGAAGAAACGCACACTATGCTGAAAAGTAGTGAACTTCGAATTAACAGGTAGTGAAATGTGTATAAAATGTGCTCCATAGCTGTCCTTTCCAAAACTTTCCGTCATCCTACTATGCAATGTAACACCTGCTGTCAAAGCAAACTGCAACAAATACTTAAATAACTACGTAGCATAAATGCATAACTTCAACACTATCCTCATCTGTAAAGAAAACTTCATACCCATATCATCATAACTTCATTATCCTCATCACCTGTAAAGAAAAACTTCATTATTCATAATACCATTTCCCTCATCATTATTCATCCGTATTCATTATCATCTGCAAAAAATCACTTCATTACTCATTATACAACTATTCCTTATCTCTAGCATATGTCATCACTAAAACTAAGATGTGTAGTTCTCTCTGACAGCCTGCATCAATCACCTTGTATTCTGAAAGAAAAAATTAGTTAAGACTGCTATTCTGTGATGAGTATAGTATAGTCTTGTTAATGCTTGTTAATCCTGATCCCTTTACTCTTCCTCATAAAGTTATTGCATCCTCTTTTCGTTTATTCCGTAGGTGAAATTCCCATTTATGTTAAATTTATTTCTTAGAATCATCATTCCTTTCTGAAATTGATGAACAAAGATTAATGTCTTGCATTTAAATCCTATACCCACTAAATAATGACTGGTTTATGGTGACACAATTAACCATACAGCATAACATGACAGGAAACGTAATATGTCCAAGACATTGACAGTGTTCGAATGCGAAAAAATGTACACAGAATAATACAATGCAGTAGCAAAAAAAATGTGAAACAGTCACGATGTTGAGATGTCATAAGGCAAAAAAAAAAAAAAATGTCAAAGTCGACTGGTGTGTGTTATATCTTAACTATTTCATAGTGCATACAAACAAAACTGGAGTACAGTCATATACACAAAAAAATGGAAAATGTGCACGGTCTGATGTGTAACGACAAGAAAAGCGACCTGCTAACCTTACCTTGCCGGGCACTTGCCAAAAAAAAAAATACGATAATCATCAATAAGTAGTCAGGTGAATTAATTGCATTAGTAAATGGCATCATAGTGTGTTGAATCATACAGTGGTTTCACTCAATAAACGGTTTAATGTTTGAGATATGGTGATTGCCTTTCGATTTTCTGGTTCTCAAAGTTTCGACGTGTACAACATTGGGGTGAGGGATGCTGCGAATCCGATACGGACCTGCGTATAGAAGTTCAAATTTACTGCACTTACCTTTTAATTTGCTGGATAAATAGTGTGTACGTACTAATATCTTCTGTCCAACGTGAAAGTCGCGGCGTGTACAAACCTGTTTTTGCTGTCTTCTCCGGCGCTCTGCGGCACGTTTGATGTTGTTCAGCGCAATGTCAATTATTCCGTGGTGTCGTAGGCGACGATTTTTGGGGAATTCTATTAATTCTTTAATTTTGTTCGGTGGTTCAACGTTTTTCAGTATAACAGTCGGAGATAGCATAGTGGATTCATTTGGAATGGAATTAATTACATCTTGGAATGAGAGTATGTGTGTATCCCAATCAATATGTCTTTTGTGGCAGTATATTCTGCACAGCTTACCAATTTCCTTCATTAATCTTTCACAAGGGTTCGAAGAAGCGTGGTACTTGGATATATAGATCGGAGAAATGTTTCTAGCTCGTAACATGCGTGTCCATACACTACTACGAAATTGAGATCCATTATCAGAAATTACTTTCATTACATGCCCTACATGAAATAGAAAATGTTTTACAAATGCTTTCGAAACAGTTTTAGCAGTAGCTTTGCGTAACGGAGTGAAAGTAACAAATTTTGAAGTGAGCTCAACAGCGACAAAAATGTAGCAAAAACCTCTGTTAGTTCTCGGAATCGGACCAAAAATGTCTACTGCGGCCATGTGTCTTAATTTCACAGGTATAATGGGATATAAAGGAGGAATATGTGAAGTGGTGTCTGATTTAGCTTTCTGGCAAATTTTACAAGACGCTAAAACTCGTCGTATACGTTTTTCCATGTTGGTAAAATAACAGTTCTGTCTCAGTATAAGAAAACATTTTCGTGCTCCGTAATGTGCGTAACTTAAATGAGTGTACCAGATTAATTTGTTAACCAGTTCGTCAGGAATACATAATAACCAATTGTTGCTGTCAGGATGAGAGCGATGAAACAGAATGTCATTGCGCACAGTGTAGTGGTTCCTAATCGTAACATTTTTTCTATCTTGCCAAAGGTGTTTAATTTCTTTCCACACATTGTCTTTATTTTGTTCTTGTGCTATGTCCTGTAATGACGATGAAATAAAGTTTTCAAAAGCAACTTGCTGAATGTACATGACGCTGAAATTTGTTTTGCAGAAGTTGGTTGCTACGTCTTGCTGATTGTTGCCGAGAGAACGCGATAGTGCGTCTGCTATAACATTTTGCGTGCCGGGAATGTGAACTATTGTAAAATTAAATTCCTGTAAATAAAGTTTCCATCTACTTAACCTGTCGTGAGTGAATTTAGCCGAAAGTAAAAATTGTATTGCTCTGTGGTCTGTGTAAACTGTGGTATGTCTGCCATAAAGAAAGTGCCTAAATCTCGTGAAAGCCCATACAACACATAATGTTTCAAGTTCTGTGACGGAATAATTTCGTTCAGCAGGTGACAAAATGCGACTTGCAAATGCGATGTTTTTAATTACTATAGAGCCATCTTCTTCTATTTCCTGGAAAACGTGTACGCCTAAAGCGGTGTTGGAACTGTCAGTGGCAATGGAAAAATTTCTGGTAAGATCTGGGTGCGATAAAAGTGGTGCATTCAACAGAGCATGTTTCAGGTTCATGAATTCAAAATGTGCTTGCTTATCCCAAGACCAAATAGTGTTTTTACCTGTTAATTGGCATAGTCTAGGCGTGTCTAAAGCGGAATGGTGAATAAATTTACGAAAAAAGTTAATTAAGCCCAAAAAACTGCGTAATTGCTTTTTTTGTTGTAGGAACAGTAATGTCACGTAGAGCTTGAAGTTTTTCCGGATCAGGTGCAATGCCTTCTGCTGAAATTACGTGTCCAAGAAATTTTATAGAAGTTTTGCCAAAGTGCGATTTACTGAGGTTAACTGTGAGTCCTTGTGCATGAAAAGTTTGTAACAGTTGTTCAAGAATCATATTGTGTTCAGACCAGTTAGTTTTTGCAATAAGAATGTCGTCTACGTACGTCGTGATTCTGTCTTTAATGCAAACGTGTGTCGGATGGCGTCAAAATTAATAACATTTTCGTGAACAAGATTCTGCGTGCCTAAATTATTGCTTACGTTATTGGAATATGCAATCTGTAGTGTGTCTGGTCAAATTCTATCGTACGTGCTGTTATTTACGGGAGAATATTGTGGCATATCCACTATATGAACTGTTCTGTTATTTCTTACTGACGTGTTACGCTATGGATGACACCTATTGTCTGTTTCATTCATGATTATTTGTTGTTGCTGATGTTGTTGCTGCTCATAAGATCGACTGTTATTAAATGTACGCTGAAAATTGTGCTCATCACTTTTTACGTCTGTCATGATAGTAATTTCTATACGGCGCATTGCGATAGGAATTGAAATGGTGTGTTGTCTGTACGTAGTTATTTTTTTTGCTGCCATGCGTTACTATTTGTTGGAGCTGGGACTATACGTGCACGCGGCGAAACATTAAAGTTTGGTTGACCTTGTAAACTGCATTGTTGGTTAGGTATGCTAAGCGGCTGACTTTCATGCTATTGTGGTGAAAAACATCTATTGTTACAAAAATATGGTTCCGACTGCTCAAAATTTTATACATACTGATGATTACGATTTTATCTGTAATTAAAATTACGGCGGTACTGGAGTGCCTACTGAAAATTGTCACATTCGGTAAAAGATTTGTCATATCGGGTTTTCAGGACAATATTTCTTAATTCTACATAGAGCAATAGTTAAAGAGCTGTTTGGATAGATATAAAGGATAGTAGAAGAAAAGGCAGCAGTGCAGAAAACTAAAGATGAAACAGCACTACTACAGCTCGGGGCCCTATGCTCGCTACGGCACATATTCATTAAAGCGTAATGAATCCCCTGAGGTCCATTACGCACTGCAAATAAATTTTAGCTTTTGCGTTGCACGCAATAGCGGTAAAAATTCAAAAGCAAATAGTTGTATCCATGTTAATTCTAGTTTCATCATTACAGGCAATGCTGATGAAAATACAATAGCAATTTGTCGCTTCAGGTTCAAAGCTAGTTTCTCCATTACAGATAATAGCGGTGAAAGTACAAAGATAAATTGTCGTATACAGTGCCAATCGTGTATCTGTGTTCTGTCATTATTAAATTCTTTACATTTGCTTACAAATGCAAATTGCTCGAAATCTACGTTCTCCTCACTCGGTTTAATAACACGTTCGGGTTTGTGTGTGAATCTGTTCGTCTGTGTCGTTTCGTACTTCAAGTTACGTAGCTTTTCAGATTTTAAGTCGCGTGGCTTTTCGGATTTTACGTCTCGTAGTCTCTGTAAATTACTCACATTATACGCGCTGCGTGACTCTGACACATGTTCATAAAGTGGCGTCTGTTGTATGTTATTAACTGAAGTGTTTTTCATTTCTGTTACTTCTTGTTGTAAATTTGACAACTTCCGACGTACCGTGTTGTTAGATGAATCGATTTCATTAATTGTCAGCTGTAAATTTTGAAATTCAGGTGTTTGGATAAAAGAAACCGGTGCAGTATCGTCTGATTTATTGTCATTAGTATTTTCGATAACATCAATACGACTGGCCAATTCATCACATTTTTCAGTCAGTATTTTAACCTGATCATCGGTTTTAGAATCAGACGCATTAATCTGTTTTTGCAACTTGCGCGTAGTTTCGCTCAGTTTTTTAACATCAGCTTTGATGACATCGCAATCCTGTGTTAGATCTAGTTGTTCGAATCTATCTGTCACTGTTTGAATATTTACTGTGTGTGTATCCGTTTTTGCTTTAAGATCAGAAATTTCATCCCGTAATTCCGCGTTCAATTGTTCTATGGTATTAATTTTGTCGGACACTGTAGTAATATTATTGTCTACATACGTCTTCGCTTTCGCGAATATTTTACGTTTGTCCTCTTGTCTTTGTGCAGTGATTGTTTCCATGACTTGTCGTTTTACTTTGTTTTGATCCTGAATAAATCTGCGGAAACGCGTATCACTGTTCTGTATGTGCTGATTAAAGCGCTCGTTAATCTGAGTGTTCTGCTGTTTGAATTTCGCGTCTATCTTTGCGTCCATAGTGCGCGAAAGTTCTATCGTCATTGCTCTAAACTCGTCCCGTAATTGTGTAGCTTTTTCAGAGCACTGTTTGGCGACTCCGCTAATTTCGTCTCTGAGTGTATTTGTCGCGGCTGTTTGCATTTCCCTTAATTCTTGCGCAACAGACTTTATTTCTTCGCTATTTTTTTGTGAACAAGCCTCAATTTCCACGCGCAACTGTTCCTTAGTGTCATGGCACTGCGCGGCAACGGCTGTAATTTGTTCACTAAGTTGTTTGAAATTTTTGTCATTATTGTCAAGTTTTTCATTTAAGTGTTTGTTATCTTCCCTAAGTTGTTTGAAATTTTCGTCATTTTTGTTCTTAGACTGTAGCATTATTGTCATAAATTGTTCCAAAGTAACATTACCTACTTTATTCTCACTACTGTTTGATGGTGTATCTACAATTGTCGCGTTTTGTGTGACCATTTGGTCATTCTGTAATTTACAAAAACGTTTATCAGTCGGATGTACATTGTCAGACACTGTTCCGGAATTAAATAAATCCGTCGTACTTTGTGTATCCTGATCACTTTCTTTAGACAAATTTGCCTGTACGTTACTTGGATTTTCTAAATCGGGTGTGTTAAACTCGGCAGCGCTCATTACCATAGAGCATTCTGCGTCATCAATTGTCGTCAAGTTAACAGACGAGACAATTGAGTTCGTTTGTTCATCATTAAGGTGAAAGTCATCATTAATGGTTGTATTGCACTGATTGTTAGTGAACGCAGGATTGTCATCATCACACTGCGTGTCATAATTACTATCGGTCACGCTGTTTGAGTCGGTAATTTCATTCACAATACTTCGCGATACACTATTCACAGTCTTTCGCGGCATTTTTACAATAGTCAAAATTTTTCACAAAACAAATCAACACAATGCAAAAGCAACACACAAATACAACAAAGCAACAAATTGCCGTTGACCTGTAGAGAGAAAGTCACAATATTATTAAAAGCGTTGCGCTAAATCCTAATTATACTTAAGCAAATAAGAGCAGATATCTGACTGTTGCTCAAAAGACTCTCAACGAAATACGATCCTGGCAGGGTCGCCAAGTGTAACCTCCCCACCGTAATTTTAAAAGAAAAAAGGCGACAATACTTAATACCAATGGGAGCCGAGTGTAACCTCCCCACAAAAATTTGAAAGAAAGAAACACGACAATATTTAATTATGAATGCTAATGGACATTGCGCTAACCGTAACCTGCCCACAATGAAATGTACTGACAATCGCAACAAATGTGAAATTCGCAATCTGACTCAATTATAAATCCTTCAAAAAATTAAAGTCCATTCAGTGACAAGAAAATTCAATTAAACCGAAATATCGGTTTTTGGCCCTGTGTAAAAACAATCAGAATTAAAGTCTTACCTCAGAATAAATGGATGTCACATATCCGCTCTTGTTGTTGCGCAGCACTTGGAGGAACTACATTGCAAATAATAATATTCTCCTTTTTTTTTGTAATTCTAGTGAAATTTTTCTTCAAAAAGAAGTGGAATGAAATGGGAAGTGCAACGAGATCTTTAGTTCAAAAAAATTAAACTTTTGAGAAAATGCTTTTGAAATAAAAAAATTATTATTGGGAGACTTGTTGGAGAATAATTACAATAAATAAAATTTTTCATTATCTAATGATTATATTAATTAACAGTATACCTTATTCCTCATCTTGACCATTGTTGCCGACCGCCTACATCACACAACCGCACTGGGCTGCTACTACTGACCGACCGCTCTGCATGACGACTACAGACTGAGTACTGCTCTCAACTAGACAGAGCTACAGACTCGCAACGACTGAACTGCTACTCTGCATAGCGACAACTAACTCGCAAAGACTACTACTGACTGAGAACCGCTCGCAACACTCGCGCGGTCAAGCGCATACTCTCTGGTCACAGATGCTACAATGCCTCGCCATCGCTGCTGCGTTACATACGTGTTTCAGTCTTCATTCGTCCCTCCATTCACGCCTGTCGCGACACCACTGGAGGCGGGCTGCACGATGTTGGGGCGTGAGCGGAAGACGGCCTAACGGTGTGCGGGACCGTAGCCCAGCTTCATGGAGACGGTTGCGAATGGTCCTCGCCGATACCGCAGGAGCAACAGTGTCCCTAATTTGCTGGGAAGTGGCGGTGCGGTCCCCTACGGCACTGCGTAGGATCCTACGGTCTTGGCGTGCATCCGTGCGTCAGTGCGGTCTGGTCCCAGGTCGACGGGCACGTGCACCTTCCGCCGACCACGGGTGACAACATCGATGTACTGTGGAGACCTCACGCCCCACGTGTTGAGCAATTCGGCGGTACGTCCACCCAGCCTCCCGCATGCCCACTATACGCCCTCGCTCAAAGTCCGTCAACTGCACATACGGTTCACGTCCACGCTGTCGCGGCATGCTACCAGTGTTAAAGACTGCGATGGAGCTCCGTATGCCACGGCAAACTGGCTGACACTGACGGCGGCGGTGCACAAATGCTGCGCAGCTAGCGCCATTCGACGGCCAACACCGCGGTTCCTGGTGTGTCCGCTGTGCCGTGCGTGTGATCATTGCTTGTACAGCCCTCTCGCAGTGTCCGGAGCAAGTATGGTGAGTCTGACACACCGGTGTCAATGTGTTCTTTTTTCCATTTCCAGGAGTGTATATTTTGGTGATTTAATAGTCTTGCTCCACAGGACGAAATGGTATTCAGGGATATGAGAAAACGATCATTCGAAGCACAAAATCTAGTCAATATGGGTTCTAAAATGGATGCCTTAGGTGATTCGAAGCACAAAATCTAGTTAACATGGGCTCTAAAATGGATGCCTTAGGTGATACGAGAGCTTGTTCATCTTCGATACTGAGAAGCAAGTCTCTTTTATTGGAAGCTCTTTGCTTTCCATATTTTGAGAAATGGTAATATGGACCAAAATAAGGAAAAAGTGCAGTAAACATAGGTTCTAAAATGCTAGGAACACTTCTTCATCTTCGCTACTACGAAACATAATTGTTCTACTAAATAAGTTCTACTAAATAAGTTAAGCATTTTAGTCTATGGTTACTAGACATTTTTTTCTTGTTTTGGTCCTCACTACATCCTCCGAAAGTATGGAAAGCAAAGACCTTGCACTAGAAAAGATTCGTTTCACAGAATCGAACGTAAATAAGTGCTCATAGCTCTTAAGGTATGTATTTTAGAGCCCATGGTCTC
This sequence comes from Schistocerca serialis cubense, assembly GCF_023864345.2. NCBI lineage: Eukaryota > Metazoa > Arthropoda > Insecta > Orthoptera > Acrididae > Schistocerca > Schistocerca serialis. The sequence continues at coordinate 213,152,660 of NC_064644.1, forward strand.
TTGACTTTCGGATGATCGTCCCTGTCGTATCCCTGAATACGACTACTGAATCACTGATGTAGCCTTGTCCGAGGGGACATGACTTTAAATCATCCCATTTATACCGCATAACATTGTATTGAGGACACGGAGAATACGTCACACCAAGATGACCTATTTTCTTTCCTCTTACACTACTGGCCATTAAAATTGCTACACAAAGAAGAAATGCAGATGATAAACGGGTATTCATTGGACAAATATGTTATACTAGAACTGACATGTGATTACATTTTCAAGCAATTTGGGTGCATAGATCCTGAGAAATCAGTATGCAGAACAACCACCTCTGACCGTAATAACGGCCTTGATACGCCCGCACATTGCGTAAAACAGAGCTTGAATGGCGTGTACAGGTACAGCTGCTCATGCAACTTCAACACAACACCACAGTTCATCAAGAGTAGTGACTGGCGTATTGTGACGAGCCAGTTGCTCGGCCACCATTGACCAGACGTTTTCAGTTGGTGAGAGATCTGGAGAATGTGCTGGCCAGGGCAGCAGTCGAACATTTTCTGTATCCAGAAAGGCCCGTACAGGACCTGCAACATGCGGCCGTGCATTATCCTGCTGAAATGTAGGGTTTCACAGGGATCGAATGAAGGGTAGAGCCACGGGTCGTAACACATCTAAAACGTAACGTCCACTGTTCAAAGTGCCGTCAATGTGAACAAGAGGTGACCGAGACGTGTAACAAGTGGCACCCCATACCATCACGCCGGGTGATACGCCAGTATGGCGATGACGAATACACGCTTCCAATGTGCGTTCACCGCCATGTCGGCAAACACGGATGCGACCATCATGATGCTGTAAACAGAACCTGGATTCATCCGAAAAAATGACGTTTTCCCATTCATGCACCCAGGTTCGTCGTTGAGTACACCATCGCAGGCGCTCCTGTCTGTGATGCAGCATCGAGGGTAACGGCAGCCATGGTCTCCGAGCTGATAGTCCATGCTGCTGCAAACGTCGTCGAACTGTTCGTTCAGATGGTTGTTGTCTTGCAAACGTCCCCATCTGTTGACCCAGGGATCGAGACATGGCTGCACGATTCGTTACAGCCATGCGTATAAGATGCCTGTCATCTCGACTGCTAGTGATACGGGATCCAGCACGGCGTACCGTATTACCCTCCTGAACTCACCGATTCCATATTCTGCTAACAACGCGAGCAGCAATGTCGAGATAGGCTACAATCCGACCTTTATCAAAGTCGGAAACGTGATGGTACGCATTTCTCCTCCTTACACGAGGCATCACAACAACGTTTCACCAGGCAACGCCGGTCAACTGCTGTTTGTGTATGAGAAATCGGTTGGAAACTTTCCTCATGTCAGCACGTTGTAGGTGTCGCCACCGGCGCCAACCTTGTGTAAATGCTCTGAAAAGCTGACCATTTGAATATCACAGCATCTTCTTCCTGTCGGTTAAATTTCGAGTCTGTAGCACGTGATCTTCGTGGTGTAGCAATTTTAATGGCCAGTAGTGTACATTTGCATATTGTGTGATGTCTATATGCCTAAACATGTATATGCCTCAATCTCTCTTATCTTACTCTCACTCTCTCTAAGCAAGATATACGATGGTGGCGGGCGCAATAAGGTTCACGGAGTCTTCTTGGAATACAGATCATCCCTTCCAACAAGTCTAAGTCTGTCATTCGCGTTCCGTCACACTGATTTTATGTGATCGTTTCATAACATACCACTTCTTAGTATCTAGCCCTATATACGTGTATTGTATCGTGTAAGGTGCTCAAGGTTTTCACCATTAGCCTCGCAATCAGATACGGTACCGTTCTTTCTCTTCGTTATAGGCAGTATCTTACGTTTACCCACATTTAAAGATAGCTGCCAATGATTACAACAAGTATACATTTTGTCCGTGTCTTTGTGCGGTTCTTTACGATCATAAAAAGACGAAACTCTCATGGAGGTCGCAGTAAATGAATATAACGTTTGTACTCGTGGGACCTAATTGGATCTTTTAGCATTTATAATATGAAGCATAAACACAATGTTGCCGGTGGTATGTGAGTGACTTACGTTGAAGTTGTTGACAACTGTAGGAAGACTGGGCCCTGAAGCGTGCGCTGCCTTCCGCCTGGCAGATAACGGAGCACTGCAGACGAGTGTCGGCTGTTAGCACGTGCCGCTATCGCCGCTTGTTTACGAGCCGTGATATCGCGAGATCCCGAGAGGGGGAAGCGCTGTGTCACGCCGAGGCGATAAAAGCAGTCGAACAACTGGAAGCTTTTTACAGTGACTCGGCACAAGTACAAATGCACGTAAGTAAAGCTGTAGTTTCATACACATATTGCGACGTAAGCTGCATCTGACAAGCTGACACCGAGGCGCAGCACCTTACTTACATCGTAACAGACACGTAATATGAGTGACGCGCAGGGCAGGTGGCATCAGATACACGGGAGTATGTAGTTGTTGTGTGGTCTAGTAGAGGTCACTAGCTGACGGGCACTGTTTGAGCTGCAGTCAGAATACCGTAGAGTATACTTGCGGTTCTGTTTGTTTAATGTCTAATTGTCCAAGATGCGACTCCAGGCGGGTGTAAAATGAATGTGCGCAACGGAAAATAATAAACTCTAAAATGAAGACTTGGCCCTGTCTGACTACCCCCTGAAGCAGATCTTAGGATCTCTTAATTCCATGAATTATAATCTAAACACAAATGAATGATCAAGGCAACTAATCCTGTATTATGACTGCGCGGTCTAATATCAATAACGCGAAATGATTGACATCATCTATGTACCAAACACTACAAGACACTAATTTCAAAGATGATCTGTGATGCTGTGGAACTTCAGTGGAAATAAACTGACGTGATCACAGCTGTTTAGCTTTTATAGCCCTAATAAACTGAAGCAATTTGCGATATCACCGTATTTACTGCGTCCGGTGCGTCGAAGTGATGTTTCTCGTACTCGTCTGCGACGATGGAAGAACTCCAGCCACAAATAAACTCTTTCAAACACTAGGACGGCAGAAGGCGGTTCTCTGACAAATATACTCTAATACTGTCTTCTCCTCTCTGAGTTCTACAGACGAGAAACGCGAACTCCCAGCCACAAGAACGGATTTCAGACAACGTCTCAACGTTAAGTATAGGCCGAGGAAGTGCTCTCAATTACTGAACGCTGCGTCCTCAACGACGACATCCAATCCGGGGCTGAAGTCCAGAATCGTATAGGTTCGCAACAGTACAGTGCCTAGCTGATCTAACTACGAGGGCAGTTCAATAAGTAATGCAACACATTTTTTTTCTGAAACAGGGGTTGCTTTATTCAGCATTGAAATACACCAGGTTATTCCCCAATCTTTTAGCTACACAACACTATTTTTCAATGTAATCTCCATTCAATGCTACGGCCTTACACCACCTTGAAATGAGGGCCTGTATGCCTGCACGGTACCATTCCACTGGTCGATGTCGGAGCCAACGTCGTACTGCATCAATAACTTCTTCATCATCCGCGTAGTGCCTCCCACGGATTGCGTCCTTCATTGGGCCAAACATATGGAAATCCGACGGTGCGAGATAGGGGCTGTAGGGTGCATGAGGAAGAACAGTCCACTGAAGTTTTGTGAGTTCCTCTCGGGTGCGAAGACTTGTGTGAGGTCTTGCGTTGTCATGAAGAAGGAGAAGTTCGTTCAGATTTTTGTGCCTACGAACACGCTGAAGAGTAGCACAATACACTTCAGAGTTCATCGTTTGACCATGGGGAAGGACATCGAACAGAATAACCCCTTCGGCGTCCCAGAAGACTGTAACCATGACTTTACCGGCTGAGGGTATGGCTTTAAACTTTTTCTTGGTAGGGGAGTGGGTGTGGCGCCACTCCATTGATTGCCGTTTTGTTTCAGGTTCCAAGTGATGAACCCATATTTCATCTCCTGTAACAATCTTTGACAAGAAATTGTCACCCTCAGCCACATGACGAGCAAGCAATTCCGCACAGATGGTTCTCCTTTGCTCTTTATGGTGTTCGATTAGACAACGAGGGACCCAGCGGGAACAAACCTTTGAATATCCCAACTGGTGAACAATTGTGACAGCACTACCAACAGAGATGTCAAGTTGAGCACTGAGTTGTTTGATGGTGATCCGTCGATCATCTCGAACGAGTGTGTTCGCACGCTCCGCCATTGCAGGAGTCACAGCTGTGCACGGCCGGCCCGCACGCGGGAGATCAGACAGTCTTGCTTGACCTTGCGGCGATGATGACACACGCTTTGCCCAACGACTCACCGTGCTTTTGTCCACTGCCAGATCACCGTAGACATTCTGCAAGCGCCTATGAATATCTGAGATGCCCTGGTTTTCCGCCAAAAGAAACTCGATCACTGCCCGTTGTTTGCAACGCACATCCGTTACAGACGCCATTTTAACAGCTCCGTACAGCGCTGCCACCTGTCGGAAGTGAATGAAACTATACGAGACGAAGCGGGAATGTTTGAAAGTATTCCACAAGAAATTTCCGGTTTTTTCAACCAAAATTGGCCGAGAAAAAAAATTTGTTGCATTACTTATTGAACTGCCCTCGTATAAACTGTCCTGAGAGCAGGGACAGCAAGTCCGTCTGTACCAACAATGATGATATCGAGCGACCATCACACGCAGCGCTCACAACGGAAGACCTCGTCTCTCCACCACTGGCCTCCCAGCAAGACTCGACTCCCCACCCTCGTAATTTCGAAAACGAATCATATTCTCGAAACCACGAACTATTCTCCCTCTCTACAGATTCTTCTGAACGCCGACCAACCCTATTTTAGTCTTTTGTCGTCCAGCGCGGAAAGCTTGCGAGGAAAAACCTATACTCGTACAATGGTATACATCTGAATAAAAATCCTTGGAAAATAGCCCAGCCGGCATGCTTTCCGAGGTGACGCTTCCTCGTTCCTTTCAGCTGCGTCCAAGATTTTCGTAGTTTCTGAAGTATAATCATTCCCGTCGCGACTCTATTGTGCCCCATCACTTAGGTGTCACAAGGTCCCTCTTGCCACTTCCTGTGTTTAAGCAGGACCAACACACCTGTGTCTGCCTTCCACCCAGGGCTTGAGTTCCGCCTGCCGTTTCATTTCTACGGCCGTTCCAACCTCTACTACTATGATAATAAAGACACTCCGGCAATAAGCGTTAACAATTACTTATGAGGCGTACGTGACAATGTCAATCTCCTTTAAATACTCATGTACACGATGTACAAACTATCAAATGATATCTAATTGTGTTGTAGTTCACGGCAAAGTATTTGGATGAGTGCTTGTAAGGTGCGAAATCATAGCCACCTTACTAATGTTTATTAATTACTATTATAATTGTGCACGGTTATGAGTGAATGGAGGTGTGAATGTGAAATAATGTTTTATGTGAAGCTCTTATACTATAAATTGAAGTAACTAGTCTCGTGAGGATTGTTCGAGAATGATATGTGTGTGTGAATCATTCGTACTGGTGAATTGGTTATAAACTGTTTCGTTTATGGTGCTGAGGAAATATGTCACGATTTCGTTAAAGTAGTTTTGTTAAGAGGGAATTAATTTTTTATTTGCGGATTTTCAGAATTTATTTATGTTAATTTATTGTTCTGATTCAGTGACAAATTTTGATTCTTTCCGTACATATGCGAGGCATTAAGCGGGTTTGATGCTTCTTTCCCATTCATTGGCTATGACGTTTCCCTCCCAATCAGAAATTAGCATATTCGCGCGCATTTTGGGAATTAGAAACTTCTTTTGCGTAGAGAAATGAGTAGGGCCAGGGCTTGGATCTCATTGTGATCAGACATTTTGATAGGTTCTCCGATGAAAATTATTAATATGGTGATGTTTCGGTACCAAAATATTTGAGAAGTGCTGTAAAGTGTGGAAGATAGTTGAATTTAATGCGTGTTGAAATCAGAACTTATGGTGACATTTTAAATAAGTGAATTTCGCCTGCCGTGTTGCTTACCCGCGTACTTGAATATTTTGTTACGCGGGACTGATCATAGCAACATTTGAGCGGGCTGTTCTGAAAGAAATAAGCCGTTTCTAAACTTTCGGTGAAGGATATTAATTACCATAAACTGGCCAATATTGTGAATGATGTGTGCGTTTGGACTTGAGACTTTGTACAGCTTACAATAAGGCTTGTCAGTAACTGCTGTATGCAAGCTTACTTTTATTTAACCGTTATTAACATTGCACAGTCAAAACCAATTTTAGTGCAGCTGTTTCTTCTATAGCTTTTTCCAGCTGAAAACTACATTTCAGTAACCTCAAGGAGGCGTGCGTATGAGAAGAGATTCACCGTAAGATGAGTGGAACTTTTTAAGCAGCAGAACCGCACCGCGCCGCCGCAACACGCCGACTTATTTTCGGCAGGAAGGGGGTGGGGAGTGATGTTCTCCCTTTGCATGTCTAATCTATGACCTCTGCACAAATGACTAAACCTAATACCTCAGATTTCCAGCCACCCACACTGAACATTTTTCTGCAGTGTGCAGTGTCTGAAATTTCAAGACAGTTTACCATTTCGTATGACACTGTGACAGTCACTTAGAATCAGCAACGCGTGATAATCATACAAAATTCAACCGATATTAGGACTGAGTACCTACAGTAGTAGTGGATGAGGAGACGATTTCCTCCCCCCTCCCCACTCCCCTGACCTACTTTGACCGGGTCCGCAACTCGTGGTCGTGCGGTAGCGTTCTCGCTTCCCACGCCCGGGTACCCTGGTTCGATTCCCGGCGGGGTCAGGGATTTTCTCTCCCTCGTGATGACTGGGTGTTGTGTGCTGTCCTTAGGTTAGTTAGGTTTAAGTAGTTCTAAGTTCTAGGGGACTGATGCCCGTAGCTGTTAAGTCCCATAGTGCTCAGAGCCATTTGAACCATTTTGAACTTTGACCGGGTTTTCCCAGCAATCCTCCTCCCCCATAACCTAGACAGCTATGACGCACACTTTGGAGCTGTACACTTGTGTGTAAAGTCTCTGTATTTAATGCTTTAAGACAATTTAGTGCAACGGGGCTACACCTTCTCCGCCACCATCGCCGTCAGATATGTGTGTAACATTATCAGATTAGGAAGGAGGTGTTCTATTTGTTAAAACAATTAGGAATGTTTTATTCCGCGTTTAAACATTTACACAGACGTCTGCGGGGCGCTAACACTTCCTAGTAGCTAACAATCACTGCAGACAATGCCACATGGTCACTATGCACTGCATTTGTCTCACACGGGGCCCCACAAGAGGTGTTGGCTGACTACTAGCTCACACCAGAGGGCTATGCCCAGCTCAGAGGTTGCATGCAAACTGTCGAAAGACCCATCGAGAGTGCCCTGGCATCAGCCCCACCAACGTATGCATCTACACTTCAGGGAAGTAGTCACTTGCTATCTCAATAGATCTAACACAAGCGTTTCTGAGAATACATAAATATACTCTAGACCCAGGGGGTGTACACCTTCACCTGCCTGACACGATGCACAAACAATTTTAGTTCCCTTTCAGACGCCTCACATAAATGCACTCAGCTTGAATATGTGCCTGTTGGATAGTACGCATTAACATGTTTCTCGACAGCAAGTGCAAAATGGCTAAGCAGGGATGGCTAGAGGACAAATGTACGGATGTAGAGACTTATCTCACTAGGGGTAAGATATAAACTGCCTACAGGAAAATTAAAGAGACCTTTGGAGAAAAGAGAACCACTTCCACTTGTATGAATATCAAGAGCTCAGATGGAAACCCAGTTCTAAGCAAAGAAGGGAAAGCAGAAAGGTGAAAGGAGTATATAGAGGGTCTATACAAGGTCGATGTACTTGAGGACAATATTATGGAAATGGAAGAGGATGTAGATGAAGATGAAATGAGAGATATGATACTGCGTGAAGAGTTTGACAGGGCACTGAAAGACCAAAGTCTAAAGAAGGCCCCAGGAGTAGACTACATCCCATTAGAACTACTGACAGCCTTGGGAGAGCCAGTCCTGACAAAACTCTACCATCTGGTGACCAAAATGTATGAGACAGGCGAAATACCCTCAGACTTCAAGAAGAATATAATAATTCCAATCCCAAAGAAATTAGGTGTTGAAAGATGTGAAAATTACAGAACTATCGGTTTAATAAGTCACGGATGCAAAATACTAACATGAATTCTTTACAGACGAATGGAAAAACTGGTAGAAGCTGACTTCGGGGAAGATCAGTTTGGAGTCCGTAGAAATATTGGAACACGTGAGGGAATACTGACCTTACGACTTATCTTAGAAAGCTTTTGAGAATGTTGACTGGAATACTCTCTTTCAAATTCTGAAGGTGGCAGGGGTAAAATACTGGCAGCGAAAGGCTATTTACAATTTGTACAGAAACCAGATGGCAGTTAGAACAGTCGAGGGACATGAAAGGGAAGCAGTGGTTGGGAAGGGAGTGAGACAGGGTTGTACTCTCTCCCCAATGTTATTCAATCTGTATACTGAGCAAGCAGTAAATGAAACAAAAGAAAAATTCGGAGTAGGAATTAAAATCCATGGAGAAGAAATAAAAACTTTGAGGTTCGCCGATGACATTGTAATTCTGTCAGAGACAGCAAAGGACCTGGAACAGCAGTTGAACGGAATGGACAGTGTCTTGAAAGGAAGATATAAGATGAACATCAGCAACAGCAAAACGAGGATAATGGAATGTAGTCGAATTAAATCAGGTGATGCTGAGGGAATTAAATTAGGAAATGAGACACTTAAAGTAGTAAATGCGTTTTGAAATTTGGGGTGCAAAATAACTGGTGATGGTCGAAGTAGAGAGGATATAAAATGTAGACTGGTAATGACAAGGAAAGCGTTTCTGAAGAAGAGAAATTTGTTAACATCGAGTATAGATTTAAGTGCGAGGAAGTCGTTTCTGAAAGTATTTGTATGGAGTGTAGCCATGTATGGAAGTGAAACATGTACGATAGATAGTTTGTACAAGAAGATAAATGTGGTGCTACAGAAGAATGCTGAAGATTAGATTGGTAGATCACATAACTAATGAGGAAGTATTGAACAGAATTGGGGAGGAGTTTGTGGCACAACTTGCCTAGAAGAAGGGATCGGTTGGTAGGACATATTCTGAGGCATCAAGGGATCACCAATTTAGTATTGGAGGGCAGCGTGGAGGGTAAAAATCGTAGAGGGAGACCAAGAGATGAATACACTAAGCAGATTCAAAAGGGTGTAGGCTGCAGTACGTACTGGGAGATGAAGCAGCTTGCAGTAGCATGGAGAGCTGCATCAAACCAGTCTCTGGGCTGAAGACCACAACAACAACAACATCTCCAGTTTTGGCTTAATCAAGAATCATAATCGGTTTCGACCCACACTGGCCATTTTGAGGTACTACAAAAGGAAGAAAGTAAAAAACCTATATTGAGATATTAAAACAAAAATATTTTTCTAGGTCTACTTGTGGGTTAAGTAATGAATAATTAAAATGCATATTGACCATACCTATCATCCATGGGTGGCATTTCGTGAAGAAATGTTCATGCATTGTCAGACTGAACACAATACCAAGAATCAAGGAATTATGCTGAAACAATCAAGCGCACTTTTCTTTCCTCCCTCTTTGCATTAATACACACGTCCTTTATAAGGTATATCTTTAATTGAGAAAACAATAAAATATATAAAAGTTGCAATATAAGTTTGGTCAGTTACTCATAAAATCCACAAACAGAGTACAAGTTGTTAAAGTAGTAAAATATTTAAAGCAGAGCAAAGTGTTGACAACAAGAGAAACAAACGAGCGATAATTATAATAAATATTTCAGATGGCTGAGGGCGCTGCACTTCAAGGTGTTAGATGTTTACGTCATTGGCTATTAGCTCAGAAGAGTCAACGTGGCGTGAATGACAATCACGGCATTCTGCTGCAATCAAGAGGCATTGGTGTTCTTGCTGTGAGGTGTTTGCATTAGCTGGGAAGATGCTCAGAAGTGAATTTGTGGCCCGGATGGCACAATGCAGCACTGAGTCTCAGGTAGGTCCCATTTTCAACTGGACATTACATGCAGGGTGTGGCGACTACCTCAACTGAATAGATCGTCGTAAATATTAAAATATCTGTACGACATATGTAACAAAATTTAAAAGAATGTAAAGAAGAGAAATAAACAACATGTAGCCTGTTTTAATTAAGGTAAAGTACGTTGCTATGAGGTATCTAGGCAAACCATCAAATGACATTGAGCAAACATTCCGGAGAAACTGGGTTAAAATTGCCTTCAGGACATCACTGTGTTATAACTTGCGTAAGAATGATAAATTTGGAAAATCTGGGCCCTATAAAATAACACGTTGTAACTGCAGGAAAAGCTGTATTGGCCAGACATATAGGTCTTTTGACTGGAGTTTTAAGGAACACAGCTATGCCAGCAATAAAACAGCATTGAGCTTACATACCGAAGGAGACACATTGACGAATAATTGCATATTTTGGGCAAAGCTGAAAAAAATTAACGATTGGATTTTACAAGAAGTGGAGGTTATGATACAGAAGAGATCGGACAAAGTCCCCACTGAGCGGAATGAGTTTGCAAGAGATGCATATTTTAATATTTATGACAGTCTTTTCAGCTGAGGTAGTCACTTGCCCTGCATGCACTGTTCAGTTGGTTATGGGGCCTCTCTGTGTCTAAGTGCTTAACTGAGCCATCTGGGCCACTTATTCACCCCCGGTCATCTGCCCAGCTAACGTAATCACCTCACAGCTGGAAAAGGAGTGCCTGCCATCTGCAGCAGAATGCCATCTTTGTCGTCTGGGGTGCGTCCTCCCGCTTCTGAGCTTATGGCCAGTGTTGTGCACAACTAACAGCTCACACACCATAACCATCAGAAATATGTACCATAATTATCGCTCCTTTGTTCTGCTTATTATAAAGACTTTATTCTGTTTTATATAATGTTTTATTAGTTTAACGACCTGCACTCTATTTTTATACCTTGCGAATAACTGATTAAACTTTTGTTCAAACTTTGACCTGTTTTATTGTTTTCACAAGTAAATATTTGTCATATGGAGAATGCGTACATCCAGTGCAATGAGCAGGGAAATGAAAGTACACCCAGCTGTGCCAATGTAATTCCTTAATTGTTGTGTGATGTCCTTAGGTTAGTTAGGTTTAAGTAGTTCCAAGTTGTAGGGGACTGATGACCATAGATGTTAAGTCCCATAGTGCCCAGAGCCATTTGAACCATTTGAACCTTAATTGTTGGTATTGTGTTGAGCCTGACAATGCATGAATGTTTGTTCACCAAATGCTGCCCATGACCCATAGGTCTGTACCAAGAATATTTCAGTTGTACATTACTAAACTCAGAAGTAGATCTAGCAAAGAAATATTTTAGTTGTTTTAATGTCTTAATATAGGTCTTCTGATTTTTCCTAATGTGGCATTTTAAGACGGCCAGTGTGGGTCGATACCAGTTACAGTTGTTCTTAGAAAGTGAATTTGTCAAAAATAAATAAAAGTGCATAACTAAACAATACTGGTGCCCTCAAGCGAAATGTTGTTTTCTTCCAAAAATATTTCGATCTATTCCTGAAACTATGTATAAATGTCAACGGGTGCTGTGATACATTGGAGGACTGCAGTTTCCCTACAGAAATAGTTAAAACTGAATTTGATGGAACTGTGAAGTTTATAAAGACATGATGTTATAGCCCAGTCAAGGAGGTAATTCGTTCTCGTACAAAAAATGACCATTGTCATTCCACCTAATTGCCTAGGTTGTGTAGATCACACATTTTGTACCAAGGTAGAGATCATAGAAATACAATTTATATTGTCATATCGAAACCACAGTCAAATCCGATGGCAGGTTTGTCAATGAAGTACAATGCTTTGAACTAAAAGTGCGTTAATTACTGACACCAAAGTACAGCCATTACAGAATTTACCTCCTGGAGCACATCTGTTTATGCAAACATCGAATATTCTAGAATGCTGGCATTTATACAACAATGAATATTCCACAATATATAAACAAAACAAACAAGCCAGTTAAGTTCCAAATAACTGCTGGCTTCAAACTTGAGCTAGTGACGCACAGCAGGCCAGCCAGTGGTACCAACCATTACGCTTCATTGCATGTGCCACAGCTCGAGGCATTACTCCTTTTCCTGGAGAGACATTGGCCTGTTATTTCCAAAGTTCTCGTCGCCTCAAGCAAAGCACGCTGGATCTAGTTCTTGTCAATGATCATATTGCTGTGCACAAAAGAAATTCAGCATGCAAATTGTAATTATTTTAAAGTTTCTTGCAGCTGTCACCAACTAGTTGAGGCCGGCTCAGTTGATGTGCGTCGGCCGGGGTGGCCGAGCGGTTCTAGGCGCTTCAGTCTGGAACCGCGCGACCGCTACGGTCGCAGGTTCGAATCCTGCCTCGGGCATGGATGTGTGTGATATCCTTAGGTCAGTTAGGTTTAAGTAGTTCTAAGTTCTAGGGGACTGGAGACATGAGATGTTAAGTCCCATAGTGCTCAGAGCCATTTGAACCATTCAGTTGATGTGCACTATTGTTGACATTACATCAAAACATCCTGGCAGGTGGGTTTGCAACATTGATGAAGACCGAGGTGTACAGAACCACTGACACCGCAGCACCATGTGACCAGGAGTGAAGCAAAAGTTTATAACCCAGAGTACTTGCGTGCTGTGAAGAAACTCATATGTGCAAATTTAACCAGACCTATCGACCTGCGCTCGAGGCAGAGCAAGCTGGGAAAAGCTGACAGGACAAGTGTATGACAAACCTACTCGTTGCACCCCCCCCCCTCCCCCCTGTAGGATTATGTCAGAAGCGTTGCTGTAAGGGTACAGATAATCGAGCTTAGGGGCTCAAGCCATTCAGTTGTGCTGCCAATCTGCCTGGATCTTGAACTGGAGAAAATGACAGGTTTTTGAGTATCAGAGAAACCACAGTCAATCCTTTTGGTAATCTGCTGGCTACCTCCCCACTGATTAACTCATGAAGTTTTGGCTGGAGATTCGCCATATCTGCGGCAAGGTGGCAGTGACACTTGAGGGAATTTCTCTGATTTTCGAAGCTGGTTTGCGTTCACCTTCCACCCTCTGAGGGACTTTGGACGAGGGATGCAAGCTGTCTATGATCTGGCTGGGGGAGGCACACCCTCATGGCCTTCTAGCTGCCTAGACGTCATCAGCCATTGTCAGGGCGACCCCTGAGACGGCTGATTAGGGGGGGGGGGGGAGGGGGTGACTGGGGCATTGCTGCTCAGCAACAAAAAACTAGCGTCAGCTATCACAACGAAGTGCATGACATGGGGACCATGAGTATGCACAGGGGTGCCTCACTGGCATAACTCCAGAGAACCTGAGCAGATCACGCTCATACTTCACTGCTGCCGACACACACAGCACCGTGGTAGCTGCCAGGCCTAAACCAGGACAATGGATTCCACTGACGTCATCGGGGCGTCAGCACATTCCGCAATCAGCTGCATTTTCACACACGCAGTGTGGCCCTGAGACCAGCCAGAACGCCGAATAAGGGTGCCTGAATAAACACGTTTCGATACTACCACTGTTTAACTGCACATCCTGGCGTGAATCTGACCTCTCCATCTCCAGTTCTCTCGCCCATCATCAAACGTAGAATAGGCCGAGTGTTCGCGAAACGACGTGTCGTCGAGAAGTGTTCAACCAAATGCTACGATTTGGGTAGCTTTCGACGCCAGAACGCTGTGGTTTGGTAGTGAGTAGAAGGATTGGGCATTTCGGTAATTACATGCAAGGACTGGTACTTGGCATATCTCCAGTCCAGCAAGATTGGCTCAGCACAGTGGAGTGGAGTGAGTCTCACTTTGTTCGATTCAGCATCTGTTCACAGGTATTAGATTTAATTTGTGTGCATGCATGCGTTATGTTTAGAGCTACGTTTTGAAGCCATGTGAACCCATGAACTTACCACTGTTTAAGGATAATGGTAGACCTGATAATACAGCACCAGTAAGAAGACAGGTTTACTGCCTTGCAGCGCACTAATTTCCACGCACAGAGGCCACATCTTTTATTTATTGGTGAGGTCATCATTTGGCTCGAGATTGTTAGAGTGTAGATGGGTGTTGATATGCAGGAAAAAGTAAATTGCAAGGTTCTTTTTAGTGTTTTGGCGAGTTATTTGTGTTTCTGGTATCAAGTACAGTAGAGGTAAAGTACGTGAAATGGTAGAAACAAGTGCTGCTAATAGTACAGAGACTAAAGCTCCACTAACACAGAAAGTTCGTGTGTTAACAAATGAAAGTTCTCCCCAGAAATAGGGGAATGAGGAATTCCTTCGTAGATTTCAGGCTTCGTAAACGGCTCGGGATCAGTCAGACTGAGTCACGAGAAAATAAGGCAGAGTCGGGAGTGGCTTCTTCTTTTAATCCGGCTGTAGCCACACTTATAAATCCCTTTTCGGGTAAAACAACGCGAGATGTGTTAATATTCGTTAATGATGTTACAGCTATTGTGCAATGAAAGGTTGGACAAACGAAGTAACTCTTAGTGCGGCTAACTTGCGTTTAACAGTGGAAGCCTTGACACATGTGTTGCATCATGAGACCCTCAGCAAAGCACATTCGCTTCAGCGTTACATAAAACACAATAACACACGGTTCTCTCTCGAGGAGCTCATTACTTTGTCCTTGAAAAGTACAGAGTCAGAGGAGATATTTTCAGAGAAAATTCGCAAAGTCATTGCGCAGGCATATGACCCAAACCAGAAAGTAAAGGCCCGTGAGGTATTACTGCTGGAAGCAAAAATCAAAACGTTATTCTTTTCTTTCGCGCAGAATATCCGCGAAAATGCCACGAAGAGTTGACATTGGGAATCCTAGTAATTTAAAACCGTCTATTAGAATTGCAGCGGTATTGAAGGAGATAGGTTTCAGATAGATTATACAATGGTAAGACAGAGATTTAGGAACCAGGTTTTAAATTGTAAAACATTTCCAGGGGCAGATGTGGACTCTGACCACAATCTATTGGTTATGAACTCTAGATTAAAACTGAAGAAACTGCAAAAAGGTGGGAATTTAAGGAGATAGAACCTGGATAAACTGAAAGAACCAGAGGCTGTACAGAGTTTCAGGGAGAGCATAAGGGAACAATTGACAGGAGTGGGGGAAAGAAATACAGTAGAAGAAGAATGGGTAGCTTTGAGAGATGAAGTAGTGAAGGCAGCAGAGGATCAAGTAGGTAATAAGACGAGGGCTAGTAGAAATCCTTGGGTAACAGAAGAAATATTGAATTTAATTGATGAAAGGAGAAAATATAAAAATGCAGTTAATGAAGCAGGCAAAAAGGAATACAAACGTCTCAAAAATGAGATCGACAGGAATGCAAAATGGCTAAGCAGGCATGGCTAGAGAACAAATGTAAGGTTGTAGAGACTAGGGTAAGATAGATACCGCCTACAGGAAAATTAAAGAGACCTTTGGAGAAAAGAGAACCACTTGTATGAATATCAAGAACTCAGATGGAAACCCAGTTCTAAGCAATTAAGGGAAAGCAGAAAGGTGGAAGGAGTGTATAGAGGGTCTATACAAGGGCGATGTACTTGAGGACAATATTATGGAAATGGAAGAGCATGTAGATGAAGACGAAATGGGAGATATGATACTGCGTGAAGAGTTTGACAGAGCACTAAAAAACCTGAGTCGAAACAAAGCCCCGGGAGTAGACAACATTCCATTAGAACTACTGACGGCCTTGGGAGAGCCAGTCCTGACAAAACTCTACCATCTGGTGAGCAAGATGTATGAGACAGGCGAAATACCCTCAGAGTTCAAGAAGAATATAATAATTCCATCCCAAAAAAAACAGGTGCTGACACATGTGAAAATTACCGAACAATCAGTTTAATAAGTCACGGCTGCAAAATTCTTTACAGACGAATGAAAAAACTGGTAGAAGCCGACGTCGGGGAAGATCAGTTTGGATTCCGTAGAAATGTTGGAACACGTGAGGCAAAACTGACCCTACGACTTATCTCAGAAGCTAGATTAAGGAAAGGCAAACCTACGTTTCTAGCATTTGTAGACTTAGAGAATGCTTTTGACAATGTTGACTGGAATACTCTCTTTCAAATTCTGAAGGTGGCAGGTGTAAAATGCATAGAGCGAAAGGCTATTTACGTTTTGTACAGAAACCAGATGGCAGTTATAAGAGTCGAGGGGCATGAAAGGGAAGCAGCGGTTGGGAAGGGTGTGAGACAGGGTTGTAGCCTCTCTCCGATGTTATTCAATCTGTATATTGAGCAAGCAGTGCAGGAAAGAAAAGAAAAGTTCGGAGTAGGAATTAAAATCCATGGAGAAGAAATAAAAACTTTGAGGTTCGCCGATGACATTGTAATTCTGTCAGAGACAGCAAAAGACTTGGAAGAGCAGTTGAGTGGAACGTTGAATGTCTTGAAAGGCGGATATAAGATGAACATCAACAAAAGCAAAACGAGGATAATGGAATGTAGTCGAATCAATTTGGGTGATGCTGAGGGAATTAGATTAGGAAATGAGACACTTAAAGTAGTAAAGGAGTTTTGCTATTTGGGGAGCCAAATAACTGATGATGGTCGAAGTAGAGAGGATATAAAATGTAGTCTGGCAATGGCAAGGACAGCGTTTCTGAAGAAGAGAAATTGGTTAACATCGAGTATAGATTTAAGTGTGAGGAAGTCGTTTCTGAAAGTATTTGTATGGAGTGTAGCCATGTATGGAAGTGAAACATGGACAATAACTAGTTTGGACAAGAAGAGAATAGAAGCTTTCGAAATGTGGTGCTACAGAAGAATTCTGAAGATTAGATGGGTAGATCACATAACTAATGAGGACGTATTGAATAGAATTGGGGAGAAAAGGAGTTTGTGCCACAACTTGACTAGAAGAAGGGATCGGTTGGTAGGACATGTTCTGAGGCATCAAGGGATCACCAATTTAGTATTGGAGGGCAGCGTGGAGGGGAAAACTCGTAGAGGGAGACCAAGAGATGAATACACTGAACAGATACAGAAGGATGTAGGTTGCAGTAGGTACTGGGAGATGAAGAAGCTTGCACTGGGTAGAGTAGCATGGAGAGCTGCATCAAACCAGTCTCAGGACTGGAAACCACAACAACAACAGATTTCACCACGAAGCAGCGGTTAATGGTTCAAATGGCGCTAAGCACTATGGGACTTAACATCTGAGGTTATCAGTCCCCTAGACTTAGAAACTACTTAAACCTAACTAACCTAAGGTCATCACACACATCCATGCTCGAGGCAGGACTCGAACCTGTGACCGTAGCAGGCGCGCGGTCCCGGACTGAAGCACCTAGAACCGCTCGCCCACAGCGGTCGGCCAGCTGATAATCACTAAGTATTCAGTGGTCAAATGTTTCAGATGTGGATGTGAGGGCCACATGCAGGAATAGTGTAGCCAACCATATTCATGTGGGGAAGTGGGCCACCGAGAATTGGATTGTCACAATAGGAAGAATGGGAAGCGCCGTAGGAGCAAGAGGTCATTAAACTCAAACAGCAATGCTTTGACTGTAGGAAAGAAGTCCTAGTACCCCATAACACTGCACGAGTCAGTACACAGATGAAACAAAGGCTTCTTGTGGATTTGGGTGTGCATGTGTCCATTATTAGTGTGGGCCTAGTGAGCAGTAGGAGACTTTGGCTTCCATGAAATGTACGCAATAATAATGTTGCGTCTGCTATCGTGAAAACTAGCACATTTGGGTGAAGGACATTCATTGAACCTTGGGCTAGATTATCTCGTCAAAAATCGTGCTAGGATTGATATTCGACAATGCGTAGTTGAACCCAGCGGAACATTATTTCTGTTGGTTGATACAGTTGCAAACAAAGCCATGCCGCAAGGCTCACCTACCATGAAGACAAACGAGTTTGTTAAAGACTGATCAGCAGGATAAAATACCAGCTGGTATGGGAAAGGTAGTGTAGGTTTTAAAGGGTACTGATTTGTCTTGTGGGGTTTTGTACGTGGTTGAGCAACCCTCGAGCAATGATGAGTTGGATGCTCCACACTCTTTTGTGTGCAGAAGCATAGCACACGTGAATAATGTTAATAGGGAATACAAGGTTCCAATTAGCATGGATAACTATGGCAGAGTTGAACGTAGTGCATTGAAGGTTGTAGTTTTAGCCGCTCTAGAAGTAACAGGGGAAGAAGACTTCGATAGGTCGAGTCTGGATATAAGCCAAAAGCAAATTTTCAACACAACAACGTTATGAGAGGTGAAGGGGGGGGGGGGGGGTAGGGGGAGTTAGTGATTGCACAGCTATGTAAAAAGTACTGCTGAAGTTTAGTGACTTGTTTTGTGCCTATGAGCTGTTACCATCAACTCTGGTAACTCAACACCGTATACCAACATGGAATAGTACACCTATTTATAGGAAATGGTATTACATAGCAAGACATTTTCAGTTGTTAGTGGAGTTCATTGAACATCAGCTACGAAATTGGATCATGGAGTCTAGTGACAGTCTCTGGAGCACAAATATAGTTACTGCCCCTAATAAATCATTGAATGGAATGAAGACATATAGGTTTTACTATGATTATACGTTTCTGAGTGCACAGACCGTCACAGTTGTTTAACCAGTTCCTAATATGATGAAATCCTTGGATAATTTGGGTCAGTGTCATTACTTTACTACAATGGATCTCAAAAGCGGTTATCTTTATTTAGAAGTAGCACTTGAGAGTAGAACAAAGACAGCTTTTATGTAACCTTGTGTACAAAATCAATTTAAGCGGATGCCTTTCAGTTTAAAAAGAGCATCAACTACTTGTCGGCGATTACTAGACGGAGTTTTAAGAGGGTTAAAGTCTAAAGCCTACATCACTTATTTAGATTACATAATGGTTTATCAAAAAGCTATACCAGAGCACGTGAGATAGTTGAAGAAAGTGTTTAGTAGATTACAATCGCCACGTTTGACACTGAGCATGGATAAGTGTCATTTTGCTCAAACTTGTGTTAACTATCTTGGACATGTAATTAATGAATTTGATGTGCAAACTGATCCCCATCTTACAGAAGAAATTCACCATTTTCCAACTCAACAAACAACCTGACAGATACACTCGTCAGTTTGTGTAACAATTACCGTAAATTCGTAAATGATTTTGCAGAATTAGCTGAAACTTTGAAGAGATTACTCAAAAACAGGCGTGAGGTTTCAGCGGGCATAGGAGTGCCAACTTGCGTTGAGAAATTGAAGGAGGCAGTGATTTCGGTCCCAGTATTGGATTTTCCCCATTTTAAAAAGGAATTCATTCTCTCATGCGACACTTGTAACGAAGCAGTCATGGCTGTATTCTGGGTTAGATTGTTAATGGACAGGGGCATCTAGTGGCATATGCTTCCAAGCAGTTAAATAAGGTGTAACACACCTGCTTGACAACTGAGAAGGAAAGGCTAGTGGTCGTATATGGCATTACGTATTTCTGTTGTTACTTCTATGGTAGAAAAGTTAGGGTTGTGACTGATCATACATCATTCAGATTATTGCTTGGTCTGAAAGGCCTGTCTAGTCATTTAACAAGCTGGGCTCTCAAGCTTAATGAATTTGATTGTAAAATTCATTCATAAGCCATGTAGCAAACACATGAATGCCAGCACGTTAAGTCGAAAAGTGACGATGTACAGCACATTCGATTGGCAACAAGCACAGGCAGAGAATAAAGACTGTCAGGGTTTCAAGTCACAGCTTCGCTTTATGGTACATGAGGATTTATCGTGCAGAGACACAGGAAATGGACCACAACTCAGGGTCCCTGCAGTTTTTCAAAAGGAAGTACTACAACAGACTCATGACCATGTACTGTCAGGTCTGGTGGCTGACAGGCATAGACAAGCATGTTTCAGAATGGTTTTGATGGAAGAAACGCGACGTGGAGCGGTTCGTCAGAAATTGTGTACCAGAGACGCAAAGAGTGGATATTTTGCATCAGAAAATCGCATTGCCATACGCGTCGAAGCCATTTCAAATGCTTGGTCTCGACAATTACGGACCATTCAACAAAACACGTGCAGAGAATAGGTGTGTGCTTACGATCATCGACCATTTTTTACCATTTCTATTATTGGTGCAATTCCAGACCAACAGGCCAGTACTGTGGCACAGGAATTAGTTAACAAGTTGACACTGAATTTTGCTGTGCGTGATAGCTTAGTCACATATCAGACACATGCTTCGGTCAAGAAATTAAGAAATAGTTATGTCATGTGTTACGTATTTGGAAGTTGCAAACAAGCCCGTTCCACCCACAAATAGACAGCAGGATGGTGCACGTCCATAAGGCCATTTTGAATGCTAGACACGATGACTGGGATATCTATCTTCTATATGTGGTTTTTGTGTACAACTCGAAGTCTCATATGGGAACAGGTACGTCAACACCTGAGATGTTGTATGGGACGAAGACGCCATCCCCCTTTGACATCCTACATTGCGACTGGATTGCGACTCAGTAAAGGAGTTTGCAATAAGAGTACAGGAAGTATGGAGAAACGCACAAAAGGCAAACACAAAGGCTCTGGGACGCCAGGAACAGACGAACAGGTGCATGGACAAACTACCACAGTATCATGTAGCGCAGTGAGTACTGATCACTAATCCCAATCCAATGACGGGAAGGAAGTTCTTGACGAAACATCATGGACCATATAAGATCATGGAGGTGACCTCACCTGTTAATGTAAAAGAACAGTTTCCTAACAAAACTTCTGTTGTTCACTTCAGTTGGATAAAACCATTTAAAGATATGATGGATGCATTACCACAGTTATCTGTGACCAACCAAGTACGCAAAGACGCCACCAGAAGAGAAAAGAAACCTCTAGCGGGTAGACAGCGCCAGGCATATGACATTCCTAATGTTTTGAGGTCGTGTAATTAATTATGTTGTTAGATTCTTTGCAATGTTTTGATGTTGTCACATTTATTCCCTATATTTTATTTTGTGGATATGCCTTACTTCGTGTTTGGACGGATTTACAGTTTTGAAGTCATTGCCATATGTGTTTTTCTTTAATTGTTGTGAGTTTATTATAGGTTTCTTTGCTGTAGTTTCTTGTTTCCTGCTCATCATTAGTCACTCGTTTCGAAGGATGGGCGGGATGGACAGTTACTTTGCTCAGGTGATGAGATCTTGAGGACATCCTGGATAATGCAAACGGTCCTAGTTTGGCCGTGCTTCATTGTGAGACGAACAGAACGTTTAACTCCCGTTCAGCCGTTGGAATCAAGTGTATTGTTCTCTAAACAATCGGATGCGTTGCTTACGAGCCATCAGTGTACACTTAAATCAACAGGTGTAGGGAAATTAGGAATGAAATTCGGAGATTGGAAGATGCACTGGCTGTACTCGGTCTTGTTGCGTTGACAGATTGCTATGATCAAGGGAGAGCTGAGGAGTTGAGGAAATTAGAGTTACACACAAGCTGTGTTATCGTTAACAGTGCAGTTTATGAGATATTCAGGATGGTTTTCCTCCTTCCTGCTACACACACTGGCACGACTGTCATCTCATTGAAGCGGAATACGTAGTATTGGCCAGAAGGGTAATTAAGGGCATTAGCCACCCAAAATTTAGCTTACTTCAATGCCAACCTCAAACCTGAAGTTATGCATTCTTTAGACAAATTTATCGAGTGACAGCAGGGGAAAAGTTTAAATGGAGGAGATGTTATAATATATTCAAAATTTTCAAGAAAATCGTCAGCACACGATTATAGCGATAAGCATTTCAGCTATCAGTTGTGGCATGTTTCTAAGAAGTATATGCATATTTTATTTCTGTAATAAAGCAGATGTGCACAGTCTATGGATCAATACATCAGTCAAACGATTAGTCGGCATGGGTTGAGGGAACTGTAACGCAGGTAAAAACACTGTCAGGGTGGCGAGTCTTCTGGAAAATCTGGAATTCTCAGGGAAATGCATTTTACTTGCAAAAATCAGGAAAATCTCAGGGAATTTTAGGAATTTCATAAAATGTCAGGAAATTCTGTGTTTTTAACTTAGCAAAGTATTTTAATTTTATTGAGCTTTGTAAACCACAAATTTAAAATACCTAATATTTCATATCATATTATTCATATGAGTATTATTCCAAACAAATTAACCAGGTGTAAGACGGGGTGAAAACGTTGACACTAAAAATGTTGGTCCAATGTGAGGATTAATTAACATTGGCCCTAATCTTGGTACGACTCCGTTTTTGTCGGTATTTCGACCTAACATCAAAGAACATTTGGTCCAGTGTAGATACGAAGATTATGCATTGTCGCCAAAGTTCTTTTGGTTCTCATTTTGAAACTTGAGGCTTGATTCCCTCAAACCACGATATCTCCGGAACAGTGGAGTAACATGCAAGTTTCTGAGCTTTCGGAACTTTATCACCAAGAAATACATTTAAGGATGTATTTGCCTACGATTTTATATCTTATTTACAACTTACAGAATTCGATATGAAGTGTTATAGCCTACCAACTTCTTTTATATGTTTTCCTTCCTTTTTGTCTTGCAGTGATGAAATGTAATTATTCACACTCAAAACTAAAAGTGCATCGGCCACGATCATTGCATCATACATATTTACATTGACTCTATACGGATTCAATTGAAAGGCGGCCTGAATATGTGAGTGTTGTACTGTAAATAATGACCACTGCTGGCACCAATGTGCAGACAAGGGGTAATGGAGATTTGCATTACAATATTGTTTGAAGTTTAACAAGTGTATAGTTAGATAATGGTTTTCTTAAAGTTAATATGCTCCAGTGATTAAATTTAATTTTCACATTTGGATTGATACAAGAAATGTAAGGTGAAAATATCATTTTTAATATAACATTTACTAAGTGTTTACAAGGTGTTTTCACAGCCAACTTTAGCAAATACATGTTTTCAATGTCAGATCTGAAATCGGCATAAAAATGCATTATATTATCTCATGCAAACTGAAACTAAGGAATCAGGGTACTATTAATGTAATTTGCTTGAATTGTTGTTTAGCATTCCGAGAACACAGCACCCTTTAGGCACCCTATACGAGGCGAGTAGACAGCAATTCTTTGTTGATGGCGCTAAGCTGCCCTTCCTGGTCCAGTTCGGCTGTCCCTACACAAATACCATATGGGGTAAGCTGTAGCTGCTCATGACATTTAGTGATCCAGTGTTCTCTTTGATCATGTACAGTGCTTATGATCATCGCTAGAATGTAAATTTCTTTTGTGAGCCTGAGTAGCTTATTACAATCTACAAAAGCATCACATTTTAACTGTGCATCTCCACTAACGACTGGAACTTGTCTCGCTGATGATGGTGAGGTGACAATGCATTCACCAGCAGATACACATCCAAAGCTATCTTTGTTATATGTGCTTGTTGGAGTAGCTTCGTCAACAGTAGCTCTGATCTTCCATTGTCTGATTGCTTGTGATGCAAGAAGTCCAATCCAAGAGTTACATGACAACATTCTGTTAAAACGACGAATTCGGAGGGTTCTGTTCTGCCATAATAGTTATTCTCGCGATAAATGTTCCTGTCGGCCGGACGTGTTTCCCATTCATGACCTTCAGCACGATCACTTTCGTATCGCGAAACGAAGTCTTCTTTAGCTGGCGATGATATGCAGTCTACATTAGAAAAAAGAAGCTCCTGACCCAACTAGCACCTGGACTTCATGACTGTCGATGATGATGTCAATGAGATTTCACATCATCACGATAACTGCCGTCCATGGAGGATTTTCATCCGTGGTGGCCTCAACTCAACAGGTGGTCGTTTCACTTAATGAATTCGGCTGATTACCTATGCACGGAAATGTACCTCTGTACAGAAATGGGGAATGGTTTTGATGTATTGAGGAGCAACCTCGTCCGGGGTATGGTGACGAGCTTCGGCCGGTTGACTATTATCGTCTGAAGTTGTTTGTTGTTGTGGTCTTCAGTCGAGAGACTGGATTGATGCAGCTCTCCATGCTACTCTATCCTGTGCAAGTGCCTTCATTTCCCAGTACCTACTGCAACCTACATCCTTCTGAATCTGCTTAGTGTATTCATCTCTTGGTCTCCCCCTCTAATTTTTACCCTGCACGCTACCCTCCAATACCATATTGGTGATCCCTTGATGCCTCCGAACATGTCCTGCCAACCGATCCCTTCTTCTAGTCAAGTTGTGCCACAAGTTTCTCTTCTCCCCAATTCTATTCAACACATCCTCATTAGTTATGTGGTCCACCCATCTGATCTTCAGCATTCTTCTGTAGCACCACATTTCTAAAGCTTCTATTCTCTTCTTGTCTACACTATTTACCGTCCATGTTTCACTTTCATACATGGCTACACTCCACACAATTACTTTCAGAAACGACTTCCTGAGATTTAAATCTATACTCGATGTTAACCAATTTCTCTTCTTCAAAAATGCTTTCCTTGCCATTGCCAGTCTATATTTTATATCCTCTCTACTCCGATCATCATCAGCTATTTTGCTCCCCAAATAGCAAAACTCATCTACTACTTTAAATGTCTCATTTCCTAATCTAATTCCCTCAGCATCACCTGATTTATATCGACTACATTCCATTATCCTTGTTTTGCTTTTGTTAATGTTTTTCTTATATCCTCCTTTCAAGACACTGTCCATTCCGTTCAACTGATCATCCAGTCCTTTGCTGTCTCTGACAGAATTACAGTGCCATCGGCGAACCTCAAAGTTTTTATTTCTTCTCCATGGGTTTTAATTCCTACTCCGAATTTTTCTTTTGTTTCCTTTGCTGCTTGATAAATATACAGATTGAATAACATTGGGGAAAGGCTACAACCCTGTCTCACTCCGTTCCCAACCACTCCTTCCCTTTCTTGCCCCTCGACTATTATAACTGCCATCTGGTTTCTGTACAAATTGTAAATAGTCTTTAGCTTCCAGTATTTTACCCCTGTCACCTTAAGAATTTGAAAGAGAGTATTCCAGTCAACATTCTCAAAAGCTTTCTCTAAATCTACAAATGCTAGAAACGTAGGTTTGCCTTTCCTTAGTCTATCTTCTAAGATAAGTCGTAGGGTCAGTTTTGCCTCATGTGTTCCAATATTTCTACGGAATCCAAACTGATCTTCCCCGAGATCGGCTTCTACCAGTTTTTCCATTCGTCTGTAGAGAATTCGTGTTAGTATTTTGCAGCTGTGACTTATTAAACTGACAGTTCGGCAATTTTCACATCTGCCAACACCTGTTTTCTTTGGAATTGGAATTATTATATTCTTCTTGAAGTCTGAGGGTATTTTACCTGTCTCATACATCTTGCTCACCAGATGGTAGAGTTTTGTCAGGGCTGCCTCTCCCAAGACTGTCAGTAATTCTAATGCAATATTGTCTACTTCTGGGGCCTTGTTTCGACTTAGGTCTTTCAGTGGTCTGTCAAACTCTTCAGGCAGTATCATATCTCCCATTTCATCTTCATCTAAATGCTCTTCCATTTCCACAATCTTGTCCTCAAGTACATCGCCCTTGTATAGACCCTCTATATCCTCCTTCCACCATTCTGTTTTCCCTTCTTTGCTTAGAACTGTGTTTTCATCTGAGCTCTTGATATTCATACAAGTGGTTCTCTTTTCTCCAAAGGTCTTCTTAATTTTCCTATAGGCAGTATCTATCTTACCCCTAGTGATATATGCCTCTACATCAGTACATTTGTCCTCTAGCCATCACTGTTTAGCCATTTTGTACTTCCTGACGATCTAATTTTTGAGACGTTTATATTCCTTTTTGCCTGCTTCATTTGCTGCATTTTTATATTTTCTCCTTTCATCAATTAAATTCAATATTTCTTCAGTTACCCAAGGATTTCTACTAGCCTCATCTGCAGTTAACTGGTATGGATAGGACTCTTATGACGGTTGACATCTTGCGGATTAACAGTCGTCGAACACTTGTCTTCTTTCTCTGCACTAGTGCACGATGTGTCTAGGGTACTGAACTGAGTACAGATTCGCATGTTGTTCTCCGTCCTCCGTAAGTCTGTTCTTCTGTGGAGTGTTGGTTGTACTTGGCTTGATTAGATGCTGGATTGTCGTTTGGCTTCGCCAGCATAAGCCAGAGTTGGTCGAGTCCATTCTTCATTTCGCTTGTAACTGGCGGGCAAGACTGCTGCCAAAGATCCGTACACATCTAACTCTTGACAGATGGGGTCGACGTTTATAGCCGCTATCTCTTGTGTACTCGTTCCGACAGTTCTTGTTCCCATAAGATGTTGTATCTCTTTCCGTACAATGCAGCATGTGAAAGAGGCGAGATCATGGTGATATTACACAAATGTCATAGATACCGCATTAGGGATCAGTCACACCTCTTTCGTCTGACTCTTTTTTTGTTGCATTTCTTTGACGCATTGGCACCACTAGATGAATTATTTTTATTATTTCTAATTACTGTGACAGTTACCACAAGGGCTTCGTACATGTCCTTTGCAACTCCTTTTATCAGTTGTGAGATTTCGTTGGCTTCTGTCATAATAAGATTCACAATGTTGCAAAGGGCCAAAACATTCAGTATGTAAAACTGTGTCGTTTCGTCATGACGTTGGGGTATGTTCTTCAGTTGTTCTTCTACTAAATGGATTTACTGTTGATTGCCACCAATGTTTTATTCCGTTTTGCCTGGAATTTATCCCAGCTATCGAACTTATCCTCGTTGCCTTCGAAACACTGCTGAGCTGTGATGTCCAAATAGAAGTATACATTTGCCAGGCACATCGTATCATCCCACCTGTCGTATTTGGTGACTTGGTTGAATCTTTTCAACTATTTCGTCGGGTCCTAACCAGTATCTCCAGAAAACAGATGGATGCCTGATGCCCAGCTGACTTACTGCTGTTTTGGAACCTAACTGCCTCCTGAACACACGAGTCTGAGGAATAATGTATTGCTAGTATTCCGGTGCCTGTACATGTAAGCGATGATTTTTAGTTAATTGGAGTCACGTTGATGTAGACATTTTAAAATACGAAGCATCTACACCGAACGATGTCAGGTGAAAAGCAAAATGGAGTCCAAAGTCGTAGGAAGGGTCTTAAGTGAAGATAACACTTAGAATTGAAAGCACGTTCATTAATGAGAGCCGGAACAGAACTAATCTCCTGGGTGGAGAGTGTTGATGTTTATTCAAAGATCAAATACTCTATAATGTTGTTACTTATACAAACATTAAATATTCCAAAATATACGAACATTGAAATGGGCAGTCTGGTTTGAACTGGCAACCCCTAACCACTACACTACATTATACTGCTTGTGCCACAACTCTAGGATATTTACAGGATGGTCGGATACAGTAGGAAAAGCTTGCAAGGCTAATGCAGGTTAGGCTGTGCTGTGAAATAATTGTTAAAAAATCGTTTCTGAGTTAATTAACAATGAAGTTAGCCAATTACGCTTAGGCGCCCAAATTCAAGCTGCCCGCCAGTTACAGTTGGTTTCAGTTGCCCTCAGTAGTGTAGATGGCACGTGACTGCTCAGTCTTTGACCCATGTTCAGTTCTTACTACCGTCTCATGTCCAGTTTTTGTTTCGCTCACTTGTCAAGTTTTAGGAAACCAAATCAAGTACTCGTTTGGCGACACCGTCTCTGCCGGGTCACTTGAATTTGCGTGTGCAACAGCCTGATTGGCTAACTGCAATCCTAATTGGCTCGGAAACGGTACAACGTATCGAATTTTTTTCTTAACAATTATTTTTTCTTAACAATTATTTTTCAGCACAACCTACCCTGCAACACCCCTACAAGCCTGGCATACTGTTTCTGACCATCCTGTACGTTGTGGCATGACAGTCATGTATCGCCGTGTGATATTTGATAATTTTTCAGCTTATTTCTTGACTAGTTTTCAGGATGGCTTGCCAACTCAGGATATATGTCTCATAATTTATTGTTAGAAACGATTTGGGCTACGTGTTCAGGATGCGGTTTGGCTTGAACACTGGAGGTCAGTCACAGTGTCTTTAGAGAAGAGATGTGGTTCCCCAGGGGACTGTTGTTTGCGAAAGTCAAGTTCAGTAAACCCTTACTCCGTGGTTCGTTGGCAAACGCTTATGGCTTTCTTCTTTGAAAGCAGTCTGCTACTAAGCCAAAAATGGTATATTTCTACAGGGTTGCCCTCCATTCACGTAAATAAAGCCAAATTCTCGCTGGTCACTTTGACATTAGCTGGAAGTGTTACCCTCCACATAAAGTTTTTCAGAAGGTAGGGAGTTGGGTTTGATACTGCCGAAGCAAGGCCTTTGGGGTGACACCTTCTGGAGCACTGGTGACCTGAGGTTCTCTGGAGGCAGCTAGTTTCTGTCGCCATCTCAGCCCTCAGACGTGCGGAATGGCGATGATCGGAGCAAGTTTGCTGAATTCGGAGACTTGTAAGTGTCCCTCTTTTTCGCAAAAGCGTAATCTATATTGTGAGCAGCTCACAATTTTTCCGATATCACTACGAAACTTAAGTTGCTTGATTACTTGTATTTTATTCTCGGCCATAATGGCTATGTTTGTGAACCCTGACTGTGCGGGATAATTATTTATTTCTAATTTCTGCTACCAGTCACTTTTTTATTTTATGTTTAATCTAACGTAACACAACGCGTTTCGAATATGTGCTGTTCATCTTCAGGCGTTTATACATACATAAATACAGAGAAATGTTACTTAAAAATAAACAGTTTTAAACTAGATTAATCTAGAACACTTTGTACATTGTTTTTTACTGTAGCGGCTGGCGTGGTATTTGGGGGGGGGGGGGGGGGGAGGAAAGGACAGTGGATGGCTAGAAATCGAAATCAACGAAGTCTTCTACTGGTTTTCTGCCTTATGGTTGACTATGTATGATATCACAGCCTGTATAGGATGCATAACTGATGCAGATCTATCTACATCCTGCTGACTAATTCTGCCTCAGGTCTGTTGTCATTTCTTTAAATTTCTTTCAGTTCAGAATGAAGTACACCTTCCTGAGCACTTCTACTCTCTTAAATAGGTCAACATGAACCTTTCCTAACTTTTTATCTTGCTGCTTATGAGCTATTGTACACCTATCATTAGTTTCTTTCTGGCCATTCTGTAAATAAGTTATTCTAGGTTTCTGTGCTTCAGTCAGTTGTCTATTCTTAAATACTTCCGATAAAGCCTCAATTAACTAGTTTATGGCTCTTTTCACACTGCATAAGTAAAGTTGGTGTTTCTAAGAGACTCGCGTCTTTCATTTTCTCAGTTTTAAAAATTTGTAGGAAGGGTCTTGAGTGAAGATAACGCTTAGAACTGAAAGCACGTTCATTAATGAGAGCCGGAACAGAACTAATCTCCTGGGTGGGGAGTGTTGATGTTTATTCAAAGATAAAATACTCTATAATGTTGTTACTTATACAAACATATAATATAATTTTTTCAATTTAATTTTCGATTTTTTTGTCTTTTCACTGTTTTTTTAAGCTGCTTTTAAATTTTGCTGCTCTTCTCTAAGATATTTCAGCAACATATAATCCCTGTCACTTACATTTTCATTAGACGATTCACCTCACTCTTGGTTCATCATGGACAGGGAACGTCATCTGGTTAAGTGATTGCAATATCAGTGAAATTCTCCAACAGCCGTGTAACTAGATACATTACTTTGACGACAACTAGTTTCGGCATTCCATTATGCCATCTTCAGGCCCATATGCATCTCTCAAAATAAAATATAATGCCATACAGTGCCATATATCCCTTGATTTCGTGAATTCAACCGTTTCACAAGTGCTTCATTCGAAGACTTGATAGCTACCAAGTTTTCGAGTGAAGCACTGAAGACTTGGTAGCTACCAAGTCCTCGAATGAAGAACTTGTGAAACGATTGAATTCACGAAACCCAGGGATATATGGCACTATATGGCATTATCGTTTATTTTGAGAGATGCATATGGGTCCTGAAGGTGGCATAGTGGAATGCCAAAACTGGTTGTCGTCAAAATGAAGTAAAATAACATCTTAGTTACACGGCTGTTGGAGAATTTCATTGATATTGACATTCACAATCACTGTCAGCAGGTACAGTGCCTGCTTTCCATCACTTCTAAACTATTTTGCACTTCTGAAATGTTTTGCAGGATATACTTTCGTCAAGTGTTTCTACACTTCATCATTTGAAACTGACGTAATTTGGATCCCGTCATTTATTGCACTAGTAGAGTAACGTACCTCCCTATTCCTTAATAGTACAACATTTTTATTATCAACCATGTTTAAACTTTACTGATTTCTTTAGCTAAAATAAGCCTATTCATTTCATTATCTGCTGGCTCAATGCGGCTCTACGTCACGAAGGCATTCTGCCTTGCTCCGCACTGCCGCCCTGGTCTTTGCCACGCTACGCTGCTTAGCCTTTTAAAGTGATAAGATCAGACGACATATTGCATTTTACGATACAAGGCCATCTACATAAGCTACATGTGCTGGCTGGTCGGCTGGACGCTTCCAGCGGTCACCCTACTGCTGCAGGAAGCATTGTCTGCCTCCTGTTGCCGCCAGCTGCCTCCTCCTCTCCTGCCGTGTTCGTCTGTGAAGCAATACGGTGGCGTCGTAGCAGAGTCTCGCAGTCTTCTGCTCCTCATGTCAGTCTCTTACTTGTCATCCCACATCACTGCCCTCTGCGTTCCACGCACCTCATAATAATTTACAACAACATATACTGTCACTCAGTGTCACAAAATGTCACATAGTATCCGTCAAAAAATTTTCCAAACGTCATTGTCAGTTTTTTCTCTACATTTCACTATTGTATCATACACCATGCTTTTTACGGCTACAATCAAATGGGGTGAGTTGACCACTGGGGTGAAGTTAGCCAAAAAGCTCAAAAAACAATTTATGTTGAATTAGCTGTACCCGTCCACGTGTTGCCTTGGGTCAGATTAGTTAAATGGAAAAGAAAGAAAATAGAAATCACACGTTTCTAATATGTACAGGAATGGAATATACGCCCTAATCCCCACCTCAGCACTGTCTCTGTCAATCTCCTCCAATCACTCTCTCCACCTCCTCCTCCTCCTCCTGTCTCGATCATCTCCTCCTCTCTGTTCTGACCTCGAGTCTTGTTTATTGTTATTGCAAATTCAGTCCGCCCCGATAGCTGAATGGTCAGCGTGACGGACTGCCGTCCTAAGGGGTCCGGGTTCGATTCCCGGCTGGGTCGGGGATTTTCTCCGCTCAGGGACTGGGTGTTGTGTTATCATCATTTCATCCCCATCCAGCGCGCAGGTCGCCCAATGTGGTGTCGAATGTGATAAGACCTGCACCAAGGCGGCCGGATCTGCCCCGTGAGGGGCCTCCCGGCCAATACGCCAAATGCTCATTTCATTTTCATTGCAGATTTAGATTCTATAGTAGTATTCCAATCATCAGCCAATAAACCAGAAAAACAACTCCAGCACATTGTTGGCATACGATTTACGTTTAAAAATATATATGTTGAGAAACAATATATATGGGATAAACAAATTGTCTAATGGTTTTAACGTCCCACTGTTGTAGTTAAAAATGGCTGCAAGCAAAGGAAACAAAACTGCACATTTTTACAGCATAACACATTAGAGAATTTTCTTTCTCGCAGTCGGCTTTAACAGAACGCCTGTACATTATTGATCAAAATATGTATTCTATGTCACATCTGAATGTGTGATAGTGTACTATTTAAATTTTGAAGTCAGTCACTCAAGAACTTATGAAGATTTTTGCTAATGACATTTCAGTAATATATATTTCACAAACTGTATATTTTTATATATTTCAAAAATTAGGTATCCTATGTCTGCCCAAAAGTTTATTAGAATTACGTGTGAAAATTTGATGTACTTCTTTAGATTTTTGGCATATATATATATAACCGCTGAATTCAAGCATATTACTAAGCAGAGGAAAAGAAGAAATATAGCCAGGATGTTTTAAAACCATCTCACAGAAATTCCCGAAGGAACCCAGATACACAGGATTTATGGGCGTCATAGTAAAATACAAGGTGATCAATTAGTTTTTAGTGCTAAAGAAGAAGAATGTTTTTACAGAAGTTCGTAAAGCAAATTTTTGATCACATTTTCTTGTCCTTAAAATTTATTTGTATGTTACTTTCAAATCGTATTAAAATTTAATTATTAAGCCACAGTTATTTTTCAATTATTGACAAAGTTTCAGAACAGTCACGGTCATCCTAGAGTCACAAATAATCCGCAATTATTACAAAATAGACAACTTCACTCCCAGTTGGGACTGAAAAGGAATGATACAGCTTCTAGCGTTAAAAGGTTTTTTGCTTTTCGTATTTAACCAAATATAACATTGATGATGATAGTTTATGGCAATGTTTGCCGACAAGATAAAGAATGCAACCTTTTAAGACTAGATTGCTTACTCACGGCAGTTCTCCTTGGCCGTTTTTTGGTACGACTTGGAAACAGAGAAAAATTAATGAGTGATCGACGATTCGTCGGTTCTCGATTGTGTTCAGGAGACGTACAGATTGATTGCGTGAAAATAGTTTCTCAAATGACCTCTTAACCCGGATTGCTTTCACGCAATCAGACTCTTCAATGAAATTACCTAAGGGACCTATTTGAATAATAAAAAAATGCAAAACAGTGAAATTTTGTAAAAAAAAGTTGTCAGATCGGAAACTGAACACATTAATGGTCTCCCAAATACAATCGAGACACCGCGATAAAGAGCGAACCTGTAACAAAGTTCATTTAAACATAAACATTATTTGTGGTTAACTTAAAGAATAAGCATAGATTTTCTGTACAGTGAAGCATCAATATATTCTCAAAGAACAAAGGCGTTAAACTATAAACATTAACAAATTTACAATGAATACAAAACTTACTTTTTTATGTTTTTCTCATACATGTAACAGTCCAACAATCGCTGCTTTTGTATGTGTGATATTTTGTAAAAACTAAATGTCCTGGCGTGCGTGTAAGTATTATTTTTTTATCGTCACAAGGTTTACAAAAGCGGTTTTTTTTTCTTTCTTGGTGATAACGTGGTTTTTCACACTAAATGAAATATAACTTGTAGCGGTGCTACACGACACGTCTTAACAAGTCGGCGACCAAACATCAAAGGTAATGAAGTACATGTTAACATATCGGCGACCAGAAGTACAACTAACTATAAAGACTCTAGAATTTTCCTAACAAATGATGAATTGTTCTTTCTTCTGTTTCGCAGCTTCTTGCTATCAAGCGCTGCGGCAATGATTTTAAATATCTGCGCCCAGCGAGTCATAGTGTTTAAAAGTACCTTTTAAACGCTGGCCGCGCGTCTTGGTATAAGCGCACGTTATAAACAGATTTCGTTTCTTTACTCTCGCGTTGTCATGCTTAGTATCATTACAAACTACAGCTCGACGGCTGTCCTTTTCTCATATGCAAAATGTCTGAAATCCAATAATATCACAAGCTGTTTTAACTTTAAGATCCCTTAGAGAAAAAAGTAGCGAAATTCAAAAACATATTACTGCAGCTCCATACCGTTGCTCAGTACCGAAGAAAAACCATTACATTAATTTTATTGGTTTCAGGAATATTGAAGTTTAAAGTCCAAAATCAATCAACTTCACCCCGTTTGACAGTACTACTAATCATCCCTTTACATACTATCTCTGACGCTGTCCATCTTCATCTTCTCTTCAGGAATTGCCTGTTACGGTACCAATCTCTGTCGGGGTCTTCCTCTGTCTCTTCTCCCATGACACTTACAATTTCTTGCCTTTAAGGGAAGTCTCTCACTCTCCATTCTTTTAGATGTTCGTTCCATTTTCTTCTGTAGTCTCGAATTTTTCATTGAGCTAAAGATTTGCAGTTCTTCGCTGTTCAAAGGGTTATTACTGTCATAAAATCACTATTCAGTACGTACTCTGGTCTCTGGTGCTAACAGAAGATGGGTACACCAGAGAGTTATTCGGAAATTTGAGTCTGTCACATCTCGCGATTGTTCCCTGTAAACCACTCTCCTTACTTCTTCTAATGTTGTCCATTCACTGTGGTGGAGGCACTCAGTCATGACCTCGTATAGAAATGGTGCTGTAATTGTAGTAATCATAGGAAGTCTTTAAATACTTTGCAGTAAGGAGCACAATATTTTTTTCTTTTTCAAGGTATGCCTTTTATTAATTCCCGCAGTTTTTTTTTTCATAGCACTGTCAATACCACACGTGGTGTGGTGCACGATATGTTTAATCCTAAAATTCGGAACTCACTCTCAAATTAAATCCTTAATCAGTCCAGGCTCACGTACATACCCACACTAATCACTGGCTATCGACAAAGACTTCTTTTATTTAGGGAAATAATTAATAACCGATGCTACTTTATGTTGTGGCTCCCTACAAGGAATGTCATCAGAGTTTCTGTCATCACATGAGAGCTTCTGGGCCGAGTGTTTTAGCCAATCACAGCAAAGGTTTTCACATGCTACTACATACAGGGTATGGTAGAACCTTGTTTGACCAACAGCAAACAAAGACATTCTTCCCAAGCGGGTGACGCCATCGTGCATCATCAATGTGTCATGCTTGAACCTCCACGATCCTCTTGCCCAGAGAGCAGGTCTTGTGACATATTTCACCGTATTCCAAATATTCAATATAAATACTACAACACAATTAATTTGACTTAGAATCTTTGTAATGTAAAAATTTTTGTCTTTTGATAAGTATGAACAAAAAATTAATAAAATTTGAAAGCAACGGCCCCCAAACTACCGCCACCTGTCGGCTAGACCTTATACCATTATACAGGGTGAGTCACCTAACGTTACCGCTGGATATATTTCGTAAACCACATCAAATACTGACAAATCGATTCCACAGACCGAACGTGAGGAGAGGGGCTAGTGTAATTGTTTAATACAAACCACACAAAAATGCAAGGAAGTATGTTTTTTAACACAAACCTACGTTTTTTACAATGGAACCACGTTAGTTTTGTTAGCACATCTGAACATATAAACAAATACGTAATCAGTGCCGTTTGTTGCATTGTAAAATGTTAATTACATCCGGAGATATTGTAACCTAAAGTTGACACTTGAGTACCACTCCTCCGCTGTTCGATCGTATGTATCGGAGAGCACCGAATTACGTAGGGATCCAAAGGGAACGGTGATGGACCTTATGGTAGAGAAGAGACTGGAACAGCACATTACGTCCACATGCTAACACCTTTTTATTGGTCTTTTTCACTGACGCACACCACGTGTGTACGTGTACCTCACCCCTCATGGTAATGTACATATACGTCAGTGAAAAAGACCAATAAAAAGGTGTTAGTATGTGGACGTAATGTGCTGTTCCAGTCTCTTCTCTACCTAAGGTCCATCACCGTTCCCTTTGGATCCCTACGTAATTCGGTGCTGTCCGATACACACGATCGAACAGCGGAGGAGTGGTACTCAAGCGTCAACTTTAGGTTACAATATCTCCGGATGTAAATAACATTTTACAATGCAACAAACGGCACTGATTACGTATTTGTTTATATGTTCAGATGTGCTAACAAAACTAACGGGGTTCCATTTTAAAAAAACGTAGGTTTGTGTTAAAAAAACATACTTCCGTGCATTTTTTTATGGTTTTTATTAACCAATTACACTAGCCACTCTCCTCACGTTCGGTCTGTGGAATCGATTCGTCAGTATTTGATGTGGTTTACGAAATATATCCAGCGGTAATGTTGAGTGACTCACCCTGTATAATGTTGTGAACCAAATTGTTAGTTGACATCTGCATTAGGCATACATTTTTAATACTGCCACTGAACCTTGTTTAGCAAGTTCTACATTGTCTTTGCTGAGTGCACATTTTTAAAAATATTTTTAATTGTTCCTGTGTTGTTGGCTGATGTTCAATAAATATCTGTTGCTCTTTATGTTTCTTTAATCTTAAATGCAGACATATGATGAGAACAGTAGCCAAAAGAATGAATACATAAACAAATTTATTAAGGGATTCAGACGGTTTTATCCACAAAATATTCACAATGACCATGGGCACAAGCAGGAATTGTTTTCCTTTATTAACAAATCTCACTTACATCTTTGAGTCACGTTAGACATATTTTCATTTATTTAAAATAGGGACAGCGCTGCTGTCAGTACAGTCTAAAGATTTTTTTAACTAAATTTTTCTGCAAGAATAAAGCACTGACAGCACTGCCGTAGCAATTCATGAAGTTCCTTTTATTAAAAGTCAGATGTGTTACAATCTGTTACACCTATCTCAAGTATGCCTTGGGCCCCACGATGCTCTTGATGCCGTCTCCGATAAGTTTTTCGCCCTCCGCGTTTGCTTCCTCGTAGCCACGGAATGTGCTTCTGCAGCGTTTCAGCCAGTCACGAATCTTCGGATAAGCACTCATGTCCACTCCTATCGCCTGTTGAACAGAGAAATATGTAATGACGATTCTGCTCATTAAACTGTGCTCCGTGCCGTCGTTGGATAAGCAGCTGCAGCAGCAAGTCGTATACTCCTAACTCACTCATTTGTTACATAGTTTAATTCTTAATTTCTTTGGGTGTTTTTGGTACTTGCATTGTTTAATTCATAAATTTCGGGCGTATTATAGTATTTGAGAGTTGTAGCATCGCGTTTTAGTACCTGAATAGTGTAAAATCGCGTAGTCTCCTTCCGCCGCCGAGCAGTATCAGCAGTGCGCAAGTTGCAGCATTACTGCATTTACTAGGCAATCTTGTATTTTAATAACCGTTTAAATTTTGTGTCGATTTGTTTGCGCTCTCTGTAGATTAGTTCAGACGTTCTTTGCACAACAGTTTTTGGCATGGATAGGGACTGCAACTGCTGTGTTCGGATGCAGGCTGAGTTGGCATCCCTTCGCTCCCAGCTTCAGGCAGTGTTGGCTTCGGTCACACAGCTTGAGGCTGTTGCCAATGGGCATCACTGTGGGGCTCCGGATGGGGGTTTGTCGGGGACGGCCAGCTCGTCCCACGCATCCCCCGATCGGACTACGACTGTGGTTGCCCGGGATACTGCCCGCATTGAGGCTGACCCCTCACCTGTGGTAGAGTGGGAGGTCGTCTCAAGTTGTGGCAGGGGGTGTAAGACATTCCGGAGGGCTGAACGGAAGGCCTCTCCAGTTTGTCTGACGAACCGGTTTCAGGCTCTGTCTCAGGCTGATACTGATCTTCGGCCTGACATGGCTGCTTGCCCTGTTCCAGAGGTTGCCCCTCAGTCTGCAAGATCCGGGCGGTCGCAGAGGGTGGGCTTACTGGTAGTTGGGAGCTCCAACGTCAGGCGCGCAATGGGGCCCCTTAGGGATATGGCAGCAAGAGAGGGGAAGAAAACCAATGTGCACTCCGTGTGCATACCGGGGGGAGTCATTCCAGATGTGGAAAGGGCCCTTCCGGATGCCATGAAGGGTACAGGGTGCACCCATCTGCAGGTGGTCGCTCATGTCGGCACCAATGATGTGTGTCGCTATGGATCCGAGGAAATCCTCTCTGGCTTCCGGCGGCTATCTGATTTGGTGAAGACTGCCAGTCTCGCTAGCGGGATGAAAGCAGGGCTCACCATCTGCAGCATCGTCGACAGGACTGACTGCGGACCTTTGGTACAGAGCCGAGTGGAGGGTCTGAATCAGAGGCTGCGACGGTTCTGCGACCGTGTGGGCTGCAGATTCCTCGACTTGCGTCATAGGGTGGTGGGGATTCGGGTTCCGCTGGATAGGTCAGGAGTCCACTACACGCAACAAGCGGCTACATGGGTAGCAGGGGTTATGTGGCGTGGGCTGGGCGGTTTTTTTAGGTTAGATGGCCTTGGGCAAGTACAGAAAGGGCAACAGCCTCAACGGGTGCAGGGCAAAGTCAGGACATGCGGGGACCAAGCAGCAATCGGTATTGTAATTGTAAACTGTCGAAGCTGCGTTGGTAAAGTACCGGAACTTCAAGCGCTGATAGAAAGATCGAAGCCGAAACCGTTATAGGTACAGAAAGCTGGTTGAAGCCAGAGATAAATCCAGCCGAATTTTTTACAAAGGTACAGACGGTGTTTAGAAAGGATAGATTGCATGCAACCGCTGGTGGAGTGTTCGTCGCTGTTAGTAGTAGTTTATCCTGTAGTGAAATAGAAGTGGATAGTTCCTGTGAATTATTATGGGTGGAGGTTACACTCAACAACCGAGCTAGGTTAATAATTGGCTCCTTTTACCGACCTCCCGACTCAGCAGCATTAGTGGCAGAACAACTGAGAGAAAATTTGGAATACATTTCACATAAATTTTCTCAGCATGTTATAGTCTTAGGTGGAGATTTAAATTTACCAAATATAGACTGGGACACTCAGGTGTTTAGGACGGGTGGTAGGGACAGAGCGTCGAGTGACATTATACTGAGTGCACTATCCGAAAATTACCTCGAGCAATTAAACAGAGAACCGACTCGTGGAGATAACATCTTGGACCTACTGATAACAAACAGACCCGAACTTTTCGACTCTGTATGTACAGAACAGGGAATCAGTGATCATAAGGCCGTTGCAGCATCCCTGAATATAGAAGTTAGTAGGAATATAAAAAAAGGGAGGAAGGTTTATCTGTTTAGCAAGAGTAATAGAAGGCAGATCAAAACGAAAATTTCTGTTCCGACACTGACAATGTTGGGTGTTTATCGAAAAAGTTCAAGGCAATCGTAAAATGTGTTTTAGACAGGTACGTGCCGAGTAAAACTGTGAGGGACGGGAAAAACCCACCGTGGTACAACAACAAAGTTAGGAAACTACTGCGAAAGCAAAGAGAGCTTCACTCCAAGTTTAAATGCAGCCAAAACCTCTCAGACAAACAGAAGCTAAACGATGTCAAAGTTAGCGTAAGCAGGGCTATGCGTGAAGCGTTCAGTGAATTCGAAAGTAAAATTCTATGTACCGACTTGACAGAAAATCCTAGGAAGTTCTGGTCTTACGTTAAATCAGTAAGTGGCTCGAAACAGCATATCCAGACACTCCGGGATGATGGTGGCATTGAAACGGAGGATGACACGCGTAAAGCTGAAATACTAAACACCTTTTTCCAAAGCTGTTTCACA
Organism: Schistocerca serialis cubense; assembly: GCF_023864345.2. Classification (NCBI taxonomy): domain Eukaryota; kingdom Metazoa; phylum Arthropoda; class Insecta; order Orthoptera; family Acrididae; genus Schistocerca; species Schistocerca serialis. Next base: position 213,191,880 of record NC_064644.1, read on the forward strand.
GAGGAAGACCGCACTGCAGTTCCTTCTCTAAATCCTCGCACAAACGAAAAAATGGCTGACATCGAAATAAGTGTCCAAGGAATAGAAAAGCAACTGGAATCACTCAACAGAGGAAAGTCCACTGGACCTGACGGGATACCAATTCGATTCTACACAGAGTACGCGAAAGAACTTGCCCCCCTTCTAACAGCCGTGTATCGCAAGTCTCTAGAGGAACGGAAGTTTCCAAATGATTGGAAAAGAGCACAGGTAGTCCCAGTCTTCAAGAAGGGTCGTCGAGCAGATGCGCAAAACTACAGACCTATATCTCTGACGTCGATCTGTTGTAGAATTTTAGAACATGTTTCTTGCTCGAGTATCATGTCGTTTCTGGAAACCCAAAATCTACTCTGTAGGAATCAACATGGATTCCGGAAACAGCGATCGTGTGGGACCCAACTCGCTTTATTTGTTCATGTTGTCTTGTTGTTGTGGTCTTCAGTCCTAAGACTGGTTTGATGCAGCTCTCCATGCTACTCTACCCTGTGCAAGCTTCTTCATCTCCCAGTACCTACTGCAACCTACATCCTTCTGAATCTGCTTAGTGTATTGATCTCTTGGTCTCCCTCTACGATTTTTACCCATCACGCTGCCCTCCAATACTAAATTTGTGATCCCTTGATGCCTCAAAACATGTCCTACCAACCGATCCCTTCTTCTAGTCAAGTTGTGCCACAAACTTCTTTTCTCCCCAATCCTATTCAATACCTCCTCATTAGTTACGTGATCTACCCACCTTATCTTCAGCATTCTTCTGTAGCACCACATTTCGAAAGCTTCTATTCTCTTCTTGTCCAAACTGGTTATCGCCCATGTTTCACTTCCATACATGGCTACACTCCATACAAATACTTTCAGAAACGACTTCCTCACACTTAAATCTATACTCGATGTTAACAAATTTCTCTTCTTCAGAAACGATTTCCTTGCCACCGCCAGTCTACACTTTATTTCCTCTCTACTTCGACCATCATCAGTTATTTTACTCCCTAAATAGCAAAACTCCTTTACTACTGCAAGTGTCTCATTTCCTAATCTAATTCCCTCAGCATCACCAGATTTTATTTGACTACATTCCATTATCCTCGTTTTGCTTTTGTTTATTTTCATCTTATATCCTCCTTTCAAGACACTGTCCATTCCGTTCAACTGCTCTTCCAAGTCCTTTGCTGTCTCTGACAGAATTACAATGTCATCGGCGGACCTCAAAGACTTTACTTCTTCTCCATGAATTTTAATACCTACTCCGAATTTTTCTTTTGTTTCCTTTACTGCTTGCTCAATATACAGATTGAATAACATCGGGGAGAGGCTACAACCCTGTCTCACTCCTTTCCCAACCACTGCTTCCCTTTCATGCCCCTCGACTCTTATAACTGCCATTTGGTTTCTGTACAAATTGTAAATAGCCTTTCGCTCCCTGTATTTTACCCCTGCCACCTTCAGAATTTCAAAGAGAGTATTCCAGTTAACGTTGTCAAAAGCTTTCTCTAAGTCTACAAATGCTAGAAACGTAGGTTTGCCTTTCCTTAATCTTTCTTCTAAGATAAGTCGTAAGGTTAGTATTGCCTCACGTGTTCCAACATTTCTACGGAATCCAAACTGATCTTCCCCGAGGTCAGCTTCTACCAGTTTTTCCATTCGTCTGTAAAGAATTCGCGTTAGTACTTTGCAGCTGTGACTTATTAAACTGATAGTTCGGTAATTTTCACATCTGTCAACACCTGCTTTCTTTGCGATTTGAATTATTATATTCTTCTTGGATTCTGAGGGTATTTCGCCTGTCTCATACATCTTGCTCACCAGATGGTAGAGTTTTGTCATGACTGGCTCTCCCAAGGCCATCAGTAGTTCTAATGGAATGTTGTCTACTCCCGGGGCCTTGTTTCGACTCAGGTCTTTCAGTGCTCTGTCAGACTCTTCACGCAGTATCTTATCTCCCATTTCTTCTTCATCTACATCCTCTTCCATTTCCATAATACTGTCCTCAAGTACATCGCCCTTGTATAGACCCTCTATATACTCCTTCCACCTTCTGCCTTCCCTTCTTTGCTTAGAACTGGTTTGCCATCTGAGCTCTTGATATTCATACAAGAGGTTCTCTTCTCTCCAAAGGTGTCTTTAATTTTCCTGTAGGCAGTATCTATCTTACCCCTAGTGAAATAAGCCTCTACATCCTTACATTTGTCCTCTAGCCAACCCTGCTTAGCCATTTTGCACTTCCTGTCGATCTCATTTTTGAGACGTTTGTATTCCTTTTTGCCTGCTTCATTTACTGCATTTTTATATTTTCTCCTTTCGTCAATTAAATTCAATATTTCTTCTGTTACCCAAGGATTTCTATTAGCCCTCGTCTTTTTACCTACTTGATCCTCTGCTGCCTTCACTACTTCATCCCTCAGAGCTACCCATTCTTCTTCTACTGTATTTCTTTCCCCCATTCCTGTCAATTGTTCCCTTATGCTCTCCCTGAAACTCTCTACAACCTCTGGTTTAGTCAGTTTATCCAGGTCCCATCTCCTTAAATTCCCGCTTTTTTGCAGTTTCTTCAGTTTCAATCTGCAGTTCATAACCAATAGATTGTGGTCAGAATTCACATCTGCCCCTGGAAATGTCTTACAATTTAAAACCTGGTTCCTAAATCTCTGTCTTACCATTATGTAATCTATCTGATACCTTTTAGTATCTCCAGGATTCTTCCAGGTATACAACCTTCTTTCATGATTCTTGAACCAAGTGTTAGCTATGATTAAGTAATGCTCTGTGCAAAATTCTACAAGGCGGTTTCCTCTTTCATTTCTTCCCCCCAATCCATATTCACCTACTATGTTTCCTTCTCTCCCTTTTTCTACTGACGAATTTCAGTCACCCATGACTATTAAATTTTCGTCTCCCTTCACTACCTGAATAATTTCTTTTACCTCGTCATACATTTCATCAATTTCTTCATCATCTGCAGAGCTAGTTGGCATATAAACTTGTACTACTGTAGTAGGCATGGGCTTTGTGTCTATCTTGGCCACAATAATGCGTTCACTATGCTGTTTGTAGTAGCTAACCCGCACTCCTATTTTTTTATTCATTATTAAACCTACTCCTGCATTACCTCTATTTGATTTTGTATTTATAACCCTGTAGTCACCTGACCAAAAGTCTTGTTCCTCCTGCCACCGAACTTCACTAATTCCCACTATATCTAACTTTAACCTATCCATTTCCCTTTTTAAATTTTCTAACCTACCTGCCCGATTAAGGGATCTGACATTCCACGCTCCGATCCGTAGAACGCCAGTTTTCTTTCTCCTGATAACAACGTCCTCTTGAGTAGTCCCCGCCCGGAGATCCGAATGGGGGACTATTTTACCTCCGGAATATTTTACCCAAGAGGACGCCATTATCATTTAATCATACAGTAAAGCTGCATGTCCTCGGGAAAAATTACGGCTGTAGTTTCCCCTTGCTTTCAGCCGTTCGCAGTACCAGCACAGCAAGGCCGTTTTGGTTAATGTTACAAGGCCAAATCAGTCAATTATCCAGACTGTTGCCCCTGCAACTACTGAAAAGGCTGCTGCCCCTCTTCAGGAACCACATGTTTGTCTGGCCTCTCAACAGATACCCCTCCGTTGTGGTTGCACCTACGGTACGGCCATCTGTATCGCTGAGGCATGCAAGCCTCCCCACCAACGGCAAGGTCCATGGTTCATGGGGGGAGGTATTTGTTCATGAGACCCAGAAAATATTAGATACAGGCTCCCAGGTAGATGCTATTTTTCTTGACTTCCGGAAGGCGTTCGATACAGTTCCGCACTGTCGCCTGATAAACAAAATAAGAGCCTACGGAATATCAGACCAGCTGTGTGGCTGGATTGAAGAGCTTTTAGCAAACAGAACACAGCATGTTGTTATCAATGGAGAGACGTCTACAGACGTTAAAGTAACCTCTGGCGTGCCACAGGAGAGTGTTATGGGACCATTGCTTTTCACAATATATATAAATGACCTAGTAGATAGTGTCGGAAAAATCCCATGCGGCTTTTCGCGGATGATGCTGTAGTATACAGAGAAGTTGCAGCATTAGAAAATTGTAGCGAAATGGAGGAAGGTCTGCAGCGGATAGGCACTTGGTGCAGGGAGTGGCAACTGACCCTTAACATAGACAAATGTAATGTATTGCGAATACATAGAAAGAAGGATCCTTTATTGTATGATTATATGATAGCAGAACAAACACTGGTAGCAGTTACTTCTGTAAAATATCTGGGAGTATGCGTGCGGAACGATTTGAAGTGGAATGATCATATAAAATTAATTATTGGTAAGGCGGGTACCAGGTTGAGATTCATTGGGAAAGTCCTTAGAAAATGTAGTCCATCAACAAAGTAGGTGGCTTACAAAACACTCGTTCGACCTATACTTGAGTATTGCTCATCAGTGTGGGATCCGTACCAGATCGGGTTGACGGAGGAGATAGAGAAGATCCAAAGAAGAGCGGCGCGTTTCGTCACAGGGTTATTTGATAACCGTGATAGCGTTACGGAGATGTTTAACAAACTCAAGCGGCAGACTCTGCAAGAGAGGCGCTCTGCATCGTGGTGTAGCTTGCTCGCCAGGTTTTGAGAGGGTGCGTTTCTGGATGAGGTATCGAATATATTGCTTCCCCCTACTTATACCTCCCGAGGAGATCACGAATGTAAAATTAGAGAGATTAGAGCGCGCACGGAGGCTTTCAGACAGTCGTTCTTCCCGCGAACCATACGCGACTGGAACAGGAAAGGGGCGTATTGACAGTGGCACGTAAAGTGCCCTCCGCCACACACCGTTGGGTGGCTTGCGGAGTATAAATGTAGATATAGATGTAAACTGCTGAACAGTTATCACTGCTGTTGCACATGTAGTGTGAAGTAATGCCAATTAAAATAACAGAGAAACTTTAGGTGTAAAGTTTTATGTTTTGGTGTGTTTCTTAACATAAGAATAATTAGTAAATATACAGTTGCATTCCATTAGGCTGTGTGCCTGAAGTCATTACTTGCCATTTACTCGGTGAAATTACTATATCATGTGGCTATAATTAAAGTGCAGGTGCTCACAGATGTCCAGTTTGGGCTGTAAGCAACGTATGACAGCGGAACTTAGATATACAAATGTGTTAATGCGGAATCTCGGTGTTTATGATGTCATATCTCCTGATCTACGTGAGATAAAGTGAGAAGAAATATTATAATCATGTACATTCAGTGGCATAAGTGGATACTGTCGACAGAATGTGTTGCGCATTGAGTTAGAACCAAAGAAGTAATAAATTTAAAAGTCATACACAATGCTGCGCCGCGCGGAATTAGCCGAGCAGTCTAAGGCGCTGCAGTCCTGGAGTGAGCGACTGGTCCCGGCGGAGGTTCGAGTCCTCCCTCGGGCATGGGTGTGTGTGTTTGTCCTGAGGATAATTTAGGTTAAGTAGTGAGTAAGCTTAGGAACTGATGACCTTAGCAATTAAGTCCCTTAAGAAAACACAAACACACACACATTTTTATAATATGTATGGACTATTACAAGAGCATAAATAATTTTGGACGAATGGGGGAGGGAGGATTGCAGTGGCAGTTGGCGCGGACGAATTCGGGCAGCCCGGTGAAAAAATATTTTAGGAGCCAAACGACAGAGTGTGCTCTCATCACATACCCCTTTTGCTCTCCACAAATTTCACCCCATCTTTCCGTACCGGAACTGGTTTCCATAACTGAGTACCGCCCATATGACCAAATTAGGCGATATTTTGCCATTTGGGCATGATAGAATAATGAGCAAAATTTTTAAAGAAATGCAACTATCGCCTTTTGGCCGAAGTTTTTATTGATTACCGCGATTTTTGAGCAACAGAGAAAAATCGAAGTGTGTTTTCATGCAATGATTTTAATTATATGTTATTTTTAATTATATGTACCACTCCACTGCTTTGTGAAATACTGAAATATCACAATCTCAAAGTTCTACCAGCCACCACATAACGACTCCAGTACTAACATAAAATTGCCGTAGATAGGTAATTAGGCTATTACAGTAGTGTGTACTTATTTTTGACTCAACATAACGCCAGCAGACGAATCAAAAGCGGTTTTCCTCTTCTATCTTGTTACAAACATATCCATAATTAGAAACCATCACAACAGCACACAGCACAAAAACTATAAACGGTATCACATACATTAAATTCAACAGCAAGTAAGAACTGAACTGATTAGCAAAACAATAACTGAGATCAGACAAGACCATCAATAGGTCTTGGCTAAAATGGGGCTGGGGGATAGGCAATACTGCTACGGATGAATAGATAGTTTAAATCTTTAGTTGGCCTTGCTGACTATCGATAGTGCAAATCCCTTTTTCGTTGTACAATTAAAAATCAAAATATCTTTCAGTTTCACTACATGGCAAATAGGCCATGTGTTATTTCATTTAGCTGATTTGAGGAGGTGGGGTTCCGGACGCACTGGACCCTCCTCCCCTTTAGCTACGTTCAAAAATGGCTCTGAGCACTATGGGACTTAACATCTATGGTCATCAGTCCCCTAGAACTTAGAACTACTTAAACCTCACTAACCTAAGGACATCACACAACACCCAGTCATCACGAGGCAGAGAAAATCTCTGACACGCCGGGAATCGAACCCGGGAACCCGGGCGCGGGAAGCGAGAACGCTACCGCACGACCACGAGCTGCGGACTTCAGCTACCTACTTGACCGGGTGAGTAACATGGGGTGTTACCTCATCTTCTATGAAAACAGTGGCTTAGACGCAGCTGCTCTCTTCCAAAGCAGAAACTGCAGCACGTACATTAAATTCAACTGCAAGTAAGAGCTGAATTGATTAATAAAACAATAGCTGAGCTCAAGCAAGGCCAGCAGTTTGTCTGGGTTAAAACGGATATGGGCGATAGCGAATAGTTCCATGATATTTTTTTTTCAGTTCCATGATATTTTTTTTTCATAAGGCGGGCCCACAGTCATAATATATTTCTTTAAAGTCAGTACCGCCATTAGACTGTTGTTTATTTACAGTGTTACATTTACACTTACACAATCATTATTTCGGCTTCAAAGTGCCATTATCAAGTGTTTTAAGTGTTATAAATTGCCTGGAATGGCATACTGTCACATTAAAAGAACGCTATTAGACACATTGTCTAAGAGTCGATATTTCTGGCAGAGCCTACTGTTTTGTTTCATTACTGTGTACACCATCTTGACTGCAGTCAAGAAATATCGACTCTTAGAGAATGCGTCTAATAGTGTATTTTAATACAGTATGCCATCCCAGGCAATATAACACTTAAAACACGTGATAATGGCACTTTGAAGCCGAAATCATAATTGTGTAAGTGTAAATGTAACACTGCAAGCCGGCCGGAGTGGCCGTGCGGTTCTAGGCGCTACAGTCTGGAACCGCTCGACCGCTACGGACGCAGGTTCGAATCCTGCCTCGGGCACGGATGTGTGTGACGTCCTTAGGTTAGTTAGGTTTAAGTAATTCTAAGTTCTAGGGGACTGATGACCTCAGAAGTTAAGTCCCATAGTGCTCAGAGCCATTTGAACCATTTTTGAACACTGCAAATAAACAACAGTGTAATAGCAGTACTGACATTAAAGAAATAGTGCTATGGGTGCACAGACAGTTTAAATTTATCACTGGTCTTGCTGACTATCAATAGTGCATATCGCCTTTTCGTTGTACGATTAAAAATCAAAATATTTTTCAGTTCCAATACATGGGAACTAGGCCATGTGTAATTTCGTTTAGGTGATGGAGGGGATGGGTGTCCTGACACTCACCTTTAGCTACGTCCTTGAATGGGTGAGTTACATAAGGTGTTGCCCCATCTTGTTTGCAAAGCGTGATTTAGACACAGCAGCGCTCTTCGAAAGCAGAAATCATACACTGTCTCGATAACGTGCAGATGTCATGGTCGACCTGACAGGTCTTCTAGGTGTATTCCCTTCAAAGAGGAACGGACTGAAATTAAACGTGCTTCTGAATCCACACCAGATAGTCACCTACGGCAAGTGCAATGGCTCTTGTGCACAACAAAGGCTTTAACAGTACCCCAAATTCAGCAGTTCTGTGTGTTCACTGCAGCCTGTAGTTTAAAATGTGCCTGGCCATATACCATCAACTTCGATCCGTGCCAGAAGCCGGAGAGCAAAATCAGAACGTTGTCGCGGATCATAACGTTTCAATTGCTAGACCACGTGGATCTTCTTACCAGTGTGATGTAGACCGCAGAACGTTCCATACTGTTGACGATTTCGTGATACTGCACGAGCACTAGCACTGCTTGGGGCACATGTGGTGTGGTCAGTTACAGCAACAGCAACCTCGTCAATAACTTAAACTGGGATAGAACACCTTCCTCTTCCAGGTGCCACACCAAGCTCACCCGAGTTTTCGAATTTCATTGTAATCTTCTTTAAACCACTTAACTACATCGGTCCTTTCCTCAGAGATTTCAGATGGCGACACTCTCTCGAAGTAGCACCGTAATTGCTTCCGTCCACACAAAAGAGTGTCACTGACAGTACGCGGTCCCTCTTCTCGATAGCATAATGTTCACTCACGTTATGGCTTGTCAAATGACAGCGTGGATGTCACACTGTCATACAAGCAGTGCACAGCGTCAGATCTGCACCTGGTGGCCAAAATTTGAACTAATTATTTCCCAGTGTAAATCGGTTCCACATAAATGCATTAGCATATATACCAAATTTCGCCGCTATACGATAACTATTGCCCACGCTGGATCTCCATGAGTAGCTGCACTTACATTTGAAATTGTATAAAAAATCATTTTCGAAATTCACTAAAACTTCCTGTTGGTTAGGATATGCCACCCATGCAGGTGCGACAAAGTATACAAAATATACCCTTGATGGATGTAGGGAGAAGCCAGTGTAAGTCTATGCGTGACGTACTATGAACAATGAGACATGTCTGAATATCGACAGTTACCCATTAGTTTTAGTTCCAAACACCTCTGCTATGTAATTAATATTGTACACGACTCCCTTTTGCTGTTACTGAAACATTCAATCTCTGGGGAATATTTTCACCATGTTTAGCTTCACCTCACATATAGGATTCACATAACCTCTCTGATCGGTCTTCACAAAGTTTATGTTCATCATTTCCATGGAGAACCAATGTTCCACCTTCCTTTTAGGTTGCAGTTCAATCAGTTATGTCATTGTTATTAGCCAGTTACTTCAGTTCATTTCAGGTGTTTTCATTCTTTATTAAATTTCTACTTGTGCAGCACTTCTCTCTCCTCAATAATCAGATCTCTGCTCTCATCTTTATTTTTATTTAGGCAACTCTCGCTTCCATAAACATAGTTTTATGAAGATTAATTTCTATAAAGTTTCCGGTTTTGTAGCTAAGTGTTACGTTTATTGCACCACGTATTTCCTGAAATCTGTGCATCTTTGCATGTATACCATTAACAAAATCATAACAGCAGAGACGTATTTCGTTGGTAATTCTATTTCCGACCATACTGGGAATATACCCTGAAACACTGTAACTTTATTCTTATGTAACGATGTTTTAAGACTATATTCTGTACATATATGGTTTAGCAGATGTACTGCTGATTTGAGGTCACCTTCAATTACTTCTGTTCTTACTTTATCCTCTCCAAAATCAAATACTGGTACATGTATTCCAGCGTCAGAAATATCAGAACGGTTTTCACTGATAACTTTCGGCTCGTTCAGTACCAGTGCAGTGGTCCTTACCTGAAATTAACACATTGATCCTTCTCCGTCATCCTTGAACGTCTGTAACATCATCACGGAACCACCCGGTATATACAGGGTAACAATTATTGAACAACAAGAAATAAGATCGTCGTAAATTCTGAACCGTTTACGTTAGGAGTTCAGACTGGACGGATGGCCGCGGGGAATGGTGAGAATCAGTACACGCTGTATGGTTTGGTTTAGCGACGAAGCCCACTTTCATTTGGATGCAAAATTGGCGCATCTGGGGGACTGAAAATCCGCACTGCGCGATGGAGAAGTCTCTTCACCCTCAACGGGTGGCTGTGTGGTGTGCAATGTCCAGTAACGGAATAACTTTTGCGATATTACTTGGTGACACGGTGACTACCGAACGGTACGTGAAGGTTTTGGAAGACGATTTCATCCCTGTAATCCAAAGTCACACTGATATCTACAAGTTGTGCTTCATGCAAGAAAGAGCTTGACTTCATCGATGCAGGAGAGTATTTCATGACCTGAAGGAACACTCTGGGGACGGCATTCTGGCTCTGGGGTACACAGAAGCCACTGGCATCTGCCTCGATTGACCGCCATATTCTCCCGATCTGAACACATGCAACCCCTTTTTGTGGGGTTATATTAAAAAAAAGATGTACAGCAATAACCCCGAAAACCATTGCTGAGCTGAAAACAGTCATTCAGGAAGTCATCGACGGTATCGATGTCGACATTTCAGGGGAGCATGTAGAATTTCGCTATTCGTCTGCGCCACATCATTGCCGATCATGACAAGCATATCGGACATGTCATTACTTAAATGTAAATATCTGCAGTGACGTTTATACGTTGAATAAAGTATGTGGACGCCGTAGTTTGTAACTAATTTAGGTTTTTTAACAAATAGTTCAATAACTGTTACCCTGCATATACATTTACAGGCGCCGGCGTCTGTAAGTTTGACACTCTGTCCCCTCTACAACGTCTAGAAGTGCGTAACATTAGTTGTGAAACACCTTGTATAAATACAATGTTAGTCCACTTACTGAAAAACAAATACTAATTTTCAAGAACATTGTATTTCAATCTCCAGGTACCAAGATTTCTCCATTAAGCCTGATTATAATACTCGGCGAAAAAAATTATTTCAGCTTCTTGAATACATAATGGAAGATCAATCAGATGTAACAAGAATTGTTCCAGTATCTTCCTGTGGCGCCCCTACAGTGATTTCTTTGTTCCTCATCCTGACCGATCGAGGTGGCCCAGTGGTTAGCACACTGGACTCCCATTCGGGGGGACGACGGTTGAAACCTGCGTCCGGCCATCCTGATTTAGGTTTTCCGTGATCCCTAAATCGCTTCCAGCAAATGCCGGGATGGTTCCTTTGAAAGGGCATGGCCGACTTCCTTCCCCATCCTCTCCTAATCCGATGCGACCGAAGACATTGCTGTTAGGTCCCCTCCCCCAAACCAGCCAACCCATTCTGAAAATAACGTTCCACTGTGACCAGTCCTTGCCTTTATTAATGCAACCTTCTGCACGTAGGACGATGAAAAGAAAAAATATAGCGTACTCGGGTGTTTTTCTTTCAAGAAAATCATTTAAGTCAGTATTACACAGATTTTTAATAGGGTCGGAACTGGGACGTTTGTATAGCTGCTTAAAAGTCCCCATTCGTCTTCTAAAATATTAAAAAGACTCCATACCCCTGGTCTACTCCTCCCCCCTTCCCCCCTCCCGACAAAACCATCAAAAGTGCGCTCTTGTTTCCAGTAACTTTGAGGAGAACGCAAGCAATGAGCCTGGCCTAGTATTATTTACATTTATCTTAGCACTTTTTTTCAGGAGATTTGACAACAGTATGCCTCAGTCTATCTGTGATAGCGATGTATTGCATATTTTGTGTATTTGTAGAGAATAACTTTAGTAATACACGTGAAACACCTACAACAAACGTGGGTTTTTGCTTTTTATTAGTAGAGAATCGAGTAACTGTAAGATATTGTATGTAAGCCGGCCGGTGTGGCCGAGCGGTTCTAGGCGCTTCAGTCTGGAACCGCGCGACCGCTACGGTCGCAGGTTCGAATCCTGCCTCGGGCATGGATGTGTGTGATGTCCTTAGGTTAGTTAGGTTAAAGTAGTTCTAAGTTCTAGAGGACTGATGACCTCAGATGTTAAGTCCCATAGTGCTCAGAGCCATTTGAACCGTTTTGTTGTATGTATATGGTATTGGCCATGGCCTCTGGTACGTATTCTGTCTCTTTATCCTTTGAACTGTCCAAATTAATCTTACGCACTATTTCTAGGACATGATTAATTCATATGTAGCACATTTGAGTGCCTTCACATTATTCCGTAGCTTTCTTTGTAGTAAATAAATTCTCACATTCTTAACTGATTTTATGGTTTCGCTTTTAACTTTGGCCATATATTCAACTGCGGTAACTGAATTGTTAATTTTAGACATCATACAGAGAATATTTAATTTTTTAATCATTTTCATTGAGGCTTCATAGTATTTCTTGTAACATGAGATCAGTCCTATTTCTGCGCTTGTTCGAACTGTTTAATGTAATTTTCTTTCCACATTTGTCACCTACAGTTTTTACAACTACATAACTAATGCCATGCGTTTTGAATAGCACCGATGTTTACAGTTTGGTCGCATATAGTACACTCATGGTTAGAGGTTACCATAAGAAGTTATTCGTATAGATGCAGACTTACCACATGTTGTTGTTGTGGTCTTCAGTCCTGAGACTGGTTTGATGCAGCTCTCCATGCTACTCTATCCTGTACAAGCTTCTTCATCACCCAGTACCTACTGCAACCTACATCCTTCTGAATCTGTTCAATGTATTCATTTCTTGGTCTCCCTCTACGATTTTTACCCTCCATACTGCCCTCCAATGCTAAATTTGTGATCCCTTGATGCCTCAGGACATGTCCTACAAACTGGTCCCTTCTTCTAGTCAAGTTGTGCCACAAACTTCTATTCTCCCCAATCCTATTCAATACCTCCTCATTAGTTACGTGATCTACCCACCTTATCTTCAGCATTCTTCTGTAGCACCACACTTCGAAAGCTTCTATTCTCTTCTTGTCCAAACTGTTTATCGTCCACATTTGACTTTCATACATGGCTACACTCCATACAAATACTTTCAGAAACGACTTCCTGACACTTAAATCTATACTCGACGTTAACAAATTTCTCTTCTTCAAAAACGCTTTCCTTGCCATTGCCAGTTTACATTTTATATCCTCTCTACTTCGAACATCATCAGTTATTTTGCTCCCCAAATAGCAAAACTCCTTTACTACTTTAAGTATCTCATTTCCTAATCTAATTCCCTCAGCATCACCCGACTTAATTCGTCTACATTCCATTATCCTCGTTTTGCTTTTCTTGATGTTCATCTTATATCCTCCTTTCAAGACACTGTCCATTCCGTTCAACTGCTCTTCCAAGTCCTTTGCTGTCTCTGACAGAATTACAATGTCATCGGCGAACCTCAAAGTTTTTATTTCTTCTCCCTGGATTTTAATACCTACCCCAAATTTTTCTTTTGTTTCCTTTACTGCTTGCTCAATATACAGATTGAATAACATCGGGGAGAGGCTAAAACCCTGTCTCACTCCCTTCCCAACCACTGCTTCCCTTTCATGCCCCTCGACTCTTATAACTGCCATCTGGTTTCTGCTCCCTGTATTTTACCCCTGCCACCTTCAGAATTTGAAAGAGAGTATTACAGTCAACATTGTCAAACCTTTCTCTAAATCTACAAATGCTAGAAACGTAGGTTTGCCTTTCCTTAATCTTCCTTCTAAGGTAAGTCGTAAGGTCAGTATTGCCTCACGTGTTCCAACATTTCTACGGAATCCAAACTGATCATCCCCGAGGTCGGCTTCTACCAGTTTTTCCATTCGTCTGTAAAGAATTCGAGTTAGTATTTTGCAGCTGTGACTTATTAAACTGATTGTTCGGTAATTTTCACATCTGTCAACACCTGCTATCTTTGGGATTGGAATTATTATATTCTTCTTGAAGTCTGAGGGTATTTCGCCTGTCTCGTACATCTTGCTCATCAGATGGTAGAGTTTTGTCAGGACTGGCCTTCCCAAAGCCGTCAGTAGTTCTAATGGAATGTTGTCTACTCCCGGGGTCTTGTTTCGACTCGGGTCTTTCAGTGCTCTGTCAAACTCTTCACGCAGTACCGTATCTCCCATTTCATCTTCATCTACATCCTCTTCCATTTCCATAATATTGTCCTCAAGTACACCGCCCTTATATAGACCCTCTATATACTCCTTCCACCTTTCTGCTTTCCCCTCTTTGCCTAGAACTGGGCTTCCATCTGAGCTCTTGATATTCACACAAGTGGTTCTCTTTTCCCCAAAGGTCTCTCTAATTTTCCTGTAGGCTGTATCTATCTTACCCCTAGTGAAATAAGCCTCTACATCCTTACATTTGTTCTCTAGCCATGCCTGCTTAGCCCTTTTGCACTTCCTGTCGATATCATTTTTGAGACTTTTGTATTCCTTTTTGCCTGCTTCATTTACTGCATTTTTATATTTTCTCCTTTCATCAATTAAATTCAATATTTCTTCTGTTACCCAAGGATTTCTACTAGCCCTCGTCTTTTTACCTACTTGATCCTCTGCTGCCTTCACTACTTCATCCCTCAGAGCTGCCCATTCGTCTTCTACTGTATCTCTTTCCCCCATCCCCTTCAATTGTTCCCTTATGCTCTCCCTGAAACTCTGTACAACCTCTGGTTTAGTCAGTTTATCCAGGTCCCATCTCCTTAAATTCCCACCTTTTTGCAATTTCTTCAGTTTTAATCTACAGTTCATAACCAATAGATTGTGGTCAGAGTCCACATCTGCCCCTGGAAATGTCCTACAATTTAAAACCTGGTTCCTAAATCTCTGCCTTACCATTATATAATCCATCTGATATCTTTTAGTATCTCCAGGATTCTTCATGTATACAACCTTCTTTTATGATTCTTGAACCAAGTGTTAGCTATACTTACCACATACGAGTACATAAAGATTCTACAAAGGCACCCTTCTTCGAAGAAACATTCCAAATCTATTCATCCAGAGAAACTTAAATGAACTGAGACAAGCTCCTCAACATACACAAGCTTCTTATGAAGCTCATTTGCGGGTACCTAACCGATTTGTGTGTGTGTGTGTGTGTGTGAGAGAGAGAGAGAGAGAGAGAGAGAGAGAGAGAGAGAGAGAGGGAGAGAGAGAGAGAGAGAGAGAGGGGGGGAGGGAGAGAGAGAATAGCCCTGTAACATTATCTTGGAGCAATTAACAATTATAGCTCTCATCTCCTCAATAAGTGAGCTGGCACAGTGGTTGTGGTTCAGACATTAGGCTTACATTCAGGAGTATGATGGTTAAAATCTGAATCCAGCCACAATGATTTAGGTTTTCAGTGATTTCTCGCAATTGATTAATGCCAATTTCAGGATTGTTCCCATAGAAACATGGCATGATTTCCCTTCTCATCCATCTCCTGTGGCCCGTTTCTAATAACCTTATCATCGACTGGACATCAAACATTTAAATTCCTTTTTCCGACCTTCTTCTGCCTCATCCAACCTAGGAAATTTCCAAAACATCTTGCATAGTTCTGTTCGACTGAACCCAATTCAAATATCATTGTGGCTCTCACCAATAAGACTACGGATCCTTAAATATGTGGACCTGATACTAGCATAAATATTTCCGATTATTTCTATTTGTGATACCCTTACCATCTCCTCCTCACTCATAGAGGTGACAGACATGTCTTACCTAATTGATAGTTATTTCCACTTCATGTACATGTGTTTGGGTGAAATTGCTCCAGGCATGTAACTCCTCTACTGTTACCCACAACCTCTACTAGTACTGATCTAGTGAAACTCATCTCCACAGTATATTTTTCCAGACAGTAAACCTTTTGCGTATTAAGATTGGTTAAAATTGTTCGACTCGTTCCTAAGTTATAAGATGGTATCCAAACGTACTCAGAATTTGAATTTTGAAATGGTTACGAGTACGCAGAAATACCACTCTGTTTCTCTTCATACATCTTTCTTGAATCAGTATCATCAGCGACTGCGAGCAGGTTGGTTTAGGTAGTTGTTGGCGATAGCATTTTCATTGTCGTGTTCCCGTGAATTTTGCGGTTTGCGACGGCTGATCTGAAAGTGCAACTGGTCTGTACAAATTTTTGTTTTTAAAATTATAAAAATCACTACAGAAACGGGCCAAAACTTTTGGAAACAGCGCCTTAGGCCAGAAACAGTTTTGCGACTGGCACAAGCATTACAAAAACTGGAGAATATCGCCCAATGATGACGATCCCTTCGGTACGTCTGCAATCGCCATCACACCAGAAAATTCCACGGAAGTGAAGGTGTGGTACTGCCAGATTGTAGACAGCCCGTCTAAGACCTCTTTACCAAATGGGACCTGAGGTATCGTACGTTTGAGTGTATTCTGTTAGTAGAACTGACAGGAGAAGAATTGCGGCGCAGTTTGTGTCACGATGGATACAAGCTGATCAGAACAACATCGCGTGGAAGTCTGTAGAAGGGAACGTAAACAGCTCCTTCGAGACGACTCAAACTTTCTTTCAAAGGTCATTATCGGTGACAGAAGTTTTGTTAATGGCTATGACCCCGAATAAAAAAAAACAGCATGTGTAGTGGAGGACTTCTCCTTAATCTTGGCCAAAAAAACTAGACTAGTCGAAAGTAAATTTAATTCTTTGGTGATGTGGCATATTGACGAGAACCTTCATGAAGAGTTCATCCCTTCGACTAGGTGGTGAATAAAGTGTTCTACCGCGACGTTCTAAGAAGATTGAGGAGGGAGATAAACGGAAACATCCATAGAAGTGGTGTACGAACGACTAGGTTCTCCATCAAAAAAAGCACGACCGCATACGGCCTACGTAATTCAGCAATTTTTCACTAAAATGAAGGTAACAGTTGTTCTCTGCGCGTCTTCATCCCCAGACTTTGCTCCGTAAGACACCTTACACTTTCCCAAAATGAAAATCAAACTGAATGCGCAGTGATTTTGTTTAGTGGACGAGGCTTAAGCAGAACCGCAGAGGTACTAAACATCATAACAAAGACAGGCATCCAGGACGCATTTCAAAAGTGGCAGAAAAGATGTACAATAAGGTCTAGGTAAGACATAATTTTAATCAACATACAAATACATCGGTAACTTTTTCATAACAGCTCGTATTTCCATTTTTCTAACAGAAGTACTGCTGTTCAAGATAATGAGACGTCATTGTGGTGCAGCTTACCTCCAGACTGGCAACTGTAACGGAGCAGGATATGTCGGCCAAGGTCGCATGGTCTCCAGCTACCCATCCAGTTGGCTCCAGGTACTTCTCCAGGTTTCCAAGAGCCTCGTATATGGCATCTCTCGCGTCCGCATCTACATTTCTTTTCCCCAGGAAGAAAACCGGATACTGCAATTGATGAAAGCGTTAGCAATATAATATACAGGTATACAAACTTCGGAACACACAATAATGGATATTTATAATGACTGGACACTGTCCATAAAAATACAGACATTCACACGAAATCAGAAAATAGGAAACTTAAGATTCTACATTTGCACATTGTGTCTGTTCTCATCGTAATTTATTCATAATCTACTTTACTGATTTACTTATTACTTTATAACTACACCCTCCGATACAAGTAACTAAGCTGGCCACGTGAGCACATATATCGTTGTTAATGTCTGGCTGTTGGTTTTTGGGTGATCATATGGGACGTTATATTCCTCCTTATTTGAAAGGGATGGATAGAAAAAGCTATGAATATTAAGTATCTTCTACGAAGAAAAAAGAGGATTTTGACTATGTATATCATACATTTGAACATAATTAGGTAAGGCATTCAGCTGTTTCAATCTTTCTTATATGGATAATAGAATACAGACCACAGCCTTAACATTTCAAGTCACTGGAAATGAGCTAGCATCTCCCTCGAGTAATGAAACGTAGAGTATTCCTCACGGTCCCACACTAGGGCTGCTTCTTTTCCACATAGAAGATAGTTGTCTGTCTTAACCTGCAACTTGCAACTGGTAACTCTATGGCTGTTTTGTTTGTGAATAACACAAATGTAACTGAGGATGATTCAAATGTGATCTGACTACTGTAATTAATAACGTCCTTTAGAGAAACAGATATTAATTCACAACTGAAAGACTGAGTTTTAACTGAAGTATTTT
Source organism: Schistocerca serialis cubense (assembly GCF_023864345.2). Classification (NCBI taxonomy): domain Eukaryota; kingdom Metazoa; phylum Arthropoda; class Insecta; order Orthoptera; family Acrididae; genus Schistocerca; species Schistocerca serialis. The sequence goes on from NC_064644.1 coordinate 213,209,962, forward strand.
ACAGAATATCCGATTCTTAACTCTGGTGGAAGGTTTGTATTCACGACTTCCTCCAAAAGGTGAATGCAGCTGCCTTAACTGTAAGATTATTAGCATCAGTGATACGCAGAAACTGTTTTTCACACTATCATTTCTTGATGTAACATGCTATAATACTTTACATAGATTATCCCATGACAAAATATTTTAGGTCACAGATAATATATGATGTTAATTAACCGGACTCATGTAGGACTGTTTAACAATCTCGATGTTCTAGCGCTGACATCACAGAACATACTCTCCCTTACAAAATTTGTTGTTGGATCTGTGAACTTTTTAAAAGAGAATAACAGTAACAATGCATATACAGTGGGAAATGTCGAAGCTACTATTTTAAAGAATAATTAGGCGCCATGTTAATGGAGTCATCCTTCGCTGTTGGGCACAGTAATTTCATATTTGTCAATGAAAAACATAAATAGTGGATATTCGCCTCTATTAATTTATTTCGTGAACGAGTTTTCTGCTTAAAAGGGCATCCTCAGATAATACCGAATATTATAAAGCCCAAATTAAGATGGATGGACCAGGTAAGAAAGAAATTCTGAGAGGAGCGAAGTGTGAACGTTCTACGGCATTAATTTACTTCGTGAATCGATTTTCGACTCATAAGGCCGCGTTCAAATGGTATCGTCTGAGGAGAAGCAAATGCCACATATATTACTTGCCTCTCAGGTTTGGTTGTCTAACGGTAAGACACGTGCCTGGAAACCGAGACGTCTTGAGATCGAATCCCAGTTGGACCACAGAATACTTCAGACTCCCTTTAACATACCCTTAACCTCTCAGTGATGTGAAGTCTCAGCAGTAACGACAGGTGATCCGATTCCACGTTAAACTATAGTTCCACACATGACGCCAAAGTGACGACCAATTGAAAGACTTCCACCAGACCGTTGCGCCAGAATTATCGTCATCATTTGTCTACGGCACCAAAATAAGTAGAGCCGGGACCGGTTACATGAGCAGGTACCTGAATGAGAAATTGATTAATTGCTCTAATCAGCCTAACATACGTTCGCCCCTGGTAGCTGAGTGGTCAGCGCGACAGAATGTCAATTCTCAGGGCCCGGGTTCGATTCCCGGCTGGATCGGAGATTTTCTCCGCTCAGCGACTGGGTGTTGTGTTGTTCTAATCATTACCATTTCATCCCCATCGACGCGCAAGTCGCCGAAGTGGCGCCAAATTGAAAGACTTGCACCCGGCGAACGGTCTACCCGATGGGAGGCCCTAGTCACACGACATTTCCATTTTAGCCTAACGTGTGAGGGGCGCTCAATAAGTAATGCAACACTTTTTTCTGGAAGTAGGTTGGTTGTGTTCAGAATTGCCATACGGCATGTTATTACCCTCTCTTTTGGTTACATAACCCTATTTTTTAACATAAACTCCTTTCAATACGACTGTCTTACGCTACCTTATAAGGGAGGGCCTGCACGCCCGCACAGTACTGCTCTAATGGTCGACGTCGGAGCTTGTGACGATGTTAGACAAACGATTGCCACGATCAACCTCGTTACATCCAAGATGGCCCTTCGTGGTCTTTTATGATCTTCTGTTGGGGTGCGAGTAACCCAGCGGACAAACAACTTTCAGTACTCCAATTGGTGGATGAGTTCATTTGAGCGGCGAGCTATCTGATTGTTATCCGTCGATCACCTCGAATGGGAGTGGCCGCACATCCCAACATTGCAGGGGTCACAGCTGTGTGCGGCCGGGCAGCACGCGGTAGGTCAGACAATCTCACGTGACCTTACTGCGATGACGGCAGATGCCTCGCCGAAGACCACCAACCTTTTGTTCATTGCCAGGTCCGTAGCCATCCTGCAAGCGCCTATGAATACCTGCGATGCTCTGGTTTTCTGCTATAGGTAACTCGATGACAGGTCTCTGCTTGGAATGCATCTCCGCTAGAAAAGCCATTATGAAGGCTACGTACAGCGCCGTCACCTATCGGAACTTCATTAAACTGTAGGGTCGAAGTTAATGTTACACAACAAATTCTACATTTTTTCACCATTTTAAATTTGCCAAAAAAAAAAAATTGTTCCATGTGTTACTGAATGCCCCTCTTAGAATTTGTCTCTGTTCTAAAGGGAGGGAAAACTGAGTCATATCGCAGTGTTCCTTTGTTCCATTTCTGGGGATGTTAAATGAGCCATTAGTCTTTTCTGACTGGTTTGATGCAGCCCACAAAAAATTTCTCTACTGTGCCAACCTTTTCATCTCAGAGCAGCACTTACAACCAAAGCCATCAGTTATTTGTTGTATATAGTCCAATCTCTGTCTTCCTGTACAGCTTTTACCGTCTACAGTTCCCTCTAGTATCGTGTAACTTATTCCCTGATTTCTTAACAGAAATCCTACCACCCGGCCTTTCTTCTTGTAAGCTTATTTGTCCGTCGCTGACATAGAAGACCGCAAACCTTCTTTCCTTCCCGTCTGGGCAAGCTGTGCAGTGACTAGAGTACATGTAAAGCTTACTGGGACAGCGTAAATGCTAGCTACAATGAGGTGGATAATTCGATTATAATACTGGTATTTTAATTTGATATTCCCCACAACTGACAAAATTTTCACAAAAAATGTGAATTTCTTTGCCCACCCACACACTCCTGAGAATGGCACATTAACAATTTGCAATTACACGCCCGTTTCACTGGCAGCTGCGTTGATAAATACTCGGCACCTAGCAAGGATAACTACTAGATCAAGAATATTAGGTAAGTTGATGGAAGTGGTTAACCGTTGGTGAAAATCTCGCTTCTGAGCACACCACTCTGCACGGAACACGCGTTGGTGCAGTGCTGCGATACAGACAGTATTAGACGATGGCCAAGACGCCGTCTCCAAGCCCGTACCGCTCGATGGTTGAAGGCAAAGTCCTCTCTCTCCACAATTCTCCCGGCTCACACGCGTAAAAAAACACGGCGGAAGAATAACCGGTTTCGGCAAATGTCGAACGCTCTATCATCGCCGCGCGGGATTAGTCGAGCGGTCTGGGGCGCTGCACTCAGGGACTGTGTGGCTGGTCCCAGCAGAGGTTCGAGTCCTCTCTCGGGCATGGGTGTGTGTGTTTGTCCTTAGGATAATTTAGGTTAAGTAGTGTGTAAGCTTAGGGACTGATGACCTTAGCACTTAAGTCCAATAAGATTTCACACACATTTGTACATTTTTTGCTCTACCATCGCCGAAATCCCTCCAACGGCATTTCTGAGATCTACCGAATGATCGAGTAGGTCATATCGCCCCTAGGCAAACGAAATTCCCGTCTTCGCCACGTGTTGCCCAGCACAGGTGGCTCCGGATGCCGGGCTACTCCCAAAAGCGCCGTATTGTCCCGCGTTTCCGGTGACCGCTACCTGCCGCCCACGGCGGCCCGGCGAGATACGGCCAGCTGCAGACTTTATATTCCACAATTCTCAACTTCCAACACTTTTCACCAAGCTTTAAGTTAGTGACTTAATCATGTAGACATGCAGGGAATGCTGCTCGAGAGTGCCTCATATTTATTATAATTCAATAGAGTCACCATCTGATGCCCTTGCCAGTCCCCCTGTTATTAAAATGTTGGTAAGCTAACGTGTAAGTGCCCATGTCATAGCAAGTTACATTCTTGTCAGTGTTTTCCATGTATTCCTTTTCTCACCGTTTCTGCACAGTATCTCCTCATCCCTTACCTTTATTATCAGTCCACCTAATTTTCAACATTATTCTGTAGCACCATATCTCAAATGCTTCTGTTCTCTTCTGTGTCCTTTCTTCCTCAATCAATGTTTCACTATCATACAATGCTACGCTCCAAACGGACATTATCAGAAATTTTTTCCTCAAAATAAGGCCTGTGTTTGATAATAGCCACTTCTCTTGCGCAAAAATGCGCTTTTTGCCAGTACTAGTCTGCTTTTTATCCCCTCCTTGCTCCGTCCGTTATTGGTTATTTCGCTGCCTAGGTAGCAGAATTCCTTACTTCGACTGCTTCGTAATCACCAATTCTGATGATAGGTTCCTCGCTGTTCTCATTTCTGCTACTTCTCATTACTTTCGTCTTTCTTCAATTTACTCTAAAACCATATTCTATACTCATTAGACTGTTCATTCCATTCAACAGATTCTTCTACACTTTCACTGATGATAGCAATGTCATCTGCGAATCTTATCACTGACATGTTTTCACCTTGAATTTTAATTCCACTCTTGAGCCTTTCTTTTATTTTCGTCATTGGTCCTTCAATGTACAGATTCAACAGTAGGGGCGAATGACTAAATCGCTGTCTTAGGCCTTTTTAGTGCGAGCACTTCATCTTTCCCCATAACTTACCCCTATTTTTCTCAGAATTTCTAACATCTTCCACCATTTTACAATGTCGAACGCTTTTTCCAGGTCGACAAATCCTACGACCATGTGTGAACATAAATTCTGTGAATTGCTTCTGTTCAAGCTAAATATAATTGCAGTTCCGATAGCAACCAATGTTAAAAATCACTTATGATCCACGACATACCAGAACGATAAAAACGTCCACAGAAAACTCGCTCTACATGGGAAAGCTTAAGACAACGCTCTACAGGCAGCCATCTCGGTCAACGTCTGACCACAATCTCCCAACGTCGTAAGCGTCTTTCCCACAATCTTAGTAACTAGCAACGTCAAAGAATTTCTCAGAAGTGACAAACATATAATTGTCCCATCGAAAAATTAATGTTATGTAATTATTTATCGCGATTCTGGTACCATTCCCCGGAGCCACAGTACCGTAGCGTGCTGCTAGAGGTGCCTAAACAAAATGGCGCAGCCCACTGACAGAGTGGAGATCAGTCACGCCAGTTTCTAGTGCCTCCACTAGTGGTGTGCTGCTGCACTGTGGTGCAGGAATTTCAATGTGTACCATGACTGCAGAAATGTATCTACAAACAAACAAAAAATTAATCACGCAACTTTGTTTTCGAGGTACTAATTATAACCTCATGACAACCCCTCCAACTAACAGAACTTACAGTACTCTTTCAGACAGATCGTACCCGGCCAACATTTGCACTCCCAGAAGGCGCTAACGTTCCACAAGCGCAGTTGAGTCTGCTGAGGGCTCCAGCTTCCCCCACCACTTTGCTATTCCGAGCAGCTGTGAGTGAGACGGCTATAATGCTAAAGGTTTCACAAGCAGGAAACTTAGGAAGGCGCGTTTGCAACACAATGCAGCTACCTCTAAGAGAAGAATGTTGCTGGATGCTTTTATAAGCAGGCATTTATGCTGTGTGTGTATTTTTAACTTTTTATTTTTCTGACAAAGCAATTACTTTTATTACTGGATTAAATAACTGTATTATCTAATGCTAATAAGGTGAGCAGAAACACAAGAAACATTATATACAGGCATTTATCTTTATGCTGCGATAATGAAATACGAATGGGTCCACCGTTTTGTAAGTACACAAATTATTGTTTTATCACCCAAACATGTTTCGCCAGTTGTGGCGTTCTCAATGGCTTTTTTGTATTTTATTTTCGTTTTGTTTCAAGTTGAATGTGTCCTGTAGCTGCCGACCAAAATGAGCCACAGGTCTAACTTAGCACACCATGTCATCATTGTAATATCTGGATAGTCCTGAGCTGTGACAAATTTGTTGTTATGTACAAAACATATTTTTGTGTAGTTGAGCTGAACGTTTTCTCCTGCTAGTTTGTAAACACTGAGTCTTACTATGTTGCGGTGGCTTGAACACATGTGTTCTAGCCGTAGCAAATTAGCAAGATGCAGTATTTACAAACGAGCAGGTCACAGCACAGGACTATCCAGACACTACAATGACGACATGGCGTACTAACGTAGACCTGTGGCTGATTTTGGTTGGTAGCCACAGGACACACACAATCTAAAAAGTACTAGTAAAATAAAATAAAAAAGCCACTGAGGACGCCACAACTGTTGTGAAACATGTTTGGGCCGTAACACAAAACAATAATTCATGTACTTGCAAAAAGGTGGATCCTTCCTTAATTCATTATTATTTTTCTGCAAGCACGCGAACTGCACTCAAAATCTAATAAGATAGTTACGTAGTAATGTTTGTAAATCTACAAAAGTTTTAACTTTAGAACATATAATAATTCTGGAAGTATGGTTCGTGATACAGTCAAACACATGGAGTTACGCAGTTACGACCTATTATGACGGGAACGCTGGTGGGACTTAGTCACTTTCATAAGAGAAGAGAAAGTTCACACAGATTGTTGAACCGAACCTCGAAATAAGTTTAGCGGATTGTCTGTGCAGTTGAGGATACTGATTTTGGGGTAACGTTTTATAAAAGCGTGGTAAATTTCTGAATTGGACAAACAAGTTGCTGATCTGGGTACTTCACTGTACATCTATCACCCCAGGTCGGAAGTAATGAGATACATCAACAGCGAAAAGCGAAAGTGGCCTGCCAAATAAATCGAAACCCATCTTCATTTGTGCTATTTCTTGGTTTCTCTTTGAGATCTCATAGTGAAAGTTTCAATTACTAAAACGTAGTCATCGTGTCTGGTCCACGAATGACTGCCTTGAGTTACAAGAAATGTTTCACTTCATGAACTTGAAGTTGATATTTCCATAGGGTTGCTTTTTATTGATATCGCCAAACCGGTCCGCCATTTCTCTTACCAAATGATTCTCCCCTTGCATTAAGACACTCAATGAATCATATACATTATGTGATCAAAAGTATCCGGGCACCTGGCTGAAAATGACTTACAAGTTCGTGGCGCCCTCCATCGATAATGCCTGAATTCAGTATGGTGTTGGCCCACCCTTAGCCTTGATCACGGCTTTCACTATCGCAGGCATACGTTCAATCAGGTTCTGGAACGTTTCTTGGGGAATGGCAGCCCACTCTTCAAGGAGGTGCACTGAGGAGAGGTATCGACGTAGGTCGGTGAGGCCTGGCATGAAGTCGGCGTTCCAAAACATCCCAAAGGTGTTCTATAGGATTCAGGTCAGGGCTCTGTGCATGTCAGTCGATTACAGGGATCTAACCACTCCACCACAGGCCGTGCATTGTGAACAGGTGCTCGATCGTCTTGAAAGATGCAATCGCCATCCCCGAATTGATATTCAACAGATGCAAGCAGGAATGTGCTTAAAACATCAATGTAGACCTGTGCTGTGATAGTGCCACCCAAAACAACAAAGGGTGCAAGCCTCCTCCACAAAAAACGCGACCTCACCATAACACCACCACCTTCGAATTTTATTGTTGGCACTACACACTGGCACATGACGTTCACCGGACATTCGCCATATCCACACGTTGCCGCTGGATTGCCACATTGTGTACGGTGATTCGTCACTCCACATAACGTTTTTCCAATGTTTAATCGTCCAATGTTTACAGTCCTTACACCAAGCGAGGCGTCGTTTGGCATTTACCGGCGTGATGTGTGGCTTAGATCAGCCGCTCGACCATGAAATCCAAGTTTTCTCACCTCCCGGCTAACTGTCATAGTACTTGCAGTGGATCCCGATGCAGTTTGGAATTTCCGTGTAGTGGTCTGGACTGATGTCTGCCTATTACACATTACGGCCCTCTTCAACTGTCGGCGGTCTCTGTCAGTGAACAGACGAGGTCGGCCTGTACGCTTTTGTGCTGTACGTGTCCCTTCATGTCTCCACTTCACTATCACATCGGAAACAGTGGACTAGGGATGTTTAGGAGTGTGGAAATCTCACGTACAGACGTATGACACAAGTGATACCCAGTCACTTGACCACATTCGAAGTCCGTGAGTTCCGTGGAGCGCCCCATTGTGTTCTTTCACGATGTCTGATGACTACTAAGGTCGCTGATATGGAGTACCTGGCAGTAGGTGGCAGCACAATGCATCTATTATGAAAAACTTATGTTCTGAGGGGTGTCCGGATACTTTTGATCACACAGTATAATTAGTGACGTCGATCATAAAAGATTTTGTCACTGCTCTTCGCACTGTAAACTCAGTTTTTTTCCCTAATGGACTCTTTCAGTTCAGCCTGCATTCACCGTCGTTCATCAGAAGGAAAATGAGTCATACCCTCTTTCTGGCTAGTGCTGTAATGACGATCCAGTGAATGTGCCACTTCATACTAAGCAAGTTGCGTGGCCTTTAAGGGATTCGAAAAAATAATGTAATTTCCATTTGGCATTGAACGATGTGGCCTCTCCACTTTCCTTTTTTGTCATCGGTACAGACGCCAGCAGTATTTCTAATGAAGAACGTAATTGCAATTTAACGCAAACAGTACTGTCAGCAAAGTGCTCGACATCTGGAAAGCCGAGGGCTTTGCTCTACCGGTGTCCGGCTGCAGCATTCATTGTCCGCTTCCTCCTCACCCCTCAATCTCATTCGCCGCTGCGGCTCGGAGCGCTAAGTAGGAGAGCGAAAAAAAAATGTAATGCCACATTCTAAGAGGAGAGTACATTTGCAGATGTAGGCTACATCTGGTTTACACTGCCCAACAATTACTTATCCCACGTTTCCTTTTATTTCTCGCAGTCCTTGACGTTAAAGCCTGGGGGCATCGTGGTCCAGCGCCGCTCTGCAGTGCCTTCCCTGTGAGCAATGTGACCACTACATTGCTCCCCACAGCGGCGACTTCTCACTGCCATACATGCAGTTGCAACCACTTGGCAGATAGTTTCAGGCTTGTTTTTAGAAAGTGAGCCTTTCACCTTGCATTTTCTACCATACTGATTCTCAAGGGAAATGTGGCTATACACACATAAGACGCAAGTGAGCTCTAATTTCTCTTATCTTCGTGGCTCCTGTACGAGATGCACGTGGTGGCAGTACAAATGTTCTTCCGTCTGTCGCAAAATCCTGCTCTCAAAATTTTTCTAATAGTATTTCGAGAAAAGACAGTCTTCTTTCGCCGGCCGCGGTGGTCTAGCGGTTCTAGCCGCTCAGTCCGGAACCGCGCGACTGCTACGGTCGCAGGTTCGAATCCCGCCTCGGGCATGGATGTGTGTGATGTCCTTAGGTTAGTTAGGTTTAAGTAGTTATAAGTTCTAGGGGACTGATGACCTCAGCTGTTAAGTCCCATAGCGGTCAGAGCCATTTTTGAACAGTCATCTTTCCAGTGATTTCCATTTGAGTTTACGTGGCATTTCCACAATACTCATGAGCTGATAGCAAAAATCGGTAACAAATCTGGCAGGACGCCTCGTAACAGCTACCAAGTCTTGATTGAATCTGACCTGGTGGGGATCCAAATAGACGAACAGTACTCGGCAATTGGTCGTATAGGTGATCTGTAGGCGTTCTCCTTTATAAATGAGCAACATTTTCCCATAATTCTCCCAATACACCGAAATCGACCGTTCGCCTTCCCTAAAACCGACCTGACGTGCTTGTTCCATATCACGTCGCTTCGGAACGTTACACCAAGAGATTAATCGACGTGACTGTGTCAGGCACAGAGCTTATACTGTATCATTACAGGATCGTTGTTGCTACTCATCTGCATTAACCCAGGAGTGGGCGCGTGGGGTACACCTGTCAGCCAGCGGTTTTACACTGTGATTATTTCCGTTACATTTAAAGTTGCAGCGTTCCCACGCTCAATACCTTTCAAATTGGTGCATTGTTGAAGTTCCGTTTGCAGTTAACGTCAGTTGGACAGCTAAACACAGACAGCAGGACGTTGAAGTGAATTGGGGTACAACTGTCCACCACGCGCCTATCTACGTAACAATTTCTTAAGGTAGGTGTTTTATTTTTTAAACATTTTTCATAGTAAATTCGCTGTAGGTACAATATTTAAAATTTTTATTAATCTGAATAAAACAACTATGTTAACTAAAGTGATTACTTACGCAGTCTTCAACACGTACTATAATTTACAGAAACTGATACTCATAAATATGTTTTTATTTTAGTGATGTCAGATCCGAAGAAAAGAAGAGTGGATGTGCCTTCCGACCCTGAAGTGTGGATGAGGTGCTCGAAAAAGATGCAGAGAGTGATGAAAATGACGTATTTGATTCTGAAGAATCTAATTCAAATGAAGACGGTCATCTAATGGAAAGCGATCATGATAGCGAAACTGAACAATCTGCAGGTGAATACGATAATAAGAACTGTGAGTCTAGTATTTCCTTTTATCTTGGGAAGGACAGTAAAACAAAATGGTCTCAGTCTTTTCCTAAAAGAACAAGGTCAGAGAATATAATAACTCATTTACCTGGCCCCACTATGCATGCATCTGCAATACTTTCAGAAAGTTATAAGATTTTTTCTTAGACAGCAGTGTTTACAAAACTATAGTTAACTGCAGAAATAGTTATGTAAGAAATTTGAAAAGCAAATTTCAGAGACATGGAGATGCTAGATTCACTGATGAGACTGAAAAAAGAGCACTTTTCGGTATACTCTACCTAATAGGAACCCTAAGAAGTTCTAAAAAAACACTGAATTACGGCAAGGTGCACGTGTTCTACTGGGCATAAATTCAACAGTTACACGACAAGACAATCCCAGAGAAGGTTCCATAGGACGTGGCTACGAGTGTGGAAGGCAGAAAGACAAGTCAACTAGAAAATGTCATAAATGTGAAAAGTGGACGTGTTCGCCCCATTTGCAAAGCGTATGTGTTAGCTGTCTCTGAAATAAATTATTGAAATATTTTTTTGGATGTCTGTGTTTTATTTCCATCCCTATACATATAGAAACATAGAAAAAGAAACTAAAGAACATTTGATAATCATTGCAATGAGTAATTAAGAAACACAAATGGGGGACAGGAGTCCCCCACGCGCCTAACCCCGTAACGATATAGCAAGCGCCTACTGCAGTGTTAACTTATATTCTCCAGCATTTATACCAAGCTACAGTTCATCGTACAAAACAGAATTTCTGTTCGATTCATCCCGTATACTCCGAGAGCAACTCAACGACGACACTTTTGCGTACATCAGAGCAGTAGAAGCAAACAGTCGCCGATTGCTGCTTACAGTCGGTTCAGTGCACTTAGGGTGGGGTGTCGCCAAAAGATGCCAGTTACTCTGTTTACGTGCAACATAACTTCCGGAAGACGAAATTCGTGTGTCGTAGACCGATATCCGACGACGAGTTTACATGTTAAACTCTGAATTTCTTTTGGTAACCCAGTCAAACGTTTCTTCTCGAATCGACAATTGTAAATACCATGGCTTCTGGAAATCAGCTGTTTTGGTGTTCTGTGTGCTAAGGACGATGGCTGTTTCCCTTCAGTCAAATGTAACTCAGTCTAATATTTCCTACTACATCTTTGTTGCACAAGAAAAAAAGACGGAAAATGAGCAAGTTTCAAAAACGTTGAGCATTTACATGGGATACAAAGTCGAATGTGGAAGTGGGTATTCTGCAGTTAGAACTGCTTTTCAGAATCGATACTAGTTATTTTTTACAAGATCAGCCAGAAGCAGTATTGGAAAATCGGTTTACGAAGAGCGGTTTTTGGAGCCCCTTGTAAATGTAATACCCGCATGCTGACGTTCACTTAAGAAACCAGCCAAGACGTGGAGGGGGTGGGGGAGGGGGCAAGACGTAGGGGGATGGGGTCAAATGTTAGCTCCGAGTAACAGCTGGAAGTAGACTAACTACGCTAAAATCGGGGAAAAAAAGCTGGACAGAAGTCGGTTTTTGCGTCTCGTACAAGACAAATTATCACACCTACCCACAGATTATACAAGAGTCCAAGAACATCTTTTTACTATAGTCTGTTTGTTCATTATAAGTGTCACACTGAAAATCATAAGCGTCCTATTGTTGTCACTGGTAATTTCTACTTTTTTTTAGACCCATTTACATCATATTAAACACGCCCGGAAAAGAGATTGTTTTATTGAGACAGATTCTGCATTTCCAAAATGCTGAAAGGCGCTGACACAGTGCAGCATCGTCAACTGCTAATGAAGATACGATCGTACGGAGTATCTTAAGAGACATTTGATTTCCTCCAGGAATATTTGACGAATGAAGCCCAGTATGTTACACTGGACTGTGAAAGCTCTACAGAAACGAAAGTAACATCACGTGTGCCCTGTGAAAGCGTAGTAGGACCTCCGATGCTTTCAATCTACATGAACTATTGAATACATGAACTATTTACCAGCTAGGATCAGCAGCACTGTAAGGTTGTACAGAAAAGTATCATCACTGGACAATCGTAACAAATTTCAGAAAAATCTGAACAATATTTCCCCTAGGTATAGTTAATGTGTACAAGGTGGATAGGTATAATACGCAACAAATTGATTTATTTGTTTAAATTTTCATTAATGGGTAACTCGCTAAGTCGTTCCTAAGCTTCAAAAAGGTCTGCCTTGGTTGACACCGGATATTAGCCGGATGCCAGCCACTTCACGCTCTATTTATGTGATATGTGAACTTGTGCTGACGAAGTAACGCCACGGACAAACATCGCTAACGATGTCAATCAACTATACAGGACGAAACCAATCACAGGAACAGAATCGGTCACGTGGGGTGCTGGGGGCGGCCTGAGGAGTGTGGCCAAGTGAAGTTCCCTGTCCTCAGGCAGCTCTCAGACCTTCCTTCCGCTCCTCTCCGGCCATGAAGGCCCCACCTTGTGCAAAAGATATCGGACTTCATTTCTGTATTCCTTAAGGATAGACAACAAACCATGCTAGGATTCAGTTTCAGTAGTAAACTTTGGCATTTCTGGTTCCACACCCTGCAGACATTTCCTAAACAGCGGATGCCCAACCGCTTCTGAAGTCCTTCCTACCGGCCAAATCTTCAAGCACTTGTACAGATAGCAGCGCTCATTAAAGCTGGACACGTGTGAGATAATAGCCTCAATAAAGATAACGAATCCGATATTATCCTATTACAAGGTTAGCGATGAACATCTTCAGCATCTTACACGATATAGAGCGATGTGGAATAGGACGTCCATGTAAAATCAATATGGTGAAGCGAAAATGCAATGCATGTGTAAAGGAAATCACATAATAGGCAGTAGCAGCGTGCATTAGGACACAGTGCATGCGCAAAACGATACAAAGCTTAAGTTATTGCAAGTTTGTGTCCGATGGGCTCCACGATTATTGTCCGAAGACGGTAACCTACAGAGAAGAACCATCGGCCAAAATCTTCAGAGATTTCAAAATGAAGGTGATGGTTTTTGGACGAGTATTGTGATAGGCGATGAAAGCTGTAAGGATGGGAAGCTAACACTACGAGACGGCGAAGGATATTCAGAAAGCAGGGCATCACTGTCTTCATGCAGCTGGAACATAGTTCTGTCGGAAGGATATGTTCAGACTTGCAGAACATTGGCGAAACCGTGTGCAAAGAAATGGAGATTATGTTGAAAAGTGAGAGAAATATCTCTAGATTACGATGATGCACTAGGCTTCATTTTAAAAAAATTAAGAGATTTAAAAATTGTTGCTCATTACTTTTAGCATAATAATTCCACGTTTTTGCTTTCGTGAAGTGAAAAGTTTGATACTTTATACCCTTGAACTTTTACAGGCAGATTCCAATGTTCGCATCACTTTGAAATTTTAGCAAGATTCATTCAAATAACTGTTCGCTTCGTTCATAACATGTTTTGTAACAAAACCTTGCAAAATCTATATAAACACACTTACTGTTGTAGCCCTTAGACGAGGAAGAAGTACTGTCGCTTCGAAATACAGTCTCTGGTCGACCAGCGCCCTCTGCTTCACATCCTTCGGATAGAGAGATTCATCCTTTCCGTAGCGTGACACCAGGTAAGTGGCGATTACGTGGCTGCCACAAGCGGAACATTATTACAGCGTTACAGAGATTGTGAGAATGGAATAATGGAGTATCTGAGACGACACAGAAAATCACCGCTGGACATACCTGTCGTGAAGAATCAAACCATTGTCGTCCATGGCTGGTACCATGTGTTCTGGATTTATCTGAAATAAAAGAGGCAGTATTTAGTAAAAATCAGAGTTTTGGGGACTAACATAGTCAAATGAATACTAAAATACTAGACTGTTTCACTGGTTCAAATGGCTCTGAGCACTATGGGACTTAACATCTGAGGTCATCAGTCCCCTAGAACTTAGGACTACTTAAACCTAAATAACCTAAGGACATCACACACACCCATGACCGAGGCAGGATTCGAACCTGCGACCGTAGTAGTCGCACGGTTCCGGTCTGAAGCGCTAGAACCGCTCGGCCACAGCGGCCGGTTGTTTCACTAGTGACTGGCGGAAATCTCATAGCATATCTACGATAGCTTGGTGTCGACAGTGATTCACTACCAGACATGGATGTAGCTGCAGAAGAAGAAGGCATCTCGTGGCTGCAAGAAACTCTTTATTGCTGTTTATTTACGGTCATTCAGTCTTCGATGCTGCTAGTGTTGATCCCTGGCGAGCACGACAGATACACCAACACCTTGTCTCTCGGTGTGTTTAGCTTTCAATCTGCTCTGGCCAGCAGTGGCGCAGGCCGCGTGCTGCCGTTACTGCTGTATCCGAGTATGTGTCGAATTTCCCACCTGTAGCACGATGGCCAAGAGTCGGCTGCCGTCACCGAGAAGGCGGCGGACAGCATCTTGCCCCAAGGTCACAGGGCAGAGGAGTCCTCGGTTTGGACCCTGGCACATTCAGAGATGCATGGATCCCAGCATCGCAGATCTTTGAAGGTGGCAGAGTGCAGAGCTGCCCACACACCCAGTCAGGCAGCAGTCGAAGGCTGGTGCTAGAGAAAGATGGCCACTTTCCATTCCTGGATGTTTTGGTTAAACGGAAAGGTGACGGCTCGGTGGGACATTCTGTCTATTGTAAGCCCACTCACACTGATTTGTACTTGCATTCTTCTAGTTGCCATCATCCATCCCAGACCATCAGTGTACTTAAAACCGTTGTGCATAGGGCACATGCGGTGTCGGATGCAGAGAATTTGCCTAAAGAACTTGCACATTCAAGGGCGGTGTTCAGAGTCAATGGATACTCGACCCGGCAAAGTAACAGGGCCTTCTCAACTAGAGCCAGGAACCGGGAAGTGAATACAGAGGAGAACGCGCCAGCCAAGTCCCTAGCTTTTCTTCCCTTCGTTGGAAATATCTCCTTCAAGATAGCGAGGATTCTTAATAACTTTCATGTGAAAGTGCTTTTTCGTCCTCCATCTAAGATTTAGGATTTGCTGGGATCGGTGAAGGATGATTTGCTACTGCTTGAGGTGACAATTTACAAAATACCGTGTCAATGTGGTATGGCCTATATACACTACTGGCCATTAACATTGCTGCACCACGAAGCTGACGTGCTACAGACGCGAAATTTAACCGACAGGAAGAAGATGCTGTGATATGCAAATGATTAGCTTTTCAGAGCATTCACAAAAGGCTGGCGCCGGTGGCGACTCCTACAACGTGCTGACATGAGGAAAGTTTCCAACCGATTTATCATACACAAATAGCAGTTGACCGGCGTTGCCTGGTGAAGTGTTGTTGCGATGCCTCGTGTAAGGAGGAGAAATGTGTACCATCATGTTTCCGACTTTGATAAAGGTCGGATTGTAGCCTATCGCGATTGCGGTTTATCGTATCGCGACATTGCAGCTCGCGTTGGTCGAGATGCAGTGACTGTTAGCAGAATATGGAATCGGTAGGTTCAGGAGGGTAATACGGAACGCCGTGCTGGATCCCAAAGGCCTCGCATCACTTGCAGTCGAGATGACTGGCATCTTATCCGCATGGCTGTAAAGGATCGTGCAGCCACGTCTCGATCACTGAGCCAACAGATGGGGACGTTTGCGAGACAACAACCATCTGCACGAACAGTTCGACGACGTTTGCAGCAGCATGGACTATCAGCTCGGAGACCATGGCTGCGGTTACCCTTGACGCTGCATCACAGACAGGAGCGCCTGCGATGGTGTACTCAACGACGAACCTGGGTCCACGAATGGCATAACGTCATTTTTTCGGATAAATCAAGATTCTGTTTATAACACCCTGATGGTCGCATCCGTGTTTGGCGATATCGCGGTGAACGCACATTGGAAGCGTGTATGCGTCATCGCCATACTGGCGTACCACCCGGCGTGATGGTATGGGGTGCCATTGGTTACACGTCTCGGTCACCTCTTGTTCGCATTGATGGCTCTATGAACAGTGGACGTTACATTTCAGATTTGTTACGACCCGTGGCTCTACCTTTTATTCGATCCCTGCGAAACCCTACATTTCAGCAGGATAATGCATGACCGCGTGTTGCAGGTCCTGTACGGGCCTTTCTGGGTACAGAAAATGTTCGACTGCTGCCCTGGCCAGCACATTCTCCAGATCTCTCACCAATTGAAAACGTCTGGTCAATGGTGGCCGAGCAACTGTCTCGTCACAATACGCTAGTCACTACTCTTGATGAACTGTGGTATCGTGTTGAGTTGCATGGGTAGCTGCACCTGTACGCGCCATCCAAGCTCTGTTTGGCTCAATGCCCAGGCGTATCAAGGCCGTTATTACGGCCGGAGGTGGTTGTTCTGGGTACTTATTTCTCAGTAGCTATGCACCCAAATTGCGTGAAAATTTAATCACATGTCAGTTCTAGTATAATATATTTGTCCAATGAATACCCTTTTATCATCTGCATTTATTCTTGGTGCAGCAATTTTAATGGCCAGTAGTGTAGTAGGACAGACAACGCGTACAGTGGAAGAGCGTTGTACAGAACATCAACGCTGCACTCGCCTACTGCAACCCAGTAAATCTGCAGTTGCGGAACATTGTATTTATAACGGACATTCAATGGAGGACGACAAAACTTCGATTTTGGCCACAGCAACATCTTTTTGGGACTCCATTATCAAAGAATCCGTTGAAATAAGCATTGCGGGAAATCTAATGAACCGTGACAGTGGTTACCAATTGAACAACGCATGGAATCCCGTCATCTCCGAAATTTTCTCGAGACGAAGACGCCAGAAGACCTCGATAGCTGCGGCCAGCGACAATATCGACAGCAGCTGAGTATTGCAGTTCCACCAGCGAAGGCGCTATCGCTGGGTGGTGTGGTCCTCCTGTGTCCGCGACTGCAACGCATGCGCGGCTGTACTATCAGCTCACTATGTAAGACGGAGCGGAGAACGCCTTCGTGAGTCCTCGTTCGGCTCACCTGATGATGGCAGGCAGTCGTCCAGCAGAAATATCGTGCAATGAAGTTTACGTCGACCGGCTGCAAACCCGAACTCATTTTGAACACTGTATATGTGGCTCATACACGGTGATGCACCAGAAGATTTTCGCAGCAACATGCGTGTGCATTTGAAAATTCCGTCCAAGACAGTTTCGATTGGTCGGAGAGGCCCCACATCTTTGCCTGTACATTCTCCAGACCTCAGTTGACTAATGTTTTCACTAAGATTCTTGAAGTCACTGATGGTCGACGTCACTCACGTCGTATTTTATAACATTACTGATACCGTCAATAATGTTTCAAATTTATCATACTTCATGTGATTCATTCATTTAGGTACTGTGAAATCATAATCATAATTATTTCTAAAAAAATAATGAAGTATGTGTAAAACGCGATGGTATGAGTTGTACGTCCTCAAGTTGTCTCGTACGCAACTCTTTAAAAAGCAGTCATGGCGACAACAAACTGAGTTACGTGACGCAGTACGAAAACAATGAGATTTATAAATAAGAACTAGGAGGAAATACATCAGTTATTGACTATTTAAGTATTTTACTAAAATACATTTATAGCCTTCCAGTTGAATTAAAAAGGATCCAAGAACAAAGAAAATTTTAATAAATTACAGTCCTTTCCATTTTTCTACTTTCTCCATTGAAGAATGTGTAAACGTGTGTGTGTGTGTGTGTGTGTGTGTGTGTGTTTTTCAAAAACGCAGAACTAATTTTTAATTTTTAATAAATAGCACACAACCATAAGAGAATGAATGAGCCACTTAATACGGATCTGGTGTTTAGGAGTCTTGAAGGACACAACGAATATTTACTACACTACCAGTGTCTTACCTTAAGATACTCCTCTTGTAAGTGTTCATTCTTGAACAGATCGATGATTTTCACGGTGACATCGATCCCAAGAGCCTTAGCAACAGTCAAGGCTACTCGGGACGGTGGGCTGGGAGGAAAGTGATACAGAACTACAGGCATGATTCACGGGTCGTCTGAAAACAAGCAAAATATATGATCCCTTTATGAGAAAGGTGACAGGAAATTTCTAAGAAACTATCATATAATTTCTCTGCAACAACTTTGCCCATAATATTTCAGAAGGTAATGTGCTCAAGAGAGGTATAACACTGAAGTACAGACAATTTACTTATAGAGTCACAGTTGGGACTTTAACAGGATTGCTCAACTGAGAACGGCATTTCTATATTTACTCACCAAGTACACTCTGAACACAAAAAAAAGAAAAAAAACGCACTACGAAGGAATTACCCGAATGGGAAGAACTCGGTAGAAGTGATGCACACTACTGGCCATTAAAATTGCTGCACCACGAAGATGATGTGCTACAGACGAAAAATTTAACCGACAGGAAGAAGATGCTGTGATATGCAAATGATTAGCTTTTCAGAACATTCACACAAGGTTGGCGCCGGTGGCGACACCTACAACGTGCTGACATGAGGAAAGTTTCCAACAGATTTCTCATACACAAACAGCAGTTGACCGGCGTTACCTGCTGAAACGTTGTTGTGACGTCTCGTGTAAGGAGGAGAAATGCGTACCATCACGTTTCCGACTTATAAAGGTCGGATTGTAGCCTATCGCGATTGCGGTTTATCGTATCGCGACATTGCTGCGTTGGTCGAGATCCAATGACTGTCAGCAGAATATGGAATCAGTGGGTAGAAGAGGGTAATACGGAACGCTGTGCTGGATCCCAACGGCCTCGTATCAATAGCAGTCAAGATGACGGGCATCTTATCCCCAAAGCTGTAACGGATCATGCAGCCACGTCTCGATCCCTGAGTCAACAGATGGGGACGTTTGCGAGACAACAACCATCTGCACGAACAGTTCGACGACGTTTGCAGCAGCATGGACTATCAGCTCGGAGACCATGGCTGCGGTTACCCTTGACGCTGCATCACAGACAGGAGCGCCTGCGATGGTGTACTCAACGACGAACCTGGCTGCACGAATGGCAAAACGTCATTTTTTCGGATGAATCCAGGTTCTGTTTACAGCATCATGATGGTCGCATCCGTGTTTGCCGACATGGCGGTGAACGCACATTGGAAGCGTGTATTCGTCATCGCCATAAAGGAGTATCACCCGGCGTGATGGTATGGGGTGCCATTGTTTACACGTCTCGGTCACCTCTTGTTCGCATTGACGGCACTTTGAACAGTGGACGTTACATTTCATATGTGTTACGACCCGTGGCTCTACCCTTTATTCGATCCCTGCGAAACCCTACATTTCGGAAGGATAATGCACGACCTCATGTTGTAGGTCCTGTACGAGCCTTTCTGGATACAGAAAATGTTCGACTGCTGCCCTGGCCAGCACATTCTCCAGATCTCTCACCAATTGAAAACGTCTGGTCAATGGTGGCCGAGCAACTGTCTCGTCACAATACTCCAGTCACTACTCTTGATGAACTGCGGTATCGTGTTGAAGCTGCATGGGCAGCTGTACCTGTACACGCCATCCAAGCTCTGTTTGACTCAATGCCCAAGCGTATCAAGGCCGTTATTACGGCCAGAGGTGGTTGTTCTGGGTACTTATTTCTCAGGATCTATGCACCCAAATTGCGTGAAAATGTAATCGCATGTCAGTTCTAATATAATATATTTCTTCAATGAATACCCTTTTATCATCTGCATTTCTTCTTGGTGTAGCAATTTTAGTGACTAGTAGTGTATATGTGCAAATAAACAAATGAATACAATGTCAGAAAAAATGGATGATTTATTTAAGAGGAAGAGCTTCACAAACTGAGTAAGTCAATAACGCGTTGTTCTACCTCTGGCTCTTACGCAAGCAGCTATTCAGCTTGGCATTGGTTAATAGAGTTCCTGGACGTCCTCCTGAGGGATATCGTATGAAATTCTGTCCAATTGGCGCGTCAGATCGTCAAAATCCTGAGATGGTTGGAGGGCTCTGACCATAATGTTCCAAACGTCCTGAATTGGGGAGAGATCCGGTGATCTTGCTGGCCCAGGTAAGATTTGGCAAGCACGAAGACAAGCAGTGAAGGGCAACATAACGGAGTATAGAATATTGTCGACGTGTCGCTATGCTGCAAGGGTGCCGCGGCTGACAACCAAAGGGGTCCTAGTGTGAAAAGAAATGGCATCCCAGACCATCGCTCCTAATTATCGTACGTATATCAGTCGACAGTCAGGTGGTATCCCACCATTATCCAGGGGTCTTCAGTCTGGAATGTCCTTGTCTGAAGTAGAATTGTCTCCAGTGATGAGCCCGAAGTCGAGTCTGGAGACGTCCCAGAAAGCGGTGGGATACGAACTAGACTGTCGTCCGCCATATTGCCCGACAAACAGGAGTGACGGTGTGGGGTGCCATTTCTTTTCATAGCAGGACCTCTTTGGTTGTCATCGGCGGCACACTTGCAGCATAGCGACACGCCAACAGTATTCTACGCTCCCTTTTGTTGCTCTTCGTGGCAAATCATGCATGGCTTACACTCCGACAAGATAATGCCCGCCCGCACATGGCGAGAGTTTCTACTGCTTATCTTCGTGCTCGCAAAACCTCACCTTGATCAGCAAGGTAGTCGGTTCTCTCAATTGAGAACGTTTGGAACATAATGAACAGGGGTCTCTTAATCATTCTGGGATTCTGACGATCTATCGCGTCGATTGGACAGAGTTTGGTTCCATACTCTTCATGAGGACATTCAACAACTCTGTTAATCAATGCCAAGCCGAATAACCGCTTGTATAAGGACCTGGGGCGGACCAATGCGTTATTTACTAGCTCCATTTGTGGAGCTCTTTCTCCTGAATAAATCATCCAATTTTTCTTGAATTGGAAACATTTGTTTGTCTGTACGTGTCCATCATATCTACTGATTTCCGTCCCATTCGGAGAATTCCTTCGTGGTGCGTCTTTTTTTTTCTTAGAGTATATTGAAAGCTTTATATATTTGATTCTTTTATGATCTTGCCAAGACATTTTACCTTGTAATAAGAGCTCATGTTTTATGAAATATATGATTTTGTAAACAACTAGTTTGAATCACTCTTTACAATGAAGTATGCAAAAAGTTGTGTTGAATAATTATAACAGCGCTAGAAGGAGACAACATTTTAGTGTCTGCGAAGACACCGTGAAGGGCGTCCCAAAGGTTACATTTCAGGTGCGCTTTACTGCTTACAAGAGAGAATAACCTACCAATTTAAAAAAATATCACGAAAGTTAATATTTTTCCAGGCAACGCAAGCGTTATGAGCCCACCGGACAAAAAAATTAGTCACTTCCTTAAAAAAAAAGGTCAGTGGTTGGCTCAAATGGCTCTGAGTACTATGGGACTCAACTGCTGAGGTCATTAGTCCCCTAGAACTTAGAACTAGTTAAACCTAACTAACCTAAGGACATCACAAACATCCATGCCCGAGGCAGGATTCGAACCTGCGACCGTAGCGGTCTTGCGGTTCCAGACTGCAGCGCCTTTAACCGCACGGCCACTTCGGCCGGCGTTGGTCAGTGGTTGCTTTGGAACACTGTGGATGTCACAGAACTCTTAACAGGTGGTAATGTGAGCCACAACAGCTACCGTAAGTCTTGGCACTGAAGTGACGTGTATGTGCCCAATGAATTGTATGAAATTTACACAGTAAGACAGGTCGACGTCAAGTTGTGAAACAGTATCCGAAAGGAGCTGACGTGTTTGAGGGCGCTTATGATCACACCGTGAATGAAGCTTCCAGATATAATGGTGTATCAATCCAGAATCTCCAATTTGTCTACGAGAAATGATAAGAAGAGCAGTCACAAAGCGAACAGGGACCAGAAGCGGGCGTCACGCCTTGTCAATGATAACCAGTTATGAAACCGACAGAAATTGCTGTGGTCGGTGAATCCAAGTCCTTCTCAACCAGCTTGCGAAAGAACATCGTGAAGGGAACTGCATGCACTAGCCATTTGGGAGTCAGATACCTTGCAAAGGGCCACTGCTCACAGCAGTGCATACAGAAACTTGATAGTATTTGAGAACAAAATTCAGTCATCATTTGCACAATTATTTTTATTTCACTTTTTGAACAGATTAATCTAGCATCCTTAGAAGCCTACAAAACCTGGGATGTTATAAATCATTAGAACATTGCCATACACTTATGTAAAGCTTGCTTAGTATTAAATTTGTTTCGCAGATGACAATGTTTTCTTCACACACACATAAATTCATGACACACCCAAAAATGTACATATTGTATATGATAATTATAAATACTATAAAAATTGTAAGTAAGGTATATAGAGGCAGTTTATGCAGGATGGTCAGAAACAGTTTGAAAAGCTTGTAGGGGTGTTTCAGGGGAAGCTATGCTGAGAAATAATTGTTACGAAAGAAATTCGATCCGTTGTCCATTTCCGAGTTATTTAGCATTGAATTTAGCTAATCAGGTCGTTGTGCGCGCAAATTCAAGCTTGCACGCGCTAAACTGCGATCATGCACAGATATCGGTGGGTCCGTGAGTTACCACTTGTTCAAATGCTCATTACCAGTTCAAATTTGACTTTTTCGGAAGTGATAGATTTAAGCTAGGTGAGCAACAGCTACGTTTGTACAGTCTGAAGAAACCAAACGGAGAACACGATTCGCAATACTTTTTCTGACGGGCTGCTTAAATTTGTGCGCGACGACCCGATTGGCTAACTTCAATGCTAAACACTAACTCGGAAACGGCGCAATGTACAGAATTTTTCTCTTAGTTATTTCTCAGTACAGCCTCTTCTCCGACACCTTTACAAATTCTTCAGACTGTTTCTGACCACCTTGTACATTATATTGTATTGTATGTGAATTGAGGGCCTAGAAATGACGGAGAGGCTCCGCCCCCGCCACAGCCGCAGTGGTCCACAAACCCACGACGACTACCGCAGTCCACTTCACCTCTCCGCCGCCCCACACCGAACCACTCTTTCAGGGTTATTGTGCGGTTCGGCCCCTGGTGGACCGCCCCCAGGGAACTCCTCACACCAGACAAGTGTAATCCCTATGCTTGCGTGGTAGAGTAATGGTGGTGTACGCGTACGTTGAGTACTTGTTTGCGCACCAATCGCCGACATAGTGTAGCTGAGGCGGAATAAGGGGAACCAGCCCGCATTTGCCCAGGCAGATGGAAAACCGCCTAAAAACCATCCACAGACTGGCCGGCTCACCGGACCTCGACAGAAGTCCGCCAGGCGGATTCGTGCCAGGGACCAGGCGCTCCTTCCCAATCCGGAAATCCGTGCGTTAGACCGCACGGCTAACCGGTCGGGCTACCTTGTACATAGTATATTTGAAAAACTTGGCACGTAGTTCCAAATAAGCTATTGCTGACTTTAATATCTGTAAGTAATGGGCTACAGAATGAACCTCTTGGAAGAGACTGAAATATAAACATTCCTACCTAAGTTCCAAACATTTGTTGAACGATCAGCTTGCATTGAAAAATAAACGCTATTTTCATTTTATATCAGCTCTTATAAAATGGAGAAAACTAGCCCATTCTTTGAGATATTAATATCAGCAATAGCTTATGTCGAACAATGTGCCAAGTTTTCCAAATGTATTATATATAACATCCTTCATATATTTTATGATTTTACACGCTTTTACACACGTTAGTTGCTGCTATCTCAACATTTTCACTATGTATTTAAAAAGTGATTCATTTACTGTAGATTATTAATCTATCTTCATAATTATCACATAAAATACTGTGTGCACAATTTTGGACATGCCATGATATTAGGCTTTTGTGAAGAAGATACTGACATCTGCTAAAAAATATTAAGTACGTTTTTGTAATAAATTTCTTGTACTTTACATAATTCTATGGCCAAATTCTAATGGTTTACAACATCCCAAACTCCGGAGGCTTCTGAAGATGACGGATTAATCTATTGAAACCCGTAATGCGCAAAAAAGTAACTGTGCAACTCGTGACTATTTTATTCTGAATTACATACTACAGTTTCTGAGAAAATAAATGCTATGAATAAAATTATAAAACTAGATAATAGCTGACTGGTGTATGTGCTGAGGAAGAAGAGTCCATTGAGGTTTTGTGAGCTCCTCTGGGGTGCGATAACTTGTGTGACGCCATGCGTCGTCCAGCAGAAGGAAAAGTTCATTTACGTTTTTGTGGCAACGAAACGTAGAATTTGTTCCATCAGTTTCCCGAGAGCATCACAATAATCTTCAGAGTTGAACATTGCCTAACCCCTTCAGTGTCCCAGAAGACAGTGACACAGTGACCACGACTTTACCGGCTAATGGTGCGGCTTTGAACCATTTCTCTGGAAGAGAGATGGTGTGGCGCCACTCCACAGTTGCCAATTTTGTCTGATTCGAAGTGATGACCCCATGTCTCATTGCTTCTGACAATGCTCGACAAGAAACTGTCGCGGTCAGCCTCGTAAAACGCAAACAATTCCGCACAAATGGTCTTTCGTTGCTCTTCATGTTCTTCTGTTAGGCGGCGAGAAACCCAGCTGGCACACACCTTTGTGTATCCCAATTGGTGCCCGTCCGCTTAGTCGAGCAGTCTAACACAGGGCTTTCTGGAGTGGGAAGGAGTGCCTGGTCCCCGGCACGAATCCGCCCAGCGGACTTGTGTCGAGGTCCGGTGACCGGCCAGTCTGTGGATGGTTTTTAGGCGGTTTTCCATCTGCCTCGGCGAATGCAGGCTAGTTCCCCTTATTCCGCCTCAGCTACACTATGTCGGCGATTGCAGCGCAAACAAATTCTCCACATACACGTACAGCACGCAAACATAGGGGTTACACTCGTCTGAAACCGCACAATAACCCTGGGTTCGGTGGGGGGCGGCGCAGGGGTGAAGTGGACTGCGGTAATCGTCGTGGGGTTGTGGACCACTGCGGCTGCGGCGGGGACGAAGCCTCTCCGTCGTTTCTAGGTCCCCAGTTAACATACAATACAATACCCCAATTGGAGGGCGAGTGTGTCTGCACTACCAACAGAGACAACCAGTTGTGAAGCGAGATGTTCGATTGTGATCCCTCGATCACCTCCGGACGTTCCAACATTGCACGAGTCACCGCTGTGTGCGGCCGGCACGCGAGAGATCAGACAGATTTGTGCGACCTTGCTGCGATGATGACAAACGCCTCACCCATCGACTCACCGAGCTGTTGTTCACTGCCAGATCTCAGTAGACATTCTACAAGTGCCTATGAATACCTGCGATGCTCTGGTTTTTTGCCAAAAGAAACTACGTGACAGCTCTCTGCTTGGAACGCACCCCCTTTACAGACGCCGTTTTCAAGGCTGCATATAGCGCTGCCACATACTGGAACTTCACCAAACTATAGAGGCTGAAGCGCGAATATTCCGTGACGAGCAAGAAGAAGTATTTAACAGCTGGATGACATCGACGATGGAAGGAGATACAACAGACTGAAGGAAGAAGCTTAAGACAGGGAACATTGGCATCAGAATTTCGACATACTAAGACACGGACCTTCCACTAGGCATAACACTACATAATAATAATAATAATAATAATAATAATAATAGTGTAAATAAAATTTATTTTATTTACTTCTTTTAGAAGAAAATACAGTATACAGATTGTAAAGTAGTTCCTCGAGGAGTTTCAGAGTTATGTTTACATTTAATCCTTTTTCATTCTATATGTCCACCCCTCTGTTGAGGGGCCAGACAAACGTGTGGTTCCTGAAGAGGGGCAGCAGCCTTTTCAGTAGTTGCAGGGGCAACAGTCTGGGTGATTGACTGATCTGGCCTTGTAACACTAACCAAAGCGGCCTTGCTGTACTGGTACTGCGAACGGCTGAAAGCAAGGGGAAACTACAGCCGTAATTTTCCCCAAGGACATGCAGCTTTACTGTATGGTTAAATGATGATGACGTCCTCTTGGGTAAAATATTCCGTAGGTAAAATAGTCCCCCATTCGGATCTCTGGGCGGGGACTACTCAAGAGGACGTTGTTATCAGGAGAAAGAAAACTGGCGTTCTACGGATCGGAGTGTGGAATGTCAGATCCCTTAATCGAGCAGGTAGGTTAGAAAATTTAAAAAGGGAAATGGATAGGTTAAAGTTAGATATAGTGGGAATTAGTGAGTTCGGTGGCAGGAGGAACAAGACTTTTGGTCAGGTGAATACAGGGTTATAAATACAAAATCAAATAGAGGTAATGCAGGAGTAGGTTTAATAGTGAATAAAAAAATAGGTGTGCGGGTAAGCTACTACAAACAGCATAGTGAACGCATTATTGTGGCCAAGATAGACACGAAGCCCATGCCTACTACACTAGTACAAGTTTATATGCCAACTAGCTCTGCAGATGATGAAGAAATTGATAAAATGTATGATGAGATAAAAGAAATTATTCAGATAGTGAAGGGAGACGAAAATTTAATAGTCATGGGTGACTGGAATTCGAGTGTAGAAAAAGGGAGAGAAGGAAACATAGTAGGTGAATATGGATTGGGGGTAAGAAATGAAAGAGGAAGCCGTCTGGTAGAATTTTGCACAGAGCATAACTTAATCATAGCTAACACTTGGTTCAAGAATCATAAAAGAAGGTTGTGTACATGGAAGAATCCCGGAGATACTAAAAGGTATCAGATAGATTATATATTGGTAAGACAGAGAGTTAGGAACCAGGTTTTAAATTGTAAGACATTTCCAGGGGCAGATGTAGCCTCTCACCACAATCTATTGGTTATGAACTGTAGATTAAAACTGAAGAAACTGCAAAAAGGTGGGAATTTAAGGAGATGGGACCTGGATAAACTGACTAAACCATAGGCTGTACAGAGTTTCAGGGAGAGCATAAGGGAACAATTGACAGGAATGGGAGAAAGAAATACAATAGAAGAAGAATGGGTAGCTCTGAGGGATGAAGTAGTGAAGGGGCAGCAGAGGATCAAGAAGGTAAAAAGACGAGGGCTAGTAGAAATCCTTGGGTAACAGAAGAAATATTGAATTTAACTGATGAAAGGAGAAAATATAAAAATGCAGTAAATCAAGTAGGCAAAAATGAATACAAAAGTCTCAAAAATGAGATCGACAGGAAGTGCAAAATGGCTAAGCAGGGATGGCTAGAGGACAAATGTAAAGATGTAGAGGCTTATCTCACTAGGGGTAAGATAGATACTGCCTACAGGAAAATTAGAGAGACCTTTGGAGAAAAGAGAACCACTTGTATGAATATCAAGAGCTCAGATGGAAACCCAGTTCTAACCAAAGAAGGGAAAGCAGAAAGATGGAAGGAGTATATAGAGGGTATATACAAGGGCGATGTACTTGAGGACAGTATTATGGAAATGGAAGAGGATGTAGATGAAGAAGAAATGGGAGATAAGATACTGCGTGAAGAGTTTGACAGAGCACTGAAAGACCTGAGTCGAAACAAGGCCCCGGGAGTAGACAACATTCCATTGGAACTGCTGATGGCCTTGGGAGAGCCAGTCATGACAAAACTCTACCATCTGGTGAGCAAGATGTACGAGACAGGCGAAATACCCTCAGACTTCAAGAAGAATATAATAATTCCAATCCCAAAGAAAGCAGGTGTTGACAGATGTGAAAATTACCGAACTATCAGTTTAATAAGTCACAGCTGCAAAATACTAACTCGAATTCTTTAGAGACGAATGGAAAAACTGGTGCAAGCCGACCTCGGGGAAGATCAGTTTGGATTCCGTAGAAATGTTGGAACACGTGAGGCAATACTGACCTTACGACTTATCTTAGAAGGAAGATTAAGGAAAGGCAAACCTACGTTTCTAGCATTTGTAGACTTAGAGAAAGCTTTTGACGATGTTGACTGTAATACTCTCTTTCAAATTCTAAAGGTGGCAGGGGTAAAATACAGGGAGCAGAAACCAGATGGCAGTTATAAGAGTCGAGGGGCATGAAAGGGAAGCAGTGGTTGGGAAGGGAGTGAGACAGGGTTGTAGCCTCTCCCCAATGTTATTCAATCTGTATATTGAGCAAGCAGTAATGGAAACAAAAGAAAAATTCGGAGTAGGTATTAAAATCCACGGACAAGAAATAAAAACTTTGAGGTTCGCCGATGACATTGTAATTCTGTCAGGGACAGCAAAGGACTTGGAAGAGCAGTTGAACGGAATGGACAGTGTCTTGAAAGGAGGATATAAGATGAACATCAACAAAAGCAAAACGAGGATAATGGAATGTAGTCGAATTAAGTCGGGTGATGCTGAGGGTATTAGATTAGGAAATGAGACACTTAAAGTAGTAAAGGAGTTTTGCTATTTGGGGAGCAAAATAACTGATGACGGTCGAAGTAGACAAGATATAAAATATAGACTGGCAATGGCAAGGAAAGCGTTTCTGAAGAAGAGAAATTTGTTAGCTTCGAGTATAGATTTAAGTGTCAGGAAGTCGTTTCTGAAAGTATTTGTATGGAGTGTAGCCATGTATGGAAGTGAAACATGGACGATAAATAGTTTGGACAGGAAGAGAATAGACGCTTTCGAATGTGGTGCTACAGAAGAATGCTGAAGATCAGATGGGTAGATCACATAACTAATGAGGATGTATTGAATAGAATTGGGGAGAAGAGGAGTTTGTGGCACAACTTGACGAGACGAAGTGACCGGTTGGTAGGACATGTTCTGAGGCATCAGGGGATCACAAATTTAGCATTGGAGGGCAGCGTGGAGGGTAAAAATCGTAGAGGGAGACCAAGAGATGAATACACTAAGCAGATTCAGAAGGATGTAGGTTGCAGTAGGTACTGGGAGATGAAGAAACTCGCACAGGAAAGGGTAGCATGGAGAGCTGCATCAAACCAGTGTCAGGACTGAAGACAACAACAACAACAACATGTCCACCCCCATTCCTAGACGCGTGGGGTAGCCCTAGTTCGATGGTATTTTTTACATGTAGTAAGTCATATTTGTGCGAAATTTCGTTGAAATTATTCTACGCGTTACAGAGTTATGCTAATCCCTTGTACACCTCCATAGCCCATAATATGTAATCCCGTATAAGGTGTGATTCAATTGTCACACAGGCGAAAACGCTCTGAGGGAATTTTATTCTCTGAACAGCCAGCGAGTATTTGTTTTTCTCAGCCATTCTCTCACTGTGAAGGTTTTGTCCTGACATATTTATGATTCTTTCTACTACGTTCTTCAGACCGTTATATCTACATCGTCAGGTCGATTTAAGTCATTTAATATGGCATGTGTGTCTTGTAACTACAACTTGTGGGTAGATTTCCAGTGTCTTTCAATGGTCACAGGTTGCTTTTACAATCTTACCTACGACCTAGTTCGACCCGGTAGCTGAATGGTCAACGTGACGGATTCCCGTCCTAAGGGCCCGGGTTTGATTCCCGGCTGGGACGGGGATTTTCGCCGCTAAGGGACTGGGTGTTGTGCTGCCTTCATCATCATCTCATCCCCATCCGGCGTGCAGATCGCCCAACGTGGCGTCGAATGTAATAAGACCTGCACCAAGGCGGCCGGACCTGCCCCGCAACGACTCCAAACGCTCATTTCCATTTATCTACGACCTATACCCTCACACAAAACTCGTACTTACAATATATTCATGCCTTATAAACTGATATAAATTCACTTCATGGTGGAGGTATAATCCTCCGAAATATGTACTGGAAAGTATAATATAAAAAATGTGACTCATTAGACTAAATTGTGGTTTCCATTCATATTCATAACGGTCATGGTCAAACCAAACCTAAAATGCTCACTTTGAAATTATTTTTTTCTTCATTTTGTTTATGCTTATTTTCAGTGGTTGAGTCGATGTAATAGCAAACGTCAGAGCTTAATCCACCAGACGTCCCGTAATTCTCTTTCAGGGTTGTAGCACGTTTTAATTGGCTTTTAGAAACCAATTCAGCGTCCAGGTCATAGAATTAACTTAACCCCTTCAGCATTAACTAACTCCAAAGCAAATTAATTATTGTAGAAATACAAAACTCAAAGTGTATTTTATCAAATGGCAATATATTTGAGTGTACGGAAGTTACCTTTATATGGGTAAGGTGCTAGTACCAGCATTACAGGCCAAACAGTATACTTCTTCATTTTTCTTTAGTCTCATGTAGGTCATCTCTTTGAGACCTTCATGTACTGGCACAGCCTGCTTTACCCGATTACATTTGGAGAACTTATTCCAGAATCGTTTCACTTCGTCAGAAACATAACGCTGATTGGACGATATTAGCAGTTACAGAAACCGTTATTACAATAAAATCAAGGCCACCGTGTAGCGTTCCGGCGCAGGTCTTATCATCAGCTTGGGTGAAGATGTGTTCTAAGCAGTTCAATCAGTACGTTGAGGACAATTTGGTTGAGGTCTACTGAGTCACCCTTAAGCGAGTCTGAGGGAGAAAGTCTCCTAGGATGCTTAGCACTGGTGATTCTGGAACGGAGAGGAGAAAATTTGATTCATGGGAAGTGCAAACACAATTTAAGAACAATTTATTTTCCCACTATTATGTTAGGCCCTTCCAGTAACCCAAGGTTCATGAGTTCTACCTTACGATATCGAAGACAAACACTCCGCTTGCAGCTCGTTCCGAAAATACCCAGTCAACTACCTTAACCACAATTGGAGACAAGTGTGAAACAGCGCTTGTCCCTCTTCATATTCTGACATAAAATATCAACTACTGGCTCCGCGCCGCGGTGTTATCCGAGGTTAATCAGCAATTTGTAATAAACTGTTACTCCCGAAACTCACTATCCAAGCATATGCGCCATCACAAAAGTTATGGCTTGGAAGTCTTGCGGCGCAAATCATTTGCGACCCAGCAAACCGCGCGACACCAAAAAAAATAAAATAAAATAAAATAAAAATAAAACAAGAAAAATCCTCTAAATTTTGGAATAATGGGAAAACCTGACAGAATTAATGTCATTCTCAGCTTACTAGTTTACTTCATGGAAAACATTTTTATGCGACCAAGTAGCGATTTATAATATGTCCCAGAAACAGGTGTAACTAATTTCAAAACTGTTTGCGATATGCTTAGCACGGGAAACCTCATAATTGTCTGGGTGTGCATGGAGAGCCATAAATATACTGCAATATGTCGCTGTGAGCAACTTTCCGAAACTTGTTGTTCTCCGTATATATGTAGAGAAAGCTGAGTACCCGGACATGTCCGGGTATACACAGAGTGTACATAAAGACCGGGAACACTTTCAATTATTTATTGCACAAGAACCAAACATTGTACAGATATCATACATATGTCATTTTGAGGAGAAACCCTGAAAGTTTTTATCATGTATACCCCTACAGCGTAGTTTGGTAATTTGCCGATAGTCAGCGCTAGTCGCAAACACGGGGAGTTCAGGTGCGGAGCAAGCTTTCTGTGTGTTGAAGTTCGACAAAAACACGTGTGCTACAGCTGTTTAACGGATGTTTGTACCGTAAGAAGCCACCAACAAGGAAGGCCATTTACCACCGGCACAACAAATTCGTTACGGCGGGTTGCTTTGGCCCGACAAAGAGAAACGGACATCCCAGTGTGAGTGAAGTGAATGTGGAGCGCGTACGAGAGACATTCATAAGGAGTCCAAAGAAATCGGTGCGTCGTGACCCCAGCTGCCCCGTGCTCTCCCCTCCTTCTCCATCCTGTCTGACCTTTCCCTCGGCAGGTCCCACCTGGTAGTTTTATTCTTCGTCGTGTGTGCTCCAAGTGGGTTTTAAGCGTGTTGTTTCGGAGTGTTTTTAATACTGTGGCCAACTTGTAACCTGTGCATGCGCATCCAGTGTCTTCTCTGCGTTTTAAGAATCGCCAACTGTTTTTTTTAACTTTCTGGTGACTTTTTTAACTGTCCCCAATGAACGTCTACATGTCAGTGTATCTTTACCTCCATTTTCTTCCCTTACTCTGTTTTATGTTCTCCTTTTTTTACCTCCTTATGTATGTATTATTTTATTCTTGTTTTAGTTGTCATGTCAGGCTGAAGAGCGGCGGATTGTGCTGCTGACAGCCCTCTCCTGCCCATATGGGGCAGGGGAATGAAATCACAATAAAGAAAAAAAGGATCGGTGCGTCGTGCATCCCGTGAATTCGAAATGGCTCCAATGACAGTGTGGAAAGTCCTGCGACAGAAGCTTCTTGAAACCATTCAAATTGGAGCTAGTGCAAGAGGTCAATGACGACGACAAACGCAAGTGTTTTGAGTTTTGTCCGCAGTTGCAACAACTGAATGAGGATGGAGATGGCATTGTCCATTTCTTAATTTTTAGCGACGAAGCCCCTTTTCAGACTAATGGGAAAGTTAACAGGCATAATTGTCGAATCTGGCGTACAAAGCATCCACACGAATGCACTGAATTTGAGCGTGATTCCCCAAAGGTAAATGTTTTTTGTGCCTTGTCACATCGAAAATTGTATGGACCATTCTTCTTCGCCGAGAGCACTGTCACTTGGACATGTTGCAGCAATGGCTGATGCCTCAAATGCAATCGGACTCTAAGTTCACCTTTCAGCAGGATGGGGCTCCACCCCATTTCCATCACGAAGTTCGTGGTACCTGAACACCGACCTGCCGCATCAATGGATCAGCCGTGCTACAGAAGGGGACAACTGTTTCATGAAATGGCCTCCCCGATCACCAGATCTCACTCTGTGTGACCTTCTTCTGTGGGGACACATTGAAGATCTGGTTTATGTACCACCTCTCCCACGTGATGCAGCAGAGCTCCAGGAGAGAATACCGGAAGCGACTGCCACAGTCGACGATGCCATGCTGGGACGGGA
The DNA here is from genome assembly GCF_023864345.2 of Schistocerca serialis cubense. Lineage (NCBI taxonomy): Eukaryota > Metazoa > Arthropoda > Insecta > Orthoptera > Acrididae > Schistocerca > Schistocerca serialis. Next base: position 213,242,946 of record NC_064644.1, read on the forward strand.
GTGGCAAGAATTCGATTACCATATTGACGTCTGCCGGGTCACTCATGGTCCGCACATCGAACGTTTGTAAAAAAAAACTTTCAGAGTTTCTCTTTAAAATGCAATATGTACGACATCTGTACAACGTTTAGTTCCTGTGCAATAAGCAATTGAAAGTGTTCCCGGACTTTATGTACACCCTATATTTTTTCCAGTCTTCTATCAGTCCATCTCCTCCTCCCCCCCCCCCTCTCTGTCCATCTCCCGCACCCCACTCTCCATCGATCTCTTCCTCCCCGCTCTCTGTCCATCTTTTCCTCCTCCCTATCTCGGTCCATCTCCCTCTCCCACATCTCTCTGTCCATCTCTCCTTCTTTCCTTTCTCTATCCATCTCCTTCTCTCTCCACCCATGTATATTTACTCATCTTTCTCTGTTCATTTCCTCATCTCCCTCTCTTGTTCATATCCTCCTGCCCCATTTGTCTGTCCATCATCTTGTGCCCCCTCTCTGTGTCCATCTCGTCCTGCTCCCATCTGTCTCCACGTTATCATCACACCCCAATAAGGGGCTGGAGGTTCTTATCCCCACATGACATCTTTCCATATCGTAGCTGTCTACCAAATTTGGTTGAAATCGTTCTGGGGGTTTAGAATGACATTCTATCTGTGGTTTTGCCCACGTAAGCACTAGGTAAATCTATTTCATGTAGGAGTATATTTAACATATTTCACACGTATTTGTACAAATATTTCATATTTCATCCGTATATCTAGCGAGTTTTGCCGTGCAGTCTGATTTTCAGGTAGGTCAATGTTTATGACGTCATATCTTCTGAACAATGTGTCGTACAACGATATAATTTCGCTGGTACATCCAGTGGTACATACGTTTAGTGTCTGCGGAAAGCGTTCTGTGAATAGAGTTCGTAGTGAAAAAGTAGTACATCAAAACGTCATGTATGATGCAGCAGTTTTCACGCATTTCAGTGTTTATCACGTAAAATCTCCGGAACTATCTGTCGTACGGTAGTATAATTTTGCTGGATTCAGTGGTATATGTGAATACTGTATGCAAAATGTCTCTTGAATACAGGATAGAAAAATAAGAAATTAAAACATTGTGCTTCATGCAGCAGATTCCTGCACGAACAGTGACACTGCACAAGCGATAAATCTTTTTCCTTCCATCATTTTGTGGGGGCTGTCAGCGAGAAGAAGTTTCGTAAAGGTTTTATATAATCTGTAAAATTTGTTACAAGTCACTAAGCGCTCTCATTCTCAAACACTGGATGAATAAAGTATGGGTATTCGCGCGTCGTGGGCTACATTTCTGTTTCACCCCAGGCTTATATAAGGTAGCCTTTGTGTTAATTCAAGATGTAAGTTATCTCCATTTCAAATATTAACCAAATCTGCCCAGCCGCTTGAGCATGGGGGACTAACAAATGTATTAACACAAACACATTAACCAGAACATTATGACCACCGACCTACTATCGATACAAACCCGTCCAGGCGACAGCAGCGTTACCTGACGGGGAATGGCTGCTAGTGAGACACATGCACAGCGCATGTAGTGCAAGTGGGCGTGCTGTCCGTGTGTAGAATGGGGGAAGGCGCGCGATCCATTTGAATGTTACCGAGGACGGATCGTGATGGCCTAGAGGCTTGGGACGACCATTTCCGAAACTGCACGACTTCACGGATGTGCGCGGAGTGCTGCGGTGAGTGTCTTCAACACGTTGCGAAACCAATGTGAAACCATGTCCACACGTCGTGGGGTTGGGCGGCAAACCACCATTACAGATGTCAGACATCGTAGGCTGGGCAGACTGGTAAAACAGGGTAGGCGGCGAACTGTGGCTGAACTAACATCAGACTTTAATGCTGGGCAGAGCACAAGTGTGTCTGAACACACATTGCACCGAACACCCCTAACGATGGGCCTCCGGTGCCGATGACCCCTGCATGTGCCAATGTTAGCACCACTTTGCCTCATGAATCCCGATGCCTTCTTCATCGTGCTGGTGGAATGGCGCGAATCCGTCGTCTTCCAACGGAACAGCCCCTTTGACACCTGCACTGGAGGACGGAGACAAGCTAACGGCGGCTCCATTCTGCTCTGGGCATCCATGGGTCCAGTGAAACTCGTACAAGGCACCACGACGACCAAGGAATATCGCACACTGGTTGCAGACCACGTATACCCCTTCATAACGATCATGTTTCCCGACGGCAAAGGCACTTTTCAAGAAGATAATACACCATTTCACGAGGCCAGGAGTGTGCTGGAGTGGTCCGAGGAACACAGCGGCGAGTTCCAGTTAATGTGCTAGCCCCCCAACTCACCTGACTTGAACCCGATCGAACACATCTGGGATGCGATTGAACGTGGCGTCAGAGCTCATCGACCCCCACCCCCCTCCCCCCTCCCCGGAATTTACGGGAATTAAAAAAAAAATAGTGACTTGTGTGTGCAGATATGGCGTCAAATCTTTTCAGCGACCTACCAAGGGCTCATTTCTTCCATGCCACACCGCTGTTATCCGTGCCAAAGGTGGCCATAACGGCTATTAGGCAGGTAGTCATAATGCTCTAACTGACCCTTTTATATAGGATTACTCGTTGCGATTGTCCACAATGTGATACCTTAATCAAACTGAGAGGCAAGCGAGAGACAGCGCTTGTTCTTCCCTACAGTCTGACAAACAGAAAATATCAAACACTATTCTTTGCTACCAGAGACAAGCTCTAACGTTTTGTTCTTCTTTAGCAGGCAGAGACCTCCAGATCATAACTGTTGTTGAATACTCACTGGAAGCTATGTTGTCCTCGCTTGGATGCGTACAGACTTCATGTACTTTTATTGCAACGAGTCTCTCTACTGTCACTTTGAGAATCAGTTGTGATATGGCTTTCGACATCTCAGTTGTAGTACTGACTACCTTGGCCCTGTGCGCTAGACACTTATATACAGTTTTTTCAGGGCTCTTGGGCGAGTTTCTCTCGTTGCATTGCTTTCCCCTGACACTTCCCTGTTTTCCAGAGGAGTACTCATTCCGCTTTTGACCTGCTCGCCTGTTAGCCTGGCAGGCAAGGTGGCGCCGCACGTTATCAGCAGACCGAGTAGGCTGCTTTACTCCCGTCCAAGCAAAGCTGTGCCCAACCCAAGCAGGCTAAAGAAGTCTTGCCCGCCTGCCTGTTGGTCTTCCCGCTGTGCTAGACTACGTGCCAGTTTATCCTGCACGCTTTTAGTGTAGTGTTACGAGTAGGGTTCGGAAGTTGTTGAAAAGCCTTTTTTTACCTAAGTGTCAAATTACGAGGCTCAATGAAATATACACTCACTTTGGGTCATTCAAAAGCAGAAAATAGTAGATTTTTCTTATCCTTTTGTCACTTCTCGGCATATTTCGATAAGAGCGGTTTCCTCTGCAACTTCACCCTCTTTCTATTAGTACTGGTTCTTCTCAATACGAACCATCATCAGGTCACTTTTAATATATGTGTTCTGTAGTAGGCAGAGCCATCTCTGAAAGTCAAGATCCTTTGCACCTAAGAACCTGGAGAACTCCATTATCTTCAATGCCAACTAAAGCAAAATTTTGACAATCTAGTTTCTATAACCTTACAGTGTTCCAGCAAAATATGACACAAATTACACCAATTTTAATTATTTTTCCAGGATGTTTAGTGGGAGTTCGCTGAATTTATTCTAAGTGGCCGAAGTAGTTCACTCTAAATACCCCAAATGCATTTTAGTAAACATGAAGTTCATTGTTCATGTTATGTTAAACTAAAGAGTAATTGTCTGAAAGAAGATGCTTTCCTTTATAAGAATGCTAAGCTTTCTTCAAACTATGTTGCATACTCCGAGAATGTGATTTTTAATATACACTGAGCCATATTTTTTTTCCTATTTCAATAAGAGTTTGCCTGAGTAGCCTGCAGTCCTTAGCACATATTTGCACACACTTCTACTTTTTCAAAATATTGATGGAGTGAGGAAACTGCTGGTCAAATTTACAAACATGTCGTAACATACTCGAGAGTCCCGAACGAGTAGTTGGTAGCCTTTAAAACAGTTTGCAGTCGGAAACACATACCCATTTATTTGAAGCTGCCTCATAAACTCATGACAACTTTCCCTTTGCTGGACTTGGGCTCTGTCTCGTGACTGGTTTGTACTCTCCAATTCTTAATTTTTCCTCAGTCTCCCTAAGCCTGGTTTGTTCACTTTGCTGCTCCCATCGTTATGAAAAATGAGGTGCACTGAAACTATCTATTTGGACTGATACCGCAACCTGAAGTCAGGGACACCAGACTGAACGGATCCCGGGAAGCTTGCCAAGCATGCGGAAATCCAAGTTGTCCTGCTCCAATCACTGTGCTTCAGTGCACATGTACTCTCGAGTCTCCGTTGCGGCTGGTTGAGCTCCTTTAATGGCTGCGGCGGAGACAGAGACAGGTAGGCCGCGAGGAGAATTTGTACACCTCTGCTAATTTCTGGAAGTGTCCAACCTCGGTTGAAATGATTCTTAAGCACGAACGACCATGATATCATTCCCGCGTTTGCCTCGGCTGTCTGTCCACTGTAACAGCTATTGCATGCGGACATGTTATTGAAACGGAAATGGCTCTGAGCACTATGGGACTTAACATCTGAGGTCATCAGTCCCCTAGACTTAGAACTACTTAAACCTAACTAACCTACGGACATCACACACATCCATGCCCGAGGCAGGATTCGAACCTGCGACCGTAGCAGCAGCGCGGCTCCGGAATGAAGCGCCTAGAACCGTTCGGCCACAACGGCCGGCGGATATGTTATTGCCCTGCAGTGGCTGTGGATGTAAACGCACCACTTTCGCCTCTGCTTGTGGACACCGTTACTTTTGTCCCAGTTTCTGGTGGCTCTGCCTTACACGCATCGTGCTTTCCCAGGGCTGCGCCTGTGCGTTGTCTTAACTTTACTGCTTAATACAGTTTCTTTCTTTTCTTAGCAACCATGGCAGCTGCAGAAATTTTGTAAACATGTCTACGTTCCTTTGGGGAGGGGGATTATCTTCTACAAAAGGTTTGTATCATTCTTAAGAAAGTCGTATTACTGGCGTCAGAGAGAACCCTTCTGCAGACTCAGAGAGTTGGTAATAGCGAAATTCAAACTTCTGAAATTCCAAACATAGTAAATAAAGGCAACTTGACAAACCCACTTAGTACAGAATAGAATAATATTAACGGTCTCGAAAACAAAGTAAAAAATTTTGTCTTTTCACATAAATTAAGACGAGAAAAAAATTACTGTGCCTCTTTGACAATCACCAAAAAATAGAATACACTACATAAATGTAGAAGGGAAATCCGTTGACATAATAGGCTTTGATATAAGGCACATTGTCAAAGACGGGCGCCTTGTTTCGGCCCGGCGGCGATCTGTGACAGAACTGACGGCAGAGTACTTTGTTGTTGTGGGCACAAGTGTTTCGGAGCCCACCTTTCAGCGCACATTGTTGAACGTGGGGCCCCACAGCTAACTCCGGTCGAGGTGGCGGAGCGGTTCCAGGCGCTACAGTCTGGAACCGTGCGACCGCTACGATCGCAGGTTCGAATCCTGCCTCGGGCATGGATGTGTGTGATGTCCTTAGGTTAGTTAGGTTTAAGTAGTTCTAAGTTCTAGGGGACTGCTGACCTCAGAAGTTAAGCCCGATAGCGCTTAGAGCCATTTGAATTTGAACCCACAGCAAACGTTCCGTACTTGTTCCCATGTTCACCCAACTATATCGGCATATACGTTTGCACTGGACACAATATTATAGAGACAAACGTGGATTAGTGGAAGCGTGTCGGCGGGTCGGGTGAATCACGTTTCTTGTTACATCAGGCCGGTGGTTGGGCCCACTTACGCAATTATCCTGACGCAGGCGGGAACGACGGCTTCGGAAATGTGTTCGGACGATTAGACGTGCAACTGTTAAGCAGCTGATCTCCCAGATCAACCAAGGAGCTACCAAAGCGTCCCCTCAAAGGCTGTTCAGCGAACGATGCTGCAGCAGGTGCCTGGTTCGTGCAGCCACACTGACTGCCGTTCACCGGTGATGAACGCTGGAATTTGCACGCCAATACTGGAACTGGACGTTCATTGAGTGGCGACAGGTGGTCGTTTCAAATGAATCATTTCTGTGCCCCAGTGGACAGATGGTCGTTGGCGTGCACGGTGAAATACATCTGAAAGCAAACACCTTGCAACAATCGTCAGATGGGTCCAGACAGGAGAACAATCGCTGGATGATCTCGTCATTCTGGAAGGCACAATGGACCAACACAGGTTTGCATCCGTACATGATGTTTGGTTTTTACTCGAGACGGTGGCATCTACCAGCAGGGCAATGCAAGATGTTACCCAGCTCTCAGAGAACGTGCGTGGTACGAAGAGCACATGCCGCGCGGTGTCGCGGTCTGAGGCTCCTTGTCACGGTCCGTGCTGCTCCCCACTCCCCTTCTCACCGTCAGAGGTTCGAGTTTGAGTCCTCCCTGGGGCATGGGTGTGTGTGTTGTCCTTAGCGTAAGTTAGTTTAAGTTAGATTAAAAGTAGTCTGTAGGCTTAGGGAACGAGGACCTCAGCAGTTTGGTCCCATAAGAGCTTACCACAAAATTCCAATTTTTCGAAGAGCACCAGCATGAATTTACAGCGCTATTCTAGCTATCAAACTCTCCGGATTTAATCCCATTCGAGAATCTGTGGGACCACCTCGACTGGGCTGTTCGCCTCATGGATCCTCAGCCTAGAAGCTGGCCATGGCACTGAAGTTGCATGGTTGCACATCCCTGTTGGTACTTTTCAGAACCTCACTGACACTCTTCCTGTACGTCTCGCAGCGGTCCGCGCACCAACAGGTGGTTATTCAGGCTTTTGACAGGTGATCACATTAATATATACGGACAATGTGCAATGAATACGCTAGAGCTTCCATAGGATTTATGATAGTCATCGAAGGCACCATGAAAGCTGTGGACTACGTGAATAATGTTGTGGACATCTACACCCCTTCGTGACTGATGTGTTCCCAACGGCGGTGGTATCTTCCAACAGGTTACGTGTTCGCGAGAGAGGGCCAGAATCGTGATACTGTGGTTTCAGGACCATGGTAGCGTATTCACGTTCTCTCCTTGGGCACCCAGTTAGCCAGACATGAACCGACGGAAAATATCTGGGGTCCTATGGGATATCAGTTTCGTACCCACCGACGCGTAATTTACGGGAATTGCTTACACAGTATTAAGCAGATGGTCGTAATGATTTGGCGTGTAAGTGGAGGTATTGACTGACACAGGTTGCATAAAAACTTGTTACATTGTTGGTCTTTACTTTGATCTGAAACAGAAACAGCGTTGCTGGATAGTAGCTCTCTTAACCGGATAATAATCTAACTACCGAGATGACGGGACGAACCAGCACTTCAAAATGCCTTTTTCTAAGTTCCTCACTTCGTGCCACATCCATCTGCCCATTAAACTTAAATCTTTGAATGTTGAAATATTTGACAACTGTGAAAGTACAGCGACCAGAGGTGATTTAAGTACTCACTTACGGCCGAATAAACTCATGAGACATATATTGGTAGCGGCTTCTTTCACCCTGGTTTGCAGGCTGAACGTTCATTAGCCCTGTCTCAGAAGAGGTCATCGTTTCTGCAGTGGCAGTTATCATATAAGCTCTCCACTTCATTAGGCCGCTTGGACTGAAAAATGATCATGTCTGATTCGTTGACTGTACTACTGTCGGTCTCAGCATCACAGCAATAACGACTGATCTTCTAAGCACAATACAAATGGTGCATGACCTACAACGATGTGGAACTACGGTGAAATTGCTAGAGACACCGACTAACTGAGGTCTCCAGTATTAAGAGTGCTTGGACCACATTGCAAAGGACGCATCGCACGACGTGCACTTACTTACCCGCAGTTTCAATGCATCTCACGACATCGCAGGATCTAAAGCAAGAAGGGTGTCAAGGCATACTTTCTCCTGACATGGAATGACAATTTATAAGCAGACGCAAAGTATTTCTTTCTTTCTTCTAGTAAACATCGACACGAATAGGAATGAACTCCAAATGGATGTTGAACATCGTATTTCAAGATTTTGATCCGGTGACACCTGGGCGATGGTAGATGTACTGATCGTGGAGTGAACGCCATCAGCAGATGGCTTAATGGGATGGCTACCAAAGCGCTACTTGTGTCTACCCTTTAAAAGGGAATGCACCTTGCAATAAAGCTCGGTATGGTGCAGACGTGTAGAGTAAGTGGGCACCGTGCCACGAAAACGCACTCGTGTCTTCTACTGACAGGTTAGCGAGTTTGAGAGAGGTCGAATGGTGGCCTTTCGAATGGTGGGATCGTCGTTTCGTAGAATTGTCACACAAGTTCTACACGCCACGTCGGGTGTGCCGTGATGCCGGCAACAGCGAACACGTGCGCGTTCCCACATTCGTAGACGAGATAGTGGACGTCCCTATAGTACAGGCGCCCACCGAGACCGTTGTATAATTAAGGGCAGCAATGGCAGCTTCCACAGCACAAATAAGATCAAACGTGACCACGTAAGTATCAACATGATCTGTTGCGAATCAGTTACTAGCCGTGGGGACTATTTTGCGCTGCGTGATTGGTGCCGTCAGAGAATCACCTGGAGAGCGAAATGGCGCGTTGTGGTGTTCAGTGATGAAAGAAGATGCTGCCTCCATGCAAGTGATGGTCGTTTTCGCATACGACGTACACCTGGTGAATGCTGTCTCGAACAGCGCATTCGTCAGAGACACAGTGGTCCCACCTCAGGCCTCGCGGTCTGGGTTGCGATAAGATACAACCATTGTTGGTGTTTGTGGTGTAAACGCCAACCGGTGATAGATACATGCGGAATGCTGTTCGACCAGTTCTGCTGCCATTCTTGCAACAGGAAGATGCTGTGCTATTACAAACGCATAGAACTCTCTCACACGCTGTGCGCGAAGTTCAGTATACTCTACAAGACGTGCAGCGGCTCTTCTGGCCGCCAAGACGCCAGACTTGTCTCCATTCGAGCATAGGACGACAAGTGACTCGTGCGACTCGTCCTCCTATATCTCTTACATAGCCAGGCCCGACGAGAGGGGATGGCAGGGGAGCAGAGGGGGTTAAAATCCCAGGCCAAGGCCTAATTGAGGCCCAGTCTATCAAGATTCGTATCCTCCAGGGTGCTAAGTTGGCGAATATCAGACTGCTATTATAAAACAAATTTTATACGATACAATACATAAAAGAACATTACCCCAGTTCCACTGTAAACAAACTAGCTCTTCCTTTAGACTTCTGTTCTTCAGCTTGAAACGCGTACGTTTCATAGGCAGCGATGGCGAGCCACAGAATCTCTGACCAGAGAGCATGTAGTTCAGTTGCGAGTTAGCAATGGGAGAGTTCAGTGCAGTTGCGATCGAGTTGCGAGAGACTTCAGTTGCGAGTGAGGAGTCGGCGGGCGTCGACGTGGCACTCTGGTCAAGATTCAGGACGAGGTATATTATTTTTAAATAAGGTAATGAAGCAGCATTGTGCTCAGCTAATGATGTAAATTAACTGTAACTAATTTGTCCATGAATCGCCCCAATAATAATTTTGTTTTCAAAGCAATTTTTTAACTAAGAATCCTTTAATGAAAGAAATATTTCCCTTGCTATTCCTTAAAGAAAAGTTTCCCTTAAATTCAAAATTTTTGCAATGAATTTCCTCCAAGCTATGGCGAAAAATAAGAGCAGATGCAGTTTTACTAAGGTAAGAATTACAGTTTAATTAGTGAACAGGGCCTAAGATCGACATTTCGGTCTATTTGCGTTTTCATTGTCACTGAGATTTTCTTATCACTGAATTGACATTTTTGTTGTGAGGAACTTATACCTGGGTCAGATAGCTAGTTTTCATTTAATTGTCATTGTCCTTAAATTTATTTGCTGGGAGGTTACATTAAGTTGTATTCTAGTTAACATTCAATTATTGTGTTCAAAATTTCTCTGGGAGGTTACACTTAGCTCAATGTCCATTTGCATTCAAAATAATATCTTTTAAATTTTTTGGAGAGGTTACACTTGGCGACACCCGGTCCAGGATCGTATTTAATTGAGAATCTTCTGAAACGTAGCCAGATATCTGCTCTTATTTGCTTTAATATAATTAGGATTTGGCGCAACGCTTTTACTAATTTTATGACTTTCTTTCCTCAGATCATCGGCAATTCGTTACTCTGTTGTATTTGTTTGTTGCTTTTTGCATTGTGCTTATTTCTTTTGTGAATAAGTGTGACTACAGTAAAAATGCCGCGAAAGACTGTAAATAGTGTATCGCGAGGTATTGTGAACGAAACAACCGAATTAAATAACTTCATCAATAGTACTAGTGACACGCAGTGTAATGATGACAATCCTGCATTCACTGACAATCAATGCGTTCCAACCACTCATGATGATTTTTGTCTTAATGATGAACAAACGAACTCGGTTATGTCCTCTGTTGATTTGACGACAATCGATGACGCGGGGCGTTCTGTTGTAATGAGCGCTGCCCTGCTTAACACACCCACTTTGGAAAATTCGAGTGACGAACAGACAAATTTTTCAAATGAAAATGAACAGGATACCCAAAGCAGGACGGATTTATTTAATTCCGAAATAGTGACTGACAGTGTACATCCGACTGGCGGACCTTTTTGTAAATTACAGAGTGACCAAATGGTCACACAAATCGAGACAATTCCAAATCCACCATTAAACAGCACAGAGAATAGAAATGCTAATTCTGTATCGGATCCAGTTATGGCATTTTTGCTACAAAATTTCAAATAACTTTATGAACAAGCCAGACAACAGAATGAAAGACAAGACAGTCTTAAAGAAGATCTCAAACAACAACTTAGTGAACAGAACGAACAGTTAAATGAAAAATTAGACAACAATTCCAGACAGTTAAATGAAAAATTAGACAACAATTCCAGACAGTTAAATGAAAAATTAGACAACAATTCCAGACAGTTAAATGAAAAATTAGACAACAATTCCAAACAGTTAAATGAAAAATTAGACAACAATTCCAGGGAACTTAGTGAACAAATTAGAGCCGTTGCCGCGCAGTGTCATGACACCAAGGAACAGTTATGCGAGGAAATAGAGGCTTGTTCAAGAAAAAGTAGCGAAGAAATTAAGTCTGTTGCTCAGGAATTAAGGGAATTGCAAACAGCTCCAACAGAAACACTCAGAGACGAAATTAGCGGAGTCGCTAAACAATGCTCTGAAAAAGCTACACAATTACGCGACGAGTTTGAAGCAATGACAGCAGAGCTTACGCGCACAGTGGATGAAAAGATTGACGCGAAATTCGACCAACAGAACTCTCAAATTAACGAACGTCTTAGTCTTCACATACAAAACAGTGATACGCGTTTCCGTAAATTTATTCAGGATCAAAATAAAGTAAAACGTCAAGTAATGGAAACAATCACTACACAGAGGCAGGAAGACAAACGTAAAATGTTTGCAAAAGCAAAAACATACGTAGACAACAATATTGCTACAGTGTCCGACAAAATTAATATCATCGAACAGTTGAACGCGGAATTACGTGATGAGATTTCTGACCTTAAATCAAAAACAGATACACACACAGCAGATATTCAGACGGTGACAGACAGATTCGAACAATTAGAACTAACACAGGATTCCGATGTCGTGAAAGCTGACGTTAAAAAATTGAACGAAACCACACGTAGATTACAAAAACAGATTAATACTACTGACACTAAAAACGATGATCAGGTTAAAATACTGACTGAAAAATATGATGAATTGGCCAGTCGTATTGATGTTATAGAAAATACTAATGACAATAAATCAGACGATACTGCACCGGTTTCATTTAATCATACACCTGAATTTCAAAACCTACAGCAGACAATTAACGAGATTGATTCGTCTAATAACACCTTACGCAGAAAATTGTCAAGTTTACAGCAAGAGGTAGCAGAGATAAAAAATATTTCAGTTAATAACACATCACAGCAGACGCAACTTTGTGAACATTTGTCAGACTCACGCAGTGCGTATAATTTAGGAAATCAACAGAGAGTACACGACTTTGATTCCGAACAACCACAGTTCAACAGATTCTCTTGCAACCATGAACCTGTTCCATCACACAGAGACGATAATTTTGATTACAAACATTTTCTGTCAGTGAGAAAGTTTAAAGTGTTAAAAATGACAGAACACAGATTCACCCCCTGGATTGGATACAACAATTTAGCTTTGCTTTTCCACCGACTTGGCCCGTAACACACAAACTTGAATTTATTTGCAGTTTTTTGGAAGGCGAACCGGCAACTCGTATGAGACCGATCGCGAGACAATGTTACTCGGTAGAAGAGTTTCAGAATGCTTTTCTGTCAGCGTATTGGTCGAAGACGACACAGCGCCGAATTAAAGATCAGTTAATTAGTTTACCAAATTATGAGAACTCCAATTTTCCCAGTGTGACGAAATTTTTTGAGCATATGGTCCAACAAAATCAGTATTTAAGTGAACCCTATAGTGAATCTGCACTTATTCAATTATGTATCTCTAAATTACCACGATCATTAAAAGTGTCACTTTTAACAGGGCAGCAAAAAGAAAACATTTCGGCATTCAGAGATCTGTTACAGCTGTTGGAAGTACAACAATCTGATTATTCTTTCGTAAACAAAAACTTTTCGTATAATATCCAAGGTCAACAAACTTACAGTAATTATGATCAGGGACGTAATTTCAATAGGAAAAGTAACAGACGCTTTAGGAACGACAACTACCAGAACTTAAATCACAGACAAAATTCTGATTATCAATATCGTCAAAATTTTCAGCAACAGGAACCACCTTTTAGTAACAATAGACGTTTTCCACCACAACAGCATGAAAGTCAAGCGGTTAGAATACCTAACCAACAATATAATGCACAAGGTCAACCAAACTTTAATGTTTCGCCGCGTGAACGTATAGTCCCTGATACAACAAATAGTAACGCACGGCAGCAAAGAAACAACTACGTACAGAAAACACACTATTTCAATTCCTATCGTAATGCACCGTATAGGAATGAGTATTACGACAGATGCAAAAATAATGAGGACAATTTTCAGCGTACATCTAACAACAGTCGGTCATACCAACAGCAAAATCATCCGCAAGAACATATTCTCATGAATGAACCCGACAGTAGGTATCATCCAGAGCGTAATGCGTCTGGAAGAAGTAATAGAACAGTCCAAATAGTAGAAATGCCACAGAATCGTCCTGACAATAATAATACGTCAGAATTTGACTAGATACTGTACAGGTCGCATCTTCCAGTAACACGAGCACTACTTTAGACACGCAGAATGTTGTTCACGAAAATGTAATTACTTTTGACGACATCAGAGACACTCTTTTGCAGGAAAGACCAGTTATTCAGAAAACTATTTCACATCCTGTGATCGAAATTAAAATTGGTTCATCGAAATTTTCAGCAGTAATCGATTCTGGGTCTCCTATGTCAGTAATAAATGAAGAAACTTTCAACGAGTGCAACAAAGAGAATACCTATCCTACATTACTATTAGGCAAAACGAAAGTAAAAGGAGCAGTATCGAGTAAAGGAGTAGACGTTAAATTACAGACACATTTACCATTTTGTATTGCAGGTCATACTTTTCACTCTAATTTTTGGATTGTACCTTTATTGACAACAGACGTTATCCTAGGTACGAATTTTCTGATACAGCACGACGCAGTTGTCGAATTTCAGAATTCCTATTTAATGTTGAAAGATGAAAATATACAATTTGCTATAGAATTTCAGCACTCACTATCTGCGGAAGAACAAACAATTAATCGCACAGAGGTCATTTCCGCAACACGCAACATAGACTGTAATCCCACATTGTTCACGGATACGTACGTACATAACTATAACACTCCAGACGAAGCTGACTACGACGTAATGCAGATGATTTGTGATAAAGTTAAGCAAAGTAGCGCAAATACAGACGACGAACGAACGCAATTACACAAAATTCTTTTACAGCAAGCTCCAGTTTTCGACAACATTCCTGGTACTATGTCCGGATTTATGTATGAATTTCAAGTCAAACAGCACGACACATTTAAAGCCAAGCATTATCCCATTCCGTATATTCATAGAGAACAGGTTAAGAAAGAATTGCAGGATATGCTTGACCAAGGAATTATTGAACCGGCAGTTAGTCCGTACATAAACCCGCTACATATTGTTAAGAAAAAAGATGGCTCACTTCGCCTCGTACTTGATTTGCGTCCCATTAATGACATAATTATTAATGAAACAGATCGACCTCAGACACTAGAGGAACTTTTACAGAAATTTCATGGTACTGCAATTTATTCCACATTAGATCTGAAATCGGGATTTTGGCAAATTCAACTTCATCCGAATTGCAGAAAATACGCAGCATTTCTCTGTTTTGGTGACTGTTATCAATTTTGTAATTTACCGTTCGGCTTAACTATTTCTTCTGCAGCTTTTATTCGCGGTTTGAACACTATACTTCCGACAGAACTTAAAGACAGAATTACGACGTACGTAGACGACATTCTTATTGCAGAAGCTAACTGGACTGAACACAATCTGATTTTAGAACGACTGTTGCAAACTTTTCATGCACAAGGACTCACAGTTAATCTCAGTAAATCGCATTTTGGTAAAACATCTATAAAATTTCTTGGACACATAATTTCAGCAGAAGGCATTGCACCTGATCCGGAAAAACTTCAAGCTCTACGTGATATTACTGTTCCTACGACAAAAAAGCAACTACGCAGTTTTTTGGGCTTAATTAACTTTTTTCGCAAATTTATTCTTCACTCTGCTTTAGACACGCCTAGATTATGCCAATTAACAGGTAAAAACACTATTTGGTCATGGGATAAGCAAGCACATTCTGAATTCGTGAACCTGAAACATGCTTTGTTGAATGCTCCACTTTTATCGCACCCAGATCGTACCAGAAATTTTTCCATTGATACCGACAGTTCCAACACCGCTTTAGGCGTACACATTTTTCAGGAAATTGAAGAAGATGGTTGTACAGTAATTAAAAACATCGCATTTGCAAGCCGCATTTTGTCGCCTGCTGAACGAAATTATTCCGTTACAGAGTTGGAAACGTTATGTGTTGTATGGGCTTTCACGAGATTTCGGCACTTTCTTTGTGGCAGACATACTACCGTTTACACAGACCATAGAGCTATACAATTTTTGCTTTCAGCTAAATTTACTCACGACAGGTTAAGTAGATGGAAACTTTATTTACAGGAATTTAATTTTACAATAGTTCACATTCCCGGCACACAAAATGTTGTAGCAGACGCACTATCTCGTTCTCTCAGCAACAATCAGCAAGACGTAGCAACCAACTTCTGCGAAGCAAATTTCAGTGTCATGTACATTCAGCAAGTTGCATTTGAAAATTTTATTTCATCGTAATTACAGGACATAGCAAAAGAGCAAAGTAAAGACAATGTGTGGAAAGAAATTAAACACCTCTGGCAAGATAAGAATAATGTTACGATTAGAAACCGCTACACTATACGCAATGACATTCTGTTTCGCCGCTCTCATCCAGACAGCAACAATTGGTTATTATGCATTCCTGACGAACTTGTTAACAAATTAATCTGGTACACTCATTTAAGCTATGCACATTACGGAGCCAGAAAATGTTTTCTTATACTGAGACAGAACTGTTATTTTGCCAACATGGAGAAACGTGTACGACGAGTTTTAGTGTCTTGTAAAATTTGCCAGAAAGCTAAGTCGGACACCACTTCACATATTCCTCCGTTACATCCCATTGTACCTGTTAAATTAAGACATATGGCCGCAGTAGACATTTTTGGTCCAATTCTGAGAACTAATAGAGGTTATTGCTACATCTTTGTCGCTGTTGAACTCACCTCAAAATTTGTTACTTTCACTCCGTTACGCAAAGCTACTGCTAAAACTGTTTCGAAAGCATTTGTAAAACATTTTCTATTTCACGTAGGGCATGTGATGGGAGTAATTTCTGATAATGGATCACAATTTCGTTCTGTTATATGGACACGCATGTTACGAGCTAGAAACATTTCTCCAATCTATATATCCAGGTACCATGCTTCTTCGAACCCCTGTGAACGATTAATGAAAGAAATTGGTAAACTGTGTAGAATATATTGCCACAAAAGACATATTGATTGGGACACACACATATTCTCATTCCAAGATGTAATTAATTCCATTCCAAATGAATCCACTATGCTATCTCCGTCTGTTTTACTGAAAAACGTTGAACCACCAAACAAAATTAAAGAATTAGTGAACTTCCCTACCTGTCGTCGGCTAAGACACCATGAAATAATTGACATTGCGCTGAACAACATCAAACGTGCCGCAGAGCGCCGGAGAAGACAGCAAAAACAGGTTTGTACGCGCCGAGACTTTCACATTGGACAGAAGATATTAGTACGAACACACTATTTATCCAGCAAAATAAAAGGTAAGTGCAGTAAATTTGAACTTCTATACGCAGGTCCATATCGGATTCGCAGCATTCCTCACCCCAATGTTGTACACGTCGAAACTCTGAGAACCAGAAAATCGAAAGGAAACCACCACTTATCCAACATAAAACCCTTTATTGAGTGAACATACTTTACGATTTATCACACTGTAACGCTATTTACTAATTTTTATGATCATTTCTGCAATTATATTCACGTGACTAATTATTGATGACTATCGTATTTTTTTCTTGGCAAGTGCCCGGCAAGGTAAGGTTAGCAGGTCGCTCGTCTTGTCGTTACACATTAGACCGTGCACATTTTCCATTTTTTTGTGTGTGTGATTGTTTTCCAGTTTTGTTTGTATGCACTGTGAAATAGTTAAGGTATAACACACCAGTTGACTTTGACACATTTTTTGCCCTATAATATCTCAACATCGTGACTATTTTACTTTTTTTTTTTTTTTTTTTTTTTTTTTTGCTGCTGCATTGTGATATTCTCTGTACATTTTTGCCTTTGAACACTGTCTATGCCTTTGACATTTTACGTTTTCTGTCATATTATGCTGTATGCTTAATTGTGTCACCATTAACCAGTCATTATTTAGTGGGTATATGATTTAAATGCAAGACATTAATCTTTGTTCATCATTTTCACAAAGAAATAACGTGTAAAGGAAATAAATTAAACAGAAATGGGAATTTCACCTACAGAATAAACGAAATAAGATGCAATAACTTTATGAGGAAGAGTAAATGGATCAGGATTAACAAGCATTAACAAGAATATACTATACTCATCGTAGAATAGCAGTCTTAACTAATTTTTTCTTTCAGAATACAAGGTGATTGATGCAGGCTGTCAGACAGAACTACACATCTTAGTTTTAAGTGATGAAATATGCTAGAGGTAAGGAATAGTTGTATAATGAGTAATGAAGTGATTTTTTTTTTGCAGATGATAATGAATGCTGATGAAGAGTAATGATGAAGAATATGCTACTATGAATAATGAAGTTTTTCTTTACAGGTGATGATAATAATGAAGTTATGATAATATGGATAATAATGAAGTTTTTCTTTACAGATGAGGATGATGTTGAAGTTTATGTATTTATGCTATGTAGTTATTTAAGTATTTTGTTGCAGTTTGCTTTGACAGCAGGTGTTATATTGCATAGTAGGATGACTGAAGGTTTTGGAAAGGACAGCTATGGAACACATTTTTTATACACATTTCACTACCTGTTAATTCGAAGTTCACTACTTTTCAGCATAGTCTGCGTTTCTTCTTTCAGCTCAATAATCCATTTTGTATTTTTTCCAGGAGAAGCTTTTCATGATACTTACTAACTTGTTACTTATTATACCTGTTCTAGTACTTGCATTTTTATTTTTTACCCATTTGTGTCTATCATTTATAAATGTGATCACATATACTGCCTTGATACATAACCTTGCTGCAGCTGACTCATGACGAATGACGTTACCTATCCTCATTTGCAGCAATAGGTCAAAAGCAAATATTGTTATGCCTCAGCAAATAATTATCGATTCCAACGCAATGCATTGCTAGCACAAAAAAAAAAATGTTTTACCAGTCCCAAATAAGGCTACTAGTTTAAGAGAATTCTGAATAATACTGATCAGCTCTAAATAGTATGTCACTTCAGTAATGACTTCTTAATGATAAAAAAATATATAAAATAATGCTTTATAACTGGCAAATAACTGCCACTGTTTATTGTAATGAGACTACTTATAATGCCCATGATTATTAATGCTATGATTGTAATTAACTGATTTTTAATAATGACTTCTTAATGATCTGAATAATACTGAATGATGAACAATGTTTTATACTATTCAGTACTTGCTGGCCACTGAGTGCCGATAATTAATATAACTAAATGAATTATGCCATTAATTAGCTCCTGTTTTCAATTATGACTTTTCATGTTTTGGTAACTGGCCACTGAGTGCCAATAATTAATGTAACTAAATCAATTATGTTATTAATTATGCCATTAATTAGCTCCTGTTTTCAATTATGACTTTTCATGATTTGGTAACTGGCCACTGAGTGCCAATAATTAATGTAAATAAATTATGTTATTAATTATGCCATTAATTAGCTCCTGTTTTCAATGATGACTTTTCATGTTCTATAACTGGCCACTGAGTGCCAATAATTAATGTCACTAAATGAATTATGTTAATAATTATGCCATTAATTAGCTCTTGTTTTCAGTGATGACTTTTCATGTTTTGGTAACTGGCCAATGAGTGCCAATAATTTGTATAACTCAATGTATTATGTTAATGCTAGGCCAATAATTGACTTTTTTTTTCAATGAAGACTTCTGATGAACATTATTCTGTCATACTAAATATGTTTTGTAACTGGCCAAAGACTGCCGCTGTTAATTGTAATATGATTACCCATGATGCCAATAATTTAATTTTATGAACATTATTCTGTAATACTAAATACATGGTACATAAATGTTCAATAACTGGGCTATGAATGCCGCAAACTACTAATGTAATTCCTAATCAAGACTAGTCTGTGACTTAATGTCCTTCACCTTCTGACCTAACTACCTGGAATTACTGTAATATCCATTTGTCTTGTCCATCCTCATGATCATGGAGCACTATATTTGGTTTTTGCACTAATTCTACGTTGGAGCGTGGTGTTGACACGATATGCTGTCCACCACCGTGAGTGATGAAGACGTTATTATGGTCCCACTGTTTGGTGTACCTGATGTACTGCCAAAATGATAACATGGAAGATTACTACGACATTTCAGTGTCTTGGCTACGCTGATAAATACTAATGGAAAAAGAACTTCAAATTGTGTCACTTGGTGCTGTACTTCTGTGGAAAGATATGGACTTTCAGAGCAGCTATGTGCAATCCAAAGTGCTGCAACCATGATGCAATCCTTCCCTTTCCTATCCTAATTCTTGTCACATAGTGAAAATCATTTTTTGCTAACATCATTTATGTTCATGGCCTATACATCTTTTTCGATTTGCTGAACTCCAATGCAAGTACACTTATGTCACTTGTCGACATGATTTTTTGCCATTATGTTTATTTGTTGTGAAAATGCTAAAGACATTTTTCGATTTGTTCTGAAGTACAGTATATGTGCACTCTTGTCTTTTATATTGTATATACATTTTTCTGATTTGCTGATACGCTCTGTACTCATTGTATACATTTTTGTCATTGTCTAACGTTTTGTACTCGGTGCATGTGCACCACATTTAATTCATGTACTATATCTGTATATATGCTGTAACTGTAAAGTTAATTAGTTAAAAAAAAAATTCTTGCGATGGCAAGTCCAAATGACTCACCATCGCTGCCAAATTTTTGCCCCCCCCCCCCCCCCCCCCCCCAGTGGAAGGTTATCAAACGCGTACGTTTCATAGGCAACGATGGCGAGCCACAGAATCTCTGGCCAGAGAGCATGTAGTTCAGTTGCGAGTTAGCAATGGGAGAGTTCAGTGCAGTTGCGATCGAGTTGCGAGAGAGTTCAGTTGCGAGTGAGGAGTCGGCGGGTGTCGACGTGGCACTCTGGTCAAGATTCAGGACGAGGTATATTATTTTTAAATAAGGTAATGAAGCAGCATTGAGCTCAGCTAATGATGTAAATTAACTGTAACTAATTTGTCCAAGAATCGCCCCAATAATAATTTTGTTTTCAAAGCAATTTTTAACTAAGAATCCTTTAATGAAAGAAATATTTCCCTTGCTATTCCTTAAAGAAAAGTTTCCCTTAAATTCAAAATTTTTGCAATGAATTTCCTCCAAGCTATGGCGAAAAATAAGAGCAGATGCAGTTTTGCTAAGGTAAGAATTACAGTTTAATTAGTGAACAGGGCCTAAGATCGACATTTCGGTCTATTTGCGTTTTCATTGTCACTGAGATTTTCTTATTACCGAATTGACATTTTTTTTGTGAGGAACTTATACTTGGGTCAGATAGCTAGTTTTCATTTAATTGTCATTGTCCTTAAATTTATTTGCTGGGAGGTTACATTAAGTTGTATTCTAGTTAACATTCAATTATTGTGTTCAAAATTTCTCTGGGAGGTTACACTTAGCTCAATGTCCATTTGCTGATAAGTTTGCCAACAACATTCAAAGATAAGGCACTTCTGATTCCATCGAAGGATGATTTTACATGAAAGAAGAATATATAGAAAGTATTTTGCAGTCACTAGTTAACACAAAGTAAAATATTTCTATTTGTGTATATTTGTCCTGGAAGAAGTGTAAAAGTGAAGAAATGAAATGACATACTGGTGCTCGGAAGTAAAGAGATAATTTTCTTATTTGTTCGTCCGTAGAATAGCCAACTTACATGATAACTCTTTCGTTACTTGATGTGACGTTATTTCTTGGTCAAACCTTCAGAGGTTCCGCTCAGAAAATTGGAGATCCAAATAATGGAACTTTCTTCGGAATATTAGAGCTCTTTAGAGCTCTTCAGTCACTATGATCTAGTTCTTGCAAAACACATTAGGAAGGTCTGATACCGACAAGCGATTACAAGCGCATTAACTGTCAAGTGATTTTCAGAATGAATTTGTTTGCAGTTGTGCCCATCATGTCACGGGCGTCATCTTGGAACCGAGAGAAAATAATTGTTGATGCAACTCCTGACTGAAGTCATACTGAAAGAACATCATTTAACCTGCGTTATATTTATTTCAAGAAGGAAATTGATAAATATGAAATAATTGAACGGTTTTTGGAATTCGTAAATTGTAATCAGAAAATGAGAATTGCTATTGCTCGTTTGATTCGATCAACACTTATGAAATACTCAGTTCCTATTAGTGAATGCTGCGGACAAGGTTATTATAAAGGAAGTAATATTAGGGGTTCTTATAAAGGAGCCCAGACACTTCTATTTGTGAAACCGTCTTGTAAAGTTTTCTCTGTGTGGTTGTCATATCATTATTCGAAGTACATGCATTTGGGACTTGTCATGAAGAAGATATTTTTTCGGTGTGATTCAATTTCTTTACAATTTGTTCAGTAGCAGTCCACAGCGATGGGAAATTCTGAAACAGTATGTATTCCATGTCTGACACCCGTTGGGTTGACTCTGCAATACCAATTTCAGCTCACTTGGATAAGATTGCTATTGCTGCTGAAACTCTCACTACGTTAAATTTGTCAACTGAAAGACGTTCTGTGGTACCGCGTATTTTGCTTCTTTGAAATCATTTAAGTGTTTCATCATGGAAACAGTGCTGCAAAGTTATTGATACCAATTGACTACAGAAGCAAAGTACTACAAGCTCGAAATATTACAACTGACAATGAGGTAAGACACTTTGAGAACTTATTAAATGACTTAAAATATCTCCGTGAAAACTGGGACGCCATTTTCCCTGATCTAAAGTTGTTGCCAGTGCCATTAATATCGATCCTGAATTTCTGGAGCTGCGCACTAAGGTGAGGAAATGATTTCATGATGAAACCAGGAATGAATGATAGAAGATTTATTGAAGATAAACATATTTTATATTATTATTGACAATTTAGTGTCTAACTTGAAAATCCGATATGAAATTGCGAATATTTTACATGAAACATTTGGACTGTATGGAAAATAGTCTAAGCTGACTGACGATCTGGTCGCTCAGCCATGTGAGTCACTTATCAATGAATATCGTAATGATGTTACAACACAACAGTAGAAGAAATTAAATATTTGACAACAATTAATACTTAAAACTTAGAATACATTCCTTTGGAAACATTAGACCTCTAGAATAAAATGTACAAGGTTAAAATTTCAGTCTTGTTGCTGAATGTATGTGTAGCTTTTTGCATCCTTTATATGTTTCCTGTGATCGTACTTGAAGCAGACAGGTTCGTGTTAAAACTGTCTCAGATCAACTATGCATCAACAGCTTCTCATTGTTTTGGGGATCTTGGCAGCTGAGTATAATTTGGCAAGGCACCTAGACTCCGATGCTGTGATTCAAACGATGCCGAACGAATGGCTCGCAAAGCACCATTGACAGCGTTGATTACAGGCAAGGCCGTTGCATGGCTCACAGCCGTGTACATGCGAGACTGCTGACGTCTGCTTACTGAAATGTGCGGCCATGCCAAGGAACGAGCAGGGGCAGGACATTCCATATTACAGCGTTACTGGCAAGACATTTCGTTGATGTACAAATCCGTCCCAACGAGGACCCAGCTACATATGGTAACCATAGTTTTGGGGATTACAAGTCAAACAGCTAGACTGTTACAAACTCGAGTTGTGTTCACGCAATATGCGTCGGCAGCCGCTATCGATGACGGTTCCGCGCGAGGTCGGAGTTCATCGCCGTCGCACCGACCGAGGCCGAGTCAAGTCTGTGGCTAAGGAACGGGTCGTCACTCACCGTGATCTTTAAAAGTGCAGTAACTTATGATTTATTTTGTTTATTCGAAATTCGTGAAGCGTTTGGTGTTTTTTGCAAGTGGGTCTATACACAACGTAAGCTTCATGATAAATCGGAAATTTGTGAGTACAGAGCGACTGAGGAAATCGAAGATGTAACGGTAACTTTACACGGTTCATTGTCAATCAGTGGCATTTGGCTACCTTAAAATAGCCTGATCGTCGTCAAAATCCTTACAGCAAACTCTAGGTGTCTCATGAGTACATTTTCGAAATGCAGCCTATAGCACGACCACCATTCATGCAAACGACGAGGCATCTGGCCGTCTTAAGATCGTCCAATAACCATCCAAATCTTAAAACAAATTCAGAATGTGTTACTGGTGTATATTCAAATTTCAGCCTGTAGTGTGGCGTCCATTAATGTTCAAGATGAGGCACTTCGCTGCCATAAGATTGTCAGATCGCCGACAAGCCATTACAGCAAATTCCAGTGTATCATCTTCAGAATTTCATGTCAAAAGCCTAGAAACTGCTCGTGAACTGGAATTTGGCTGACTTACATTCGCCCGATAACTGTAAAAATCTCTACAGCAAATTTCGGAGATTCGTAAGTCTGTTTCCCAAATTTCAAAACAAGAGATCCAAATTTGCTATCTGTAGCGTTGCATGCAGTCATACCCTTGAACAGACTTTTGGTTTACAATCAATCACTGTCTCTCAAAATTTATAGTGTGAATTTCGGACGTTTCACAAGTATATTTTAAAAGTTTCAAATGGGGCGCTCAAAAAGAAACGAGCAGGAGGCATAATTACAGAAACCAGTACCTGTATGTTAGAAGTATTGACCGTGGCTGCTGAGGCACTTGTCCCATTGTGACACAAGGCGGTGAATGGCTGTCTCATACAATTCCCAGGGCTGCAATGTTAATCAGTTCCGCACGTACAGCTGGACATCGTTATCCGAGGAGAATCGTTTGCCACTCAGAGCCTTTTTTAAGGGGACCAAAAATGGCGTAATCACAGGGAGAGAGGTCCGGACTGTATGGAGGGTTCCTTCTATACTAACTTTCAACTCGGTTAATTCGGTTCGGCATACACCCAAGTTGACCCATCGCTACTCACCGGACGCACCCCACTTTGCCGATCCTTATTTCTTGGTTTTGCGCAGCACAGCATAGCCGGTGTGGACGTGGCTTAATATGTCGCTTCTTAAAATTCACCGTCCCACGGACGCCTAGCCTCTCGTGAAAATATTTCCCTGTTGCCTGGCCGTTTCCACCTCTGAACCACTGTTGCCGCTTTCTACTGTAGACTAGTCAAATTGCAGAAATACCTTGCAAAAGGTGGGGTAGAAGAGTTTATTTTTTCAACTCGTTCATATGGTTGGAAATATTAGAAAACGGAGTTTTCCCAACAAAATTTCGGTTGGGAAAACTTTCTGCAGTCAAAAAACTTGGAAAATGTCGGCCTTTTTCCCGTTTTTTTCAAAATATCTCAGTTTCATTTGTTCCTATCCCTTTAACGTCTATTTTCTTTTTTAAAGAGCACAAAATTCTCTACAAATTTGATTCTTGCCATTTTTTGCTGCTCCCAGTATCTAAGGCGCTACAGTGCCTCAAAAAATACCAATTTTTCAAATTTTGAGCAAAGTGGCAAATTACATAATTTTGGAACACTTATTTCAGTTTCTATTTGTGTGGTATAAACATATTACTCATCATGTTATTCATTGGAATTTACCATCTCTCTGCTGCAGGGCCAGGACAAACAGCATCATATTCAGTAACTACGAACACATTCACGTCGGATTGCGTGAAGTTTATTTGTGTTACAATATGTAATATGACTGCATGCAGGTGCCGTACATTTTCTACAGTTGATTGACGTTAATGATCAGTTATAAGAAAAAGTATGTAAGAAATGTTCTTTAGCGGATAAAAGCGTATTTATTCTTTGGCGGACGGAAGGCAATTATCTCTAGTGATTGTTCACAGCGCGCTGACAGCTATTAGCACACAACAATAAGGGTCCTACAATTTGGAGTCGCTTCCATTCAGTATATGTTGTGGTGCTGAAAATGAGTATGTCTGACATCAATTTGTGTTTCATTTGCGAAAAAACTGTGCTGAGTGGTGGATGCAATATGAAAAAGAAAGGACTGAGCACACTTATCGATTGTAGTGCTAAACGCAGGGAGTCTGCTCACACCCGTTTTTTGAAAACGCTCAGTGAAGTGATGGTGCATGACGCATACTACAAGAAGTACATTAATGAGAGAATGATAGCAGCTAGCCTTCGACATCCTCAGGAACCAACAGGCGTGCTACGTCGGTCACAGGAAAAAGGTCAGTTCAAGTTCAAAGAGAAATGCTTCTTATGTGCAAAAGGGAATTCTGACGACTTTTTAACCAAGCAGTTAAGACTGCCATATGCCAAACGAAATTTTGATGGAGGGAACCTTATCCACAAAGTGACTTGGACTCGAAATGTTTGCTTCAAGTCAATATCCCAAAGCTATGTTTCTTACCTGCAACGTCAACTTGTATCTCAATTTGCTATTGTATTTGATGGGTATCCATATGAGGGAGACAAATGTAGCACAAAGAGTGCTGAGAGGATTCGTAGGTCCAAAAAACATTCTTCGGTTGACGTTGTGGTTGAATCAGAGATGTTGAACCAAGTCCCTCAGGACAAGTTCTTGTACAACGAACGAAACAAGATGCGTTTGATCACACTTCTTAAAAAGGAATTTCTGGAGTGTAGCGTTGAAGTGCACCAGGCACAAGAAGATGCTGACGTTATGATTGTAACATCTGTCATTTCAAGAACCAAAGATTTTGGAAGTGTTGTCATTGTAGGAGAAGATGTTGACCTGCTTGTGCTCATGATCGGTTTGGGGCAAGGCATTGAAAACTTATTTTTCTTAAAGCCAGGAAGAGGAAATGCAGAAGACAAGTGGTTTTCCACTGCATCTTACAAGTTTGACAGTAAATATATTCTGTTCACTCACGCCTTTAGCGGATGTGATACAACATCCGCTTTTTTTGGTCAAGGAAAAATTAAGTGCTGCAATATTGTTGCGAAAAATGAACACCTAACCTCAACGCTTTTCATGTTCAATAAACCACATGCTACCCGTGAAGAAATAATAGCAGCAACAAAACAGGTTACTATCACATTGTATAGTAGAGGTGTCAGCAGTTCCCACACACTAGACCATTTGCGGTACCAGCTATTGGCCAATTCTGCTACAAAAAACAAACTGAATCTTGCACGGTTGCCACCTACACTAGCTGCTGCACAACATCATTCGTTGCGGACTTACCAACAAGTCCAAAGTTGGATGGGAAACTTGAAACTCCTGAGAAATGGGGCGGGAATCACAGTGACCACTGTCCAATACCCGTTATAATGAGCCAAGATGCAGCACCTGAAGCACTTCTTCACGTTGTTTCATGCTCATGCAAGCTGAAATGTGGCGGAGCGTGCTCCTGCAGAAAAGCGGGTTTGAAATGTTCTTCAATTTGCAAGAAATGTATTGGGGTCAACTGTGAAAACGTGCCAAAATTTTTATATGAAGACAGTGAAGAAGATGTTATGGAGGATGTAGAGGAAACCGCTGACGAAATCAATGAACTTGCTGAGGCTGACTCGCTGTTTAAAGAAGAGGTCAATCTGGGATCAACTCTAGGTACAGACCCTGAACCCGTAACTCAAGGTATTTCTGGTGACACTGAGGAACCTGGCCCATCAAAACGTTGGAAGTGATGCTCATATCTGTCTCAAGTGCGCTAATTTGCGATATTACAAGTATTACACACCCAGAACTGTCAACATTTTTTAGTAACTGACAATGCATTTTAATTGTAATAAGGCTACTTATTTTTAATGTCAACTGTGTGGCTTTTATACACAAGAATAATTATCTACCTAATTAGGTTGCCTATTGCAGCTAATAATAGTTCAGTTTCCTGAGACAAATTATTTTGTGTGCGTGTGTATGTTTGTGTGTGTGTGTGTGTGTGTCTGTGTGTGTGTGCGTGCGTGCGTGCGTGCGTGCGTGCGTGTGTGTATGTGTGTGTGTGTGTGTGTGTGTGTCTCTTAATGATGTATTTTTATATTTATAGTTTTACAAATACCAGGGCTGAGGTGGCCCATAGTGAACTTCAGGTAGGGATGTAAGAATCACAATAGTTGGGTGCCCAGCAATCCTCATATTTCATACAGAGAAATTGAATACTTGAAAATGAGGTGGTAAATGTATAATGTATTTAAACTACACAAACAGAAACTGAAAAAATAGTGTTCAAAAATAAGGTATCTTGCCACTATGCTCAAAATTTGAAAAATTGGTATTTTTTGAGGCGCTGTAGCGCCTTAGATACTGGGAGTAGTAAAAAATGGCAAGAATCAAATTTGTAGAGAATTTTGTGCTCTTTAAAAAAGAAAATAGACGTTAAAGGGATAGGAACAAATGAAACTGAGATATTTTGAAAAAACGGGAAAAAGGCCGACATTTTCCAAGTTTTTTGACTGCAGAAAGTTTTCCCAAGCGAAATTTTGTTGGCAAAACTCCGTTTTCTAATATTTCCAACCATATGAACGAGTTGAAAAAATGAACTCTTCTACCCCACCTTTTGCAAGGTATTTCTGCAATTTGACTGGTCTACAGTAGAAAGCGGCAACAGTGGTTCAGAGGTGGATACGGCCAGGCATCAGGGAAATATTTTCACGAGAGACTAGGCGTCCGTAGGGCGGTGAATTTTAAGAAGCGACATATTAAGCCACGTCCACACCGGCTATGCTGTGCTGCGCAAAACCAAGAAATAAGGATCGGCAAAGCGCGGTGCGTCCGGTGAGTAGCGACGGGTCAACTTGGGTGTATGCCGAACCGAATTAACCGAGTTGAAAGTTTGCATAGAAGGAATTCAAACCGAATTAAACCGAGCTGGGACGACAAAACTGAGATAACATTTAACGCCGACCGTTGTGGCCGAGCGGTTCTAGGCGCTTCAATCCGGAACTGCGCTGCTGCTACGGTCGCAGGTTCGAATCCTGCCTCAGCCATGGATGTGTGTGATGTCCTTAGGTTAGTTAGGTTTAAGTAGTTCTAAGTTCTAGGGGACTCATGACCTCAGATGTTAAGTCCCATAGTGCTCAGAGCCATTTGAACCATTTGTGTGTGCGTGCGTGCGTGTGTGTGTGTGTGTGTGTGTGTGTGTGTGCAAGGGGCATTCAAAAAGAAACAAGCCGGAGTCTGGAACGCCACGTGACTATACAGAGCTAGCAGCAGCATGCATCAATCGTCTAACGCTGCCAGTCGAAGTGCAGTGATATGGAGGCGCCAAAAGAAGAGCAAATAAGTGTTCATTTTCTGACAGCGGAAGGAGTAGGAGGAAGGGACAGTCATCGACGAATGTCACAAGTTTCCTTTGCAAGGGTCAAGGCACCCACAGGCGCTTCAGGGAAGGACAGGTGTCGTTAGCCGATGATGCACGGTTTGGAGCACCACACTGCATTACCAGTGACATCGTCCAGCTGGTGGATGCACTCATTACCCAGGACCGCCGAGTGATAGTGGAAGCCATAGCCGCCGCGGTCGAATTGAACGACTGCACATGCACAAAGTATGTGCCCAATGGGTGCCCCATAGTCTTCAATCACACAAGGAAGCATGTCGAATGGCCCACTATCTTGCTCATCGGCAGCGCTATGTTCGGGAAGGGAATGCATTCCTGGCACGAGTGGTGGCTGGGGATGAGTCATTGGTGTCCTCACCTCGAACCAGAATCAAAACGACAAAGTTTTCAGTGGAAGCATCCAGGGTCACCACCGCCAAAATGCCATACACACGAGTGCAGGAAAGGTTATGCTGACGTCCTACTTTGACCAAGATGGCCCCCTCCTGATTCACTTTCTGCAGCTTGGGATAACAGTGAATGCCCAGCGTTACTCGTAAACCTTGACCACCTTCACCAAGCGATCAAATCAAAACAACCAGACAATCTCACCTGTGGGGTCATTCTGATCCACAACAATGCAAAACCTCATACGGCCAACACAGTCGCGGCACTCCTGCAGAAATTTGAAATATTGTTATTTTTTGACGCGCTGTAGCGCCTTGGATATTGGGAGTAGAAAAAAATGGTAAAAATCAAATTTGTAGAGCATTTTGTGCTCTTTAAAAAAGAAAATAGACGTCAAAGCGATAGGAGCAAATGAAACTGAGTTATTTTGAAAAAACTGAAAAACTGCAGAAAGTTTTCACAAGAGAAACTTTGTTGGCAAAACTTGGTTTTCTAACCTTTCCAACAATATGAACGAGTTAACAAAATGAAATCTTCTACTCCACCTTTCGCAAGGTACAGGCTTTTTTCTGACAGTTTCACTGGACTACTAAGCAACAATCCATGTCTGATAGTCTGTTCAGATAGCAACACCTTTCGAGGCACTCTGTTATCTGTTGTGCAACAGATGTCGTAACTCTTCTTTACTAATTCATATCGTGCAGTCGATAAACCAGATAACGAATGCACTCAAAAATTCCCTCCACAGTACGGCGACATTACACATTTTCTGTTCGACAACAATTTGACATTATGCATTTTCTATTCGACAACAGTTTATGAGCTCTAGTCTGGGTTGACAGGTGTTCAGATTTTTACGGAACTGTTCGGTATTTCACCCCTGTGTTCGATAGCAAAGTATGAGCGGTACGGAATTTTTTGAATTCCATTCACTTCGCGAATTTTTTTACTGATTTGCAAGATCAAGTCAATAATTGAGTGTCGATACGATAAAAGCAGAATTAGGAATTTGTTGTAATTTGACGGTTACAGCATGCAACGACTTTTACCACAAAATTAAAGGTAACAAAAATTTGTTGAAAGCTGTAAATAGCTTTAGTAAATATAGGTCAGCAAATCCTTTCGCCAGGCAATGTTTGGTAATTTTCTCAATTTATTCCGGCAACCCTAGCACTAGTAACTTTCGTCATTAATACAATATAGGTTATGTTGTCTCCAACGACGTCATTTTTCGATTCCTATCACACGAAGAGCGTAATTGTCCACAAATATGTCAAGGATTGTAATTTGGATAAGTACCTAAAGACAACGACGGAAAGAAAAAGCACAACACCAAGGAGCTGTGCGACATAAACAAACGTTAGTAGGCGTGCTTCTACATCTAACAGGTGCTGCCTATTCTACTCTTTTGCCAGTAACATGACTGGCGCTAGTAGCGGCACTGTGAGGATGCAAATCACGTTTGCTTTAAATACACGCTGTAACGCCCGTGAGCGTTAGTTACTTCTGGGATTGGATTGGTTGGCTGGCTGGTTAATTTGGGGTAGGCGACCATACAGCGAGGTCATCGGTCCCATAGGATTAGGGAAGGATGGGGAAGAAAGTCGGCCGTGCCCTTTCGAAGGAACCATCACTGCAAATCAAACCCATGTCATGTCTAGTACGCAACAAAAGCTAAGAATTGTCTTACTTGTGTCTGTAAGATTAAATCAATAATTAACTTCTACCTAACTTGGGTCTCCTTCACGGTGGCTCTGCAACAGCCAAATTCTAACCATAGTTATTGAAAATTTATACGCATTGACATGCCCTTTTGATTAACACGTTCGGACGTTGTTTCCCACGAAACCCCATGCAGTTTCATTGACGTTAAGTAACGTGTAAGGCAAAATGTGTCTTCTAGTTCTACAGCTACATCTATACCCGCAGTGCATGGCGGAGGATGCATCGCACCGAGATTAGCAAGATTATCTCTCCTCTTTCCTGTTACATTCGCATTTTGGGCGAGGGAAAATGACTGTCTACGTGTCTCTGTACATGCCCTCATCTCTCTTAACTTTAGTCTCATAATCTCTAAGCAAGACTCGCGATGGTGGCAGCCACATCTGTATCGTATTTGCGAAAATGCTTTTATTGTTGAATATGTCCTACATAACACGAATCAACGTAATGGATACAACGCTAATACGTGAGTTGGAACTTAAATAGCGGCAACTATTTATTCACAACCGATACAAAGAGTTATATGTTTGCACCTGTTATTGTCCTTCAAAGTAGTCACCAGCGTTATGAAGAACCCGTTGCCAGCGATGTGGTAGGCGTACTACACCGTTAGCAGAGCCTGTTCTGTTGATGGTGCGAATGGAGCGGTCTATTGCCTGTTGAATCTATGAAACAGTTCTGAAGCGAATGCGACGAAGTGGTTCCTTCATCTTCGGAATCAAATCAAAGTCACAAGGACTGAAGTCCGGGAAGTATGGTGGATGGTGCAGTACTTCCCAGTCCCATCGACCGAACAGAGCAGCCACAGCTTGCGCTGTATGCGCCCGCGCATTGTCGTACAAGTGGCGCCGCTTCTTTCGCAAAGCTGGTCGCAGGTGATGCTCCAAAAACGGACAGTAATACCGTGAACTGACGGTCTGCCGTGGAGGAACGTAATGCGTTAGGATAACACCATCACAGTCGTACACGAAAATAACTTTAGACCGCTACATTCGTGTCGTCGACAAAACAGGCTCTGCTAACGGTATACTACGACTTCCACATTGCTGACAACGGGTTCTACACAACGCTGGTGACTACTTTGAAGGACAGTAACAGGTGCAAACATATAACTCTTTGTATCGGTTGTGAATAAATAGTTGCCACTATTTAAGTTCCAATCCTCGTATAATCCTCAAACTGTTTAATCCATACTTGCAACAAGCCCGTTGCATTTTAGCCGCTGAGCGTCAGGCGTATCTTACAGCTTCTGAGTCGCTTTAAGACTCACAGTGACGGTGTCTTGTAAATGCTGTACGAGAGAGAGAAGTCGTGACTTTACACGTAGAGCGTTGTAGGCTTTCAGTAGGGCTCGACTTTATTATGATTTGCGACCCTATTCGATGGTAACAGGCACGTGCAAATATTATAAAATTTTGCTCTACACCGAACTAGAAATTGCTTTTTTTTCTTTCTTCGTCGAGTTAGTATGTTTGTTACCCCTTGACGCTGAAACGGTTGGTGAGATTTGGGTGAACTTTGAAATGGAGGTAGCCAATATCCTGAATTAACACACAGTCTACCTACCTTTTACTCCGAAAAAAAAAATCGCTGTTCTCGTGGAATGATCAACGTGAATACTGTTCCCGTCGGATCGGCAACGTGATTAAAAGTCATCCATGAACGCCACCTTTCAAATGAATGCTCTAAGTTTAGCGTAGAGATTAGTATTTTCCCTTAAATAAAGAATGAGTTGTGAGCGATACACATTCTGCCAGCTCACATCGTCTCAAAATTTGGTGATTTTTTTATGTTGCGCGGTTTGCTGGGCCGCAAGTGGCCTCAAGTACCTCCATGCGATAATTTTTGTCGTGCTGAATACGCGTGGAAAGTGATTTTAGGCAATAACATTTCTTTATAAACAACTGTTTAACCGCAGGTAACACCGCGGGACGCAGCAGGTTTACAGTATAATCTTGTTGATGTGCCAGACCACATCCTCCAAATATTTCGTGAAGGAGAACATTGTCTGTTGTAGGCTGTATATTTATATTGTTTATTTGCTAAATAATAGTATGCCCTGTATCGAATACAAACCAAAAAGCAGTAAAATATGTAGAAGATTAGTAAACAGTGAAACTCCAGGACGAAGATTCCGTCTTTTCACTCCAGGCCTACCTCATACCATGCGCGAAGCGTAACTCGCAGAACAGCAAAGAGAATAAATGACTTAAATATGCATCCTACAACGGAGAATGAAATTTTTTCCAGTTAAATTATAAAGGACGAACACATTGTAACGGAGATATTTGAGTGACTTACGTTCCAAGTTGTTCGCAGCTGAAGGGACACTTCGTGCAGCTGCGTGCGCTGCCGTTTGTCTAGCAGGCAGTCACACAGAGATTGGAGCACTGCAGACACGCCTAGGCCGCTGGAATGTGCTGCTATCGCCGCTGATTTGTGGACTGTTTTATAGCGAGATCCTAAATTGAGAAACGCTGTCTCACACCGGGGTGATAAAAGGAATGAGACGACGTGGAGTTTGTACAGTGATTCGGCACAAAAACTAATGGGAGTAACTGAAGCTGTTGTGAGGCGTTAAGTACGTGACATGCCAATGCACCGATTCTTCTTTTTTTCGGGAGGGGGGGGGGGGGGGTGGAGGCAGGATGGGGGAAGGGATTTTATCTTCTCGCTTTGTCTGTACGATGTCTGGTTGCTGTTTACATGACTCAACTTCACAACTCGCACTTCAAGCCACGAGCAGTGTGGGGCAGTGTAGCGTGCGTGAAACTTGCATACCGTTTGACATTTCGTGTGACATTGTGACAGTCATTTAGGATCAGTCTCACGTGATGACCATACAAAATTCATCTCATATTTGAACTGAATGTCTACGGCAAAGTAGTCACCAATCGGCTAAACGCAGTAAATCCTCTGTGAAGATCGAATCTGTTTATGGACAGTATGCTCCTGCTCGGATAATGTGCTTACTCTTAAACAATAAATGGAGAAAGACGGAGAATTCAACGGAAAGACTGACGTTGCCTCCGTAGCTATTTTTCGTAAATTTTCAACACTATTGAAAACAGAATTCTTATGGCAATGCTTTGAAAGTAGCTGGATTCTCTTCAGCATCTCATACGACTAGCACAAAACACTGTCCGAGAATCCAGACAAGCGAGGCGAATAATACTTGGTTGTACTTTGTCACCTTCGTTATTTTACATGTATTTGGATGAATTGTCTTTAGTCTTCTGACTAGTTTGGTGTGGCCCGCCACGAATTGCTCTCCTGTGCCAACCTCTTCATCTCAGAGTAGCACTTGCACCTTACGTTCCGAATTATCTGCTACATGTATTCCTATCTCAGTCTTATTCTACAGTTTTTGCACTCTGTAGCTCCCTCTAGTACCATAGAAGTCATTCCCTGGTGCCTTAACAGATGTCCTATCGTCCTGTCCCTTCTCCTTGTCAGTGTTTTCCACATATTCCTTTCCGATTCTGCGCAGAACCATTTTTCCTCAAATTAAGGCCTACATTTGATGATACTAGTACACTTCTCTTGGGCAGGATGCCCTTTCTGTCGGTGCCAGTCTGCTTTTGATTTCTTCCTTGCTCCGTCCGTCACTGGTTCTTTTGCTACCTAGGTAGCAGAATTCCTTAACTTCATCGAATTCGTGACCACCAATAGTTATAAGTTTCTCGCTGTGCTCATTTCTGCTACTTCTCATTACTTTTCGTCTTTCTTCGATTTTCAATCCATATCCTGCCCTCATTACACTGTCCATTCCGTTCAGCAGATCTTCTTCACTTTCAAAAAAATGGTTCAAATGGCTCTGAGCACTATGGGACTTAACATCTGTGGTCATCAGTCCCCTAGAACTTAGAATTACTTAAACCTAACTAACCTAAGGACATCACAAACATCCATGCCCGAGGCAGGATTCGAAACTGCGACCGTAGCGGTCTCGCGGTTCCAGACTGCAGCGCCTTTAACCGCACGGCCACTTCGGCCGGCTACGGTGAGTTGCTGCTTTCTTTGGGCCCAACCATTCCTTTCTTTCATTTACGTTAGCATGAAGACACCACTTCTTGTCCCCAGTAATGACACAAGATAGGAATGGCCGATGTTGTTCACGAGCCAGTTGATAACGAACAAGCTGAGACGCGCATATGGCCACCAGCTGAATTTAATGATTTTGGCCCAGAGCATGCGGAACCCACACATCCGATTTTTGAACCTTCCCCAATGCATGCGAATATCGCATGATGGGGGAATGATCACAATTCACCACATCTGCCTGTTTTCGAGTACACTGCTGCGGATCACTGTGGATTAACGCGTTTAAACGATTTCATCAAACCCCGAAGGTCTTCCCGAATGTGGAGAGTCACTAAGGTCAAAACGATCCTTCTTAAAAAAGAAAACCATTTTTTGCCGTGCTCTGTGCACTGGCATTATCGCCATACAGTATGCAAATGTTTCTGGCTGCCTCCGCTGCTTTCAGCCCTCTACTGAACTCAAACAGATGAATATGTCGGAAATGTGCCGATTTCTCCACTTGATACTCTATATTTTGGCGTCCACGGCTCCACTCTCTAGCTCCGTATGTTGTTGTGGTCTTCAGTCCTGAGACTGGTTTGATGCAGCTCTCCATGCTACCCTATCCTGTGCAAGTTTCTTCATCTCCCAGTACCTACTGCAACCTACATCCTTCTGAATCTGCTTAGTGTATTCATCTCTTGGTCTCCCTCTACGATTTTTACTCTCCACGCTGCCCTCCAATGCTAAATTTGTGATCCCTTGATGCCTCAATACATGTCCTACCAACCGGTCTCTTCTTCTCGTCAAGTTGTGCCACAGACTACTCTTCTCCCGAATTCTATTCAATACCTCCTCATTAGTTATGTGATCTACCCATATAATCTTCAGCATTCTTCTGTAGCACCACATTTCGAAAGCTTCTATTCTCTTCCTGTCCAAACTATTTATCGTCCATGTTTCACTTCCATACATGGCTACACTCCACACAAATACTTTCTGAAACGACTTCATGACACTTAAATCTATACTCGTTGTTAACAAATTTCTCTTCTTCAGGAACGCTTTCCTTGCCATTGCCAGTCTACATTTTATATCTTCTCTACTTCGACCATCGTCAGTTATTTTGCTCCCCAAATAGCAAAACTCCTTTACTACATTAAGTGTCTCATTTCCTAATCTAATACCCTCAGCATCACCTGACTTAATTTGACTACATTCCATTATCCTCGTTTTGCTTTTGTTTATGTTCATCTTATATCCTCCTTTCAACACACTGTCCATTCCGTTCAACTGCTCTTCCAAGTCCTTTGCTGTCTCTGACAGAGTTACAATGTCATCGGAGAACCTCAAACTTTTTATTTCTTCTCCATGGATTTTAATACCTACTCCTAATTTTTCTTTTGTTTCCTTTACTGCTTGCTCAATATACAGATTGAATAACATTGGGGAGAGGCTACAACCTTGTCTCACTCCCTTCTCAACCACTGCTTCCCTTTCATGCCCCTCGACTCTTATAACTGCCATCTGGTTTCTGTACAGATTGTAAATAGCCTTTCCCTCCCTGTATTTTACCCCTGCCACCTTCAGAATTTGAAAGAGAGTGTTCCAGTCAACATTGTCAAAAGCTTTCTCTAAGTCTACAAATGCTAGAAACGTAGGTTTGCCTTTCCTTAATCTTTCTTCTAAGATAAGTCGTAAGGTCAGTATTGCCTCACGTGTTCCAGTGTTTCTACGGAATCCAAACTGATCTTCCCCGATGTCGGCTTCTACCAGTTTTTCCATTCGTCTGTAAAGAATTCGTGTTAGTATTTTGCAGCTGTGACTTATTAAACTGATTGTTCGGTAATTTTCACATCTGTCAACACCTGCTTTCTTTGGGATTGGAATTATTATATTCTTCTTAAAGTCTGAGGGTACTTCGCCTGTCTCATACATCTTGCTCACCAGATGCTAGAGTTTTGTCAGGACTGGCTCTCCCGAGGCCGTCAGTAGTTCTAATGGAATGTTGTCTACTCCCAGGGCCTTGTTTCGACTCAGGTCTTTCAGTGCTCTGTCAAACTCTTCACGCAGTATCGATAATACTGAAACTCTGTCAGCA
Organism: Schistocerca serialis cubense; assembly: GCF_023864345.2. Classification (NCBI taxonomy): domain Eukaryota; kingdom Metazoa; phylum Arthropoda; class Insecta; order Orthoptera; family Acrididae; genus Schistocerca; species Schistocerca serialis. Next base: position 213,279,625 of record NC_064644.1, read on the forward strand.
ACAGTGAACTACAAATAACAAGCGACAATCGATAAATAAACCCATAGCAACAGGAATGCAACATGGAAAAGAAAAAAAACAATACAATATATAAAATCTTTTACAAGAACTGTTATTTGTCGACCATGACCTGGTGCAATTTAGCAAGAAGCACTGATAATGCGCTGTTGATGATTTTCTACATGTTACTCATGATAGCCGACTGTGACTATTTGAAGATGCTTTGGTTGTACACTACTGGCCATTAAAGTTGATACACCACGAAGATGACGTGCTACGGACGCGAAATTTAACCGACAGGAAGAAGATGCTGTGATATGCAAATGATTAGCTTTTTCAGAGCATTCTCACATGCTTGGCGCCGGTGGCGACACCTACAACGTGCTGACATGAGGAAAGTTTCAACCGATTTCTCATACACAAACAGCAGTTGACCGGCGTTGCCTGGTGAAACGATGTTGTGATGCCTCGTGTAAGGAGGAGAAATGCGTACCATCACGTTTCCGACTTTGAGAAAGGTCGGATTGTAGCCTATCGCGATTGCGGTTTATCGTATCGCGACATTACAGCTCGCGTTGGTCGAGATCCAATGGCTGTCAGCAGAATAAGGAATCGGTGGGTTCAGGAAGGTAATACGGAACGCCGTGCTGGATCCCAACGCCCTCGTATCACTAGCAGTCGAGATGACAGGCATCTTATCCGCATGGTTGTAACGGATCGTGCAGCCACGTCTCGATCACTGAGCCAACAGATGGGGACGTTTGCAGGACAACAACCATCTGCACGAACAGTTCGACGACGTTTGCAGCAGCATGGACTATCAGCTCGGAGACGATGGCTGCAGTTACCCTTGACGCTGCATCACAGACAGGAGCGCCTGCGATGGTGTACTCGACGACGAACCTAGGTGCACGAATGACAAAATGTCATTTTTTCGGATGAATCCAGGTTCTGTTTACAGCATCATGATGGTAGCATCCGCGCTTGGCAACATCGCTGTGAACGCACATTGGAAGCGTGTATTCGCCATCGCCGTACTGGCGTAACACCCAGCATGATGGTATGGGGTGCCATTGGTTACACGTCTCGGTCACCTCTTGTTCGCATTGACGGCACTTTGAACATTTCAGATGTGTTACGACCCGTGGCTCTACCCTTCCTTCGATCCCTGCGAAACCCTACATTTCAGCAGGATAATGCACGACCGCACGTTGCAGATCCTGTACGGGCCTTTCTGGATACAGAAAATTTTCGACTGCTGCCCTGGCCAGCACATTTTCCAATTATCTCACTAATTGAAAACGTCTGGTCAATGGTGGCCGAGAAACTGGCTCGTCACGATACGCCAGTCACTACTCTTTATGAACAGTGGTATCGTGTTGAAGCTGTATGGGCAGCTGTACCTGTACACACCATCCAAGCTCTGTTTGACTCAATGCCCAGGCGTATCAGGGCCGTTATTACAGCCAGAGGTGGTTGTTCTGGGTACTGATTTTTCAGGATCTAAGCACCCACACTGCATAAAAATGGAATCACATGTCAGTTCTAGTATAATGTATTTGTAGAATGAATAACCGTTTATCATCCGCATTTCTTCTTAGTGTAGCAATTTTAATGGCCAGTAGTGTATTATGTTTCAATATTTACGATGGAGGCAATGGTTTAATAGTGGACGTCAAGTCCGAAACTAGTCACCGCAAATAAAGGATATTTCTCACTGCAACTTCGACAGAATTACAAATAAGATTTTCAATAAACACAAGTTGCTAACCCATTTTTCCTACATCGTGCTGGAGGTTTATGAATAAAATCTTTTAATGGAATCTAATAACTTATTTACATTAGTATTTATTACAGTTATCTTGTTTTTGTTGGGTGGGGAGTCGTCATCGGCTCCATAACACTACAATCCCCAATGTCCACCCCCACCACAACCCCCAGTCTCTTGGATCCGCACCTGGGAGCGAGTCAGTTTACACTATACGTACACGTGATTAATTTCAATGAATGGCTACACACGAACCATTTACAAGTTCATAATGGTACAGTGACCTAAATTTATCGTTAATGAACATGTTGGGTTGGGTTGGGTTGTTTGGGGAAGGAGACCAGACAGCGAGGTCATCGGTCTCATCGGATCAGGGAAGGATGGGGAAGGAAGTCGGCCGTGCCCTTTCAGAGGAACCATCCCGGCATTTGCCTGGAGTGATTTAGGGAAATCATGGAAAACCTAAATCAGGATGGCCGGACGCGGGATTGAACCGTCGTCCTCCCGAACGCGAGTCCAGTGTCTAACCACTGTGCCACCTCGCTCGGTAATGTACATGTTCTTCGGTGCTACTCATGCAACTACAATTTGTTGAAAACAACTTTTTCTGTGGTCTACCAGTTTTTAAACAAAAATTCGTCTATAAAATATAAAGAATTGCAAAGAACAAAGTATTTTAGGTTACAATTAAAACTTGCGACACTACCTTCCAGATATTTTATGTTATTGGACAAATGATCAAAAATTTTCGTTGATGAATACTGAACTCCTTTTTGACAGGTTTTATAACGCATAATAAAAGTATTTTTTCTTGTAGTGTTGTAGGTATGGACACTTACTCTTCTCAAACTGTAGTTGATCATGTATGACGATTACATATAATATTCAACCTTCTTTCATGATTCTTAAACATATTTTTATGAAAGAAGGTTGTATACCTGGAAGAGGCTTGGAGGCACTGGTAGGTTTCAGATAGATTATATAATGATAAGACAGAAATTTAGGAACCAGGTTTTAAATTGTAAGACATTTCCAAGGGCGGCCGGCCAGAGTGGCCGAGCGCTTCTAGGCGCTTCAGTCTGGAACCGCGCGACCGCTACGGTCGCAGGTTCGAATCCTGCCTCGGGCATGGATGTGTGTGATGTCCTTAGGTTAGTTAGGTTTAAGTAGTTCTAAGTTCTAGGGGACTGATGACCTCCGATGTTAAGTCCCATAGTGATCAGAGACATTTGAACCATTTCCAAGGACAGATGTGGACTCTGACCACAATTTATTGGTTATGAACTGTAGATTAAACCTGAAGAAACTTCAGAACGTAATAATTTAAGAAGATGGGACTAGAATAAAATGAAAGAACCGGAGGCTGTAGAGAGTTTCAGAGAGTGCATCAGGGAACGATTAACAAGAACGAGGGAAAGAGATACAATAGAAGAAGAATGTACAGCTTTGAGAGATGAAATAGTAAAGACGGCACAGGATCAAGAGGGTAAAAAGACGAGAGATAGTAAAAATCCTTGGGTAACAGAAGAGATACTGAATTTAATTGATGAATGGACGAAATATAAAAATGCAGTAAATGAAGCAGCCGAAAAGGAATACAAAGGTCTCAAAGGCTAGAGCGACAGGAAGTGCAAAATGGCTAAGCAGGGGTGACTAGAGGGCAAATGCAAGGATGTAGAGACATGTATCACTAGGTGTAAGATAGATGCTACCTATAGGAAAATTAAAGAGACCTTTGGAGAAAAGAGAACCATCTGCATGAATATCAAGAGCTCAGATGGGAAACCAATGCTAAGCAAAGAAGGGAAAGCATAAAGTTGAAAGAAGTATATCGTCGATGAAGAAACAATACCGCGTAAGTAGCAAAATAAGAATTTTACACGAGAGACAAAAAACTGTCTAAAATGCCTAATACATTTCACAGCGGCGCTAAATTTGCATCGTAGCAGTACAAGGAAATATTGGATCAAATAAAACTGAGAAACAAAAAAAAATTCGCTTCAGAATGCTTTATTACGGCACATACGCGGAATTGTCTCGGTATTTATGCTATGATCTGTTACTTACACGTTATTTGTTTGTCAGTCTCCCGGCACATTTAAGTTGGTATTTGGTGCTGAGAAAGCTAGTAAGAACACGTTTTGGAGCATTAATCATTTTTTACTGAAAGATTGCATAGAAACATTTTAAATAAATATACTGTTTACATAGTGCCGATAATGTCTGCACATTTCTTCAAGAAAAATCCTAAACATCCCTCAAAGCAGAAAATTACACTGCACTGGTACTCGTCACACAGTTACCTCCGCGATAATTTTCATTCATAAGGAATGTTGTCATAATAACTACAACAATCTTTAGGAAGAACAGGTTAACATGATGCAACCAAATCACCTTGCGTTTCATCGAACCAATAGCATACTGCATCACGACTTTCTAAATTATACATTGTAAAGTTATGTACATCCAACTTTGTTTTATAATAAACTGCACTTGCACTTAAAAATGGAGCTCCTTTCACGGCCTGCAAGTCCAGCTTCTGCTGGGCTTCTTTCTTGTCAGCATCTTTTTGCATCCTCGCCTGCTCTTTCCGTTCTGTGTGTTGCTTCCACGCATCTTCACCTAAGTTACAAAGCCCGTAACTACAACAAAAGTCGCACCGGTCTTTCTTGGGGAAAAATAAGCTAATATTGCCATCTTCTAAAATCAAGTTAAAGGTAGCCCGACTTGATGGTGAAACCTTCTCTGCATGACATTTTTCCACATAGAGTCCATACAGCTGTTGTTTGGAATGTAGAATAAGCTCAAGGTATAACTTCGAGGAGTATTTTCTGCAGTAATGTGATGGAAGTTTCGGAAGAGAGTCCAGGAATTCTTTCATGAAGGTTCTCTCATCTTTCTTCTTCGTCTGTTTGATTCCAGGTCGTGACGATTCTGTATCAGGACTCATCCCATGTGTGGAATTACCCAGCCAATGTCGGACAGTCCATCCTTTAATCCCAAGAGTATTGAGAAACATCTTTTTGCATGCTTTATATTTCCCCAGCTTTTCCAAATGGTAAATGAATGTCCCTTTTCTCCTGGATTCACCAGTGTTCTTCCCTGGACGTTTGGTTGGAATTACGTCCACAAGATTGATAACGTAAAGCTTCCACTGATCCCATGACATCGTTTCCCAAAATGTGTTAAATACTGCCTGCCTATCACAAGCAGAAAATTGATGAGACTTCCTTTGAACCGATTTCTGACACATCTTCGAAGTACATGTAGAACCTAATTTTCGTGCCTCTCTCGGAGTATCATGAGTGATATTACCAATTCGACTTCTTTTGTATCCAGTTCCTGTCCACGCATTTTATTGGCATTTTTCTTCCAATCTTCAGGATGTGGTTTAGACTTCCTTTTCCTGTCACTGCTTACGTTATCATAAAATTCTTGGCCTTCACTGTCAGCATCATTATTGCTCCCATGATCGTCCGATAATTTGTCCAGAGTGCTTGGCAAACAATGAACACCATCGCATAGCAATGAATGTGAAGTACTGTCGTCTCTAGTAGAAACTGTGGCTGTGGTTTCATTTTGAGCATTGTTGGATACAGCCACTGAAGTTTCTAGATGGAAAAATATCTATAAATTAATTTAAGCAGACAAAGATGAAGTATGAGAACGACGGCATCAGTAATACTGTTAACAATAATCTCAAGAAAATTTATCCGCGTCATAAGATGTTGCAGGAACCCCATACACGAAATTAATTCTTCTTCGGTAAATGTAACTTCAGCGTTACGACTTTTCTCGCCTGTTGTTTGTTCTGCATTTATGGGAGATCCTACAAGAAAGTGGACAGTCTAGAAATCTTTGGCAGAAATGAATAAAACACAGAACGAGTGAAGTGGGGGCGTTCTAATTTATATCACAATAAGACACTTGCCGGGCTACTAAGATTCAAAGGTGAATAATAAAACAATTTTCTTACCGCTGTCAGTCACTCTGAGAAACGATTCTCCGCTTTCATGAGCTGATTTCAGCTGAGAAACAATTTCTTCTTCAGTAAAAAGATTGTCATCTATATCGCTGTCCATTATCACGAATGAAGCTACAAGCATGGAACCACTTTTAAGCACTGTTAAATACGTAATAAGGCAGTAACAATGTGCTGTGGCTGCGCGCGCTTTTGTATTTACGCGATATTGCTTACAGTATTCATAGATTGTGGATATGCGGTATTTAATTCTCTACAGTTCGGCGGTATTGCCATCTATTTATTTTCTATGTCACATACGCGGTATTGTTTTAGATAATTCTTTCATGGTAAATAATTAAAAATTCGGCATTATGGCGTTAAGAGCGGATGCGCGTACGGTCAAAGACATCATCTGACTGAAAAACGAAAAATCGGCAGTTTGTCAGTTACGCGGTATTGTTTCTTCATCGACGATATGCAGGGTCAATACAAGGGCGATGTACTTGGAGGGCAGTATTTTGGAAATGGAAGAGGACGTAGATGAACATGAGGTGGGAGATACGATACTGCGTGAAGAATTTGACAGAGCACTGAAAGACCTACGTCGAAAAAAGGCCTCAGGAGTAGACAACATTCCATTAGAACTACTGATAGCCTTGGGTGAGCCAACCATGACAAAAGTATTCCATTTTGTGAGCAAGGTATGGGAGAGGCGAAATACCCTCAGACTTCAAGAAGAATGTAATAATTCCAATCCCAAAGAAAGCAGGTGTTGAAAGGTGTGAAAATTACCGAACTATCAGTTTAATAAGCCACGGCTGCAAAATAGCAACACGAATTCTTTACAGACGAATGGAAAAACTGGTAGAAGCCGACCTCGGCGAAGATCAGTTTGGATTCCGTAGAAACGTTGGAACACGTGAGGCAATACTGGCTCTTCGAATTACCTTAGAAGATAGATTAAGGAAAGGCAAACCTACGTTTCTAGCATTTTTAGACTTAGAGAAAGCTTTTGACAATAGTGACTGGAATACTCTCTTTCAAATTCTGAAGGTGGCGGGGGTAAAATACAGGGAGCGAAAGTCTATTTTCAATTTGTACAGAAACCAGATGGCAGTTATAAGAGTCGAGGGACATGAAAGGGAAGCAGTGGTTGGGAAGGGAATGTGACAGGGGTGCAGCCTCTCCCCGATGTTATTCAATCTGTATATTGAGCATGCAGTAAAGGAAACAAAAGAAAAATTCGGAGTAGGAATTAAAATCTATGGAGAAGAAATAAAAACTTTGAGGTTTGCCGATGACATTGTAATTCTGTAAAAGACTTGGAAGAGCAGTTAAACGGAAAGGAGGATATAAGATGAACATCGACAAAAGCATGACGAGGATAATAGAATGTAGTCGAATTAAATAGGGCGATGCTGAGGGAATTGGATTAGGAAATAAGGCACATAAAGTAGTAAATGATTTCTGGTATCTGGGGAACAAAATAACTGAGGATGGTCGAAGTAGAGAGGATATAAAATGTAGACTAGCTATGACAAGGAAAGCGTTTCTGAAGAAGAGAAATTTGTTAACATCGAGTATAGATGTAAGTGTCAGGAAGTCTTTTCTGAAAGTATTTGTACGGAGTGAAGCCATGTATGGAAGTGAAAAATAGACGATAAATAGTATAGACAAGAAGAGATTAGAAATTTTCGAAATGTGGTGCTACAGAAGAATGCTGAAGATTAGATGGGTTGATCACATAATTAATGAGGAGGTACTGAACAGAATACGGGAGAAGAGGAATTTGTGGCACAACTTGACTAGAAGAGGGGATCGGTCGGTTGGTAGGACATGTTCTGAAGCATAAGGGGATCACCAATTTAGTATTGGAGGGAAACGTGGAGCGTAAAAATCGTAGAGGGAGACCAAGAGATGAATACACTAAACAGATTCAGAAGGATGTAGGTTGCAACAGTTACTCGGAGATGAAGAGGCTTTCACAGGCTAGAGTAGCATGGAAAGCTCCATCAAACCAGTCTCTGGACTGAAGACCACAACAATATCTACTTGAGGAGGTCCTACAAGATAATTGCAGCTGAAGACCACTTATTATTTTCACAATCAGTACGCTTACTGCTTGTATCTTTGGTAATCACATGACAATCATCCAGAATCATAAAGGTAAACTGCAGAAGTAAATGTACATTGTAATCGAATTGTGTAGAAAATACAGTGTTAACTTAGTGACAGAGAAAAACCAGGGTCATTGGTTTCGGGGGAAAACAATCAGTCAGGTGTAAAGGGGTGAGATCTTTACCAAGTGTCACATTTAAAACATTTGGATGTAATATCAGCTATCAATCTGAAGAAGACTTAAACGAGGAGGAGAGATTAGGAGCGCCTGTGGAAAATTATCTAGAATGCACGATGGTATATTCTTAACCTATTATAATACCACCGGAACAGCGAGAAATTTTTCTTTCCTGCTACGTCTGTAAGCTCTGTTGCAAAGATATTCTTTTAAGATCCATAGTTCCTCGACCCCCCCCCCCCCCTTCTGAATTCGCGTCTGAAGATAATGGCAGTCCTTTCCCTGCCTCGCGGAAGTGAGAACTGAATTCTCTCAGCAAACTATTTGTCAAGGGTCGGGGTAAACAGACTGGACTGTGTCAGCATCACATGCAACGGGAATTGAACGTCTTCTCCACGACTGAGGTCTCTAAGTACAGCGAGAAATGGAAACACCACGCTGACAGAATGGAGGCTCTGAGATATCCCAAGCGTCGTCATCAGAATCTGTTGGAAGGAGAGATTAGGAGCGCCTGTGGAAACTTTGGGGCGATAAATTACCGGAATATCACATAAAGCCGCCAACGAGCATTTTTCCTTATACTTACAAGGAAGAAGAAGAGTGGAAAAGAAATCAAGTAACATTGCGAGACATCAAGAATTTAAATATAATGTTTATATACAAATTGACAGAAATTCTCTTAGCTTTTAAACGTGTTACTGATATTTTCTGGTCATCAGACTTCTGACTTGGTTGAAGTCTGTCTTGCCTGAAGCGGCCCACAACGGATTCCTCTCCTGTGTCAACCTCTTCATCTCAGAGTAGCATTTGCACTCAGCTTCCTCACTTATTTGTTGGATGTATTCCAGCATAAAGTTTTACCCTGTACAGCTCCCTCTAGTAACGTGGAAGCTATTCCTAGATGTCTTAACATGTGTCCTGTCATCCTGTCCCTCCTTCTTGTCAGCATTCTCCAAAAGTTCCTTTTCGCAAAACTCTGCTGATAACCTATTCATTTTTTATCTTATCCGTTCACCTAATTTTCGACATCCTTCTACAGCACCAATTCCTTTTTCTCTCTTTTTTCCGGTTTTCCCATAGTCCATGTCTCACTTCCATATACAGCTGTGTTCCAAACATATGGGTAATAGTGGAGACACATTTTCACTTCTTTGCTAATACACCCGAGGATCAACGTTTGCGACAAGTTTGAAAGGTGTGAAGGAAGACCAGTGGCAAAATGAAGCTTCAAGTCTATACGTAGCACGTGCTCAGATGTCGTGATTTTGTCAGTGCACTGCGCGTTAAAGACAGGAGTTCCGGTCCGGCATACAATTCCAGCATGTCACAAATTTTCGGTTGTGGTTATATTTGACGCAATTGTCACCTAATGAAAGTATAAACACATGCAGCTGCCTTAGGTAACTCGTAGAATATCCGCAAGAAATTGCGGAAATCCCTTTTTCACCTGTCAACGACGCCAGTGAAATGCGGTTTCACCGTGTTTATCGTGATTCCTTTTTCTTTGAACAAGTCCACAACAGTACATTTCAAACTGTGTATGTCGCAAGTGAACGTAATATGGAGCTTTTAAGAAAGGATATTACTTCCTCTTGCCAAGAGAGGCAAGCGCTCCAAAATACGTTCATTATCGCCGCTTGGTGACGCGCATATGCGCTTGGGCTAGATATCAGACAGTGATATATCGAAGTATCGATATATTGGATTCACTTATGCGATATTAAGAATATTTGTTCACCTGATAATTGCTAACATCGATATTTTGTGGCGATATAATCAGATAATAATATTATCACCACCACCATTTAACTCACCATAGAGAAAATTGAGCTCTACGTTCTTTTTAACACTGAAATATTTAAGACATAAGAACGATACCTACAGTTTTTTGCTTTTAAGTTTTTTAAGAAATTTTGACTGAATTTTGGGTTTTCGTAACCTCGTGTAACTCGAAAGTAAAGTTGGTAGAAATGTCTGAAATGTAGTTCTCAAAACCTCTTCTTTTTGTGTTGTTCGTGAATTACTGTATGTTCATATTAGTGATTTTGGAGTGTGAAGATAAAAAAAGGAACGTGGCTCTCAAAAGTGATGTGTGGAAGCATTTTAAGTCAAAAGACAGTAAAAGTGGGAAGCACAATTATTGGGTGGAAAGATATTCCTAGCTTGCATTATACATCAATAGATATCTCTATTTATACGTAAAATAACGTATAATTAAATTTGGTAATCCTTAACTTCTTTTTGGTTTATAAAAAGGAATCCTCAAATTTTGAATAACATGTGTAATCATAAGTTGCAATCATAATTGCAGAACTAAATTTTTGCCATCCATATATCAAAAGGTTCAAATGGCTCTGAGTGCTATGGGACTCAACATCTGAGGTCATCAGTCCCCTAGAACTTAGAACTACTTAAACCTAACTAACTTAAGAACATCACACACATCCATGCCCGAGGCAGGATTCGAACCTGCGACCATAGTGGCAGCGCGGTTGCAGTCTGAAGCGCCTAGAATCGCTCGGTCACAGCGGCCAGCTCGATATATCAAAACATCATTAGTTTTGAGTCGATTAATATATGATATTGTTAATTAGTATAGCTTGTAAGATGTATGTTCTACCTGCGATATGTAAGCTATAAGAGAATCTGAGACCAAAGAGCAGTGTTGACTGCAGTACGAAGTGTGTAGCAGTAGCAGTAAGTTATTGCTAGCGAGCAGTCGCCTGTCTGCTCTGGTCAGGTGTATCATGTTGGCTGGGCCGGTCGCGGTGCAGCGATGCTGGAGCCTGAGTATTATTGTATAATGTAAAAAGCAGCCTCGCGCATATCTAGTAATATTATGTAGAGTCCCATATAAATCTTTTAAAAAATGTCCTAATAATAATCTTCGTGATATAAAGTAATTTCTAAAAAAAAAACATTCATTTCAATTTAAAGAATTTACTAATTTCATCAATCCATGATCATTCCTATTGTTACGAAAGAAAAATCAGTTGCTTCCTTTCGTAAATGGCAAATCTATCGGCCAGCATTGCACGGAGCTGTCCCGGAAAAATTTTATATAAGAGCAGATATTTTCGCCGTTTTTATTGATCGAAACTGCAGACATATTTAAAGGCCAATATATATATATGTCTGCTTGTGTCTGTATATGTGTGGATGGATATGTGTGTGTGTGCGAGTGTGTACCTGTCCTTCTTTCCCCCAAAGTAAGTCTTTCCGCTCCCGGGATTGGAATGACTCCATACCCTCTCCCTTAAAACCTACATCCTTTCATCTTTCCCTCTCCTTCCCCTCTTTCCTGATGAGGCAACAGTTTGTTGCGAAAGCTTGAATTTTGTGTGTGTGTTTGTGTTTGTTTGTGTGTCTATCGACCTGCCAGCGCTTTCGTTCGGTAAGTCACATCATCTTTGTTTTTAGATACATTTTTCCCACGTGGAATGTTTCCCTCTATTATATATATATATATATATATATATATATATATATATATATATATATATATATATATATATATACTTTCTGTGACTGTCAACTTAGTTAATTAAGTAGATTTTAGAAAAATTTGTTGCTCATGGCAAGTCCAATTGACTCACCATCGCTGCAAAATTTTTGCCCCCCAGTGGAGGGTTATGTAAGAGGTACGTTATGCCTGCGATATGTAAGCTATAAGAGAATCTGAGACCAAAGAGCAGTGTTGACTGCAGTACGAAGTGTGTAGCAGCAGCTGTAAGTTATTGCTAGCAAACAGTCGCCTGTCTGCTCTGGTCTGGTGCATCATGTTGGCTGAGCCAGTTGCGATGCAGCGATGCCGGAGCCTGAGTATTATTGTATAAGGTAAAAAGCAGCCTCGCACATTTCTAGTAATGTTATGTAAAGTCCCATGTAAGTCTTTTAAAAAATGTCCTAATAATAATCTTCGTGATATAAAGTAATTTCTAAAAAAAAACATTCATTTCAATTTAAAGAATTTACTAATTTCTTCAATCCATGATCATTCCTATTGTTACAAAAGAAAAATCAGTTGCTTCCTTTCATAAATGACAAATCTATCGGCCAGCATTGCACAGAGCTGTCCCGGAAAAATTTTTATATAAGAGCAGATATATTCGCCGTTTTTATTGAGGTAAGAATTTTTCCATTTTTTTTTTATTCAGAATGATCTTACATGGCCATGACGCAGCGCTGCTGTCGTCCAAATTCTACCAGGTTACTGAATTTATTTTTTATTACGAGGTTTAGGAATTTCTCAGTTTCGATCTCACATTAAATGGGAAACAAATTTTGTGTGGAGGTTAAATGTGAATGAATTTCTGTACGCAGGTTATAAATGGAAACCAATTTAATTCTTAGGTTACACAAAAATTAGAATCACTATCAATAATAATAATTTTATTTTATTACAAATTATTTTGTGGGGAGGTTACAAGCTATTTAAGCTTGAAGCAAATATCTATATTTTTCTTCCGATGTCGCATCCCTAATACGTACATCGCGTGCACATCTGGTAACCCCTACAGTTGACCATTGCTGCTGTCTCTGACAGAGATGGCGCAGTGGTAAAGCACCAAGACAAGTGTGGGGACACACAATGACGTAGCCAACAATTGATCAAAAGGGGACCTTAAAAAGACTCATTTATTCCGAAAAATTCCGAAAGAACGACAAACCATTTTATTCGACAATGTCTCGCAGTTTTCACCAAGCAGAGATGTAATCTCGTTACTGAGGGCTGTTGTGCACTTCGGCAAACCACTAAGAAGCAGTGACGTTCTAATCTCTCTTAACCCTCCAACATCATTTTACACTCCTCTTCTTCCACTCTGGATTTGAGTTGAGGAACTGATCAGGAATGGACGAGTGCTAATTTTTTGGGACTCCGTGATTATTACTGATAGTTTTTGGAGTAAAGAAATTTCTGTTCAACGGAGAATGTAGGGCAATTTTTGGTAGCATATGATCCGGAATTATTCAGCTATACACTATTCCCAATTTCCATATCACTTCTCACAATGAAGGAAAGATTATTTTCTCCATTACAAATGTCTCAGCTGACAAATGCATGACTCTGAATGAATATAATTTGGATTATTATTTACACTATTGGCCATTAAAATTGCCATACCAAGAAGAAATCGAGATGATAAACGGGTATTCATTGGACAAATATATTATACTAGAACTGACATGTGATTACATTTTCACGCAATTTGGGTGCATAGATCCTGAGAAATCAGTCCCCAGAACAAACACCGCTGGCCGTAATAACGGCCTTGACACACTTGGGCATTGAGTCAGAGCTTCGATGGCGTCTACAGGTACAACTGCCCATGCAGCTTCAACACAATACCACAGTTCATCAAAAGTTGTGACTGACGTATTGTGATGAGCCAGTTGCTCGGCCACCATTGACCAGATGTTTTCAATTGGTGAGAGATCTGGAGAATGTGCTGGCCAGGGCAGCAGTTGAACATTTTCTGTATCCAGAAAGGCCTGTACAGGACCTGCAAAATGCGGTTGTGCATAAACTTGGTGAAATGTAGGATTTCACAGGGATCGAATGAAGGGTAGAGCCACGGGTCATAACACATCTGAAATGTAACGTAAACTGTGCAAAGTGCCATCATTGAGAACAAGAGGTGACCGAGACGTTTAATCAGTAGCACCTCATACCATCACTCCAGGTGATGCGCCAGTATGGCGATGACGAATACACACTTCCAATGTGCGTTCACCGCCATGTCGCCAAACACGGATGCGACCATCATGATGCTGTAACAACAGAACCTGGATTCATCCAAAAAAAATGTTTTGCCATTCGTGCACCAACGTTCATTGTTGAGTACACCTTCGCAGGTGCTCCTGTCTGTGATGCAGCGTCAAGGGTAACTGCAGCCATGGTCTCCGAGCTGATAGTCCAGGCTGCTGCAAACGTCGTCGAACCGTTCGTGGAGATGGTTGTTGTCTTGCAAACGTCCCCATCTGTTGACTCAGGGATCGAGACATGGCTGCACGATCTGCTACAGCCATGCGGATAAGATGCCTGTCATCTCGACTGCTAGTGATACGAGACCGTTAGGATCCAGCACGGCGTTCCGTATTACCTTCCTGAACCCACCGTTTCCATATTCTGCTGACACTCATTGGATCTCGACCAACGCGAGCAGCAATGTCACGATAAGATAAACTGCAATCGCGATAGGCTACAATCCGACCTTTCTCAAAGTCGGAAACGTGATGGTATTCATTTCCCCTCCTTACACGAGGCATCGCAACAACGTTTCACCAGGCAACGCCGGTCAACTGTTGTTTTTGTATGAGAAATCAGTTGGAAACTTTCCTCATGTCAGCACGTTGTAGGTGTCGCCACCGGCGCCAGCCTTGTGAGAATGCTCTGAAAAGCTAATCATTTGCATAGCGCAGCATCTTCTTCCTGTCAGTTAAATTTCACGTCTGTAGCACGTCATCTTCGTGGTGTAGCAATTTTAATGGCCAGTAGTGTATTTATCATACAGCTTTTAGTTCCAGGAGTCTCCAAAAAGAGGATCAGCTGGTCTTCAATGCAGCTCTTTTCATTTAAACACAGGGCTGCTGTTGACTAGGAGGAATTCAAGCAGCACACTTAAAAAAATCATTTAGAAACCAACGAACTATAGAATGCGATGTCAGCACATACATCTTCTGCTCTCTATAAACCCCTCCCCATTGATTTGTACCGAAACTGGTTTTGATAAATGAGTAGAGCCCGCGCAGAATACCGTGGACAGTAGATGCGCAGTCATCACGGCTTGCGTGGAGAGGGTGGTAGTAGTGGGGGCTGAGGACTGGTGCTTTAGGGGAAATGCCGAGTGCTGGAGGGGAAGTGGCGTTCGAAACCGAAGCCTACAGCAATTTTTTGTAACTATTAAGTGGAAATCCCCCACTCTCACATTTGCAAGGCGACCTTTCAGAAATATCTGTCACCTCTGCTTTCGCTAGAACTAAAAAGAATTCCGCATAAAATGCAACGATTTATTTTCGCCTGGCTTGTTAACCATTTGCATTTTTCAGAATAGTGTCACGAGTGGTGAATCTTTACTAAAACCTACACATTTCTCTTGTTGCCATGTTAAAATTTGCTTCTTTTCCCAAAACACAGTGGAGTTTACACAGTCTCACCTCAGTAAAATGCTGTCCAGACGCTGTTGCGAGAGAATTCTGAAACAGTGGTTTATTATGTGCTAAGCCAAATCAGTTTTCTCAAGATCAGTGACAGAGACGTCGACCCAAGTCTAAACAAAAATTCTATATGTTAGCTACAAGTCATATGCAGCAACACATTATGTAAGATGCACCAAATGCAAAATACATTGTGACCCTGTTTCTCATTGCAAACTTTTTCGAATTTCACGCAGTGTCTTTCTGCTGTGTAAATATCAAAATAACCATGACCATTAATGAAATAATGGGAATGATTTTTTTTACCAAATAGTTGCTATAAAATCGTTTGATAAAGACTGCACGGCGTGCGCCTCGATTCAGTCACTGCCGATTGGCCGAAAGGTAACAGACAGTCTCGGTCTCCCCTTCCATAGAAACAAATGAGTTCCCCCTGCTCTTTGGACAAAAATAGGTCACTATGCATCGGCCACCGTATTCTGCACGGACTCTACTGCTTGGGTGATCAGATTGGGCGTTATTTTGCCATTTGTTGTTTTTCCCTCACATCAACCGATGTTGGTTTTAAGTTTTCATCCATGTTGCAATGCTGAACACGTTCAGACACGCCGGTGTCCTCATTCCCTAGTACCAAAGGCCGCGGTGTTAGGTTCCTAATTTCTTCCACCTAACTTAGCGTAGGTCAGGTTTTCCCAAATTGTGTCGTGCTGTTTCACCGTGCGACACAGAGATTGCGGCGAAATTCCATTCCATACAGAGATCGGATTACTATGTAATATGTACTGTACGTATTAGCCCACACGTTTTATTTGAATTTTATGGCTACATCTACATACGAACTCAAAAGACCGCTATGAAGCGTACTGCAGAGGATCTATATTTCTAAATGACTAACCCGTATTATGGCATCCAGTGTCAGTTGAAGACGGTCTCTCTAATGTCATAATACACTCATTAAGAGGTGTAATCTCTTCTTGAAGTTTTAACACAGTAATACCTGCATTGTAGTTAGAAACTGTATGTGCGTCTTGAGACAGATACTACACGCGCAAGCTGACACTTGGTGTGGCGCGGGTGGTTGCGACGGTAAAAGCATTTCACATTCACAGTTACTCGCGCGACGGTAAAGGCATTTCACATTTACAGTCGCTCTCATCAGCAACCGCGCCGAGGGTCAACTTCGTTTGCGCGAATTATTAACCCACTGCGGGTAAACCCCCAGATTTTTTTCTTCTAGCTATCACTCTCCCACATTCCTCCCCCCCCCCCCCCCCCCATACACACACACATTCAAGATGATGAAAGAAAGAAAAAAAGTTTCAATTACTACATTTTCGGTTATCATGAAGTAAAACTTTAGCATCAGTTTAATTACTTATTTACTACTAACTCTCGCAACATGTTTTGCGGACAATACCCACATATACTACTGAATATACCTCCAAAATTAATATTGTATGAGACATAGCTCAGGAGATACAACGTCATAAATATTGAGATGCTTAACAAACTAACTTTTGCTTAAAATAGTGCGCAAATTCCAGACTATACTCGCACAGTGTTTGACAATGGGTGCAGTTTGCGACTTTTAAGCTTTAAACATACCGGTAATTTGAAATCTTTTCTAATTTTTTTTTTTTTTTGCATTTGCATGCGTAACGTCAAAATGTATCATACCTTCTCATCTGTAAAGTAATCACAAGTCTGAAGCTATTATAAAAGTTAGATTCTTTGAAGAATAGGGGTTTATTGGTACTTACTGTTTGATCATGGTAAGTCCACGGTTCGCGTGGTGGCTGTCGGGATAGCCTTGCCCGCACAGTTTATCTGTGGAGGGAGGTGGTGAGGGGAGGGCAGCGCCGACTCTGTTCTGCAGTACTGGCAACATTAACCGTGTGTTTTGTGTTGTGCTCATATGATAGCTGACGTGACACACGCACCAGCGCTTGGAGACAAATGAATATCTTTCCACTAGTGCCGATTTTCTCTGCTACTGGCAGCACCAGACTTGTGTCTAGCACCTGACGAGCATCTACGGGCCCAAGTTCACGAAGCAAGCCAAGCTTTGGCGGGACGTACGAACTTCAGTGGAATTTACCCGGGTGCAACACGAAGGCGACCGGATCCGTACATCCTATCACTACATTGTAATGCCACTTGTAGTATATATAAAAACATTGAAATTAAATACAACTGTAAAAATGAGATTGTTTACTTACTGTATTATATACTCCTCCTCTGCTGGAGACAACATATGAATTCAAAATCGTCCTAGTCAAAGTATCTTCTGCTAACATATCAATGGCACTCGAACTTCTTAAAGTTGCTTTGTACTGCTTTAATTATGAGTATAGCTGGAAATTAAAGTTTAATAAAGAGGAAAAAAACAGTACTGCGTAAATTTTAGTTTTAAAATTTATAAAAGGAAATATATATCTTTTATGTCATTGTCTGAAGTATGGTAGCACAAGCAGAATTATGATATGAACTGTAAAACACTAAGAAACGTTATAAACAAAAAATTACATAAGATAAATTTGCGTTGTGTAAAAGTCAGTTCCATTGGCAGTCTTATAACAGAGAAACAGTAATGTCTTGCGCCTCACCTGTACATGATTTTCTGAAGTCCTTATGGTTGTGGCGCACTATTTTTCTCCATTTTTATGTACTTTGTCCCTTTTGTAAGGCAACAATGCAAGGGCCTTATTTGATGTCTGAGTTAACAAAAGTTAATGTAACTTTCAGGCTTGACATATGGCATTTTAAAAACTCCATTTACCTTGGAGAAGATATTGTGTCAATTGCATCAGCAAATTATTGCTTCATTTTCTATTTCTGACGATTTAAATCTGTTGCTCAATACTCGTGTTTTCTCTGCTGAGTTCGAACAACATGGTTTCTTTCTAGCTTACTGATACCCCTTCTTCACACGTGTCTAATGTATCTTTTTGGACGTCATCGTTAACAGCACAAAACTTATTGACATATGCTGAACTGGATGGCTGGCTTATTTTCTGCAGGCAGACACAATGAATATTCTTAAACATGTCCCATCCGATACCGGAGCATGTATATTGAGGAATAAGGCTTTGACATGCAGTACAAATCAATTTGCAGCTAAAGTTGTGCAAATATTCCTGAACGAAGTAAGTTACATTCATCTCAGAAGTAGATAGTAAAAACTAGAGTTTTCCTCCTCCTACTGTGTTCATGAGCCAACTTTGCACTTAAGTTGTGCTTTCTGCATATACCATTGAGTTTACCTGTGAGTTTTCACTTTGACAGAATAGTCCATCTTGTAAACAGAAAAGGGAAATGTATCTTATAGCTGGGAGGAGTAATGATAGCGAAACAGTGAAACATTATAAAAACTACTGCACTGTATTAAGAAAAGTTATTAAAAAGTCCAGAAGTATGTGCACTATGTCTGAGATTAGCACATCTGAAAATAAAATTAAAACAATTTGGACTATTGTGAAAAAGGAAACAGGGCAACCGAGAGCACAAGAAGACTGTTTTTCTATCAAAAACAATGAAAAGTTTGTTAACAAGAAATAAGAAATAGTAAACATTTTTAATAATAATTTTTAAGTGTTGTAGAGAAAATAGGATCCAGCTATTCAATAGAAAATGCAAGGCAGTATATGGAAGAGGCAGTATCTATGCAATTTGATAAAATTCAACCCACCTCTCCAACCGAAATGAGGAAAATAAGAAATTCATTCAAAAGGAAAAGCTCACATGGAATTGATTGCATTTCCAACATAGTACTAAAAGCTTGTTCCCAACAAATACATAGGATTCTCAGCCACATATGTAGCAGCTCACTGAAGCAGGGCATTTTTCCAGATAGACTGATATACGTTATTGTTAAACCATTGCATAAAAAAGGGGATAGATCTGATGCTAACAACTACCACCCAATCTCACTTCTGACAGCTTTATCCCAAATTCTTGAAAAAGTAATGTACTCAAGAGTAGCATCACATATTTGTAAAAATGAAGTAGGCCTACTAACAAAATGTTATCAGAAAGGCTTTTCAACAGGAAATGCTATGTGTGCTTTCACTGATCAAATATTAAATGCATCGAATAACCGGACATTGCCCATTGGGATATTTTGTGATCTCTCAAAGCCTTTTGATTGTGTGAATCTTGAAATTCTTCTAGATATACTTAAGTATTGTGGTATGAGTGGGACTCTGCACAAATGGTTTACTTGCCACTCTATATTCATGAAGATGCAAAGCTAGTTCTTTTTACTCATGATACAAGTATAGTAATCACACCCAAGAAGCAAGAATCAGCTGAGGAAATTGCAAATAATGTCTTTCAGAAAATTATTAAGTGGTTCTGTGCAAATTTACTCTCACTAATTTTTGAGAAAACACAGTTTATACAATTCTGTACAGTAAATGGCATAACACAATTGATAAATACAGACTATGAACAGAAGCCTGTTGCTAAGGCAGAATACTCAAAATTTCTGGGTGTGTGCATTGATGAGAAATTGAATTGGAAGAAACACATCAATGATCTGCTGAAACGGTTAGGTTCAGCTACTTATACTATAAGGGTATTGCAAATTTTGGTGATAAACATATCAGTTAATTAGCCTACTATGCCTATTTTCATTCGCTGCTCCCATATGGCATCATATTTTGGGGCAATTCGTCAAGAGAGAAGGTATTCATTGCATAAAAGCATATAATCAGAATAATAGCTGGAGCCCACCCAAGATCACCTTGCAGACATTTATTTAAGGAACTCAGTATATTCACAGTACCTTCAGAATACATAAATTCACTTATGAAATTTGTCATTAATAACCCATCCAAATTCAAAAATAACAGGGTGCATAACTACAACACTAGTAGAAAGGATGATACTCACTATTCTAGATTAAATCTCACTTTGGCACAGAAAGGGGTGAATTATGCTGCCACAAAAATCTTTGATCATTTGCCAAATAGTATTAAAAGTCTGACAGATAGCCAACCAACATTTAAAAGCAAATTAAAAGAATTTCTGGATGACAACCCCTTCTACTCAGTAGATGGATTCTTAGGTATGAAGTAGTAAAAAAACAAATTAATTATTTTGTGTAAAGAAAACTTACGTTAAAGTGACACATTCCACATAATTACAAAACATCATATTCAGGATCTATGGAACAAGGATTAATGTACGTATGTATCATGTAATTTCTCTGACGGGACTCATTAACACCAGAACAGCGGAAGTTATCAAAATGACCTCTGTCGTCATACTTTTTTCTATGTTGTCATATCCAATTTGTATGCTCTATTAAAGAAATTAATTATTTGTTAATAATTATTGATTTACTAATTTTTTCTCTTTACATGATGTAAAGGGGGGGGGGGGGGAGGAGGAACCAGAATCAAATGCTTAAAAAATACTAAAAACAATGTGTACTTTGACAGTGTCACTTGACAGAATGGAGAAACTGATAGCCATAATGTATGCTCGGGATGTCATTTGTACAAAAGGTAAGTCTGTGGATGACCTATGGTTGCACTCTTGGGGGCCTAGTTTTATCAAGGACATTATGACAAGGGACAGATTTCAGAAGCTTCTCAGATATCTCCATGAAAAATCGACCCGAGCGGAACATCTAATATCCAACAAATTCGTTCTTGTATCTGAAATTTGGGAAAAGGTCATTGAATACAGTACTTGTTCTTATTGCCTTGCAGAAAAAATAACCACTGATGAGCAACTATTACCAAGCAAAACAAGATGCAGGTTCATTCAGTTCATGTCCAACAAACCAGACAAATATGATCTGAAATTCTGGTTGGCTGTCGATATAACAACAAAGTACATATATTATGCTTTCTCATGCCTTGGCAAAGAGGATACACTTAGTGAGAACAGCCATTTAAGAGTACTTTGCTCTGCATCTCAGTGAGCCATCTGTAAATCAAGGAAGATATGTGATGACACTCAACTTCTTTATGTCCCTTCAGATTGCTAAGAAACTCAAAGGAAAGAAAACTTCATTTCTGGGTGTAACGAGCAAGATCCATTGTGAAATCCCCGAAGTAAGGAAGCCCAATGCTCTGCCACCATCCTGCACAACAGTGGCAATGCAGACTGCACCATGACTGTATACCAAGGAAAGAAGAACAAAAATGTCATTCTTCCGAGTACACTGCATGCTGAAGTAGCAACAAGCAAGGACGGAAAGAAGACACCTGAAATCAAAAAATTCTACAATGCAACAATGAATGAGGTGGACACGGTTGATCAAATGACCGTAAATATACTACAAAGGTTGCATGTAGGAGATTGCTAATACATGTCTTCTGCAATATCTTGGACACAGCAGCAATAAAGCAAGGGTCATGTACAATATAGTAACGAACAAGATAATGGAAAGGGAGAAGTTCTTCAGCTGGTGAATGAAGTCAAGGGAATGAAAGAGCAAGAACATCAGGCAAAGGAAGAGAATATGGGACTGAAATCACCTAGAAAGTGGAGGAAGTGCCAACTCATCCTCTGCAAAGGCAACAAGAGAAGCAAAAGCTGCATGAATAACCACAAAGCTGTGTGCGGAAAATGTGCGCGTAGAATAGAAGTCACCTGTGCTAAGTGCATCTAGCAGATTCCAATTACTTGAGTGAAAAGCAAGAGAAAACCTTATGCAGAACACGTGTTAAAGTAATATAGGCCAAACATACTAAATGTGTCTAGAAGGTTGTACAAGTAATTAAAAAATGAAAATCTACAATTAAGGAAACATGTTAGCATTAACATCAATAAATTTATAAGATATTTTGTTGTTGAAATAAACAAATAATTATTAATTATCATGTTAACTATTTATTGTGATTACTAGAAAAAAAGCTCCAGATTAACGAACACTAAAACAAAATACTTGTTTAAAGCAAATATGAAAATACTTTATGTGGGGTCAAAATGACCCCTTCCCACTGTTTTAGGAATGTCACAAACTCTGTCATTTTAGTGTTTATGCATGCATGATTTTTGATAACATACGCCATGTCTTTGGAGCTGTGAGCCTTTTGTTATAATAAAAAACAAACACCGTCTAGATCACAACTTTTTATTTCCCAACTACCGGTCTCAATCTGCTTTGCAAAGTTCAGTTTGTCAACAACTGTGTTCATAGTCAGCAAATAAAAAGTGTTGGCCCAGACAATGTTTGTTTGTTTGTTTATTTACTATGGATGGATTTGCCTAGATGTTTCACATTTTTGGCATGCAAATATATGTAATTTATTGCTCCGTGCATTCTTTCAACATGCAGGTTTGTATTAATATTGCTGCTGGATCTGCTACAGAATGTTCAAAACCTGTTGTTTTTACAATAATAGTTCTTGGTGATAGTACCCAAACTCAGCTGAACAGAGTCTGAAATTAGTCACTCCAGTGCTGAAGGAAATACACGCTCAGAAGCTAGTACTTCTCTTCCTTGCGAACTTCTCTCTAGCATATAAACTTCAGCTTATGTTTCCTTCAATTTGATTTTAGTACAGGTATTTTTTCCCATGCTCTCTCAGTGTGCCATGAAATATACAGTCTTGTCACTGGTTCTTCCATCTGTGAAAGCCCAGCATTATAAAATGACTCAACGACATCTGAGGACATATTTTTCTACATCAGCCTTTATTTCATTAAAAATGATAGCATCTTTTGATTAACTCTGTTTGTAATAAGAACAGCACAAGGGAAACCTTGTCTCATGTTGCAAAACAGAAGAAGTGTAATTAACTCAAAACCATAACCATTTGACCCATGAGTTCCATTGATGCAAATACAGTCGCTACCTTACTTCTTCCGAATTTCACACTGAGCATTATTCACAACAATGAAGGGAAAATCTTCCTTGCTTGGGAGTGGATGATGTTGGATGCTTGTATCTAGTGGCTGGTACAGAGTGATTCAAAAGAACATTTACAGAGTGACATGGCACATCAGGTATACAACAAGGATTTGTAATATCATAGGAACCAATGGCTGCAAAGGCCATTCGGGGCTACTATGTGGTGGCGTTGCAGTTATTTAGTCACATGCTACTAATGGACACCCACTACAGGAAGTGCTAAAAGTTTTGCCCAGAGATATCAAGACACATCTGACACTGACACTGTATTGAATGGCACACCCTCTCAAAAATACTTCTTGTAACTCGAAGACATCCTAGCAACAAATCCTACCCACTAGGTCCTCCGGTGGTATAACAGGTGCTTCATACCCCCACAGGAAAAAATTGATTGGGTGATCATGGTGGCCATGACAACTGGTCCACCATGACCAATCCAGCAACCAGGAAAGGTTGCCTGCATATGTGCCCTCACTTGTCTGCTGAAATTGTCGTGCTGAAATCATCCCACTGAAATCAAATGCAGCTACAAATAGACATGGGAACATCATTCAGCATATCTAGCAGAACCTCTTGCAGGAAAACAGATACATGTGACCATCAAGTCAGTCCAGGAGAATGTATGGTCCATTTAAGCATTCTCTGACAATGCCAGCCCATCTGTTATGGGTAAATTTGCATTGTGAGGCATGGCTACATGAAGCAATTGAGTTCACATCCATCCACGTACATAGGTTGTGAACATTCACCACACCATGAAGTGAGTACAGAGCCTCAACAGTGAAGAGGGAAATCGCTGTTAATCTTTGGTCTGCAGTGGATTCCTGCAGAAACCACTGCATAAATCCTATACACTTGTTATAGTCCCCCCGGCTCCAGTACCTGTACACATTGGAAATGAAAGGGATGCAGTCATTCACTGGGCCCAATGCACCAGACAAGTGGTTGTGGGATATCAGTGGTGTGGGATACACATTGTGTACTTATTGACAGAGTATGCTGCACCCTTTCAAGAATGCTTTCTTCTGCCGCAACTGTCTGTTATTTATTGGCGACCAGCATCCAGCTTGTGAACATTGAATGAACTGGTTTAGCACAATGTGCAATGCAAGGCAGCAAATAATGTGTGGCACAGCAACTTTCTACAAGGATGTTTCAGATGATACTCTCTCATGGCTTCTCACCCATTGTAGTTGACCATGTAATAAATCAAATGCATCTCAGCCATTTCACAGTACGTGTAGCTACCCATGTTACTTTCAACGCTTCCATGGTGTGAATGGCGATGGTCTCTGTGCACTCTGCCCATGAATGTATAGCAATGCCCTCTCGTGACCCATTGCACCGTCTTGTCGTGTTAGTGACCCCCCCAGTTCCTATGTGATTACTGATCCCTGTACAGCCAATGTGCCATTTCAGCTTGTAAACATTTTTTTGAGTCACCCTGTAGAACAACGCATGAGGACCATCGCTAGCACTATTTTCACTTATTCAAACTTCTAAATTGGTGTTGCAGTCTTTATGTCTTGTGACATCAGAACAAATTTTTAATGCTGCTCAGTGTCGTATAAATCTTTTTTGTTGTCACCATATGGATTTTCTTTAGCTCGGGATTGGACAAATTGTCTCTTATTTTATGGAGTATTGCATGTAATGGAATTCTGTTTGGAAGGTCAACACCTAATGTGTCTCCTTCTGTCAAACCTAAATGACTGAAACATTTTGTTGCCCTACATGTGTGACCATGTATTTTATTTTGCGACTACCAGCTCCAGCTTTGATTGCTTCAATGTTGGATGGACAGACACCTGCTCTGCTGTTAGTCCCTTGAGTTTACATGTAGCATATGCCCTTACTTGTAGACACATTGCCCTGAACAATGACATACGAAGAAGTGCCATGTGACATTGTTGGTTGGTTGCTTCATTTGGGGGAAAGGACTATACATTGAGGTCATCGGTCACATCAGATTAGGGAAGAATGGGGAAGGAAGTCAGCCATGCTCTTTCAAAGAAACAATCCTGGCATTTGCTTGAAACGATTTAGGGAAATCACGGAAAACCTAAATCTGGATGGTCGGACCCAGGTTTCAATCATTGTCCTCCCGAATGTGAGTCCAGTGTGCTAAAGACTGCGCCACCTCGTTCGGTGTGATGTTGTTCAAAGTACAATGCAAATCACACTTTTTGATACAGAGCAATAACATGTTTCTCTCAGTCTACTGCTTCGAGTCACATAATTCCTGAAATGGTGCAGATTCAGTCTTATGATGTAGTTAACAAAGCATGTTTCATTGTCAGGTGACAATAACAGCATTTCTTTGAAAGGACTGAAATGCTGTACAATGGACACTTCACTTTCATACAACATTTTTGTTCTTGTGTGCTGTGAGAATATCATGACATACATATGAACTTTCTGACTTGCTTAGTTTTGTTATCTTTGCCGTAAAACTTTAAGTTCAGTGTTTTTCCTTTTCATTTCTTGTACCTAATGTTCTTGTATTCTGTACATTCTAAAGTTGTGATGACATAAAGGTTTCGGAGCTTGCTGGGCTGTCAAATATGAGCATGAAGCCGTGAAGTACAGCAACAAGAGATCTGTCCATCATTTCCAGAAGTTCATCCACACTGTGCCTTCAATTATGGGCACCACAATTTATGCCCACCCTGACACAAACGTGGCTCCTGCTAGTGGAGAACATATTTTGGGACTAACAAGTGATCAGAACAATTCACCTTGGCGATATGTAATTTGGACCAACAAAACACAAGATTGGTGCTGGGCATTATAGTTCAGCCTCTGCCAGACAGAGCTTCCAACAAACTGAATGATGAGCTGATATCCCACAACACAAAGTCCACCAATCTCAGAGTCATGAAAATACTACCATGAGAAATGTGGTAAGAAGATCCCCTCAGATTTCTGGTGATATGTATGTACTTTAGTGAACAGCACTACAGTGTCTTACATTTTGTTACTACACATTTGGCAGCAACAATTACCAACCAAGTACGAGCAGTGTTGTCTGTTTTCTGTTGTGCACACTTTGATGTAACACCATCTCTTCCGGTACTATGACTTCTATGTTGTTCACAGCACCAGGTCAGTATTTTTCTTTAAAACTGGGTGTAGCATATAGTACAAACATACAGTATGAGAACATTTTAAGCGACGGTTGTCACAATGGCTCCATGGTTGAGTGGCCTAAAGCACAGAAATGTAATTTAAGGACACCAGTTTGAGTCCTGCTGGTACCACCATTTTTTTCATTTTATTTTGTTCCTTGAAGAGTTGAAATATTAATTATAAAATTTAAATATATTTAAACAGTTCAATTTACATACGTAAAATTGATAGGCGTATATGCACTTAGTTATGTTTACTACCAACATAAGTTAAAAGGCTGTAGGCCACCATATTGTAACACATTGGTATAATTTTGCATGAGCCATCACTGCCTGCAAATTTAACTCGTGTTAAAATATCAACAGTGTGGAGGATGCTTGAAAAATAGTAGTCACTTTTGTTTTCATGTCAGAAATGTGGTTTATGTTTTACAAGTACCACAAGTTCAGTCTTCCTGGTTCATACTGAAAAAACAAAAGTGATCCCTTATAGAGTCAACAATGTTAGCTTTTCTTTGTCATCGCCATCACCACCTTTAATAACCAACACAGCTTGTTTATGTTTTCCATTAGTTTCTCTTGAGCCAATTACAAAAACTGTCATGACTATTTTGTTGGTGATGGTTGCTTGTTTTCCGTGAGTTTTATGCCTAGAGAGTTCAACATGGAACCACTAGTAGTTTCAGCCTGCAAAAAGCACATCCTTTGCCATGAGAACAACATTAATTATGAAATTTCCTGGCAGATTAAAACTGTGTGCCCGACCGAGACTCTCCGAACCTGCAGGAGAGCTACTGCAAAGTTTGGTAGGTGGGAGATGAGGTACTGGCAGAAGTAAAGCAGTGAGTACCGGGTGTGAGTCATGCTTCGGTAGCTCAGTTGGTAGAGCACTTGCCCGCGAAAGGCAAAGGTCCCGAGTTCGAGTCTCGGTCGGGCACACAGTTTTAATCTGCCAGGAAGTTTCATATCAACGCACACTCCACTGCAGAGTGAAAATCTCATTCTGGAAACACTAATTATATTGTACAGCCATACAGTTTTCCTCACAGAATGACTGACTTGTATCCATATTTCATCCAGCTATGCTACAGGTTAGAACTGTACTTTAACATTGTGTCTTAAAAATCAATAGCACCAAGCAGTGATATCACCATATTCCACGGTAACTCTGACATTAATTAATTTTCT
Source organism: Schistocerca serialis cubense (assembly GCF_023864345.2). NCBI lineage: Eukaryota > Metazoa > Arthropoda > Insecta > Orthoptera > Acrididae > Schistocerca > Schistocerca serialis. The sequence goes on from NC_064644.1 coordinate 213,306,997, forward strand.
TGTGAGAAGTTGTACTGCCACTGAATAATCTGGCCTTATAAAAAAACAACACAGTTTATTGATTTTTTTTTAAATTGTTGGATGTTCTTATTTTTTATAATATCCCAGAAAACTGCCTCTTATTGATATGTATCCAAGTTTTTTACTCATTCTGTGTTGCTTTTTTTAATAAGGTGTCCTTAACTTAGATGAGCAAATTATTCCTGACTCTGTATAACTTTTGTTTTGCACACTGTCATTGCACATTTCTACGTTTCTTCAAGGCATCCATAGATTCTTCAAGTGACTTTTTTAGAAGCTACCACCATGCTGCCTAAGTATCACAAATTAAAGATCTGGTAGGGAATATGAGCAAGTTTGAAGAAAACTAAGACAGTTACTTCTAGATGGATCATTTTATAGTATAGAAGACTTTCTTTCTTAACCACAGTGCATATCTCCTTCGTATGCTCAAATCTATTTTTGTGGCCTATATGGTGGATTCATTATTAATTGCTAATGTACAATGTAACTTAAACTCAAATTTATATATTTCTGTGTATTCTTAGTAAAGTAATGCATGGTAGCTTATATTTGGTACTATCATAAGTTCAGTGCACTTATTTACTAAATAAAATTTGTAAAAACTGTCTCACTCTATACCCACTGATCTGCTCATGCATGGGTCTATGGAACTTAAAATAAATGAATTCTCTTTCTTGAAATATTCCCATGCCGAGCATCCAAATTTATCTATCTGATCATTTAAAAAGTGAGCAGACAACTTAAAATTTTCAGTTAGAAATGTCGCTTTGCTGTTTATTTTCATGACTATCTTCAAGCATAATGTTGCATAAATAAATGTGATGATCAGAAAACGTGCACAGTGTAAAAATATTACAACAGTTACATTACTGACAGTAAGGATTATCTGCAACTCATAGGTGACCAGCACATGACGTAACAGAGGCCTATGACAACAATGATTGCAACAGAATATATTCATTACTCAGCCAAGGTGAAAATCTAAAATGACCAAATGTGGAGCCTGCTGAGCAACTCAGCGCAGAATCAAGAAACTTGGAGGTACAAAAGGTTTGACAAATTATTTCCAGCAATACCTCACCCAACAATCCGAATGCGACAGTGACTAGTGTGCTTAGTCCCATATCAAATACTGATCCTGTGAATGTGTTCCAGCAGCATATGTACATAATAAATCTAATCCTATTGGAACTTTTGCTATATTACTGAATCGTTCAATACCATCAAAGTTTAGCCAGGCTTGAGTTGATTTTCTTACATAAATCATGTAGGTCTTATCTGTAGATGTCCATAGAGATTTCTGACTGTCACATACAATTTTTTCATCAATATTTTTTACTATTTATAAATCAATATATTTGCAGGTATGGATCTCACACCATGAAAATTAGCGGTCAAAATTTTAAAAGTATATCATCTGAAAAGAAGTCTACATTAGAAGCAATAATTTTTATTCTTCAATGTTATATGCAAGCATTATCTGTTTCCATTTATAATTTTATTAACATTACTATTGGTAATGAAATCAAATTTATAATATAACAGGAAATTTCTATTTTTCATATTTTCAAAACTTGTAGTCTTTGTTATTAACCATCTGGGGTACACGTCTTAAGTAAATAGTTATTTTCAGAAAGCAATATATAAATTGAAAATGAGAAGCAATTTCAATAACAAAAGTTGTCTTAATGTTAATTTGATTGACTACCTGTTCTCAAGGGTTCTTAAATAATTTTTGGCACCAACTGCAGCAGAGTTGAATTAGCAGAGTTACAGTTTGGTTTTGTACTTCATGGAATTGATCCAGGGTACTCGCAGCTTGCTGTCAGATAGTTTGGGATGAAGGTTTTGAAAGATGTGATAAAGAAATATTTTCTACATTGTGTGTTTCAAAAATTGTAGTAATTGTGAAGCATGTTTGTTCAGATGTGAAGAGACAAATTAACACTGATTGTGAACAGAAATTGTTAATTCTTCAGTCAAAGTTAATGGTAACACCCAGGACCTCTTTTTATGGAATATTATGCAGCAGAAGCAGAGACCTAGACACTGAACCTATATTAAAAAATTAAGGACAATTTCTCAGGTTAATGTAATGCAACCAACTAGTAATCCACAACACGAGAGACATTATGTAGCAATGTTATAATGAAGAAATAATATAACATTTATTGTGGTACATCTAAGGGAGGTGCCTCATAACAAATGCAGACAAAGGATGTTTTAAGATTATTGGGGAAGGAAATTGTCACCCAACAGTTATCTGAAAACTACTTCACAGGTCAAAGTCACCATCTGCAAATAATGCCATTACTGCTTGTAATGATAGTATAAGAAATTTCAAAAAGAATTGAAATAAGCCAAAAATTCCAATATTTACCGAACACAAGTGTATATTAGGAAAACCATCTGGATGTCTGTAATCCTATGCACAAAGCTCATAGTCATAAGAGTCATCGTGAAGACCGATATAATCATAATTGAAGATGGCAGAAAATAAATAAATCTGTGTTACTGATTTCAAACTTGCTTGCTGACATTCATTCTCAAGATTTGCCAACTTCTGTTATTGCTCAGAGAAGGAAGGAAGGAAGGTTAGGGTTTAATGTCCTGCTGACATCAAGGTATTCTCGATGGAAGACAAGCTTGAGAGATGAGGATGGAAATCAGCCACACCAGTTTAGTTGAGTTAAACATTCACAAAGGAACCATCCTGGCATGTGTCTTACATTATGCACTGGATATAGCACCACCATATACATCCACTGAAATGCAGTGCTTTTAATGTGTACACTTCAGAAATGTTGATGAACAATGCATGAGCCAAGATAGGTGTTCTAAATGAGGTGGTGCCCATGCAGTTAACTCATGTGAGGCCTCTTATGTTAAATGTGTGAACTGCAATAGTCATTTTGCTACAGTTGGATCACAAGTACAATTGAAACATATTTCAGGAATTAAATGTTATTCACAACATCTCATTACAAGAAGATGCTTAGATACTTGTTCATAAGCTAAAGCAGTTATGAGTGCTCAACTTTACTTACCTCCTCTGATCATCACAGCTAACAGGCAAATATCAACTGTCGCATCAGACATATAGTGTCAGCACCGTTCCCAACAATGCAGCTGTTACACTTGGTATTTACCTGTGCTGGTGTGCCTTTCCATGTGCCATGAGCGAATCTTATGAATCGGCTGTAGGAGAGGAGATCAATATGGTGTCAAGTAACTTCCAACACAACATTCACTTGATCTATTCCCAGCAATTTATGTTGTTTCCAACTGTCGAAAACCTCTCTTTACCAATCACACAGAAAATGGCCCAACCTACCACACCTCATTATACAGATCAAGCGCACATATTGAATAACAATGTGGTCCAAAATAAAATGCAAGAGCTCATTGATAAGAATGAAATTTTGCTTTAGCACTAATACATTAAGCTGCCCTTGACAAACTGGATCTAAATGCTGTGACACTCATCCAAAATAGTTTCATTCATATACAATATTCATCTTTACCAAAGAAATGCAGAAACAGGAAGATACAACACAGAAAGCCTACTTCTCATGATGCATACCATTTACACATTATCTTCTTGATTACAAAGACATAGTTCAAGCCAAACACTCACTTTTGTTCTCCTGGTGTAACACACTCTGAGAATACTGGATTTAAGAAAAGATTGTACCATCCTATTCACTCACGAAAATTTAAATACCAACAATTAATGGTACTCTGTTTGCTTGTGGTGACCCATATAAAACTACCAAATGGATCTTTTAAAACTGGGAAGTGTTGAAAGACAGCATGTGTTTGGATCATTGTCCACTTCTAATCTCATTGACAAGTTATTCCCCCCCCCTTCCCCTTTCCAGATAGCAGTACCAGGCAATTGGAACATTTATATTAATGTCTGCATCCATGTCCTCCAAGTCACTGTGAAGTGCGCAGCAGATGGTGCTTCCCACTGTACCACAAATTAGAGTTTTTCCTCATTCAGTTTGTCTATGAAATGCTGGATGAATGACTGCTTAAATGACTCTGTGTGCACCATAATTGATCTAATCTTGCCTTCATGGTCCCAACAGGAGGTGATGAGTAAATTCCATGTTTAATACTAGTTTTTAAGAGAGCTTTCACAGGATAGTGGACATCTAACTTCCTGCATCTGCAGGTTCATGTTTTTCCATGATTGGAAGGTTATTCAATGTGTGTGAAAGAGAAAATAAGCCTTTTTCTCATCAAATGTTTGGCACATGATGGTCTGTCATCTCATTGGAAAGAACTGAAACTGTAATTCCAAGAGAAAGTTGTTCACTGGAAATGTAGCTAAAACACAAATGCATTGAGGTCAGGATCAAATGATTCTCAAAGCTAGTAGTGCTTGGAAGTCATTCTGCACCTTGTCCAACCAACCATAGTACTAATGTGATAAATGTATGGCAGATAGTTAAGGAAGTTCACAATCAGGAAGTATGCTCATAAAATCAGAGGTATAGTCATGGGCTGGATAGAAAACTTTGCTGACACCATAACCCTAACATCCCACAACCCACAAACCCTGCAATGGAGGCAGTTATTAAAGAGTGGAGTAAGGCAGAGTTGCTGACTATTCCTCACATTATTCAATCCATTCACTAAATAAGTAGTGGCCAGGGAGGAATTTGGAAAGTGAATTAAAGTCCAGGGAGAAGAAATATCAGAACACAAATAAAAAAGATAGTGGATGCACGCCTGGAAAATGATGGAATATTTGATCTGCTGGGAACTCCAAAAAAACACAAAACTTAAAGGTTTGGGAATGACCTTTCATTCTGTCAAAGTTGACACAGGACTTGGAAGATTAGTTTAAAAGGATGGGTAGTAACATGAAAAGAAGTTATAAGGTAAATGTCAACAAAATAATATAGAACATAGGTAATAGAATGTAGCCAAATTTAATCAGGTAAAAGAAAAGTAAAGTCATATGGGATGATTGGATGAGAGACCGAAAGGTGTGGGTTCACCCTCCTAATTGGAAAAGCTTTTCTTCCTTCTCACACACTGGCACCATTCCTTCATAGAGCCTGAGAGTTGTGTTGAAGTGTATTTGTTGAATATACATGACTGTTTCTGAAAGCGTTTCTGAAGAAGAGAAATTTGTTAACATCGAGTATAGATTTAGGTGTCAGGAAGTCATTTCTGAAAGTATTAGTACGGAGTGTAGCCATGTATGGAAGTGAAACATGGACAGTAAATAGTTTGGACAAGAAGAGAATAGAAGCTCTCGAAATGTGGTGCTACAGAAAATTCTGAAGATTAGATGGGTAGATCACATAACTAATGAGGAAATATTGAATAGGATTGGGGAGAAGAGAAGTTTGTGGCACAACTTGACCAGAAGAAGGGGTCTGTTGGTAGGACGTGTTCTGAGGCATCAAGGGATCACCAATTTAGTACTGGAGGGCAGCGTGGAGGGTAAAAATCGTAGAGGGAGACCAAGAGATGAATACACTAAGCAGATTCAGAAGGATGTAGGTTGCAGTAGGTACTGGGAGATGAAGAAGCTTGCACAGGATAGAGTAGCATGGAGAGCTGCATCAAACCAGTCTCAAGACTGAAGACCACAACAACAACAACATGACTGTGATTGTTGCATAAGTGTGTATGTTGTGGTACTGCTATTTTTGTGTTGTACGCTGATGAGAGAAACATGTCTGATTTACGCATTTATATTCTTTGGCAAAAGCAGTTAATTTGATAATGGAGGACAGTATGTTTGTGTACGTGTGTGTGTGGGGGGGGGGGGGCCTTAAACACTATCGAGGGGGATCAAGGCTTCACTACAGTTAGCAGTTTAAAGTAGATGAAGGTTGCAGTAGTTATGGAGAGATGGAGAGACTTGCATACGATGGACTAGCATGTAAAGCTGTATCAAACCAGTCTTCACCATTAAGACCACAACAACAACACTTTTTTTTTAAGTAATAGGTATTATGTTTGTCTTGTACCTTCTACAGACAAAGTGGAACAGGTTTGTCATGGTTGTTCCAGCTATCTTAAAAATTCTGAGAAAATGTTATCTAATCCTGGAGCATTGTATCAGTTTAAATCACTACTCTGTCAACTTGTTCACACAGTATTGTGTCTACTTCAATTTCATCCTATTCCTCTTTCATTCACATAATACTACCCTTTGGTTTCTTTCTTTTGTATAGGTCTTCTAAGTTTTACTTCCACTTTTCAGCATTTTCTTCTCTGCTAAATGCAGGAGTGCCATCTCCGAATCTTTATGTTCATAAAACTGCTTCTTTTATCATGTCTGTCATGCTGTAGACTAGATTTTACTGTCATAATACTAGACAATTTGCTGTTGCAAACAATATGCTGGAAATATCACCTCACCTCACAAATCCAAAGAAATGAAATGTACTCACAAATGATTACTGCCCCCTAGATTGCAGACGAAGTCGGGAGACCATACAATATCAACAACCTCGACTGCATGATTTCTAAGACTAATATATGATACACACACACGTGCACCCTCATCATCTCTCTCTCTCTCTCTCTCTCTCTCTCTCTCTCTCTCTCACACACACACACACACACACACACACACACACACACACACACACACACACACATTATGCCTACATAAAATATCTTTTTATGAGCATACAACAAGTGATAAACATCATGCATGTGGACACCCATACTTGGTGGGACATGCACTACCATAATGCTTACACTACTGGTAAAGAGTGCATTAGGCTATAGTACTATCTCACTGTGGAAAGAAAGCAGGTGGGTCCTTTTCAGTTGTTGTGTTTTTCTTCCCCCCAATTTTTTTTTCTCAAATTTTGTTATAGTTGCAGTACTGTTCAATACATTTGAATATTGACTCAGGGCTTATCCAACTAAATTTTATTATCTATTGTTCTTTTTTTTGTTATCAGGATTTAATGAGCTAGCTAGTTTCTGTAAAAATCATGCTAATTACAAAATAATAGTAATCTCAGACTTCATCGTCATTATTCATATGTAAACTATGTAAACATACACCCAATTGCCAACTTCCTGATAAAGTAGAGGACAAAGCTATGTGAATAACTATTGTATTTATACAATCAATGACAAAAATACGGTAGCAACATTTGCACCCATTTAGTTTCAGAGTAATTAACATCCCTGATTAAAAAAAAGCATTGTTGCTGAAATAGGATCTCATATTCAGGCAAATTAGCCAGCATAATTCAATAGACATTATTTCTGTTTCTGAAAGTTCACATTCAAATGAATCTTCTTCCACCATTCATTTACTTGTAATTTATGAAAACTAAGCAAACAACAAGAACTACATTCTGCTCTAATTATTGTAAACTTACAAACGAGGCATGTTGGGAGCCATATTAAGTCAGTCTGCAGTGAGTCTGAAATGAGTAGAAACTACGTCTGTCAATACGGGTAAATGTACTGCAGTTGTAGTATAAATTACAAGTCACAAAAAGCACAAGAATTTATCTAGATTTTCTGTCCATAGGTTTATTCAATAATCCAGGGATTGTTTTAAATAATTAATTGGACTGTGAATGTGTAATTACGTTCATGGACTGTGTTAATCTTATAATAATGTCTACTGATCACTTGACAATAGGATCAGATTGTGAATTGTGTTATTTCCCAATGATTACTGTGCGCATCATGCTCATACTAATTTTACTGTTAGATCTGAAAGATAGCGCATTAAGAGTATCATTCTGTGATGGTGTTAAATATTAGTTTACCACACTGTACTTTTGTGAATAATTACTTCAATGTCAGGTTAATGTACTCAAACAATCACATTATCAAACATCAGCCAAATGCAGTACGTGGATACCTGCTTATCTGTGCATAATTTAAGTAAATGAGACTCAAGCTGGTCATAAGCACTAGCTCACTTGGCAATAAAAGTGCAATTCAAGTGTCTGAATTGTAATCTTGGCATGGATAATATTATTTAAAATAGTCTACCGGTACTTTCAACTACCAACTTTTCAGCCAGATTTGAAGAAGGCACAACTACTGTGGGCATATTTGTACAGGTAATGGATAGGCTACAACCACAGTGGCATCATATTAACATTCATCAAAATAAGAGCAAATATAGTACCTCTACATTAGTATTTGTACTGGAGCAATGACTTCATCACCTGTCAAAGCTCTGCTCTTGAAAACAGTGGAAACGTGCCAGTTAACCTGAAGAATGGTTTGCATACCACAGAGTTCTACTAGGCAAGGCCGTATTGGAGGTGGTGTGTCCTTGTCTTCTTCCAACTTTTGAACTGGGTTTAACAAGGACTATAAACTGCAATCCAACTTATTATTTTTCATTTTAATAAAGTACTGTCATAGGTAAAAAAAAAAAAAAAAAAAAAAAAAAAAAAAAAAAAAGGTATTTGGACTAATTGCTTACTCAACCCCACACATTTTGATTTAGAGTGTTGCAGTTACAGCCTGAATCACACCAATGTAACATCTGCATACTCCTTACTGCTCTTCTGTATATACACTATTGTATAACCACAAGAGAACGAACCAATTCAGTTTAGAACAAATTACCACATTTATAATATGCATTACCTTTTCCCCCTTAATAATATGAAATAATTTTATTTATTGACCATTATCATGATGGATAACATTAAATCTTTCCAAATTTTTTATAATTCAGCTGGGGAAAAAACTGAAGCAAGCAAGCTTAGACAAGAACAATTATATTCTTTTATTGAATTTTGAAATCATCAAAATTATTGCCTTTAATATTTTGATGATTATTGGGAAATGTGAATCACACAATGTGCAAAATAAGTTACAAAAATTAACATTTTCAAAATACATTTCATTTAAATATTTCTCTCTCTCTCTCTCTCTCATTCTCTCTCTGTCTCTCTCTCCGCCCCCCCCCCCCCCCCCACCCTCCCTCCCGTCCTCCCCCCACCTCTGACTTATATATATATATATATATATATATATATATATTTTCTCATTTGTTCACTATTATTTACAAGTATACTGTTGAAATATCACAGAATATTTTATATGTAATTTGATTTTCCAGACTTACTGTATATTTAATTTGATACACAGATCACATAGCAAAGCTGTAAGTTTTGTATCAATGTACAAAATTTTATAAACATATGTAAGCATACATTCATTCATCGCAATATAAACACAGAAGCACATAACATTCGGCAAAATATAATGCTCTGTTGGTTCTAAACATTAAAACTGGCCTCATTATTTATAAAAGTTACTTACTAAAAGAAAACATTACACCATTACTCACACTGAAGGTAAAGTGCAAATGAGTGCTGGGACAGAGATGATTGTCATTGTAGCCTTAGAACTTCCCAGCCTATTTTCAAATTCCATGATAAATGAAAGACACCTTTCTGTATTATTCCAACATAATCAAATAATTGATACAATGTACAAAATTATGTAGGATAACTGACTACAAAATGTGCCCTTATAATCTTGGCATTTAATACAAAACAACTGAAAAGTGAATTCCAAAGCTACAGTTATCTCTTCCTCTTTTGTGTGTCCTACTCACTTGCAACTCTAACTACAATGTAAGTGGTTTCACAGTGGTTCACCATTAATTGTAAGACATATTTTGTGATTTTTGTGCTAATGGAAATTATTTGCCTTTCATGGCTTGTGTAATTTAATCACATGATATCCTGATATTCACACAGTACCTTTTTCCCGTAAAATTGAATGAATCGCAATGCAACACCACCACTTGTTCTATGAACCAGAAACAGTATGTCACCAACATCTGATCCAACCACTTGAATGTGAAAGCTTACAGTCCTCTATCACTGTTGCTGCCTTCAACCAATACAGAAAATATAAATTTTAAATTGTAAAAACTGTGATGAGCAGCAAGCACTGGTATGTTCTGAATGCGGAACCTGTGAACAAAAAATTATATTCATGTGCCAATAGCTCTGGCTAACATTTTTCTTGTAGACTTTAACTACAATCAAGTTACATTTTACAGTTTATTTCAGCTTGGAGTGTCAAATAACTTTTCAGTGAATATGACGAAAGTAAGTTTTGTAATAAAACCAAGGCATAAAGTCATACACTGTATGTTAGCACTCCCTCAGATATTTCTTTTCAGTTCATTACTCATATTGGTTGGTATTTGTTCTTGTAATCTGCCAGAGGAGCACAAAGAAAGCTGACTTCTAGATGAGGTTTCAGGTCGTCTTGAGATGATACAATGAATCAGCTCCAACAATGGAGCATCATTCTCTGTAAGTGGGTAATGTCAAGAAAGAGCAGACTGTTTTGATGCCTATAAAGAGTTTGATCTATAAATAAACATTCTGCAGTAAAGCGGTCAGAATAATCAAAACAGAAGAAAGTTGTCAATGGTCTGAGTCAGGAATTGAGGAACCAACTGAAATCAGCACCCAGTGTTTCACTGCTTTCAAAATAAATACAAAAGACAAAACAAGAGAACAATCAACCAAAAAACAAGAACAAATGACAGACACAGCAACAAATGTCATGCTGAAGGACAGTTACTAGGAAATTCATAAAAAACAACAATCCCTTTCACATACAAAATACTGATGTCCAATAAAAAGTGGAAAAGAATTGGTATTTAGTTTGTCAGCTTCAGTGACAATGACAAGAATTCAGATGATTTAGAAGCGTCAGGATGCCAAATATATCCAGGTGGGGTGATTGCACAGAAACCTAAGTGATTCAACTGCAGCAAAGAAAAGTCTAATACAGTTGAAACATCAACATCAGTCTAAGTGAGCATTTATGTGATTTTGTCATAAACATTGAATCTTAAAACTCTTAACATATTCAGTGTATTTTAAATCATCATAATGTACATCCGTCCTTGAAGTTATTGTTTAGAATGTGATAAAGAAACATTGAATCTTAAAACTCTTAACATATTCCGTGTATTTTAAATCATCATAATGTACATCAGTCCTTAAAGTTATTGTCTAGAATGTGACAAAGAGTGCCAACAACAGTAAGCTTACACTAAGATGACAAAAGTCTTGGGTAGCGATATGTGTGTATATAAATTTTAAATTGTAAAAACTGTGATGAACAGCAAGCACTGGTATGTTCCGAATGCGGAACCTGTGAACAAAGTACCTAAGAAGGTTTAGAAGGGTAGTGCTTTGGCAGAGATGTCGTTTGTACTCAGGTAATTCAAGTGAAAAGGTTTCCAGTGTGATTATGGCCATATGATGGGAAATAACAGACTTTGAACATGGTATGGTAAATGCAGCTACACACATTGGACATTCCAGTTTGGAAATCGCTAGGGAATGCAATATTCTGAGATCCATCCACAGTGTCGAAGTGTGCTGAGAATGCCAAATTTCAGGCATTATCTCTCACCATAGGCAATGCAGTGGCCGACATCCTTCACTTAATGACCAAGAACAGCGGCATTTGTGTAGGTAGAGTTGTCAGTGCTAACAGACAAGTGATACTGCATGAAACAACCACAGAAATCAATGTGGGGCATTTGGTGTTAGAGGGCTATGGCAGTAGATGACTAATGTGAGTGCCTTTGGTAACATAACAACATTGACTGCAGTGCCTCTCCTGGGCTCATGACTATATTTATTGGAACCTAGACAACTGGAAAAGCATGGCCTGGTCAGATCAGTAACAATTTTAGTTGGTAAGTGCTGTTGTTAGGGTTTAAGTGTGGTGCAGGCTCCACAAAACCATGGATCTAAGTTGTCCACAAGGTACTGTGTAAGCTGGTGGTGGCTCCATAATTCTGTCAGTTGTGTTTACAGAGAATGGACTGGGTCCTCCGCTCCCACTGAACCAATCATACAATAGAAATGGTTATGTTAGGCTAGTTGGAAACAATCTGCGACCATTCATGGACTTCATGTTCCCAAACAATGGAATTTTTATGGATAACAAAATCATTCATGATTGGTTTGACGAAAATTCTTGACAATTCAAGAGAATGATTTGGCCACCCAGATCTCTCGACATGAATCCCACGAACATTTAAGGGACATAATCAAGAGGTCATTTCATGCATAGAATCTTGCTCCAGCAACACTTGCATAATTAGGATGGCTACAGAGGCAGCATGGCTCAGTATTTATACAGGATGACTTGCTGGGCCTATGCCATGTAAAGTTTCTGCACCACACCAGGCAAAATGAGGTCCAGTGCAATATTAGGAGGTATCTGACGACTTTTACCACTACAGTGTATTACGACAGACTAAGGCAGAACTATCCAACTTGTTATTATACCAATCATGATGCTAATATTAATTTTTGCTTCTTTTATGATCTCCTATTATTAGAAATCAACAAAAGCAAAACGAGGATAATGGAATGTAGTCGAGTTAAGTCGGGTGATGCTGAGGGTATTAGATTAGGAAATGAGACACTTAAAGTAGTAAAGGAGTTTTGCTATTTGGGGAGCAAAATAACTGATGATGGACGAAGTAGAGAGGATATAAAATGTAGACTGGCAATGGCAAGGAAAGCATTTCTGAAGAAGAGAAATTTGTTAGCATCGAGTATAGATTTAAGTGTCAGGAAGTTATTTCTGAAAGTATTTGTATGGAGTGTAGCCATGAATGGAAGTGAAACATGGACGGTAAATAGTTTGGACAAGAAGAGAATAGAAGCTTTTGAAATGTGGTGCTACAGAAGAATGCTGTAGATTAGATGGGTAGATCACATAACTAATGAGGAAGTATTGAATAGGATTGGGGAGAAGAGAAGTTTATGGACAACTTGACCAGAAGAAGGGATCGGTTGGTAGGACATGTTCTGAGGCATCAAGGGATCACCAATTTAGTATTGGAGGGCAGCGTGGAGGGTAAAAATCATAGGGGGAGACCAAGAGATGAATACACTAAGCAGATTCAGAAGGATGTAGGTTGCAGTAGGTACTGGGAGATGAAGAAGCTTGCACAGGATAGAGTAGCATGGAGAGCTGCATCAAACCAGTCTCAGGACTGAAGACGACAACAACAACATTATTAGAAATATGTTAATGCATATTAAGCATTACTGTTGTTGTTGTTGTTGTGGTCTTCAGTCCTGAGACTGGTTTGATGCAGCTCTCCATGCTACTCTCTTCTGTGCAAGCTTCTTCATCTCCCAGTACCTACTGCAACCTACATCTTCTGAATCTGCTTAGTGTATTCATCTCCCGGTCTCCCTCTACGATTTTTACCCTCCACGCTGCCCTCCAATGCTAAATTTGTGATCCCTTGATGCCTCAAAACATGTCCTACCAACTGATCCCTTCTTCTAGTCAAGTTGTGCCACAAACTTCTCTTCTCCCCAATCCTATTCAATACTTCCTCATTAGTTATGTGATCTACCCATCTAATCTTCAGAATTTTCTGTAGCACCACATTTAGAAAGCTTCTATTCTCTTCTTGTCCAAACTGGTTATCGTCCATGTTTCACTTCCATACATGGCTACACTCCATACAAATACTTTCAGAAACGACTTCCTGACACTTAAATCTATACTCGATGTTAACAAATTTCTCTTCTTCAGAAATGCTTTCCTTGCCATTGCCAGTCTACATTTTATATCCTCTCTACTTCGTCCATCATCAGTTATTTTACTCCCTAAATAGCAAAACTCCTTTACTACTTTAAGTGTCTCATTTCCTAATCTAATCCCCTCAGCATCACCCGATTTAATTTGACTACATTCCATTATCCTCATTTTGCTTTTGTTGGTGTTCATCTTATATCCTCCTTTCAAGACACTGTCCATTCCGTTCAACTGCTCTTCCAAGTCCTTTGCTGTCTCTGACAGAATTACAATGTCATCGGCGAACCTCAAAGTTTTTATTTCTTCTCCATGGATTTTAATACCTACTCCGAATTTTTCTTTTGTTTCCTTTACTGCTTGCTCAATATACAGATTGAATAACATCGGGGAGAGGCTACAACCCTGTCTCACTCCTTTCCCAACCACTGCTTCCCTTTCATGCCCCTCGACTCTTATAACTGCCATCTGGTTTCTGTACAAATTGTAAATAGCCTTTTGCTCCCTGTATTTTACCCCTGCCACCTTCAGAATTTGAAAGAGAGTATTCCAGTTAACGTTGTCAAAAGCTTTCTCTAAGTCTACAAATGCTAGAAATGTAGGTTTGCCTTTTCTTAATCTTCCTTCTAAGATAAGTCGTAAGGTTAGTATTGCCTCACGTGTTCCAACATTTCTACTATTGTTCAAAAATTTCTTCTCAATAGCTTGCATTTTGCCTCTCTTCCTTCATTTCATTACACAGTGATACAGATAATAAAAGGGAGAGAGAAAAGCAAAGTCCAAGCTAGTGAGATGCAATTCTTGAGAAATAGTATTGGAATTACAAAGATGCACATATTAATGATCAGGAAATTAGTGGAGGAGGATAGGACAGAGGAACCAACAATTAGATGTTATGGACTTGTTAAGCAAATAGAGGAGAAGAGGATGTCCCAAAAGAGAAAAGGAAGGAAAAAAGACCAAGAGATAAATGGTTGAAAGGAGTGAAAAAGTGCATTTGATATAGAGGAGAAGAGTGGATTGAGGTGGAGACAGTGATGGTGGAAAGGCAGAAGACAATGGAGAGGCTTGATTCCAGACAGACAGGTCAGTGACTGTAAACTGTACAAGCAGAAGAAGAAGAAGATGATGATGATGAACAATAATGCATATGCTATACAAATAAAAAATCATGAAATTATTATTCATGAAGTATTTCACTAAGTTTTTTGTTCACAACATAATTTACAGTCTGCTGTTGACAATAGTACTGTCACATCAAAACCACAACCAAGTACAAAGCCAGAGTCATTAATGAAGTTCAACACTTAAAACTGGAAGCTCATTTATTATAAACATTAGTGTACTGCCAGAACACAACTGATCTCCTACACAGAGAGTATAGCTATTTATACAAACATCAATATTCCACAATATACAAATTTTACAAACAAGAGATTTTTCAAGAATTTTCCAGAACAAGTACTAAATAAAAAATAATTCCTGGTGGTCAAGCTTGAACTGGAAACCTGTAGCATGCCAGCCAGTGGTTCTAGCAACTATATTCCACAGTAAGTACAACTACTCTTGGTTCCGTCTTCTGGAGAAAAAACAACCAACTGTTTCAGAAGTTCTCATTGGTGCTCATTACAATGTCCTGGATCTAGATCTTACAATGATCCTCTGTATGGCGGATCTCATGCATCCTCGCATTCTGGTAGTGTTGTTACATCCTCTTCACTACACTGAGGCAGCCCTGCCTGTCAAAGCTTCACAATCGTCAAGTGGGTCTTCAATTTCTTGAACCTAAATTTGTGCTTCTCAACTCTAGTAGGGCACGATAAGGAGTCCTGTCTTCCTGGTAAATAGTCATAATCCTCACCTTCATATGTAAATCCAACAAGCGATGAAGGATATGATATGGCCAAGAGTACTGCTTTAGTAACATTTTCAAAAGTCCCACTTGCTGCACAGGTGTATGGACCAAGTCTCTCAGGGTGTCCAGGGTTCGTATGCAAGCCAACTGCTTTGTTCCTTCAGCCCTGGTGATGAGTCATACTGAGAACAGCACAGTTGAAATGGGAACAGTATATCCATAGTCTTTCAGGCCTCACGACGGTGGAGCAGAAAGAACTGTGTGAAATCTGCAGTGCTTTGCTTTGCTGTGTAGAATGCAAATCTCATGATGGGGAGTATCATATTCCAGTTTGTCCATTCAACCTCAATACATTAAAAGCATATTTACCACTGGCTTGTTAAAGTGTTCTGTGAGGCCATTCGTCTGTGGATGGTAGGCAGTAGTGGTTCTGTGGCTGGTGTCCCAACATGAAATTACTTCTGATACTGGTCTTGACTAGAAAACTTTTTCATGATTACACTTCACAACAGATGGTGCTCCGTGCTTCAAAACCACATCTTCTGCAAGGCATTTCACAATTTTCAGAGCTCCAGCAGTTGGCACAGCTTTGGCAAAAGTACAGCATACGAGTTAGCCAATGTAGACTATTATCCATCAATTTTATTTTGACAACTTTGGAAATTGCCCCCCCCCCCCTCTCAAAAGAAGCCAACTTCAGTTCAGTGGAATAAGATTGGTACCTGGTGACACAAAGTTATTGGCATTCCTTACAGTGGCTCACCTGGCACTAACAGATTGGTTAAAAAGTGGAAATTTGTGGTAAGTTCTATGGGACCAAACTGCTGAGGTCATCAGTCCCTGTACTTACACACTAATTAATCTAACTTAAACTAACTTATGCTAAGGACAATACACACATCTATTCCCGAGGGAGGACTCGAACGTCAGACGGAGGGAGGGAGTCATGTGAACCGCTACAAGATGCCTAAGACAGCGTGGCTACCCCGCCCAACAGATTGTTTGAGACATGTGTCTGATATGGTCTAGAGACTTCACAAATCCCAGATGACCAGATGTTGGACGCATCAAGGAAATACTTCAGGAGCACTGGCCATAGATAAGCTGGCATGACAAACAACCATTCCACCCAACCAAATCATAGTTCCTCTTATACACATCAAATCGTAGTTCCTCTTATACAATGTTCTGTTTATTAATTAGATCCTTCTTTGGTAAGTTTTTCATTCTTCAAGGCTTCTACAGCTTTCAGCAATACTCGGTCTTCACTTTTTTCAGCAGCAATGTCGTCTAATGCAGCAATGACTGAGATTTCTTCTACACTGCTGTTTTCTGCCACAGGACCCTGTGTTTACATCTGTTTTTTTGCATACAATTGCGTTGTCATACTCCTGAAGCCTTAGTGCCCATCATGCCAGTCTACCTGGCAGATCCTTCAGGCCAGTCAGCCACCATAGGGAATGGTTTGGTGAATAAATACAGTCAGAACCTGTTGGTGGAATAAACAGCTGCAAGGCATTCTTTCTCAATTGCAGAGTAGTTCATCTTGAGCTTGCAGAGTAATCTGGAAGCATAAGATATCACACTTTCAGCATCTTCCTGATTGTAACATATCACTTTGGTGAAGTGATGTGTTGTACAGAATTTACCAAAATGAAGATTGATGATTGCTACCATAAAAGATTGATTTAAGTACCGAATTTAGCATAAAATGCGATTCACAAGTTTTGTTTCTTTCTGTGCATGTAATCTGGAGTTGGATGGACACAATGTATCTGCAAGCCATGTTGATGACAGCACTCTTCTTACTACGCTTTGTAGTATCCATCAGTTGGTGGTTTATTCCATGTTGTTGGATCCTGCCATGGAAGGGCAATGTAAGTGACAATCAGTGACATCACTGATATCTAGGAGAGACTTACAGAACAATATGTCAGCTGTTAGTTGAGAGAGAATGAACATTAATTACTATCTATTGAAACTGTATTGAGTGCATGTACTGATACAGTCATTCGTCATAGAGTACTGTATGATGTGTTCACCTATTGTAGTGAACCATTCAGTATACTGATAAAAGGAAGAAAGCCTCAACGTCCCTCTCCTGAGAGAGTTTTTCAGCTTCCAGTAGCGTAGAAATCGCAGGAAGAGATGAAGGCTACATTAACAGAGACGTACACGGTTATTCCAAAATTGCAGTTTCAACACAAGCAGTCTGAATTATTAATTAATAGTGACTCGAAGTTTATCCATGAATATATCACATAGCACAGCATGCAAAATAACACCTCATATGCTAGATCTGGAGATAATGTTGGCGCTTCTTTACGGACAATGAAGGATTTCTCTTGTGCTTTGTTCCAGGAAAATTTGGTGCCTCTCTGCAGTATTTCTTGCAAGAGACATTCCTCAGTACAGAAATCCTTTATAAATTGGCAGTAGAACAAGCAAATTCCAAAGAAACTTCTCACATCACAAATATGCCGTGGAGTCACAAAATCTGTTAACTGCTTAATTTTCTCTGGATCAGGCCAGACTTCAATGCAGTTCACTATTTCTTGGGCAGCAGAGAGGCCCATTTCCGACTTCCGATGGAGGCCTGCAGTCTGAACATACTTCAACACATTTCTTAGGTGGCTCAGATACTCTTCAAGCATCTTCAAAAAAACGATATTGTTGTCCCGTTAGCACAGTCACGTTATCCATTTAATGTGTCAAAGCAGGCTGTCTATCATATAATCAAGGGTGGCTGAAGTGTTACATAGTCCAAATGGCATATCTTTGAACTCATGAAGGTTGGCAGGATTTATGGAGGTATTCTTCTCCCAGTCAGCCTCAATTTGCCAATAACCTTCTCCATGTCCATAGCTGAGAAATATGTTGCTCCCTCTGAACAGTCGAGGATGAGATCAATACATGGCAATGGATAGTTGTCTTTCTTCATGGTCTGTTGAGCCATTGCAGGGTCTACACACAGACAAGGAAAAAAAATTCCCAGGTTTTTCCCTGATTTCCCAGTTAAAAATACATGTTCTCCTGCGTGAAAATACACCTTTTCCATGTTAAGTGACAGTATACTTTTCTTCGTAACTGTAAAACTTCTCAATCCTTTGAATGGTTATGGTTTTATGCGCTGGTGTAGAACTTCCCTGCACTTGAGAAAACAAAACTCAAGAAAAAAAACACATTTTGGAAAGATATTTAATGTGCACCAACATGTACACTACATATTTTCGTATTACGAAAGTATAAATTCAAATTCCACCAAACACTGCATGTTACTTTCCGAAGCATTGAAATCAAGACTGCAATGCACTTTTTTAAGCCAGTCATAACTCAAGTCACGTGATCTCGCCAGCTGATGTCAGCGGATATTCAAAACATAGGACACATGATGTAGGCAGCCAATAGCAACATTACTGTTAAGCAGTGTGAACACACAAATAGTAATAGTTAATGGTTTAAATTAATATACATAGTGCTGCTACAAGAAAAAAAAAGTTTCACATATAATATTGGTCTCTAAGATTAATAAGCTGCAAGAGAAGCTAAGCTTTCACATATAATGTTGATCTTTTTTGGTGTGTTACATTTAAGATAAATCACAAATTTACCAGTAAATTTTTTAACAAAAACATAAATGTCTGATCTTCTGGGCTTGAAATTCTTCTAAATGGTCATCCTCAAAGAGTTGATTTTTAAATGAGAGTCAAATGCTCTGTGATTTAAGAAATCCATCATACATTCTCGCACGTAGTTCATCTTACATAAAAGGAAATTTACTTTGAAAGCAATGCTTTTCAAACAACCATTCACAATATTTTCCTGTGACTTGTTAGAAACAGGTTCATTTCAGCAGTTGCCAGAGAGCGCCAGGTAATAGGCATCACCGCACTTGCACAGCTACAATGACGCAGGAAGCCTGTTGTGCATACCTGTAAAAATGGCTCTGAGCACTATGGGACATAACTTCTGAGGTCATTGGTCCCCTAGAACTTAGAACTACTTAAACCTAACTAACCTAAGGACATCACACACATCCATGCCCGAGGCAGGATTCGAACCTGCGACCGTAGCGGTCGCGCGGTTCCAGACTGTAATGCCTAGAACCACTCGGCCATCCCAGCCGGCTACCTGTAAACCACTAAAATATCTTACATTTTGTCATAAAAGAAACAAGACATTAGAGGATACTCCAAGAGCATCAGAATTTCGTGAACCATACTAAAATGCAAATTTTGGCTTAAAGTACAAATTCATAGTCCAGATTTGGGGGTAAATTTTCTTGGAGTACCTGGACTGTATTATCTCGTGTTGGTTCTCTATTATTGCATAATGCCACACGTTCTAGAAGATGAAAACGTGCACTTGAAATGCAGTGAACAGTTGAAACTAGCCACTAGCATGGAAATAAGCACTTCATTTCAAATAAATTGACTGCCTCAGTGGAAAAGATTAATAAAAGCCAAATTTCTTTAGCAAACCGACAAAAATAACTTCATTGTTCT
Organism: Schistocerca serialis cubense; assembly: GCF_023864345.2. Lineage (NCBI taxonomy): Eukaryota > Metazoa > Arthropoda > Insecta > Orthoptera > Acrididae > Schistocerca > Schistocerca serialis. The sequence continues at coordinate 213,326,956 of NC_064644.1, forward strand.
ACAAGGCAATTAATGCTTGACTGTCAGAAAGTTGAAAATAGCTTGACTGTTAGAAAGTTGGAAATAAAATAAAATCTGAAACTAATAACATATTTTAGTCTTCCATAATTATGTGAATGTATTTTAATTCACTTGATAGCTCCTGGCTACAGACATCTGTTTTGTTTTCATTTGATGTGAGCACAATACATGAAAAGGAAACAGCAAAATCACTAAACATAAACACGGGTCACGTGGAGACTACCCACCTCCCCACAACAACTCAGACTGCTCTGTGCATCAGCCCCGGATCTACGATATTTCCGGACGGGGGCAATACTAGATAGTGGCTTACCCCCCCCCCTCCCCCCCCCGAGCGTTTGAGGTAGGACGCCAAAAATTTTAAAAAACGATTATTCAAAAAAAAAAATGTTCACTTTTTAGCACACATCTTTCTGAAGACTCTGACACATAAAACATATGTATTTGAGGAAATGGTAGACATGTTATTTGGTCTTAATTGTACCATTGTGCAGTGCCACACCTCTTTACACAACATTGTTCTATCGCACGTCACAGTATTTTGCTTTGCGGAATTCAAACATGTAATATTTTTTAATGGATGCCATCAAATTATATTCGGGGCAGTGGAAATTAAAATGTCCTGTGGTGCCTCTCCTGCTTCCAGTCGGCTAGTTTGACATCCTACCCCTGTTAAAACAAACTCGCAATTAATACTGGATGGGATTATTTGTAACCGGGAGAAAAAGAATTCTTCAGACAATTTGCACTCTCTATTGCCTATTAGGTAATAACTTGCTATTTTGTGTGACATAAAATTAAGTATAGGGTACACAGAACCAGTAAAGACAAGAGACAAGCAAGACAGTACACATTTCTTCAATCCTTAAGACCTGTCATTTTTTTCTCTCTAATCTTGCTGCAGCTTTACATGGCATGCTTTTCTTTCAGGAAAAGAATCTATTACCTCGTCAAAGTTTGTCAAACATTTTGCTACATGAAAAAACAAAATGTTGTTCTCTAATACTGAAAAAGCTTTAATACAAATAGTACCCAAGACAGGTATGGTTTCTCAATTTGATTAAGTGTATTTTGTCACTGTCTGTTTGATAAAATGAAATAGGCCTGCCTAATATCGCAGCAGTTGCAACACACACCAAATAAACAAGACTGTTTTGGCACAAATCATCATTTTTATAACACCACAGAATATAATTCATGAAGTACCAATATGAAATGTCTATTAGGCCTACTAGAAGCAAAAAGCTTTAAGTTAGGAAATAGTTTCACAGTTCATTCATACACTCCAGCTTCTCAAGCATCAGATTGAAAAGTAGTAGTACAAAATTTTTATATAAATTTGGAATCATCATATTCTTCCTCAATTTGTGTGTGTCCCTGTTTCATCTCCTTCCTTGTTCTAATAAACAATCTTATCATCACTAATTCTGTAACTATTCCTTCCAGTGTCAAAACTTATTCTCAGGTTAACTTTACTAAGCCTGCCACAATCACCGGTTTAGTTATCCTCCATTTATTCTCCGGATAGGCACTATTCCACGTTCGTACGATGCATTTTCTGTGCTGCTCCTGGGATAGAACTTAGTGGCTCCAACCCGAGGACTGTACATCTGGCCCTTACTAATGTAGCCAAAAATTTTCTGTCAAAATTTCATTTTCTTGGATGCAATGAGAAGATAATATGTAAACTTTCTTACATGTTATTCCTGTTAGTCATTTATTTCTATTCTGGTAGTCTGAATCTATGGATTTCGCTAGTAATTATAACAACACTGATCATTCACAAACCCAGCCTACCACATAAACAGCAATTCTCATTAACCTGTTCAGCTTTATTCCGCTTAGCTTGTATAGCCCTGTCCCATTTTGTCTGCTAGAAATTTTATTTCTAGATGCAACGGGGATTCCCCTGGCAGACTCATTATGTACACTATACATGCATACAAAAATCAACTTATGATTCATTCGGAAATCAACCTAGAATGTGTTAAAAAACCAACAGGGATGCGTTTCAAAATAATATGAACAATCGATAGACCAACATGCGCTGGATGGTAGGTTTTTTCCCTCAAGAATATGAATTTGGCGCTCCCCCCTTACCAGAAATTGCTGCCCGGGAAAGATACCCCTGTTAGCCCCCCACCCCCCTACATCTGGGCCTGTTGTGCATGCGTGAATCTGGCAGCTTGGGAGCACCAGTAAAATTTTTACGGGTAGTATGGCTGCTTGCTGCTACTGCTTATAAAGCTAACATCCACACTTCTGTAGCTTGAAGCAGGAGAAGGTACTACTCACACGCAACTCAACTGCGCACGTGTACTAGCTCACTTGCAACTGCTCAAACGAATCTAATGTAAACAATTGTGATGTCACACTCATCGGAGGCAATTTGTTTTTATGAAGCACTGCGTAGTCTTCCTTGAGCATTTGACACATTTTGCTCTTGGCAGATGCTTGTATGAGCACTATGATTTGTTGTATGTGGTGCATTTCCTTTGCAACTAAAGTTTTATTTTCGTACCCCCACCTCCCTCTCATTCATGTTCTATTGCTGCAGTATTATTCTGCAGTAGCGACATACAATAATATCCTTTGTTAAGAGTACTGGTTCTCACCAGTCAAAATTACAAAAATTTAACTGTAAACTAAAACAATGAGAAGTTCCCAGAATTCTAAAAAACTCCTGGGATTTTTTCCGGTTTTCTTCTGGATGAAAAAATTCTCGGGTTTTTCCTGGATCTCCTGGTTGTCCCGGGTCGTATACACTCTGCATTGGTAATTGATGCAGGAATGCCACGTGCCATCCTCCTCCTCCCCAATGATCACAGGAGATAATCAAGGACTCTCTGAAGTTTTAATCATGTCATCTTGTAGCAGCTTCTTCAATTCCTCCTGGATAATCCATCGTTAAAACATCCAAAAATTGATGCAGAGTGACTATTACTTGCTGACATTGCTCCTCCCTATGTATATTCCTTTAGGGATTAGTTGTGGCTGCTTGTGACAACTAGAGATACAAAGTTCTCTTTGACAATCCACGATGCTTATGATCATCACTGGCATGTACCTTTCTTTTGTGAGCCTGAGCAGCTTTTTGTCGTCAACAGGAAGCTTCACAGTTTAAATGTGCATCTCAACTGATGATTGGAACTTGTCTCATTGATGTTATCCCTATCATCATCTTCAATGGCAAACAACCACCCAGAGCAACCTTTGTTATGTGTGCTTGCTGGAATAACTTCGTTAATCTGAAGCCCTGATCATCCACAGTCTATGATTTATTTGTGATGTTCACAAGAAGTCACACCAGAAAATAACTTTATGACTAAATTCTGTTGAAACGACAAATTCACACACTGAAGGGCAGTGTTCTGTCATTGACAGTTATTCTTGAAATACATGTTCCTGTCAGCTGACATGTTTCCCTCTGCAATCTTCAGCTCAATCACTTTGGTCTTCTTTTTAGCTTATGATGATGAGCAGCCCCCATTCAACTAACACCCAGACTGGTTGGCCACTGATAATGATGACAGCATTTCCTGTCATCTTGGTAATGTCATTCAAGGAGGATTTCCATCTGCAACAGTCTCACCTCCTTACATAGTCATGTTGCTTAGTTTTCCTGAATTCAACAGCTAGGTGAGCAGGCGTGTCAATGGGAAATGGTTATCACCTGTCGTGGAGCAACCGCATCCAGGGGTCAACAGTTAGCTTCATCCCACATGCCAACTACAATCATTTACAGCTGGCGCATGGAAAGTACTCTTGTGACAGTTGGTGTTCTGCAATGCAATAGTCATCGAACACTTGTCTTCTCCCTGAAATAGTATACTATGTGTCCTCCAAATGTCTCTTTGCCTGCAGGGCACTGTACTAGCCAGAGATATTGATTATACTGGCTTTGGCTGGATGCCGGGTTGTTGTTTGACTGTTGCAGCATAAGTTCAAGTTGGACAAGTCCGTTTATATGGTGCACTCGACTAGTGGCATAGATTATGCCCAAGATTGATATACCTCTTCTTCATGATCCTCCTATAATATATCTCCTATCATATGGGGTTGAAGTCCATGGCTTCTATCTTTTGTGTACTTTGTCCAACCATTCTGGTTGCCATAAACTGCTGTATCTCTTCTGTTACTATCTTGCATATGAGAGAGGTCTTCCACAATTGCCATAGGGATCAAATTGGAGGGTGTTCATACTTCCTACAGCCAACTATTTTCTGTAGCACTTCCTCGAAGTGCTGACACCACATGATGAATTCTCTTGACGATGTGAGATCCTTTATAAGAAGAGCTTGGTACATGTCTTTTGAGACTCCTTTCGCCAAAAGTAAAATTTTGTCAGCTTCTGTCATATTCAGATTCACAATGTCGCAGAGAACCAAAGATTCTGTACATATGACTGTGTCATTTCACCAAGACAATGGGCCCTGTTCTCCAATTTTTCTTCTGTTAAGTGGACAGAGCATAACTTAATCATAGCTAACACTTGGTTCAAGAATCGTGAAAGAAGGTTGTACACATGGAAGAACCCTGGAGATACTAGAAGGTATCAGATAAATTATATAATGGTAAGACAGAGATTTAAGAACCACGTTTTAAATTGTAAGACATTTCCAGGGGCAGATGTGGACTCTGACCACAATCTATTGGTTATGAACTGTAGATTAAAACTGAAGAAACTGCAAAAAGGTGGGAATTTAAGGAGATGGGACCTGGATAAACTGAAAGAACCAGAGGTTGTACAGAGTGTGAGGGAGAGCATAAGGGAACAATTGACAGGAATGGGGGAAAGAAATACAGTAGAAGAAGAATGGGTAAGTTTGAGTGATGAAATAGTGTAGGTAGCAGAGGATCAAGTAGGTAAAAAGACGAGGGTTAATAGAAATCCTTGGGTAACGAAAGAGATATTGAACTTAATTGATGAAAGGAGAAACTATAAAAATGCAGCAAATGAAGCAGGCAAAAAGCAATACAAACGTCTCAAAAATGAGATCGACAGGAAGTGCAAAATGGCTAAGCAGGGATGGCTAGAGGACAAATGTAAGGATGTAGAGGCGCATATCACTAGGGGTAAGATAGATATTGCCTACAGGAAAATTAAAGAGACCTTTGGAGAAAAGAGAACCACTTGCATGAATATCAAGAGCTCAGATGGAAACCTAGTTCTAAACAAAGAAGGGAAAGCAGAAAGGTGGAAGGAGTATATAGAGGGTCTATACAATGGTGACGTACTTGAGGACAATATTATGGAAATGGAAGAGCATGTGGATGAAGATGAAATGGGAGATATGATACTGCGTGAAGAGTTTGACAGGGCACTGAAAGACCTAAGTCGAAACAAGGCCCCGGGAGTAGACAACATTCCATTAGAACTACTGACAGCCTTGGGAGAGCCAGTCCTGACAAAACTCTACCATCTGGTGAGTAAGATGTATGAGACAGGCACACACACACACACTATCGCATGCATATGTGGTTTCTAGGTCTGAAGAAAGACTTTGTCTGAAAGCTGCACATTTCTAGTATTCGTTTTCACTGTGCCTGTCTGACTCAATGCCTCCTTTACTTGGTGAGTAGCATCCATCCTTTCCTTACTATTCTATTCCAGCCTGGACTTTCTGAAATGTGGGCCCTATGGCAGTCGTGGAAGACCACCACGACCTCCCATCTCTCATATGCCAGATAGTGAGGGAAGAGATAAAGCAGTTTATGGCACCCAGAAATATTGGACTGAGTACAAGAGAGACAGCAGCCTCAAACATTAACCCTGTACAACAGGTATTTAATGCTTATCATAATCAGATATAGAGGACTATGTACCATGATACAAATGCAACCGAGCTGAAGATCACAAATGGAAGATATGTCCAGCTGATAGAAATATGGACTGAAAGAATAACTATCAATAATATAACGCAGTCTTTCAAATTTGTCAGTTTAGCAGAATATAACCATAATGTTATTCTCACATGGGACTTCTTGATGCCATCACAAGCAATCACAGACTGTGGAACATCAGAGCTTCAGACTGACGAAGCTATTCTAACAAACACACATAACAAAGATAGAACTGGGTCATTGTTTGCCACTGAAAATGTTATCATCATACCACCATCTTACCACGCAAGGGAGGAAGCTAATATCAAATTGGCAATAGGATCTGACCTGACCAAGAAACAACGTCAACGAGTGACAGTCAATCTGCATCAGTTTTCAGATTCTTTCAAATACAGAGTGGAGAAAAGACAGACCTAGAGGCCCGTGGTAAAACACCATACCAACACTGGGGATCATCCATCAATTACCAGTGCTCAGAAATGGTGCCACTGGCTGAGCAATGGATAATCTGAGAGGAATTGGAGAAGATGCTGCAAGATGATGTCACTGAACCCCATGGACTCCTTGGTCATCTTCTGTGGCCGTCGTGGAGAAGAACGATGGCACATGGCATTTCTGTATTGACCACCAATGTCCACCACTTGCCATGCACTGATGACACCACATACTGCTTGAAAGGAGCAAAGTTTAGCTCAGCTATGGGCAGGCTACTAGTAAATCAAAGTCAATGAGGCAGCCTGGAAAAGACTACCTTCATAACTCCTGATGGCCTCTCCAAATTAAAGTTATGCCATTTCAGCTGTGTAACACTCCAGCCACCTTTGAACATATGATCAACAACATGCTAGACACCTCAAATGGACAATATAGCTATGCTATCTGGGTGACATTGTCCTTTTCTATTGTATGTCCATCCTTTTGGCAGGAGGTCTCTGGGACGACTCCCATTTACTATCGAGACAAAATGAAACACCTACAGCTGGCCTTATGATTTTATTTTATTTTGTTGCTACCACTTCAACCATCATGGTTGGAGTGCTGACACATTATATGCATATCCAGTAATGCTGGTGTTGGTGTGTTATGTATGGGGCTCATATCAACCTGTACCGCATCAAAAACAGTCTGAAGATGACACACTGAAGTGTTGAAACTGGTAGCAACAAAATAAAATAAAATCATAAGGACAGCTGTAGGTGTTTCATTTTGTCATGATTGTCCTTTTCTTTCTTAAAACATCCAAGCTAACTGACAAAGGTGTGGAAGTGTGTCCAGACTACAAGTCACTGCCAGAATTAAAAAAAAAAAAAAACGCCTCTTCATCACACAAGAATTAAAAATCTTGGTGCACTTAGTGAATAGCGATGGAGTCCATCCCGATTCAGAGAAAATGAGGGCAGTCACAAATTTTCTGATTCCTTGCCACACTCGTGATGTGAGAAGTTTTCTTGTAATGTATTCATTCTAGAGAAAGTAAGAGCAGTCACAGATTTTCCAACATTTTGACACATTTGTGACGTGAGAAGTTTTCATGTAATGTGCTCATACTACCAGTGATTCATAAATGATTTCTGTGTCAAGGCATGAACCTCATACGAACTACTTCTGGGAGAGAGAAATTTTTCCTAGAACAAGCCACAAGACAGATCCTTCCTTGTCCTTAAAGAGATGCTTACATCATCCACAGTCCAATAATGGTATGACATGAATGCCAATACTGAAATTCCAACTGATGCTACTGCTTTTGGAATAAGGGCAGTCCTGGTGCCTGTTCAGGAAGGTGCTGAAAATGTAATAGCTTATGCTTCCAGAGTAATCTCCATGTTTGAGATGAACTGTTCTAGAAACGGGAAAGAGTGCCTTGCAGTTGTTTTGGCCATCAAAAATTGCCAGCATTATTTATTTGGCAAACCATTCATTGTTGTGATGGACCACCATTCTCTGTCCTAGATGACTAACATGAAAGATTTATTGGATTGACCAAAGAGGCTTCAGATGTACAACGTTACAATCGTAAACAAAAGTGGACATAAGTACAAGTACATTGACTGCCTTTTAAGGTCTCCTTTGGAAGAACACGCCAGTGTGGATGAAATCTCAGACAGCACTGCATTAAATGACATTGCTGTTGAACAGAGGGAAGATCCAGCATTGCTGAAAACCATAGGAGCCTTGAAGGAGGAGGAATTGACCAAAGGATAATTCCATTTACTAAACAGAACATTGTGTATTAGGAACTATGATATGATGGGGCAGAAATAATTGCTCTTCATGCCATTTCATCTACAGCCAGTAATCCCAAAGTATTTCCATTACACTCAAAAACCTAGTCACCTGTGATTTGTGAAGATTCTAGACCAAATCAAACAAGGGTATGACTGGCTATGTCTCAACAGATGCACTGACGCTATGTGAGCTGTTGTAAGGAAGGATAATGACAGAAGCATGTGCTGCAGTTATCTCGGTGACAACAGATACCAATCCTACCTACAGAAGGATCATTCCATTGTACTAGAATTGACATCTTTGGGAGGTTCCCAAAGTCAACAAACAAGAATCGACTACCTGTGCAGGGTGCTGAAGCTCCAGAAATTGCACAGTTTCTTGTAGGAGACATTTTTTTGATGAACTGAGACCCCCCCCAATGACCTCTCATTGTTGAAAATTTTCTAATTAAGACTAATATCCAAATTAATTTCATACTGTGACATCACCCACAGGATGACAAATGATTATCACCCACAAATTAATGGCCTCACAGAATGATTTAATAAGACTCTGACAGATATGATCTCAATGTATATTGTCAGACGGACTGATTACGATCAAGACACTAAGGGCTTCACATTCTTCTTTCAGCTCCACAGTTGCAGGGCCAAAAGGACAATCAATGCTCTGTTTCTGTCTTGCCTGGATGATTCTCAAGATGGCTATCTGCAACACCTCATTACCAGGATTGAAGAAGCAAGACAGCTGGCTCACAAAAGGACCCTAGGTGCCCAGGAGAGGGACAGAGAGCGCTACAATGCTATGCATCGACCAGTGAGATACAGCCCAGATGACTTGATTTGGATTTTTATACTTGGGCGAAAAATAGGACTATCGGAAAAGTTACTAAAGCACTACTTTGTGTCACACTGTATCTTTCATTTGTCTGACATCATGTATAAAGTCAAGAATTATGAACCTTCATGAAGTCAAAGTTGCACAAAGATTGTCCATGTCCTTTCTGTGAAGCCCTACTACCATCAAAAGGTGCAGATCGATGATGGGAGGTTCAAGGAAGCTGAAGATCTCAACGATCACAAAGATTTGATGGAAGCAACTGCCTTCAGTGCTCATCATAGTGAAGAAGATGCAATTGCATGATCAAAATGCAAAGATTCGCCAGCTCTGCCATACAGAGGAACACTGACAAGATCCTAGATCCACGATGCTGTAGTTTGTTCCAATGAGAATTTCTGAAACAGCAGGTAGCTGGCTGGCATTTTACAGATCACCAGCTCAAAGCAGACTACCAGGAATTATTTGTCATTTCATAATTATCATTTCTGGAATGTTCTTGAAATATTTTATGATGTTTGTATGTTCTGGAGTATTCGATATTTATATAAATATCAACATTCTGTTTGTATAAATAGCAGTACTCTACATCCATGATTTCAGTTCTGTTTTGGTGTACACTGGTGTCTATAATAAACATACTTTCAGTTCCAAGCATTACACTTATCTGACAAACCTGCATTCAGATTTGGATTTGATTGTGGTTCCAACATTACAATGTGACACGCTCCAGATAGTGCCAGAGAACTATTTATGCAGGCCATAGAGAAATGATTTCACAATCGTGAAAAATTAAGTAAATAATTTTTGAATATAGAAACTTTGGCTAGGCTGCAGTCACCTAAGCAACTTTTCCTGTTCATCATGTTTGTATCACATAACCTGTACTGAGAGAATAACAATTCCACAAGACATTTATCCTGATCCAACTGTCATTAGCAATATTGAAAGAAAACAGCATCAGCTAGGGTTGTTCAACAGTCATTTCCTGCCAGACTGGGAAGATACATGGTCAAAAGTAAAAATTAACAAGCATACATCCAAAATTATTAATGATTAGTCTAGTATTAACTGATCAAACCATAGACAATTACAGAACTCTGTTACAAAAAATTAAGTGGAATGACATCTTGCTTTAAGTGCGAATTTTAAGCATGCATTTACAGTATTTAATAACGTATTTGTAAACATTTTAAAAATCTGTTACCCTAAGGTATTGGAACGAAGGCTGCTCAATCAACAGTAAATGTCACTTCATGCCTATGCATAAATCACAACCACCCTACATTGATTTAAACTCTTAAGTATGATTTCTTGTGACAAATATAAAAACAGTGATGCAGGAAAACAAAATACATAGATTTAAAAAGCAACAATATAATGTAAAGGAAAGTTACTACTCACCACATAGCAGAGATGCTGAGTTACAGACAGCCACAACAAAAAGACTGTCACATATAAGCTTTTGGCCAGCAAGGCCTTTGTCAGAAACAGATGACAGACACACACATACTCACACAAACGGAACTCACACACACGACTGCAGTCTCTGGCAGCTGCAGCCATGTGTGTACGGGTTGCATTACATGAGTGCATTTGTGTGTGTGTGTGTGTGTTTGTGTGTGTGTGTGTGTGTGTGTCTGTCTGTCTGTCTGTCTGTCTGTCTGTGTGTGTGTGTCGTGTTGACTAAAAGCTTATTTGTGACAGTCGTTTTTTTGTGACTATCTGCAACTCAGCATCTCCACTATATGGTGAGTAGCAACTTTCCTTTTCATAATATCATTATATTCCATCCTGGATTTTCCATTGTTTGATAGCTTTAAAAAGAAAAAAAAAAAACAAGGCAGAAATTAGATTAGCTAAGTGTAAGGCTAATGATGATTGCATGGACAACTGCAACAAGAACTTTAAAACTGTGTGGAATATTTCCAGAATGAAGTTTTCACTCTGCAGCAAACTGTGCACTGATATGTAACTTCCTGGAAGATTAAAACTGTGTGCCAGACTGAGACTAGAACTTGCGATCTTTGCCTTTCGTGAGCAAATGGTCAATCAACTGGGCTATGCAAGCATGACTCATGATCTGTCCTTGCAGCTTTACAGATGACGTACTGGTAGAAGTAAAGCTGTGAGCATGGGTCGTGGTTTGTGCTTGAGTAATTCACTTGGTACAGCACTTGCCTACGAAAGGCAAAGGTCCCAAGTTTGAGTCTCATCCAGTACACAGTTTTAATGTGTGGAATGTTGGTAAGGCTGAACTGGATAGAAATAAGAATTGTATAAATGTTTCAGATAATGTTAATCTAATTAAATCTAACAGCAAGAAAGGGAAGACAGAAACAGATTTTTGTAGGCACGTCTTCTGTCTGAGAAAAAGGCGATCTCAAGAAGAGCTAACCTCAGGCACTATGATACAGTGTTCAAAATCAAATGCCTGTACACAACTGAATGCCTCGGAAGGGCAGAAAAGGCTGTACTGAGAGAAGCTGAGAAGTCTGTACACAAGATCATTCAGAAAATAATGGGTCCTAAGATAATATATGGACTGCAAGGAAGAGAAACAGTTGCACAGGTTAATACACAGCTGATGGAGTCAATAACAAAACAATGACTAGAGTTTTATGGACATATGTTAAGGATGTATGCAGCTCAACAAAGGGCCTAAAGTATCCTATAAATGGTTCGAGAAAGTAAGGAAGAATTTCAAGAGCATTGGACTGAACTAAGAGCAGAGCTCTGACTGCTGAAAGTACATGTCACCGATCAATAACTTTAAGAACTTCCACAATGAGCAAAAGAAGAAGAGTAGCTGGACAGAAAAGAGAAACCAGGTAACCAGAGAGAAAGAATGCAATGCTTTTAATCTGCAAAAAGCTTCCATGTATGTCTCACTGTTATTTGTCATGATCTCTAATGGCTTTAAACAAGAGGAAAAAATGTTAATGAAACACTTGATGGATTTAATGTTCAACTTATTTGTGCTAGTTACATGAGCTGCACCAGTGCAACTCAAACTATAAGGCAAAATCAAACAATGGAATTTCATCAATTATGAAAAGGACAGATTGCTACTTACTGTAAAGATGACACAGACAGGCACATCAAAACAACTGTTACACACTGATCTTTTGGCCAAAGCCTTCTTCAGAAAAGAAAGTAAAACAAACACACATTCACAGAAGCAGGCAAACCTCAAGCACATGACAACTGTCTCTAGCCACTCTGGCCAGTCAAACTGTAAATAAGACAATATTCAGGACACAAATTATAATAACAACTCCATAAAACATTTTGAAATATAATGAAGAGAACTGATATCACAAAATCACTTGCAAAACATGCAAATGTAGAGCACCTCAAAATTAGATGATATTTATGGCCTATCTAACACTGTAATTAAAAAAGAAAGAAAGGAGGAAAGAAAGAGAGAGAGAGGGGGGGGGGGGAGGGGACTTGTAGCACAAAGCACACTCATTATGTGTACTTGCAAATGGAATCTTTCCTTCTGTTTAAAGTTGACACTGGTTACAATTTACACAAAAAGGCGACAAATCTTGCTCTAGAGACTGATGCCCCATTTTCTTAATATTAGTCCTATAGGTGGTACAGCACTACATGCACCTCCAAATCTATCATCATTTACAAGTAAATAGGAGTCTCAATTATGTTCAGTTGAGATTCAAAGCTGGATTATCAGCTCTGAGGAGAGTTGAAAATAATATTTCATCACATTTCCTTTGTATAAATCCAAACTATTTGTCAATGCTACACTGATGGGCCTCAGTAAATTTACAACTGTCACCCATAGAATTCTGTTATAAAAAAAGCTCTCTTGCTGTCATTTTCAAAGCTATCTAAGCATCAGGAAACAAGTAGAACATTTTAATAGTAGCAGTCCAAACATTATAAGTGTCTTCATCCTTCTAGAAGAGACAAAGAAGCACTAAAGTAAAAAGAGTGAAGACTCCGCACACTGCCTGATATAAGGTTAGGAGTAAATAAATTGGAAATTAATCTGTCTATAATCATAAATATTCTTTTTAATCTATGCAGTAATGACATTGATAGTAACTCAGCTAAACTTCTTGGCATTCATGTTGATCAAAAACTGACGTGGGAATAATTACAACATGGAAAAGTCAAATAAACTACATATTTTGTATGAATTTAGCCCAATTTACCTATTTGCTAAGCAAACATGGAACTAGTGTAAATGAAACTCTTATCATAGCTCTCTTAGACAGTCTTCTAACCTACTGAGTACTGTTACTGCACCATCACAAGGGCCAAAAATAATTTTTATTAAGAAGGAGGAGGAGGAGGAAGAGGAGGCAGTCAGGTGTGTCTCTGAGATGACGAACAACAAATCCAGCAGACCATATTTTAACAAAACTACAAATACTATTACATCCCTACATCCCTTCATACAATTAGTTGTTTGTTCAATTACAACCCGCAGAAGATAAATACATAAGCATGACCCATTAAACGAAGACGACTGATTTCCTAATTGCAACTTATTTCCTAATTGCAAGACTATAAACCACTCAATATACACTCCTGGAAATTGAAATAAGAACACCGTGAATTCATTGTCCCAGGAAGGGGAAACGTTATTGACACATTCCTGGGGTCAGATACATCACATGATCACACTGACAGAACCACAGGCACATAGACACAGGCAACAGAGCATGCACAATGTCGGCACTAGTACAGTGTATATCCACCTTTCGCAGCAATGCAGGCTGCTATTCTCCCATGGAGACGATCGTAGAGATGCTGGATGTAGTCCTATGGAACGGCTTGCCATGCCATTTCCACCTGGCGCCTCAGTTGGACCAGCGTTCGTGCTGGACGTGCAGACCGCGTGAGACGACGCTTCATCCAGTCCCAAACATGCTCAATGGGGGACAGATCCGGAGATCTTGCTGGCCAGGGTAGTTGACTTACACCTTCTAGAGCACGTTGGGTGGCACGGGATACATGCGGACGTGCATTGTCCTGTTGGAACAGCAAGTTCCCTTGCCGGTCTAGGAATGGTAGAACGATGGGTTCGATGACGGTTTGGATGTACCGTGCACTATTCAGTGTCCCCTCGACGATCACCAGTGGTGTACGGCCAGTGTAGGAGATCGCTCCCCACACCATGATGCCGGGTGTTGGCCCTGTGTGCCTCGGTCGTATGCAGTCCTGATTGTGGCGCTCACCTGCACGGCGCCAAACACGCATACGACTATCATTGGCACCAAGGCAGAAGCGACTCTCATCGCTGAAGACGACACGTCTCCATTCGTCCCTCCATTCACGCCTGTCGCGACACCACTGGAGGCGGGCTGCACGATGTTGGGGCGTGAGCAGAAGACGGCCTAACAGTGTGCGGGACCGTAGCCCAGCTTCATGGAGACGGTTGCGAATGGTCCTCGCCGATACCCCAGGAGCAACAGTGTCCCTAATTTGCTGGGAAGTGGCGGTGCGGTCCCCTATGGCACTGCGTAGGATCCTACGGTCTTGGCGTGCATCCGTGCGTCACTGCGGTCCGGTCCCAGGTCGACGGGCACGTGTACCTTCCGCCGACCACTGGCGACAACATCGATGTACTGTGGAGACCTCACGCCCCACGTGTTGAGCAATTCGGCGGTACCTCCACCCGGCCTCCCGCATGCCCACTATACGCCCTCGCTCAAAGTCCGTCAACTGCACATACGGTTCACGTCCACGCTGTCGCGGCATGCTACCAGTGTTAAAGACTGCGATGGAGCTCCGTATGCCACGGCAAACTGGCTGACACTGACGGCGGCGGTGCACAAATGCTGCGCAGCTAGCGCCATTCGACGGCCAACACCGCGGTTCCTGGTGTGTCCGCTGTGCCGTGCGTGTGATCATTGCTTGTACAGCCCTCTCGCAGTGTCCGGAGCAAGTATGGTGGGTCTGACACACCGGTGTCAATGTGTTCTTTTTTCCATTTCCAGGAGTGTAGTTGTACATATACGAGGTGCGACAATAAAGTAATGAGACTGATTTTCTTTGCAAGATGTGACAATCCTGCAGGCTTGCGTAGGCACAATATCTTTGACCTTGTTCTATAACCTGCTTCTAGTCCAAGCAGCACATTGATTCAACAGCTCAGTCATGAGCTGTGCTGTAATAAGTTAACAAGAGTTTGTGTCTCTCGTCTCAGAAATGGAACCGCATAATATCGCGCAATGGTATGCCATTTCTTTTTGTGTTAAATTGGGTGAAAATGCGACGACTACTTACAGTAAGCTTCAAAAGGCTTTTGGAGAGGAGGGAATGTCAAGAGCTCAAGTTCTTCATTGGCATACAATGTTTAGTGAATGCAGAACAAATGTTGAAGATGAAGACCGCAGTGGACGACCATCAACCTCAAAGATGGATGTCAATTTGGCCAGGGTGCATGAAATCGTACGATCTGATCAAAGATTATTCGTGAAAATTATTTCAGAAGAAATGAACATCAATTGAGAAACAGTTCGTCTAATAATAACTGAAGATCTTGGTATGAGAAAGATTTGTGCATAAATGGTTCCTAGAAATATCACACCACAACAGCGAGAAACACGGAAAAATGTGGCAGCCGATCTATTAGAGCAAACGGAAATCAATCCAGAATTGTTGAGCCGTGTTATCACTAGTGATGAAAGTTGGTTTTTTCAGTACGATTCAGAGACAAAATGCCAAAGTTCGTAATGGTGCTCAAAGGGATCACCCAGACCAAAAAAAAATCGCATGTCAAAGTCAAAAGTGAAATGAATGCTTGTGTGCTTCTTTGATTCCAAGGGAATTGTTCATAAAGAGTGGGTGCCTCCTCGACAAACAGTTAACCAATATTATTACAAAGAAATTTTAGAAAGACATCGTAAAAGAGTTCTTCGTGTCAGTGCCAACATTGCTGATAATTGGATTCTGCATCACGATAATGCGCCATCCCTTACTGCTCTGTCAGTACAGCAATTTTTAACCTCAAAACAAATTTCAGTACTACCACAGCCAACTTATTCACCAGATATTGGGGACTGGGCAACACTTTAGGCACCCAACAAAGGTGGGGACCAAATGTCGTCTGGAATAAGGGGCCAATGATCTCCAAGGAGCGAAGAGGAGTGGATGGAGGTAGAGCACCCCCTTGCCTTGGAATGAGAAACTATCCCTGAAGGCAGATGGCTCATCAAGGAGATGTGGAAAGCAATGGGAAATTACCACATTAGAGATCCATTTGTGTATCCCATATGTAGCAACTATAGCAGAATCTAACAATATATGTATCCTTACTGGTCATGGGTTTCAGAGCTACCATGTGATTGATAGGATATTAACGATAAAGTTAGAAGCTAGCCCAGCTCACATAATAATAATTCAAGTTTATTTACCAGTGACAAAGGGTAATGATGAAGAAACTGAAAAAATTGATGACTCCAATTAATGGAAATGATAAACATAAAGGACAATGTTATTCTCATGGGAGCTTTTAATATGTCCGACGGAATACAAGAGAACCACAAATGTGCTGGTAAGTTCAGATTGAGAAGAATGAACTCAACAGGTGAGAAATTATTAGAATTTTGTGAACAACATGAAATGGTTATAACAGGCACACATTATGAAGCTCCAAAGAGAAGATGCTGCATGTGGAAGGCACCTGATGGTAGTGGCAGATATATGCTCACTTATATAATAGTAAAGCAGATATACAGGAACCGAGTGAAACAAAGTCATAGTTACCCAGGTGCTAATACAGATAGTGACCATACACTTGTTGCAGAAAAGTGCAATACCACATGTAAGAAACACAGCTGAAATATCCAAAGAAATGAGCACTACATAAATTGAAGGATGCAGAGTTTGTACATGAATGCAAGCACGAAACAATGGAATTGGACAGGGATGAAAGCAGCTGGGATGTTATCAAGTCAGGTATAACAAATGCAGCCACAGACATATTACATAAAAAGAAGGCAACCTCAGATGACCCCTGAAGTATTGGAACTTATTGACAAAAGTAATAGTCTAACAGAAAAAAAGCTCTGATCAATATAAAGCGAAAAAAAGATAACAACAATGTGCCATTTAGAGAAAGAAAAATGTGTGGGAAAATTTATAAAAAAAATACAAAATGATTTTAAATATGGAAAACAAGATGAAGCTAACTCCATGATTACACTGCTGCAACACAGAGAACCAAGAGTAACATAGTGAAAGATAATAAAAGTGAGAAACTGCTATTTGTCCTAGAAGATGTAAGTGGTATGGAATGAGTGTACTGAAGATTTGTACAGTGGTGCTGAAATTGGAAATTTAGACAAGTATACTGATGACAAAAAACTAATTAATGAAAATAATATGGCACCACTGATAACAAAAAAAAAGAGTTCCTGCCCTCATTAAATAGATTAAAATCAAATAAAGTGATTGGTCCAGATGACATCCCTGCTGAACTTCTACAGAACATTAGTGACAACATCAAAAGTAAATCATTTACTGTGATATCTAAATGTCATGGAGAAGGTATCACATCACCCTTTGCAAGAACTAGAACTATTGGATTAGTCAAGACGGCAAATGCAAAGGTCTGTACAAATTAATAGAACACTAGATTAGCCGATGAAACTGGAATAGTGGCAGGCTAAGAGAAATATCTAACTAAAATGTTTAATGTCATAAATCAAGAGGTAACAAAACTAAAAGTAAAAATAAATACAAAGAAGACACAAGTCATGGTTACTGACTAGGAAGGTGGTGGAACTGAGACAAACATATAAATAAGCAGTGAGCTACTCGAGGCTGAATTCAACTAGCTCGGTAGCATTTTGGAGGCAAACAATAGATGTATCAAGGAAATCAAGTTTGGTCTCGGTGGCCAAAGACAGTGGTCATGCCTGTGTGAGTTGTGCTTTTGTGTGTGTGTGTGTGTGTGTGGTGTGTGTGTGTGTGTGTGTGTGTGTGTGTGTGTGTGTGTGTGTGTGTTTATATATATAAACAAAGATAATGTGACTTACCAAATGAAAGCGCTGGCAGGTTGATAGACACACAAACATACACACAAAATTCAAGCTTTCGCAACCAACGGTTGCTTCATCAGGAAAGGGGAAAGGAGAGGAAAAGATGAAAGGATGTGGGTTTTAAGGGAAAGGGTAAGGAGTCATTCCAGTCCCGGGAGTGGAAAGACTTACCTTAGGGGGAAAAAAGGACAGGTATACACTTGCACACACACACATATCCATCCGAACATACACAGACACAAGCAGACATATTTAAAGACAAAGAGTTTGGGCAGAGATGTCAGTCGAGGCAGAAGTACAGAGGCAAAGATGATGTTGAATGACAGGTGAGGTATGAGTGGCGGCAACTTGAAATTAGCAGAGGTTGAGGCCTGGTGGGTAACGAGAAGAGAGGATATACTGAAGGGCAAGTTCCCATCTCCGGAGTTCTGACAGGTTGGTGTTAGTGGGAAGTATCCAGATAACCCGGACAGTGTAACACTGTGCCAAGATGTGCTGGCCGTGCATCAAGCCATGTTTAGCCACAGGGTGATCCTCATTACCAACAAACACTGTCTGCCTGTGTCCATTCATGCGAATGGACAGTTTGTTGCTGGCCATTCCCACATAGAAAGCTTCACAGTGTAGGCAGGTCAGTTGGTAAATCACGTGAGTGCTTTCACACGTGGCTCTGCCTTTGATCCTGTACACCTTCCGGGTTACAGGACTGGAGTAGGTGGTGGTGGGAGGGTGCATGGGACAGGTTTTACACAGGGGGTGGTTACAAGGGTAGGAGCCAGAGGGTAGGGAAGGCGGTTTGGGGATTTCATAGGGATGAACTAGGGGACAGTGGATGGCTAGAAATCGAAATCAATGAAGTCTTCTACTGGTTTTCTGCCTTATGGTTGACTATGTATGATACCACAGCCTGTATAGGATGCATAACTGATGCAGATCTATCTACATCCTGCTCACTAATTCTGCCTCAGGTCTGTTGTCATTTCTTTAAATTTCTTTCAGTTCAGAATGAAGTACACCTTCCTGAGTACTTCTACTCTCTTAAATAGGCCAACTTGAACCTTTCGTAACGTTTTATCTAGCTGCTTATGAGCTGTTGTACACCTATCATTAGTTTCTTTCTGGCCATTCTGTAAATAAGTTATTCTAGGTTTCTGTGCTTCAGTCAGTTGTCTGTTCTTAAATACTTCTGATAAAGCCTCAATTAACTAGTTTTTGGCTCTTTTCACACTGCATAAGTAAAGTTGGTGTTTCTAAGCGACTCGCATCTTTCATTTTCACAGTTTTAAAAATTTGTTAATATAATTTTTTCAATTTAATTTTCGATTTTTTTGTCTTTTCACTGTTTTTTTAAGCTGCTTTTAAATTTTGCTGCTCTTCTCTAAGATATTTCAGCAACATATAATCCCTGTCACTTACATTTTCATTAGACGATTCACCTCGCTCTTGGTTCATCATGGACAGGGAACGTCATCTGGTTAAGTGATTGCCAATATCAGTGAAATTCTCCAACAGCCGTGTAACTAGATATATTACTTTGATGACAACTAGTTTCGGCATTCCATTATGCCATCTTCAGGCCCCATATGCATCTCTCAAAATAAAATATAATGCCATACAGTGCCATATATCCCTGGATTTCGTGAATTCAACCGTTTCACAAGTTCTTCATTTGAAGACTTGATAGCTACCAAGTTTTCCAGTGAACCACTGAAGACTTGATAGCTACCAAGTCTTCGAATGAAGAACTTGTGAAATGATTGAATTCACGAAACCCAGGGATATATGGCACTATATGGCATTATCGTTTATTTTGAGAGATGCATATGGGGCCTGAAGGTGGCATAGTGGAACGCCAAAACTGGTTGTCGTCAAAATGAAGTAAAATAACATCTTAGTTACACGGCTGTTGGAGAATTTCATTGATATTGACATTCACAATCACTGTCAGCAGGTACAGTGTCTGCTTTCCATTACTTCTAAACTATTTTGCACTTCTGAAATGTTTTGCAGGATATACTTTCGTCAAGTGTTTCTACACTTCGTCATTTGAAACTGACGTAATTTGGATCCCGTCATTTATTGCACTAGTAGAGTAACGTACCTCCCTATTCCTTAATAGTACAACATTTTTATTATCAACCATGTTTAAACGTTACTGATTTCTTTAGCTAAAATAAGCCTATTCATTTCATTATCTGCTGGCTCAATGCGGCTCTACGTCACGAGGGCATTCTGCCTTGCTCCGCACTGCCGCCCTGGTCTTTGCCACGCTATGCTGCTTAGCCTTTTAAAGTGATAAGATCAGACGACATATTGTATTTTACGATACAAGGCCATCTGCGTAGGCTGCATGTACTGGCTGGTCGGCTGGACACTTCCAGCGGTCACCCTACTGTTGCAGAAAGCATTGTATGCCTCCTGTTGCTGCCAGCTGCCTCCTCCTCTCCTGCTGTGTTCATCTGTGAAGCAATACGTTGGCGTCGTAGCAGAGTCTCACAGTCTTCTGCTCCTGATGTCAGTCTCTCACTTGTCATCCCACATCACTACCCTCTGCGTTCCATGCACCACATAATAATTTACAACAACATATACTGTCGCTCAGTGTCACAAAATGTCACGCAGTATCCGTCAAAAAATTTTCCAAATGTCATTGTCAGTTTTTTCTCTACATTTCACTATTGTATCATACACCATGCTTTTTACGGCTACAGTCAAATGGGGTGAGTTGACCACTGGGGTGAAGTTGGCCAAAAAGCTCAAAAAACAATTTATGTTGAGTTAGCTGTACCCTCCACGTGTTGCCTTGGGTCAGATTAGTTAAATGGAAAAGAAAGAAAATAGAAAGCACACGTTTCTAATATGTACAGGAATGGAATATACGCCCTAATCCCCACCTCAACACTGTCTCTGCCAATCTCCTCCAATCCCTCACTCTCTCCACCACCTCCTCCTCCTCCCGTTTCCATTATCTCCTCCTCTCTGTTGTGACCTCGAGTCTTGTTTATTGTTATTGCAAATTCAGTCCGCCCCGATAGCTGAATGGTCAGCGTGACGGACTGCCGTCCTAAGGGGTCTGGGTTCGATTCCCGGCTGGGTCGGGGATTTTCTCCGCTCAGGGACTGGGTGTTGTGTTATCATCATTTCATCCCCATCTGGCGCGCAGGTCGCCCAATGTGATAAGACCTGCACAAAGGCAGCCAGATCTGCCCCGTAAGGGGCCTCCCGGCCAATACGCCAAATGCTCATTTCATTTTCATTGCAAATTCAGATTCTATAGTAGTATTCCAATCATCAGCCAATAAACCAGAAAAACAACTCCAACACATTGTTGTCTTACGATTTATGTTTAAAAATATATATATATATTGAGAAACAATATATATGGGATAAACAAGTTGTCTAATGGTTTATATGTCCCACTGTTGTAGTTAAAAATGGCTGCAAACAAAGGAAACAAAACTGCACATTTTTACAGCATAACACAGCAGAGGATTTTCTTTCTCGCAGTCGGCTTTAACAGAACACCTGTACATTATTGATTAAAAATATGTATTCTATGTCCGTCTGAATGTATGATAGTGTACTATGTAAATTTTGAAGTCAGTGACTCAAGTTATCAAGATTTTTGCTAATGACATTTCAGTAATATATATTTCACATACTGTATATTTATTTATATATTGTATATATTTCAAAAAATATATAATTTACATCACAATTATATTGCCTATTGTCTGTCTAAATTTTCATTAGAATATCGTGTAAAATTTCAAGTAAATCTACCCAGCTGGTGTAGCCGTGCGGTTCTAAGCGCTTCAGTTTGAAACCGCGTGACCGCTACGGTCGCAGGTTCGAATCCTGCCTCAGGCATGGGTGTGTGTGATGTCCTTAGGTTAGTTAGGTTTATGTAGTTCTAAGTTCTAGGGGACTAATGACCTCAGAAGTTAAGTCCCATAGTGCTCGGAGCCATTTGAAACATTTTTTCAAGTAAATCTGTCAATAATGTTTCAAGAATTTTGGTAACAAGGTTTCTCCTTTATGTATCACATATATATTTATTTATATAGCTTATGGCCACCCAAATATTCATTAGTGTGGTGTGTAAAAATCAGAATTACACCAGTCAAGAATTTTTTGAATTTTTTGCTAACATGTCCCCTTTATATATTACCTACTTATTTATATATTATATATATAGATAGATATATAAAAACACGCAAGTATTCGCATTCAATGCTGTGTCAAAATTTCAAGTCAATCCACAGACTACTTTTCAAGTTTTGCACACTAACATATGCAGACTGAATTTTTATACGTAAGGGTAACTACTCATTGGTGAGCTGAACTCTATTATTTTAGTTATTATATTTACTATTCTAAAGTTATTAATTGTTTTAGAAGGTATGACTAACTTTTTTAATGACCTAAAACATTTATTCATATGAAACAACTTGTGCATGTGTGTCTCATGTACGTTGTACACTGACCCTTCACAACGACAACTATAGCAATGACTGAAGTTAATCTATTATGTCTATCTATTTATAGACAGATAAATAAAACTTGGTACATTCTTGATGGAATTAGGAGAAGCTAACCATCGTTTATCGAATACTTGTTTAATGAACAAATATTCGTAAATTCGGCAAGAATGTGACCTAATGAAAGCAGCAACAATGTGATACAGTGGATACAGCAACAGTTCTCTATAATATTCTAGTGGTAGAGTAAGGAAGTCATTGTTGGAAGTGCCTGTACGTCTACTTCAAATTTGTTATGTAGATCGCAGTTGCACTTGCTACAACTGAGATCGTTAAGAGTGGTCAGCGTGAAAATGCTATTTGTATCAAACATTACTTCAAGTAAATCTGTCAATAATGTTTCAAGATTTTTGGTAACAAGGTTTCTCCTCTATGTATTACATATGTATTTATTTCTATAGCTTATGACCACCCAAATACTCATTAGAGTATCGTGTAAAAATCAGAATTACACCAGTCAAGAACTTTTTGAATTTTTTGCTAACAACATTTCCCTTCATATATTACCTATATATAGTTATAATAGAGGGAAACATTCCACGTAGGAAATATATATATCTAAAAACAAAGATGATGTGACTTACCAAATGAAAGTGCTGGCAGGTCGACAGACACACAAACAAACACAAACATACACACAAAATTCAAGCTTTCGCAGCAAACTGTTGCCTCATCAGGAAAGAGGGAGGGAGAGGGAAAGACGAAAGGATGTGGGTTTTAAGGGAGAGGGTAAGGAGTCATTCCAATCCCGGGAGCGGAAAGACTTACCTTAGGGGGAAAAAAGGACGGGTATACACTCGCACACACACACATATCCATCCACACATATACAGACACAAGCAGACATATTTAAAGACAAAGAGTTCTTTCTTTTTCAAGGTATGCCTTTTATTAATTCCCGCAGTTTTTTTTATCATAGCACTGTCAGTACCACACGTGGTGTGGTGCACGATATGTTTAATCCTAAAATTCGGAACTCACTCTCAAATTAAATCTTTAATCAGTCCAGGCTCACGTACACATCCACACTAATCACTGGCTATCGACTAAGATTTTTTTATCTAGGGAAATAATTACTAACCGACAGTACTTTATGTTGTGGCTCCCTACAAGGAATGTCATCAGAGTTTCTGTCATCACATGAGAGCTTCTGGGGCAAGTGTTTTAGCCAATCACACCAATGGTTTTCACATGCTACTACATACAGGGTATGGTAGAACCTTGTTTGACCAACAGCAAACAGACATTCTTCCCAAGCGGGTGACGCCATCGCGCATCATCAATGTGTCATGCTTGAACCTCCACAATCCTCTTGCCCAGAGAGCAGGTCTTGTGACATTATTTCACCGTATTCCAAATATTCAATATAAATACGACAACACAATTAATTTGACTTAGAATATTTGTAATGTAAAAATTTTTGTCTTTTGATAAGTATGAACTAAAAATTAATAAAGTTCGAAAGCAACATCCCCCAAACTACCGCCACCTGTCGGCTAGACCTTATACCTTCATATAATGTTGTGAACCAAATTGTTAGTTGACATCTGCATTAGGCATACATTTATAATATTGTCACTGAAGCTTGTTAAGCAAGTTCTACATTATCTTTGTTGAGTGAACATTTTTAAAAATATTTTTAATTGTTCCTGTTTTGTAGGCTGATGTTGTTCAATAAATATCTGTTGCTCTTTATGTTTCTTTAGTCTTAAATACAGACATATGATGAGAACAGTAGCCAAAAGAATGAAGACATAAACAAATTTATTAAGTGATTCAGACGGTTTTATCCACAAAATATTCACAATGACCATGGGCACAAACAGGAATTGTTTTCGTTTATTAACAAATCTCACTTACATCTTTGAGTCACTGTAGACATATTTTCATTCATTTAAAACAGGGACAGCGCTGCTCTCAGCACAGTCTAAAGATTTTTTTAGCTAAATCTTTTTGCAAGAATAAAGCACTGACAGCACTGCCGTAGCAATTCATGAAGTTCCTTTTATTAAAAGTCAGATGTGTTACAATCTGTTACACCTATCTCAAGTATGCCTTGGGCCCCAGGAGGCTCTTGATGCCGTCTCCGATAATTTTTTCGCCTTCCGCGTTTGCTTCCTCGTAGCCACGGAATGTGCTTCTGCAGCGTTTCAGCCAGTCACGAATCTTAGGATAAGCACTCATGTCCACTCCTATCGCCTGTTGAACAGAGAAGTATGTAATGACGATTCTGCTCATTAAATTGATGAACAGTTATCACTGCTGTTGCACATATAGTGTGAAGTAATGACAATTAAAATAACAGAGAAACTTTTGGTGTAAAGTTTTACTTTTTGATGTGTTTCTTAACATAAGAGATAATTAGTAAATACACAGTTGCATTCCATTAGGCTGTATGTCTGAAGTCATTACTTGCCATTTACTCGGTGAAATTACTATATCATGTGGTTATAATTAAAGTGCAGGTGCTCACAGATGTCCAGTTTGGGCTGTAAGCAACGTTTGACAGCGAAACTTAGATATATTAATGTGTTAATGCGGAATCTCGGTGTTTATGATGTCATATCTCCTGATCTACGTGAGATAAAGTGAGAAAAAATATTATAATCATGTACATTCAGTGGCATAAGTGGATACTGTCGACAGAATGTGTTGCGCATTGAGTTAGAAGCAAAGAAGTAATAAATTTAAAAGTCATACACAATGCCGCGCCGCGCGGAATTAGCCGAGCAGTCTACGGCGCTGCAGTCCTGGAGTGAGCGACTGGTCCCGGCGGAGGTTCGAGTCCTCCATGGGGCATGGGTGTGTGTGTTTGTCCTTAGGATAATTTAGGTTAAGTAGTGAGTAAGCTTAGGAACTGATGACCTTAGCAGTTAAGTCCCTTAAGAAAACACAAACACACAGCCCGGTGAAAAAATATTTTAGGAGCTAATCGACAGAATGTGCTCTCATCACATACCCCTTTTGCTCTCCACAAATTTCACCCCATCTTTCCGTACCAGAACTGGTTTCCATAACTGAGTACCGCCCATGTGACCAGATTAGGCAATGTTTTGCCATTTGGGCATGATAGAATACTGAGCAAATTTTTTAAAGAAATGCAACTATCGCCTTTTGGGTGAAGTTTTTATTGATTAACGTGATTTTTGAGCAACAGAAAAAAATCGAAATATGTTTTCATGCAATGATTTTAATTATATGTTATTTTTAATTATATGTACCACTCCACTGCTTTGTGAAATACTGAAATACCGCAATCTCAAAGTTCTACCAGCCACCACATAACGACTCCAGTACTAACATTAAATTGTCGTAGATAGGTAACTAGGCTATTACAGTAGTGTGTACTTATTTTTGACTCAACATAACGCCAGCAGACGAATCAAAAGCGGTTTTCCTCTTCTATCGTGTTACAAACATGTCCATAATAGAAACCATCACAACAGCACACAGTACAAAAACTATAAACGGTATCACATACATTAAATTCAACAGCAAGTAAGAACTGAACTGATTAGCAAAACAACAACTGAGATCAAACAAGACCATCAATATGTCTTGACTAAAATGGGGCTGGGCGATAGCCAATACTGCTACGGATGTATAGGTAGTTTGAATCTTTAGTTGGCCTTGCTGACTATCGATAGTGCAAATCCCTTTTTCGTTGTACAATTAAAAATCAAAATATCTTTCAGTTTCACTACATGGCAAATAGGGCATGTGCAATTTCATTTAGCTGATTCGGAGAGGAGGGGTTCCGGACGCACTGGACCCTCCTCCCCTTTAGCTACGTACTTGACTCGGTGAGTAACATGGGGTGTTACCTCATCTTCTATGAAAACAGTGGCTTAGACGCAGCTGCTCTCTTCCAAAGCAGAAAGGTGCCGGGAATCGAACGTACATTAAATTCAACTGCAAGTAAGAGCTGAACTGAATAATAAAACAATAGGTGAGCTCAAGCAAGGCCAGCAGTTTGTCTGGTTTATAACGGGTATGGGCGATAGCGAATAGTTCCATGAATTTTTTTTTCATAATGCGGGGCCACAATCACTATATATTTCTTTAAAGTCAGTACCGCCATTAGAGTGTTGTTTATTTACAGTGTTACATTTACACTTACACAATCATTATCTCGGCTTCAAAGTGCAATTATCAAGTGTTTTAAGTGTTATAAATTGCCTGTGGTGGCTTACTGTCATATTAAAAGAACGCTATTAGACACATTGTCTAAGAGTCGATATTTCTGGCAGAGCCTACTGTTTTGTTTCATTACTGTGTACACCATCTTGACTGCAGTCAAGAAATATCGACTCTTAGACAATGCGTCTAATAGTATATTTTAGCCGGCCGCGGTGGTCTCGCGGTTCTAGGCGCTCAGTCCGGAGCCGCGCGACTGCTACGGTCGCAGGTTCGAATCCTGCTTCGGGCATGGATGTGTGTGATGTCCTTAGGTTAGTTAGGTTTAAGTAGTTCTAAGTTCTAGGGGACTGATGACCACAGATGTTAAGTCCCGTAGTGCTCAGAGCCATTTTGAGTATATTTTAATACGACAGTATGCCATCCCAGGCAATATAACACTTAAAACACTTGATAATGGCACTTTGAAGCCGAAATCATAATTGTGTAAGTGTAAATGTAACACTGCAAGCCGGCCGGAGTGGCCGTGCGGTTCTAGGCGCTACAGTCTGGAACCGCTCGACTGCTACGGTCGCAGGTTCGAATCCTGCCTCGGGCATGGATGTGTGTGATGTCCTTAGGTTAGTTGGGTTTAAGTAATTCTAAGTTCTAGGGGACTGATGACCTCAGAAGTTAAGTCCCATAGTGCTCAGAGCCATTTGAACCATTTTTGAACACTGCAAATAAACAACAGTGTAATGGCGGTACTGACTTTAAAGAAATAGTGCTATGGATGCACAGACAGTTTAAATTTATCGTTGGTCTTGCTGACTATCAATAGTTCATATCGCTTTTTCGTTGTACGATTAAAAATCGAAATATTTTTCAGTTCCAATACATGGGAACTAGGCCATGTGTAATTTCATTTAGGTGATGGAGGGGATGGGTGTCCTGACACTCTGGACCCCCCCCCCCCCCCTCCTTTAGCTACGTCCTTGGATGGGTGAGTTACATAAGGTGTTGCCCCATCTTGTTTGCAAACCGTGATTTAGACACAGCAGCGCTCTTCGAAAGCAGAAATCACACGCTGTCTCGATAACGTGCAGATGTCATGGTCGATCTGACAGGTCTTCTAGGTGTATTCCCTTCAAAGAGGAACGGACTGAGATTAAACGTGTTTCTGAATCCACACCAAATAGTCACCTACGGCAAGTGCAATGGCTCTTGTGCACAACAAAGGCTTTAACAGTACCCCAAATTCAGCAGTTCTGTGTGTTCACTGCAGCCTGTAGTTTAAAATGTGCCTGGCCACATATCATCAACTTCGATCCGTGCCAGAAGCTGGAGAGCAAAATCAGAACGTTGTCGTGGATCATAACGTTTCAATTGCTAGACCACGTGGATCTTCTTACCAGTGTGATGTAGACCGCAGAACGTTCCATACTGTTGACGATTTCGTGATACTGCACGAGCACTAGCACTGCTTGGGGCACATGTGGTGTGGTCAGTTACAGCAACAGCAACCTCGTCAATAACTTAAACTGGGATAGAACACCTTCCTCTTCCAGGTGCCACACCAAGCTCACCCGAGTTTTCGAATTTCATTGTAATCTTCTTTAAACCACTTAACTACATCGGTCCTTTCCTCAGAGATTTCAGACGGCGACACTCTCTCGAAGTAGCACCGTAATTGCTTCCGTCCACACAAAAGAGTGTCACTGACAGTACGCGGTCCCTCTTCTCGATAGCATAATGTTCACTCACGTTATGGCTTGTCAAATGACAGCGTGGATGTCACACTGTCATACAAGCAGTGCACAGCGTGAGATCTGCACCTGGTGGCCAAAATTTGAACTAATTATTTCCCAGTGTAAATCGGTTCCACATAAATGCATTAGCATATATACCAAATTTCGCCGCTATACGATAATTATTGCCCACGCTGGATCTCCATGAGTAGCTGCACTTACATTTGAAATTGTATAAAAAATCATTTTCGAAATTCACTAAAACTTCCTGTTGGTTAGGATATGCCACCCATGCAGGTGCGACAAAGTACACAAAATATACCCTTGATGGATGTAGGAAGAAGCCAGTGTTAGTCTATGCGTGACGTACTATGAACAATGAGACATCCACCACATGTCTGAATATCAACAGTTACCCACTAGTTTTAGTTCCAAACACTCCTGCTATGTAATTAATATTGTACATGACTCCCTTTTGCTGTTACTGAAACATTCAATCTCTGGGGAAGATTTTCACCATATTTAGCTTCACCTCACATATAGGATTCACATACCCGTCTGATTGGTCTTCACAAAGTTTATGTTCATCATTTCCATGGAGAACCAATGTTCCACCTTCCTTTTAGGTTGCAGTTCAATCAGTTATATCATTGTTATTAGCCAGTTACTTCAGTTCATTTCAGGTGTTTTCATTCTTTATTAAATTTCTACTTGTGCAGCACTTCTCTCTCCTCGATAATCAAATCTCTGCTTCTTATGCTTTGCTCTCATCTTATGCTTTGCTCTCATCTTTATTTTTAGTTAGGCAACTCTCGCTTCCATAAACATAGTTTTATGAAGTTTAATTTTTATAATGTTTCCGGTTTTGTAGCTAAGTGTTACGTTTATTGCATCACGTATTTCCTGAAATCTGTGCATCTTTGCATGTATATCGTTAACAAAATCATAACAGCAGAGACGTATTTCGTTGGTAATTCTATTTCCGACCATACTGGGAATATACCCTGAATCACTGTAACTTTATTCTTATGTAACGATGTTTTAAGACTATATTCTGTACATATATGGTTTAGCAGATGTACTACTGATTTGAGGTCACCTTCAATTACTTCTGTTATTACTTTATCCTCTCCAAAATCAAATACTGGTACATGCATTCCAGCGTCAGAAATATCAGAACGGTTTTCACTGATAACTTTCGGCTCGTTCATTACCAGTGCAGTGGTCCTTACCTGAAATTAACACATTGATCCTTCTCCATCATCCTTGAACGTCTCTAACATCATCACGGAACCACCCGGTATATACAGGGTAACAATTATTGAACAACAAGAAATAAGATCGTCGTAAATTCTGAACAGTTTACGTTAGGAGTTCAAACTGGACGGATGGCCGCGGGGAATGGTGAGAATCAGTACGCGCTGTATGGTTTGGTTTAGCGACGAAGCCCACTTTCATTTGGATGCAAAATTGGCGCTTCTGGGGGACTGAAAATCCGCACTGCGCGATCGAGAAGTCTCTTCACCCTCAACGGGTGACTGTGTGGTGTGCAATATCCAGTAACGGAATAACTTGTGCGATATTACTTGTTGGCACGGTGACTACCGAACGGTACGTGAAGGTTTTGGAAGATGATTTCATCCCTGTAATCCAAAGTGACACTGATATCTACAAGTTGTGCTTCATGCAAGAAGGAGCTTGACTCCATCGAAGCAGGAGAGTATTTCATGTCCTGAAGGAACACTCTGGGGACGGCATTCTGGCTCTGGGGTACACAGAAGCCACTGGCATCTGCCTCGATTGACCGCCATATTCTCCCGATCTGAACACATGCAACCCCTTTTTGTGCGGTTATATTAAAGACAAGGTGTACAGCAATAACCCCAAAAACCATTGCTGAGCTGAAAACAGTCATTCAGGAAGTCATCGACGGTATCGATGTTCCGACATTTCAGCGGATCATGAAGAACGCTATTCGTCTGCGCCACATCATTGCCTATCACGACAGGCATATCGAACATGTCATTACTTAAATGTAAATATCTGTAATGAAGTTTATACGTTGAATAAAGTGTGTGGACGCCGTAGTTTGTAACTAATTTAAGTTTTTTTCATATAGTTCAATTATTGTTACCCTGCATATACATTTACAGGCGCCGGAGCCTGTAATTTTGACACTGTGTCCCATCTACAACATCTAGAAGTGTGTAACATGAATTGTGAAGCACCTTGTATAAATACAATGTTAGTCCACTTGCAGAAAAACAATTACTAATTTTCAAGAACATTGTATTTCAATTTCCAGTATCAAGATTTCTCCATTACGCCTGATTAAAAAATTATTTCCGCTTCTTGGATACATAATGGAAGATCAATCAGATGTAACAAGAATTGTTCCAGTATCGTCCTGTGGCGCCCCTACAGTGATGTCTTTGTTCCTCATCCTGATCGACAGAGGTGGCGCAGTGGTTAGCTCACTGGACTCCCATTCGTGGGGACGACGGTTGAAACCTGCGTCCGGCCATCCTGATTTAGGTTTTCCGTGATCCCTAAATCGCTTCCAGCAAATACCGGGATGGTTCCTTTGAAAGGGCATGGCCGACTTCCTTCCCCATCCTCTCCTAATCCGATGCGACCGAAGACATTGCTGTTAGGTCCCCTCCCCCAAACCAGCCAACCCATTCTGAAAATAATGTTCCACTGTGACCAGTCCTTGCCTTTATTAATGCAATCTTCTGCACGTAGGACGATGAAAAGAAAAAACATAGCGTACTTGGGTGTTTTTCTTTCAAGAAAATCATTTAAGAGTCAGTATTACACAGATTTTTAATAGGGTCGGAACTGGGATGTTTGTATAGCTGCTTAAAAGTCCCCATTCGTCTTCTAAAATATTAAAAAGACTCCATACCCCTGGTCTACTCCTCCCCCCTTCCCCCTCCCGACAAACCATCAAAAGTGCGCTCTTGTTTCCAGTAACTTTGAGGAGAACGCAAGCAATGAGCCTGGCGTAGTATTATTTACATTTATCTTAGCACTTTTTTTTTCAGGAGATTTGACAACAGTATGCCTCAGTCTATCTGTGATAGCGATGTATTGCATATTTTGTGTATTTGTAGAGAATAATTTTAGTAATACACATGAAAAACCTACAACAAACGTGGGTTTTTGCTTTTGAGAGAGTTAATTATATTTTTTACTTTTTATTAGTAGAGAATCGAGTAACTGTAAGATATTGTATGTAAGCCGGCCGGTGTGGCCGAGCGGTTCTAGGCGCTTCAGTCTGGAACCGCGCGACCGCTACGGTCGCAGGTTCGAATCCTGCCTCGGGCATGGATGTGTGTGATGTCCTTAGGTTAGTTAGGTTAAAGTAGTTCTAAGTTCTAGGGGACTAATGACCTCAGATGTTAAGTCCCATAGTGCTCAGAGCCATTTGAACCGTTTTGTTGTATGTATATGGTATTGGCCATGGCTTCTGGTACGTATTCTGTCTCTTTATCCTTTGAACTGTCCAAATTAATCTTCCGCAGTACTTCAAGGACATGATTAATTCATATGTAGCACATCTGAGTGCCTTCACATTATTCCGTAGCTTTCTTTGTAGTAAATAAATTCTCACATTCTTAACTGATTTTATGGTTTCGCTTTTAACTCTGGCCATATATTCAACTGCGGTAACTGAATTGTTAATTTTAGACGTCATACAGAGAATATTTAATTTTTTAATCATTTTCATTGTGGCTTCATAGTATTTCTTGTAACATGAGATCAGTCCTAGTTCTGCGCTTGTCCGAACTGTTTAATGTAATTTTCTTTCCACATTTGTCATCTACAGTTTTTACAACCACATAACTAATGCTATTCATTTTGAATAGCACCAATGTTTACAGTTTGGTCGCATATAGTACACTCATGGTTAGCGGTTACCATAAGAAGTTATTCGTATAGATGCAGACTTACCACATACGAGTACATAAAGATTCTAAAAAGGCACCCTTCTTCGAAGAAACATTCCAAATCTATTCATCCAGAGAAACTTTAATGAACTGAGACAAGCTCCTCAACATACACAAGCTTCTTATGAAGCTCATTTGTGGGTACCTAACCGATGTGTGTGTGTGTGTGTGTGTGTGTGTGTGTGTGTGTGTGTGAGTGAATGAGAGAGAGAGAGGGGGGGGGGTGGGGGGAGTGAGAGAGAGAATAGCTCTGTAACATTATCTTGGAGCAATTAACAATTATAGCTCTGATCTCCTCAATAAGTGAGCTGGCACAGTGGTTGTGGTTAAGAAATTAGGCTTACATTCAGGAGCATGATAGTTAAAATCTGAATCCAGCCACAATGACTTAGGTTTGCCGCGATTTCCCGCAATTAATTAATGCCAATTTCAGGATGGTTCCCACAGAAACATGGCATGATTTCCCTTCTCATCCATCTCCTGTCCGAGTTTGTGGCCCGTTTCTAATAACCTTATCATTGACTGGACATCAAACATATAAATTCCTTTTTCCGACCTTTCCCCTGCTTCATCCAACCCAAGAAATTTCCAAAACATTTTGCATAGTTCTGTTCGACTGAGCTCAATTAAAATGTCATTGTGGCTCTTACCAATAATACTACGGATCCTTAAATATGTGGACCTGATACTAATATAAATATTTCCGATTATTTCTATTTGTGATACCCTTACCATCTCCTCCTCGCCCATAGAGGAGACAGACATGTCTTACCTAACTGATAGTTATTTCCAGTTCATTTAGATGTGTTTGGGTGAAATTGCTCCAGACATGTAACTCCTCTACTGTTACCCACAACCTCTACTAGTACTGATCTAGCGAATCTCATCCCCACAGTATATTTTTCCAGACAGTAAACCTCCTGCGTATTAAGATTGGTTAAAATTGTTCGACACGTTCCGGAGTTATAAGATGGTATCCAAACGTACTCAAAATTTGAATTTTGAAATGGTTACGAGTACGCAGAAATACCACTCTGTTTCTCTTCATACATTTTTCTTGTATCAGTATCATCAGCGACTGCGAGCAGGTTGGTTTAGGTAGTTGTTGGCGATAGTATTTTCATTGTGGTTTGCGACGGCTGATCTGAAAGTGCAACTTGTCTGTACAAATTTTTGTTTTTAAAATTATAAAAATCACTACAGAAACGGGTCAACACATTTGGAAACAGCGCCTTAGGCCAGAAACAGTTTTGCGACTGGCACAAGCATTACAAAAACGGGAGAATATCGTCCAGTGATGACGATCCCTTCGGTACGTCTGCAATCGCCATCCACGGAAGTGAAGGTGTCGTACTGCCAGATTGTAGACAGGTTGTCTAAGACCTCTTTAACATCTGGGACCTGAGGTATGGTACGTTTGAGTGTATTCTGTTAGTAGAACTGACATGAGAAAAATTGTGGCGCAGTTTGTGTCACGATGGATACAAACTGACCAGAACATCATCGCGTGGAAGCCTGTAGAAGGGAACGTAAACAGCTCCTTCGAGACGACTCAAACTTTCTTTCAAAGGTCATTATCAGCGACAGAAGTTTTGTTAATGGCTATGACTCCGAATAAAAAAAACAGCTGATGTAGTGGAGAAGTGCTCCTTAATCATGGCCAAAAGAAAATTAGACTAGTCGACAATAAATTTAATTCTTTGGTGATGTGGTATATTGACGAGAACCTTCATAAAGAATTCATTCCTCCGACTAGGTGGTGAATAAAGTGTTCTACCGCGACGTTCTAAGATGATTGAGGAGGGAGATAAACAGAAAACATCCATAGAAGTGGTGTACGAAAGACTAGGTTCTCCATCAAAACAAGCACGACCGCATACAGCCTACGTAATTCAGCATTTTTTCACTAAAAAGAAGGTAACAGTTGTTCTCTACGTGTCTTAATCTCCAGACTTTGCTCCGTAAGACATCTTACACTTTCCCAAAATGAAAATCAAACTGAATGGGCAGTGATTTTGTTTAGTGGAGGAGGCTTAAGCGAACCGCAGAGGGTACTAAACATGCTAATAAAGACAGGCATTTCAAAAGTGGCAGATAAATTGGTATTGAGGATAAAGATGTACAATAAGGTCTAGGTAAGACATAATAATTTTAATCAACATACAAATACATCGGAAACTTTTTCATAACAGCTCGTATTTCCATTTTTCTAACAGAAGTACTGCTCTTCAAGATAATAACAGAATAACGCCACTGAGTTGTCATTGTGGTGCAGCTTACCTCCAGACTGGCAACTGTAACCGAGCAGGATATGTCGGCCACGGTCGCATGGTCTCCAGCTACCCATCCACTTGGCTCAAGGTACTTCTCCAGGTTTCCAAGAGCCTCGTATATGGCATCTCTCGCGTCCGCATCCACATTTCTTTTCCCCAGGAAGAAAACCGGATACTGCAATTGATGAAAGCGTTAGCAATATAATGTACAGGTATACAAACTTCGGAACACACAGTAATGGATATTTATAATGACTGGACACTGTCGATAAAAATACAGAGGTTCACACGAAATCAGAAAATAGGAAACTTCAGATTCTACATTTGCACAGTGTGTCTGTTCCTATCGTAATTTATTCATAATCTACTTTACTGATTTACTTATTACTTTATAACTACACCCTCCGATACAAGTAACTAAGCTGGCCACGTGAGCACATATATCGTTGTTAATGTCTGGCTGTTGGTTTTGGGGTGATCATATGGGACGTTATATTCCTCCTTATGTGAAAGGGATGGATAGAAAAAGCTGTGAATATTAAGTATCTTCTACGAAGCAAAAAGAGGATTTTGACTATGTATATCATACATTTGAACATAATTACGTAAAGACATTCAGCTGTTTCAGTCTTTCTTAAATGGATAATAGAGTACAGACCATAGCCTTAGCTTTTTAAG
Source organism: Schistocerca serialis cubense (assembly GCF_023864345.2). NCBI lineage: Eukaryota > Metazoa > Arthropoda > Insecta > Orthoptera > Acrididae > Schistocerca > Schistocerca serialis. The sequence continues at coordinate 213,362,213 of NC_064644.1, forward strand.
TCACTGGAAATGAGCTCGCATCTCCATCGAGTAATGAAACATGGAGTATTCCTCAGGGTTCCACGCTAGTGCTGCTTCTTTTCCAGATATACAGTAGTTTGCTGTCTTAAACTGTAACTTGCAACTGCTAACGCTAGGGCTGTTTTGTTTGTGAATAACACAAATATAACTGAGGATGATTCAAATATGATCTGAATTCTGTAATTAATAATGTCCTTTAGAGAAACAGATATTGATTCACAACTGAAAAACTGAGTTTTAATTGAAATATAATACAGAATACCCGATTCTTAACTCTGGTGGAAGGATTGTATTCACGACTTCCTGCAAAAGGCGAATGCAGCTGCCTTAACTGTAAGGTTATTAGCACCAGTGATACGCAGAAACTATTTTTCACACTATCATTTCTTGATGTAACATGCTATAATACTTTAGGTAGATTAGCCCACGACAAAAATATTTTAGCTCACAGATCATATATGATGTTAATTAACCGGACTCACGTAGGACTGTTTAACAATCTCGATGTTCTAGCGCTGACATCACAGAACATACGCTCCCTTACAAAATTTGTTGTTGGATCTGTGAACTTTTTAAAAGAGAATAACAGTAACAATGCATATACAGTGGGAAATGTCAAAGCTACTGTTTTAAAGAGTATTCAGGATTCAACCTTCGCTGTTGGCACAATAAGTTCATATTTGTCAATGAAAAACATAAATAGTGGATATTCGCCTGTATTGATTTATTTCGTGAACGATTTTTCTGCTTAAAAGGGCATCCTCAGATAATACCGAATATTATATAGCCCAAATTAAGATGGATGGATCAGGTAAATAAGAAATTCTGAGAGGAACAAAGTGTGAACGTGCTACGGCATTAATGTATTTCGTGAACCGATTTTCGGCTTCAAACGGTATTGTCTGAGGAGAAGAAAATGCCACTTATATTACTTGCCTCTCAGGTTTGGTTGTCTAACGGTAAGACACGTGCCTGAAAACCAAGAGTTCTCGAAATCGAATCCCAGTTGGACTACAGAAGACTTCAGACTCCCTTTAACATACCCATAACCTCTCAGTGATGTGAAGTTTCAGCAGTAACGACAGGTGATTCCGATTCAACGTTAAACTATAGTTCCACACATGACGCCAAAGTGACGACCAATTGAAAGACTTCCACCAGACCGCTGCGCCAGAATCATCGTCATCATTTGTCTACGGCACCAAAATAAGTAGAGCCGAGACCGGTTACATGAGCAGGTACCTGAATGAGAAATTGATTAATTGCTCTAATCAGCCTAACATACGTCCGCCCCTGGTAGCTGAGTGGTCAGCGCGACAGAATGTCAATCCTCAGGGCCCAGTTTCGATTGCCGGCTGGATCGGAGATTTTCTCCGCTCAGCGACTGAGTGTTGTGTTGTTCTAATCACTACCATTTCATCCCCATCGACGCGCAAGTCGCCGAAGTGGCGTCAAATTGAAAGTCTTGCACCCTGCGAACGGTCTACCCGATGGGAGGCCCTAGTCACACGACATTTCCATTTTAGCCTAACGTGTGAGGGGCTCTCAATAAGTAATGCAACACTTTTTTCTGGAAGTAGGTTGGTTGTATTCAGAATTGCCATACGTCATGTTATTACTTTCTCTTTTGGTTACAAAACCCCATTTTTTAACATAAACTCCTTTCAATACGACGGTCTTACGCTACCATACAGGGAGGGCCTGCACGCCCGCACAGTACTGCGCTAACGGTCGACGTCGGAGCTTGTGACGATGTTCGACAAACGATTGCCACGATCAGCCTCGTTACATCCAAGATGGCCCTTCGTAGTCTTTTACGATCTTCTGTTGGGCTGCGAGTAGCCCAGCGGACACACACCTTTCAGTACTCCAACTGAGTTCATTTGAGAGGCGAGCTGTTTGATTGTGATCCATCGATCACATCGAATGTGATTGGTCGCACATCCCAACATTGCAGCTGTCACAGCTGTGTGCGGCCGGCCAGCGCGCGGGAGGTCAGACAATCTCGCGTGACCTTACTGCGATGACGGCAGATGCCTCGCCAAAGATTCACCAAGCTTTTGTTCACTGCCAGGTCCGTAGTCACCCTGAAAGCGCCTACGAATATCTGCGATGCTCTGGTTTTCTGCTAAAGGAAACTCAATGACAGGTCTCTGCTTGGAATACACATCCAGCCGCCATGCGCTGTTGCCATTTTTCGTGGTGCACTCAGCCTCGTGATGCCAATTGAGGAGCTTCTCGATCGAATAGTAGCGGCTCCAGTCAAATAAAACTGTCATAACGACCGGGAGAGCGGTGTGCTGACCACACGCCCCTCCTATCCGCGTCCTCAGCTGAGGATGATAGGCGGTCGGATTGTCCCGATGGGCCACTTGTGCCCTGAAGACGGAGTGTGTGTGTGTGTGTGTGTGTGTGTGTGTGTGTGTGTGTGTATGTGTGTAAAGGGAGGGAAAACGGAGACAGGACGCAATGTCCCTTTGTTCCATTTTTGGGGATGTTAAATGAGTCATTAGTCTTTTCTGACTGGTTTGATGCGGCCCACAAAAAATTTCTCTACTGTGCCAACCTTTTCGTCTCAGAGCAGCACTTGCAACCAAAGCCAAAAGTTATTTGTTGTATATAGTCCAATCTCTGTCTTCCTGTACAGCTTTTACCGTCTACAGCTCCCTCTAGTATCGTGTAACTTATTCCCTGATTTCTTAACAGAAATCCTACCGCCCGGCCTTTCTTCTTGTGAGCTTATTTGTCCGTCGCTGACATAGAAGACCGCAAACCTTCTTTCCTTCCCGTCTGGGCAAGCTGTGCAGTGAGTAGAGTACATGTAAAGCTTACTGGGACAGGGTAAATGCTAGCTACAATGAGGTGGATAATTCGATTATAATACTGGCATCTTAATTTGATATTCCCCACAACTGACAAAATTTACACAAAAAATGTGAATTTCTTTGTCCACCCACACACTCCTGAGAATGGCACATTAACAATTTGCAATTACGCGCCCGTTTCACTGGCAGCTCCGTTGATAAATACTCGGCACCTCGCAAGGATAACTACCAGATCAAGAATATTAGGTAAGTTGATGGAAGTGGCTAACCGTTGGTGAAAATCTCGCTTCTGAGCACACAAAGAGCTCTAACACCAGAACTCTGCACGGAACACGCGTTGGTGCAGTGCTGCGATATAGACCGTATAAGACGATGGCCAAGACGCCGTCTCCAAGCCCGTACCGCTCGATGGTTGAAGGCAAAGTCCTCTCTCTCCACAATTCTCCCGTCTCACACGCGTAAGAAAACACGGCGGAAGAATAACCCGTTTCGGCCAATGTCGAACGCTCTATCATCGCCGCGCGGGATTAGCCGAGCGGTCTTAGGCGCTGCAGTCATGGACTGTGTGGCTGGTCCCAGCGGAGGTTCGAGTCCTCTCTCGGGCATGGGTGTGTGTGTTTGTCCTTAGGATAATTTAGGTTAAGTAGTGTGTAAGCTTAGGGACTGATGACCTTAGCAGTTAAGTCCCATAAGATTTCACACACATTTGAACATTTTTTGCTCTACCATCGCCGAAATCCCTCCGACGGCATTTCTGAGATCTACCCAATGATCGAGTAGGTCATATCGCCCCTAGGCAAACTAAATTCCCGTCTTCGCCACGTGTTGCCCAGCACAGGTGGCTCCGGATGCCGGGCTACCCCCAAAAGCGCCGTATTCTCCCGCGTTTCCGGTGACCGCTACCTGCCGCCCACGGCGGCCCGGCGAGCTACAGCTAGCTGCAGACTTTATATTCCACAATTCTCAACTTCCGACACTTTTCACCAACGCTTTAAGTTAGTGACTTAATCATGTAGACATGCAGGGAATACTGCTCGAGAGTGCCTCATATTTATTATAATTCAATAGAGTCACCATCTGATGCCCTTGCCAGTCCCCCTGTTATTAAAATGTTGGTAAGCTAACGTGTAAGTGCCCATGTCATAGCAAGTTACATTCTTGTCAGTGTTTTCCATGTATTCCTTTTCTCACCGTTTCTGCACAGTATCTCCTCATTCCTTAGCTTATCAGTCCATCTTATTTTCAACATTCTTCTGTAAAATGGTTCAAATGGCTCTGAGCACTATGGGACTTAACATCTGAGGTCATCAGTCCCCTAGAACTTAGAACTACTTATACCTAACTAACCTAAGGACATCACACACACCCATGCCCGAGGCCATTCTTCTGTAGCAACACATCTCAAATGCTTCGATTCTCTTCTGTTTCCCTTTTTCCTCAATCAATGTTTCACTATCATACAATGCTATGCTCCAAACGGACATTATCAGATTTTTTTTCCTCAAAATAAGGCCTATGTTTGATACTAGGACACTTCTCTTGCCCAAAAATGCCCTCTTTGCCAGTACTAGTCTGCTTTTTATGCCCTCCTTGCTCCGTCCGTTATTGGTTATTTCGCTGCCTAGGTAGCAGAATTCCTTACTTCAACTGCTTCGCAATCACCAATTCTGATGTTAAGAATCTCGCTGTTTTCATTTCTGCTATTTCTCATTCCTTTCGTCTGTCTTCAATTTACTCTAAAACCATCTTCTGTTCTGATTAGACTGTTCATTCCATTCAAAAGATTATTCTACACTTTCACTGAGGATAGCAATATCATCTGCAAATCTTATCACTGACATGTTTTCACCTTGAATTTTAATTCCACTCTGGAGCCTTTCTTTTATTTTCGTCATTCGTCCATCAATTTACAGATTCAACAGTAGGGGCGAATGACTAAATCGCTGTCTTAGGCCTTTTTAGCGTGAACACTTCGTTCTTGGTCTTCCAGTCTTATTGTTTCCTCTTGGTTCTTGTACACGCTATGGTTCAAATGGCTCTGAGCACTATAGGACTCAACTTCTGAGGTCATCAGTCCCCTAGAACTTAGAACTACTTAAACCTAACTAACCTAAGGACGTCACACACATCCATGCCCGAGGCAGGATTCGAACCTGCGATCGTAGTGGTCACGCGGTTCCAGGCTGTAGCGCCTAGAACCGCTCGACCACCCCGGCCGGCTACACGCTATGTATAACCCATCTTTCCCCATAACTTACCCCTATTTTTCTCAGAATTTCAAAGCTATGTATTACCCATCTTTCTCCATAAATTACCCCTAATTTTCTCATAATTTCTAACATCTTGCACCATTTTACAATGTCGAACGCTTTTTCCAGGTCGACAAATCATACGACAATGTGTGAACATAAATTCTGCGTAATGCTTCTGTTCGCAGTTCCGACAGCAACCGATGTTAAAAATCACTTATGCTCCACGACATATTCGAACGAAAAAGACGTCCACAAAAAACTCACCCTACAAGGGAAAGCTTAAGACAACGCTCTACATGCAGCCACCTCGGTCAACGTCTGACCACAATCTCCCAACGTTGTAATCGTCTTTCCCACAATCTTAGTTACTAGTACCGTCAAATAATTTCTCAGTAGTCACAAATTCGCCCCGATACCCTCTGTAATAAAAATCTGAGTGATCGGATCAACGAAGAACCTGAACGGGTGTCATCGGACGTCCGTCCCGAACAAATTCAACGAACAATAAAGAACAAAAATTAGATAAAAAAAGACAGTTGAGTGGTCAGCGTGACGGATTGCCGTCCTACGGGCCCGGGTTCGATTCCCAGCTGGGTCGGAGATTTTCTGGGCGTTGTGTTGTCTTCATCATCATTTCATCCCCATCCGGCGCGCAGGTCGCCCAATGTGGCGTCGAATGTAATAAGACCTGCACCAAGGCGGCCGGACATTTCCCGCAAGGGACCTCCCGGCCAATGACGCCAAACGCTCATTTCCATTTTTTTTTATTGCGATCCTGGTACCATTTTCAGAACCACAGTACCGTAGCGTGCTGCTAGAGGTGCCTACACAAAATAACACAGCCCACTGATAATATGGAGATCAGTCACGGCAGTTTCTATTGGCTCCACTAGTGATGTGCTGCCGGACTGTGGTGTAGGAATTTCAATGTGTACCACGACTGCAGAAATGTATCTACAAACAAACAAAAAATTAACCATTTAACTTTCTTTTCTTTTCGAGGTACTAATTTAAACCTCATGACAACTCCTCCAACTAAGAGAACTTACAGTGCTCTTTCACACAGATCAGACCTTGCCAACATTTGCACTCTCAGAGGGCGCTCAGTTGCACGAGCGCACTTGAGTCTGCTTAAACTGACACACAATATTTTTAGCGCAACGCAATCTGACTTTCAAAAATCCCTACAAAAGAATGGCCCTGACTAACATTAACCGATACCTTTCACAAATCACTTACCTCACCAAAAATCTTCGTTACTCGAACTACTGCAATACAGCGAGCGCCACTACTGCCAGCTAAATAAAAGATTGAAACTACTGAAGGCACTAACTACTAATAGGCATAGTTAGCATGTGAAAGATTTTGATAGAGAACAAACAATGTATTTACCTCAATAGTGTTGAAAAATCATAATATACATAGCAGTTCAGCTGGCCGTTGTGGCCGTGCGGTTAAAGGCGCTTCAGTTTGGAACCGCGTGACCGCTACGCTCGCAGGTTCGAATCCTGCCTCGGGCATGGATGTGTGTGATGTCCTTAGGTTAGTTAGCTTTAATTAGTTCTAAGTTCTAGGCGACTGATGACCTCAGAAGTTAAGTCGCATAGTGCTCAGAGCCACTTGAACCATTTGAACATAGCAGTTCATGACATCCAGTCTTACAAATTTCAAAACTCCGCCATCTCTCTCCCCACATCCACCACTGCTGGCGGCTCATCTCCAACTGCTCAACGCTACGCGCTGTTCACATCCATCTGCCCAACACTACAATGGCACACAACAATGCAAACTAGCCACAGACTGCACACAGCACAGCCAGTGATTTTTCATACAGAGCGCTACGTGGCGTTACCAAACAGCCTACTTAACACAGCTTACCCCACCGCTTTGCCATTCTGAGCAGCTGTGAGTGAGACGGTTATAGTAATAAAGGCTACACATGCAGGAAACTTAGGAAGGCGTGTTTGCAGCAAAGTGTAGCTACCTCTAAGAGAAGAATATTGCAGCATGCTTTTATAAGCAGGCATTTATGCTGTGTGTGTATTTTTAACTTTTTATTTTTCTGCCAAAGCAATTACTTTTATTCAAATATGGCTCTGAGCGCTATGGGACTTAACAGCTGAGGTCATCAGTCCCCTAGAACTTAGAACTACTTAAACCTAACTAACCTAAGGACATCACTCGTAACATGCCCGAGGCAGGATTCGTTCCTGCGACCTTGGAGGTCTCACGGTTCCAGACTGAAGCGCCTAGAACCGCTCGGCCACTGCGGCCGGCTTACTTTTATTACTGGATCAAATAAGTGTTATCTAATGCTATTAAGGTGACCACATATACAAAACGCATTATATAAAGGCATTTATCTTTATGTTGCGATAATGAATTACGAATGGGTCCACCTTTTTGCAAGTACACAAATTATTGTTTTATCACCCAAACATGTTTCGCCGGTTGTGGCATTCTCAATGGCTTTTTTCGTATTTTATTTTCCTTTTGCTTTACATTGTGTGTGTCCTGTACCTGCCGACCAAAATGAGCCACAGGTGTAAATTAGCACACCATGTCATCATTGTAGTATTTGGATAGTCCTGAGCTGTCACAAGTTTGTTTGTTCCAAATACATTTTTGTGTAGTTGAGCTGAACGTTTTCTCCGGCTAGTTTGTAAACACTGAGTCTCACTATTTTGCTGTGGCTTGAACACATGTGTCCTAACCATAGCAAATTAGCAAGATGCAGTATTTACAAACGAGCAGGAGGTCACAGCACAGGACTATCCAGACACTACAATGACGACATGGTGTACTAACGTAGACCTGTGGCTGATTTTGGTTGGCAGCCACAGGAGGCTCTGAGCACTATGGGCCTCAACATCTGTGGTCATAAGTCCCCTAGAACTTAGAACTACTTAAACCTAACTAACCTAAGGATATCACACATATCCATGCCCGAGGCAGGATTCGAACCTGCGACTGTAGCGGTCGCGCGGGTCCGGACTGAGCGCCTAGAACCGCTAGACCACCGCAGCCGGCGGCAGCCACAGGAGACACACATTCTAAAATAAAAGTAAAATAAAATTTAAAAAGCCATTGAGGACCCCACAACTGTTGTGAAACATATATGGCTCATAACACAAAACAATAATTTATGTAATTGCAAAAAGGTAGACCCATCCTTAATTCATTATTTTTCTGCAAGCACGCGAACGGAACTCAAAATCTAATATGATAGTTACGTAGTAATGTTTGGAAATCTACACAAGTTTTAACCTTAGAACATATAATAATTCTGGAAGTATGGTTCGTGATACAGTCAAACACATGGAGTTACGCAGTTATGACCTATTATGACGTGAACGCTGGCGGGACTTAGTCACTTTCATAAGAAAAGAAAAAAGTTCACACTGATTGTTGAACCGAACCTCAAACAAGTTTAGCGGCTTGTCTGTGCAGTTGAGGATACTGATTTTGGGGTAACATTTTATAAAAGCGTTGTAAATTTCTGGATTGGACAAACAGGTTGCTGATCTGGGTGCTTCACTGTACATCTATCACCCCACGTCGGAAGTAATGAGGTACATCAACAGTGAAAAGCGAAAGTGGCCTGACAAATAAATCGAAATCCATCTGCATTTGTGCAATTTCTTGGATTCTCTTTGAGAACTCATAGTGAAATTTTCAATTACTAAAACGTAGTCATCATGTCTGGTCCACGAATGACTGCCTGCCGCGCGGAGTGCCCGCGCGGTTAGAGACGCCATGTCACGGACTGCGCGGCGCCTCTCGCCAGAGGGTCGAGTCCTCCCTCGGCCACGGGTGTGTATGTTGTTCTTAGCATAGGTTAGTTTAAGTTAGTTTAAGTACTGAGTAAGCCTAGGGACCGATGACCTCTGCAGTTAGGTCCCTTAAGAACTCATACACATCTGAACATTTTGAATGACTGCCTCGAGTTACAGGAAATGTTTCACTTCATGAACTTGAAATTGACATTTCCATAGGATTGCTTTTTATTGATATCACCAATCTTGTCCGCCATTTCTCTTACCAAATGATTCTTCCCTTGGATTAAGACACTCAATGAATTCATATACGTTATGTAATCAAAAGTATCCGGACACCTGGCTGAAAATGACTTCCGTCGGTAACGCGGGAATTCAATATGGTGTTGGCCCACCCATAGCCTTGGTGACAGCTTCCGCTCTAGCAGTCATACGTTCAATGAGGTGCTGGGAGGTTTCTTGGGGAATGGCAGCCCATTCTTCACGGAGTGCTGCACTGAGGAACGTTGGCGGCCGGTGAGGCCTGGCACGAAGTCGCCGTTCCAAAACATCCCGAAGGTGTTGTATAGGATTCAGGTCAGGGCTCTGTGCAGGCCAGTCCATTACAGGGATGTTATTGTCGTCTAACCATTCCGCCACAGGCCGTGCATTGTGAACAGGTGCTCGGTCGAGTTGAAAGGTGCAATCGCCATCGCCGAATCGCTCTTCAACAGTGGGAAGCAAGACGGTGCTTAAAACATCAATGTAAACCTGTGCTGTGATAGTGCAACGCAAAACAATGGGTGCAAGAGGCCATGAAAAACACGACCACACCATAACACCACAGCCTCCGAATTTTACTGTTGACACTACGCACGCTGGCAGATGACGTTCACCCACACGCTGCCATCGGATCGCCGTATTGTGTACCGTGCGTGATTCGTCATTCCACACAACATTTTTCGACTGTTTTATCGTCCAATGTTTACACTCCTTACACCAAGCGAGGCGTCGTTTGGCATTTACTGGCGTGTCGTGTGGTTTATAAGCAGCCGCTCTACCATGAAATCCAAGTTTTATCACCTCCCACCTAACTGTCATAGTACTTGCACTGGATCCGGATGCACTTTGGAATTCCTAGATAGATGTCTGCCTGTTATACATTACGACCCTCTTCAACTCTAGGCGGTCTCTGTCAGTCGACAGACAAGGTCGGTCTGCACGCTTTTGTGCTGTACGTGTCCCTTCACGTTTCCACTTCACTTTCACATCGGAAACAGTGGACTAGGGATGTTTAGGAGTGTGGAAATCTCCCGTACAGACGTATGACACAACTGACACCCAGCCACCTGACCTCGTTCGAAGTCCGTGAGTTCCGCGGAGCGCCCCATTCGGCTCTCTCAGGATGTGTAATGACTACTGAGGTCGCTGATATGGAGTACCTGGCAGTAGGAGGCAGCACAATGCACCTAATATGAAAAACTTGTGTTTTGTTTTTGGGGCTGTCCGGATACTTTTGATCACACAGTGTAACTAGTGACGTCGATCATAAAAGACTTTGTCACCACTCTTCTCACTGTAAACTCAGTTTTTTTCCCTAATTGCCGCTTTCAGTTCAGGCTGCATTCACTGTCGTTCATGAGAAGGCAAATGAGTCATATCCTCTTTCTGGCTGGTGCTGTAATGACGATCCAGTGAATGTTTCTCCTCGTCATAATAGTGCCACGTCACATTAAGCGTGTAGCGTGGCCTTTAAAGCATTCGAAAAAATATTGTAATTTCCATTTGGCATTGAACGATGTGGCTTCTCCACTTTCCTTTTTTGGCATCGGTACAGACGCCAGCAGTATTTCTAATGCAGAACGTAATCGTAATTTAAAGCAAACAGTATAGTGCTCGACATCTGAAAAGCCGAATGGTTTGCTTTAGCAGTGGCCGGCTGCAGCACTGATTGTCCCCTTCCTCCTCACCCCTCAATCTCATTCGCCGCTGCGCTCGGAGCGCTAACCAGGAGAGCGGCCGGAGCGATCCCGCTCGCGGAGCGCTGTTTGGCCGGGCCTGAGATAGATCGATAAATGCTAAATGAATAAAAAATTTAATGCCACATTCTAAGAGTAGAGTACATTTGCAGATGTAGGCTATATCTGGTTTACACTGTACAGCAGTTGCTTATCCCACGTTTCCTTTTATTTCTCGCAGTCCTCGATGTTGGGCTTCGTGCTCCAGCGCCTCTCCGCAGTGCCTTCCCTGTGGACTATTGGCCACTACATTGCTCCCCACAGTGGCGGCTTCTCACTGCCATACATGCAGTTGTAACCACATGGCAGACAGTTTCAGGCTTGTTTTTAGAAAGTGAGCCTTTCACCTTGCATTTTCTACCATACTGCTTCTCAAGGGAAATGTGGCTACACACACATAAGACGTGACTGAATTCCAATGCATACCAAGCAACTCGTGGCGGAAAATAAGTGACCCATGCGCCACCACTGAGATTCGCACTCTGTCTTCCCATGACCACGCACTTACCCACAACAACAACGACAACAACAACAATGCACTGCACAAGCTCCCACCAACCAGTGAGTTTACAACTATGACTACATACATATTCTGCAGCAATATGGTGTCTGGCAGAGAGCACCTTGTACCACTGCTAGTAAGTGCTATTCGACTTGCAATTGGAGCGAGGGAAAAACGACTGTCTGTATGTTTCATAACAGCTCTAATTTCTCTTATCTTGCCTTCGTGACTCTTGTTCGAGATGTACGTATGGCAGTAGAAACGTTCTTCCGTCTGTCCCAAATGCCTGTTCTCTAAACTTTCGTGGTAGTGTCCCAGTGACTCCAATTCAAACTAATGCATGTCCGGCGGTGACTGCTGTGAACACAGTGACCTTGTCCGTCACATGTGGCGAGGCTGAGTCACTGCTGGGTCACAGTGGCTCGGTGAGGCAGTGTAGTGTCCCGGTGTGAACGCTCCAGTTCAAACTAATGTATCTCTGCCTGTGACCGTCGCTGGTGACCCCCTCCACGGAACGCAACCAGGAAAGAACTGGTGAACTCATTACAGAACACACGCGTGTCACAGTGAACGAAATCGCTGCTAAGCGTGCATTAGGACACAGTGCATGCGCAAAACGATACAAAGCTTAAGTTATTGCAAGTTTGTGTCCGATGGGCTTCACGATTATTGTCCGAAGACGGTAACCTACAGAGAAGAACCATCGGCCAAAATCTTCAGAGATTTCAAAATGAAGGTGATGATTTTTGGACGAATATTGTGACAGGCGACGAAAGCTCTAAGGATGGGAAGCTAACACTACGAGACGGCGAAGCATATTCAGAAAGCAGGGCATCACTGTCTTCATGCAGCTGGAACATAGTTCTGTCGGAAGGGTATGTTCAGACTTGCAGAACATTGGCGAAACCGTGTGCAAAGAAATGGAGATTATGTTGAAAAGTGAGAGAAATATCTCTAGATTACGATGATGCACTTGGCTTCTTTTAAAAAAAGTAAGAGATTTAAAAATTGTTGCTTTGTTGCTCACTACTTTTAGCATGACAATTCCACGTTTTTGCTTTCAAAAGTGAAAAGTTTGGTACTTTATACTCTTGAACTTTTACAGGCAGATTCCAATGTTAGCATCACTTTGAAATTTTAGCAAGATTCATTCAAATAACTGTTCGCTTCGTTCATAACATGTTTTGTAACAAAACCTTGCAAAATCTATATAAACACACTTACTGTTGTAGCCCTTAGACGAGGAAAAAGTACTGTCGCTTCGAAATACAGTCTCTGGTCGACCAGCGCCCTCTGCTTCACATCCTTCGGATAGAGAGATTCATCCTTTCCGTAGCGTGACACCAGGTAAGTGGCGATTACGTGGCTGCCACAAGCGGAACATTATTACAGCGTTACAGAGATTGTGAGAATGGAATAATGGATTATATGAGACGACACAGAAAATCCCCGCTGGACATACCTGTCGTGAAGAATCAAACCATTGTCGTCCATGGCTGGTACCGTGTGTTCTGGATTTATCTGAAATAGAAGAGGCAGTATTTAGTAAAAATCAGAGCTTTGGGAACTAACAAAGTCAAATGAATACTAAAATGCTAGACTGTTTCACTGGTTCAAATGGCTCTGAGCACTATGGGACTTAACATCTGAGGTCATCAGTCCCCTAGAACTACTTAAACCTAAATAACCTAAGGACATCACACACACCCATGCCCGAGGCAGGATTCGAACCTGCGACCGTAGTAGTCGCACGGTTCCGGTCTGAAGCGCTAGAACCGCTCGGCCACAGCGGCCGGTTGTTTCACTAGTGACTGGCGGAAATCTCATAGCATGTCTACGATAGCTTGGTGTCGACAGTGATTCACTACCAGACATGGATGTAGCTGCAGAAGAAGAAGGCAGCTCGTGGCTGCAAGAAACTCTTTATTGCTGTTTATTTACGGTCATTCAGTCTTCGATGCTGCTAGTGTTGATCCCTGGCGAGCACGACAGATACACCAACACCTTGTCTCTCGGTGTGATTAGCTTTCAATCTGCTCTGGCCAGCAGTGGCGCAGGCCGCGTGCTGCCGTTACTGCTGTATACGAGTATGTGTCGAATTTCCCACCTGTAGCACGATGGCCAAGAGTCGGCTGCCGTCACCGAGAAAGCGGCGGACAGCATCTTGCCCCAATGTCACAGGGCAGAGGAGTCCTCGGTTTGGACCTTGGCACATTCAGAGATGCATGGATCCCAGCATCGCAGACCTTTGAAGGTGGCAGAGTTCAGAGCTGCCCACACACCCAGTCAGGCAGCAGTCGAAGGCTGGTGCTAGAGAAAGATGGCTACCTTCCATTCCTGGATGTTTTGGTTAAACGGAAAGGTGACGGCTCGGTGGGACATTCTGTGTATCGTAAGCCCACTCACACTGATTTGTACTTGTATTCTAGTTAAATAGAGAAAGATGGCTGCCTTCCATTCCTGGATGTTAAACGGAAAGGTGACGGCTCGGTGCGACATTCTGTCTATCGTAAGCCCACTCACACTGATTTGTACTTGCATTCTTCTAGTTGCCATCATCCATCCCAGACCATCAATCAGTGTGCTTAAAACCCTTGTGCATAGGGCACATTCGGTGTCGGATGCAGAGAATTTGCCTAAAGAACTTTCACATTCAAGGGCGGTGTTCAGAGGCAATGGATACTCGACCCGGCAAATTAACAGGGCCTTCTCAACTAGAGCCAGGAACCGGGAAGTGGGTACAGAGGATAACGCGCCAGCCAAGCCCCTAGCTTTTCTTCCCTTCGTTGGAAATATCTCCTTCAAGATAGCGAGGATTCTTAATAATTTTCATGTCAAAGTGCTTTTTCGTCCACCTTCTAAGATTTAGGATTTGCTGGGATCGGTGAAGGATGATTTGCTACTGCGGGAGGTGGCAATTTACAAAATACCGTGTCAATGTGGTATGGCCTATATACACTGCTGGCCATTAACATTGCTGCAACACGAAGATGACGTGCTACAGACGAGAAATTTAACCGACAGGAAGAAGATGTTGTGATATGCAAATCATTAGCTTTTCAGAGCATTCACAAAAGGCTGGCGCCGATGGCGACACCTACAACGTGCTGACATGAGGAAAGTTTCAACCGATTTCTCATACACAAACAATAGTTGACCGTCGTTGCCTGCTGAAACGTTGTTGTGATGCCTCGTGTAAAGAGGAGAAATGTGTACCATCACGGCCGGCCGCGGTGGTCGTGCTGTTCTAGGAGCTCCAGTCCGGAGCCGCGCTGCTGCTACGGTCGCAGGTTCGAATCCTGCCTCGGGCAGGGATGTGTGTGATGTCCTTAGGTTAGTTAGGTTTAATTAGTTCTAAGTTCTAGGGGACTGATGACCACAGCAGTTGAGTTCCATAGTGCTCAGAGCCATTTGAACCATTTTGTACCATCACGTTTCCGACTTTGATAAAGGTCGGATTGTAGCCTATCGCGATTGCGGTTTATCGTATAGCGACATTGCAGCTCGCGTTGGTCGAGATACAGTGACTGTTAGCAGAATATGGAATCGGTAGGTTCACTGTATATGTGGCTCATACACGATGATGCACCAGAACATTTTCGCAGCAATGTGCATGTGCATTTGAAAATGCAGTCCAAGACAGTTTCGATTGGTCGGAGAGGTCCCACAACTTTGCCTGTACATTCTCCAGACCTCAGCTGACTAATGTTTTCACTAAGATTCTTCAAGGAACTGATGGCCGACGTCACTCACGTCGTATTTTATAACATTACTGATAGTGTCAATAATGTTTCAAATTTAGCATTCATTTAGGTACTGTGAAATGGTAATCATAATTATTTCTAAAGAAATAATGAAGCATGTGAAAACGCGATGATATGAGTTGTACATCCTCAAGTTGTCTCGTACGCAACTCTTTAAAAAGCAGTCATGGTGACAACAAACTGAGTTACGTGACGTAGTACGAAAACAATGAGATTTATAAGTAATAACTAGGAGGAAATACATCAGATATCGACTATTTAAGTACTTTAATAAAATACATTTATAGCCTTCCTGCTGAATTAAAAATGATGCACGAACAAAGAAAATTTTAATAAATTACAGCCATTTCCATCTTTCTAGTTTCTCCATGGAAGAATAAGTAAACATGTAAACACGTGTGTGTGTGTGTGTGTGTGTGTGTGTGTGTGTGTGTGTGTGTGTGTGTGTGTGCGCGCGCTTCAAAAACGCAGAACTAATTTTGAATTTTATCTAAATATAAATACGACTCGTTACTGTAAATAAACAGCACACAACCATAAGAGAATGAATGAGCCACTTAATACGGATCTGGTGTTTAGGTGTCTTGAAGGACACAACGAATATTTACTACACTACCAGTGTCTTACCTTAAGATACTCCTCTTGTAAGTGTTCATTCTTGAACAGATCGATGATTTTGACGGTGACATCGATCCCAAGAGCCTTAGCAACAGTCAAGGCTACTCTGGACGGTGGGCTGGGAGGACAGTGATACAGAACTACAGGCATGATTCACGGGTCGTCTGAAAACAAGCAAAATATATGATCACTTTATAAGAAAGGTGACAGGAAATTTCTAAGTAACTATCACATAATTTCTCTGCAACAACTTTGTCCATAATATTTCAGAAGGTAATGTGCTCAAGAGAGGTATAACACTGAAGTACAGACAATTTACTTATGGAGTCACAGTTGCGACTTTAACAGGATTGCTCAACTGAGAACGGCATTTCTACATTTACTCACCAAGTGCACTCTGAACACAACGAAAAAGAAAGAAACGTACTACGGAGGAATTATCCGAATGGGAGGAAATCGGTAGAAGTGATATACACTACTGGCCAGTAAAATTACTACGCCACGAAGATGATGTGCTACAGACGAGAAATTTAGCCGACAGGAAGAAGATGCTGTGATATGACAATTATTAGCTTTTCAGAGCATTCACACAAGGCTGGCGCCGGTGGTGACACCTACAACGTGCTGACACGAGGAAAGTTTCAACCGATTTCTTATACACAAACAGCAGTTGACCGGCGTTGCCTGCTGAAATGCTGTTGCGATGCCTCGTGTAAGGAGGAGAAATGCCTACCATCACGTTTCCGACTTTGATAAAGGTCGGATTGTAGCCTGCTGCTCGCGTTGGTCGAGATCCAATGACTGTTAGCAGAATATGGAATCGGTGGGTAGACGAGGGTAAGACGGAACGCTGTGCTGCATCCCAACGGCCTCGTATCACTAGCAGTCGAGATGACAGGCATCTTATCCGCAAGGCTGTAACGGAGCGTGCAGCCACGTCTCGATCCCTGAGTCAACAGATGGGGACGTTTGCAAGACAACAACCATCTGCACGAACAGTTCGACGACGTTTGCAGCAGCATGGACTATCAGCTCGGAGACCATGGCTGCGGTTACCCTTGACGCTGTATCACAGACAGGAGCGCCTGCGATGGTGTACTCAACGACGAACCTGGGTGCACGAATGGCAAAACTACATTTTTTCGGATGAATCCAGGTTCTGTTTACAGCATCATGATGGTCGCATCCGTGTTTGGTGACATGGCGGTGAACGCACATTGGAAGCGTGTATTCGTCATACTGGAGTAGAGTATCACCCGGCGTGATGGTATGGGGTGCTATTGGTTACACACCTCGGTCACCACTTGTTCGCATTGACGGCACTTTGAACAGTGTGTTACGACACGTGGCTCTACCCTATATTCGATCCCTGCGAAACCCTACGTTTCGGAAGGATAACGCACGACCTTATGTTGCAGGTCATGTACGGGTCTTTCTGGATACAGAAAATGTTCGACTGCTGCCCTGGCCAGCACATTCTCCAGATCTCTCACCAATTGAAAACGTCTGGTCAATGGTGGCCGAGCAACTGGCTCGTCACAATACGCCAGTCACTACTGTTGATGAACTGTGGTATCGTGTTGAAGCTGCATGGGCAGCTGTACCCGTACACGCCATCCATGCTCAATGCCCAGGCGTATCAAGGCCGTTATTACGGCCAGAGGTGGTTGTTCTGGGTACTGATTTCTCAGGATCTATGCACCCAAATTGCGTGAAAATGTAATCACATGTCAGTTCTGGTATAATATATTTGTCCAATGAATACCCGTTTATCATCTGCATTTCTTCTTGGTGTAGCAATTTTAATGGCCAGTGGTGTAATTGTCGTACCGTATAGCGGGCTACAGTCAGGTGGTATCCCACCATTGTCCAGGGCATCTCCATACACGTCTTCAGTCTGGAATCTCCTTGTCTGAAGTAGAATTGTCTCCAGTGATGAGCCCCGATGACCAGTGAAGACAAGTCTGGAGACGTCCCAGACAACGTTGGGATACGAACCAGACACTCGTCCGCCATACGGCCCGATAAGCAGGAGTCATGGCCTGGGGTGCCATTTCTTTTCATAGCAGGACCTCTTTGGTTGTCATCGGCGGCACACTTGCAGCATAGCGACACGTCAACAGTATTCTACGCTCCCTTTTGTTGCTCTTCGTGGTAAATCATGCACGGGTTACACTCCGACAAGATAATGCCCGCCCGCACATGGCAAGAGTTTCTACTGCTTATCTTCGTGCTCGCAAAACCTTACCTTGACCAGCAAGGTCGTCAGATCTCTCAATTGAGCATGTTTGGAACATTATGAACAGGGGTCTCTTAACCATTTCGGGATTTTGACGATCTATCGCGTCAGTTGGACAGAGTTTGGCTCGATATCCTTCAGGAGGACATTCAAAAACTCTATTAAACAATGCCAAGCCGATTAACCCCTTGTATAAGGACCCCGGGCGGACCAATGCCTTATTTACTTGGTCCATTTGTGAAGCTCTTTCTCCTGAATAAATCATCCAATTTTTCTGAAATTGTTTGTCTGTACGTGTACATCACATCTACTGATTTCCACCCCATTCGGACAATTCCTTCGTGGTGCGTCTTTTTTTTCTTGGAGTATATTGCAAGATTGATATATTTGATTCTTTTATGATCTTGCCAAGACATGTTACCTTGCAAGAAGAGCTCATATTTTATGAAATATATGATTGAAAACCGTAATGCGCAAAAAAGTAACTGTGCAACTCGTGACTACTTTATTCTGAATTACATACTACAGTTTCTGAGAAAATAAATGCTATGAATAAAATTATAAAACTAGATAATAGCTGACTGATGCATGTGTTGTGATTCGATGATTCATAATTTAGCCCCTTTTCAAATAAAGTAAGGAGTCAAGGGTATCAATCGTGTAAAAAATCGTTTAAACCTGTGTGTGCGTAAAGGGTGTAGCCCGGGCCAGAGATTGTCTGGAATGTTGTCCGGCTGTTTTCTTGTACCGTGACCTGGGCAGATAAATTCAGATTACAGAGAACCTAAACCACGAATCTAACTTCAGCATTTCGGTAATCAAGCGTTGACGTTCCTTCCACATCATCATGATGAGTATGCTGCGGACAGCCGCGCCTTCCAAGATGACGACAACCGTGTTCGCAGGGCTGCACGCACGCGTTCCTTGTTTGATGATCACTCAGATAACATACCACATCTCGAATTACCCGCTACATCAGCCGAACTTAATCCAAAAGAAAATTTCTCGGACTGCACGAATGCCTGGTCTCACAGTGATTTTAACCAATGGAATTTTCTCTAGCTTCCAGCTATGTCAAGCGGTTAAGTATCCAAGAGATGTCGGACGAGTGTTCATTGGCCGTTGTCAAGTGGTCACTACTTAGCCGAGGTGCTTTCGCCCGAAAGTTCATGGATATTTAATCACCTGACGCGACTGTGCTACAGAATCTAATCATCAATGAGCGGCTTGAGCTGCATATTGCAAAGAAACTTGTGGACTCTCTTCCTCGCTGAATTGCGGCTACTATCAGGGAAAGAGAAGGTCTTACCCTGATGTCCCTTTGGGGTGATTAACTTTTACTTAGTTTACTTACGAGGGAAGTTCAATAAGTAAGTGGACACTTTTTTTCTGAAAGTAAGTTGGTTTTATTCAGGGTCCCAATGCGCCATATTACTCTCCACTCTCGTGACTAAAAACCCTATTTTCCAGCATAATGCGACGGCCTTAATCCACTTTACTCGGAAGGCATGTATGTCCACACGGTACTTGATACTGGTCGACGTCAGAGCCAATGTCTTGATGCATCAGTAACCTTCCCATCATCTACTTCCAGCAGAGTGCATCCTTCGTTGGACCAAACAGATGGAAACTGGAATGTGCGAGATACGGGCTGCAGGGTGGATGAGGAAGAACAGTCCATTGAGGTTTTGTGAGCTGCTCTGGGGTGCGATAACTTGTGTGAGGCCATGCGTCGCCCAGCAGAAGGAAAGGTTCGTTTGCGTTTTTATGGCAACGAAACGCAGAATTTGTTCCTTCAGTTTCCCGAGAGCATCACAATAAACTTCAGAGTAGAACATTGCCTAACCCCTTCAGAGTCCCAGAAGACAGTGACCACGACTTTACCGGCTAATGGTGCGGCTTTGAACCATTTCTCTGGAAGAGAGATGGTGTGGCGCCGCTCCACAGTTGCCGATTTTGTCTGATTCGAAGTGATGTGTCTCATTGCTTCTGACAATGCTCGACAAAAAACTGTCGCGGTCAGCCTCGTAAAACGCAAGCAATTCCGCGCAAATGGTCTTTCGTTGCTCTTCATGTTCTTCTGTTAGGCGGCGAGAAACCCAGCTGGCACACACCTTTGTGTACCCCAACTGGTGTCCGCCCGATTAGTCGAGCAGTCTAACACAGGGCTTTCTGGAATGGGAAGGAGCGCCTGGTCCCTGGCACGAATCCGCCCAGCGGACTTGTGTCGAGGTCCGGTGACCAGCCAGTCTGTGGACGGTTTTTAGGCGGTTTTCCATCTGCCTCGGCGAATGCAGGCTAGTTCCCCTTATTCCGCCACAGCTACACTATGTCGGCGATTGCTGCGCAAACAAATTCTCCACATACGCGTACACCACGCAAACATAGGGGTTACACTCGTTTGGCGTGATGCGTTCCCTGGGGCGGGGGGCGGGGGGGGGGGGGGGGGCGCTCACCGGGAGCCGAACCCGCACAATAACCCTGGGTTCGGTGTGGGGCGGCGGAGGGGTGAAGTGGACTGCGGTAGTCGTCGTGGGATTGTGGACCACTGCGGCTGCGGCGGAGACGGAGCCTCTCCGTCGTTTATAGCTCCCCAGTTAACATACAATACAATACCCCAATTGGAGGGCGAGTGTGTCTGCACTACCAACAGAGACAACCAGTTGTGAAGCGAGATGTTCGATTGTGATCCCTCGATCACCTCGAATGAGAGTGTCCGGACGTTCCAACATTGCACGAGTCACCGCTGTGTGCGGCCGGCGAGATGATGACAAACGCCTCACCCATCGACTCACCATGCTGTTGTTCACTGCCAGATCTCAGTAGACATTCTACAAGTGGCTATGAATACCTGCGATGCTCTGATTTTTTGCCAAAAGAAACTACGTGACAGCTCTCTGCTTGGAACGCACCCCCTTTACACACGCCGTTTTCAAGGCTACATATAGCGCTGCCACATACTGGAACTTCACCAAACTATAGAGGCTGAAGCGCGAATATTCCGTGATGAGCAAGAAGAAGTATTTAACAGCTGGATGACATCGACGATGGAAGGAGATACAACAGACTGAAGGAAGAAGCTGAAGACAGGGAACATTGGCAAAAGAAGTTCGACATACGAAGACACGGACCTTCCACTAGGCATAACACTACATAATAATAATAATAATAATAACAATAGTGTAAATAAAATTTATTTTATTTACTTCTTTTAGAATAAAATACAGTATACAAATCGTAAAGTAGTTCCTCCAGGAGTTCCAGAGTTATGCTTACATTTCATCCTTTTTCATTCTTTATGTCCACCCCCATTCCTAGACGCGTGGGGTAGCCCTAGTTCCATGGTATTTTTTACAGGTAGTAAGTCATATTTGTGCGAAATTTCGTTGAAATTATTCTACGCATCACAGAGTTATGCTAATCCCTCGAACACCTCCATAGCCCATAATATGTAATTCCGTATAAGGTGTGATTCAATTGTCACACAGGCGAAAACGCTCTGAGGGAATTTTATTCTCTGAACAGCCAGCGAGTATTTGTTTTTCTCAGCCATTCTCTCACTGTGAAGGTTTTGTCGTGACATATTTATGATTCTTTCTATTACGTTCTTCAGACCTTTATATCTACATCGTCAGGTCGATTTAAGTCATTTAATATGACATGTGTGTCTTGTAACTACAGCTTATGGGCAGATTTGCCAGTGTCTTTCAATGGTCACAGGTTGCTTTTACAATCTTACCTACGACCTAGTTCGACCCGGTAGCTGAATGGTCAACGTGACGGATTCCCGTCCTAAGGGCCCGGGTTTGATTCCCGGCTGGGACGGGGATTTTCGCCGCTAAGGGACTGGGTGTTGTGCTGCCTTCATCATCATTTCATCCCCATCCGGCGTGCAGGTCGCCCAACGTGGCGTCGAATGTAATAAGACCTGCACCAAGGCGGCCGGACCTGCCCCGCAACGACTCCAAACGCTCATTTCCATTTACCTACGACCTATACCCTCACACAAAACTCGTACTTACAATATATCCATGCCTTATAAACTGATATAAATTCACTTCATGGTGGAGGTATAATTCTCCGAAATATGTACTGGAAAGTATAATATAACAAATGTGACTCATTAGACTAAATTGTGGTTTCCATCCATATTCATAACGGTCATGGTCAAACCAAACCTAAAATGCTCACTTTGAAATTATTTTTTTCTTCATTTTGTTTATGCTTATTTCCAGTGGTTGAGTCGATGTAATAGCAAACGTCAGAGCTTAATCCACCAGACGTCCCAAAATTCTCTTTCAGGGTTGTAGCACGTTCTAATTGGCTTTTAGTAACCAATTCAGCGTCCAGGTCATAGAATTAACTTAACCCCTTCAGCATTAACTAACTCCAAAGCAAATTAATTATTGTAGAAATACAAAACTCAAAGTGTATTTTATCAAATGGCAATATATTTGAGTGTACGGAAATTACCTTTATATGGGTAAGGTGCTAGTACCAGCATTACAGGCCAAACAGTATACTTCTTCATTTTTCTTTACTCTCATGTAGGTCATCTCTTTGAGACCTTCATGTACTGGCGCAGCCTGCTTTACCCGATTACATATGGAGAACTTATTCCAAAATCGTTTCACTTCGTCAGAAACATAACGCTGATTGGACGATATTAGCATTTACAGAAACCGTTATTACAATAAAATCAAGGCCACCGTGTAGCGTTCCGGCGCAGGTCTTATCATCAGCTTGGGTGAAGATGTGTTCTAAGCAGTTCAATCAGTACGTTGAGGACAATTTGGTTGAGGTCTACTGAGTCACCCTTAAGCGAGACTGAGGGAGAAAGTCTCCTAGGATGCTTAGCACTGGTGATTCTGGAACGGAGAGGAGAAAATTTGATTCATGGGTAGTGCAAACACAATTTAAGAACAATTTATTTTCCCACTATTATGTTAGGCCCTTCCAGTAACCCAAGGTTCATGAGTTCTACCTTACGATATCGGAGACAAACACTCCGCTTGCAGCTCGCTCCGAAAATACCCAGTCCACTACCTTAACCACATTCGGATACAAGTGTGAAACAGCGCTTGTCCCTCTTCATATTCTGACATAAAATATCAACTACTAGCTCCGCGCCGCGGTGTTATCCGAGGTTAATCAGCAATTTGTAATAAACTGTTACTCCCGAAACTCACTATCCAACCATACGCGCCATCACAAAAGTTATGTCTTGGAAGTCTTGCGGCGCAAATCATTTGCGACCCAGCAAACCGCGCGACACCAAATAAAATAAAATAAAATAAAATAAAAATAAAACAAGAAAAATCCTCTAAATTTTGGAATAATGGGAAAACCTGACAGAACTAATGTCATTCGCAGCTCACTAGTTTACTTCATGGAAAACATTTTTATGCGACCGAGTAGCGATTCATAATATGTCCCAGAAACAGGTGTAACTAATTTCAAAACTGTTTGCGATATGCTTAGCACGGGAAACCTCATAATTGTCTGGGTGTGCATGGAGAGCCATAAATATACTGCAATACGTCGCTGTGAGCAACTTTCCGAAACTTGTTGTTCCCCGTATATATGTAGAGAAAGCTGAGTACCCGGACATGTCCGGGTATACACAGAGTGTACATAAAGACCGGGAACACTTTTAATTATTTATTGCACAAGAACCAAACATTGTACAGATATCATACATATGTCATTTTGAAGAGACACCCTGAAAGTTTTTATCATGTATACCCCCACAGCGTAGTTTGGTAATTTGCCGATAGTCAGCGCTAGTCGCAAACACGGCGATTTCAGGTGCGGAGCAAGCTTTCTGTGTGTTGGAGTTCGACAAAAACACGTGTGCTACAGCTGTTTAACGGATGTTTGTACCGTAAGAAGCCACCAACGAGGAAGGCCATTTATCACCGGCACAACACATTCGTTACGACGGGTTGCTTTGGCCCGACAAAGAGAAACGGACATCCCAGTGTGAGTGAAGTGAATGTGGAGCGCGTACGAGAGACATTCATAAGGAGTCCAAAGAAATCGGTGCGTCGTGCATCCCGTGAACTCGAAATCGCTCCAATGACAGTGTGGAAAGTCCTGCGACAGAAGCTCTCTTGAAACCATTCGAATTGGAGCTAGTGCAAGAGGTCAATGACGACGACAAACACAAGTATTTTGAGTTTTGTCCGCAGTTGCAACAACTGAATGAGGATGGAGATGGCATTGTTCATCGCTTAATTTTTAGCGACGAAGCCCCTTTTCAAACTAATGGGAAAGTGAAAAGGCATAATTGTCGAATCTGGGGTACAAAGCATCCACACGAATGCACTGAATTTGAGCGTGATTCCCCAAAGGTAAACGTTTTTTGTGCCTTGTCACGTCGAAAATTGTATGGACCATTCTTCTTCGCCGAGAGCACTGTCGCTTGGACATGTTGCAGCGATGGCTGATGCCTCAAATGCAATCGGACTCTCCGTTCACCCTTCAGCAGGAAGGGGCTCCACCCCATTTTCATTATGAAGTTCGTGGGTACCTGAACACCGAGCTGCCGCATCGATGGATCAGCCGTGCTACAGAATGGGACAGCTGTTTCATGAAATGGCCTCCCCAATCACCAGATCTCACTATGTGTGACCTTTTTTTGTGGGGACACATTGAAGATCTGGTTTATGTACCGCCTCTCCCACGTGATGCAGCAGAGCTCCAGGAGAGAATACCGGAAGCGACTGCCACAGTCGACGATGCCATGCTGGGACGGGTGTGGCAAGAATTCGATTACCATATTGACGTCTGCCGGGTCACTCATGGTCCGCACATCGAGTGTTTGAAAAAAAACTTTCAGAGTTTCTCTTCAAAATGCAATATGTACGACATCTGTACAACGTTTAGTTCCTGTGCAATATGTAATTGAAAGTGTTCCCGGACTTTATGTACACCCTATTTTTTTCCAGTCTTCTGTCAGTCCATCTCCTCCTTCCCCCCCCCCCTCTCTCTCTGTTCATCTCCTCCACCCCCACTCTCCATCGATCTCCTCCTGCCCACTCTCTGTCCATCTTTTCCTCCTCCCTCTCTCGGTCCATCTCCCTCTCTCATATCTCTCTGTCCATCTCCTCCATCTATCTCGCTGTCCTTCTCCTTCACCCCTCACTCCCTGCCCATCTCTCCTTCTTTCCTTTCTCTGTCCATCTCCTTCTCTCCCCACCCCTGTATATCTTCTCATCTTTCTCTGTTCATTTCCTCATCTCCACCTCTTGTTCATATCCTCCTGCCCCTTTTGTCTGTCCATCATCTTCTGCCCCCTCTCTGTGTCCATCTCTTCCTGCTCCCATCTGTCTCCAGGTTATCATCACACCCCAATAAGGGGCTGGCGGTTATTATCCCCACAGGACATCTTTCCATATCGTAGCTGTCTACCAAATTTGGTTGAAATCGTTCTGGGGGTTTAGAATGACATTCTATCTGTGGTTTTGCCCACGTATGCACTAGGTAGATCTATTTCATGTAGGAGTATATTTAACATATTTCACACGTATTTGTACAAATATTTCATATTTCATCCGTATATCTAGCGAATTTTGCCGTGTAGTCTGATTTTCAGGTAGGTCAATGTTTATGACGTCATTTCTCCTGAACAATGTGTCGTACAACGATATAATTTCTCTGGTACATCCAGTGGTACATATGTTTAGTGTCTGCGGAAAGCGTTCTGTGAACAGTGTTCGTAGTGAAGAAGTAGTACATTAAAACGTCATGTATGATGCAGCAGTTTTCACGCATTTCAGTGTTTATGACGTAAAATCTCCGAAACTATCTGTCGTACGGTAGTATAAGTTTGCTGGATTCAGTGGTATGTGTGAATACTGTATGCAAAATGTCTCTTGAATACAGGATAGAAAAATAAGAAATTAAAACATTGTGCTTCATGCAGCAGATTTCTGCACGAACAGTGACACTGCACAAGCGATAAATCTTTTTCCTTCCATCATTTTGTGGGGGCTGTCAGCGAGAAGAAGTTTCGTAAAGGTTTGATATAATGTGTAAAATTTGTTACAAGTCACTAAGCGGTCTCATTCTCAAACACTGGATGAATAAAGTATGGGTATTCGCGCGTCGTGGGCTACATTTCTGTTTCACCCCAGGCGTATATAAGGTAGCCTTTGTGTTAATTCAAGATTTAAGTTATCTCCATTTCAAATATTAACCAAATCTGCCCAGCCGCTTAAGCATGGGGGACTAACAAATGTATTAACACAAACACATTAACCAGAACATTATGACCACCGACCTACTATCGATACAAACCCGTCCAGGCGACAGCAGCGTCACCTGACGGGGAATGGCTGCTAGTCAGACACATGCACAGCGCATGTAGTGCAAGTGGGCGTGCTGTCCGTGTGTAGAATGGGGAATCCGTTTGAGTTTTACCGAGGACGGATCGTGATGGCCTAGAGGCTTGGGACGACCATTTCCGAAACTGCACGACTTCACGGATGTGCGCGGAGTGCTGCGGTGAGTGTCTTCAACACGTTGCGAAACCAATGTGAAACCATGTCCACACGTCGTGGGGTTGGGCGGCAAACCACCATTACAGATGTCAGACATCGTAGGCTGGGCAGACTGGTAAAACAGGATAGGTGGCGAACTGTGGCTGAACTAACATCAGACTTTAATGCTGGGCAGAGCACAAGTGTGTCTGAACACACAATGCACCGAACACCCCAACATTGGGCCTCCGGTGCCGCTGACCCCGCCAATGTTAACACCACATTTTCTCATGAATCCCGATACCTTCTTCATCATGCCGATGGAATGGCGCGAATCCGTCGTCTTCCAACGGAACAGCCCCTTTGACACCTGCACTGGGAGACGGAGACAAACTAACGGCGGCTCCATTCTGTTCTGGGCATCCATGGGTCCAGTGAAACTCGTACAAGGCACCACGACGACCAAGGAATATCGCACACTGGTTGCAGACCACGTACACCTCTTCATAACGATCATGTTTCCCGACGGCAAAGACACTTTCCAACAAGATAATGCACCATTTCACGAGGCCAGGAGTGTGCTGAAGTGGTCCGAGGAACACAGCGGCGAGTTCCAGTTAATGTGCTAGCCCCACAACTCGCCTGACCTGAACCCGATCGAACACTTCTGGGATGCGATTGAACGTGGCGTCAGAGCTCATCGACCCCCCCCCCCCCCCCGGAATTTACGGGAATTAAAATAAAAATAGTGACTTGTGTGTGCAGATATGGCGTCAAATCTTTTCAGCGACCTACCAAGGCCTCATTTCTTCCATGCCACACCGCTGTTATCCGTGCCAAAGGTGGCCATAACGGCTATTAGGCAGGTAGTCATAATGCTCTAACTGACCCTTTTATATAGGATTACTCGTTGCGATTGTCCACAATGTGATACCTTAATCAAACTGAGAGGCAAGCGAGAGACAGCGCTTGTTCTTTCCTACAGTCTGACAAACAGAAAATATCAAACACTATTCTTTGCTACCAGAGACAAGCTCTAACGTTTTGTTCTTCTTTAGCAGGCAGAGACCTCCAGATCATAACTGTTGTTGAATACTCACTGGAAGCTATGTTGTCCTCGCTTAGATGTGTACAGACTTCATGTACTTTTATTGCAACGAGTCTCTCTACTGTCACTTTGAGAATCAGTTGTGATATGGCTTTCGACATCTCAGTTGTAGTACTGACTACCTTGGCCCTGTGCGCTAGACACTTATATACAGTTTCTTCAGGGCTCTTGGGCGAGTTTCTCTCGTAGCATTGCTTTCCCCTGACACTTCCCTATTTTCCAGAGGAGTACTCATTCCGCTTTTGACCTGCTCGCCTGTTAGCCTGGCAGGCAAGGTGGCGCCGCACGTTATCAGCAGAACGAGTAGGCTGCTTTACTCCCGTCCAAGCAAAGCTGTGCCCAACCCAAGCAGGCTAAAGAAGTCTCGCCCGCCTGCCTGTTGGTCTTCCCGCTGTGCTAGACTACGTGCCAGTTTATCCTGCACGCTTTTAGTGTAGTGTTACGAGCAGGGTTCGGAAGTTGTTGAAAAGCCTTTTTTTACCTAAGTGTCAAATTACGAGGCTCAATGAAATATACACTCACTTTGGGTCATTCAAAAGCAGAGAATAGTAGATTTTTCTTATCCTTTTGTCGCTTCTCGGCATATTTCGATAAGAGCGGTTTCCTCTGCAACTTCACCCTCTTTCTATTAGTACTGGTTCTTCTCAATACGAACCATCATCAGGTCACTTTTAATATATGTGTTCTGTAGTAGGCAGAGCCATCTCTGAAAGTCAAGATCCTTTGCACCTAAGAACCTGGAGATATCCATTATCTTCAATGTCAACTAAAGTAAAATTTTGACAATCTAGTTTCTATAACCTTACAGTGTTCCAGCAAAATATGACACAAATTACACCAATTTTAATTATTTTTTCCAGGATGTTTAGTGGGAGTTCGCTGAATTTATTCTAAGTGGCCGAAGTAGTTCACTCTAAATACCCCAAATGCATTTTAGTAAACATGAAGTTTATTGTGCATGTTATGTTAAACTAAAGAGTAATTGTCTGAAAGAAGATGCTTTCCTTTATAAGAATGCTAAGCTTTCTTCAAACTATGTTGCATACTCCGAGAATGTGATTTTTAATATACACTGAGCCACATTTTTTTTCCTATTTCAATAAGAGTTTGCCTGAGTAGCCTGCAGTCCTTAGCACATATTTGCACACACTTTTACTTTTTCAAAATATTGATGGAGTGAGGAAACTGCTGGTCAAATTTACAAACATGTCGTAACATACTCGAGAGTCCCGAACGAGTAGTTGGTAGCCTTTAAAACAGTTTGCAGTCGGAAACACATACCCACTTATTTGAAGCTGCCTCATAGACTCATGACAACTTTCCCTCTGCTGGACTTGGGCTCTGTCTCGTGACTGGCATGTACTCTCCAATTCTTAATTTTTCCTCAGTCTCCCTAAGCCTGGTTTGTTCACTTTGCTGCTCCCATCGTTATGAAAAATGAGGTGCACTGAAACTATCTATTTGGACTGATACCGCAACCTGAAGTCAGGGACACCAGACTGAACGGATCCCGGGAAGCTTGCCAAGCATGCGGAAATCCAAGTTGTCCTGCTCCAATCACTGTGCTTCAGTGCACATGTACTCTCGAGTCTCCGTTGCGGCTGGTTGAGCTCCTTTAATGGCTGCGGCGGAGACAGAGACAGGTAGGCCGCGAGGAGAATTTGTACACCTCTGCTAATTTCTGGAAGTGTCCAACCTCGGTTGAAATGATTCTTAAACACGAACGACCATGATATCATTCCCGCGTTTGCCTCGGCTGTCTGTCCACTGTAACAGCTATTGCATGCGGACATGTTATTGAAACGGAAATGGCTCTGAGCACTATGGGACTTAACATCTGAGGTCATCAGTCCCCTAGACTTAGAACTACTGAAACCTAACTAACCTACGGACATCACACACATCCATGCCCGAGGCAGGATTCGAACCTGCGACCGTAGCATCAGCGCGGCTCCGGAATGAAGCGCCTAGAACCGTTCGGCCACAACGGCCGGCGGATATGTTATTGCCCTGCAGTGGCTGTGGATGTAAACGCACCACTTTCGCCTCTGCTTGTGGACACCGTTACTTTTGTCCGAGTTTCTGGTGGCTCTGCCTCACACGCATCGTGCTTTCCCAGGGCTGTGCCTGTACGTTGTCTTAACTTTACTGCTTAATACAGTTTCTTTCTTTTCTTAGCAACCATGGCAGCTGCAGAATTTTTGTAAACACGTCTACGTTCCTTTGGGGAGGGGGATTATCTTCTACAAAAGGTTTGTATCATTCTTAAGATAGTCGTATTACTGGCGTCAGAGAGAACCCTTCTGCAGACTCAGAGAGTTGGTAATAGCGAAATTCAAACTTCTGAAATTCCAAACATAGTAAATAAAGGCAACTTGACAAACCCACTTAGTACAGAATAGAATAATATTAACGGTCTCGAAAACAAAGTAAAAAATTTTGTCTTTTCACATAAATTAAGACGGGAGAAAAATTACTGTGCCTCTTTGACAATCACCAAAAAATAGAATACACTACATAAAAGTAGAAGGGAAATCCGTTGACGTAATAGGCTTTGATATAAGGCACATTGTCAAAGACGGGCGCCTTGTTTCGGCCCGGCGGCGATCTGTGACAGAACTGACGGCAGAGTACTTTGTTGTTGTGGGCACAAGTGTTTCGGAGCCCACCTTTCAGCGCACATTGTTGAACGTGGGGCCCCACAGCTAACTCCGGTCGAGGTGGCGGAGCGGTTCCAGGCGCTACAGTCTGGAACCGTGCGACCGCTACGGTCGCAGGTTCGAATCCTGCCTCGGGCATGGATGCGTGTGATGTCCTTAGGCTAGTTAGGTTTAAGTAGTTCTAAGTTCTAGGGGACTGCTGACCTCAGAAGTTAAGCCCGATAGCGCTTAGAGCCATTTGAATTTGAACCCACAGCAAACGTTGCGTACTTGTTCCCATGTTCACCCAACTATATCGGCATATACGTTTGCACTGGACACAATATTATAGAGACAAACGTGGATTAGTGGAAGCGTGTCGGCGGGTCGGGTGAATCACGTTTCTTGTTACATCAGGCCGGTGGTTGGGCCCACTTACGCAATTATCCTGACGCAGGCGGAGGCGACGGCTTCGGAAATGTGTTCGGACGAATAGACGTGCAACTGTTAAGCAGCTGACCTCCCAGATTAACCAAGGAGCTACCAACAGCGTCTCCTCAACGGCTGTTCAGCGAACGATGCTGCAGCAGGTGCCTGGTTCGTGCAGCCACACTGACTGCTGTTCATCGGTGTTGAACGCTGGAATTTGCACGCCAATACTGGAATTGGACGTTCATTGAGTGGCGACAGGTGGTCGTTTCAAATGAATCACGTTCTGTGCCCCATCGGACAGATGGTCGTTGGCGTGCACGGTGAAATACATCTGAAAGCAGACACCCTGCAACAATCGTCAGATGGGTCCAGACAGGAGAACATTCGCTGGATGATCTCGTCATTCTGGAAGGCACAATGGACCAACACAGGTTTGCATCCGTACATGATGTTTGGTTTTTCTCGGACAGTGGCATCTACCAGCAGGGCAATGCAAGATGTTACACAGCTCTCAGAGAACGTGGGTGGTACGAAGAGCACATGCCGCGCGGTGTCGCGGTCTGAGGCTCCTTGTCACGGTTCGTGCTGCTCCCCCCTCCCCCTCTCCCCGTCAGAGGTTCGAGTTTGAGTCCTCCCTCGGGCATGGGTGTGTGTGTTGTCCTTAGCGTAAGTTAGTTTAAGTTGGATTAAAAGTAGTGTGTAGGCTTAGGGACCGATGACCTCAGCAGTTTGGTCCCATAAGAGCTTACCACAAAATTCCAATTTTTCGAAGAGCACCAGCATGAATTTACAGCGCTATTCTAGCTATCAAACTCTCCGGATTTAATCCCATTCGAGAATCTGTGGGACCACCTCGACTGGGCTGTTCGCCTCATGGATCCTCAGCCGAGAAGCTGACCATGGCACTGAAGTTGGATGGTTGCACATCCCTGTTGGTACTTTCCAGAACCTCACTGACACTCTTCCTGCACGTCTCGCAGCGGTCCGCGCACCAACAGGTGGTTATTCAGGCTTTTGACAGGTGATCACATTAATATATACGGACAATGTGCAATGAATACGCTAGAGCTTCCATAGGATTTATGATAGTCATCGAAGGCACCATGAAAGCTGTGGACTACGTGAATAATGTTGTGGTCATCTCCACCCCTTCGTGATTAACGTGTTCCCAACGACGGTGGTATCTTCCAACAGGTTACGTGTTCGCGAGAGAGGGCCAGAACCGTGCTACTGTAGTTTCAGGGTCATGGCAGCGTATTCACGTTGTCTCCTTGGGCACCCAGTTAGCCAGACATGAACCGACGGAAAATATCTGGGGTCCTATGGGACATCAGTTTCGTACCCATCGACGCGTAATTTACGGGAATTGCTTACACGGTATTAAGCAGATGGTCGTAATGATTTGGCGTGTAAGTGGAGGTATTGACTGACACAGGTTGTACAAAACTTGTTACATTGTTGGTCTTTACTTTGCTCTGAAACAGAAAAAGCGTTGCTGGATAGTAGCTCTCTTAACCGCATAATAATCTTACCACCGAGATGACGGGACGAACCAGCACTTCAAAATGCCTTTTTCTAAGTTCCTCACTTCGTGCCACATCCATCTGCCCATTAAACTTAAATCGTTGAATGTTGAAATATTTGACAACCGTGAAAGTACAGCGACCAGAGGTGATTTAAGTACTCACTTACGGCCGAATAAACTCATGAGACATATATTGGTAGCGGCTTCTTTCACCCTGGTTTGCAGGCTGAACGATCATAGGCCCTGTCTCAGAAGAGGTCATCGTTTCTGCAGTGGCAGTTATCATATAAGCTCTCCACTTCATTAGGCCGCTTGGACTGAAAAATGATCATGTCTGATTCGTTGACTGTACTACTGTCGGTCTCAGCATCATAGCAATAACGACTGATCTTCTAAACACAATACAAATGGTGCATGACCTACAACGATGTGGAACTACGGTGAAATTGGTAGACACACTGACTAACTGAGGTCTCCAGTATTATGAGTGCTTGGACCACATTGCAAAGGACGCATCGCACGACGTGCACTTACTTACCCGCAGTTTCAATGCATCTCACGACATCGCAGGATCTAAAGCAAGAAGGGTGTCGAGGCATACTTTGTCCTGACATGGAATGACAATTTATAAGCAGACGCAAAGTATTTTTTTCTTTCTTCTAGTAAACATCGACACGAATAGGAATGAACTCCAAATGGATGTTGAACATCGTATTTCAAGATTTTGATCCGGTGACACCTGGGCGATGGTAGATGTACTGATCGTGGATTGAACGCCATCAGCAGATGGCTTAATGGGATGGCTACCAAAGCGCTACTTGTGTCTACCCTTTAAAAGGGAATGCACCTGGCAATAAAGCTCGGTATGGTGCAGACGTTTAGAGCCCGTGCCACGAAAACGCCCTCGTGCCTTCTACTGGCAAGTTAGCGAGTTTGAGAGAGGTCGAATGGTGGCCTTTCGAATGGTGGGATCGTCGTTTCGTAGAATTGTCACACAAGTTCTACACGCCACGTCGGGTGTGCCGTGATGCCGGCAACAGCGAACACGTGCGCGTTCCCACATTCGTAGACGAGATAGTGGACGTCCCTATAGTACAGGCGCCCACCGAGACCGTTGTATAATTAAGGGCAGCTATGGCAGCTTCCACAGCACAAATAAGATCAAACATTACCACGTAAGTATCAACATGATCTGTTGCGAATCAGTTACTAGCAGTGGGGACTATTTTGCGCTGCGTGATTGGTGCCGTCAGAGAACCACCTGGAGAGCGAAATGGCGCGTTGTGGTGTTCAGTGATGAAAGAAGATGCTGCCTCCATGCAAGTGATGGTCGTTTTCGCATACGACGTACACCTGGTGAATGCTGCCTCGAACAGCGCATTCGTCAGAGACACAGTGGTCCCACCTCAGGCCTCGCGGTCTGGGTTGCGATAAGATACAACCATTGTTGGTGTTTGTGGTGTAAACGCCAACCGGCGCTAGATACATGCGGAATGCTGTTCGACCAGTTCTGCTGCCATTCTTGCAACAGGAAGATGCTGTGCTATTACAAACGCATAGAACTCTCTCACACGCTGTGCGCGAAGTTCAGTATACTCTACAAGACGTCCAGCGGCTCTTGTGGCCACCAAGACGCCAGACTTGTCTCCATTCGAGCATAGGACGACAAGTGACTCGTGCGACTCGTCCTCCTATATCTCTTACATAGCCAGGCCCGACGAGAGGGGATGGCAGGGGAGCAGAGGGTGTTAAAATCCCAGGCCAAGGCCTAATTGAGGCCCAGTCTATCAAGATTCGTATCCTCCAGGGTGCTAAGTTGGCGAATATCAGACTGCTATTATAAAACAAATTTTGTATAATGCAATACATAAAAGAACATTACCCCAGTTCCACTGTAAACAAACTAGCTCTTCCTTTAGACTTCTGTTCTTCAGCCTTATGAGTCATACACGACAATTGCATACAATTATATTTCGTGTTTAACCATGAATGGTTGAAATGGCTCTAAGCACTATGGGGCTTAACATCTGAGGTCATCAGTCCCCTAGACTTCGAACTACTTAAACCTAACTAACCACAGACATCACACAGATCTTATGCCCGAGGCAGGATTCGAACCTCCGACCGTAGCAGCAGCGCGGTTCCGGACTGAAGCGCGTAGAACCGCTCGGTCACAGCGGCCGGCAACCATGAATGCTCAATATTTTCATAGACATCGTGCACTAACACCACCTTGTGATGGAGTCCAAAATGCGCTTTCGTTAAATGTTGGAAATTCCAACAAATGTACACATCAACAGTTGTGAAATTGTTATAATCTGATAAGTTTGCCAACAACATTCAAAGATAAGGCACTTCTGATTCCATCGAAGGATGATTTTACATAAAAGACGAATATATAGAAAGTATATTGCAGTCACGAGTTAACACAAAGTAAAATATTTCTATTTGTATATATTTGTCCTGGAAGAAGTGTAAAAGTGAAGAAATGAAATGACATACTGGTGCTCGGAAGTAAAGAGATAATTTTCTTATTTGTTCGTCCGTAGAATAGCCAACCTACATGAGAACTCTTTCGTTACTTGATGTGACGTTATTTCTTGGTCAAAGATGCTTAACCTTCAGAGGTTCCGCTCAGAAAATTGGAGATCCAAATAATGGAAGTTTCTTCGGAATATTAGAGCTCTTAAGAGATCTTCAGTCACTATGATCTATTTCTTGCAAAACACATTAGGAAGGTCTGATACCGACAAGCGATTACAAGCGCATTAACTGTCAAGTGATTTTCAGAATGAATTTATTTGCAGTTGTGCCCATCATGTCACGGGCGTCATCTTGGAACCGAGAGAAAATAATTGTTGATGCAACTCCTGACTGAAGTCATACTGAAAGAACATCATTTAACCTGCGTTATATTTATTTCAAGAAGGAAATTGATAAATATGAAATAAGTGAACGGTTTTTGGAATTCGTAAATTGTAATCAGAAAATGAGAATTGCTATTGCTCGTTTGATTCGATCAACACTTATGAAATACTCAGTTCCTATTATTGAATGCTGCGGACAAGGTTATTATAACGGAAGTAATATTAGGGGTTCTTATAAAGGAGCCCAGACACTTCTATTCGTGAAACCGCCTTGTAAAGTTTTCTCTGTGTGGTTGTCATATCATTATTCGAAGTACATGCAGTTGGGACTTGTCATGAAGAAGATATTTTTTCGGTGTGATTCAATTTCTTTACAACTTGTTCAGTAGCAGTCCACAGCGATGGGAAATTCTGAAACAGTATGTATTCCATGTCTGACACCCGTTGGAGTGCTTGGGTTAACTCTGCAATACCAATTTCAGCTCACTTGGATAAGATTGCTATTGCTGCTGAAACTCTCACTACGTTAAATTTGTCAACTGAAAGACGTTCTGTGGTACCGCGTATTTTGCTTCTTTGAAATCATTTAAGTGTTTCATCATGGAAACAGTTTAGCAAAGTTATTGATACCAATTGACTACAGAAGCAAAGTACTACAAGCTCGAAATATTACAACTGACAATGAGGTAAGACACTTTGAGAACTTATTAAATGACTTCAAATATCTCCGTGAAAACTGGGACGCCATTTTCCCTTATCTAAAGTTGTTGCCAGTGCCATTAATATCGATCCTGAATATCTGGAGCTGTGCACTAAGGTGAGGAAATGATTTCATGATGAAACCAGGAATGAAATGACAGAAGATTTATTCAAGATAAACATATTTTATGTTATTACTGACAATTTAGTGTCTAACTTGAAAATCCGATATGGAATTGCCCGAAGATTTTACATGAAACATTTGGACTGTATGTAAAATAGTCTAAGGTGACTGACGATCAGGTCGCTCAGGCATGTGAGTCACTTATCAATGAATATCGTAATGATGTTACAACATAACAGAAGAAGAAATTAAATATTTGACAACAATTAATACTTAAAACTTAGAATACATTGCTTTGGAAACATTAAACCTCTAGAATAAAATGTACAAGGTTAAAATTTCTATCTTGTTGCTGAATGTATGTGTAGCTTTGGGCATCCTTTATATGTTTCCTGTGATCGTACTTAAAGCAGAAAGGTTCGTGTTAAAAACTGTCTCAGATCAACTATGCATCAACAGCTTCTCATTGTTTCGGGGATCTTGGCAGCTGTGATTCAAACGTTGCTGAACGAATCGCTCGCAAAGCACCATTGACAGCGTTGATTACAGGCAAGGCCGTTGCACGGCTCACAGCCGTGTACATGCGAGACTGCTGACGTCTGCTTACTGAAATGTGCGGCCATGCCAAGGAACGAGCAGGGGCAGGACATTCCATATTACAGCGTTACTGGCAAGACAGTCCGTTGATGTACAAATCCGTCCCAACGAGGTCCCAGCTAGATATGGCAACCATAGTTTTGGGGATTACAAGTCAAACAGCTAGACTGTTACAAACTGGAGTTGTGTTCACGCAATATGCGTCGGCAGCCGCTATCGATGACGGTTCCGCGCGAGGTCGGAGGTCATCGCCGTCGCACCGACAGAGGCCGAGTCAAGTCTGTGGCTACAGAACGCGTCGTCACTCACCGTGATCTTTAAAAGTGCAGTAACTTATGATTTATTTTGTTTGATCGAAATTCGTGAAGCGTTTGGTGTTTTTTGCAAGTGGGTCTATACACAACGTAAGCTTCATGATAAATCGGAAATTTATGAGTACAGAGTGACTGAGGAAATCGAAGATGTAACGGTAACTTTACACCGTTCATGGTCAATCAGTGGCATTTGGCTACCTTAAAATAGCCTGATCGTCGTCAAAATCCTTACAGAAAACTCCAGGTGTCTCATGAGCATATTTTCGAAATGCAGCCTATAGCACGACCACCATTCATGCAAACGGCGAGGCATCTGGCCGTCTTAAGATCGTCCGATAACCATCCAAATCTTAAAACAAATTCAGAATGTGTTACTGGTGTGTATTCAAATTTCAGCCTGTAGTGTGGCGTCCATTAATGTTCAAGATGAGGCACTTCGCTGCCATAAGATTGTCAGATCGCCGACAAGCCATTACAGCAAATTCCAGTGTATCATCTTCAGAACTTCATGTCAAAAGACTAGAAACTGCTCGTGAACTGGAATTTGGCTGACGTACTCTCCCTCGATAGCTGTCAAAACCTCTACAGCAAATTTCGGAGATTCGCAAGTCTGTTTTCCAAATTTCAAAACAAGAGATCCAAAATTGCTGCCTGTAGCGTTGTATGCAGTCATGCCCTTGAACAGACTTTTGGTTTACAATCAGCCACTGGCTCTCAAAATTTATACTGTGAATTTCGGATGTTTCACAAGTATATTTTAAAAGTTTCAAACGGGGCGCTCAAAAAGGAACAAGCAGGAGGCATAATTACAGAAACCAGTACCTGTATGTTAGAAGTATTGACCCTGGCTGTTGAGGCACTTGTCCCATTGTGACATAAGGCGGTGAATGGCTGTCTCATACAATTCCCAGGGCTGCGATGTTAACCAGTTCCGCACGTACAGCTGGACGTCGTCGTCCGAGGAGAATCGTTTGCCACTCAGAGCCTTTTTTAAGGGGACCAAAAATGGCGTAATCACAGGGAGAGAGGTCCGGACTGTATGGAGGGTGGCCGAGAACACCCCGTTTGAATTCCTGCAGGAGTGCCGCGACTGTGTTGGCCGTGTGAGGTTTTGCATTGTTGTGGATCAGAATGACCCCATAGGTGAGATTGCCTGGGTGTTTTGATTTGATCGCTTGGTGAAGGTGGTCAAGGTTTGCGAGTAACGCTGGGCATTCACTGTTATCCCGTGCTGCAGAAAGTGAATCAGGAGGGGCCATCTTGGTCAAAGTAGGACGTCAGCATAACCTTTCCTGCACTCGTGTGTAGGGCATTTTTTGGCGGTGGTGACCCTGGATGCTTCCACTGAAGACTTTGTCGTTTTGATGCTGGTTCGAGGTGAGGACACCAATGACTCATCCCCAGCCACCACTCGTGCCAGGAATGCATTCCCTTCCCGAACATAGCGCTGCCGATGAGCAAGATAGTGGGCCATTCGACATGCTTCCTTGTGTGATTGAAGACTATGGGGCACCCATTGGGCACATACTTTGTGCATGTGCAGTCGTTCAATTCGACCGCGGCGGCTATGGCTTCCACTATCACTCGGCGGCCCTGGGTAATGAGTGCATCCACCAGCTGGACGATGTCACCGGTAATGCAGGGTGGTGCTCCAAACCGTGCATCATCGGCTAACGACACCTGTCCTACCATGAAACGCTTGTGGGTGCCTTGACCCTTGCAAGGGACACTTGTGACATTCGTCGATGACTGTCCCTTCCCCCTACTCCTTCCGCTGTCAGAAAATGAACACTTATTTGCTCTTCTTTTGGCGCCTCTATATCACTGCACTTCGACTGGCAGCGTTAGACGATTGATGCATGCTGCTGCTAGCTCTGTATAGTCACGTGACGTTCCAGACTCCGGCTTGTTTCTTTTTGAATGCCCCTTACACACACACACACACACACACACACACACACACACACACGCACGCACAAATGGTTCAAATGGCTCTGGGCACTATGGGACTTAACATCTTAGGTCATGAGTCCCAACTAACCAAAGGACATACCACACATCCATGCCAGAGGCAGGATTCGAACCTGCGACCGTAGCAGCAGCGCAGTTCCGGATTGAAGCGCCTAGAACCGCTCGGCCACAACGGTCGGCGTTAAATGTTATCTCAGTTTTGTCGTCCCAGCTCGGTTTAATTCGGTTTGAATTCCTTCTATGCAAACCTTCAACTCGGTTAATTCGGTTCGGCATACACCCAAGTTGACCCGTCGCTACTCACCGGACGCACCGCGCTTTGCCGATCCTTATTTCTTGGTTTTGCGCAGCACAGCATAGCCGGTGTGGACGTGGCTTAATATGTCGCTTCTTAAAATTCACCGCCCTACGGACGCCTAGTCTCTCGTGAAAATATTTCCCTGATGCCTGGCCGTTTCCACCTCTGAACCACTGTTGCCGCTTTCTACTGTAGACCAGTCAAATTGCAGAAATACCTTGCAAAAGGTGGGGTAGAAGAGTTTATTTTTTCAACTCGTTCATATGGTTGGAAATATTAGAAAACGGAGTTTTGCCAACAAAATTTCGCTTGGGAAAACTTTCTGCAGTCAAAAAACTTGGAAAATTTCGGCCTTTTTCCCGTTTTTTCAAAATATCTCAGTTTCATTTGCTCCTATCCCGTTAACGTCTATTTTCTTTTTTAAAGAGCACAAAATTCCCTACAAATTTGATTCTTGCCATTTTTTTCTACTCCCAGTAT
Source organism: Schistocerca serialis cubense (assembly GCF_023864345.2). Classification (NCBI taxonomy): domain Eukaryota; kingdom Metazoa; phylum Arthropoda; class Insecta; order Orthoptera; family Acrididae; genus Schistocerca; species Schistocerca serialis. Next base: position 213,401,744 of record NC_064644.1, read on the forward strand.
CTAAGGTGCTACAGCGCCTCAAAAAATACCAATTTTTCAAATTTTGAGCATAGTGGCAAGATACCTTATTTTTAAACACTATTTTTTCAGTTTCTGTTTGTGTAGTTTAAATACATTATACATCATCTTATATGTTGGAATTTACCACCTCACTTTCAAGTATTCAATTTCGCTGTATAAAACATGAGGATTGCTGGGCACCCAACTATTGTGATTCTTACATCACTACCTGAAGTTCACTATGGGCCACCTCAGCCCTGGTATTTGTAAAACTATAAATATAAAAATACATCATTAAGACACACACACACACACACACACACACACACACACACACACACACACACACACGCACACAAAATAAATTGTCTCAGGAAACTGAACTATTATTAGCTGCAATAGGCAACCTAATTAGGTAGGTAATTATTCTTGTGTATAAAAGCCACACAGTTGACATTAAAAATAAGTAGCTTTATTACAATTAAAATGTATTGTCAGTTACTAAAAAATGTTGACAGTTCTGGGTGTGTAATACTTGTAATATCGCAAATTAGCGCACTTGTGACAGATATGAGCATCACTTCCAACGTTTTGATGGGCCAGGTTCCTCAGTGTCACCAGAAATACCTTGAGTTACGGATTCAGGGTCTGTACCTAGAGTTGATCCCAGATTGACCTCTTCTTTAAACAGCGAGTCAGCCTCAGCAAGTTCGTTGATTTCGTCAGCGGTTTCCTCAACATCCTCCATAACATCTTCTTCACTGTCTTCATATAAAAATTTTGGCACGTTTTCACAGTTGACCCCAATACATTTCTTGCAAATTGAAGAACATTTCAAACCCGCTTTTCTGCAGGTGCACGCTCCGCCACAGTTCAGCTTGCATGAACATGAAACAACGTGAAGAAGTGCTTCAGGTGCTGCATCTTGGCTCATTATAGCGGGTATTGGACCGTGGTCACTGTGATTCCAGCCCCATTTCTCAGGAGTTTCAAGTTTCCCATCCAATTTTGGACTTGTTGGTAAGTCCGCAACGAATGATGTTGTTCAGCATCTAGTGTAGGTGGCAACCGTGCAAGATTCAGTTTGTTTTTTGTAGCAGACTTGGCGAATAGCTGGTACCGCAAATGGTCTAGTGTGTGGGAACTGCTGGGACCTCCACTATACAATGCGATAGTAACCTGTTTTGTTGCTGTTATTATTTCTTCACGGGTAGCATGTGGTTTATTGAACGTGCAAAGCGCTGAGGTTAGGTGTTCATTTTTCGCAACAATATTGCAGCACTTACTTTTCCCTTTACCAAAAAAAGCGGATGTTGTAAAGGCGTGAGTCAACAGAATATATTCACTGTCAAACTTGTAAGATGCAGTGGAAAACCACTTGTCTTCTGCATTTCCTCTTCCTGGCTTTAAGAAAAATAAGTTTTCAATGCCTTGCCCCAATCCGGTCATGAGCACAAGCAGGTCAACATCTTCTCCTACAATGACAACACTTCCAAAATCTTTGGTTCTTGAAATGACAGATGTTACAATCATAACGTCAGCATCTTCTTGTGCCTGGTGCACTTCAACGCTACACTCCAGAAATTCCTTTTTAAGAAGTGTGATCAAACGCATCTTGTTTCGTTCGTTGTACAAGAACTTGTCCTGAGGGACTTGGTTCACCATCTCTGATTCAACCACAACGTCAACCGAAGAATGTTTTTTGGACCTACGAATCCTCTCAGCACTCTTTGTGCTACATTTGTCTCCCTCATATGGATACCCATCAAATACAATAGCAAATTGAGATACAAGTTGACGTTGCAGGTAAGAAACATAGCTTTGGGGTATTGACTTGAAGCAAACATTTCGAGTCCAAGTCACTTTGTGGATAAGGTACCCTCGATCAAAATTTCGTTTAGCATATGGCAGTCTTAATTGCTTGGTTAAAAAGTCATCAGAATTCCCTTTTGCACATAAGAAGCATTTCTCTTTGAACTTGAACTGACCTTTTTCCTGCGACCGACGTAGCACGCCTGCTGGTTCCTGAGGATGTCGAAGGCTAGCTGCTATCATTCTCTCATTAATGTACTTCTTGTAGCATGCAGTTTAACGCTGATAACAGATTAAATACGTGCATTAGTGTATCGTTTAGTCTTGCCGTTGAAGGTTTGACTTTTCTTTGCGTTTTTTTTCGGAAAACACGAAAAGATCGTAACTTCGCGAAGTCGCGCTTAGGCTTAAATTTTGTAAACGTGTTTGTTTCTTGTTTCACGGTAATTTGACTAGTTTCTCGGTAACAAATAAGTAAACTACCGTAAATAGCGTATAACTTCATTGTTTTAAAACAGATTTCAGAAAAACAGCGTAACTTTATACCAGGAATTTGCTTATATACATTTGTTTATAGGCCTAATTCTCGTAACGTTTTTGGAGAATCAAACTTAAAGTATCTCGTTTAATTGTCCTTTTTTCATTCCATCGAGTGAAATATATAATAAATAGCGTATACCTTCATTGTTTTAATACAGATCTCAGAAAAACAGCGGAATTTTAAATCAGAAACTTGCTTATATACATTTGTGAATAGGCTTAATTCTTATAACGCCTTTTTTTTACTTTCGTTAATTTAATTGATTTATTCTAGCTAAAGTATTATTTTTGCCATGAGCGAGAAGTGCCTGACTTGCCGTAGAATTGTTAGTTCCGGGGGTTTGGTGTGATGGATGCAGTAGTTTTTTTCACTGGGGGGGGGGGGGGGGGGGACTGCAGTGGCGTGGGTGTCGGGGAAGTGGATCAGGCTCATCAGTGGTTATGTAGGATTTGCAGCAGAGATAGGAAGATAGTGGAACAGGAGGGAAAAATTGCTGCCCTTCAGGCTGAGCTAGATCAGGCTAGGGAAGATCTGGACAGGTTAAGGAGGGAGAAGGGCAAAGAGAGGTGGGAAGTGGCAACAGGTAACAGAAGGAACAGGCCTAGAACTAAGTCTGACAGTTTTGCGGTGAATGTCAAAAATAAGTTTGACCTGTTGCTTCAGTTAGAAACTGATGAGCCTCAAGCAGAGGTCGGTGTAGACAGGACACAACAAACTTTCAATAGGAAATTGAAAAAGAATGTAGGAAAGTCATCGAAAAGGAAGAAAGTTTTGTTGTTAGGCAGTTCTCATGCCAGAGGTGTAGGCCAACTTCTGCAGGAAGAATTAGGACCAGAATACCAGGTCACAAATTTTTTCAAACCAAGTGCTAGTCTGGATCAGGTGACAGAGGATTTAAGTTCACTCTGTAAAGGATTTACCAGGGAAGACACCGTGGATATCGTGGGAGGGCCAGGGAGCAGCATCGACAGAGATCCTGGGTACAGTATAGAGTGTGACCTGGTAAAGATTGCGTCGGCATCGAGACACACCAATGTTGAATTTGTATCTGTCCTGAGACGCCATGACCGGCCTCATTTGAACTCTTCTGTTGGGAGAGTTAATTTGGAGTTGGAATGGCTGCTTGGGTCAGGTGCGGGGGCTCATATTGGTGTGGTTCCTGTTGATTCACTCAGTAGGTGGGACTATACCAGGCACCGTCTACATCTCAACAGGAAAGGGAAGGGAAGGGGAAACTGGCTGGGGTAATAGTAGGAAATTTAAGGGGGGGAGGCACTGCCACGAATGGTAAAATACCAGTGGTTACAGGTGTTGGAGCAGCACCTTTTTTAGGATAGGTAAGACAGAAAGATGTCAAGTTCTACGAGAGGTCAGGATTGAAACAAATCTTCAGTTTAGGAAAGAAATTAAACAGCACAATTCTAGCACATTGGATCACCAATCACAGCCGTCAATTATAAATTTTCACCAATCACCAGAAATTTTATCTCCACCAAGTTGTATCTCACTCCTAGGTAATTGCATTGATGAATTAAAGTCACCCAACCCAGTTGACATAATCTGCCTCTCTGAACACCATGTGACCACTGGTATAGGAACTAGGCCTAAGCACAATGAGAAACTCAGACAGGAGAGTACAGCAAATGTTAGAATAAGGAAAGGTTCTCATAAAAGTATAATTAAAAATAATGTAAGTATATTTCATCAAAATATTGGGAGTTTAAAGAATAAAATAGATGAGCTTCTGGTTTGTTTAGAAGATTTAGAAGTTGAGGATGAAATAGATATACTATGCCTGTCTGAGCATCACATTGTTACTGATATGGATAAGGTAAATGTAAGTGGATATAAGCTCTCTGCACATGTAATGAGAGAAAATATGGAGAAAGGAGGAGTTGCCATATATGTCAAAAGTTATCATTGTGCAAAAAGTATAGAAACAAAAAAGTTTTGTGTAGAGAAACATATAGAAGCATGTGCCTGTGAGCTTAAATTAAATAAAGGCATATTTATAATTGTAACTGTATATAGGTCCCCATCAGGAAATTTTCATCTATTTCTGAAAAATTTGGACTCCTTGTTGTGCTATCTGTCAGACAGGGGGAAGCAAATTATTATTTGTGGGGACTTCAATGTAGATTCTCTGATAGAGGGTAATAGGGAAAATGACCTTGAAGTATTACTAGGTTCTTTCAATTTGACCCCTGTTATTGATTTTCCTACTTGGGTGGTAAAGGATAGCAGCTCACTGATAGATAACTTCTTTATAGACCAAGATAAGTTTAACCAGATAAATGCTCAGCCTGTTGAGAATGGTCTTTCTGATCATGGTGCGCAGCTAGTTACAATATAGCTCCATTCAGCAATACTAAACAGTCCTCCAAAGTAGTACATTCAGTCAACGATTTAACAATTGCAAATTTCAGGGAAAGCCCACAGCAGTTAGACTGGGATGAGGTGTACCATGAACCTGATGCCAATTTAAAATATAATTTATTTCATAACATTTTTGTAAATGCATTTGAAAACTGCTTCCCCAAGAAAATAGTTAAATATACTCATAAGAAACCTTGTAACAAACCATGGCTTACTAAGGGTATAAAAATATCTTGTAACTGGAAAAGGGAAATGTATCTGACAGCAAGAAAGAGTAGTGGCCCAGAAACTATCAAACATTATAAACACTACTGTGTTATATTAAGGAAAGTTATTAAAAAATCCAGAAGTATGTGTATCATGTCTGAAATCAGCAACTCTGATAATAAAATTAAAACAATTTGGAATATTATTAAAAGAGAAACAGGTCAACCAAGAGCACAGGAAGACAGTATTACCATCAAATTGAATGAAAACTTTACGAACAAAAAATCAGAAGTTGAAAGTATTTTTAATAATCATTTTCTAAATGTTGTGGATATAGTAGGATCCAGGTGTTCATTAGAAGATGCTAGGCTGTTAATGGAAGAGACCATACCTATGCAATTTGATACAATTGAAATCTCACCCACTTCTCCCTCTGAAATTAGGAAAATAATAAACTTGCTTAAAAGCAAAAACTCACATGGAATTGATGGCATTTCCAGCAAAATACTAAAAGCTTGTTCTCAACAGATAAGTAAGATTCTCAGCCACCTGTGTAATAGCTCTCTGGAACAGAGCATTTTCCCTGATAGACTGAAATATGCTATTGTTATACCTTTGCATAAAAATGGGGATAGATCTGATGTCAACAATTACCGTCCAATCTCCCTTCTAACAGCTTTCTCCAAAATTTTTGAGAAAGTAATGTATTCAAGAGTAGCTTCACATATCTGTAAAAATGAAGTACTAACAAAATTGTCAGTTTGGTTCCCAGAAAGGTTTTTCAACAGAAAATCCCATATATGCCTTCACCAATCAAATTTTGAATGATCTGAATAACCGAACACCACCCATTGGGATTTTTTGTGATCTCTCAAAGGCTTTTGATTGTGTAAATCATGAAATTCTGCTAGACAAGCTCAAATATTGTGGCATGAGTGGGACAGTGCACAAATGGTTCAATTCGTACCTAACTGGACGAGTGCAGAAAGTTGAAATAAGCAGTTCTCATAATATGCAAAGATCAGCACATTCCTCAAACTGGGGAACTATCAAGAATGGGGTTCCACAAGGGTCAGTCTTGGGTCCTTTGTTGTTCTTAATATATATCAATGACTTGCCATTCTATATTCATGAAGAGGCAAAGTTAGTTCTCTTTGCTGATGATAGAAGTATAGTAATCACACCTGACAAACAAGAATTAACTGATGAAATAGTCAATACTGTCCTTCAGAAAATTACTAAGTGGTTCATTGTAAACGGACTCTCACTGAATTTTGATAAGACACAATACATACAGTTCCGTACAGTGAATGATATGATGCCAATAATAAATATAGACCTTAATCACAAGCATATAGCTAAGGTAGAATATTCAAAATTTTTAGGTGTGTCCATTGATGAGCGATTAAATTGGAAGAAACACATTGATGATCTGCTGAAACGTTTGAGTTCAGCTACTTATGCAATAAGGGTCATTGCAAATTTTGGTGATAAACATCTTAGTAAATTAGATTACTACGCCTATTTTCGATCATTGCTTTTATATGGTATCATATTTTGGGGTAATTCATCACTGAGGAATAAAGTATTTATTGCAGAAAAGCGTGTAATTAGAATAATAGCTGGAGTCCACCCAAGATCATCCTGCAGGGATATTCACAGTAGCTTCTCAGTATATATACTCTCTTATCAAATTTGTTATTAACAACCAAACCCAATTCAAAAGTAATAGCACTGTGCATAACTACAATACTATTCAAGATTAAATCTAACTTTGGCACAGAAAGGAGTGAATTATACTGCCACTAAAGTCTTTGGTCACTTACCAAATAGTATCAAAAGTCTGACAGATAACCAACAAGTATTTAAGAAGAAATTAAAAGAATTTCTGAATGACAACTCCTTTTACTCCATAGAGGAATTTTTAGATATAAATTAAGGAAAAAAATTAAAAAACACAAAAAAATAAAAAAATTGTTATATTAACTTAAGTATGCTGTTAAATTAACTTAATTAAGTCATGTATTGGAAAATTTGACTCATTCCACATCATTACGAAATATCGTATTCATGATCCATGGAACTAGTATTAATCTAATCTAATCTAATCACTTCACTGAGCGTTTCCAAACAACCGGTGTGAGCAGACTCCCTGCGTTTAGCACTACAATCGATAAGTGTGTTCAGTCCTTTCTTTTTCACATTGCATCCACCACTCACCACAGTTTTTTCGCAAATGAAACACAAATTCATGTCAGACATACTCATTTTCAGCACCACAACATATACTGAATGGAAGCGACTCCAAACTGTAGGACCCTTATTGTTGTGTGCTAATAGCTGTCAGCGAGCTGTGAACAATCACTAGAGATAATTGCTTTCCGCCCGCCAAAGAATAAATACGTTTTTGTCCGCTAAAGAACATTTCCTACATACTTTTTCGTATAACTGATCATTAACGTCAATCAACTGTAGAAAACGTACGGCACCTGCATGCAATCGTATTACATATTGTAACACAAATAAACTTCACGCATTCCGACGTGAATGTGTTCGTAGTTACTGAATATGAAGCTGTTTGTCCTGGCCCTGCAGCAGAGAGATGGTAAATTCCAATGAATAACATGATGAGTAATACGTTTATACCACACAAATAGAAACTGAAATAACAGTGTTCAAAAATTATGTAATTTCCCATTTTGCTCGAAATTTGAAAAATTGGTATTTTTTGACGCGCTGTAGCGCCTTAGATATTGGGAGTAGAAAAAAATGGTAAAAATCAAATTTGTAGAGAATTTTGTGCTCTTTAAAAAAGAAAATAGACGTCAAAGCGATAGGAGCAAATGAAACTGAGATATTTTGAAAAAACTGAAAAACGTTTTTTGACTGCAGAAAGTTTTCACAAGAGAAACTTTGTTGGCAAAACTTGGTTTCCTAACCTTTCCAACAATATGAACGAGTTAAAAAAATAAAATCTTCTACTCCACCTTTTGCAAGGTACAGGCTTTTTTTCTGACAGTTTTACTGGACTACTAAGCAACAATCCATGTCTGATAGTCTGTTCAGATAGCAACACCTTTCGAGACACTCTGTTATCTGTTGTGCAACAGATGTCGTAACTCTTCTTTACTATTAGTTCATATCGTGCGGTCGATAAACCAGATAACGAATGCACTCAAAAATTCCCTCCACAGTACGGCGACATTACACGTTTTCTGTTCGACAACAATTTGACATTATGCATTTTCTCTTCGACAACAGTGTATGAGCTCTAGTCTGGGTTGACAAGTGTTCGGATTTTTACGGAACTGTTCGGTATTTCACCCCTGTGTTCGATAGCAAAGTATGAGCGGTACGGAATTTTTTGAATTCCATTCACTTCGCGAATTCTTTTACTGATTTGCAAGATCAAGTCAATAATTGAGTGTCAATATGATAAAAGCAGAATTAGCAATTCGTTGTAATTTGACGGTTACAACATGCAACGACTTTTACCACAAAATTAAAGGTTACAAAAATTTGTTGAAAGCTGTAAATAGCTCTAGTAAATATAGGTCAGGAAATCTTTTCGTCAGGCAATGTTTGGTAATTTTCTCAATTTATTCCGGCAACCCTAGCACTAGTAACTTTCGTCATTAATACAATATAGGTGCGTTGTCTCCAACGACGTCATTTTTCGATTCCTGTCACACGAAGAGCGTAATTGTCCACAAATATGTCAAGGATTGTAATTTGGATAAGTACCTAAAGACAATGACGGAAAGAAAAAGCGCAACACCAAGGAGCTGTGCGAGATACACAAACGTTGGTAGGCGTGTTTCTACATCTAACAGGTGCTGCCTATTCTACTCTTTTGCCAGTAACATGACTGGCGCTAGTAGCGGCACTGTGAGGATGCAAATCACGTTTGCTTTAAATACACGCTGTAACGCCCGTGAGCATTAGTTACCTCTGAGATTGGATTGGTTGGCTGGCTGGTTAATTTGGGGTAGGCGACCATACAGCGAGGTCATCGTTCCCATAGGGTTAGGGAAGGATGGGGAAGAAAGTCGGCCGTGCCCTTTCGAAGGAACCATCACTGTAAATCAAACCCATGTCATGTCTAGTACGCAACAAAAGCTAAGAATTGTCTTACTTGTGTCTGTAAGATTAAATCAATAATTAACTTCTACCTAACTTGGGTCTCCTTCACGGTGGCTCTGCAACAGCCGAATTCTAACCATAGTTATTGAAAATTTATACGCATTGACATGCCCTTTTGATTAACACATTCGGACGTTGTTTCCCACGAAACCCCATGCAGTTTCATTGACGTTAAGTAACGTGTAAGGCAAAATGTGGCTTCTAGTTCTACAGCTACATCTATACCCGCAGTGCATGGCGGAGGATGCATCGCACCGAGATTAGCAAGATTATCTCTCCTCTTCCCTGTTACATTCGCATATTGAGCGAGGGAAAATGACTGTCTATATGTCTCTGTACATGCCCTCATCTCTCTTAACTTCTCATAATCTCTAAGCAAGACTCGCGATGGTGGCAGCAACATCTGTATCGTATTTGTGAAAATGCTTTTATTGTTGAATATGTTCTACATAACACGATTCAACATAATGGATACAATGCTTATACGTGGGCTGGAACTTAAATAGTGGCAACTATTTATTCACAACCGATACAAAGAGTTATATGTTTGCACCTGTTATTGTCCTTCAAAGTAGTCGCCAGCGTTATGAAGAACCCGTTGCCAGCGATGTGGAAGGCGTACTACACCGTTAGCAGAGCCTGTTCTGTTGATGGTGCGAATGGAGCGGTCTATTGCCTGTTGAATCTATGAAACAGTTCTGAAGCGAATGCGACGAAGTGGTTCCTTCATCTTCGGAATCAAATCAAAGTCACAAGGACTGAAGTCCGGGAAGTATGGTGGACGGTGCAGTACTTCCCAGTCCCATCGACCGAACAGAGCAGCCACAGCTTGCGCTGTATGCGCCCGCGCATTGTCGTACAAGTGTCGCCGCTTCTTTCGCAAAGCTGGTCGCAGGTGATGCTCCAAAAACGGACAGTAATACCGTGCATTGAGGGTCTGCCGTGGAGGAACGCAATGCGTTAGGATAACACCATCACAGTCGTACACGAAAATAACTTTAGACCGCTACATTCGTGTCGTCGACAAAACAGGCTCTGCTAACGGTATACTACGCCTTCCACATTGCTGACAACGGGTTCTACTCAACGCTGGTGACTACTTTGAAGGACAGTAACAGGTGCAAACATATAACTCTTTGTATCGGTTGTGAATAAACAGTTGCCACTATTTAAGTTCCAATCCTCGTACAATCCTCAAACTGTTTAATCCATACTTGCAACAAGCCCGTTGCATTTTAGCCGCTGAGCGTCAGGCGTATCTTACAGCTTCTGAGTCGCTTTAAGACTCACAGTGGCCGGCAGGAGCGGCCGTGCGGTTCTAGGCGCTACAGTCTGGAACCGAGCGACCGCTACGGTCGCAGGTTCGAATCCTGCCTCGGGCATGGATGTGTGTGATGTCCTTAGGTTAGTTAGGTTTAATTAGTTCTAAGTTCTAGGCGACTGATGACCTCAGAAGTTAAGTCGCATAGTGCTCAGAGCCGTTTGAACCATTTGAACTCACAGTGACGGTGTCTTGTAAATGCTGTACGAGAGAGAGAAGTCGTGACTTTACACGTAGAGCGTTGTAGGCTTTCAGTAGGGCTCGACTTTATTATGATTTGCGACCCTATTCGATGGTAACAGGCACGTGCAAATATTATAAAATTTTGCTCTACAGCGAACTAGAAATTGCTTTTTTTTTCTTTCTTCGTCGAGTTAGTATGTTTGTTACCCCTTGACGCTGAAACGGTTGGTGAGATTTGGGTGAACTTTGAAATGGAGGTAGCCAATATCCTGAATTAACACATAGTCTACCTACCTTTTATTCCGAAAAAAAAAATCGCTGTTCTCGTGGGATGGTCAACGTGAATACTGTTCCCGTCGGATCGGTAACGTGATTAAAAGTCATCCATGAAAGCTACCTTTCAAATGAATGCTCTAAGTTCAGCGTAGAGATTAGTATTTTCCCTTAAATAAAGAGTGAGTTGTGAGCGATACATATTCTGTCAGCTCACATCGTCTCAAAATTTGGTGATTTTTTTATGTCGCGCGGTTTGCTGGGCCGCAAGTGGCCTCAAGTACCTCCATGCGATAATTTTTGTCGTGCTGAATACGCGTGGAAAGTGATTTTAGGCATTAACATTTCTTTATAAACAATTGTTTAACCGCAGGTAACACCGCGGGACGCAGCAGGTTTACAGTATAATCTTGTTGATATGCGGAACCACATCTTCCAAATATTTCGTGAAAGAGAACATTGTCTGTTGTAGGCTGTATATTTATATTGTTTATTTGCTAAATAATAGTATGCCCTGTATCGAATACAAACCAAAAAGCAGTAAAATATGTAGAAGATTAGTAAACAGTGAAACTCCAGGACGAAGATTCCGTCTTTTCACTCCAGGCCTACCTCATACCATGCGCGAAGCGTAACTCAGAGAACAGCAAAGAGAATAAATGATTTAAATATGCATCCTACAACAGACAATTAAATTTTTTCCAGTTACATTATAAAGAACGAACACACTGTTAACTTACGTTCCAAGTTGTTCGCAGCTGAAGGGACACTTCGTGCAGCTGCGTGCGCTGCCGTTTGTCTAGAAGGCAGTCAGACAGAGATTGGAGCACTGCAGACACGCCTAGGCCGCTGGCATGTGCTGCTATCGCCGCTGACATGTGTTGCTATCGCCGCTGATTTGTGGACTGTTATATAGCGAGATCCTAAATTGAGAAACGCTGTCTCACGCCGGGGTGATAAAAGGAATCAGACGACGCGGAGTTTGTACAGTGATTCGGCACAAAAACTAATGGGAGTAACTGAAGCTGTTGTGAGGCGTTAAGTACGTGACATGCCAATGCACCGATTCTTCTTTTTTTCGGGAGGGGGGGGGGGGGTGGAGGCAGGATGGGGGAAGGGATTTTATCTTCTCGCTTTGTCTGTACGATGTCTGGTTGCTGTTTACACGACTCAACTTCACAACTCGCACTTCAAGCCACGAGCAGTGTGGGGTAGTGTAGCGTGCGTGAAACTTGCATACCGTTTGACATTTCGTGTGACATTGTGACAGTCATTTAGGATCAGTCTCACGTGATGACCATACAAAATTCAACTCATATTTGAACTGAATGTCTACGGCAAAGTAGTCACCAATCGGCTGTAAAAAATAACGCAGTAAATCCTCTGTGAAGATCGGATCTGTTTATGGACAGTATGCTCCTGCTCGGATAACGTGCTTACTCTTAAACAATAAATGGAGAAATACGGAGAATTCAACGGAAAGACTGAAGTTGCCTCCGTAGCTATTTTTCGTAAATTTTCAACACTATTGAAAACAGAATTCTTATGGCAATGCTTTGAAAGTAGCTGGATTCTCTTCAGCATCTCATACGACTAGCACAAATCACTGTCCGAGAATCCAGACAAGCGAGGCGAATAATTCATGGTTGTACTTTGTCACCTTCGTTATTTTACATGTAGTTGGATAAATTGTCTTTAGTCTTCTGACTAGTTTGGTGTGGCCCGCCACGAATTGCTCTCCTGTGCCAACCTCTTCATCTCAGAGTAGCACTTGCACCTTACGTTCCGAATTATCTGCTACATGTATTCCTATCTCAGTCTTATTCTACAGTTTTTGCCCTCTGTAGCTCCCTCTAGTACCATAGAAGTCATTCCCTGGTGTCTTAACAGATGTCCTATCGTCCTGTCCCTTCTCCTTGTCAGTGTTTTCCGCATATTCCTTTCCTCTCCGATTCTGCGCAGAACCATTTTTCCTCAAATTAAGGCCTACATTTGATACTAGTACACTTCTCTTGGGCAGGATGCCCTTTCTGTAGGTGCCAGTCTGCTTTTGATGTCTTCCTTGCTCCGTCCGTCACTGGTTCTCTTGCTACCTAGGTAGCAGAATTCCTTAACTTCATCGAATTCGTGACCACCAATAGTTATAAGTTTCTCGCTGTGCTCATTTCTGCTACTTCTCATTACTTTCGTCTTTCTTCGATTTTCAATCCATATTCTGTCCTCATTACACTGTCCATTCCGTTCAGCAGATCTTCTTCACTTTCAAAAAAAAAAAAAAAAAAAAAAAAGTTCAAATGGCTCTGAGCACTATGGGACTTAACATCTGTGGTCATCAGTCCCCTAGAACTTAGAATTACTTAAACCTAACTAACCTACTAACCTAAGGACATCACACACATCCATGCCCGAGGCAGGATTCGAACCTGCGACCGGAGCGGTCACGCGGTTCCAGACTGAAGCGCCAGAACCGCACGGCCACACCGGCCGGCTCTTCACTTTCACTCAGGATAGCAATGTCATCAGCGAATCTTATCATTGATATCCTTTCACCTTTCATTGTAATTCCACTCCTTAACCTTTCTAGATACGAGAGTACAAATACTGTCTTCACATAGGTATTTTTTTTAACTGAAGACAATTACTGGGTTGGTGCATAACGTCGCAGCCTCTTTCCATAAGTTTAAAAAGCACGACATGCACACGTAACAGAAACTTTAGCCATCAATAATACATTATCATTCACTATATACATCTCCCCAAAGCTGGGGTAAGTTTTCGATTCCAGGACTGTAGAAGTCACGTGGTTTTGTGGCGAAAAACTCGTCGATCCTTGTTTGGAGCGCATTTTCATCCGGAAAGGAAGTTCTTTGAAGATTGTTTGATAGAGAGCGGAAAAGGTGAAAATCCGAGAGCGCAACATCAGGTGAATAGGGTCTGTGCGGAATTACTTCCGTACCCAACTCCTGTATAGTACTAAACATGCAGGAAACGGGCGGGCATTATCATGGAATAGCATCACTTCACGTAGTCCTCTTGGTCTTTGTTCTTGGACTGCGTCTGTAAGACGTCTCAGTTGTTGACAGTAAGCGTTACCAGTGATTGTTACACCTCGGGGAAGCAATTCGTAACACACGACACCTTCGTTGTTCCACCAGGTGCATAACATTAACTTTTGTGGATGCGCGCAGGTCTTTGTACGGTGAGTTGCTGCTTTGTTTGGGCCCAACCATTCCTTTCTTTCATTTACGTTAGCATGAAGACACCACTTCTTGTCCCCAGTAATGACACAAGATAGGAATGGCCGATGTTGTTCACGAGCCAGTTGATGACGAACAAGCTGAGACGCGCATATGGCCACCAGCTGGATTTTGTGATTTTGTCCCAGAGCATGCGGAACGCACACGTCCGATTTTGAACCTTCCCCAATGCATGCAAATATCGCATGATGGTGGGATTTATCACAATTCACCAGATCAGCCAGTTTTCGAGTACACTGCTGTGGATCACTGTGGATTAACGCGTTTAAACGATTTCATCAAACCCCGAAGGTCTTCCTGAATGTGGGGAGTCACTAAGGTCAAAACGATCCTTCTTAAAACAAGAAAACCATTTTTTGCCGTGCTCTGTGCACTGGCATTATCGCCATACAGTATGCAAATGTTTCTGGCTGCCTCCGCTGCTGTCAGCCCTCTACTGAACTCAAACAGATGAATATGTCGGAAATGTGTCGATTTCTCCACTTGATACTCTATATTTTAGCGTCCACGGCTCCACTCTCTAGCTCCGTATGATAATACTGAATCTCGGACAGCAACAGTGAACTACAAATAACAAGCGACAATCGATAAATAAACCCATAGCAACAGGAATACAACATGGAAAAGAAAAAAAAAACAATACAATATATAAAATCTTTTACAAGAACTGTTATTTGTCGACCATGACCTGGTGCAATTTAGCGAGAAGCACTGATAATGCGCTGTTGATGATTTTCTACATGTTACTCTTGATAGCCGACTGTGGCTACTTGAAGATGCTTTGGTTGTACACTACTGGCCATTAAACTTGATACACCACGAAGATGACGTGCTACGGACGCGAAATTTAACCGACAGGAAGAAGATGCTGTGATATGCAAATGATTAGCTTTTTCAGAGCATTCACACATGCTTGGCGCCGGTGGCGACACCTACAACGTGCTGACATGGTGGTCTGCCAGTTTTTAAACAAAAATTCGTCTATAAAATAGAAAGAATTGCAAAGAACAAAGTATTTTAGGTTACAATTAAAACTTGCGACACTACCTTCCAGATATTTTATGTTATTGGACAAATGATCAAAAATTTTCGTTGATGAATACTGAACTCCTTTTTGACAGGTTTTATAACACATAATAAAAATATTTTTTCTTGTAGTGTTGTAGGTATGGACACTTACTCTTCTCAAATTGTAATTGATCATTTATGACGATTACATATAATATTCAACCTTCTTTCATGATTCTTAAACATATATTTATGAAAGAAGGTTGTATACCTGGAAGAAGCTTGGAGACACTGGTAGGTTTCAGATAGATTATATAATGATAAGACAGAGATTTAGGAACCATGTTTTAAATTGTAAGACATTTCCAAGGGCAGGTGTGGACTCTGACCACAATTTATTGGTTATGAACTGTAGATTAAACCTGAAGAAACTTCAGAACGTAATAATTTAAGAAGATGGGACTAGAATAAAATGAAAGAACCGGAGGCTGTAGAGAGTTTCAGAGAGTGCATCAGGGAACGATTAACAAGAACAAGGGAAAGAAATACAATAGAAGAAGAATGTATAGCTTTGAGAGATGAAATAGTGAAGACAGCACAGGATCAAGAGGGTAAAAAGACGAGAGCTAGTAAAAATCCTTGGGTAACAGAAGAAATACTAAATTTAATTGATGAACGGACGAAATATAAAAATGCAGTAAATGAAGCAGCCGAAAAGGAATACAAAGGTCTCAAAGACTAGAGCGACAGGAAGTGCAAAACGGCTAAGCAGGGGTGACTAGAGGGCAAATGCAAGGATGTAGAGACATGTATCACTAGGTGTTAGATAGATACTGCCTATAGGAAAATTAAAGAGACCTTTGGAGAAAAGAGAACCATCTGCATGAATATCAAGAGCTCAGATGGGAAACCAATGCTAAGCAACGAAGGGAAAGCATAAAGTTGAAAGAAGTATATCGTCGATGAAGAAACAATACCGCGTAAGTAGCAAAATAAGAATTTTACACGAGAGACAAAAAACTGTCTAAAATGCCTAATACATTTCACAGCGGCGCTAAATTTGCATCGTAGCAGTACAAGGAAATATTGGATCAAATAAAACTGAGAAACAAAAAAAATTCGCTTCAGAAAGCTTAATTACGGCACATACGCGGAATTGTCTCGGTATTTATGCTATGATCTGTTACTTACACGGTATTTGTTTGTCAGTCTCCCGGCACATTTAAGTTGGTATTTGGTGCTGAGAAAGCTAGTAAGAACACGTTTTGGAGCATTAATCATTTTTTACTGAAAGATTGCATAGAAACATTTTAAATAAATATACTGTTTACATAGTGCCGATAATGTCTGCACATTTCTTCAAGAAAAATCCTAAACATCCCTCAAAGCAGAGAATTACACTGCACTGGTCAGTTACCTCCGCGATAATTTTCATTCATAAGGAATGTTGTCATAATAACTACGACAATCTTTAGGAAGAACAGATTAACATGATGCAACCAAATCACCTTGCGTTTCATCGAACCAGTAGCATACTGCATCACGACTTTCTAAATTATACATTGTAAATTTATGAACATCCAACTTTGTTTTATAATAAACTGCACTTGCACTTAAAAATGGAGCTCCTTTCACGGCCTGCAAGTCCAGCTTCTGCTGGGCTTCTTTCTTGTCAGCATCTTTTTGCATCCTTGCCTGCTCTTTCCGTTCTGTGTGTTGCTTCCACGCATCTTCACGTAAGTTACAAAGCCCGTAACTACAACAAAAGTCGCACCGGTCTTTCTTGGGGAAAAATAAGCTAATATTGCCATCTTCTAAAATCAAGTTAAAGGTAGCCCGACTTGATGGTGAAACCTTCTCTGCATGACATTTTTCCACATAGAGTCCATACAGCTGTTGTTTGGAATGTAGAATAGGCTCAAGGTATAACTTCGAGGAGTATTTCCTGCAGTAATGTGATGGAAGTTTCGGAAGAGAGTCAAGGAATTCTTTCATGAAGGTTCTCTCATCTTTCTTCTTCGTCTGTTTGATTCGAGGTCGTGACGCTTCTGTATCAGGACTTATCCCCTGTGTGGAATTACGCAGCCAATGTCGGATAGTCCATCCTTTAATCCCAAGAGTATTGAGAAACATCTGTTTGCATACTTTATATTTCCCCAGATCATTTTCCAAATGATAAATGAGTGTCCCTTTTCTCCTGGATTCAACAGTGTTCTTCCCTGGACGTTTGGTTGGAATTACGTCCACAAGCTTGGTAACGTAAAGCTTCCTCTGATCAAATGACATCGTTTCCCAAAATGTGTTAAATACTGCCTGCCTATCATCAGCAGAAAATTGATGAGACTTCCTTTGAACAGATTTCTGACACATCTTCGAAGTACATGTAGAACCTAATTTTCGTGCCTCTCTCGGAGTATCATGAGTGATATTACCAATTCGACTTCTTTTGTATCCAATTCCTGTCCACGCATTTTACTGGCGTTTTTCTTCCAATCTTCAGGATGTGGTTTAGACTTCCTTTTCCTGTCACTGCTTACGTTATCATAAAATTCTTGGCCTTCACTGTCAGCATCATTATTGCTCCCATGATCGTCCGATAATTTGTCCAGAGCGCTTGGCAAACAATGAACACCATCGCATAGCAATGAATGTGAAGTACTGTCGTCTCTAGTGGAAACTGTGGCTGTGGTTTCATTTTGAGCATTGTTGGATACAGCCACTGAAGTTTCTAGATGGAAAAATATCTATAAATTAATTTAAGCAGACAAAGATGAAGCTCAGATTCACGTATTTATGAGAACGACGGCATCAGTAATACTATTAACAATAATCTCAAGAAAATTTATCCGCGTCATTAGATGTTGCAGGAACCTCATATACGAAATTAATTCTTCTTCGGTAAATGTAACTTCAGCGTTACGACTTTTCTCGCCTGCTGTTTGTTCTGCATTTATGGGAGATCCTACAAGAAAGTGGACAGTCTAGAAATCTTTGGCAGAAATGAATAAAACACAGAACGAGTGAAGTGGGGGCGTTCTAATTTATATCACAATAAGACACTTGCCGGGCTACTAAGATTCAAAGGTGAATAATAAAACAATTTTCTTACCGCTGTCAGTCACTCTGAGAAACGATTCTCCGCTTTCATGAGCTGATTTCAGCTGAGAAACAATTTCTTCTTCAGTAAAAAGATCGTCATCTATATCGCTGTCCATTATCACGAATGAAGCTACAAGCATGGAACCACTTTCAAGCACTGTTAAATACGTAATAAGGCAGTAACAATGTGCTGTGGCTGCGCGCGATTTTGTATTTACGCGACATTGCTTACAGTATTCATAGATTGTGGATATGCGGTATTTAATTCTCTACAGTTCCGCGGTATTGCCATCTATTTATTTGCTGTGTCACATACGCGTATGTCAGGATACTTCCAGTGGCATATGGCCATTCACTGCATCCCCTGCCTCTTGCCAGTCGTATCGGCCCTACGATCCACTGCCAACCAGAGGCAGAGGACGAGAGAGTGGATCTGCATCTGCGCAACTGCTTGTCCACTTTAAATACCTTCGCGCGCAGATGACTCCGGCAAAGTTTCAATGGAAACTATGAGCTTTGAAAGTCCTGCGGCGATGGAGTACTGATGGTGAGGCAAGGGTTTGGTGTACCTGAACCTTAGTTGGTGCTCTGCACGTTAGGCGGTCAGACGGTGATGGTCGTTCTGGTACTCGTGAGAGACGGGAGGACTGGTTCGGCAGCTCGTCAGACGACAAAGCAGCCCTATTTAAGATCGCTCTGCTTTCCCTAATCCAGGGAGGGGCCTAGAAAAGGTGGCCTAAACATAGCCCGTCTCAACCCAGCAGAAGTGGCAAACTGCGGTCACTTGTTCACTAACATATGCGGCCAAAAAAAATAATAAAATAAACAGTTACCTTAAATATCTAATGATTGGAGTCTGGAACGTCCGTACTTTACAAGATAACGACCATAATCAGTGCCCAGAGAGAAAGACAGGACTTATCGCAAGGGAATTGGCTAGATATAACATCGACATTACCGCCATAAGTGAAACACATCTTAGTGACTCTGGACAGTTATGTGAACCGCTCGGAGGTTATACCTACTACTGGAGTGGAATATCATCCACTGAAAGAGCGGAAAGTGGGGTAGGCTTTGCCATACGCAATAAATTGGCATGTTCACTAACAGAACTCCCAAAAGGTATCAGTGACAGAATAATAACACTCCGACTTCACCTGGCATCCAAGAAATATCTTCACTTGATCAATGTATACGCACCTACATTGCCATCTCCGGATGAAGAGAAGAACAA
This sequence comes from Schistocerca serialis cubense, assembly GCF_023864345.2. Taxonomy (NCBI): domain Eukaryota; kingdom Metazoa; phylum Arthropoda; class Insecta; order Orthoptera; family Acrididae; genus Schistocerca; species Schistocerca serialis. The sequence continues at coordinate 213,421,198 of NC_064644.1, forward strand.
GTTCTACCAAGACCTCCAACATGTCCTTAGGGATATTCCTTCTGCAGACAAACTTCTGTTACTTGGTGATTTTAATGCTCGTGTTGGGAATGATTTCAGTGCTTGGAATGGAGTCCTCGGTCGCCATGGGATTGGAAAATGCAACTCGAATGGTTTGGATCTTCTAACTCTATGTGCCGAGTTTGAACTCTGTCTGACAAATACATATTTTCGTCTGCCTGAAAAACATAAAACGACATGGATGCATCCGCGATCTAAACACTGGCACCTTCTGGATTATGTGATAGTACGGAAAAAAGATCTTGGTGATGTACTGGTCACACGTGCAATGAGAGGCGCTCAGGGTTGGACAGATCATCGACTCGTGAGGTCCGAATTAAAGATAACTTTGAAGGCACCACGCCGAGATTCACACAAAATACCAACAAAATTGTCCTGCAAAATCTTGGCCAATGACCAGACTATGAGAGCAAAACTGGATGAAAAATTTGGTGTCGATGGCCTTTTGATATCTGAATCTGCCCCTGTAGATGAACAGTGGAGTGCATACGCTAGCAGACTGCGTGGCTGTGCTTCAGAAGTCTTGGGAAAGCCTCAGAAGAAGCACCCGGACTGGTTTGACGACTCAGATCCAGAGATCAGAAAGCTAATTAATGATTTCAGAACCTCTCTTCGCACCCCTGATGATAACAAGCATAGAGCAGCGCATTACAATCTGAAAGTGAAGACAGTTGGTGGCCAAATAAAGCAAATGAAATACAGTTATATGCCGACACACACCAAACGGGCAGATTCTTTGAGTCCCTGAAAACTATCTTTGGTCCAAGAGTTGGGAAGATAGCACCAGTCTATAACAAAGACAAAAGTTGTCGGCTGACGCAACAGAGTGACATCCTGTCTCGGTGGGCGGAACATTTTAATGACGTTCTTAATCCCGACCATCAGACAACCGATATTCCATACATAGAAGCACTTGAAGACCTGCCAGTTGAGGAACAACTTGCGGATGCCCCTTCCTACGATGAATTCATTTCAGCACTGGCTAAGCTGAAAAATGACAAAACAGCAGGATTAGATAACTTGCCATCAGAGCTATATAAATATGGGGGGGCCAAACATCAAGAAACCATTGTTTGCTCTGATCTTAAGGATTTGGGAGCATGAAATGATTCCACAAGACTGGAAAGATGCTTGTATTTCCAAGATCTATAAAGGCAAGGGTGACATATCAGACTGCAGCTCCCACAGGGGCATTTCTCTTCTCTCAGCAGCGGGAAAAGTCCTTGCCCACATAATTAACACCCGGTTAACACACTTTGCAGAAAAACTGCTACCAGAGACCCAGTGTGGCTTTCGCCCAAACAGAGGCACAGTGGATGCCATATTTGTTGTCAAACAAATGCAAGAGAAAAGCTTAGAGCAACATCGGCCTTTGTTCATGTGCTTTGTAGACCTGGAAAAAGCTTTTGATCGTGTCCCACGGGAAGCTTTCTGGATCATACTAAAGAAAGCTGGGTGCCCTGACAAAATTGTCAGTTTGATTCGGCAGTTTCATGAAAACATGATGGCAAAAATCCGCCATGAGGACAAGCTCTCAGAACGGTTTCCCGTGACATGTGGTGTAAAACAAGGCTGTGTTCTGGCTCCCACACTCTTCTCACTTTACTTCGCAGTTGTTATGAGAGACGCGACCAAAGCCTGTAGTAATCAAATTAGTCTCGACACAAGGACAGACAAAAGTGTCTTCAACATCTCTCGCCTCAGAACAAAAAGTCGCGTAACCAAACTATCCATCTTAGAGATTCTCTACGCGGATGATGTATGCATGATGGCTAATTCTTGCGAAACTCTTCAGACTTACATAAATCTGCTAACTGCCTCCTGCAGAAGATTTGGCTTAGCCATTAGCATCACTAAGACGCAAGTTCTCAAACAGCCACTTAGAGGTCTTAAAGCAGATGACTCCAGTATTGAGATAAATAACAAACCCTTGCAAAATGTGTCAAATTTCAAATACCTGGGAAGCCAAATTAGAAGTGACAACAGCCTGACAACGGAAATCGCAGCGCGTATAACCAGCGCAGCCTCCGCCTTCGGTAAGCTTAATGACCGAGTATGGAAATCACATGATCTCAAACTACAAACAAAAATTGCAGTCTACAAAGCAGTAGTATTATCCACCTTACTCTATGCCTCGGAAACCTGGCGCTGTTACAAAGCTGACATTAAGAAGCTAGATAAATTTCATCTTCGGTGTCTGAGATCAATTCTGCGCATCAAATGGGAAGACCGTGTCCCAAACACGGAGATTTTGCGCCGCGTGACACTGGCTGGTATTGAAGCTTTAATAATGAAACATCAACTGAGATGGAGTGGTCACATAGTACGCATGGATGACAGCAGGCTACCTAAAGCGGTGTTCTACTCGCAGCTCTCGTGCGGGAAGAGGAGGAAAGGTGGTCAACACCTGCGATATAAAGACACCATTAAACGCCATCTTGCAGCCTGTGGCATTCCAAGCAACCGTTGGGAGGAGCTAGCATTGCGCCGATCGGAGTGGCGATCAACTGTGCATAAGAGCATCGAACAATTCGAGCAAAAGCGTCTAATGAACCTGGATGCTAAAAGAGAGCTCCGAAAATCTCAGCTCAAGCCTGTCTACACGTATACTTACAACTCTGCTGGTCAACTTCACTGTGCTTCATGCAACAGGATATTCAAAGCGAAATTCGGATTCGCGAGCCACATCCGAGCCTACCACAACAAGGACAGAGAACACTGACGGAGTCGCTGTCGCCGGACGCGGCGAGGAGGACATCATCATCATCATTGTTTTAGATAATTTTTTCATGGTAAATACTTAAAAATTCGGCATTATGGCGTTAAGAGCGGATGCGCGTACGGTCAACGACATCATCTGACTGAAAAACGAAAAATCGGCAGTTTGTCAGTTACGCGGTATTGTTTCTTCATCGACGATATGCAGGGTCAATACAAGGGCGATGTACCTGAAAGCAGTATTTTGGAAATGGAAGAGGACAAGATGAACATGAGGTGGGAGATACGATACTGCGTGAAGAATTTGACAGAGGAGTGAAATACCTAAGTCGAAAAAAGGCCCCAGGAGTAGACAACATTCCATTAGAACTACTGATAGCCTTGGGTGAGCCAACCATGACAAAAGTATTCCATTTTGTGAGCAAGGTGTATGGGAGAGGCGAAATACCCTCAGACTTCAAGAAGAATGTAATAATTCCAATCCCAAAGAAAGCAGGTGTTAAAAGGTGTGAAAATTACCAAACTATCAGTTTAATAAGCCACGGCTGCAAAATAGTAACACGAATTCTTTACAGACGAATGGAAAAACTGGTAGAAGCCGACCTCGGGGAAGATCAGTTTGGATTCCGTAGAAACGTTGGAACACGTGAGGCGATACTGACTCTTCGAATTACCTTAGAAGATAGATTAAGGACAGGCAAACCTACGTTTCTAGCATTTTTAGAGTTAGAGAAAGCTTTTGACAATATTGACTGGAATACTCTCTTTCAAATTCTGAAGGTGGCGGGGGTAAAATACAGGGAGCGAAAGTCGATTTTCAATTTGTACAGAAACCAGATGGCAGTTATAAGAGTCGAGGGACATGAAAGGGAAGCAGTGGTTGGGAAGGTAGTGAGACAGGGGTGCAGCCTCCCCCCGATGTTATTCAATCTGTATATTGAGCATGCAGTAAAGGAAACCAAAGAAAAATTCGGAGTAGGAATTAAAATCTATGGAGAAGAAATAAAAACTTTGAGGTTTGCCGATGACATTGTAATTCTGTCAAAGACCTGGAAGAGCAGTTAAACGGAAAGGAGGATATAAGATGAACATCGACAAAAGCATGACGAGGATAATAGAATGTAGTCGAATTAAACAGAGCTATGCTGAGGGAATTAGATTAGGAAATGAGGCACATAAAGTAGTAAATGATTTCTGCTATCTGGGGAGCAAAAGAACTTATGATGGTCGAAGTAGAGAGGATATAAAATGTAGACTAGCTATGACAAGGAAAGCGTTTCTGAAGAAGAGAAATTTGTTAACATCGAGTATAGATTTAAGTGTCAGGAAGTCTTTTCTGAAAGTATTTGTATGGAGTGAAGCCATGTATGGAAGTGAAAAATAGACGATAAATAGTTTAGACAAGAAGAGATCAGAAACTTTCGAAATGTGGTGCTACAGAAGAATGCTGAAGATTAGATGGGTTGATCACATAATTAATGAGGAGATACTGAATAGAATAGGGGAGAAGAGGAATTTGTGGCACAACTTGACTAGAAGAAGGGATCGGTCGGTTGGTAGGACATGTTCTGAAGCATAAGGGGATCACCAATTTGGTATTGGAGGGAAACGTGAAGCGTAAAAATCGTAGAGGGAGACCAAGAGATGAATACACTAAACAGATTCAGAAGGATGTAGGTTGCAACAGTTACTCGGAGATGAAGAGGCTTGCACAGGCTAGAGTAGCATGGAAAGCTCCATCAAACCAGTCTCTGGACTGAAGACCACAACAATATCTACTTGAGGAGGTCCTACAAGATGATTGCAGCTGAACACCACTTATTATTTTCACAATCAGTACGCTTACTGCTTGTATCTTTGGTAATCACATGACAATCATCCAGAATCATAAAGGTAAACTGCAGAAGTAAATGTACGTTGTAATCGAATTGTGTAGAAAATACAGTGTTAACTTAGTGACAGAGAAAAACCAGGGTCTTTGGTTTCGGGGGAAAACAATCAGTCAGGTGTAAAGGGGTGAGATCTTTACCAAGTGTCACATTTCAAACAATTTGGATGCAATATCAGCTATCAATCTGAAGAAGACTTAAACGAGGAGGAGAGATTAGGAGCGCCTGTGGAAAATTATCTAGAGCGCACGATGGTATATTCTTAACCTATTATAATACCACCGGAACAGCGAGAAAATTTTCTTTCCTGCTACGTCTGAAAGCTCTGTTGCAAAGATATTCTTTTAAGATCCATAGTTCCTCGACCCCCCTTCTGAATTCGCCTCTGAAGATAATGGCAGTCCTTTCCCTGCCTCGCGGAAGTGAGAACTGAATACTCTCAGCAAACTATTTGTCAAGGGTCGGGGTAAACAGACTGGACTGTGTCAGCATCACATGCAACGGGAATTGAACGTCTTCTCCACGACTGAGGTCTCTAAGTACAGCGAGAAATGGAAACACCACGCTGACAGAATGGAGGCTCTGAGATATCCCAAGCGTCGTCATCAGAATCTGTCGGAAGGAGAGATTAGGAGCGCCTGTGGAAACTTTGGGGCGATAAATTACCGGAATATCGCATAAAGTCGCCAACGGGCATTTTTCCTTATGCTTACAAGGAAGAAGAAGAGTGGCAAAGAAATCAAGTAACATTGCGAGACATCAAGAATTTAAATATAATGTTTATATACAAATTGACAGAAATTCCCTTAGCTTTTAAACGTGTTACTGATATTTTCTGGTCATCAGACTTCTGACTTGCTTGAAGTCTGTCTTGCCTGAAGCGGCCCACAACGGATTCCTCTTCTGTGTCAACCTCTTCATCTCAGAGTAGCATTTGCACTCAGTTTCCTCACTTATTTGTTAGATGTATTCCAGCATAAAGTTTCACCCTCTACAGCTCCCTCTAGTAACGTGGAAGTTATTCCTAGATGTCTTAACATGTGTCCTGTCATCCTGTCCCTCCTTCTTGTCAGCATTCTCCAAAAGTTCCTTTTCGCACAACTCTGCTGATAACCTATTCATTTTTTATCTTATCCGTTCACCTAATTTTCGACATCCTTCTACAGCACCAATTCCATTTTCTCTTTTTTCCGGTTTTCCCATAGTCCATGTCTCACTTCCATATACAGCTGTGTTACAAACATATGGGTAATAGTGGAGACACATTTTCACTTCTTTGCTAATACACCCGAGGATCAACGTTTGCGACAAGTTTGAAAGGTGTGAAGGAAGACCAGTGGCAAAATGAAGCTTCAAGTCTATACGTAGCACGTGCTCAGATGTCGTAATTTTGTCAGTGCACTGCGCGTTAAAGACAGGAGTTCCGGTCCGGCATACAATTCCAAAATGTCACAAATTTTCGGTTGTGGTTATATTTGACGCAATTGTCACCTAATGAAAGTATAAACACATGCAGCTGCCTTAGGTAACTCGTAGAATATCCGCAAGAAATTGCGGAAATCCCTTTTTCGCCTGTCAACGACGCCAGTGATATGCGGTTTCACCGTGTTTATCGTGATTCCTTTTTCTTTGAACAAGTTCACAACAGTACATTTCAAACTGTGTATGTCGGAAGTGAGCGTAATATAGAGCTTTTAAGAAAGGACATCACTTCCTCTTGCCAAGAGAGGCAAGCGCTCCAAAATACATTCATTATCGCCGCTTGGTGACGCGCATATGCACTTGGGCTAGGATAGACAGTGATATATCGAAGTATCGATATATTGGATTCACTTATGCGATATTAAGAATATTTGTTCACCTGATAATTGCTAACATCGATATTTTGTGGCGATATAATCGGATAATAATATTATCACCACCACCATTTAACTCACCATAGAGAAAATTGAACTCTACGTTCTTTTTAACACTGAAACATTTAAGACATAAGAACGATACCTACAGTTTTTTACTTTTAAGTTTTTTAAGAAATTTTGACTGAATTTTGGGTTTTCGTAACCTCGTGTAACTCGAAAGTAAAGTTGGTAGAAATGTCTGAAATGTAATTCTCAAAACCTCTTCTTTTTGTGTTGTTCGTGAACTGCTGTATGTTCATATTAGTGATTTTGGAGTGTGAAGATAAAAAAAGGAACGTGGCTCTCAAAAGTGATGTGTGGAAGCATTTTAAGTCAAAAGACAGTAAAAGTTGGAAGCACAATTAGTGGGTGGAAAGAGATTCCTAGCTTGCATTATACATCAATACATATCTCTATTTATACGTAAAATTACGTATAATTAAATTTCGTAATCCTTCTTTTTGGTTTATAAAAAGCAATCCTCAAATTTTGAATAACATGTGTAATCATAAGTTGCAATCATAATTGCAGAACTAAATTTTTGCCATCCATATAGCAAATGGTTCAAATGGCTCTGAGTGCTATGGGACTTAACATCTGAGGTCATCAGTCCCCTAGAACTTAGAACTCCTTAAACCTAACTAGCCTAAGAACATCACACACATCCATGCCCGAGGCAGGATTCGAACCTGCGACCGTAGTGGTAGCGCGGTTCCAGTCTGAAGCGCCTAGAACCGCTCGGTCACACCGGCCGGCCCGATATATCAAAACATCATTAGTTTTGAGTCGATTAATACATAATATTGTTACTTAGTATAGCAATATAAGCTTGAAGCAAATATCTATATTTTTCTTCCGATGTCGCATCCCTAATATGTATATCGCGCGCACGTCTGGTGACCCCTACAGTTGCCCATTGCTGCTGTCTCTGGCCGGCCGGAGTGGCCGAGCGGTTAAAGGCGCTACAGTCTGGAACCGCACGACCGCTACGGACGCAGGTTCGAATCCTGCCTCGGGCATGGATGTGTGTGATGTCCTTAGGTTAGTTAGGTTTAAGTAGTTCTAAGTTCTAGGGGACTTATGACCACAGCAGTTGAGTCCCATAGTGCTCAGAGCCATTTGAACCATTTTGCTGTCTCTGACCGAGATGGCGCAGTGGTAAAGCACCAATTTCGCATCCGAGACAAGTGCGGGGACACACAAGGACGTAGCCAAGAATTGGTCAAAAGGGGACCTTAAAAAGACTCATTTATTCCGAAAAATTCCAGAAGAACGACAAATCATTTTATTCGACAATGTCACGCAGTTTTCACCAAGCAGAGATGTAATCTCGTTACTGAGGGCTGTTGTGGATTTCGGCAAACCACTAAGAAGCAGTGACGTTCTAATCTCTCTTAACCCTCCAACGTCATTTTACACTCCTCTTCTTCCAGTCTGGATCTGAGTTGGGGAACTGATTAGGAATGGACGAGCGCTAATTTTTTGGGACTCCGTGATTATTACTGATAGTTTTTGGAGTAAAGAAATTTCTGTTCAACGGAGAATGTAGGGCAATTTTTGGTAGCAGATGATCTGAAATTATTCAGCTATACACTATTCCCAAATTCCATATCACTTCTCACAATGAAGGAAAGATTATTTTCTGCATTACAAATGTCTCAGCTGACAAATGCATGAGTCTGAATGAATAGAATTTGGATTATTATTTACACTATTGGCCATTAAAATTGCTCTACCGAGAAGAAATGCAGATGATAAACGGGTATTCATTGGACAAATATATTATACTAGAACTGACATGTGATTACAATTTCACGCAATTTGGGTGCATAGATTCTGAGAAATCAGTACCCAGAACAACCACCTCTGGCCGTAATAACGACCTTGATACGCCTGGGCATTGAGTCAAACAGAGCTTGGATGGCGTGTACTGGTACAGCTGCCCATACAGCTTCAACACGATACCACAGTTCATCAAAAGTAGTGACTGACGTATTGTGACGAGCCAGTTGCTCGGCCACCATTGACCAGACGTTTTCAATTGGTGAGAGATCTGGAGAATGTGCTGGCCATTTAAGTGTGCTGCTTGAATTCCTCCTAGTCAACAGCAGCCCTGGCCATTTTCTGTATCCAGAAAGGCCCGTACAGGACCTGCAAAATGCGGTCGTGCATTAACCTGCTGAAATGTAGGGTTTCGCAGAGATCGAATGAAGGGTAGAGCCACGGGTCGTAACACATCTGAAATGTAACGTCCATTGTTCAAAGTGCCGTCAATGCGAACAAGAGGTGACCGAGACGTTTAATCAGTAGCACCCCATACCATCACGCAAGGTGATACGCCAGTATGGCCATGACGAATACACACTTCCAATGTGCGTTCACCGCCATGTCGCCAAACACGGATGCGACCATCATGATGCTGTAACAACAGAACCTGGATTCATCCGAAAAAAAATGATGTTTTGCCATTCGTGCACCCAGGTTCATCCCTGAGTACATCGCAGGTGCTCCTGTCTGTGATGCAGCTCAAGGGTAACTGCAGCCATGGTCTCCGAGCTGATAGTCCATGCTGCTGCAAACGTCGTCGAACTGTTCGTGCAGATGGTTGTTGTCTTGCAAACGTCCCCATCTGTTGACTCAGGGACCGAGAGGTGGCTGCACGATCTGCTACAGCCATGCGGATAAGATGCCTGTCATCTCCATTGCTAGTGATACGAGGCCGTTGGGATCCAGCACGGCGTTCCGTGTTACCTTCCTGAACCCACCGATTCCATATTCTGCTGACACTCATTGGATCTCGACCAACGCGAGCAGCAATGTCGCGATACGATAAACCGCAATCGCGATAGGCTACAATCCGAGCTTTATCAAAGTCGGAAACGTGATGGTACACATTTCTCCTCCTTACACGAGGCATCGCAACAACGTTTCACCAGGCAACGCCGGTCAACTGTTGTTTGTGTATGAGAAATCGGTTGGAAACTTTCCTCATGTCAGCACGTTGTAGGTGTCGCCACCGGCGCCAGCCTTGTGAGAATGCTCTGAAAAGGTGATCATTTGCATAGCGCTGCATCTTCTTCCTGTCGGTTAAATTTCGCGTCTGTAGCACGTCATCTTCGTGGTGTAGCAATTTTAATGGCCAGTAGTGTATTTATCATACAGCTTTTAGTTCCAGGAGTCTCCAAAAAGAGGATCAGCTGGTCTTCAATGCAGCTCTTTTCATTTAAACACAGGGCTGCTGTTGACTAGGAGGAATTCAAGCAGCACACTTAAAAAAATCATTTAGAAACCAACGAACTATAGAATGCGATGTCAGCACATACATCTTCTGCTCTCTATAAACCCCTCCCCATTGATTTGTACCGAAACTGGTTTTGATAAATGAGTAGAGCCCGCGCAGAATACCGTGGACAGTAGATGCGCAGTCATCAGGGCTTGCGTGGAGGGGGTGGTAGTAGTGGGGGCTGAAACCTGGTGCTTTAGTGGAAATGCCGAGTGCTGGAGGGGAAGTGGCGTTCGAAACCGAAGCCTACAGCAATTTTTTGTAACTATTAAGTGGAAATCCCCCACTCTCACATTTGCAAGGCGAACTTTCAGAAATATCTGTCACCTCTGCTTTCGCTGTACTAAAAAGAATTCCGCCTAAAATGCAAAAATTTATTTTCGCCTGGCTTGTTAACCATTTGCAACTTTCAGAATAGTGTCACGAGTGGTGAATTTTGACTAAAACCTACACATTTCTCTTGTTGCCATGTTAAAATTTGCTTCTTTTGCCAAAACACAGTGGAGTTTACACAGTCTCACCTCAGTAAATTGCTGTGCAGACGCTGTTGCGAGAGAATTCTGAAACAGTGGTTTATTAAGTGCTAAGCCAAATCAGTTTTCTCAAGATTGGTGACAGAGACGTCGACCCAAGTCTAAAGAAAAATTCTGTATGTTAGCTACAAGTCATATGCAGCAACACATTATGTAATATGCACCAAATGCAAAATACATTGTGACCCTGTTTCTCATTGCAAACTTTTTCGAATTTCACGCAGTGTCTTTCTGCTGTGTAAATATCAAAATAACCATGACCATTAATGAAATAATGGGAATGATTTTTTTTTACCAAACAGTTCCTATAAAATCGTTTGAAAAAGACTGCACGGCGTGCGCCTCGATTCAGTCACTGCCGATTGGCCGAAAGGTAACAGACAGTCTCGGCCTCCCCTTCCAAACAAACGAATGAGCTCCACCTGCTCTTTGGACGAAAATTGGTCACTGTGCATCTGTCACCGTATTCTGTACGGACTCTACTGCTTGGGTGATCAGATTGGGCGTTATTTTGCCATTTGTTGTTTTTCCCCATGTTGCAATGCTGAACACGTTCAGACACGCCGGTGTTCTCACTCCCTAGTACCAAAGGCCGCGGTGTTAGGTTCCTAATTTCTTCCACTTAACTTCGCATAGGTCAGGTTTTCCCAAATTGTGTCGCGCTGTTTCACCGTGCGACACACAAATTGCGGCGAAATTCCATTCCATACAGAGGTCGGATTACTATGTAATATGTACTGTACGTATTAGCCCACACGTTTTATTTGAATTTTATGGCTACATCTACATACGAACTCAAAAGACCGCTATGAAGCGTACTGCAGAGGATCTATATTTCTAAATGACTAACCCGTATTATGGCATCCAGTGTCAGTTGAAGGCGGTCTCTCTAATGTCATAATACACTCATTAAGAGGTGTAATCTATTCTTGAAGTTTTAACACAGTAATACCTGCACTGTAGTTAGAAACTGTATGTGCGTCTTGAGACAGATACTACACGCGCAAGCTGACACTTAGCGCGGCGCGGGTGGTTGCGACGGTAAAGGCATTTCACATTCACAGTTTCTCGCGCGACGGTAAAGGCATTTCACATTTACAGTCGCTCTCATCAGCAAACGCACCGAGGGTCAATTTCGTTTGCGCGAATTATAAACCCACTGCGGGTAAACACCCAGATTTTTTTCTTCTAGCTATCAATCACTCTCCTACATTCCTCCTCCCCCCCCCCCCCCCCCACACACACACACATTCAAAATGATGAAAGAAAGAAAAAAAGTTTCAATTACTACATTTTCGTTTTTCATGCAGTAAAACTTTAGCATCAGTTTAATTACTTATTTACTACTGACTCTCGCAACACATTTTGCGGACAATACCCACATATACTACTGAATATACCACCAAAATTAATATTGTACGAGACATAGCTCAGGAGATACCTCATAAATATTGAGATGCTTAACAAACTAACTTTTGCTTAAAATAGTGCGCAAATTCCAGACTATACTCGCACAGTGTTTGACAATGAGAGCAGTTTGCGACTTTTAAGCTTTAAACATACCGGTAATTTCAAATCTTTTCTAATTTTTTTTGCGTTTGCATGCGTAACGTCAAAATGTAACATACTGTCTCATCTGTAAAGTAATCACAAGTCTGAAGCTATTATAAAAGTTAGATTCTTTGAAGAATAGGGGTTTATTGGTACTTACTGTTTGATCACGATAAGTCCACGGGTCGCGCGGTGGCTGTCGGGATAGGTAGGAGGCGCGCCTTGCCCGCGCAGTTTATCTGTGGAGGGAGGCGGTGAGGGGAGGGCAGCGCCGACTCTGTTCTGCAGTACTGGCAACATTAACCGTGTGTTTTGTGTTGTGCTCATATGATAGCTGACGTGACACACGCACCAGCGCTTGGAGACAAATGAATATCTTTCCATTAGTGCCGATTTTCTCCGCTACTGGCAGCACCAGACTTGTGTCTAGCACCTAACGACTAACGAGTATCTACAGGCCCAAGTTCACGAAGCAAGCCAAGCTTTGGCGGGACGTACGAACTTCAGTGGAATTTACCCGGGGCCCAACACGAAGGCGACCGGATCCGTACATCCTATCACTACATTGTAATGCCACTTGTAGTATATATAAACATTGAAATTAAATACAACTATAAAAATGAGATTGTTTACTTACTGTATTATATACTCCTCCTCTGCTGGAGACAACATATGAATTCAAAATCGTCCTAGTCAAAGTATCTTCTGCTAACATATCAATGGCACTCGAACTTCTTAAAGTTGCTTTGCACTGCTTTAATTATGAGTATAGCTGGATATTAAAGTTTAATAAAGAGGAAAAAAACAGTACTGCGTAAATTTTAGTTTTTAAAATTTATAAAGGGAAATATACATCTTTTATGTCATTGTCTGAAGTATGGTAGCACAAGCAGAATTACGATATGAACTGTAAAACACTAAGAAACGTTATAAACAAAAAATAATATAAGATAAATCTGCATTGTGTAAAAGTCAGTTCCATTGGCAGTCTTATAACAGAGAAACAGTAATGTCTTGCGCCTCACCTGTACATGATTTTCTGAAGTCCTTATGGTTGTGGCGCACTATTTTTCTCCTTTTTTATGTACTTTGTCCCCTTCGTAAGGCAACAATGCAAGGGCCAATTCTTTGATGTCTGAGTTAACAGAAGTTAATGTAACTTTCAGGCTTGACATATGGCATTTTAAAACCTCCATTTATCTTGGAGAAGATAGTGTCAATTGCATCAGCAAATTATTGCTTCATTTTCTATTTCTGACGATTTAAATCTGTTGCTCAATACTCGTGTTTTCTCTGTTGAGTTCGAACAACATGGTTTATTTCTGGCTTACCAATACCCCTTCTTCACATGTGTCTAATGTATCTTTTTGGATGTCATCATTAACAGCACAAAACTTATTGACATATGCTGAACTGGATGGCTGGCTTATTTTCTGCAGGCAGACACAATGAATATTCTTAAACATGTCCCATCCGATACTGGAGCATGTATATTGAGGAATAAGGCTTGACATGCAGTACAAATCAATTTGCAGCTAAAGTTGTGCAAATATCCCCGAATGAAGTAAGTTACGTTCATCTCAGAAGTAGATAGTACAAACTAGACTTTTCCTCCTCCTACTGTGTTCATGAGCCAACTTTGCACTTAAGTTGTGCTTTCTGCATATACCATTGAGTTTACCTGTGAGTTTTCACTTTGTCAGAATAGTCCATCTTGTAAACAGAAAAGGGAAATGTATCTTATAGCTGGGAGGAGTAATGATAGCGAAACAGTGAAACATTATAAAAACTACTGCACTGTATTATGAAAAGTTTTTAAAAAGTCCAGAAGTATGTGCACTATGTCTGAGATTAGCACATCTGATAATAAAATTAAAACAATTTGGACTATTGTGAAAAAGGAAACAGGGCAACCGAGAGCACAGGAAGACTGTTTTTCTATCAAGCACAATGAAAAGTTTGTTAACAAGAAATAAGAAATAGTAAACATTTTTAATAATAATTTTTAAGTGTTGTAGAGAAAATAGGATCCAGCTATTCAATAGAAAATGCAAGGCAGTATATGGAAGAGGCAGTGCCTACGCAATCTGATAAAATTCAACCCACCTCTCCTACTGAAATTAGGAAAATAAGAAATTCACTCAAAAGTAAAAGCTCACATGGAATTGATTGCATTTCCAACATAGTACTAAAAGCTTGTTCCCAACAAATACATAGGATTCTCAGCCACATATGTAGCAGCTCACTGAAGCAGGGCATTTTTCCAGATAGACTGATATACGTTATTGTTAAACCATTGCATAAAAAAGGGGATAGATCTGATGCTAACAACTACCACCCAATCTCACTTCTGACAGCTTTATCCCAAATTCTTGAAAAAGTAATGTACTCAAGAGTAGCATCACATATTTGTAAAAATGAAGTAGGCCTACTAACAAAATGTTTTCAGAAAGGCTTTACAACAGGAAATGCTATGTGTGCTTTCACTGATCAAATATTAAATGCATCGAATAACCGGACATTACCCATTGGGATATTTTGTGATCTCTCAAAGCCTTTTGATTGTGTGAATCTTGAAATTCTTCTAGATATACTTAAGTATTGTGGTATGAGTGGGACAGTGCACAAATGGTTTACTTGCCACTCTATATTCATGAAGATGCAAAGCTAGTTCTTTTTACTCATGATACAAGTATAGTAATCACACCCAAGAAGCAAGAATCAGCTGAGGAAATTGCAAATAATGTCTTTCAGAAAATTATTAAGTGGTTCTGTGCAAATTTACTCTCACTAATTTTTGAGAAAACACAGTTTATACAATTCTGTACAGTAAATGGCATAACAAAATTGATAAACACAGACTATGAACAGAAGCCTGTTGCTAAGGCAGAATACTCAAAATTTCTGGGTGTGTGCTTTGATGAGAAATTGAATTGGAAGAAACACATCAATGATCTGCTGAAACGGTTAGGTTCAGCTACTTATACTATTAGGGTTATTGCAAATTTTGGTGATAAACATATCAGTTAATTAGCCTACTATGCCTATTTTCATTCACTGCTCCCATATGGCATCATATTTTGGGGCAATTCGTCAAGAGAGAAGGTATTCCTTGCATAAAAGCATGTAATCAGAATAATAGCTGGAGCCCACCCAAGATCACCTTGCAGACATTTATTTAAGGAACTCAGTATATTCACAGTACCTTCAGAATACATAAATTCACTTATGAAATTTGTCATTAATAACCCATCCAAATTCAAAAATAACAGGGTGCATAACTACAACACTAGTAGAAAGGATGATACTCACTATTCTAGATTAAATCTCATTTTGGCACAGAAAGGGGTGAATTATGCTGCCACAAAAATCTTTGATCATTTGCCAAATAGTATTAAAAGTCTGACAGATAGCCAACCAAAATTTAAAAGCAAATTAAAAGAATTTCTGGATGACAACTCCTTCTACTCAGTAGATGAATTCTTAGATATGAAGTAGTAAAAAAACAAATTAATTATTTTGTGTAAAGAAAACTTATGTTAAAGTGTCACATTCCACATAATTCCAAAACGTCATATTCATGATCTATGGAACAAGGATTAATGTACGTATGTATCACGTAATTTCTCTGACGGGACTCATTAACACCAGAACAGCGGAAGTTATCAAAATGACCTCTGTCGTCATACTTTTTTCTATGTTGTCATATCCTTTTTGTATACTCTATTAAAGAAATTAATTATTTATTAATAATTACTGATTTCCTAATTTTTTCCCTTTACATGATGTATCAGGATTTACAAAATAGTTATATTTTCTTTGACATTTCATTGTATATACCTAGAGCGATGGAAGGGGTCAAGCTGACCCGCCTCTAATTCCTCTAATTTCTGTTCCGAAAACATGTAAATTATCCAACATGGAGCGGCAACAGTCAGCAGCCATCCAGAGCAGTTGCTGCTCATTGCTGCAACTTGACGTGTGTAAATTCCAATCTATACAGTTTCTATAGTGTCATTCAGGTAACAGTCTTTGTCCGTGAAACAAGTTTTCAAAAATCTATCGTCAGTGTGAACTTTCTGATGAACAAATGTTACATCTCTTAGACAATTCTGAAGTTGAATTGGAAATTGGCTTCACTGATGAAGATGATGATTATGTACCTGAGACACGAGAAGATGAAGACATTGTGAACGAGTAATAATCAGTGGAAGAGGATAGATTCATGTCAAACATCACATCTTTCATCACAGCAGACACAGTTGGATGTGTCTACGAAGATATTTGCTAGGGATGGAACCTGCGGGAGATCGTCAATTTTTCATCTCCTGGAAGAAGGTTGGCTGTGAACTTTTTGAAGGAGAGAGGTCCTACAGCTTACACTTGCCAATGAGTAGACAACTCCGTCACCAGTGCCTTCCATCTTATTTTTGATGAAGCAATGCTACGCTTAGGGGGGGGGGGGGGAGGAAACAGAATCAAATGCTCAAAAAATACTAAAAACAATGTGCACTTTGACAGTGTCACTTGACAAAATGGAGAAACTGATAGCCATAATGTATGCTCGGGATGTCATTTGTACAAAAGGTAAGTCTGTGGATGACCTATGGTTGCACTCTTGGGGGCCTAGTTTTATCAAGGACATTATGACAAGGGACGGATTTCAGAAGCTTCTCAGATATCTCCATGAAAAATCGACCCGAGCGGAACATCTAATATCCAACAAATTCGCTCTTGTATCTGAAATTTGGGAAAAGGTCATTGAATACAGTACTTGTTCTTATTGCCCTGCAGAAAAAATTACCACTGATGAGCAACTATTACCAAGCAAAACAAGGTGCAGGTTCATTCAGTTCATGTCCAACAAACCAGACAAGTATGATCTGAAATTCTGGTTGGCTGTCGATATAACAACAAAGTACATATATTATGCTTTCTCATGCCTTGGCAAAGAGGATACACATAGTGAGAACAGCCATTTAAGAGTACTTTGCTCTGCATCTCAGTGAGCCATCTGTAAATCAAGGAAGAAATGTGATGACACTCAACTTCTTTATGTCCCTTCGGATTGCTAAGAAACTCAAAGGAAAGAAAACTTCATTTCTGGGTGTATCAAGCAAGATCCATTGTGAAATCCCCGAAGTAAGGAAGCCCAATGCTCTGCCACCATCCTGCACAACAGTGGCAACGCAGACTGCACCATGACTGTATACCAAGGAAAGAAGAACAAAAAATTCTTCCGAGTACACTGCATGCTGGAGTAGCAACAGGCAAGGACGGAAAGAAGATACCTGAAATCAAAAAATTCTACAATGCAACAATGAATGAGGTGGACACGGTTGATCAAATGACCATAAATATACTACAAAGGTTTCATGTAGGAGATTGCCAATACATGTCTTCTGCAATATCTTGGACACGGCAGCAATACAGCAAGGGTCATGTACAACATAGTAACGAACAAGAAAATGGAAAGGGAGAAGTTCTTCAGCTGGTGAATGAACTCGGGGGAATGAAAGAGCAAGAACATCAGGCAAAGGAAGAGGATATGGGACTGAAATCACCTAGGAAGTGGAGGAAGTGCCAACTCATCCTCTGCAAAAGCAACAAGAGCAGCAAAAGCTGCATGAATAACCACAAAGCTGTGTGCGGAAAATGTGCGCGTAGAAAGAAGTCACCTGTGCTAAGTGCATCTAGCAGATTCCAATTACTTGAGTGAAAAGCAAGAGAAAACCTTATGCAGAACACATGTTAAAGTAATATGGGCCAAACATACAATAAATGTGTCTATAAGGTTGTACAAGTAGTTAAAAAATGAAAATCTACAATTAAGGAAACATGTTAGCATCAACAACAATAAATTTATAAGATATTTTGTTGTTGAAATAAACAAATAATTATTAATTATCATGTTAACTATTTATTGTGATTACTAGAAAAAAAGCTCCAGATTAATGAACACTAAAACAAAATGCTTGTTTAAGACAAATATGAAAATACTTTATGTGGGGTCAAAATGACCCCTTCCCACTGTTTTAGGAATGTCACAAGCTCTGCCATTTTAGTGTTTATGCATGCATGAATTTTCATAACATACGCCATGTCTTTGGAGCTGTGAGCCTTTTGTTATAATAAAAAACAAACACTGTCTAGATCACAACTTTTTATTTCCCAACTACCGGTCTCAATCTGCTTTGCAAAGTTCAGTTTGTCAACAGTTGTGTTCATAGTCAGCAAATAAAATGTGGTGGCCCAGGCAATGTTTGTTTGTTTGTTTGTTCATTTACTATGGATGGATTTGCCTAGATGTTTCACATTTTTGGCATGCAAATATATGTAATTTATTGCTTGGTGCATTCTTTCAACATTCATGTTTGTATTAATATTGCTGCTGGATCTGCTACAGAATGTTCAAAACCTGTTGTTTTTAGAATAATAGTTCTTGGTGATAGTACCCAAACTCAGCTGAACAGAGTCTGAAATTAGTCACTCCAGTGCTGAAGGAAATACATGCTCAGAAGCTGTAACTTCCCCTCCTTGCGAACTTCTCTCTAGCATATAAACTTCAGCTTATGTTTCCTTCAATTTGATTTTAGTACATGTATTTTTTCCCATGCTCTCTCAGTGTGCCATGAAAAATACAGTCTTGTCACTGGTTCTTCCATCTGTGAAAGCCCAGCATTATAAAATGACTCAGCTACATCTGAGGACATATTTTTCTACATCAGCCTTTATTTCATTAAAAATGATAGCGTCTTTTGATTAACTCTGTTTGTAATAAGAACAGCACAAGGGAAACCTTGTCCCATGTTGCAAAACAGAAGAAGTGTAATTAACTCAAAACCATAACCATTTGTCCCATGAGTTCCATTGATGCAAATACGGTCGCTACCTTACTTCTTCCGAATTTCACACTGAGCATTATTCACAACAATGAAGGGAAAATCTTCCTTGCTCGGGAGTGGATGACGTTGGATGCTTGTATCTAGTGGCTGGTACAGAGTGATTCAAAAGAACAT
The DNA here is from genome assembly GCF_023864345.2 of Schistocerca serialis cubense. NCBI lineage: Eukaryota > Metazoa > Arthropoda > Insecta > Orthoptera > Acrididae > Schistocerca > Schistocerca serialis. The sequence goes on from NC_064644.1 coordinate 213,440,149, forward strand.
TTACAAAGTGACATGGCACATCAGGTATACAACAAGGATTTGTAATATCATAGGAACCAATGGTTGCAAAGGCCATTCGGGGCTACTATGTGGTGGCATTGCAGTTATTTAGTCACATACTACTAATGGACACCCACTACAGGAGCTGCTAAAAGTTTTGCCCAGAGGTATCAAGACACATCTGACACTGACACTGTATTGAATGGCATGCCCTCTCAAAAATACTTCTTGTAACTCGAAGACATCCTAGCAACAAATCCTACCCACTAGGTCTTTCGGTGGTATAACAGGTGCTTCATACCCCCACAGGAAAAAATTGATTGGGTGATCATGGTGGCCATGACAACTGGCCCACCATGACCAATCCAGCAACCAGGAAAGGTTGCCTGCATATGTGCCCTCACTTGTCCGCTGAAATCGTTGTGCTGAAATTGTCACACTGAAATCAAATGCAGCTACAAATGGGCACGGGAACTTCATTCAGCATATCTAGCAGAACCTCCTGCAGGGAAACAGATACATGCGACCATCAAGTCAGTCCAGGAGACTGTATGGTCCATTTAAGCATTCTCTGACAATGCCAGCCCATCTGTTATGGGTAAATTTGCATTGTGAGGCATGGCTACATGAAGCAATTAAGTTCACATCCATCCACATATGTAGGTTGTTAACATTCATCACACCAAGAAGTGAGTACAGAGCCTCAACAGTGAAGAGGAAAATCGCTGTGAATCTTTGGTCTGCAGTGGATTCCTGCAGAAACCACTGCATAAATCCCATGCACTTGTTATAGTCCCCCCGGTTCCAGTACCTGTACACATTGGAAATGAAAGGGATGCAGTCATTCACTGGGCACAATGCACCAGACAAGTGGTTGTGGGATATCAGTGGTGTGGGATACACATTGTGTACTTATTGACAGAGTATGCTGCACCCTTTCAAGAATGCTTTCTTCTGCCGCAACTGTCTGTTATTTATTGGCGACCAGCATCCGGCTTGTGAACATTGAATGAACTGGTTTTGCACAATGTGCAACGCAAGGCAGCAAATAATGTGTGGCACAGCAACTTTCTACAAGGATGTTTCAGATGATACTCTCTCATGGCTTCTCACCCATTGTAGTTGGCCATGTAATAAATCAAATGCATCTCAGCCATTTCACAGTACATGTAGCTATCCATGTTACTTTCAACACTTCCATGGTGTGAATGGCAATGGTCTCTGTGTACTCTGCCCATGAATGTATAGCAATGCCCTCTCATGACCCATTGCGCCGTCTTGTCGTGTTAGTGACCCCCCAGTTCCTATGTGATTACTGATCCCTGTACAGCCAATGTGCCATTTCAGCTTGTAAACATTTTTTTGAGTCACCCTGTACAACAACACATGAGGACCATCGCTAGCACTATTTTCACTTATTCAAACTTCTAAATTGGTGTCGTAGTCTTTATGTCTCGTGACATCAGAACAAATTTTTAATGCTGCTCAGTGTCATGTAAATCTTTTTTGTTGTCACCATATGGATTTTCTTTAGCTTGGGATTGGACAAATTGTCTCTTATTTTATGGAGTATTGCATGTAATGGAATTCTGTTTGGAAGGTCAACACCTAATGTGTCTCCTTCTGTCAAACCTAAATGACTGAAACATTTTGTTGCCCTACATGTGTGACCACGTATTTTATTTTGTAACTACCAGCTCCAGCTTTGATTGCTTCAATGTTGGATGGACAGACACCTGCTCTGCTGTTAGTCCCTTGAGTTTACATGTAGCATATGCCCTTACTTGTAGACACATTGCCCTGAACAATGACATACGAAGAAGTGCCATGTGACATTGTTGGTTGGTTGCTTGATTTGGGGAAAGGGACTAAACATTGAGGTCATCAGTCACATCAGATTAGGGAAGGATGGGGAAGGAAGTCAGCCATGCCCTTTCAAAGAAACAATCCTGGTATTTGCTTGAAACGATTTAGGGAAATCACGGAAAAACCTAAATCTGGATGGCCGGACCCAGGTTTCAATCGTCGTCCTCCAGAATGTGAGTCCAGTGTGCTAAAGACTGCACCACCTCGTTCGGTGTGATGTTGTTCAAAGTACAATCCAAATCACACTTTTTGATACAGAGTAACAACATGTTTCTCTCAGTCTACTGCTTTGAGTCACATAATTCCTGAAATGGTGCAGATTCAGTCTTATGATGCAGTTAACAAAGCATGTTTCATAGTCAGGTGACAATGACAGCATTTCTTTGAAAGGACTGAAATGTTGTACAATGGACACTTCACTTTCATACAACATTCTTGTTCTTGTATGCTGTGAGAATATCACGACATACATATGAACTTTCTGACTTGCTTAGTTTTGTTATCTTTGCCGTAAAACTTTAAGTTCAGTGTGTTTCCTTTTCGTTTCTTGTACCTAATGTTCTTGTATTCTATACATTCTAAAGTTGTGATGACATAAAGGTTTCGGAGCTTGCTGGGCTGTCAAATATGAGCATGAAGCCATGAAGTACAGCAACAAGAGATCTGTCCATCATTTCCAGCAGTTTATCTACACTGTGCCTTCAATTATGGGCACCACAATTTATGCCCACCCCGACACAAACGTGGCTCCTGGTAGTGGGGAACATATTTTGGGACTAACAAGTGATCAGAACAATTCACCTTGGTGATATGTAATTTGGACCAACAAAACACAACATTGGTGCCGGGCATTATAGTTCAGCCTCTGCCAGACAGAGCTTCCAACAAACTGAATGATGAGCTGATGTCCCACAACACAAAGTCCACCAATCTCAGAGTCATGAAAATACTACCGTGAGAAACGTGGTAAGAAGATCCCCTCAGATTTCTGGTGATATGTATGTACTTTAGTGAACAACACTACAGTGTCTGACATTTTGTTACTACACATTTGGCAGCAACAACTACCAACCAAGTACGAGCAGTGTTGTCTGTTTTCTGTTGTGCATGCTTTGATGTAACACCATCTCTTCTGGTACTATGACTTCTATGTTGTTCACAGCACCAGGTCAGTATTTTTCTTTAAAACTGGGTGTAGCATATAGTACAAACATACAGTATGAGAACGTTTTAAAGGACGGTTTGTCACAGTGGCTCCATGGTTGAATGGCCTAAAGCACAGAAAGGTAATTTGAGGACCCCAGTTTGAGTCCTGCTGATACCAACTTTTTTTCATTTTATTTTATTCCTTGAAGAGTTGAAATATTAATTATAAAATTTAAATATATTTAAACAGTTCAATTTACGTATGTAAAATAGATAGGCCTATATGCACTTAGTTATGTTTACTACCAACATAAGTTAAAAGGCTGTAGGCCACCATATTGTAACACATTGGTATAATTTTGCATGAGCCATCACTGCCTGCAAATGTAACTCATGTTAAAATATCAAGTGTGGAGGATGCTTGAAAAATAGTAGTCACTTTTGTTTTCATTTCAAAAATGTGGTTTATGTTTTACAAGTACCACAAGTTCAGTCTTCCTGTATCATACTGAAAACATAAAAGTGATCCCTTATAGAGTCAACAATGTTAGCTTTTCTTTGTCATCTTCATCACCACCTTTAATAACCAACACAGCTTGTTTATGTTTTCCATTAGTTTCTCTTGAGCCAATTACAAAAACTGTCATGACTATTTTGTTGGTGATGGTTGCTTGTTTTCCGTGAGTTTTATGCCTAGAGAGTTCAACGTGGAACCACTAGTAGTTTCAGCCTGCAAAAAGCACATCCTTTGCCATGAGAACAACACTAATTATATTATACAGCCATACAGTTTTCCTCACAGAATGACTGACTTGTATCCATATTTCATCCAATTATGCTACAGGTTAGAACTGTACTTTAACATTGTGTCTTAAAAATCAATAGCACCAAGCAGTGATGTCACCATATTCCACAGTAACTCTGACATTAATTAATTTTCTTGTGAGAAGTTGTACTGCCACTGAATAATCTGGCCTTATAAAAAAACAACACAGTTTATTGATTTTTTTTTAAATTGTTGGATGTTCTTAATTTTTTATAATATCCTCAGAAAACTGCCTCTTATTGATATGTATCCAAGTTTGTACTCATTCTGTGTTTCTTTTTTTAATAAGGTGTCCTTAACTTAGATGAGCAAATTATTCCTGACTCTGTATAACTTTTGCTTTGCACACTGTCATTGCACATTTCTACGTTTCTTCAAGGCATCCATAGATTCTTCAAGTGACTTTTTTAGAAGCCACCACCATGCTGCCTAAGTATCACAAATTAAAAATTTGGTAGGGAATATGAGCAAGTTGGAAGAAAACTAAGACAGTTACTTCTAGATGGATCATTTTATAGTATAGAAGACTTTCTTTCTTAACCACAGTGCATATCTCCTTAGTATGCTCAAATCTATTTTTGTGGCCTATATGGTGGATTCATCATTAGTTGCTAATGTACAATGTAACTTAAACTCAAATTTATATATTTCTGTGTATTCTTAGTAAAGTAATGCATGGTAGCTTATATTTGGTACTATCATAAGTTCAGTGCACTTATTTACTAAAAAAAATTGTAAAAACTGTCTCACTCTACACCCACTGATCTGCTCGCGCATGGGTCTATGGAACTTAAAATAAATGAATTCTCTTTCTTGAAATATTCCCATGCCGAGCATCCAAATTTATCTATCTGATCATTTAAAAAGTGAGCAGACAACTTAGAATTTTCAGTTAGAAATGTCGCTTTGCTATCTTCAGGCATAATGTTGCACAAATAAATGTGCTGATCAGAAAATGTGCACAGTGTAAAAATATTACAACAGTTACATTAGTGACAGTAAGGATCATCTGCAACTCATAGGTGACCAGCACATAACGCAACAGAGGCCTATGACATCAATGATTGCAACAGAATATATTCATTACTCAGCCAAGGACCAATGGCGAAAATCTAAAATGACCAAATGTGGAGGCTGCTGAGCGACACAGCGCAGAATCAAGAAACTTGGAGGTACAAAAGGTTTGACAAATTATTTCCAGCAATACCTTATCCAACAATCTGAATGCGACAGTGACTAGTGTACTTAGTCCCATATCAAATACTGATCCTGTGAATGTGTTCCAGCAGCATATGTACATAATAATCTAATCCTATTGGAACTTTTGCTATATTACTGAATCGTTCAATACCATCAAAGCTTAGCCAGGCTTGAGTTGATTTTCTTACATAAATCATGTAGGTCTTATCTGTAGATGTCCATAGAGATTTCTGACTGTCAAATACAATTTTTTCATCAATATTTTTTATTATTTATAAATCAATATATTTTCAAGTATGGATCTCACACCATGAAAATTAGTGGTCAAAATTTTAAAAGTATATCATCTGAAAAGAAGTCTACATTAAAAGCAATAATTTTTATTCTTCAATGTTATATGCAAGCATTATCTGTCTCCATTTATAATTTTATTAACATTACTATTGGTGATGAAATCAAATTTATAATATAACAGGAAATTTCTATTTTTCATATTTTCAAAACTTGTAGTCTTTGTTATTAACCATCTGGGGTACACGTCTTAAGTAAATAGTTATTTTCAGAAAGCAATATATAAATTAAAAATGAGAAGCAATTTCAATAACAAAAGTTGTCTTAATGTTAATTTGATTGACTACCTGTTCTCAAGGGTTCTTAAATAATTTTTGGCACCAACTGCAGCAGAGTTGAATTAGCAGAGTTACAGTTTGGTTTTGTACTTCATGGAATTGATCCAGGGTATTCGCAGCTTGCTGTCAGATAGTTTGGGATGAAGGTTTTGAAAGATGTGATAAAGAAATATTTTCTACATTGTGTGTTTCAAAAATTGTAGTAATTATGAAGCATGTTTGTTCAGATGTGAAGAGACAAATTAACACTGATTGTGAACAGAAATTGTTAATTCTTCAGTCAAAGTTAATGGTAACACCCAGGACCTCTTTTTATGGAATATTATGCAGCAGAAGCAGAGACCTAGACACTGAACCTATATTAAAAAATTAAGGACAATTTCTCAGGTTAATGAAGAAATAATATAACATTTATTGTGGTACATCTAAGGGGGGTGCATCATAACAGCTGCAGACAAAGGATGTTTTAAGATTTTTGGGGAAGGAAATAATTTAGGAAAACTTCACCCTACAGTTATCTGAAAACTACTTCACAGCTCAAAGTCACCATCTGCAAATAATGCCATTACTGCTTGTAATGGTAGTATAAGAAATTTCAAAAAGAATTGAAATAAGCCAAAAATTCCAACATTTACCGAACACAAGTGTATATTAGGAAAACCATCTGGATGTCTGTAATCCTATGCACAAGGTTAATAGTCATAACAGTCATTGTGAAGACCGATATAATCATAATTGAAGATGGCAGAAAATAAACAAATCTGTGTTACTGATTTCAAACTTGCTTGCTGACATTCATTCTCAAGATTTGCCAACTTCTGTTATTGTTCAGAGAAGGAAGGAAGGAAGGTTAGGGTTTAATGTCCTGCTGACATCAAGGTAATCTAGATGGAAGATAAGCTTGAGAGATGAGGATGGAAATCAGCCACACCAGTTTAGTTGAGTTAAACCTTTAAAAAGGAACCATCCTGGCATCTGTCTTACATTATCCACTGGATATAGCACCACCATATACATCCACTGAAAGGCAGTGCTTTTAATGTGTACACTTCAGAAATGTTGATGAACAATGCATGAGCGAAGATAGGTGTTCTAAATGAGGTGGTTCCCCTGCAGTTAACTCGTGTGAGGCCTCTTATGTTAAATGTGTGAACTGCAATAGTCATTTTGCTACAGTTGGATCACAAGTACAATTGAAACGTATTTCAGGAATTAAATGTTATTCACAACATCTCATTACAAGAAGATCCTTGGATACTTGTTCATAAGCTAAAGCAGTTATGAGTGCTCAACTTTACTTACCTCCTCTCATCATCACAGCTAACAGCCAAATACCAACTGTCGAATCAGACATATAGTGTCAGCACCGTTCCCAACAATGCAGCTGTTACACTTTGTATTTATCTGTGCTGGTATGCCTTTCCATGTGCCATGAGCGAATCTTATGAATCGGCTGTAGGAGAGGAGATCAATATGGTGTCAAGTAACTTCCAACACAACATTCACTTGATCTATTCCCAGCAATTTATGTTGTTTCCAACTGTCGAAAACCTCTCTTTACCAATCACACAGAAAATGGCACAACCTACCACACCTCATTATACAGATCAAGCGCACATATTGGATAACAATGTGGTCCAAAATAAAATGCAAGAGCTCATTGATAAGAATGAAATTTTGCTTTAGCACTAATACATTAAGCTGCCCTTGACAAACTGGATCTAAATGCTGTGACACTCCTCCAAAATAGTTTCATTCATATACAGTATTCATCTTTACCAAAGAAATGCAGAAACAGGGAGATGCAACACAGAAAGCCTGCTTCTCATGATGCATACCATTTACACATCACCTTCTTGATTACAAAGACATAGTTCAAGCCAAACACTCGCTTTTGTTCTCCTGGTGTAACACACTTTGAGAATACTGGATTTAAGAAAAGATTGTACCATCCTATTCACCCATGAAAATTTAAATACCAACAATTAATGGTACTCTGTTTGCTTGTGGTGACCCATATAAAACTACCAAATGGATTTTTTAAAACTGGGAAGTGTTGAAAGACAGCATGTGTTTGGATCATTGTCCGCTTCTGATCTCATTGACAAGTTATTCCCCCCCTTCCCCTTTCCAGATAGCAGTACCAGGCAATTGGAACATTTATATTAATGTCTGCATCCATGTCCTCCAAGTCACTGTGAAGTGCACAGCAGATGGTGCTTCCCACTGTACCACAAATTAGAGTTTTTCCTCATTCAGTTTGTCTATGAAATGCTGGACGAATGACTGCTTAAATGACTCTGTGTCCACCATAATTGATCTAATCTTGCCTTCATGGTCCCAACAGGAGGTGATGAGTAAATTCCATGTTTAATACTAGTTTTTAAGAGAGCTTTCACAGGATAGTTGACATCTAACTTCTTGCATCTGCAGGTTCATGTTTTTCCATGATTGGAAGGTTATTCACTGTGTGTGAAAGAGAAAATAAGCCTTTTTCTCATCAAATGTTTGGCACATGATGGTCTGTCATCTCATTGGAAAGAACTGAAACTGTAATTCCAAGGGAAAGTTGTTCACTAGAAATGTAGATAAAACACAAAGGCATTGAGGTCAGAATCAAATGATTCTCAAAGCTAGTAGTGCTTGGAAGTCATTCTGCACCTTTTCCAACCAACCATAGTACTAATGTGATAAATGTATGGCAGAAAGTTACAGAAGTTCACAATCAGGACGTACGCTTATAAAATCAGAGGTATAGTCATGGGCTGGATAGATAACGTTGCTGACACCATAACCCAAACATCCCACAACCCACAAACCCTGCAATGGAGGCAGTAATGAAGAGTGGAGTAAGGCAGAGTTGCTGACTATTCCTCACATTATTCAATCCATACACTAAATAAGTAATGGCCAGGGAGGAATTTGGAAAGTGAATTAAAGTCCGGGGAGAAGAAATATCAGAACACAAATAAAAAAGATAGTGGATGCACGCCTGGGCCTGGAAAATGATGGAATATTTGATCTGCTGGGAACTTCAAAAAAACACAAAACTTAAAGGTTTGTGAATGACCTTTCATTCTGTCAAAGTTGACACAGGACTTGGAAGATCAGTTGAAAAGAAGTTATAAGGTAAATGTCAACAAAACAATATAGAACATAGGTAACAGAATGTAGCCAAATTTAATCAGCTAAAAGAAAAGTAAAGTCATATGGGATGATTGGATGAGAGACCGAAAGGTGTGGGTTCACCCTCCTAATTGGAAAAGCTTTTCTTCCTTCTCACACACTGGCACCATTCCTTCATAAAGCCTGAGAGTTGTGTTTAAGTGTATTTGTTGAATATACATGACTGTGATTGTTGCATAAGTGTGTATGTTGTGGTACTGCTATTTTTGTGTTGTACGCTGATGAGAGAAACATGTCTGATTTACGCATTTATATTCTTTGGCAAAAACAGTTAATTTGATAATGGAGGACAGTATGTTTGTGTATGTGTGTGTGTGTGTGTGTGTGGGGGGGGGGGGGGGGGGGGGGTGGGCGCTTAAACACTATTGAGGGAGATCAAGGCTTCACTACAGTTAGCAGTTTAAAGTAGATGAAGGTTGTAGTAGTTATGGAGAGATGGAGAGACTTGCATACGATGGACTAGCATGTAAAACTGTATCAAACCAGTCTTCACTATTAAGACCACAACAACAACACTTTTTTTTTAAAGTAATAGGTATTATGTTTGTCTTGTACCTTCTACAGACAAAGTGGAACAGGTTTGTCATGGTTGTTCCAGCTATCTTAAAAATTCTGAGAAAATGTTATCTAATCCTGGAGCATTGTATCAGTTTAAATCACTACTCTGTCAACTTGTTCACACAGTATTGTGTCTACTTCAATTTCATCCTATTCCTCCTTCGTTCACATAATACTACCCTTTGGTTTCTTTCTTTTGTATAGGTCTTCTAAGTTTTACTTGCACTTTTCAGCATTTTCTTCTCTGCTAAATACAGGATTACCATCTCCGAATCTTTATGTTCATAAAGCTGCTTCTTTTTTCATGTCTGTCATGCTGTAGACTAGATTTTACTGTCATAATACTAGACAATTTGCTGTTGCAAACAATTTGCTGGAAATATCACCTCACCTCACAAATCCAAAGAAATGAAATGTACTCACAAATGATTACTGCCCCCTAGATTGCAGACGAAGTCGGGAGACCATACAATATCAACAACCTCGACTGCATGATTTCTAAAACTAATGTATGATACACACACACGTGCACCCTCATCATCTCTGTCTCTGTCTCTGTCTCTCTCTCTCTCTCTCAAACACACACACACACACACACACACACACACACACATTATGCCTACATAAAATATCTTTTTATGAGCATACAACAAGTGATAAACATCATGCATGTGGACACCCATACTTGGTGGGACGTGCACTACCATAATGCTTACACTACTGGTACAGAGTGCATTAGGTTATAGTGCTATCTCACCGTGGAAAGAAAGCAGGTGGGTCCTTTTCAGTTGTGTTTTTCTTCCACCCAAATTTTTTTTCTCAAATTTTGTTATAGTTTCAGCACTGTTCAATACATTTGAATATTGACTCAGGGCTTATCCAACTAAATTTTATTATCTATTGCTTTTTTTGTATCAGGATTTAATGAGCTAACTAGATTCTGTAAAAATCCTGCTAATTACAAAATAATAGTAATCTCAGACTTCATCGTCATTATTCATATGTAAACATACAACCAATTGCCAACTTCCTGATAAAGTAGATGACAAAGCTATGTGAGTAACTATTGTATTTATACAATCAATGACGAAAATATGGTAGCAACATTTGCACCCATTTAGTTTCAGAGTAATTAACATCCCTGATTAAAAAAAAAACATTGTTGCTGAAATAGGATCTCATATTCAGGCAAATTAGCCAGCATAATTCAATAGACATTATTTCTGTTTCTGAAAGTTCACATTCAAATGAATCTTCTTCCACCATTCATTTACACAGTAATGTATATCTTTACTTGTAATTTATGAAAATTAAGCAAACAACAATAACTACATTCTGCTCTAATTATTGTAAACTTACAAATGAGGCATGTTGGGAGCCATATTAAGTCAGTCTGCAGTTAATCTGAAATTAGTAGAAACTACGTCTGTCAATACGGGGAAATGTACTGCAGTTGTTGTAGTATATATTACAAGTCACAAAAAACACAAGAATTTATCTAGATTTTCTGTCCATGGGTTTATTCAATAATCCAGGGATTGTTTTAAATAATTAATTGGACTGTGAATGTGTAATTACGTTCATGGACTGTGTTAATCTTACAATAATGTCTACTGATCACTTGACAATAGGATCAGATTGTGAATTGTGTTATTTCCCAATGATTACTGTGCGCATCATGTTCATACTAATTTTACTGTTAGCTCTGAAAGACAGTGTATTAAGAGTATCATTCTGTGATGGTGTTAAATATTTGTTTACCACACTGTACTTTTGTGAACAATTACTTCAATGTCAGGTTAATGTACTCAAACAATCACATTATCAAACATCAGCCAAATGCAGTACGTGGATACCTGCTTATCTGTGCATAATTTAAGTAAATGAGACTCAAGCTGGTCATAAGCACTAGCTCACTTGGCAATAAAAGTGCAATTCAAGTGTCTGAATTGTAATCTTGGCATGGATAATATTATTTAAAATAGTCTACCGGTACTTTCAACTACCAACTTTTCAGCCAGATTTGAAGAAGGCACAACTACTGTGGGCATATTTGTACAGGTAATGGATAGGCTACAACCACAGTGGCATCAAATTAACATTCATCAAAATAAGAGCAAATATAGTACCTCTACATTAGTATTTGTACTGGAGCAATGACTTCATCACCTGTCAAAGCTCTGCTCTTAAAAACAGTGGAAACGTGCCAGTTAACCTGAAGAATGGTTTGCATACCACAGAGTTCTACTAGGCAAGGCCGTATTGGAGGTGGTGTGTCCTTGTCTTCTTCCAACTTTTGAACTGGGTTTAACAAGGACTATGAACTACTATCCAAATTATTATTTTTCATTTTAATAAAGTACTGTCATAGGTGAAAAAAATCAACAAAAAAAAGTATTTGGACTAATTGCGTACTCAACCCCACACATTTTGATTTAGAGTGTTGCAGTTACAGCCTGAATCACACCAATGTAATATCTGCATACTCCTTACTGCTCTTCTGTATATACACTATTGTATAACCACAAGAGAATGAACCAAATCAGTTTAGAACAAATTACCACATTTATAATATGCATTACCTTTTCCCCCTTAATAATATGAAATAATTTTATTTATTGACCATTATCATGATGGATAATATTAAATCTTTCCAAATTTTTTATAATTCAGCTGGGGAAAAAACTGAAGCAAGCAAGCTTAGACAAGAACAATTATATTCTTTTATTGAATTTTGAAATCATCAAAATTATTGCCTTTAATATTTTGATGATTATTGGGAAATGTGAATCACACAATGTGCAAAATAAGTTACAAAAATTAACATTTTCAAAATACATTTCATTTAAATATTTCTCTCTCTCTCTCTCTCTCTCTCTCTCTCTCTCTCATTCTCTCTCTCCCTCTCTCTCTGTCTCTCTCTCTCTGCCCCCCCCCCCACCCTCCCTCCCGTCCTCCCCCCACCTCTGACTTATATATATATATACAGATTTTCTCATTTGCTCACTATTATTTACAAGTATACTGTTGAAATATCACAGAATATTTTATATGTAATTTGATTTTCCAAACTTACTGTATATTTAATTTGATACACAGATCACATAGCAAAGCTGTAAGTTTTGTATCAATGTACAAAATTTTATAAACATATGTAAGCATACATTCATTCATCGCAATATAAACACAGAAGCACATAACATTCGGCAAAATATAACGCTCTGTTGGTTCTAAACATTAAAACTGGCCTCATTATTTATAAAAGTTACTTACTAAAAGAAAACATTACACCATTACTCACACTGAAGGTAAAGTGCAAATGAGTGCTGGGACAGAGATGATTGTCATTGTAGCCTTAGTACTTCCCAGCCTATTTTCAAATTCCATGATAATGAAAGACACCTTTCTGTATTATTCCAACATAATCAAATAATTGATATAATGTACAAAATTATGTAGGATTACTGGCTACAAAATGTGCCCTTATAATCTTGACATTTAATACAAAACAACTGAAAAGTGAATTCCAAAGTTACAGTTATCTCTTCCTCTTTTGTGTGTCCTACTCACTTGCAACTCTAACTACAATGTAAGTGGTTTCACAGTGGTTCACCATTAATTGTAAGACATATTTTGTGATTTTTGTGCTAATGGAAATTATTTGCCTTTCATGGCTTGTGTAATTTAATCACATGATATCCTGATATTCACACAGTACCTTTTTCCCATAAAATTGAATGAAACACAATGCAACAACACCACTTGTTCTATGAACCAGAAACAGTATGTCACCAACATCTGATCCAACAACTTGAATGTGAAAAGCTTACAGTACTGTATCGCTGTTGCTGCCTTCAACCAATACAGAAAATATAAATTTTAAATTGTAACAACTGTGATGAGCAGCAAGCACTGGTATGTTCTGAATGCGGAACCTGTGAACAAAAAATTATATTCATGTGCCAAAAGCTCTTGCTAACATTTTTCTTGTAGACTTTAACTACAATCAAGTTACATTTTACAGTTTATTTCAGCTTGGAGTGTCAAATAACTTTTCAGTGAATATGACGAAAGTAAGTTTTGTAATAAAACCAAGGCATAAAGTCATACACTGTATGTTAGCACTCCCTCAGATATTTCTTTTCAGTTCATTACTCATATTAGTTGGTATTTGTTCTTGTAATCTGCCAGAGGAGCACAAAGAAAGCTGACTTCTAGATGAGGTTTCAGGTCATCTTGAGATGATACAATGAATCAGCTCCAACAATGGAGCATCATTCTCTGTAAGTGGGTAATGTCAAGAAAGAGCAGACTGTTTTGATGCCTATAAAGAGTTTGATCTATAAATAAACATTCTGCAGTAAAGCAGTCAGAGTAATCAAAAGAGAAGAAAGTTGTCAATGGTCTGAGTCAGGAATTGAGGAACCAACTGAAATCAGCACCCAGTGTTTCACTGCTTTCAAAATAAATACAAAAGACAAAACAAGAAAACAATCAACCAAAAAACAAGAACAAATGACAGACACAGCAATAACTGTCATGCTGAAGGACAGTTACTAAGAAATTCATAAAAAACAACAATCCCTTTCACATACAAAATACTGATGTCCAATTAACAAGTGGAAAAGAATTGGTATTTAGTTTGTCAGCTTCAGTGACAATGACAAGAATTCAGATGATTTAGAAGCGTCAGGATGCCAAATATATCCAGGTGGGGTGATTGCACAGAAACCTAAGTGATTCAACTGCAGCAAAGAAAAGTCTAATACAGTTGAAACATCAACATCAGTCTAAGTGAGCATTTATGTGATTTTGTCATAAACATTGAATCTTAAAACTCTTAACATATTCAGTGTATTTTAAATCATCATAATGTACATCAGTCCTTAAAGTTATTGTCTAGAATGTGATAAAGAGTGCCAACAACAGTAAGCTAACACTAAGATGACAAAAGTCTTGAGTAGCGATATATGTGTATATGGATGGCAGTACCTAAGAAGGTTTAGAAAGGTAGTGCTTTGGCAGAGATGTCGTTTGTACTTAGGTAATTCAAGTGAAAAGGTTTTCGATGTGATTATGGCCATATGATGGGAAATAACAGACTTTGAACATGGAATGGTAATTGCAGCTACACACATTGGACATTCCACTTTGGAAATCGCTAGGGAATGCAATATTCTGAGATCCATCCACAGTGTCAAAGTGTGCTGAGAATACCAAATTTCAGGCATTCTCTCTCACCATAGGTAATGCTGTGGCCGACGTCCTTCACTTAATGACCAAGAGCAGCGGCATTTGCGTAGAGTTATCAGTGCTAACAGACAAGTGATACTGCATGAAACAACCACAGAAATCAATGTGGGGCATTTGGTGTTAGAGGGCTAGGGCAGCAGATGACTAATGTGAGTACCTTTGGTAACATAACGACATTGACTGCAGTGCCTCTCCTGGGCTCATGACTATATTGCTTGGACCCTAGACAACTGGAAAAGCATGGCCTGGTCAGATCAGTAACAATTTTAGTTGGTAAGTGCTGATGTTAGGGTTTAAGTGAGGTGCAGGCTCCACAAAACCATGGATCTAAGTTGTCCACAAGGTACTGTGTAAGCTGGTGGTGGCTCCATAATGGTGTCAGCTGTGTTTACAGAGAATGGACTGGGTCCTCAGCTCCCACTGAACCAATCATACAATAGAAATGGTTATGTTAGGCTAGTTGGAAACAATCTGCGACCATTCATGGACTTCATGTTCCCAAACAATGGAATTTTTATGGATAACAAAATCATTCATGATTGGTTTGAAGAACATTCTGGACAATTCAAGAGAATGATTTGGCCACCCAGATCTCCCGACATGAATCCCACGAACATTTAAGGGACATAATCAAGAGGTCATTTCATGCATAGAATCTTGCTTCAGCAACACTTGCATAATTATGGATGGCTACAGAGGCAGCATGGCTCAGTATTTACACAGGATGACTTGCTGGGCCTATGCCATGTTAAGTTTCGGCACCATACCAGGCAAAATGAGGTCCAGTGCAATATTAGGAGGTATCTGACGACTTTTGCCACTTCAGTGTATTACGACAGACTAAGGCAGAACTATCCAACTTGTTATTATACCAATCATGATGCTAATATTAATTTTTGCTTCTTTTATGATCTCCTATTATTAGAAATACGTTAATGCATATTATGCATTACTATTGTTCAAAAATTTCTTCTCAATAGCTTGCATTTTGCTTCTCTTCCTTCATTTCATTACACAGTGATACAGATAATAAAAGGGAGAGAGAAAAGCAAAGTCCAAGCTAGTGAGATGCAATTCTTGAAAAATAGTATTGGAATTACAAAGATGCACATATTAATGATCAGGAAATTAGTGGAGGAGGATAGGACAGAGGAACCAACAATTAGATGTTATGGACTTGTTAAGCAAATAGAGGAGAAGAGGATGTCCCAAAAGAGAAAAGGAAGGAAAAAAGACCAAGAGGTAAATGGTTGAAAGGAGTGAAAAAGTGCATTTGATATAGAGGAGAAGACTGGATTGAGGTGGAGACAGTGATGGTGGAAAGGCAGAAGACAATGGAGAGGCTTGATTCCAGACAGACTGGCCAGTGACTGTAAACTGTACAAGAAGAAGAAGAAGAAGAAGAAGAAGAAGAAGAAGATGATGATGATGATGATGATGATGAACAATAATGCATATGCTATACAAATAAAAAATCATGAAATTATTATTCATGAAGTATTTCACTAAGTTTTTTGTTCACAACATAATTTACAGTCTGCTGTTGACAATAGTACTGTCACATCAAAACCACAACCAAGTGCAAAGCCAGAGTCATTAATGAAGTTCAACACTTAGAACTGGAAGCTCATTTATTACAAACATTAGTGTACTGCCAGAACACAACTGATCTACACAGAGAGTATAGCTATTTATACAAACATCAATATTCCACAATATACAAATTTTACAAACAAGAGATTTTTCAAGAATTTTCCAGAAGAAGTACTAAATAAAAAATAATTCCTGGTGGTCGAGTTTGAACTGGAAACCTGTAGCATGCCAGCCAGTGGTGCTAGCAACTATTTTCCACAGTAAGTACAACAACTCTTGGTTCCGTCTTCTGGAGAAAAAACAACCAGCTATTTCAGAAGTTCTCATTGGTGCTCATTACAACGTCCTGGATCTAGATCTTACAATGATCCTCTGTATGGCAGATCTCATGCATCCTCGCATTCTGGTAGTGTTGTTACATCCTCTTCACTACACTGAGGCAGCCCTGCCTGTCAAAGCTTCACGATTGTCGAGTGGGTCTTCAATTTCTTGAACCTAAATTTATGCTTCTTAACTCTAGTAGGGCACGATAAGGAGTCCTGTCTTCCTGGTAAATACGATATGGCCAAAAGTACTGCTTTAGTAACATTTTCAAAAGTCCCACTTGCTGCACAGGCGTATGGACCAAGTCTCTCAGGGTGTCCAGGGTTCGTATGCAAGCGAACTGCTTTGTTTCTTCAGCCCTGGTGATGAGTCATCCTGAGGACAGCACAGTTGAAACGGGAACAGTATATCCATAGTCTTTCAGGCCTCACGACGGTGTAGCAGAAAGAACTGTGTGAAATCTGCAGTGCTTTGCTGTGTAGAATGCAAATCTCATGATGGGTAGTATCATATTCCAGTTTGTCTGTTCAACCTCAACATACATTAAAAGCATATTTACCACTGGCTTGCTAAAGCGTTCTGTGAGGCCATTCATCTGTGGACGGTAGGCAGTAGTGGTTCTGTGGCTGATGTCCCAACATGAAATTACTTATGATACTGGTCTTGACTAGAAAACTTTTTCATGATTACACATCACAACAGATGGTGCTCCGTGCTTCAAAACCACATCTTCTACAAGGCATTTCATAATTTTCAGAGCTCCAGCAGTTGGCACAGCTTTGGCAAAAGTACAGCATACGAGTTAGCCAATGTAGACTATTATCCATCAATTTTCTTTTGACAACTTTGGAAATTGCCCCCCACCCCCCCTCAAAAGAAGCCAACTTCAGTTCAGTGGAATAAGATTGGTACCTGGTGACACAAAGTTATTGGCATTCTTTACAGTGGCTCACCTGGCACTAACAGATTGGTTGAAAAGTGGAAATTTGTGGTAAGTTCTATGGGACCAAACTGCTGAGGTCATCAGTCCCTGAACTTACACACTACTTAATCTAACTTAAACTAACTTATGCTAAGGACAATACACACACCTATTCCCGAGGGAGGACTCAAACGTCAGACAGAGGGAGGGAGTCATGTGAACCGCTACAAGACGCCTCAGACAGCGTGGCTACCCCGCCCAACAGATTGTTTGAGACAATATGGTCTAGAGACTTCACAAATCCCAGATGACCAGATGTTGGACGAATCAAGGAAATACTTCAGGAGCACTGGCCATAGATAAGCTGGCATGACAAACAACCATTCCACCCAACCAAATCATAGTTCCTCTTATACACATCAAATCGTAGTTCCTCTTATACAATGTTCTGTTTATTAATTAGATCCTTCTTTGGTAAGTTTTTCATTCTTCAAGGCTTCTACAGCTTTCAGCAATACTGGGGCTTCACTTTTTTCAGCAGCAATGTCGTCTAATGCAGCAATGACTGAGATTTCTTCTACACTGCTGTTTTCTGCCATAGGACCCTGTGTTTACATCTGTTTTTTGCATACAATTGTGTTGTCATACTCCTGAAGCCTTAGTGCCCATCATGCCAGTCTACCTGGCAGATCCTTCAGGCCAGTCAGCCAGCATAGGGAATGGTTTGGTGAATAAATACAGTCAGAACCTGTTGGTGGATTAAATAGCTGCAAGGCATTCTTTCTCAATTGTAGAGTAGTTCATCTTGGGCTTGCAGAGTAATCTGGAAGCATAAGATATCACACTTTCAGCATCTTCCTGATTGTAACATATCACTTTGGTGAAGTGATGTGTTGTACAGAATTTACAAAAATGAAGATTGATGATTGCTACCATAAAAGATTGATTTAAGTACCGAATTTAGCATAAAATGCGATTCACAAGTTTTGTTTCTTTCTGTGCATGTAATCTGGAGTTGGATGGACACAATGTATCTGCAAGCCATGTTGATGACAGCACTCTTCTTACTACACTTTGTAGTATCCATCAGTTGGTGGTTTATTCCATGTTGTTGGATCCTGCCATGGAAGGGCAATGTAAGTGACAATCAGTGACATCACTGATATCTAGGAGAGACTTACAGAACAATATGTCAGCTGTTACTCGAGAGAGAATGAACATTAATTACTATCTATTGAAACTGTATTGAGTGCATGTACTGATACAGTCATTCGTCATAGAGTACTGTATGATGTGTTCAGCTATTGTAGTGAATCATTCAATATACTGATAAAAGGAAGAAGGCCTCTATGTCACTCTCCTGAGACAGTTTTTCAGCTTCCAGTCGCGTAGAAATCGCAGGAAGAGATGAAGGCTACATTAACAAAGATGTACACGGTTATTCCAACATCGCAGTTTGAACACAAGCAGTCTGAATTATTAATTAATAGTGACTCGAAGTTTATCCATGAATATATCACATAGCACAGCATGCAAAATAACACCTCATATGCTAGATCTGGAGATAATGTTGGCGCTTCTTTAAGGACAATGAAGGATTTCTCTTGTGCTTTATTCCAGGAAATTTGGTGTCTCTCTGCAGTATTTCTTGCAAGAGAAAATTTCTTGGTACAGAAATCCTTTATAAATTGCCAATAGAACAAGCAAATTCCAAAGAAACTTCTCACGTCACAAATATGCCGTGGAGTCACAAAATCTGTGAACTCCTTAATTTTCTCTGGATCAGGCCAGACTTCAATGCAGTTCACTATTTCTTGGGCAGCAGAGAGGCCCATTTCTGACTTCCGATGGAGGCCTGCAGTCTGAACACACTTTAACACATTTCTTAGGTGGCTCAGATACTCTTCAAGCATCTTCGAAAAAACGATATTGTTGTCCCGTTAGCACAGTCACGTCATCCATTTAATGTGTCAAAGCAGGCTGTCTATCATATATTCAAGGGTGACTGAAGTGTTACATAGTCCAAATGGCATATCTTTGAACTCATGAAGGTTGGCAGGAGTTATGGAGGTATTCTTCTCCCAGTCAGCCTCAATTTGCCAGTAACCTGCTCCATGTCCATAGCTGAGAAATATGTTGCTCCCTCTGAACAGTCGAGGATGAGATCAATACATGGAAATGGATAGTTGTCTTTCTTCATGGTCTGTTGAGCCATTGCAGGGTCTACACATGGATAAAAAAAAAATTCCTGGGTTTTTCCCTGATTTCCCAGTTAAAAATACATGTTCTCCTGCGTGAAAATACACCTTTTCCATGTTAAGTGACAGTATACTTTTCTTCGTAACTGTAAAACTTCTCAATCCTTTGAATGGTTATGGTTTTATGCACTGGTGTAGAACTTCCTTGCACTTGAGAAAACAAAACTCAAGAAAAAAAACACATTTTGGAAAGATCTTTAATGTGCACCAACATGTACACTACATATTTTCGTATTACGAAAGTATAAATTCAAATTCCACCAAACACTGCATGTTACTTTCCGAAGCATTGAAATCAAGACTGCAATGCACTTTTTTAAGCCAGTCATAACTCAAGTCACGTGCTCTCGCCAGCTGATGACAGCGGATATTCAAAACATAGGACACATGATGTAGGCAGCCAATAGCAACATTACTGTTAAGCAGTGGGAATACACAAATAGTAAAAGTTAATGGTTTAAATTAATATACATAGCGCTGCTACAAGAAAAAAAAGTTTCACATATAATATTGGTCTCTAAGATTAATAAGCTGCAAGAGAAGCTAAGCTTTCACATATAATGTTGATCTTTTTTGCTGTGTTACATTTAAGATAAATCACAAATTTACCAGTAAATTTTTAACAAAAACATAAATGTCTGATCTTCTGGGCTTGAAATTCTTCTAAATGGCCATCCTCAAAGAGTTGATTTTTAAATGAGAGTCAAACGCTCTGTGATTTAAAAAATCCATTGTACATTCTCACCCATAGTTCATCTAGCATAAAAGGAAATTTACTTTGAAAGCAACGCTTCTCAAACAACCATTCACAATATTTTCCTGCGACTTGTTAGAAACAGGTTCATTTCAGCAGTTGTCAGAGAGCGCCAGGTAATAGGCATCACCGAGCTTGCACAGCTACAATGACGCAGGAAGCCTGTTGTTCATACCTGTAAAAATGGCTCTGAGCACTATGGGACTTAACTTCTGAGGTCATCGGTCCCGTAGAACTTAGAACTACTTAAATCTAACTAACCTAAGGACATCACACACATCCATGCCCGAGGCAGGATTCGAACCTGCGACCGTAGCGGTCGCGCGGTTCCAGACTGTAGTGCCTAGAACCACTCGGCCATCCCAGCCAGCTACCTGTAAAACACTAAAAGATCTTACATTTTGTCATAAAAGAAACAAGACATTAGAGGATACTCCAAGAGCATCAGAATTTCGTGAACCATACTAAAATGCATAATTTGGCTTAAAGTGCATAGTCATAGTCCAGATTTGGGGGTAAATTTTCTTGGAGTACCTGGACTGTATTATCTCGTGTTGGTTCTCTATTATGGCATAATGCCACATGTTCTAGAAGATGAAAACGTGCACTTGAAATGCAGTGAACAGTTGAAACTAGCCACTAGCATGGAACTAAGCACTTCGTTTCAAATAAATTGACTGCCTCAGTGGAAAAGATTAATAAAAGCCAAATTTCTTTAGCAAACTGACAAAAATAACTTCATTGTTCTACAAGGCAATTAATGCTTGACTGTCAGAAAGTTGAAAATAGCTTGACTGTCAGAAAGTTGGAAATAAAATAAAATCTGAAACTAATAACATATTTTAGTCTTCCATAATTACGTGAGTGTATTTTAATTCACTTGATAGCTCCTGGCCACAGACATCTGTTTTGTTTTCATTTGATGTGAGCGCAATAAATGAAGAGGAAACAGCAAAATCACTAAACATAAACACGGGTCACGTGGAAACTACCCACCTCCCCAACAACAACTCAGACTGCTCTGTGCATCAGCCCCGGATCTACGATATTTCCGGACCGCGGCAATACTAAATGGTGGCTTTTATTTCTAGATGCAACGGGGATTCCCCTGGCAGACTCATTATGTACACTATACATGCATACAAAAATCAACTTATGATTCATTCGGAAATCAACCTAGAATGTGTTAAAAAACCAACAGGGATGCGTTTCAAAATAATATGAACAATCGATAGACCAACATGCGCTGGATGGTAGGTTTTTTTCCCTCAAGAATATGAATTTGGCGCTCCCCCCTTACCAGAAATTGCTGCCCGGGGAAGATACCCCTGTTAGCCCCCCACCCCCCTACATCTGGGCCTGTTGTGCATGAGTGAATCTGGCAGCTTGGGAGCACCAGTAAAATTTTTACGGGTAGTATGGCTGCTTGCTGCTACTGCTTATAAAGCTAACATCCACACTTCTGTAGCTTGAAGCAGGAGAAGGTACTACTCACACGCAACTCAACTGCGCACGTGTACTAGCTCACTTGCAACTGCTCAAACAAATCTAATGTAAACAATTGTGATGTCACACTCATCGGAGGCAATTTGTTTTTATGAAGTACTGCGTAGTCTTCCTAGAGTGTTTGACACATTTTGCTCTTGGCAGATGCTTGTATGAGCACTGTGATTTGTTGTATGTGGTGCATTTTCTTTGCAACTAAAGTTTTATTTTCGTCCCCCCACCCCCCTCTCGTTCATGTTTTATTGCTGCAGTATTATTCTGCAGTAGCGAGATACAATAATATTCTTTGTTAAGAGTACTGGTTCTCGTTGTTGTTGTGGTCTTCAGTCCTGAGACTGGCTTGATGCAGCTCTCCATGCCACTCTATCCTGTGCAAGCTTTTTCATCTCCCAGTACCCACTGCAACCTACATCCTTCTGAATCTGCTTAGTGTATTCATCTCTTGGTCTCCCTCTACGATTTTTACCCTCCACGCTGCCCTCCAATACTAAATTGGTGATCCCTTGATGCCTCAGAACATGTCCTACCAACCGATCCCTTCTTCTGGTCAAGTTGTGCCACAAACTTCTCTTCTCCCCAATCCTATTCAATACTTCCTCATTAGTTATGTGATCTACCCATCTAATCTTCAGCATTCTTCTGTAGCACCACATTTCGAAAGCTTCTATTCTCTTCTTGTCCAAACTATTTATCGTCCATGTTTCACTTCCATACATGGCTACACTCCATACGAATACTTTCAGAAATGATTTCCTGACACTTAAATCAATACTGGATGTTAACAAATTTCTCTTCTTCAGAAACGCTTTCCTTGCCATTGCCAGCCTACATTTTATATCCTCTCTACTTCGACCATCATCAGTTATTTTGCTCCCCAAATAGCAAAACTCCTTTACTACTTTAAGTGCCTCATTTCCTAATCTAATTCCCTCAGCATCACCCGACTTAATTAGACTACATTCGATTATCCTTGTTTTGCTTTTGTTGATGTTCATCTTATATCCTCCTTTCAAGACACTGTCCATTCCATTCAACTGCTCTTCCAAGTCCTTTGCTGTCTCTGACAGAATTACAATGTCATCGGCGAACCTCAAAGTTTTTATTTCTTCTCCATGAATTTTAATACCCACCCCGAATTTTTCTTTTGTTTCCTTTACTGCTTGCTCAATATACAGATTGAATAACATCGGGGAGAGGCTACAACCCTGTCTCACTCCCTTCCTAACCACTCCTTCCCTTTCATGCGGCTCGACTCTTATAACTGCCATCTGGTTTCTGTACAAATTGTAAATAGCCTTTCGCTCCCTGTGTTTTACCCCTGCCACCTTCAGAATTTGAAAGAGAGTATTCCAGTCAACATTGTCAAAAGCTTTCTCTAAGTCTACAAATGCTAGAAACGTAGGTTTGCCTTTCCTTAATCTTTCTTCTAAGATAAGTCGTAAGGTCAGTATTGCCTCACGTGTTCCAACATTTCTACGGAATCCAAACTGATCTTCCCCGAGGTTGGCTTCTACTAGTTTTTCCATTCGTCTGTAAAGAATTCGTGTTAGTATTTTGCAGCTGTGACTTATTAAGCTGATAGTTCGGTAATTTTCACATCTGTCAACACCTGCTTTCTTTGGGATTGGAATTATTATATTCTTCTTGAAGTCTGAGGGTATTTTGACTGGTTCTCACCAGTCAAAATTACAAAAATTTAACTGCAAACTAAAACAATGAGAAGTTCCCAGAATTCTAAAAAACTCCCGGGTTTTTTTTCCGGTTTTCTTCTGGATGAAAAAATTCTCAGGTTTTTCCTGGATCTCCTGGTTGTCCCGGGTCGTATACACCCTGCATTGGTAATTGATGCAGGAATGCCACGTGCCATCCTCCTCCTCCCCAACGATCACAGGAGATAATCAAGGACTCTCTGAAGTTTTAACGATGTCATCTTGTAGCAGCTTATTCAATTCCTCCTGGATAATCCATCGTTAAAACATCCAAAAATTGATGCGGAGTGACTATTACTTGCTGACATTGCTCCTCCCTATGTATATTCCTTTAGGGATTAGTTGTGACAACCAGTGATACAAAGTTCTCCTTGTCAATCCACGATGCTTATGATCGTCACTGGCATGTACCTTTCTTTTGTGAGCCTGAGCAGCTTTTTGCTGTCAACTGGAAGCTTCACAGTTTAAATGTGCATCTCAACTGATGATTGGAACTTGTCTCATTGATGTTATCCCTATCATCATCTTCAATGGCAAGCAACCACCCAGAGCAACCTTTGTTATGTGTGCTTGCTGGAATAACTTCGTCAATCTGGAGCCCTGATCATCCACAGTCTATGATTTATTTGTGATGTTCACAAGAAGTCACACCAGAAAATAACTTTATGACTAAATTCTGTTGAAACAACAAATTCAAAAACTGAAGGGCAGTGTTCTGTCATTGACAGTTATTCTTGAAATACATGTTCCTGTCAGCTGACATGTTTCCCTCTGCAATCTTCAGCGCAATCACTTTGGTCTTCTTTTTAGCTTATGATGATGAGCAGCCCCCATTCAACTACCACCCAGACTGGTTGGCCACTGATAATGATGACAGCATTTCCTGTCATCTTGGTAATGTCATTCAAGGAGGATTTTCATCTGTAGCGGTCTCACCTCCTTACGTAGTCATGTTGCTTAGTTTTCCTGAATTCAACAGCTAGGTGAGCAGGTGTGTCAATGGGAAATGGTTATCACCTGTCGTGGAGCAACCGCATCCAGGGTTCAACAGTTAGCTTCATCCCACATGTCAACTACAATCATTTAAAGCTGGCGCATGAAAAGTACTCTTGTGACAGTTGGTGTTCTGCAATGCAATAGTCATCGAGCACTTGTCTTCTCCCTGAAACAGTATACTATGTGTCCTCCAAATGTCTCTTTGCCTGCAGGGCACTGTACTAGCCAGAGATATTGATTATACTGGCTTTGGCTGGATGCCGGGTTGTTGTTTGACTGTTGCAGCATAAGTTCAAGTTGGACAAGTCCGTTTATATGGTGCACTCGACTAGTGGCATAGATTATGCCCAAGATTGATATACCTCTTCTTCATGATCCTCCTATAATATATCTCCTATCATATGGGGTTGACGTCCATGGCTTCTATCATTTGTGTACTTTGTCCAACCATTCTGGTTGCCATAAACTGCTGTATCTCTTCTGTTACTATGTGACATATGAGAGAGGTCTTCCGCAATTGCTATAGGGATCAAATTGGAGGGTGTTCATACTTCTTACAGCAAACTATTTTCTGTTGCACTTCCTCGAAGTGCTGACACCACGTGATGAATTCTCTTGACGATGTGAGATCCTTTATAAGAAGAGCTTGGTACATGTCTTTTGAGACTCCTTTCACCAAAAGTAAAATTTTGTCAGCTTCTGTCATACTCAGATTCACAATGTCGCAGAGAACCAAAGATTCTGTACATATGACTGTGTCATTTCACCAAGACAATGGGCCCTGTTCTCCAATTTTTCTTCTGTTAAGCGGACAGAGCATAACTTAATCATAGCTAACACTTGGTTCAAGAATCATGAAAGAAGGTTGTACACATGGAAGAACCTTGGAGATACTAGAAGGTATCAGATAGATTATATAATGGTAAGACAGAGATTTAAGAACCAGGTTTTAAATTGTAAGACATTTCCAGGGGCAGATGTGGACTCTGACCACAATCTATTGGTTATGAACTTTAGATTAAAACTGAAGAAACTGCAAAAAGGTGGGAATTTAAGGAGATGGGACCTGGATAAACTGAAAGGACCAGAGGTTGTACAGAGTTTGAGGGAGAGCATAAGGGAACAATTGACAGGAATGGGGGAAAGAAATACAGTAGAAGAAGAATGGGTAACTTTGAGTGATGAAATAGTGAAGGTAACAGAGGATCAAGTAGGTAAAAAGACGAGGGCTAATAGAAATCCTTGGGTAACGGAAGAGATATTGAATTTAATTGATGAAAGGAGAAACTATAAAAATGCAGCAAATGAAGCAGGCAAAAAGCAATACAAACGTCTCAAAAATGAGATCGACAGGAAGTGCAAAATGGCTAAGCAGGGATGGTTAGAGGACAAATGTAAGGATGTAGAGGCGCATATCACTAGGGGTAAGATAGATATTGCCTACAGAAAAATTAAAGAGACCTTTGGAGAAAAGAGAACCACTTGCATGAATATCAAGAGCTCAGATGGAAACCCAGTTCTAAGCAAAGAAGGGAAAGCAGAAAGGTGGAAGGAGTATATAGAGGGTCTATACAGGGGCGATGTTCTTGAGGACAATATCATGGAAATTGAAGAGGATGCAGATGAAGATGAAATGGGAGATATGATACTGCGTGAAGAGTTTAACAGAGCACTGAAAGACCTAAGTCAAAACAAGGCCCCGGGAGTAGACAACATTCCATTAGAACTATTGACAGCCTTGGGAGAGCCAGTCCTGACAAAACTCTACCATCCGGTGAGTAAGATGTATGAGACAGGCGAAATTCCCTCAGACTTCAAGAAGAGTATAATAATTCCAATCCCAAAGAAAGCAGGTGTTGACAGATGTGAATATTACTGCACTATCAGTTTAATAACTCACAGCTGCAAAATACTAACGTGAATTCTTTACAGACGAATGGAAAAACTGGTAGAAGCTGACCTCGGGGAAGATCAGTTTGGATTCCGTAGAAATGTTGGAACACGTGAGGCAATACTGACCCTACGACTTACCTTAGAAGAAAGATTTAGGAAAGTCAACCCTACGTTTCTAGCATTTGTAGACTTAGAGAAAGCTTTTGAAAATGTTGACTGGAGTACTCTCTTTCAAATTCTGAAGGTGGCAAGGATAAAATACAGAGAGCGAAAGGCTATTTACAATTTGTACAGAAACCAGATGGCAGTTATAAGAGTCGAGGGGCAAGAAAGGGAAGCAGTGGTTGGGAAGGGAGTGAGACAGGGTTGTAGCCTCTCCCCGATGCTATTCAATCTGTATATTGAGCAAGCAGTAAATGAAACAACAGAAAAGATTGGAGTAGGTATTAAAATCCATTGAGAAGAAATAAAAACTTTGAGGTTCGCCGATGACATTGTAATTTTGCCAGGGACAGCAAAGGACTTGGAAGAGCAGTTGAACGGAATGGACAGTGTCTTGAAAGGAGGGTATAAGATGAACATCAACAAAAGCAAAACGAGGATAATGGAATGTAGTCGAATTAAGTTGGGTGATGCTGAGGGAATTAGATTAGGAAATGAGACGCTTGAAGTAGTAAAGGAGTTTTGCTATTTGGGGAGCAAAATAACAGATGATGGTCGAAGTACAAAAGATATAAAATGTAGACTGGCAATGGCAAGGAAAGCGTTTTTGAAGAAGAGAAATTTGTTAACATCGAGTACTGAATTAAGTGCCAGGAAGTCGTTTCTGAAAGTATATGTATGGAGTGTAGCCATGTATGGAAGTGAAACATGGACGATAAATAGCTTAGACAAGAAGAGAATAGAAGCTTTCGAAATGTGGTGCTACAGAAGAATGCTGAAGATTAGATGGGTAGATCACATAAATAATGAGGAGGTATTGAATAGAATTGGGAAGAAGAGGAGTTTGTGGCACAACTTGACTAGAAGAAGGGACCGATTGGTAGGACATGTTCTGAGGCATCAAGGGATCACCAATTTAGTACTGGAGGGCAGCGTGGAGGGTAAAAATCATAGAGGGAGACCAAGAGATGAATACACTAAGCAGATTCAGAAGGATGTAGGTTGCAGTAGGTACTGGGAGATGAAGAAGCTTGCACAGGATAGAGTAGTATGGAGAGCTGCATCAAACCAGTCTCAGGACTGAAGACCACAACAACAACAAGCGGACTTGTCGTCCATTGTCACCAAAAAGTCTCTCTTCAATTTGGCCTGACATTTTTTACAGCTACTGAGCTTGTCTTCACTGTTCTTGAACCATTGCTGGGCTTTGCCGTCCAAGAAAAAGAACACAATTGCCAAACACATCATGTTATCCCACGTGTTGTATGTAACAACTCGGTCAAATCCTTTCAGACATTTTGTCAGGTCTGACCAGTGTCTCCAGAAAAATACTGATGACTGCCTGATGTGCAGCTGACTTACTGCTGAACTGGAATCCATTGTTATCCTGAATACACAGACCTTGAGAATGATGTATTACTCATATTCCAGTCCCTGTATAGGTAAGCAATGGTTATTACATTTGGAGCCATGGAGGTGTACGTGTTTTAAGGTACACAGCATCTCCATGAAACAATCTCATATTGAAACTACAATCAAGTCCAAATCCCAAGGAAAGGCCATCAATGCAATACAGCACTTAGAGCTGAAAGCATGTTTACCACTAATAATAATGTGCAGCCAGAACTGAACTGATCCACAGGATAGAGAGTGCACCTGATTGTACAAACAATGAATATTCCAGAATATACTAACATTACAGAAATGATAAATACAAAATACTAAATAATTACTAGTAGTTGGGTTTGAACTGGCGAAGCACAGCATGCCAGCCAGCAATGCTAACCATTATGTCACACTGCATGTGCCATAGCTCGTGATATTATGAATACTATTGTAAGTTTTAATGTGGGCAGTACATAGCAGCTGCTTCAAATAAGTTTTCAATGCAATAATATGGAAGGGATGGATGCTACTCACTCATCACATTGAGGAAATGTTGAATCACATACTGACAGAATGAAAAAGAATATTACAAATATTCAGCTGTTGGACAAAGTCTTTCGTCACAATTAGAAAACAAACAAACAAATGTAAACACTTACACAACACACGCACGCTGTGATCAGTCAGCTCACTGAGGACAACAGTCACCACAGATTTTTTATTTTGTGTGTGTGTGTGTGTGTGTGTGTGTGTGTGTGTGTGTGGGCGCACGCGCGCGCACACACACTCGCATGCATACGTGGTTTCTAGGTCTGAAGAAAGACTTTGTCTGAAAGCCGAACATTTCTAGTATTCGTTTTCACTGTGCCTGTCTGACTCAATGCCTCCTTTACTTGGTGAGTAACATCCATCCTTTCCTTACTATTCTATTCCAGCCTGGACTTTCTGAAATGTGGGCCCTATGGCAGTCGTGGAAGACCACCACGACCTCCCATCTCTCATACGCCAGATAGTGAGGGAAGAGATAAAGCAGTTTATGGCACCCAGAAATATTGGACTGAGTACAAGAGAGACAGCAGCCTCAAACTTTAACCCTGTACAACAGGTATTTAATTCTTATCATAATCAGGTATAGATGACTATGTACCATGATACAAATGCAACTGAGCTGAAGATCGCAAATGGAAGATATGTCCAGCTGATAGAACTATGGACTGAAAGAATAACTATCAATAACATAACGCAGTCTTTCAAATTTGTCAGTTTAGCAGAATATAACCATAATGTTATTCTCACATGGGACTTCTTCCTGCCATCACAAGCAATCACAGACTGTGGAACATCAGAGCTTCAGACTGACGAAGCTATTCTGACAAACACACATAACAAAGATAGGACTGGGTCATTGTTTGCCACTGAAAATGTTATCATCATACCACCACCTTACCACGCAAGGGAGGAAGCTAATATCAAATTGGCAATAGGATCTTACCTGACCACGAAACAACATCAACGAGTGACAGTCAATCTGCATCAGTTTTCAGATTCTTTCAAATACAGA
Organism: Schistocerca serialis cubense; assembly: GCF_023864345.2. NCBI lineage: Eukaryota > Metazoa > Arthropoda > Insecta > Orthoptera > Acrididae > Schistocerca > Schistocerca serialis. Next base: position 213,469,877 of record NC_064644.1, read on the forward strand.
GTGGAGAAAAGACAGACCTAGAGGCCCATGGTAAAACACCATACCAACACTGGGGATCATCCATCAATTACCAGTGCTCAGAAATGGTGCCACTGGCTGAACAATGGATAATCTAAGAGGAATTGGAGAAGATGCTGCAAGATGATGTCACTGAACCCCATGGACTCCTTGGTCATCTTCTGTGGTCGTCATGGAGAAGAACGATGGCACATGGCATTTCTGTATTGACCACCAATGTCCACCACTTGCCATGCACTGATGACACCACATACTGCTTGAAAGGAGCAAAGTTTTGCTCAGCTATGGGCAGGCTACTAGTAAATCAAAGTCAATGAGGCAGCCTGGAAAAGACTACCTTCATAACTCCTGACGGCCTCTCCAAATTAAAGTTATGCCATTTCAGCTGTGTAACACTCCAGCCACCTTTGAACATATGATCAACAACATGCTAGACACCTCAAATGGACAATGTAGCTATGCTATCTGGGTGACATTGTCCTTTTCTTTTGTATGTCCATCCTTTTGGCAGGAGGTCTCTGGGACGACAGCCGTTTACTATCGAGACAAAATAAAACACCTACAGCTGGCCTTATGATTTTATTTTATTTTGTTGCTACCACTTCAACCATCATGGTTGCAGTACTGACACATTATCTGCATATCCAGTAATGCTGGTGTTGGTGTGTTATGTATGGGGCTCACATCAACCTGTACCACATCAAAAACTGCCTGAAGATGACACACTGAAGTGTTGAAACTGGTAGCAACAAAATAAAATAAAATCATAAGGACAGCTGTAGGTGTTTCATTTTGTCACGATTGTCCTTTTCTTTCTTAAAGCATCCAAGCTAACTGACAAAGGTGTTGAAGTGTGTCCAGACTACAAGTCACTGCCAGAATTAAAAAAAAAACACCTCTACATCACACAAGAATTAAAAAACTTGGTGCACTTCGTGAATAGCAATGAAGTCCATCCCGATTCAGAGAAAATGAGAGCAGTCACAAATTTTCTGATTCCTTGCCACACTCGTGATGTGCGAAGTTTTGTCGTAATGTATTCAAACTAGAGAAAATAAGAGCAGTCACAGATTTCCCAAAACTTTGACACATTTGTGACGTGAGAAGTTTTCATGTAATGTGCTCATACTACCAGTGATTCATAAATGATTTCTGCGTCAAGGCATGAACCTCATACGAATTACTTCTGGGAGAGAGAAATTTTTCCTAGAATGAGCCACAAGACAGATCCTTCCTTGTCCTTAAAGAGATGCTTACATCATCCGCAGTTCGATAATGGTATGACAAGAATGCCAATACAGAAATTCCAACTGATGCTACTGCTTTTGGAATAAGGGCAGTCCTGGTGCCTATTCAGGAAGGTGCTGAAAATGTAATAGCTTATGCTTCCAGAGTAATCTCCATGTTTGAGATGAACTGTTCTAGAAACGGGAAAGAGTGCCTTGCAGTTGTTTTGGCCGTCAAAAATTGCCAGCATTATTTATTTGGCAAACCATTCATCGTTGTGATGGACCACCATTCTCTGTCCTAGATGACTAACATGAAAGATTTATTGGATTGACCAGAGAGGCTTCAGATGTACAACGTTACAATCGTATACAAAAGTGGACATAAGCACAAGTACATTGACTGCCTTTCAAGGTCTCCTTTGGAAGAACACGCCAGTGTGGATGAAATATCAGGCAGCACTGCATTAAATGACATTGCTGTAGAACAGAGGGAAGATCCAGCATTGCTGAAAACCATAGGAGCCTTGAAGGATGAGGAATTGGCCAAAGGAGAATTCCATTTACTAAACAGAACATTGTGTATTAGGAACTATGATATGATGGGGCAGAAATAATTGCTCTTCATGCCATTTCATCTACAGCCAGTAATCCCAAAGTATTTCCATTACACTCAAAAACCTAGTCACCTGTGATTCATGAAGATTCTAGACCAAATCAAACAAGGGTATGACTGGCTATGTCTCAACAGATGCACTGACACTATGTGAGCTGTTGTAAGGAATGATAATGACAGAAGCATGTGCCGCAGTTATCTCGGTGGCAACAGATACCAATCCTATCTACAGAAGGATCATTCCACTGTACTAGAATTGACATCTTTGGGAGGTTCCCAAAGTCAACAAACAAGAATCGACTACCTGTGCAGGGTGCTGAAGCTCCAGAAATTGCACAGTTTCTTGTAGGAGACATTTTTTTGATGAACTGAGACCCCTGTGCAATGACCTCTCATTGTTGAAAATTTTCTAATTAAGACTAGTATCCATATTAATTTCATATTGTGACATCACCCACAGGATGACAAATGATTATCACCCACAAATTAATGGCCTCACAGAATGATTTAATAAGACTCTGACAGATATGATCTCAATGTATATTGTCAGACGGACTGATTAAGATCAAGACACTAAGGGCTTCACATTCTTCTTTCAGCTCCACAGTTGCAGGGCCAAAAGGACAATCAATACTCTGTTTCTGTCTTGCCTGGATGATTCTCAAGATGACTATTTGCAACACCTCATTACCAGGATCGAAGAAGCAAGACAGCTGGCTCACAATAGGACCCTAGGTGCCCAGGAGAGGGACAGAGAGAGCTACAATGCTATGCATCGACCAGTGAGATACAGCCCAGATGACTTGATTTGGATTTTTATACTTGGGCGAAAAATAGGACTATCGGAAAAGTTACTAAAGCACTACTTTGGGTCACACTATATCTTTCATTTGTCTGACATCATGTATAAAGTCAAGAATTATGAACCTTCATGAAGTCAAAGTTGCACAAAGATTGTCCATGTCCTTTCTATGAAGACCTACTACCATCAAAAGGTGCAGATCAATGATGGGAGGTTCAAGGAAGCTGAAGATCTTAACGATCACAAAGATTTGATGGAAGCAACTGCCTTCAGTGCTCATCATAGTGAAGAAGATGCAATTGCATGATCAAAACGCAAAGATTCGCCAGCCCTGCCATACAGAGGAACACTGACAAGATCCTAGATCCACGATGCTGTAGTTTGTTCCAATGAGAATTTCTGAAACAGCAGGCAGCTGGCTGGCATTTTACAGATCACCAGCTCAAAGCAGACTACCAGGAATTATTTGTCATTTCATATTTATCATTTCTGGAATGTTCTTGAAATATTTTATGATGTTTGTATCATCTGGAATATTCGATATTTATATAAATATCAACATTCTGTTTGTATAAATAGCAGCACTCTACATCCATGATTTCAGTTCTGTTCTGGAGTACACTGGTGTCGATAATAAACATACTTTCAGTTCCAAGCATTACACTTGTCTGACAAACCTACATTCAGATTTGGATTTGATTGTGGTTTCAACATTACAATATAACACGCTCCACACAGTGCCAGTGAACTATTTATGCAGGCCATAGAGAAATGATTTCACAATCGTGAAAAATTAAGTAAATAATTTTTTGATATAGAAACTTTGGCTAGGCTGCAGTCACCTAAGCAGCTTTCCCTGTTCATCATGTTTATATCGCATAACTTGTACTGAGATAATAACAATCCCACAAGACATTTATCCTGATCCAACTGTCATTAGCAATATTGAAAGAAAACAGCATCAGCTAGGGTTGTTCAACAGTAATTTCCTGCCAGACTGGGAAGATACATGGTCAAAAATAAAAATTAACAAGCATACATCCAAAATTATTAATGATTAGTCTAGTATTGACTGATCAAACCATCGACAATTACAGAACTCGGTTACAAACAATTAAGTGGAATGACATCTTGCTTTAAGTGTGAATTTTAAGCATGCATTTACAGTATTTAATAATGTATTTGTAAACATTTTAAAAATCTGTTACCCTAAGGTATTGAAACGAAGGCTCCTCAATCAACTGTAAATGTCACTTCATGCCTATGCATAAATCACAACCACCCTACATTGATTTACAATCTTAAGTATTTCTTGTGACAAATATAAAAACAGTGATGCAGGAAAACAAAATACATAGATTTAAAAAGTAACAATATAATGTAAAGGAAAGTTACTACTCACCATATAGCAGAGATGCTGAGTTGCTGACAGCCACAACAAAAAGACTGTCACATATAAGCTTTTGGCCAGCAAGGCCTTTGTCAGAAATAGATGACAGACACACACATACTCACACAAACGGAACTCACACACACGACTGCAGTCTCTGGCAGCTGCAGCCATGTGTGTACGGGTTGCATTACATGAGTGCATTTGTGTGTGTGTGTGTGTGTGTGTGTGTGTGTGTGTGTGTGTGTCTGTGTGTGTCGTGTTGGCTAAAAGCTTATTTGTGACAGTCGTTTTGTTGTGACTATCTGCAACTCAGCATCTCCACTATATGGTGAGTACCACCGTTCCTTTTCATAATATCATTACATTCCATCCTGGGTTTTCCATTGTTTGATAGCTTTAAAAAGAAAAAAAAAACAAGGCAGAAATTAGATTAGCTAAGTGTAAGGCTAATGATGATTGCATGGACAACTGCAACAAGAACTTTAAAACTGTATGGAATATTTTGAGAATGAAGTTTTCACTCTGCAGCAAACTGTGCAGTGATATGTAACTTCCTGGAAGATTAAAACTGTGTGCCAGACTGAGACTAGAACTTGCGATCTTTGCCTTTCGTGAGCAAATGGTCAATCAACTGGGCTATGCAAGCATGACTCATGATCTGTCCTTGCAGCTTTACAGATGACGTACTGGTAGAAGTAAAGCTGTGAGCATGGGTCGTGGTTTGTGCTTGAGTAATTCACTTGGTACAGCACTTGCCTACGAAAGGCAAAGGTTCCAAGTTTGAGTCTCATCCAGTACACAGTTTTAATGTGTGGAATGTTGGTAAGGCTGAACTGGATAGAAATAAGAACTGTAAAAATGTTTCAGATAATGTTAATCTAATTAAATCTAACAGCAAGAAAGGGAAGACAGAAACAGATTTTTGTAGGCACATCTTCTGTCTGAGAAAAAGGCAATCTCAACAAGAGCTAAACTCAGGCACTATGATACAGTGTTCAAAATCAAATGCCTGTACACAACTGAATGCCTCAGAAGGGCAGAAAAGGCTGGACTGAGAGAAGCTGAGAAGTCTGTACACAAGATCATTCAGAAAATAATGGGTCCTAAGATAATATATGGACTGCAAGGAAGAGAAACAGTTGCACAGGTTAATACACAGCTGATGGAGTCAATAACGAAACAATGACTAGAGTTTTATGGACATATGTTGAGGATGTATGCAGCTCAACAAAGGGCCTAAAGTATCCTATAAATGGTTCGAGAAAGTAAGGAAGAATTTCAAGAGCATTGGACTGAACTAAGAGCAGAGCTCTGACTGCTGAAAGTACATGTCACTGATCAATAGCTTCAAGAACTTCCACAATGAGCAAAAGCAGAAGAGTAGCTGGACAGAAAAGAGAAACCAGGTAACGAGAAAGAAAGAATGCAATGCTTTTAATCTGCAAAAAGCTTCCATGTATGTCTCACTGTTATTTGTCATGATCTCTAATGGCTTTAAACAAGAGGAAAAAATGTTAATGAAACACTTGATGGATTTAATGTTCAACTTATTTGTGCTGGTTACATGAGCTGCACCAGTGCAACTCAAACTATAAGGCAAAATCAAACAATGGCATATCATCAATTATGAAAAGGATGGATTGCTACTCACTGTAAAGATGACACAGACAGGCACATCAAAACAACTGTTACACACTGATCTTTTGGCCAAAGCCTTCTTCAGAAAAGAAAATAAAACAAACACACATTCACAGAAGCAGGCAAACCTCAAGCACATGACAACTGTCTCCAGCCACTCTGGCCAGTCAAACTGTAAATAAGACAATATTCAGGACACAAATTATAATAACAACTCCATAAAACATTTTGAAATATAATGAAGAGAACTGATATCACAAAATCACTTGCAAAACATGCAAATGTAGAGCACCTCAAAATTAGATGATATTTATGGCCTATCTAACACTGTAATTAAAAAAGAAAGAAAGGAGGAAAGAAAGAGAGAGAGAGAGAGAGAGAGAGAGAGAGAGAGAGAGAGAGAGAGCGAGAGAGGGGGGGGGGACTTGTAGCACAAAGCACACTCATTATGTGCACTTGCAAATGGAATCTTTTCTTCTGTTTAAAGCTGACACTGGTTACAATTTACACAAAAAGGTGACAAATCTTGCTCTAGAGACTGATGCCCCATTTTCTTAATATTAGTCCTATAGGTGGTACAGCACTACATGCACTTCCAAATCTATCATCATTTACAAGTAAATAGGAGTCTCAATTATGTTCAGCTGAGATTCAAAGCTGGGTTATCAGCTCTGAGGAGAGTTGAAAATATTATTTCCATCACACTTCCTTTGTATAAATCCAAACTATTTGACAATGCTACACTGATGAGCCTCAGTAAATTTACAACTGTCACCCATAGAATTCTGTTATAAAAAAAGCTCTCTTGCTATCATTTTCAAAGTTATCTAAGCATCAGCAAACAAATAGAACATTTTAATAGTAGCAGTCCAAATATTATAAGTGTCTTCATCCTTCTAGAAGAGACAAAGAAGCACTAAAGTAAAAAGAGTGAAGACTCCACACACTGCCTGATATAAGGTTAGGAGCAAAAAAATTGTAAATTAATCAGTCTATAATCATAAATATTTTCTTTAATCTATGCAGTAATGACAATGATAGTATCTCAGCTAAACTTCTTGGCATTCATGTTGATCAAAAACTGATGTGGGAACAATTACAACGTGGAAAAGTCAAATAAACTACATATTTTGTATGAATTTAGCCCAATTTACCTATTTGCTAAGCAAACATGGAACTAGTGTAAATGAAACTCTTATCATAGCTCTCTTAGACAGTCATCTAACCTATGGAGTACTGTTACTGCACCATCACAAGGGCCAAAAATAATTTTTATTAAGAAGGAGGAGGAGAAGGAGGAGGAAGAGGAGGCAGTCAGGTGTGTCTCTGAGATGACAAACAACAAATCCTGCAGACCATATTTTAACAAAACTACAAATACTATTACATCCCTTCATACAATTAGTTGTTTGTTCAATAACAACCCGCAGAAGATAAATACATAAGCATGACCCATTAAATGAAGATGACTGATTTCCTAATTGCAACTTATTTCCTAATTGCAAGACCATAAACCACTCAATATAGTTGGAAAAATAAAGATGATGAGACTTACCAAACAAAAGCGCTGGCAGGTCGATAGACACACAAATAAACACAAACATACACACAAAATTCAAGCTTTCACAACCAACGGTTGCTTCATCAGGAAAAAGGGAAGGAGAGGGAAAGACGAAAGGATGTGGGTTTTAAGGGAGAGGGTAAGGAATCATTCCAATCCCAGGAGCAGAAAGACTTACCTTAGGAGGAAAAAAGGAAAGGTATACACTCGCACACACACACATACCCATTCGCACATACACAGACACAAGCAGACATTTGTAAAGGCAAAGAGTTTGGGCAGAGATGTCAGTCGAGGCGGAAGTACAGAGGCAAAGATGTTGTTGAAAGACAGGTGAGGTATGAGCGGCGGCAACTTGAAATTGAAATTAGCGGAGGTTGAGGCCTGGCGATAATGAGAAGAGAGGACATACTGAAGGGCAAGTTCCCATCTCCGGAGTTCTGACAGGTTGGTGTTAGTGGGAAGTATCCAGATAACCCGGACGGCGTAACACTGTGCCAAGATGTGCTGGCCGTGCACCAAGGCATGTTTAGCCACAGGGTGATCCTCATTACCAACAAACACTGTCTGCCTGTGTCCATTCATGCGAATGGACAGTTTGTTGCTGGTCACTCCCACATAGAAAGCTTCACAGTGTAGGCAGGTCAGTTGGTAAATCACGTGGGTGCTTTCACACGTGGCTCTGCCTTTGATCCTGTACACCTTCCGGGTTACAGGACTGGAGTAGGTGGTGGTGGGAGGGTGCATGGGACAGGTTTTACACCGGGGGTGGTTACAAGGGTAGGAGCCAGAGGGTAGGGAAGGTGGTTTGGGGATTTCATAGGGATGAACTAAGAGGTTACGAAGGTTAGGTGGACGGCGGAAAGACACTCTTGGTGGAGTGCAGAGGATTTCATGAAAGATGGATCTCATTTCAGGGCAGGATTTGAGGAAGTCGTATCCCTGCTGGAGAGCCACATTCAGAGTCTGGGAGAGTCTGATCCAGTCCCGGAAAGTATCCTGTCACAAGTGAGGCACTTTTGGGGTTCTTCTGTGGGAGGTTCTGGGTTTGAGGGGATGAGGAAGTGGCTCTGGTTATTTGCTTCTGTACCAGGTCGGGAGGGTAGTTGTGGGATGCGAAAGCTGTTTTCAGGTTGTTGGTGTAATGGTTCAGGGATTCCGGGCTCGAGCAGATTCGTCTTCCACGAAGACCTAGGCTGTAGGGAAGGGACTGTTTGATGTGGAATGGGTGGCAGCTGTCATAATGGAGGTACCGTTGCTTGTTGGTGGGTTTGATGTGGACGGATGTGTGAAGCTGGCCATTGGACAGATGGAGGTCAACGTCAAGGAAAGTGGCATGGGATTTGGAGTAGGACCAGGTGAATCTGATGGAACCAAAGGAGATGAGGTTGGAGAGGAAATTCTGGAGTTGTTCTTCACCGTGAGTCCCGATCATGAAGATGTCATCAATAAATCTGTATCTAACTTTGGGTTGGCAGGCCTGGGTAACCAAGAACGCTTCCTCTAAGCGACCCATAAATAGGTTGGCGTACGAGGGGGCCATCCTGGTACCCATCGCTGTTCCCTTTAATTGTTGGTATGTCTGGCCTTCGAAAGTGAAGAAATTGTGGGTCAGGCTAAGGTAATGAGGAAAGAGGTTTTAGGTAGGGTGGCAGGTGATCGGCGTGAAAGGAAGTGCTCCATCGCAGTGAGGCCCTGGACGTGCGGAATATTTGTGTATAAGGAAGTGGCATCAATGGTTACAAGGATGGTTTCCGAGGGTAACAGATTGGGTAAGGATTCCAGGTGTTCGAGAAAGTGGTTGGTGTCTTTGATGAAGGATGGGAGACTGCATGTAATGGGTTGAAGGTGTTGATCTACGTAGGCAGAGATACGTTCTGTGGGGGCTTGGTAACCAGCTACAATGGGGCGGCCGGGATGATTGGGTTTGTGAATTTTAGGAAGAAGGTAGAAGGTAGGGGTGCGGGGTGTCAGTGGGGTCAGGAGGTTCATGGAGACAGGTGAAAGGTTTTGTAGGGGGCCTAAGGTTCTGAGGATTCCTTGAAGCTCCGCCTGGATATCAGGAATGGGAGTACCTTGGCAAACTTTGTATGTAGTGTTGTCTGAAAGCTGTCGCAGTCCCTCAGCAACATACTCTCGTCGATCAAGTACCACGGTCGTGGAACCCTTGTCCGCCAGAAGAATGACGATGGATCGGTCAGCCTTCAGATCACAGATAGCCTGGGCTTCAGCTGTGGTGATGTTGGGAGTAGGATTTAGGTTTTTCAAGAAGGATTGAGAGGCAAGGCTGGAAGTGAGAAATTCCTGGAAGGTTTGGAGAGGGTGATTTTGAGGAAGAGGAGGTGGGTCCTGCTGTGACGGAGGAAGGAACTGTTCCAGGCAGGGTTCAATTTGGATAGTGTCTTGGGGAGTTGGATCATTAGGAGTAGGATTAGGATTATTTTTCTTCGTGGCAAAGTGATATTTCCAGCTGAGAGTAAGAGTGTAGGACAGTAAATCTTTGACGAGGGCTGTTTGGTTGAATCTGGGAGTAGTGCTGAAGGTGAGGCCTTTGGATAGTACAGAGGTTTTGGATTGGGAGAGAGGTTTGGAGGAAAGGTTAACTACTGAATTAGGGTGTTGTGGTTCCAGATTGTGTTGATTAGAATTTTGAGGTTTTGGGGGGAGTGGAGCTGGAAGTGGGAGATTGAGTAGATGGGAGAGACTGGGTCTGTGTGCAATGAGAGGAGGTTGAGGTTTGCTGCAAAAGGTTGTGGAGGGTGAGTGAGTTGGCTTTCTGGAGGTGAGAAACCAGGAGATTGGATAGTTTTTTGAGGTGGAGGGTGGCATGCTGTTCTAATTTGCGGCTGGCCTGTAGGAGGATGCTCTGAACAGCTGGTGTGGATTTGGGAGAGGAAAGATTGAGGACTTTTATTAAGAATAGGAGTTGATGGGTGTGTTCATTGGCTGAGTTGATGTGTAGGTGAAGCATTAGGCGGGTGAGGGCTATAGATTGTTCAGTTTGGAACTGGTATAGGGACTGATGGAAAGAAGGGTTGCAGCCAGAGATGGGAACTTTAAGTGTGAGGCCTTTGGGGGTAATGCCAAATGTCAGACAAACCTGAGTAAATAAAATATGGGAGAGTAATCAGGCTAGGGCGAAGGCATGTTTGTGGAGGGAATGTAAATAAAACTTAATGGGGTTGCCGCTGCTCATACCTCACCTGTCATTCAATAACATATTTGCCTCTGTACTTCCGCCTTGACTGACATCTCTGCCTTTACATATGTCTGCTTGTGTCTGTATATGTGCGGATGGATATGTGTGTGTGCGAGTGTATACCTGTCCCTTTTTCCCCCTAAGGTAAGTCTTTCCGCTCCTGGGATTGGAATGACTCCTTACCCTCTCCCTTAAAACCCACATCCTTTCATCTTTCCCTCTCCTTCCCTCTTTCCTGATGAAGCAACCGTGGGTTGCGAATGCTTGAATTTTGTGTGTCTGTTTGTGTTTGTTAGCGTCTCTATCAACATACCAATGCTTTCATTTGGTAAGTTACATCATCTTTGTTTTTAGATATATTTTTCCCACGTGGAATGTTTCCCTCTATTATGTGTGTGTGCGTGTGTGTGTGTGTGTGTGCGTGTGAGCGCACGCGCACACTTCCAAAAAAGGCCTTTTGGCCAAAAGCTCAATATGTATGGTAGTCTTTTTGTTATGCCTGTCTGTGACTCAACATCTCCTCTATATGGTGAGTAGCAATCTTTCCTTTTAATAATATTGTCATTATTCCAGCCCGGATTTTCCATTGTTCCAAATCAAGAGAGAATAATATTGTCCAACAATGTCTTCCAAAATAAGAACCCTCTACTGAACAAGCAAACTAGCTTCCACACTAAGAAAAGATTTGAAAAGACATTCATGTGGAGTGTCCTGACATATGGGTGTGAAACTTGAACATTAGCAAAGCAGGAGAAACCTTGCCTTGAGGCTGCAGAAATGTGTTTCTGGAGGAGAATTACAAGAACTAGCTTGAATGACAGAAAAATGAATGAAATAGTTCTACAGAATGGGGACAACTGAGAACATATTATTTAAAGAACATGAGTGAGATGGGATGTTCTTCATACATATAGGTGAGGAGGACAGCTGTAGAGAAGAAGCTGTAGAGAGGAAGCTATGACTTCCAAGAGAAGTCTTAGCCTTTTGAAAGAACAACCACCAATGCAAACATACAGTGTTTCACTAAATGTCTTTACAATCATTACACAAAAGTAGCTTAAACAAAGAGCATTTTGCACTGTAGAAGAATTTAAAATGTGATAAAAGTGTTATCAATTAAAGCTGCTGTAAGCAAAATATTTGTCAAGTAGTGCACAGTATCATTTTTTTTTTCTTTCTTTCTTAATGAGTGGACTGATGAGCAACGTACTATACCATTTGTGTCAGACATACGTATTTCAAGTCTATTACATTTGTGTATAACTTATTTACATTAATAAATTGCTAGCATAGCTACCGTATCACGCAGTACATCTTGTACTTATGTGTATATATAATGACAATGTTAATGCATGAAGATAGTAAGTGATGAACAAATAAATAAATAACTGACCACAACATCAAATTAAGCTGGAAGTCAGAATAATGGTAACATCCCACAACAAATGGCCTACGGGTTCTTCAACAGTATTTTGCCACTGTTGTGAAATTAAAAAGAGAGCATCAAGTAATCACTAAAAAGAGGAAATAAATACATTCCTATACACACACACACACACACACACACACACACACACACACACAGCCTATGTCTGTGATTACAGTTTTTTGAGAAAAGTTAATAATCACTGGAAACAATAGTGTGATGAGCTGCAAAATACTAACACGAATTATTTGCAGACAAATGGAAAAACTGGTAGAATCGACCTCGGGGAAGATCAGTTTGTATTCCGTAGAAATATTGGAACACATGAGGCAATACTGACCCTACAACTTATCTTAGAAAAGGCAAACCTACGTTTCTAGCATTTGTAGACTTGGAGAAAGCTTTTGACAATGTTGACTGGAATACTCTCTTTCAAATTCTAAAGGTGGCAGGGGGAAAATACAGGGAGCAAAAGGCTATTTACAATTTGTACAGAAACCAGATGGCAGTTATAAGAGTCGAGCCGCATGAAAGGGAAGCAGTGGTTGGGAAGGGTGTGAGACAGAGTTGTAGCCTCTCCCCAATGTTATTCAATCTGTATATTGAGCAAGCAGTAAAGGAAACAAAAGAAAAATTCGGAGTAGGTATTAAAATCCATGGAGAAGAAATAAAAACTTTGATGTTCACCGATGACATTGTAATTCTGTCAGAGACAGCAAAGGACTTAGAAGAGCAGCTGAACGGAATGGACGGTGTCTTGAAAGGAGGGTATAAGATGAACATCAACAAAAGCAAAACGAGGATAATGGAATATAGTCGAATTAAATCGGGTGATGCTGAGGGAATTAGATTAGGAAATGAGACACTTAAAGTAGTAAAGGAGTTTTGCTATTTGGGGAACAAAATAACTGATGATGGTCGAAGTACAGAAGATATAAAATGTAGACTGGCAATGGCAAGGAAAGCGTTTCTGAAGAAGAGAAATTTGTTAACATCGAGTATAGATTTAAGTGCCAGGAAGTCGTTTCTGAAAGTATTTGTATGAAGTGTAGCCATGTATGGAAGTGAAACATGGACGGTAAATAGTTTGGACAAGAAGAGAATAGAAGCTTTTGAAATGTAGTGCTACAGACGAATGCTGAAGATTAGATGGGTAGATCACATAACTAATGATGAAGTATTGAATAGAATTGGCGAGAAGAGGAGTTTGTGGCACAACTTGACAAAAATAAGGGACCGGTTGGTAGGACATGTTCTGAGGCATCAAGGTATCACAAATGTAGCATTGGAGGGCAGCGTGGAGGGTAAAAATCGTAGAGGGAGACCAAGAGATGAATACACTAAGCAGATTCAGAAGGATGTAGGTTGCAATAAGTACTGGGAGATGAAGAGGCTTGCACAGGATAGGGTAGCATGGAGAGCTGCATCAAACCAGTCTTAGGACTGAAGACCACAACAACAACAAAAGCATAATCAGCAAATACTCACCTTTTTCCAATAAAATTCTGCATCATACTGTCTGAATCACTATGGAGAATTTGGGAAACAAGGTAACTCTCTGATGCAGAGTGTTGGTGTGCGTCCCTCTTTCACAATCCGCAGAGCTTGTAATACTGCAGCTGTATCCAATTCCTTTGATGTTGCTTTCTCATTATCAAGGCACAATTCACACGCTCGGCTACCAAACTGCTCGAACACCCGAACTCGGTAGTCTACCTCTATAGATACAGGATTGCCTGAAACAAGTTATTACTTTTCAGTTTACTGAACAGACTGTTCAATTACAACAAACAGGTTATTATTTTACTACTGCAGTTGTTCTCATAAGGAAGGGGAAAAAAACACTTAAGTTGCTATGCTACAAAGTTGGCTACTACAATACAGTACATGTAGCACTACCTTCTCTATTAATTCAATAAGTAACGCAACATATTTTTTATTTCAGCTAATTTCAGTTGAAAAAATTGCAGAATTTGTTGTGGGACATCATGGAATATTCCTGTTTCAATCCCTACAGTTTTATGACATTCCAGTAGGTGACAACACTATATGTAGCCTTCAAAATGATGTTCCAAGCAGAGTATCATTTTGAGTTTCTTTTGACAGAAGGTCAGAGCATCACAGATATTCATAGGCTCTTGCAAAATTTCTATGGAGACCTGGCAGTGAACAAATGCGTCACTGGACAAGGTGTTTGTCATCACTGCAACAAGGTTGCGCAAACCTTTTTGATCTCCTGCGTGCCAACCAGCTGCACACAGCTGTGACTCCTGCAATGTTGGAATGAGCGGCCACACTCATTTGAGGTGACTGATGGATTACAATAAAACACCTTGCTGCCCAACTGAATGTGTCTGTAGGTATGCTGACACATTTGTCCACTGGTTGGGGTATTCAAAGGTGTGTGCCCACTGTGTAACAGAAGACAATATGATACAACAGCAACAAATTTTTAGCTTTACTAATTGTATTTTGCAGACATTAAACTATATGTACATTAAATGTGTCTCATTATGAACCTAAACTTTAATTCATGTTCTTTAACAATATGCATTCAAATGTTTTGATCTGCATCAATATCTGTACTGTGCAAACCACAGTGAAGTGCGTGGCCGAGAGTAGTTCCACTTTTAGAAATTATTAGGAACTTTTCCCAATCCATTGATATAAGGTGTGTGGGGAGAATGATTGCTTACACACCTCTGTGACACTGTAATTAGTCTAATTTTGTCCTTTCAATCACCACGGGAACCATTCCTAGGTAGTTGCAGCATACTCCTAGAATCCTCACTTAAAGCTGGTTCTCAAGACTTTCTACTAGGCTTTCAGAGCAGAGTTAGCATCTATCTTCACACTTCTGCCAGTTCAGTTCTTTCAGCATCATCCTCACACTCTCTCACATCTTAAACAAACCTGTGACCATCCAGCACATCTTGTTCATACCCCTGATAGTCCTATCTGGTAAGGGCCTCACACTTTGACCAATATTCGAAGGCGCTGTATGAGAGTTTTGTTCGCAATCTCCTTTGTAAACTAATTGCATGAACTGCAGTCTACCACCAGCTTTACCTAAGACTGAGTCTATGTGAATATTCTCTTTCACATCTTTACAAATTTTTACGCCCAAGTATTTATATAAGTTGGCCAATTCCAACTGTACCCCATACAGTACTATGTTTGCTTGTTTTGTGAAATGTAAACTTTTTCATTTCTCAACATTTAATGCTAGCTGCCAATCTTTGTACCAGTTCAAAATTCTGTTAAATCTGAATGGATATTTCCACAGCTTTGCTTTTTTTCAGATAGTATTTTATTATAGATCACTGAATTATTTGTGAAAAATCTGAGGTTAATATCAATATTGTCTGCAAGGTCATCAACATGAATAGGATCCCAACGCACTTCCTTGGGGCATACTTGAAGTTACTTCTATATCTGTTGATGTCTCTCCATCCACGAAACATGCTATGTCCTCCCTACCAAGAAATCTTCAATCCTGTTACCAATTTCACTTGATACCTATTATTAACATATTGTCGGCAGAAAGAGTATGTGTGGGATTGAGTCACTGGATTGTCAGAAATTAAGAAATACTACATCTATCTGGTTGCTCTGATTCATGACTTTCAGTATGTTATATGAAGAAGTGAGAGTTGGATTCCACATAGTTGATGTTTTCAAAATCCATGGTGACTGGTATGGAGGAGGTCATTCTGTTCAAGATATCTCATTATATGTGAGCTCAGAATAAGTTCTATGATCCTACAACAAATGAATGTCAAGGATATTGGATGGTAGTTTCATGGGCCACTTCTGCTGCCCTTCTTGTTATATGTCAGACCTGTGCTTTCTTCCATTCACTGGGCACACTTTTTGTTCGAGAGATCCTAGGTGCATTATGATTAAAAGAGGGGCTAGCTAAGCTGCTAAGTCAATATACAACCTGATAGATTCCACCTGGGGTTGAAGCTGTGTTCCATTTAAATGATATTTATTTCACTCATCTTTACAGTTAAATCTTTGTCTTGCAGTGACTGCCACTGGAGTTTGTTGAGCATCTCAGTAACACACTCATACCTACTAAACAATCCTTAGATGAAACGTGCTGCTCTTCATCAGATCTGCTCTATCTCTTCTATTAATACAACCAGTTAAGGACACAACAAAAAAATGGTTCAAATGGCTCTAAGCACTAAGGGACTTAACATCTGAGGTCACTAGTCCCCTAGACTTAGAACTACTTAAACCTAACTAACCTAAGGACATCACACACATCCATGCCCGAGGCAGGATTCGAACCTGCAACCACAGCAGTGCGGTTCCGGATGAAGCGCCTCGAACCACTCAGCTACAGCGGCCGGCAAGGGCACCACACACAAGTAATATTCAAAACTGGTCGAACAAGTGTTGCGTAAGTCACTTCCTTTGTGGATGAATTACATTTCCTTAACATTCTTACAATCAGCTTAAGACTGGCATGTTCTTTTCCTGCAATTTGTTTTATGTGGTCACTTGGATCTTTCCATCTATTTATCTACAGTACATCACATTACATCATTTACTTTCAGGGTCAGTACCAGTCCCTGCACCAATCACCAATTCTCTAAAGGTCTTCCTGCATTTCACTACAGTCTTCTGGTACTGCAACCTTCCTACTGACAACATATTCCTCTGCAAAAAGCCTCATCAAGCTTCCGATGTTATCCATTTGATTATTTATACATAATGTAAACAGTAATAGCTCTACAATACCCATGAAGTTACTTTTACATGTGTTGATTTCACCCCACTGAGAACAGCAATAAAGTACAGGGTTGTCGCATTAAATATCCAATAACATAAGATGTAATAACTTGGGACACAACTGAGCTATTTATTGCAGTTTGTTTCTGCAAGTATGGCGACTCAAAATGTTTTGTGTGTGTGTGTGTGTGTGTGTGTGTGTGGGTGGGTGGGTGGGTGTGTGTTTGAAGCAATTAGTATTGCGTGGTCTGGAGATACTTTTTCAATATTTCTTGATAAACCAGAATGTAAAATATTTGCCAGATACTGATCAGCCAATCAAAGGTAAGTAAGAGCACTGATAGACTCTGAGAGACAATGGCATAATTATGCTCTTCAATTACTAGCTTTCGTAGCAGGCTTCTGTTCTGTTCCTGTTCATCATAAACTGTAGATGTATACGTAAAAACCTGGTATTATATTTATGAAAGTTTATTTGAATAATCACCAGTTTAAGTAAAAAAAAAAAAAACTCCACATTTATCATTATTTATGGAAGCCTAATATGACATTCTCCTGGACCAACATTATCATCATTTATACAAGATGGATACAGACAGCAGTGACGAACTTTGCAGCAGCACATTACAAAAATGGAGGTAGGTGAACATGACCTTTTCTTCCTTTGTGACAGCCATTTTCACTTTTTCTAATTTGATCATTTGGGCGCGACACTAATACATGCGATCTTCATCTTTTCTCTTTTTTTAATGAAGTCTGATTCCTTTTGTTATAATTTTTGTCTGACTCTTATTTCCACCATAACCAATATTCTTCGCAACTGGGCCACAAAGAAAGATAAATCTACAAAAATGTGTGTGTCTATCTCTCCCGTATACACTCCTGGAAATTGAAATAAGAACACCGTGAATTCATTGTCCCAGGAAGGGGAAACTTTATTGACACATTCCTGGGGTCAGATACATCATATGATCACACTGACAGAACCACAGGCACATAGACACAGGCAACAGAGCATGCACAATGTCGGCACTAGTACAGTGTATATCCACCTTTCGCAGCAATGCAGGCTGCTATTCTCCCATGGAGACGATCGTAGAGGTGCTGGATGTAGTCCTGTGGAACGGCTTGCCATGCCATTTCCACCTGGCGCCTCAGTTGGACTAGTGTTCGTGCTGGACGTGCAGACCGCGTGAGACGACGCTTCATCCAGTCCCAAACATGCTCAATGGGGGACAGATCCGGAGGTCTTGCTGGCCAGGGTAGTTGACTTACACCTTCTAGAGCACGTTGGGTGGCACGGGATACATGCAGACGTGCATTGTCCTGTTGGAACAGCAAGTTCCCTTGCCGGCCTAGGAATGGTAGAACGATGGGTTCGATGACGGTTTGGATGTACCGTGCACTATTCAGTGTCCCCTCGACGATCACCAGTGGTGTACGGCCAGTGTAGGAGATCACTCCCCACACCATGATGCCGGGTGTTGGCCCTGTGTGCCTCGGTCGTATGCAGTCCTGATTGTGGCGCTCACCTGCACGGCGCCAAACACGCATACGACCATCATTGGCACCAAGGCAGAAGCGACTCTCATCGCTGAAGACGACACGTCTCCATTCGTCCCTCCATTCACGCCTGTCGCGACACCACTGGAGGCGGGCTGCACGATGTTGGGGTGTGAGCGGAAGACGGCCTAACGGTGTGCGGGACCGTAGCCCAGCTTCATGGAGACGGTTGCGAATGGTCCTCGCCGATACCCCAGGAGCAACAGTGTCCCTAATTTGCTGGGAAGTGGCGGTGCGGTCCCCTACGGCACTGCGTAGGATCCTACGGTCTTGGCGTGCATCCGTGCGTCGCTGCGGTCCGGTCCCAGGTCGACGGGCACATGCACCTTCCGCCGACCACTGGCTACAACATCGATGTACTGTGGAGACCTCACGCCCCACGTGTTGAGCAATTCGGCGGTACGTCCACCCGGCCTCCCGCATGCCCACTATACGCCCTCGCTCAAAGTCCGTCAACTGCACATACGGTTCACGTCCACGCTGTCGCGGCATGCTACCAGTGTTAAAGACTGCGATGGAGCTCCGTATGCCACGGCAGACTGGCTGACACTGATGGCGGCGGTGCACAAATGCTGCGCAGCTAGCGCCATTCGACGGCCAACACCGCGGTTCCTGGTGTGTCCGCTGTGCCGTGCGTGTGATCATTGCTTGTACAGCCCTCTCGCAGTGTCTGGAGCAAGTATGGTGGGTCTGACACACCGGTGTCAATGTGTTCTTTTTTCCATTTCCAGGAGTGTATTCGTCATATGTGATTGACTTTTATAGTAATATGAATTTAGTACCATCGCCCCCAAATGTAATAGTTATTAGACAGCCCACTCACTCGTGAAAGTACGCGCCTTTCCTCATTGTTGCAGCCAGTCTAGTGTTGAATGTTACTTATATTTCCATAATATTCAGTGGCCTAGTTTCAACTTGTGTATATTGCTACTGTTGCAATGTTGCTTCACAGTGAGACTTATTACGCGACTTTACAATTAAACCCATTTTCGAAATTACTGCACCAGCTTGTAAAATAATCAGAAAGATTAAAAAACAATGAAGAAGGTGAATTACAGTGTGAATGTGTGCAACTGTTTTGTTCACATAAATGCACATCAATAGCCTTGTGGACTCCATATAAGAAAGTGTTCTGTGTGCTTTCTCTCACACACACGTTGGAGCTGTGCGCTATGCTGCAACTTCATCATGATATGATCTTTCAACAACATGGTGCACTACACCATTTTGTGGACTGTGTGAGGAATCATGAGTTTCCAGATCGCTGGAATTGCTTGGCCCCAAGAAGTCCAGACATCACACTACTAGATTTTTTCTGTGAGGGTTTATCAACAATCAAGTTGTACCATCATGTTCATGCAGCTATCGCAAATTTTAAATTTCCAGTACTGCAAGACACTTGGAAAGTAATAAAATACAGATCAGGTGTCTGTCACACCACTAATGGTGCGCATATTGAGGTGTATTGTGTGTGTAAAAAGACACACTGAGTAACCTTATTCATGGAATCATACCATCAATAAATATCTCAATTACTTCTCAAGGTATTATATTACGGACATGGACATCCTGTACAAAAATGCAGAAAATGAAACATGCAAAAGAGAATACAGATGTACAGAAACTGAAACTGACAATAAGTGCAAAATGTCAAAGCAGGAATAGCTAAAGGAGAACTACATAGATGTTGAAGTACGCACGACTAGGAGAGAGATAGATGCAGCTTATAGGAAAATTAAAGAGACCTTTACAGAAAAGAGAAGTACCCCTATGAACATTAAGAGCTCAGACAGCAAGCCCATAAAAGCAAAGGGAGACAGGCTGAAAGGTGGAAGCAATATGTAGGTGGTCTGTATAAAGAAAACGAACTTGAAGATAATACATGAAGGTGAGAGGGGGAGCGCGATACTGTGAGAAGAATTTGAGAGAGCTCTGAAAGGCCTATGTCAAAACAAATGTCCTTGGAGGAGACACATTCCCTCAGAAGTACTGAGATTCCTGGGAGAACCAGTCAGATGAAACTATTCCGCAGTGTATGAAAGATAGATAAGATGTGTGAAATACCTCCAGACTTAAAGAAGAATGCAATATTTTTTTTATTACATCTGAGACAGGTGCAGACAGGTATGAATCATCAGTTTAATAAATCATGATTGCAAAATAAAGACACTAATTATTTACAGAATAAAGGAAAAGCCGGCAGAAGCCAACATAATGGAAGATCAATTTGTGTTCCCGAGAAATGTAGGAACATGCGAGACCATACTGACCCTATGACTCATCTTAGAAGATAGACTGAAGAAGGGTAAACTTAAGATTATAGCATTTGCAGATATAGAGAACACTTTTGACAATGTTGGAATACACTCTTTGAAAGTATGAAGCTGGCAGTAGTAAAATAAAGATAATGAAAGGTTATCTACAACTCCTACAGAGACCTCACTGATGGCAAAAAAAGCTTACAAAAGCTGTTGAACAGAATGGATATGGTCTTGAAAAGAGATTGCATTGTGAACACCAATAAAGGTAAAACAAGGGTAATGGAATGTAGTCAAACTGAATCAGGTGATCCTCAAAGAATTAAATTATGAAATGAGACACTAAAAGTAGTTGATGAGTTCTGCTAGTTTAGCAGCAAAATAACTGATAACGGCCAAAGTAGAAAGGGAATAAAATACAGACTAGCAACAGCAAGAAATCGTTTTATGAAAGAGACAAATTTGTTTACACTGAATATAAATTTCCTTGTTAGGAAGTCATTTATGAAGTTATTTGTGTGGGGTGTAGTCTTGTACACAAGTAAAATGTGGACAATTAGGAGTTCAGTCACTAAGAGAATAGAGTCTTCTTAAAAGTGGTGTTCAGAAGAATACTGAAAATTAGACAGGGAGGTTGAATAACTATTGAGAAAATACTGAATCAAATTGGGGGCAAAAAGAAATTTGTGGCACAATTTGATGATTAAATGAAGTGATTGGTTGATAGGACATATCCTGGAGTGTCAAAGCATTGTCAGTTTTGGAATGGAAGTAAATCTGGAGGGCAAAAATTGTAGGTGAGCATGCCTTGAATATAGTAAGCAGTTTCAAAAGGATATAGATGGCACTTGTTATGCAGAGATGAAGAACCTTGCACAGGATATACTCGAATGTAGGGCTGTTTCAAATCAGTCTTTGGACTAAAGACCACCACCAACAACAACATATTGAGGTCTACCTGCTAATATGTCCCATATCCAGTCACAAATTTGGTCTGTTACCAGATGAGTTCTTATTTTTTCACTAAACAACAATGTGTAACAATATCAATTGCCTTACACATGTCAAAGAACATGACATCAACTTTAGTGTCATCTATGGTGTTTTGGATTTTGTGGAAAACAGAAAGAGCTGTGATTCCCAAGATCTCTGTTTACAAAATCCTTGTTCATTTTTATACAGGAGTTTTTCACTCTCCAAAACATAATAATGCTTCAGCATGGAATATTATCCATAATTCTACAACAGATTAACATCAACTTATATGCAAACTCTATGTGAACATATATTCAATAGTGTTTTATTGTAATACCATGCTCTTCACATTTTTAAAACCGGAGATACCACAAACAAATAGAAAAAATTTGAGTTTTGTAAAGACACCTGCATTGAGAGAGACATGTCTTTATTTAATGTTGGAAGATATCAGATATTTGCTTGATCAATTAATGAAAGGACCATACATTTTTCTTCTGGCAGCATAACATAACAATGGAAAAGAGAGATTACTGATATTGTTTTACATGTATTCGTCCTGTAACTCACATTGTACAACAATTACAGAAGCCACATAGCCCTAGTGTCAGTCCACCTAAGAGAAATTTGTCATGAATAACTCTACAGAACAGGTTACAAAATAAATTAGTGTAAACATTTGCATACTTAAAAGTTAACAGATCATGAATAGCTAATTTATATACTAACCTATCAGCACAAGATTCTCGAGACATGGAAGTGCACATATGTGAGATATCTCATGGATATGTTCAATTCTGTTGTCCAACAAGTCAAGGTCCTCAAGGGAGTACAAACGTGAGAAACCAGTCAATGAAGAAATGCAGTTCTGTGACAAGTTTAGCTGAACAATGTTCCCAACTTTCATGTGCAGTGGACCTGTTTCAGATAACTGGTTGACAGACAAATCAAGATGAGAAAGGCGAGGCAGCAATGTGAGATTGTTTACATCTGTGATCCTGTTATGACTAAGATTCAATTTTTCCAGGGCTGGCAGCAACCGTACAGACCTAAAAGAAAAAGAGTAAGATTAAGTCACAAGCTGACACAAAGTTAAAATTTATTCTAGTCAACAAAAACACACACACACACATGGGAACCAACTATGAAACGTATTGCAAATATATCAAAAGCTGATCAGTGCCGTAGTAAAGTGATTTTTTTCAACAGTATATTAATCTGTCAAACAATCGGCCACAGAATTGGCATGAGGACTGTAAAACTGACCTGTGAAGCACATAAACAATTCTCTTAAGGACTCTGTATATAAAAAGGAAATGCAGACACATTAACTGCTATCATAAGATACTGGCAGTATTAAATGATATTTGTTAAAATGCCAGAATACTTTTATTCTAAATAGTTACCTTACATTGAAAGATGCAAATAAAGCACCACTCTTCTAACATACCCTAGCATTAATCAGAAAAAATTATGTATAAGAGATAATTAAAAACAATCTTTCAAGTTTGCTAATTAAAGATACATGAGACAGTCATAATTTACAGTTTCTTTCTCCTTCATCAGCAGTTGCTCCGTCTCATAGTTGCAAAAACTTACTTTCAAGCAATGACTCATTTTTGCAGAAACAGAAAAACTATAACAACATTACTGGGTGATCTCATGAGCATGACTTCAATTACATTGTTAAGCGTTACACCACAAAGCACCCTTTAGATATTTGTCAAACTTTGTGGATATGTTCATCACTAAAGATGAGAATCCCATGCAAATGCATGTTTTTGTAGGATCACTGGATATAGCTCAAACTTAATACTTATCCATTTCATTTCTTTCTGATTTCAAGTATGTATTAGTTTCCTTGTATATTTGGATATTCTAACATTTTTGGGGATAAAAACATGTATGATGTGTATATAAGGCATTTTTAGTTTAATTATGCATATAATAGATATTATTTTCAGTTTAAATGCATATTTTAATGATTTGGAGCAGACAACACAGTTTTTTTTATGATTCTTATTTCTGCTTAAGGAAAAAGGATCAATGAAAAAAAGGGGAACAACATGTACAGAAATTTAAGATTCTCATAACAGAATGACTTTCCCAGAACTTTACTGACAGCCCTCAGTAGAGAAATGTATCATAAACAGATTTATTTCTCCACAACAACCACCGCAAGCCTGTGACCTCCTGACAATGGAAATTTAGCCTTTTAAGTCAGGTACTATGGCTGACATGACAGTAAAGAAGCTGTAACATGGTATTGTGGAATTTGAACAAACCTCACTAGCAATTTTGATTCTTCTAAACTGGAATTGTTCCCTAAACTGTGTTTGCAGAGAGGGTGTGTGTGGGGGGGGGGGGGGGGGGCAGCACGCGCGCATGCTCCTTGTAAGTTTGTGTAATTGTGTTTGTGTGTTAATGTGCTTTTAATATGCTTCCAACTAAAGTGATCCTAGCAATCATATCAGCACTTCGACCAAAAATGTCTTGTGGCTGGGATGACATTTCACCTAAACTGCTAAAGGAATGCAGGGATGAATTAGTGAAACCCCCTGACTCACTTGATAAATACCTCCCTCAGAAATGGAGTATTCCCCAACCTTTTGAAAATTACTGAAATTATACCAGTGCATGAAAAGGGATTAAAAACTGACACTAAAAACTACAGGCCAATATCATTAACCTCAGAACTAGGCTAATTGTTAGAGAGAGTAACACTAAATCAAGTTGAATCATATTCACCAAACACAATCTGTTAAACAACCTACAACACGGATTTAGAAAAGGGAGATCTACTACAACAGCAGTAGCATCTTTTATACATGAAATATTAAATAATGATATGAATATAACAGAGGGAAACATTCCACGTGGGAAAAATATATCTAAAAACAAAGATGATGTGACTTACCAAACGAAAGTGCTGGCAGGTCGATAGACACACAAACAAACACAAACATACACACAAAATTCAAGCTTTCGCAACAAATGGTTGCTTCATCAGGAAAGAGGGAAGGAGAGGGAAAGACGAAAGGATGTGGGTTTTAAGGGAGAGGGTAAGGAGTCATTCCAATCCCGGGAGCGGAAAGACTTACCTTAGGGGGAAAAAATGACAGGTATACACTCGCGCACACACACACATATCCATCCGCACATACACATACACAAGCTCAAAGGCAGAGCCACGTGTGAAAGCACCCATGTGATTTACCAACTGACCTGCCTACACTGTGAAGCTTTCTATGTGGGAATGACCAGCAACAAACTGTCCATTTGCATGAATGGACACAGGCAGACAGTCTTTGTTGGTAATGAGGATCACCCTGTGGCTAAACATGCCTTGGTGCACGGCCAGCACATCTTGGCACAGTGTTACACCGTCCGGGCTATCTGGATACTTCCCACTAACACCAACCTGTCAGAACTCCGGAGATGGGAACTTGCCCTTCAGTATATCCTATCTTCTCGTTATCTGCCAGGCCTCAATCTCCGCTAATTTCAATTTGCTGCCACTCATACCTCACCTGTCTTTCAACAACATCTTTGCCTCTGTACTTCCGCCTCGACTGACATCTCTGCCCAAACTCTTTGCCTTTACAAATGTCTGCTTGTGTCTGTGTATGTGCGAATGGATGTGTGTGTGTGTGTGTGTGTGTGTGTGTGTGTGTGTGTGTGTGTGTGTGCGCGCGCGCGCGCGAGTGTATACCTGTCCTTTTTTCCCTCTAAGGTAAGTCTTTCCGCTCCCGGGATTGGAATGACTCCTTACCCTCTCCCTTTAAACCCACATCCTTTCGTCTTTATCTCTCCTTCCCTCTTTCCTGATGAAGCAACCGTTTGTTGCGAAAGCTTGAATTTTGTGTGTATGTTTGTGTTTGTTTGTGTGTCTATCGACCTGCCAGCACTTTCGTTTGGTAAGTCACATCATCTTTGTTTTTAGATATAAATATTAAATAAGCAGGACAAAAGTGACAAGGTAATAGGCACTTTCCCAGATATGAGTAAAGCCTTTGATACTGTGAATCCTACCATTCTTCTGTGTAAGCTAGAAGAGTATGGGTTGAGAGGGCTAGCCTTGAAACTACTTACCTCCTATTTGAAAAACAGGAAACAGTGTGTAAAGCTAACTTATCAAAATAATGAGCAGCTCCTAACAACCAAATCAAACTTCAGGACACTTCAATGTGGCGTGCCTCAAGGAAGCATACTAGGGCCTTTTCTGTTCCTTGTATATGTAAATAACTTATCTGAACGCCAAAATTGCATGGTTGTAAGCTATGCCGATGACATATCCTTCATCAGCTGCGGCAGTGATATGCAGTCTGCAGCTAACAGTACCGAGATCAGTTTCAATACTCTGTCCTCATACCTTACAGCAAACAAACTTCTTGTAAATAAAGACAAAACGGTAATAATGAAGTTCATCCACAGTTATAATGCTGCCATAACTGATACTGTATTTACATCCCCATTGGGTCTTGCATATGCAAATTCACATAAATTTTTGGGCATCGTTGTTGATGAACACTTATCATGGAAAGACCATGTAGATAATATTTGCAAGAAAATCAGTAGAAATGTGTATCTACTGAAACGGGTCTCAGCCTTCTTCGACCATGATACTTTAAGGCAAATATGTTTTGGGTTAATTCATCCGCACCTTCAGTATGGTATTGAGATATGGGGTGCGGCATCAGCAGTTCATATAGATAGACTTTTTAGATTACAAAACAAGGCAGTAAGAATGGTAGCCAAGGTAAAGAAGAGAGAGCCTTGTAGAGACATCTTTAGAAAATATAAAATTCTTACGGTGTACTCCATGTATATACTGCAGACAGTCATGTTCGTGAAACAAAATCCTGAATTTAATATGAGAAACAGTAATGTACACAACTATAATACACGGGGAAGGGAAAATTTTCATAGAATTGTGACCAATAAAAAGGCAATGGACCACAGCCCACACAGAATGGGAGCAATTTTCTACAATGCACTACCCTGTGAACTCAAGAAAGTAAATCTAAATATGCTAAAGAGTAGACTGAAGCAATTATTAATAGAGAAGTGTTGTTACTCTATAGAGGACTTTAAGTTGTAGTGCCATCTTGGAAAACAGCGTATATAGACAATGTCTCCGATCTATCAGTGGTATGAAAGAATGTAATTATACACTTATTATGTGTACTGAACTATTATAAATATAAGCTAAATTGTGTTACACTATAGAGGAATCTACTTGTAGTGCCCTTTTGAAAAATAATGTGTACAGACATGTGTCTGATCCATATGTTGTTAAGAACGTAAATATTTTACTGTATGTGTGTAAGGTAATTTAAATTTTCCTGACAATGTCTAAAAACTTTTTGTTATATGGACAGAAAATAAATAAATAATAATAAATTAAAAAGTTCCAGAAGTGTACTTCTCGACAATGGATAAAAGGAAAGGTGGGTTGTTGTAGTGAACAGTAAGCTATTCTGTTTTGGAAATTTTTCTGGGGCACCTGTCCTTTGTAAAATATTACAAAATTATTTTAAATAATTGAATAAACAATATTGTCTCTTTTTTTTAAAAAAAAATCACATCCACATAATGGAAAGATCTTTTATAATTTCAGATAAAATGTGCTAGAAAATTTCAAGTTGAACCGCACATCGCGTCTGTATCATGTATTGCGAAAATACTTTAAACAAAAGAATCTGCAATACACCAAATCCATTTGTTTATACTGCTCCCATGCCTAAGACAAATGAATCTCACATGGATATAAACAAAATTTTACATGGATACATGTGGTGCTTTAGCAGGAGCAAATTACCACTTGGAAACCTCAGAAACCCCACTCTTAAGGGCTTTTTGGAGAAGTATACATCAAAAGATGTCCCTGATCCCTTAGAACTGAGTAAAAATTGTGTTCCAAAAATCTTATAGCCAGGTAGGCCAACATAACATACTTGCCAAATAAATAAAAACTATTTTCACACACATACAATTACTTTTTGTTTTGCTAACCAGGTATTGGACAAAATTCGCAAAGACCTGGGGACTTCAAACATATGGACATCTGTAGATGAAACAACTGACACAATGGACTGCTATGTTGCTAACCTAGTTCTATGAGAATTAATTGAGAATGGGCCTGGCCAACCCCATCTCGTGTTCTGTAAAGTCCTGGAACAAGCAAATTATTCCACAATAGGCTATTTTCTGAAGTTAAAAATACTGTTCACATTATTGTTATTCTGACTGATAACAACATTTAAATAACATTTACAGTCAATGTTCTCACAAGATTTCTGTTATTTTTATGTAATTAAAGCTTATCAAGATCCGGTAATGTGATCGAAAATGCTCTGTTACTGGCTGATGCTCTGGTGACATCACAGGCTAGGAGTAAGATGAAGCTATAAATGTGTTATGGGAGCATTAGCTGAAATCAGGAGGTTTTTATGTATTTTTCCTGCAAACAGTGTAGCTATATAATGTGAATGGTGATAGTGGAAGCCTTGAAAAATTTGCTGTGTTTATACTTCACCCATATAGTGTGATGATATATGCAATGATGGACATTCTTTTCCCTGCTCCCTACATATCATTAAACTCACTAAGAACTAAGGAAGTGGAGAACTTTTGTAAATGGGTCCATATATTAAAACAAAAGCGCTGGCAGGTCGATAGATACACAAACAAACACAAACATACACACAAAATTCAAGCTTTCGCAACAAACTGTTGCCTCATCAGGAAAGAGGGAAGGAGGAAGACGAAAGGAAGTGGGTTTTAAGGGAGAGGGTAAGGAATCATTCCAATCCCGGGAGCGGAAAGACTTACCTTAGGGGGAAAAAAGGACAGGTATACACTAGCACACACGCACATATCCATCCACACATACAGACACAAGCAGACATATTTAAAGACCAATTGTACTGGAATAGCATTTCAAATAATTATTTTATTCTCATTTAAGACTCTGTTTTTATAAATCATTTTCTCAGAAAATGCTTCTCATATTTTGGGTATTCTGTGGCCAAGTAATCTAAATAAAAGCAGAGTTCTTCTACTGCTAAGTGATGCTGCTCCCTATATGCCTAAGACGGAAAACTGTTAAAATGTTCTAACATAAATGTAAAACACATTATGTATCTTGCTCATGGGCTTCATCATGTTGCATCATATGCACTATCCAATTATTCAGCTGTGTTGACAGTTCCAAAATGTGCCAGTCTTAAATAATTTTGTATATGAACAACTGAAGATTCATGCTTCTTCACTTGGTACTCACATGATTTATGTCCGTAACTCTCACTTTTGCCCATGAGGGTTTCCTACCAAACGACAGGCATGGGAAGTAAAATACTTCATTTTTAACTTCACAGCCACATAACGAAGCACTGTTTTTATAAATACCCATTTTAATGTTCTCTTACACTGTCAGTTTCTGGTATTAATATTTTGCACAGTACTTAGGCTGGTAACAATTGCCCTACAATTTGAACAACAAGTTTCTCCTCATCAGAAAGGTGGGTAAAGTCTGTACATTGTAAATTATTTACCCTATAATTTTCACTCACACACTACATCCTAGAGTCTATGTGAGAAGCTAGTTCTCATTGTCCAGAATGTATCAGATACAGCAAGACATAGAAAACTGCTGTATCAAGAACCAAAATACTCAATCATCTTGAAACACCACACCATCCATGCAGAAGGTTCTTAAAAATAGTATTCAGACACATGATAAACATAACATTACATCTGAAAAAAGCTTTTTGTGGCATCAGTTGTACACTTGCATGTTTATTCTCTATCACTTTTGATTATTACAATCATCTTCACAGGAGAAAGCTGTACAGTACATAAAAGATGAATATAGAATACACACAAGCCTCATACAAAGTGTAGTAATTAAAAAAGGTCATTTTTAAAATCATACTATGGTGACCTTTTTTAATTCCTTCATTTTCTATGATGCTCGTGTATATTCTATATTCGACTTTATTGTGGATGACAGGTTTCTCCATTGAAGATTGTTGTAATAATTGAAATTGGTAAAGAATAAACATGAATTGTACAGCTGAGGCACAAATACACTTTTTTTAACTTATCCAACACCTGTAGGCAGTCATCTACAATAAGCTCTATAAACATTTAGGTTGCAGTAACACCCACAACAGCACAATTCTAACCAATTTCCCAAATGACACAATGTTAGCATTAAATCTAAGCCCCAATTACAATTGACAAGAACATAAATTTAGTTAAGTGCTGAGAAAACATTTCCTCTTAATTTCTATTCTCAAAACAAATTTGTGAATAAAAAAGTTGTTATGATTGCCACTGAAATATCAATATTGGTAATAGTATGGATGGCAGAAGGGTATACCCCAGCGGGTTGCATAAGAAATTGATGTTGCAGGAAGAGAGAAAGCTGGGTGAAGTGTTATCCATGGAGTGATGCTACTTAACAGTGCATCTGACACAGCTTTTAGTCAGGCAGTCAGCAGGCCGATTGCAACACCCTGTGACGTCATGGGCAAGCAAGCTACCTGATGTTACAGACAGGCTTCAATACGTCCCTGCTCAAAGCACAAGGGGCCGTGCTGTCATCCACCAGTGAGCTGAAGTTAGAGTGAAAACCACACGAGTTTGCTTCGAGCCTGGCAGCGATTTTCAGTCCAGTATGAGGATGTTAGGTGACCACAGGAAGTTGTAACATATTTCATAGTATATATTACACTTATGAGAAAAGGAGATATGTGAAGTGCACAATTATTGGGAGTTGTGCAACACTGCCACAATACCATGCACTGCCACTGGCTATTTGTGGGTAGTAAAGAAAAATGAAGACAGAATTTCTATTCTCTGGATTCGGTAAAATGGGGAAGAAAATTACCTCGGCATTTGTCTCAAATGTTTTTAGAGTAAACGTGGTAAAATTAAACGAAGATGCTTACACATATGTTAGAGCCCTGCTCTCCTGAATAATTTCACGGATGAGACTCGAAGTCTATATCAATGTTAGTTCAACGCCTTCATAAGAGTACACATCAATGAAACGTGTGTGTCAATTTTGGTGATGGTCAAACCAATACAAGGTGTCTGTCTGCTGACACCATTGCTGAATTCTCTGAAGAACATAATACAAGTGCTGAACAAGTAGACAAACTGAACTTCAAACCACTCAAAAGTCAAATTTCTTAAGAGAAGGATGTAATAATATTTATTAAGGTGCAAATGTAACAAATCAAATTGGAATTTTGTAATACTCACTCATCCACACAAGTGAGGAGGTTATGGCTAAAATTAGCACTATTTACAGCCTTCCACGCATGCTGATCATCGCGGGCATCAGATGGATCTCGGTGCAACTGATCACAAAGGAGTGCATAGGAGAGAGTTTCCAGTCCTGAAAAATTCACCGACAGATTTTCCAGAGATGATCTCAGAGCACCAAGTCCATACACATTTGTTGGTGGTACCTGCATAAGAACAAATATCAATAAACTGCAATGGCAGCAAAGTCAGTGTTATACTGAAGACTTAGAAAGTATCTCGAGAAGGAACCTTTGTTCTATGACGGCAGCATTATGCGAAGACATGTACAATTTGTGATTAACTATTGTTAGTCAAATTTTTAAACCTCTTTCTCTGGAACCAGTAGATATATTGAACTGGTTTGTTTTGTTACTGGATCTTTGTGACAGATTAAAACTAGGTAATATATCAAGTACGAGGGCGGTCAAACTCCACTGGCAACCAGAGCTTCTTATAACAGGTTCTAATTCTGCTCAAACCATCAGCACAGTTTAATGACAGAACCAGCAACGTTTGCAAGCATAATGAAACACCAACTGAACCACCTAAAAACTTTTTATGCTGTGATTATGTATCTCACAATACAGATATTTATGGCCACAAAAAGCGGTGGTCTAATTCAATCTACTTACAATGATGTGTCTAATAAATTCTTTTAATCTTGTTTTGATTTTATAGCAGATTGTTTATGCTGTCTTCCCAGTTACATAATAACAGGTTTTGATTTTATAGCAGATTGTTTATTCTGTCTTTCCAGTTACATAATAACATAATGCTTACTACAGTTCATTATGGAGACGAACGGAGGTGTGTCAGCAAGTTATGGCTCTGAAGTCATCTGCAAGTGTGTGAGGAGTGTGTAGTGTTAAGTGTTGAGAGACATGTAATGAACTGCAAACAAGTATTTTACGTGCTATGAAGAAACTTAATCCAAGAATGTGGCAATTATACTGGTTTGAAGTTTATTAATAGCACAATATAAAGTCTATGTTAAAATCATTACAAGTTAGCTATACACAATTAATACATCTCTTTTAGAAGAACAGCAGCATTTCTTCAGAAAAGTATGTTCTTATAGTAACTGTGTATTCACATTAAAACAATTGACCTATAAGATATCAACTTCGAAAAACCCACATTTTATTTATTGACTATACAAAGGCACTTGATACGATTCTGAGACCCAGAAATGACAGTAAAGGGCTACCTACATCAGCAGCTTATACATTACAATCTGTGTGAACAACAAGAGGAGAAAATCCCTGGAGGCACTCATAAAGCTGGGGGTGAGACAAGTCACATCTTTTCAATATCTATATTGCTGCATCTAATGATGAGATCCTATAAACAGGCAATAAATCTGTCCTGAGATGGCTATTTATCTGCTCTTGAGGCAACACAGTTTTAAAATGCTGCCTAGCAATATCCTTCAACATATCAAGGGTAATGGTGTTTAAATGAAAGTATCCATTCAATTAACAATTTAACAATTGTGAACTTTGAGGAAAGCTTGTAACAGGTGAGTTGTACCAGGAACCTGATGCAAATTTAAATGTTACTTATTCATGATACATTTGTGAGTATATCTGAAAACAGTGAAATACAATTGTAAGAAACCATGTAAAAACCATGGCTTACTAAAGAATAAAAATATCCTGTAACTGGAAAAGGAAAATGAATCTAATAGCAAGGATGAGTAATGGCCCAGGAACAGTCAAATATTATAAAAACTGCTGTACTATATTAAGGAAATTTATTATAGGTCCAGAACTACATGTGTTAGCACCTCTGATAGTAAAACTAAAGTAATTTGGAATATTGTTGAAAGGGAAACGGGACAACCAAGAGCCCAGGAGGACTGTATTACCATCAAACTATATGAGAAATTTGCTAACAAAAAGTCAGAAGTTGAAATTATATGAAAAATCTGATAAAATTGAAAATCTTCCTACCTCTCCTACTGAAATTAGGAAAATAATAAACTCACTCAAAAGTAAAAGATCACACAGAGTTGATGGCATTTCGACAGAGTACTAAAAGCTTGTTCTTAACAGATAAATAGGATCCTCAGCAACATGTGTAATAGCTCACTGAAACAGCACACTTTTGCTGACTGACTGAAATATGCTATTGTCGAAACCACTACATAAAATGGGGGATAGGTCTGATGCCAACAACTTCCGCACAATCTCACTTCTGACAGCTTTATCCAAAATTCTTGGAAAAGTAATGTATTAAAGAGTAGATTCACATATTTGTAACGGTAAAGTACTAGTATAATGTCAATTTGGTTTTCAGATAGGTTTTCAACAGTAAATGCTATATACATGCTTTCAGTGATCAAATATTAAATGCTCTGAATAATCGAACATCACCCACTGGAATTTTTTTGTTATCTCTCAAAGGCTTTTGATTATGTAAATCATGGAATTCTTCTAGATACGCTTAAGTATTGTGGTATGAGTCGTACAGTGCACAAATGGTTTAATTCGCAGTTAACTGGAAGAGTGCAGAAGGTTGAAATAAACAGTTCACATAATGGACAAAAATTAGAAGATTCCTAAAACTAAGGAGGCATCAAGAATGGGGGTCCCATAGGGTT
This sequence comes from Schistocerca serialis cubense, assembly GCF_023864345.2. Classification (NCBI taxonomy): domain Eukaryota; kingdom Metazoa; phylum Arthropoda; class Insecta; order Orthoptera; family Acrididae; genus Schistocerca; species Schistocerca serialis. Next base: position 213,503,215 of record NC_064644.1, read on the forward strand.
CACTCTTAGGTCCCTATTGTTCTTATCATATATTAATGACTTGCCTCTCTATATTCATGAAGATGCAAAGCTAGTTCTGTTTGCTAATGATACAAGCATAGTACTCACACTCAACAAACAAGAATTAGATGAGGAAACTGTAAAAAACATCTTTCAGAAAATTATTAATTTTTGGGTGTATGCATTGATGAGAGATTGAACAGAAAGAAACACATTGATGATCTGCTGACACGTTTGATGTCAGCTACTTATGTTATTAGGTTTATTGCAAATTGTGGCAATAAAGATATCAGTAAGTTAATTTACTATGCCTATTTTCACTGCTTTCATATGGCATCATATTCTGAGATAATTCATGGTGGTGGTGGTGGTGGTTAGTGTTTAACGTCTCGTCGACAATGAGATCATTAGAGACGGAGCGCAAGCTCGGGTTAGGGAAGGATTGGGAAGGAAATCGGCCGTGCCCTTTAAAAGCACCATCCCGGCATTTGCCTGAAACGATTTAGGGAAGTCACGGAAAACCTAAATCGGGATGGCCGGAGACGGGATTGAACCGTCGTCCTCCCGAATGCGAGTCCAGTGTGCTAACCACTGCGCCACCTCGCTCGGTGAGATAATTCATCAGCCAGAGACAGTGATAACATGTGTGTTAGCTGCATTTGTGTACGTGTGTGTGTGTGTGTGTGTGTGTGTGTGTGTGTGTGTGTGTGTGTGTGTGTGTGTTTTGTCTATTTCAGAACAAGACCTTCTGGCCAAAAGCTTACATGTTTAGTAGTATTTTTGTTGTGCCTGCTTGCGACTCAAGATCTCCACTATATGACAAGCCTTTTCATAACACTGTGAATATTTATGGCATCATACATTGCTGCCAATGCAAAACAGTAATTGCAGTAAGTAAAAGAGTGTTATTTCAACAGCCTAACAAACAAACCTTTTTGTATATTTTTAGACAACAAAGACATACAAATAGAGCAATGGCTCTTTTTTTTGTATATGTGGGAAGAAAGGGAGGAGTCATGTCCTGCCGACAATGAGGTCAAAAAAGACAGATAACCTCATTAATATCAGACATGAATGGGGAAAGAAATGGTGATGGCCTTTTTAACGGCGTTATCTTTGCAGTCGATAAAAGCAATAGGGGGACACCCTGGAAAATGTAAATCAGGATGCCACAATGAGGAACATATGGGCAGTGTCCTAACTGTTGCATCACTTCGCTAGGCATTTTAACACAGTAAAACAAAGGATGGAGGTGCAAATAAAACACAGAAGCAGTGAGGAAGTAAGAAAAATGCTCAGAAGACTTGACAAGACGTTGCAAAGGTAAGCTGAGCTTGCCTGAACAAAATAATTGGCAAAACAGTCCAAAACAACTGAGCTGTTGATAAGGAAAAGAAGATATGACATACCTGAAAAAGTTAGATGAAACTCGGCGAGAGTCTCTCACCTGAAGATTACAGACTGGTGGACCACTGAAATATTATGTCAAGTTGAATTTAGTCGCTGGAAGTTAACCCAAAAAGACCACCAATGGAAAAAAAGGACTAAATGAAGGTGGACATGAAAAAGCTATTGAAGAATGAGTGTGATAAAAATTGGGAAGACAAACGGTGAGAAATGGAGAGGTGCTAAGAAGAGAGGGAAAAGAAAGGCAATCACTGGATTGGAGATCCACTATGAAGAAATAGCACAATAAAACTAGTTCTTAGAAAGATATATGTGAAGAGAATAAGAAAACCCAGAAGGCACAGGATTCAGCTCCTCGATGATCTGGAGAAAGATTAGAAATAAAGAAAACAGAAACAGCAAGCTATCAGTCTAAAGAAGTGAGGACAGTTAGGACTTACTATCACAATAGAAAAAAACTACAGAATGAATGAATGAAAGAACAACATACTGCACACTGCTTTAACAAATAGCACATAAATTTTCTGTGGCTTTGCCAAATCCTTTGAACATCTTGATCAAAAAATTTTATTTGCCAAGTTACAGTGTTATAGTATTAATAACAGGCCCTTCATACAAATGGATTCCTATCTGCAGCATAGGAGACACTGTCACATTAACAGACCGAATCACACCTTCAAAACAGAACCTAAAATGGAGAAGTATAAAACAACAGCACTCCACAAGGCCGTTTCTGTTATAAAAAAAGATCTAGTACGGAAGTTTTGGCACCTGTAAAAAAATTAACATATTTGCTGGTGACACAATCACAAATCACAAAACCAGCCTTAACTGACAGTGTCAAGATGAAAGGTGAATCTGAGTGTGACTTGTTCCCACCAGCCAGCAAAAGACTTCAGCATGCCTTATTGCTTTACATACCTTTCAACTCATTATATCCTGCATCTTCTCCCTAGTGTAGTAGAAAACTTAAAATTGGACAGAAATAGTCAAAAACAGAAGGGTATTAAGGTACCAAAAAGAACATGTAGTACTATGTTCTTAAGACCAGTCACGGAAGATGAACTGCAGAAAACTATACAGAAACTGAAGTCCAAGAAATCAGCTGGTGATGGTGAAATATCAAATCATGTAATAAAGCTGGTAAGTGAGGAGATAATAGCACCACTGCTGAACATAGAAAACTGTTCTTTCAGAGATGCAATTTTTCCAGAAGAACTGAAGATAACAAATGTAGTGCCAGTGTACAAGAAAGGGTATAAGGATAATCCCAACAACTACAGGCCAGTTTCACTGATATCAGGTTTCTCAAAAATCCTAGAAATGCTTATGTATACCAGATTAGTTAACTATTTGGACAAACATAAGATTCTCATACCCTCACAACATGGTTTCAGAAAGGGTAAATCTACAGAATCAGCAATTGCCAGTCAAACAGAATACATTTTACAATCCTTAGATGAGAAAAAGGTTGTCTCTGCAATGTTTCTGGATCTTTCAAAGGCATTTGGCACCATTGACCATGAAATGCAGATACAAAAATTAAGCAACTATGGCATTCGAGGGCGACCAGGTGAATGGATAAAATCATACTTGTGTAACCGCAAGCAGTTATGTATCATTAGGAAACTCATACCAATCAGAAACCAAACCCATGAAATATGGAGTGCCGCAGGGTTCGGTAATGGGGCCATTGTTATTTAATGTGTTTGTTAATGATACAGGTGTTGAGGAGAAAGAAATATTGTATGCTGATGACATGACAATACTAAATAGTGACCAAAATATGGAAAAGCTGGAGAGAAGAGCATACATATCTGCAAATGTCACAGCTCAATGGCTGTTGGAAAATGAACTGGTTATAAATCTAAAAAAGACTGTGTACACAGTGTTTAAAAACAAGGAAAAGGCTGTAGACATGGATTTATAGGTTGATGGAACAAGGCTGGAAGAAGCAGAATCTGCTAGATTCTTAGGTATTCTTGTGGTAATGAACTGAAATGGAAAAAACATATTAATAATGTCTGTAAGAAACTGAGCTCTGTCAAACTGCCTTCTTCAGCCGAGGTTCATCTAATGATTTTTCTGACGTTTCGCCAGCAGGAGTGGCTGGCATTGTCAAAGCTTCACCCTCCACTGCCGGTGGTGAACTGGAGCCGAGCTCGCGGGCGCAGACTATATGTACCTGGCTCGCCAACGTCCGAGGGCTTCTCTGCGGTCATTTCCGGTGCGATTCTCCTCTTGCTACCTGCGACGGTCGTTCACTGCAGTACGGGAAGCCAGGATCCGTTGACCTTAAGGCTTTCCTCTTTCTTGTTCAAACTGTTCGCGTGTTTTTGTATTTCTACAGCTTCCCTGAACAAGCGCGTGTGATAGTACTTCTCTACAGCCAGAACTTCCGTGTCGGCGAATTTTATTACGTGGTCGGTCTCATTCAGTGTGTGCTCTGCCACGGCCGATTTCTCCACCTGCCCCAACCTGCAATGTCGCTTATGCTCTTTGATCCTGGTGTTGATGGATCGTCCAGTCATTCCGACATAAAATTTTCCACATGTGCATGGTATACGGTATATTCCCGACATTGCAAGTGGGTCTCTTTTCTCCTTCGCCGATCTAAGACACTCTTTGATCTTCCTTATCGGTTTGAAAATCGTCTTTACGCCATGTTTGCGCAATATACGGCCGATTCTGTCCGTCACTCTGGGAATGTATGGCAGAAAGGCCGTACCCGACATTTCTTTTCCTGGTTCCTTACTTCGCCGAGTGTTTGGCTCTGTTACACTTCTAATATAATTTTTGGAGTACCCATTGCTCCTCAGGACAGTTTCCAGGTGTTGCATTTCTCTTTTGAGGTGTTGCGGCTCACATATTCGTCCTGCTCTCGTCACGAGCGTACTAATCATGCCTCTTTTCTGGCTCGGGTGGTAGTTTGACAGTTTGTGCAGGTATCGATCTGTGTGTGTCGGTTTTCCTAAGACACTTGAACAGCCTCCATGTCAACATAACATTTACCATGGAAGTAGAAAAGGACAAGAAACTGCCATTTCTGGATGTGCTGGTCACAAGGGACGGCAAAAACCTGGGACACAGCGTGTATCGAAAACCGACACACACGGACCGATACCTGCACAAACTGTCAAACTACCACCCGAGCCAGGAAAGAGGCATGATTAGTACACTCGTAACGAGAGCAGGACGAATATGTGAGCCGCAACACCTCAAAAGAGAAATGCAACACCTGTAAACTGTCCTGAGGAGCAATGGGTACTCCAAAAATTATATTAGAAGTGTAACAGAGCCAAACACTCGGCGAAGTAAGGAACCAGGAAAAGAAATGTCGGGTACGGCCTTTCTGCCATACATTCCCAGAGTGACGGACAGAATCGGCCCTATATTGTGCAAACATGGCGTAAAGACGATTTTCAAACGGACAAGGAAGATCAAAGAGTGTCTTAGATCGGCGAAGGAGAAAAGTGACCCACTTGCAATGTCGGGAATATACCGTATACCATGCACATGCGGAAAATTTTATGTCGGAATGACTGGACGATCCATCAACACCAGGATCAAAGAGCATAAGCGACATTGCAGATTGGGGCAGGTGGAGAAATCGGCCGTGGCAGAGCACGCACTGAATGAGACCGACCATGTAATAAAATTCGCCGACACGGAAGTTCTGGCTGTAGAGAAGCACTATCACACGCGCTTGTTCAGAGAAGCTGTAGCAATACAAAAACACGCGAACAGTTTGAACAAGAAAGAGGAAAGCCTTAAGGTCAACGGATCCTGGCTTCCCGTACTGCAGTGAACAAACGTCGCAGGTAGCAAGAGGAGAACCGCACCGGAAATGACCGCGGAGAAGCCCTCGAACGTTGGCGCGCCAATGATGTAAAAATGTAAGCTAAAGGTGTAGAAAAATAAGTGATAATGAATGGTAATACTTTGATATGTCCTATATTACATGTACATTTACTGTACACAATGTAATCTTACAGGATGAATTAAAATTCAATTCAATTCAACTAGGTAACTTTCTTATCTAATCTTTTTCAATTTTCACTTCCTTAACCCTTTCCTATTTTCCCTCTGCCATGCTATAAATGCTAGTATATAGTGCAACCTTTTTTGTGTAGCTGCTGTTTTGTATGGAGATAATTTTTGACAGTTTTAATTAAGGAAACCCGGACTAAGTGGTTTGAAGATATTGGCAATAGGTACATGGACTATAAGTCCATTTCAGTAACTGCTGAGTAGTTGAAAAGATAGGCCCATGTACGAAAAGCCGATGTGGTTAGATAAATAACGAACTACAACTGAATCAATATTCTGAAAAATTCTCCAAAAAGTAAATCTTAGTCCATTATGTATGGTACCTGCAAGTCTCTAAAATTATACTGATCTACAGGCAAAAATTCTAGTATGTATTTTCATAACTTTGGTCAGTACTATCCTGGGGTATAATCTGATGGGAAATACAGAAAAAAATGAAGTATTTATGCTGCTAAAGTAATCAATGAGAATACTATTGCAAATCTTTCGCCAGAATGTGAATCCAAAAAGGATTTTAAATGGGGCAAGGATTTTACATTCATTTGAATCCAACCAGTAGACAACCATATACAGGGATGTGGTCTTATTTGTTAGTGGGTCAAGAGCCAGAGAATGGTAAAGTTTCCAGGAGTTCCGCACACTGCGGGGGCTCACTTTCATTTGCAGCCAGGAATAAATACATAGGCCTTCCCTACACTGCTAACTGAGTTGGCACGAATTTTTGCTGTTTTTGCTGTACATCTGCTTAACAGTAGTAAACTTTTTGTTGATGCTAGGCATTCTCATTAAGTGGGACTAAATAATGCAATGGGAGAAGAGATGGACTTGGTGAGCATTAAATGATGTGAATAAACTGTATTTGATTCTGTTTAAACTTTGATTGTTTCAATTTTGGCATATTTAGCTTTGAACTGTTATCGAGTTTTGTCTCTAAAGAGATTTCTGTGGAAGTTGCAGGGAACAAGATGGATATGGTGCTTTGACTGTTACTGGTGTATATTTTCCAATCCACTGGGCAGATTTGGAATTTTCCAGAGTGATACAGGGTGGCCCAAAAAGGATGGTCACATTTTAAATAACTAAAACTCCATCAGTTTTACAAATTAATTTTATTCAATTACGTAACTAAATGCTCCCAGGCACCCAATTACAAGAACTAACCACAAAAAATCATGTACGGAAAATGACTTCCGGAAGATGGTGTCCTTCCTCGGTGATGCATTCCACAAGTCTTTCCTCGAAATTTTCCATCACTTTCACTACTGTTTCTTCTTGAATTGCCATAATTTCCGCACTGATTGCCTCCTTCAGATCAATTAAGTTTCGGGGCTTCTTTACGTAGACTTTTGACTTTAGGTATCCCCAAAGAAAAAAATCACAGGCTGAGAGGTCAGGTGATCTTGCGGGCCAGTGGACATCTCCAAAACGCGAGATGATGTGGTGGGGGAACATCCGCCTTAAAACACACATGGAGTCATTGGCTGTGTGGGCCGTGGCCCCGTCCTGTTGAAACCAAATTCGATCTCGATTTACATGTAACTCTCGCAGTTTCGGCACCAAAAAGCTACGTAGCATGTTAACGTAACGTTTCGAGTTCACTGTGACTGTAGCGTTGTTCTCCTCAAAAAAATAAGGACCAACAATCCCCAATCTTGAAATTCCACACCAGACTGTTACCTTAGCACTATGAAGAGGCTTTTGGTGCAATTCTCTGGGATTATCTGCTGCCCAATACCTGCAGTTTTGTTTATTGACATAGCCGTCTAAATGGAAATGGGCTTCATCTGACATAAGAAGCACAACATCATTATTAGAGTACAAAATGTCAAGCATTGATTCACAAAATCGTCTTCGCTGCTCAAAATCACGATCATACAGCTTTTGCGTGATCATAATTTTGTATGGGTGAAACTGTAACTCACGGCTTAAAATACGCTGCAACGAACTACGGCTGAGGCCTAAAGTTTGAGCACGACGCCTAGTGGAACGACGCGGGCTTTGCAGCACTGACGCTCTAACATCATCAATGTTCTGTGGAGTAACTGCCGTACGTGTACGCCCTGTAGATTTACCACTTTTGACAGACCCTGTTGTCCGGAATGCAGTCACCCAACGTGATATGGATCTGCGATCTGGAATGGGTCCATCACGCGCTACACCAAAACGTTGTCGAAACAATCGTTGCACAGTAATAAACGGTTCATCATTTCTGAAAAACTGTTCCACAGCAAAAACACGATGCTCGACTGTCCACTGCGCCATCTCGTGGCAAACTGGGTGTAATGGCCGACTTGCAGACGGCCGGCAGTGGTCCCCCCTCCTCACCTTTCAATGGTACTACGCAGTTCAAATCCGACCATCCTTTTTGGGCCACCCAGTATTAGGCGATTACATGACTCTTACCACTGCTGTCAGACGAGTGATTATTTTGTGTCACATGTTAAAGTGAAGCTGACAACTGTTATCAAGATGGTTTAACAAGTGTTGCAGTACCGACAACTGATATGAATTCTCCAATAAATGTTTAGATTTTATGTTTTCTGGAAATATTCAAAACCTTACAAATAATTAAAATAATATTTTATTTACACACTCCAGTAATGAGTTCTCATTACCTTATCCTGGAAGGCCAGTACGGTTATTAGCGTTGCATTTAGTGTCACAATAAAATAACCCTGGTATGTATCAGTACAGAAGTAATTTATCCCCTTGGGCAATAACACACATCCTTTCATAAATGTGCAGCATTGCAGCAGCTAATACTCATAACTGGAAAAACTGCAGCTCTTCTCAAAGTGCCATCCTTTTTTGTTATTTTGAAAATTGTCTGAAGCATTTTAAATAAAAATAAACTGTAACATTTAATAGTATCCCATAAACCAGCAGGATAATAGTTAATTTAGCATAAAGAAAGTGATGCCCCTCTGAATGATGTATTATTATATTCATTCTGCATTCCTGAAGAAGACAGAGTGCAACTGAAAGAATGACTGAACAAATGAATCAAAAAATATAAGATTTACATAGAGGTTACACAAACTTTCATGCACAGGTAACTTCCTGTGATGAACATCATAAACACCACTTTTGATGGTTATCAAGATGATTCTTTTACCATGAAGGCATAAACAAGTCAATTCCAAATGGCAAGCAGCCGGCAATTGCATGTTATCTGAAATAAAAATACTTGCAAATAATAATAAAAAAAAAACATACCTCTGCCAGTTCAAGAGATTCTAATGAACGGAAAACAGACAGCTCAAATGGCAGGCTACTGGGCACTATGTTGCTTGTTCCAACAGCTGCACGTGATCCAAGTACTTTAATGCTTGTCAACTGGCTGCAGAAATCCAGCACATGGCTGAAATCCAGACGCCTATCCAACAGCTCTGGTGCGGGTCTTGGTTGCTTTAGTCTTTCGCTGATGGCAAAGAGCTGTCAAAGTGCAGGTACATTAGCGTTCACAGTATTGAAATTGATAGTAACTAATGTCTTAAATCATACTGCCAAGTGAAACATTTTTTAAAAATATTTATTTGAGACACTTACACTGAATATTTTAAAAAGTTGAACAGATGAGAAATCTCTCATAACAATATATCCTTGACAATAATAACAATAATAATAAACCAAAATTATGACAAGGGCACAGTTAAGCTCAAACTTACAACCATCACTGTAGCTCGTGACAATTTTCCCATGTCACTTATAAGCAAAGGTATAACAGGTAGCAGTAATTTTATTCATCTGTGGATAACTTTTACAATGTTATGCCACAGTATTGGCAGTTACATAGTGTTGGCTGAAAACACAGACTGTGGGCAAAGACAGTTGAGAAAATACATACACCAACGAGCCAAAACATTATGACATCTACTTAATAACTTGTTTGTCCATCTTCGGAACAAAATACATCACTGATCCTGCATATCATGGATCCAACAGTTTATTGGTAGGTTTGTGGGGGTTGTGGCATTAGTTGTCTACAGACAGGTCAGGTAATTCGTGTGATAACGGGCCGCTAATTGCGTCCGTAGTGGTTGCGCCCAATAGTGATCCGCGTGGATTCCGTAGGATTTACATCTGGTGAATTTGGTCACCAAAACATCAACATGAGTTCACTATAATGCTCCTCAAACATGGACATTTTTACAGCTGAAATATGACATCGCCATAGGGGAAGACATCAAGCACAAAGGGACGCAGCTGGTTCGCAGCTGTCAGTCTGTCTTCGATTACTACTACACAGGTCCTATGCAAGCTCAGGAGAATGTCTCCCATACCATAATACTGCTCCCACCAGTCCACGTCCATGGTGCGCTGCACGTTTCGAGCTGCCATTCACCTTGGTGATACTGTTTGTGGAAATGACCATCAACCTAGTGTAGCAAAAATGTGATTCACTCAAAGAGTCAACACATTTTTATTGATCAACATTCAAAACCTTATGGTCCTGTGCCCACTGCAATCCTGACTGACTATGTCGTTGGGTCAACATGTGAACATGTAGTGATGGTCTGCTGTGGAGCTCTATGATCAACAATGTAAGATGAACAGTGTGATCTGAAAACATTTGTGCATGCACCAGCATTGTGCTCATTTGGTAGAGATGCCACAGATCATCATCTGTCCTACTTTACAGAGCACACAAGCCTGGAATCCCACATTCAGTGAAGAGTCGTAGATGTCCAACCAGTTAGCACCTAGTAGTAGTTTCACTGTGCTTCTACCTCTTTCCACATTAGCATGTGAACATTTGACTAGCTTCACCATTCTCGATATACTCGTTTACAGGCTCTGCATAATAACAATCTGCCCTTTGTCAAAGTCACTTATTTCAATGGGTTTCCCTATTTGCAGCCCATATCTTCACTAGGGTGACCCCCGTCCACGTCTGCCCTGTTTACATAATTTTGTAGTAGCATCACGTGCCAACAATGACCCCAGGTGGCATCCAACATCACGGTGGGGAGTGGTCATAATGTTGTGTCTTATCTGTTCTACAGATCTTAAATGAAATAGTCATCATGGATGTGGAATAAGTCAAAAAACCTGAAAAATATTTTCATTTAAGAGGAAATAACAAATGTACAAGTGTACAATACATTGAGGTGCATATAATAATTATACAGGGTGGTCCATTGATAGCGACCAGGCCAAATATCTCACAAAATAAGCATCAAATGAAAAAACTACAAAGAACAAAACTCGTCTAGCTTGAAGGGGGAAACCAGATGGCGCTATGGTTGGCCCATTAGATGGCACTGCCATAGGTCAAATGGATATCAACTGCATTTTTTTAGATAGGAACCCCCATTTTTATTACATATTCGTGTAGTACATAAAGGAATATGAATGTTTTAGTTGGACCACTTTTTTTTGCTTTGTGGTAGATGGCGCTGTAATAGCCACAAACATATAAGTGCGTGGTATCACGTAACATTCCGCCAGGGCAGACAGTATTTGCAGTGTGATACATTACCCATGTTAAAATGGACCATTTACCAATTGCGGAAAAGGTTGATATCGTGTTGATGTGTGGCTATTGTGATCAAAATGCCCAACGGGCGTGTGCTATGTATGCTGCTCGGTATCCTGGACGACATCATCCAAGTGTCCGGACCGTTCACCAGATAGTTACGTTATTTAAGGAACCAGGAAGTGTTCAGCCACATGTGAAACGTCAACCACAACCTGCAACAAATGATGATGCCCAAGAATGTGTTTTAGCTGCTGTTGCAGCTAATCTGCATATCAGTCACAGACAAATTGTGCGAGATTCGGGAATCTCAAAAACGTCGGTCTTGAGAATGTTACATCAACATCGAATGCCCCCGTACCATATTTCTATGCACCAGGAATTGCATCGCGATGACTTTGAACGTCATGTACAGTTCTGGCACTGGGCACAAGACAAATTACGGGACGATGACAGATTTTTTGCACGCGTTCTATTTAGTGACGAAGCGTCATTCACCAACAGCGGAAACATAAACCAGCACAATATGCACTAGTGGGCAACGAAAATCCACGATGGCTGTGACAAGTGGAACATTAGCAACCTTGGTGGGTTAATGTATGGTGCGGCATTATGGGAGGAAGGATAATTGGCCCTCATTTTATCAATGGCAATCTACATGGTGCAATGTATGTTGATTTCCTACGTAATGTTCTACCGATGTTACTACAAGATGTTTCAGTGCATGACAGAATGGTGATGTACTTCCAACATGGTGGATGTCCGGCACATAGCTCGCGTGCGGTTGAAGCGGTATTGAATAGCATATTTCATGACAGGTGGATTGGTCGTCGAAGCACCATACCATGGCCTGCACGTTCGCCGGATCTGACGTCCCCGGATTTCTTTCTGTGGGGAAAGTTGATGGATATTTGCTATCATGATCCACCGACAATGCCTGACAACATGCGTCAGTGCATTGTCAATGCACGTGCAAACACTGCGGAGGGTGAACTACTTGCTGTTGAGAGTAATGTTGTTACACGCATTGCCAAATGCATTGATGTTGACGGACATCATTTTGAGCATTTATTGCATTAATGTGGTATTTACAGGTAATCACATTGTAACAGCATGCATTCTCAGAAATGATAAGTTCACAAAGGTACATGTATCACAATGGAAAAACCGAAATAAAATGTTCAAACGTACCTACGTTTTGTATTTTAATTTAAAAAACCTATCTGTTACCAACTGTTCGTCTAAAATTGTGAGCCATAAGCTTGTGCCTATTACAGCGCCATCTATCACAAACCGAAAAAAGTGGTCCAACTTAAACATTCATATTTCTTTAAGTACTACACAAATATGTAATAAAAAATGGGGGTTCCTATTTAAAAAACGTAGTTGAAATCCATTCGACCTATGGCAGCGCCATCTAGCGGGCCAACCATAGCACCATCTGGTTTCCCTCTTCAAGCTAGACAACTTTTGTTCTTTGTAGTTTTTTTGTTTGACGCTTATTTCGTAAGATATTTGGCCCAGTCACGATCAATGGACCACCCCGTATAATAATTCTTAGGTTATTGTAGTCATGCATCATACCCAACAGAAAATCATTTTATAATGCTTATTTACATTTATCAAAGTATTGCACTGAACATGTGGTAAAATCAGACTTTATGTAACACTCATATTATTATACATCAATTGCTTCTGTTGCGAAATTTGTCAATGGAGCAGGTGTTGACCATCAATAAATCTTTCAATGATACTTCTTCCTCTTAAAATGCTAAAATAGCCTCAGAAATAACCCCAGTAAGTCTTATAAGATGGATACTGTTCACAGAACATGCATTTGACTTGATATATAACATTAGAAGGTCCATGAAGATTTTCAGGACAACATCATTGTATAAAATTTAAAACACTTTAAAATATTTAAACTACAAAACTGATATATCAGCCATATTTGCAATGACCTTCATGTCATGGCAAGACTGGTTTTACTGAAGAAAAGTTGCCCTCATTTACTGCAAACTATCAATGTCAGTATGTCATATTTGTGGAACTTTATTGGCCCTTGACTATGACAGGCTGGTCATGACAAGAGGGAGAGGGTAGGAACAAGGTTATTCACAGACTATCTGGCTTGTTGATGATTGGCACCTGTCTGCAAATCAGGAAACTGACATTAATAAGCAGCTTGACAAGACTGATAGAGAGGACAGCTGTAAGCTTTCAGTTCCTGGCTGGCAGCTATCTTAGTGAGCGGTGCAGGGACGAAGCCTCACTGGGCACAGACACGACAGAGTAAACAAACAGCTATATAGGAACTGTCAGAGCATTTTTGCTTACACCAGGGAAAAACTATGCCCACCAGAAGCAAATTGCTGATTTGCAGACCAGCGTCAATCGTCAACAAGCCAGACAATCCATGAACAGCTTCCTCCCTCTCGTCATGACTAGTCTACTATAGTCTAAGGCCAGTAAAGTTCCAGAAATGTAGTGTATTGACGCCAATAGTTTGCAGTAAATAGGGGCACCTTTCCCTCAGTAAAACCATTCCTGTTGTGAAGAAGATCCTTGTAACACGGCCAAAATGTCAGATTTATTGATTATATATTTTAAAGTATTTTCTATTTTATACTAAGGCTTGTTACAACACACTAAGAATTTTAATCATCCGGGCACTGGCCAGGAAGCTTATGGTATTATATACAAACCAAGCAATATGAAAGGCAGGCACCGAACTGAAAACTATTAAAAGAATCCCAAGAAAATGTAACTCTTTTCACGAAGGAAGTGGCTTGCAAAACCTCATTCAACCAACTTGCTATGTATTTCTCATCAGCCTGGGGCTCTTACCAGGTAACATTAATAGAGAATATACAGGAGATACTAATAAGTGGAATGTGTTTTGTGTTGGGTACAACAAATAAGCACGAGTATCATGGAAACTCTCATTCAATTCTTATAGCAAATGCTACAAGGCCAGTCCTGGTGCAAAGTATGGTTCACTGCTGAAATTTCAAGAGCATATGTTCCGACTAATATATTATGTCATCCGACACATGTTGTTGTTGTCTTCAGTCCTGAGACTGGTTTGATGCAGCTCTCCTTGCTACTCTATCCTGTGCAAGCTTCTTCATCTCCCAGTAGTGCAAGCTTCATCATCTCCCTGTACCTACTGCAGCCTACATCCTTCTGAATCTGCTTAGTGTATTCATCTCTTGGTGTCCCTCTACGATTTTTACCCTCCACGCTGCTCTCCAATACTAAACTGGTGATCCCTCGATGTCTCGGAACATGTCCTACCAACTGATCCCTTCTTCTAGTCAAGTTGTGCCACAAGCTCCTCTTCTCCCCAATTCTATTCAATACCTCCTCATTAGTTATGTGATCTACCCATCTAATCTTCAGCATTCTTCTGTAGCACCACATTTCGAAAGCTTCTATTCTCTTCTTGTCTAAACTATTTATCGTCCATGTTTCACTTCCATACATGGCTACACTCCATACAAATACTTTCAGAAACGACTTCCTGACACTTAAATCTATACTCGATGTAAACAAATTTCTCTTCTTCAGAACCGCTGTCCTTGCCATTGCCAGTCTACATTTTATATCATCTCTACTTCAACCATCATCAGTTATTTTGCTCCCCAAATAGCAAAACTCCTTTACTACTTTAAGTGTCTCATTTCCTAATCTAATTCCCTCAGCATCACCCGACTTAATTCGACTACATTCCATTATCCTCATTTTGCTTTTCTTGATGTTCATCTTATACCCTCCTTTCAAGACACTGTCCATTCCGTTCAACTGCTGTTGCAAGTCCTTTGCTGTCTCTGACAGAATTACAATGTCATCGGCGAACCTCAAAGTTTTTATTTCTTCTCCATCGATTTTAATGCCTACTCCAAAATTTTCTTTTGTTTCCTTTACTGCTTGCTCAATATACAAATTGAATAGCATCGGGGAGAGGCTACAACCCTGTCTCACTCCCTTCCCAACCACTGCTTCCGTTTCATGTCCCTCGACTCTTATAACTGTCATCTGGTTTCTGTACAAATTGTAAATAGCCTTTCGCTCCCTGTATTTTACCCCTGCCACCTTCAGAGTTTGAAAGAGAGTATTCCAGTCAACATTGTCAAAAGCTTTCTCTAAGTCTACAAATGGTAGAAATGTAGGTTTTCCTTTCCTTAATCTCCTTTCTAAGATAAGTCATAGGGTTAGTATTGCCTCACGTGCTCCAACTATCCTACACATATCTAGTGAGAATACGACAACACTAAAACTGGAGAAATTTGAGCTGATGTATAGACATTCTGATAGTCATTCTTGAAACACGCCATTTGTGACCAGAACATGGAAGAAAGGAAATTTTAGTATTATGCAAAGTATCGTCTATCGAATACAATATGATTATTTGTGGAGTACAGATACCATCTATCGAATACAATATGATTATTTGTGGAGTACAGATATACTTGTAAATTAAAACATAATTGTTTTATATACTCACTAATATAGCAACGATTCACAAGCAGTAAAAGTAGCATTATAAAGCATGTAATATGGAATACAAAAAAACCAAAACCTCTTACAGAAACATAGAGAAAGGAAGACGTTTGAGAGCAGTTCTGATATATCAATCACTAAAAATAGAGAAAAAGAATACCAACAGGAAGTATTCAATTCACAGGAGCAGAAAGCATAAGTTCAAAAACACCTTTGAAACACATCAATCATATGGCTATGAAAGGAATGACAATAACCCCTGAAATAGAATACAAAACTGTCAAACTTAAAAGAATATAGGAAAACTAATGTGTGAAAAGGAATCGTTTGAGTACAGACAGGTTAATTGGAAACTTTTCTTTCCCAGTGTATTCCCTAAGTTTGAGCTGGTAGAAGTCTCAACTCTTTACATTAGTAATGTTTTATACCTAGGAACAGTCTTTTCAAAACTCATAATTTGGCACAATGGCTTATGTCATTCTTTTGGTTGAAGCGCTGACTGTATCAGTCAAACAGACCATCCCCATGCATGAAGAAATGGTCTGCGACCAGACACAATCACATATATTGGAATCACTTCTAAATCTACATCTATACTCTGCAAACCAATGTGAAGTGCATGTACCAGCTGCGAGTGCTTCTTCCATTCATGTATGGACTGAACAAAAAATTATTGTGTAAATGCATTTGTGCATGCTGTAATTAACCTAACCTTGGCTTCAAGACCCCCATGGGAGCAATAAGTGCGGGTTGCAGTATATTCCTGAGTCATTATTTACAGCAGGTTCTTGATACTTTGTACATAGGCTTTCTCACGATCATTTATGTCTCAAGCGTCTGCCAGTTCACTTTCTTCAGCTTCGCTGTAACTCTCTCCCATTGATCAAGCAAACCTGTGACCTTACATACTGGCCTTCTCTGTATATGTTCAATATCTCCTGTTGGTCCTACACACTTTAGTAACATTCTAGGTTATGTCATACAAATGCTTTTACCATGCCTGAGCCTATTTGATCATTCCAGTTCATATTCCTACAGAGTATTACACCCAGGTATGAGTTGGCCAATTCCAACTATGACACGTTGATATTATGTCATAGGATACCATGGTTGTTTTTTTTTTTTCATTTTGTGAGGTGCACAATTTTACATTTCTGAACATTTAAGGCATGTTGTCAATGTTTCCACCACTTTGAAATATTATCAACTTCTAACTGAATATTTATGCAGCTTCTTTCAGACCGTACTTCATTACAGATAACTGCATCATCTGCAAATTGTCTGAGGTTACTATTAATACTGTCAGCAAGGTCACTAATATACAACATGAACAGAAAAAGTCCCAACACACTTCCCTGTTGTACACCCAAAGTTACTTCTACATCTGAAGATGACTCACCTTACAAGGTAACAGGGCATGACCAACCTACCAGAAAATCCTCATTCCAGTCACTTTTACCCATTTACTGAATAAAAATTATAAAATTTCTGATCAAGAAAGAAGAAGTGGTTTTGCATATGATAACACCTCTTCAAAACACTTGAAAACTGTTTAGCAATAAAAGGAACATGGTGTTTCCACAAACTCCTTGGCATTGCAGAAAACTTAGTTTGATGCTATGTAACACCAGAAACGGAAATTTATGAGGATCATTGTGTCAGTAAAATTACATTTCTGTCTTTAATGTTGAATGACATAGTGGCATGTGTATGATGCACAGAGGTGGTTTGCAGAGGTTGAAAGAATATGTTTTGAAAACAATGACGTTTTTGTGCATTTTTACTACCCTGCTGCCCCAAGAACATCATTCAAGAAATCTACTAGTGACAAAGTTTGGATACCAATAAAAAATGTTTTAAGGAAACTTTCAGTGCTTGAACTTACCACAGCAACCGGAGGTCTTAATATTTATCACAGAAGCTGTCTGAAGAAATGTGTTCTTAACATTCACCACCAGGTTTAGGAACAGTCGCATCTCGAAGGATGTTAATTGAAAATATTTATTTTGAGTATTTCATAATAATATAAATGTTAATTTCAGTAATGTTGCCAATATCTCACATGAATAGGCAATAGCCATAAGATCAGTTCTAGAGTAATGCGCATTGTCTCCTCACTTCCAAAAATTCATATTTTTGTTCACAGTCAGATATCAATGTTGAAATTTTTACAGCATGTTGCTGTCATATAGGTGTACAAACTGTGCAAAAATCATATTTTTCAATCCCACCTGAGATAACTAACCCCAAACTTTAGAAAAAATGAAAATTTTCAAATTTCATAAATTCATAAAAAATTAAGGAAACATTTGTAAGTGTTCTTGCTCTAAATGAGGCTAGTAGTGTATGATATCTAACTATAGGAAAAAAATAGACTCCCATAAATCACTCCTTGTTTGTTATTTTTTGGCCTAAAAAGTGGATTTTTGAAGATTTGGATACCAAACTTTGGAGGTCATTTTGACTGGTTATTTGTGAATTAAGGGTATTTTGCGTAGCAGACAATGTTGTAGAGGGCGCTTTTCTAAAAACAATCATGTCAATTGCAATGTTGTAACTTAACACAGTGCAGAGATATTCAAATTTTCGACAATGTCTGCAGACTGACAAATTGTCATGAGCCTACAAATAAAAATGGCCGCCATCCAGTAAAGGTGCAAGATAAATTATTTTATAAAACTGTTTTGAACTTCTCAAATATAGGGCAACCAAATATAAAAAAAAATTAAACTATTTAAAAATGGTCAAGCAACCATCACTGCACCACTTCATATGGATTGACCCAAAGGTGAATGTTGTATTTTTGTCATTATTTTTGTCACTGTCAACACTGCTGTTACTAGAAAGAATTTCATCAAATAAAATTGGATAACACTCTTCCTCTGTTATTCGTTTTGGCGAGACATTCTAGATGGAGAAGAAGGGCGATTGTTAGCGTCACTAACCGCACGGAAATCACCAGTGTTGTACAGAAAATTCTATTTGAATAAAAAGTAATGTCGTGTAGATTTATGGAAGGTCAACACATAAATATAAACAAATACTTCCAAAAACAGCTGTATGAAGAAGAGCTACAGAGAGAAATGCATGACACTTCCATGAACAACACAAATAACACATCAAATATCTGCTTGTGTTGTAAACACATGGCAAAAGTACTGCACTGTGATTCTCAAGCATTCTAGTGAAACTTTAGGCAACAGTTAATTGATTAGTTGAGAGAATTACCGCCCCTGGGTGGTAAACTGAGAAAAACATGTGGTTAGCCACAGTGATCAATGCCCCTTCCAAGTGATTACATATGAGGCAGGTTACAAAGTTAAACAGTATTTCCATTTTCACTGTCTGTGTAAGCGGCTTCTCATTATAGAGGATAACAATAGTACACCCACTTAAATAGTCCAACACACTATAAAGAACTATTGTGTTCAAGACAATCTTCAGGTTTACTTTCCTTGGTGTGATGTATAGTTCAAGATTAAATAGGCAAAAACCACCCACAAAATTTGTTGATTGGAGCAGATTTTCGAACTATCACCATGTTTCACAGATAACAAACTGCCAAGAATGAAACAAAGAAACTTAGCACTGAACGTAAATCATATTGGAACTCTACATTTGCATGAGGCTGCAAAAAACCATCATAGATGTCATCTTTATTACTGGAAGGGTCAGAATGTAGACAACCTGCTAATTATAATAGGCCACAGTGAGTATGTTGATAGCACAGATAAATTCAAGACCAGTTTGTAGTTTGGCGGTAGTTCCAGGTAGTGTACAGGAAGCAGCACATGTGCAAATGTAAAACGTCACCAGGCTTAAAAGTAGTGCTGCTGTCACTCAGAACCAAATTTGCTTTACAGGTTAGAAAAACCTTTGGTACACATAGCTAATGTACAGTTTACGGATGTACTGTTTCCTCAGAGACTACATATTTCAAAAGTTATAGCATTATTCAAGAGCACCAACAGGTACTCGGTTGAAAACTACTGATTCCTCTCATCATGCTTCGAAGTCTTCTTTAAGAGATTAATTAAACAGGAAGTCACCAAAACATAAACAGTCACAAATTACTCAATAGTAGAAAACATGGCTTTCAAACAAGTAGAAGCACAAAGACAGTAATTGTGTCTTATACAGATTTAATAATTTGAAACCCAGAAAATAACAAAAGTACTGTAGGGATCACCTCATATCTTTCTGAAGTTTTTGATTCTGTTAGTAACAATTCTTTTAGACAAAGTGGAAGTATTTGATGGGTAGAAAAGTAATGTGGTTCAAATCATAGCCACAAAAGCACGTATTGTGGACTAACATCAACTGATTTAATTTAAAGGCAGACTGGCATTTGAAGTAAAGGAAGCCAAAGTAGGTGCACCAAAAGGTAGTGTGGTAGGCCCTCTCATGTATCCCAATACATAAATTACCTATAGACTTCAGACGTGGCAGCTATGATCATGCACTTCACAGATGACCTGGATTATAGTGTGCAGTGCAAAGGATCTTTCATGTGTATATTTACTGATCAAGTCCACACATTCACAGCACACTAGCAATAAGTTGAAAATGCTAGGAAAAAAAATTGTATTCTATGGAAAATGAATTAATATCAGTATCTTAAACTGATGATGGGGTGTTGGGGGCACAGAAACAAGAAACATACAATCTACAAAACTGTTAGAGATCAAATTATAAATTTTAAGACCAAGTAATGAAACTTTTCCATATACCCAATTCAGCAGATTTTGCCATGGCAATCATTTCATGATATGCAAAGCCGTACAGTTTGAGTACTTCCAGTCCATCGTATATTATACAGTAGTATTCTGGGATAAAACTAATAGTTGCTTCAACAAAATTTATACATAACACGATAGTGCTATTTGAGTCATGTAACACAGCTCTACAAGGGCACACCAGATATTTCTATACGTAAACAAATATATATTGATGATCAGATCTAAACTAGATGATCTACAAAATCACAGCAACTATCATAACTACACGGCACACAACTGCATCCCCTTACGCAGAGCAAGCAAGAACTACTAAAACCCACGGCATATGAGCCACACAATGTCATATTTTATAATGCATTGTCAGCATACATCAAGAGGTTGAAGGAGGAAAAAAGTTTTACAGCAATGTTAAAAACCTTTTAATATTTTTTGTAATTTTTTTCATGCTTTCCATTCTTTCTATACTCTTGGAGATGTGGTTTGTTAATGTCGTCGTCATCATCATCAGGATTTCGTCCAATGTGCTAGGCAAGAACTTTTTGAACAATAAGCCTCCACTGATTTCTGTCCTGGAATAGCTTTCCTCTGTCCACTGCATTTCACGTTACTTCCCTCCTTTTGAGACCTTTGTCTGCCCACCTCTTCCTAGGCCACCCAATTGATCTTTTTCCTGGTACCTCCCTCTCCAAATACTGACGTTAGGTTTGAGTTAGATGCCTTTGCTTCACATGACCTAAACACTTCAGTCTCACAGCATTCAGTCTTTCCTCCATGGTCGCGGTCAGGTGCAACTCTCTCCCTACATACTTATTCCCGACGCGTCTCTCCTGGTTTTACGTAGAGCCGATCTAACAAACTTCATTTCACATACTTGTATTTGACCCTATTCTCTCTTATTAATTATACAGGCCTCCACACTATATGACATTGGCAGGAGATAGATTTTATATGTGGTCTGTTTAGCTCTTGTAGGGACTCCCTTGTCCCTTGTCCCAGATTCAGTTTCATACTTGGTGAAAGAATATGGATTCTTTTGCTACTCTGTTTAAAATTTCTAGTTTGGCACTTCCATGACTTGATATGACAATACCCAGAAAACTAAAACTTTTCACACATTCAATCTGCCCTCCTTCTAGTATGATGTTACGCAGTGTGGGTGTCAAACTCACCTCCTCTGCCACTACCTTGCTCTTGCTCGCACTCAACTTCCATAAACAAAAATATTTCTACGTCAGAAATGTTTACTCAGTTTAAGTGAATGTGTCGGCTTATCAAGATACATCGCTGTGTGTGTGTGTGTGTGTGTGTGTGTGTGTGTGTGTGTTTTCCAGATGCAACTGCATATGCATTAACACAACAAAATGGATCTCATATAAGAAAAGTAGTAAAGTGTTATTACTTAAGTATTGTTGTCTGGAGTTCATGTGTATATGTTCGGAAGCACAATAGAATAAAGTTAAGGTGTTCCAGGAAAATAAATCTTGTGCATGATGAAGGCTGTTTGTAGTCTTTTAATATATGTGACATCATTTGCTGTTTTTTTTTTTCCAAAAACAATGCCATGTCAGATGGCTCAGTATTATGCACTGGACTCTTCTTTTAAAGGAATGGGATTCCAAACTAAGTCCATCCATCCAGTCATCAGTTTTCCGTAGTTCCTTAATTGCTAAAGGTTCAAGTTGGGACGGTTGCAGTGTAAAGTCCACAGCTGATTTCCTGTGCATCACTCCTGTCCAATCCAACTCCAATTTGTAAATTTTGTACATGTATGAAGAGATACCTGTAATGTATCATAGGTGCGCTATGACAAACAATGGAAAAACCTGGACGTATGTTACAGTTTTATGTAAAATTATCGGCATTTTTGCCACTGTAGTGCTAAAAAGAATGTGTCTTTGTCAAAAATAATTGTTGTCCAGGTTTTTATTAGTAAAGTTGGCGAGAACACACAAAAATGAACTGTTTGAGCATACTTGGGGTTAATCGTCACAATGAGGTTATTTGATTTATAGCAAGCAACAGACAGATTCAATGCTTAGTAGACAGTAGTATTGAGAGGTTTCGGCACTGCAGCTCTTAAAAATGCAATTTCTATCTATTTTCCCCATCTTTAAATTACGCAACTTATATTTTCGTAAACCTCTGCTTTATATTCAAATAAATGGAGTGTTGCATTATTTTTTTACCTGTAAAGGTGAGAAGGTGTAATGCCTCGAATTCTGCAGTAATGTGTCTCCTTCAATGAAAAACTGTAAGGCCATGTTCTGGAGAAGAAATAAAATGTCATAAAGATGAAAATCAAGAAACAACGCAAGTTCCCTGGGCATTGCTTTCTGTAGAAAATGAATAACTGTTGTCAAGTACTTCTCTAGGCCATCTCTCCTCTTTTCTATAAAAGCTGGGTCTCTATTCCCAATTACTTTCTTCGGTGGCAAAATGTCCTTCGCTACCCCGTTGTCAGTAACAAGCTTTTCATGCAATTCCACAAAATCGTTGTATCTGTGTTGAACTTTCCACTCAATGTCCCCTACTTTGATATTAATGTGGTAAACAGTGTAATTCTCTGTCTGCTCAACATACGGGATCTTTACAGTTGTTTTGCAACCGTTCAATAGAAAACAGGCCATCGTAGATACTTTATCGTAATCACCGATTTCATTCGTTACAACAGCGTTGCAATACCACGAAGGGCAAAATTACAGTATTTCACTTAACATACGATTACAACTCTTCTGGACATCCACTGTCATATCCAACATAGCTTACATGTATTCCTCTGACATTTGCACATCAACAAGAAAGTTGTTTACGCTCACATCAGAACAAACGTCATCACTTGTTTTGACACGATCGCCAACTCTAGGATGTTAATACACTCAGAGTTCTTTGCACGAGCGCTTTCAGATGTGGGCAACCACGGCCGTGGGGCAACCGTGCAGCGTAATGAGTTATCCGTGATTTCACGTCATTCGAGTGAAAAATTATCCTTTGAATACAACTGAAATTTATTTTAAAAAAAGAATCGTTTTAACGGAAATATCATCACTTTGCATGCAATTTTTTTTCAATTTAATTGCAATGATCGATTCAGTGAGATCTTGCATTCGTAACTCCGCACATGTGGTAACACATAATTTTTCCGATTAGTATCCGTGGAGGGGATCAGTCTTTTTGCGTAGACTACATCATTTAATAGATATTTCCAGCTCCACGCCACGTCATCGTCCCCAACACGACCTCTTTAACAAAGGAATTTGAAGCAGTCCGCATCAATAATCTTTCTACATATACACTGAAGAGCCAAAGAAACTGGTACACCTGCCAAATATCGTATGGGGCCCCGCGAGCACGCAGAAGTGCCGTAATTCGAGGTGGCATGGGCTCGACTAATGGCTGAAGTAATGCTGGAAGGAACTTACACCATGAACTCTGCAGGGCTGCCCATAAACCCGTTAGAGTAAGAGGGGGTGGAGATCGCTTCTGAACAGCACGCTACAAGAGATCCCAGATATGCTAAATAATGTTCACGTCTGGGGAGTTTGGTGGCCAGCAGAAGTGTTGTAACTCAGAAGAGTGTTCCTGGAGCCACTCTGTAGCAAATGTGGACGTATAGGGTGTCGCATTGTCCTGCTGGAATTGCCCAAGTCCGTCGGAATGCACAATGGACATGAATGGATGCAGGTGATCAGACAGGATGCTTACATACGTCACCAGTCAGAGTCGTATCTAGGCGTATCAGTGGTCCAACATCACCCCAAATGCACACACCCCACACCATTACAGAGCCTCCACTAGCTTGGACAGTCCCCTGCTGACATGCAGGTCCATGGACTCGTGAGGTTGTCTCCACACTTGTATATGTCCATCTGCTCCATACAATTTAAAACAAGATTCGTCTGACAAGGCAACATGTTTCCTGTCATTAACAGTCCAATGTCGGTGTAGTTGGGGCTAGGCAAAGCATAAAGCTTTCTGTCATGCAGTCATCAAGGATACACAAGTGGGTGTCCAGCTCCAAAAGCACATATCAATGATGTTTCATTGAATGGTTCGCATGCTGACACTTGTTGATGGCCCAGCAATGAAATCTGCAGCAATTTGCAGAAGGCTTGCACTTCGGTCATGTTGAACAATTCTCTTCAGTTGTCATTGGTCCCATTCTTGGATGATCTTTTTCCAGCCTCAGCGATTTCAGAGATTTGATGTTTTACCGGATTCATGATATTCATGTTACACTTGTAAAATGGTCATACGGGAAAGTCCGCACCATATCAGTACCTCAGATATTCTGCACTCATGCGCCGACTATAATATTGCGTTCAAACTCACTTAAATCTTGATAGCCTGCCATTGTAACAGCAGTAACTGATTTAACAACTGTGCCGCACACTTCTTGTCTTATATAGTAGTTGCCAATCACAGTGCCATATTCTGCCTGTTAACATATCCCTGTATTCGAATATGCATTCCTATACCAGTTTCTTTGGCATTTCAGTGTAGTATACAAAATCAACATATCACTTGACAATTTATGATTAAATTTCCTGATTGGCAGGCTAGGAGACTAGCCGATTGTTTGAAAGAAGCAACAACAGCAATAACCACCCCCTCACAAAATCCAGGTCTCACTGACCCCATACAAACTGTTGGTAAGCTACTAAATACCATAACTGTCTGTGTCAGCTACCCACCATTGAAGATATCATCCGTTTTGTCACCTTAGTACTCTGAAATATTAACTCTTTTGAAACTATCAGTTCCTACAACAAAAACTCTTGGTGCCTGCACATCTTCCATCTCAATACACACGTCACCTATGAGAAAGTCAAGCCCACTTCTTTTACGATCTAAATACTGTACTCATTCAAACATAACCTCTAGCATCTAACACACTGAAATGGTGCAGCAGATGTATAGTATCCTGTACCAAAATATTCCGTCCACTTAAATAACGCTTCCTTACTCATAACCTCAGAAAAGAAGAAATCCGTGTAGGCAACTCCTACTTAGCAATGCCTTCCTCCAATCACATCATTCCATACGTGTTTTCCTTACACCTTACGCTGTATTGACAATCACAAAGCCTCTACAGAGTTATTATTGTCGTCTTTGAAATGACTCTTTCTTCTACCCACCTACCCCTTCCAAATAATCCAACTGAGCACCTCATCTTCACTAACTTTTTTCCAGAACACACTTTAATCCTTGCAACTATCTACATGCACTCTAACCAGCCAGTCTGAGAAACAGCAGAACAGTAGTGGCATCATTTTTATTGACATCCTCAATTGCCATGAAATCTGCACCCCTGCCCATACCTCGGTTCAAGTTCTTCCCAACTCCCCCCCGCCCCTTCCCCTCCCACTCCTAGGGAAAGGAGAAAGCATTGTACAGCCAAGTGTTTCTCTTTCAAGAAAATTATTTAAAAGTCGGTATTATGTATGTTTTTAACATTCAGAACTGGAACTTCCTTGTGGCTATTTACAAGCCATCATTCATCTTCTAAAATACAAAAATACTCCATACCACCAGGTCCAGCCCCCTCTCCCTTCAAAATTTCATAGGGTGTCCTTGACCCTGCTTTCACATGATATGACACAGATACAATCCCTGATACCATTAATGCTTCCCCAAATCTTGCGAGGCAAACTACAGTAGAGATCCTGGTTCCAACGGGGAGTGATCAGCTACAAGTTGGCCACTCTGCTCCTTCATCCTGAATCAGTAGAAGTTGGTAGACACCTGAAGGATACAACCAGTAGGCAATTGTTTTTGGCTACAGCCAAGTTACTTAACTGACAGTACTGCGTGAGGTAGTCATTGTTGACTGCAGTGTTACTTTGTTGTGCTTCACTGTGCTTAGTACTGTTCCCTTTTCTTCCAAAGTGCTTTTAATTGCTGCAATTAAGTTCTATATTAAACATGTCAATATACGAGACAGTTTCATTTATGAACAACATTTAAGCTATTTTTCTTTCCGCGTGTGACTTCTACTTTTGCAAGAACAAGAAGTGCAGTTTAGGATTCCAGCAGCATGGCTTGTTCTCTGCGCATGGATCCTCACCCAGTTGTGGTCTATATTGGGTCATGGTGGCTTCCTCTGCTCCTTGCTCAACCTTACTGAAATCAGTAAACTTACATTTAACACACAATACCCATCTTTCTCCAGATTTGATACTACACATCAGACCAATCCAGACTATTTCCACACAGATTGGAATGTTCATCATGTCCAGATCCACACTAGTATCCTAATTGAAAGCCACAAGTCCATCTTATAAAATCCTGACAACATTCCGCAACACACCATTACAAATGCAGTTACTATTCATATCCCACTCTGAGCTATCACTATGACTCCGACCATCCTTCCAGTATTTTGAAGTATGTTGGATGCTCCAAAATCCAGACAGAAGATGTTTACTAGAAAAAAAGCATTTGCAACATTGGCTTTGTTTCAACCAATGGGGATTTTTTAAACAGGTTTTGGTATTAGAAGTAAAAAGATTGTGACACAAGGTTGCACCACATTGATAGCATACTAAAGTCTTGAAAACCTAACTTTCAGAATTAATGAACTATATTCAAGTTCTTCTGCTATGTCTAACCCTGTTGATGGATTAAATAGCTATTATCTTCTTATAAATGATCCATTGGACCCAGAAGTCATTGTTGGAGAGCAGAAAAGTTTGGTGACACAAGACCGTCTTAAAGTTTAGTTTCAATCCAATGAAATGATTTGCATGAAAATAACGGTGATAATTGTACTTTGTAAAAAATATTTAACTACAGGATTGACTTGTAGAAATGAAACTTCATAACGATAGCATGCTGATGGTGTTGAACCATTTACACAATCTTTATACAATAGTAGTAAAAAGGATCAATCATATTACTAGAGAATAAAAACATAGTTAAACTTGTATTCATTATTATTCAAGTAAGATTACAGAACATAAAGCATGGTGGTCAGAACAATAACAGTGGAAAGAAGAAGACTTATCATTCTTCACTTTTTCTTAAAAAAAGAAATTAAATTAAAATAAAGAAGTAAAATGATACAATCAAAAGCATTAAATCATGACATAGAGATAAATTTTTTTTCAAGCTCTGTCTCTGGCAGAGCAAAGTATAATGATTCTCTACACTGCCCCCTGGAATGACACAGATAATGTCTGTCACAGATTTTGAAAGCACCATTCAATGTTATAACATTTGGGGCTCAATGTTAATTTTTCGCAAAGAATGCTTCATGGTAAGCAGTTACAGTTTATTAATACGAAAGAATTGATTTGTTTGTCATGAGATTTAGGTAAGCCATTTTATCATAATAGATTGCTTGAAGTTTTGCAATAAAACATTAGATGTTGTGACTTAGGGTTAAAGTCTGGAATTATTACCATAGCTATGTTATTCACCAGTCAAACCTGAATAGACTGTATCAGTGTTACAGGTTAAGATTACACAAGCATTATAATACAAAAACAAATCAGCATAAGTATGCATACTACTACTACTTTATTTCTACAACTATTACAAAGTCAACTTCTTTCACCAGCCATGGCCAGACAGATTGCATCACATCTTAGCTATTACATATTAAAATCACTCCTAAGACTAAGTCAGTTTGCGGTTTCTCATATGATGGTATCATGTTGACCAGTCTACAACTCCACTTGTAGAGAAAAATTCATTTACAGAATACAGTGGCCTTTGCTAGATCAAGCACTTCATTCTAGCTCTGATCATCCTCAGTGGCAATGTTCGAACATCTGGTAGTAGGTGGTTGAACACTGTCGGATAACTGTCCAGCATCTTACTTGTGTGACCGCTTGCAACATCAATGTCAGCCTTATTTTGTGTGTCGTAGTTGAAAATCTCTTGTCTCTTGCAGAAGAATCCTTGATTTTCTTTTATATGGACGAGATTGTCATTACTTCCAACAGCTCAAAAATGGGTCTACAGTGGTCAAATTTCTTGTTGGAAGATATTGTTCTTACAGCATTCTTTTGCAGAACCAATATGTTTTTACTTCCTAAAGAGTGTCCCTACATCAGCAACCATATGTGATGTGGCTGTGGAACAGTGTATAACATATTTTGATTAGGTACTGATTTGTTATCAGACATTTGAGCTTCTTGAGGAGATAAATCACTCTTGTGAGCTTAGAACATGCATGTGCAGTGTGTTTGGTCCATGTCAGCTTATTGTCAGTTGTGATTCCCAGGAGTTTGACACAATCAACAATTGATACGAGTCCACAGTCACCAAGGCTGCATACTATTTTCTGGGTTTTATCTTCATGAAATTTCATTTTGTTTGCTTTGAACCACTTTTTGGCTACTTCGAACAAAATTTCAGTATCCTTTAGTGCCTCAAGTGAATTTCTACCCTTAGTCATTAGTGTTGTATCATCTGTAAAGAGCAGGGTATGGCCATCACTTAAGTCATTGACAAATATTAAAAAGAGCAGAGGGCCAAGTACAGAGTGCTGCAGTACACAGTGTTCAAGTGCCATTTCATGAGACACTGCTCCCTGTAACGTCTAGTCTGCTGTCACTCACAATATCATCAGCCAGTATACTGAAAAGCTAGCATATGCACCTGGACCCACAACCTGTAATCAGGCACACTAAATGAAGCTCTATTATAAGTCTGTTTGTAGAGTGTTTATTTAAATATGTAATAGTTTACACTCAATGTCATACAACATTAATGCACACACAGGATGCAAATAAAAACAGAAGCATCTGAAAAATGGAAGTTAAGACAAACCATAGAGAAACAGCACCGCTCGTTAAAGCAACATTAACATTGCACCACTAGCACTTCAGTCATAAGGTCATGCACAAGTCCTTCCTGAGTGTTACTATTGCTCATGTTGGTTGACTATGGTTCCCCATTTGAGGATTCCACCTACTGTTACTGTTGTCGTTCTGCTGGTACCTATTACCATTACCACAGTAGCCACGGTGATATCTGTTATCGTTTCTTCTCTTCCTATTAAAATTTGCCTGTGCACTATGCAGCAGGGGTGACACTGGATGCATCACAAAATTGACACATCATCTCTTGTCTTTCCTGTGATTGCAAGATTGTGTATGTGGTGGACAGGACTGAGCCAACTCATCATTGTTATTGTCGTTGCTAATGTAAATGTGAAGTGCTCAAGATTGGTCTCTGGAACATAGACTAATTTTCCCCTTAGGTCCAGGGCCAATTTTGTATTTAATATTTGCTGAATATCCCTATGTGTTACAAGCTCATCCTAACACCATGTCTTATTCAGGTACTTCTCATAATACTTGTGTAGACTTCCTTGCCTACCATTAAATATTTCCTAATGGAGCCTTTCCTGCACACAACTGGACCAGTTAACTGATAAGAATTCCTTCTCAAACTGTTTCTAAGTTCGACAGTTTTCACTGGTCTTGGCTGCCCAAAGGGCGGCTTCTCCCTGAACAAAGCCTATAGTGAAGTGGATCTTTTGCTGATCTGTCCACAACCTTGGTGACATGCCATTAAATGAGGTGATGAAAATGACAGGATGAATACCTTTTTTGTCAGGGGCAATAAAGTTGAAATTGTCTGTGATTTAATAAGCTCTCACCTAACACAATAGTTGGCAACAGAGGTACCGTCCCCACCCAACGTGGTACATGGTTAGGTGACATACCTGTGTGATTTATATCAGTTTATATCATTACTATACCTTCCCTCATCTGATATAGGACTATTATTTTCATCACGTTTCCCATCAACAGGTGGTGGTGTAACATTTACTTCCTGCTTAATCACTGATTGTTGGATGTTACTATCTGGTGACATGACAGTATGTAGTCACTGCAGTACATTTTAGCTTAGTGCAGTTTTAATTTGGTTTAATTCTGTGTTAAATACTTCTCCCAAAGTGCCCCCCTGTGATGACACCTCAGTGACTTTGCTCAACAACACATGGTAGTTTTGAATCTGTTCTTTCATTTGTATTTGTTTTCTTACTTGAGACTCATTTGTAAAATTCTTTATAAAAACTTTTCTTTGTCTATCAAACTGAATTTTTATCAATTTTTATCTTTGTCCCTTGCTCAATAGCAAAATAATTTACTTTTATGTCTATAATTATGGAAATAATCAATAGGCAGAGAGTGTATACTGGTGATACACACTATCCTGTTGCAGAGCATGCTCTACAGCATGGCAGTTGTGACCTCAGTGTGTATTTCACTACATGTGCTGTCTGGATTCTTCCTCCAGACAACAGATTCTCAGAACTCCACAGGTAGATGCTAGTACTACAACATGTGCTTGGTTTTGCTACCCACCTGGCCTCAATTTACATTAATTCCTTCTGTCTCAGATTTTACTCACAGTAACTACTTCTTTCTTCACTCCATTGTAGTTTTCTACATCTTTAATTTTCTGACATGTCTAGTTTTCACTGTCCCCTTCCCAAATATGTTATGTACAATGCACTTAGCTTTTCATCCTTATTAACTCATGCACAATGTTTTAGTGGTAATCTCTGTCTTGCACATTACCCTGTCATCCACCTTTAAGCTCTCAGGATTTCAGATCTGATATGGTGCAGTCCCTAACAATCAGTCTTTCCTTCTCATCCCATATGGCAAGTCTCCCCTGAGCCAGAGTTCTGGGTGACTTTTCCAAACACTACCCCTTTTCCTAAACTTCTCCAGTTCCTTTCTTCTCACCCTTCTTTCTTCCCCTTCATCCCATCTGCCAAAAGAAGGAGCTACTGGCTCTGAAAGCTTGCACGTGTAAAACTTATTTTTTTGTATGTATGTTCTCCTGCTGCTGCTTGGCGAGTAGATTTTTTATCTATCCCATTACATTACTTTTATATCTAGATTACTAACAGATTCCTTTATTTGCATTCATCAAATAATTCTTGTATTGCAGCAGGTATATTTTGACATGCAGTTTTCAATGTTGTAATTTCACTTGTCAAGGCACTTTGCTGTGCTGACAGATTTGTCAAATTTAGATGACATGTCATTTTATTGTAAGGTTAAATTTATTATAATTTAAATTATACTTAGTAATTTATTTTAATTTCATTTATAATTTATTTTATAATAATATAATTTATTTCATTATTTATAAATTTAATAATTTGTATTATATTTATTATAATTGATTAACATTTTGTTTTGTTGTAATGTTAAAGTTGATACATTATTTGTTAAGTTTGTTGGATTAGATGACAGATCATTATGTTTAGTGGACATTTCATTATGCAATTCATTTGACAGTTGGCTTCATGCTCTTTATTTACCTATAATGAGAGTTATTCAGCAATTGCTTTCTACATTTCCTCTAACCTATGCCACAAGACAGCATAGCAGTCTTGTGTTGGGCTAGAGGTTGGTGGTGGTGGTGGTTAGTGTTTAACGTCCCGTCGACAACGAGGTCATTAGAGACGGAGCGCAAGCTCGGGTTAGGGAAGGATTGGGAAGGAAATCGGCCGTGCCCTTTCAAAGGAACCACCCCGGCATAAAGCTAGAGGTTGGACTAATTTCCTTGTTCCCAGCATTAGATCCCATTTCATTTGCTGAAATATCAACATTCTCAATGCCCACATCAGCAAATTCATTATCACCAGCATTCGATTCTGCCTTGTCTCGTGTTTCAGTTTCCTCTTTTGTGGGCTGTATATTTTTACCATATCATAAAAGGTGGCTGAATTCATCTGTTTGAAATCACATATCTTAATCTAATATCAGCATACAAATAACAATATTGCTGAGTGTGAATGTTCGGGAAAGCTGGCATTAATTGGTTGAAACAACAAACAAGTGGTGCTCCATTGCATGCTCTTATAATTCAAAGTCAGCCATCTTGTACCAACCAAATTCACTATTGTTAAGATTAGTTGCTGAAAAAATTCTAAATTATCCATATACCAAACAAAATTGGACATTGAATGATTACAGATGTCCAGCAAACCTAGGGGAATAAACAATGTTACCCTCATCTTTTGTTTTATGCCGTAACAAAGATCACTCCACAATTTTTCTGAAAAAGTTGTGTTTGCTGGTAAATGCTTTTTGGGCTCACAGTTGTTGATTTTGATTTTCTTTTTGTAAACAGCTTTTTCTTCAGCTGCTCATTACTTTTTGTAAACAGCTTTTTCTTCAGCTGCTCATCAATTTTACTATTACTCACCAATTTTATGTTGCAGCAATGTAGGAGAAGAGAGATGCTACTTACTGTAAAGAAGACATGTCCAGTTGGTCAAGTTGCAGACAGGCACAATTACAAAACTCTCACATATAGCTTCCAGCCACAGCCTTCATCAGTTAAAAAAAATTTTAAAAATGCCAGCAGCAATCTGGAGGGGGTGGGGGAGGGGAAGGGGAAGAGATAGGAGTGTACCGTTGGGGAGAGACACGAACACTGTCTGGTGGAGTGTGCAGGGACAAGACTGCCAACAGGCACAGTGTCAAGAGGTTGTGGGGCAGAGAGGTGGGTAAAAAAGGGACAAAAAAGGGGGGGGGAGTGGGGAGAAATGGGCATATACATTGGCAAATGGCTACAAGTAAACAGGGGTGGAGATGAGATGGGGAGGAGATGATAAGACAGAGGGGTGGAAACTGTTGGGTGGATGGCAGGGGGACAGTATGTTACCATAGGTTAAGGCTGGGATAACTATGGGAGCGGAGAATGTATTGTAAGGATAACTCCCATCTGCGCAGTTCAGAGAAGCTGGTGGTGGAGCGAAGGACGCATATGGCTCGAGTAGGGAAGCTGCCATTGAAATCAAGTGTGTTATGTTCAGCTGCATGTTGTGCCACATGTTGGTCTATCTTGCTCTTGGCCACAGTTTGGAAGTGGCCCACCAACATAAAAAGCTGTGCAATGATTACAGCAGAGCTGGTAAATGACATGGCTGCTTTCACAGGTGGTCTGGCCCCTGATGGGCTAGGATAAACCTGTGACAGGACTGGAATAGGAAGTGCTGGGGGGGGGGGGGGGGATGGATTGGGCAGGTTTTGCACCTGGGTCTTCCACAGGGATACGGTCCTTGTGGCAAGGGGTTGGGATTGGAAGTGGCATAGAGATGAACTAGGATGGAGTGGAGGTTGGGTGGGCAATGGAAAACCTCTTTAGGAGGGGAAGTATCTCAGATAGAATGTCCCTCATTTCAAGGCATGATGACAGGTAATCAAAGCACTGATGAGGGATGTAGTTCAGTTTTTCCAGTCCAGGGTGGTACTGGGTGACGAAGAGATACTCCTTTGTGTCTGGTTTTGGGGGTGGTGGGAGAGGAGAAATGACATGGGAGATCTGTTTGTGCACCAGGTCTGGGGGATAGTGCCTGTCTGTGAATGTCTTGGTGAGACCCTCATCACGCTGAGCAAGGGAGTTTCTGTCACTACAGATACACCATCCCTGGGTAGCCAGGCTATATGGGAGGGATTTTTTTGGTGTGAAAGGGGTGACAGCTGTCAAAATGCAGGTACTGCCAGTGTTTGGTGGGTCTAATATGGACAGAGGTGCGGATGGAGCCATTAGAGAGAATAAGGTCAATGTCTAGGAATGTGACACACTGGACTGACAAGGACCAGGTGAAGTGGATGGGAGAGAAGATATTGTGATATTGAGAGAATGAAGATAGGGTGTCTTGGCCCAGAGTCAAGATCATGAAGATATCAACTAATCTGAACCAGACTTGGGGTTTGGCAGTTTGGGTGGCTAGGAAGGTCTCCTCTAGATGGCCTATAAACAGGTTGACATAGAAGGGTGCCATATGGGTGCCCATGGCTGTGCTGTGGATTTTTTTGCATACCTTCCCCTAAAAGAAGAAGCAGTTGTGTGCTAGAATAAAGTTAGTAAGGCGTATGTCCTCATCGTCACCCATTACCACCCCGGACTTGAACAACTGAACCATGTCCTTCACCAAGGCTTTGGTTACCTATTATCATGCCCTGAACTGAGGGACATCCTACCTGAGATCCTTACCACCCCTCCTAAAGTGGTGTTCCATTGCCCATCGAACCTCCACAACATCCTAGTCCATCCCTATGCCACTCCAAATCACAATGCCTTGCCACAAGAATCACATCCCTGTGGAAAACCTTGGTACAAGACCTGCCCCTTCCACACACCCAGCACTTCATATTCCAGTCCTGTCAAAGGTTTATCCTATCCCATCCAGGGCCGGGTCACCTGTGAAAGCAGATGCCATTTGCCAGCTCTGCTGCAATCAATGCAAAGCTTTTTATATTGGTATGACTACCAACCAGATGTCCACCAGGATGAACGGCCACTGTAAAACTTTGGCCAAGAGCAAAGTAGACCACCCTTTGGGACAAAATGTAGCTGAACTTGATTTCAATGGCTGCTTCACTACCAGAGTCATGTGGATCCTCCCCTCCACCACCAGCTTTTCTGAACCACACAGATGAGCCTTAGCCTTATAATACATTCTTCACTTCCGTAATTATTCTGGCCTCAGCCTATGGTAACATACTGTCAGACACTCCCCACCCAACAGTTTCCACCCCTCTGTCCTGTCACCTCCTTCCAATTCTCACCCTCTTTGTTTACCACACACTGCCAATGCACCAGCCTTTCTTTCCCCTCTCCTCTGTTTGCTCCATTTTCCTCACTTCCCTGTCCCACAATCTCCTGATGCTACACATGTTGGCATTCTAATCCCTGCACACTCCACCAGATCACTTCTCTCTCCACCCAATGTTATCCCTTCCCCCCCTCTGCCCCCTCCAGATTGCTGCTTCCATCCCACAGGATTCTGGCCCGAGCTGCCAGAGTTGGCAGTCATATTTGCATGATGTGTACTTGTTTGTGTGAATGAATGGTGTGTGTTTCTCTTTTTGTGACAAAGGCTGTGGCTGAAATCTTATGTGTAAATTCTTTTAATTGAGCCTGTCTGCAACTTAACATGTCATCACTATGGTAGGCACCAAGATTGTATATGTTTTGTGTATTTACAAATTATATACATAATGTGTCTGAGATGTCCTGTACTGTTGGACTCAAAGGTCAAAGAGCAAATACATAAATATTCTGTGCAGGCTTTGTGTATTTTATTTCATTTTTTATGATGTTCTAAACTTTTTTCAGTTTCTTATTTGAAGGGCTTATTTCAATAGTGGTACAAGTCCATTTTTGTTCATTTTGAGATACAGAGTCCTAAAGTTAAAAGAGCACTGAAAAATCTGCAGTTGGGATACCAGAAATATTCAAGCATACGGCTTCTTGCTAGAGATGAACCTTTCTTTCTGTTTGTTTGGATCATTGATTTCAGATGCATTATAGGCAGAAAAGTGGAGGTAATGGACTTGTACCACTATTGGTAAGCCCTTCATTTGATCTGCTATTTTTTAGTACAACACATCTTCTTATAACATTACACAGCCAAAGGTTACACATTCCTCTATTTCATTGTATTTGTGTTGGTTTTAGTCTCTCTTAAGGTGCAATGGATATCATAGTGTTATCTCAAAGTAACCAAAATTTCTGACATGTTTCGTTTAACTGAAAAATTTCTTTTCACTGGTATGGTTGCAGATTATCTAAAATATCCAACAGAGATTTCTTTTATCATTTTTATACGCATAATTTGCAAGTGACAGGGTATTAACAATGAAAAACAAATTGATGATATTCTTCAATATTTGTTTATTTTTGATCCAGTTTTCAGATTACAGGACAATCATCAGACATTAACAAACTGAAACTGATGTACAGAACTCCTTATCGGATAATATTAAAATATTCTGTGTGCACACAGAATACTGTGGTGCTTTCCAGAAGTGCACTGCGAATTGTAATGCCCATAAACAGATTTTTTTTGCATAATTCATTGCATTAATGAGCAAAGTATTGGATATAAATTATATATGTTTGAATTGTCACAGTTATTTTTTAAAGTTGATTCTGTGAAAGCAAGGGCTAGAAGCTTATAACATTCTACATGCAGTCTTTTAAT
This sequence comes from Schistocerca serialis cubense, assembly GCF_023864345.2. NCBI lineage: Eukaryota > Metazoa > Arthropoda > Insecta > Orthoptera > Acrididae > Schistocerca > Schistocerca serialis. Next base: position 213,539,366 of record NC_064644.1, read on the forward strand.
TTGTATGCAGTTTTCATTGAAGATGACATTTACATTTGCAAATCTTCTAAGTGATGTAGTATCTCATGATATTAGCAGTACACACATGTAACCTCTCTGATCCATATTTTTCTATTCGCCATTCTCTTGCAAATTTTGTGCTTTTTGTTACCTTCCTTTACCTAATGTTCCTGCATTCTTGCATTGGAGAATAACTGTTAATTTTCTTGTTAAGGTACATGTACAATTGTGTATGTGGATCACCTATCAAATCACATTTATGTCTCATGAGACAAAGTGAGACTTACCCCACTTATTTAAGACTTTAATATCAGTATGTAACTTCTGGCCATTAAAATTGCAATACCTTGAAGATGATGTGCAACAAATATTGAAATGGCATGACACGTACAATATGCTTGGATATGCAAATGATAAGCATTTTACCACAATTGCACAATGTCGTAAGAGTAATGACCTCTACATTCTGTATGTAAGGAAAGATTATGCCATGGGTTACTCATTCAGAAATCGCATTTGAATGCTGTTGGTTTGTTAGAAGGCAGTGTCATTTTATGTAAGAAGGAGAAACATCTACCAGCACACCAAAATTTAATAATGGCAGGATCATAAGCTTGTCATGACTGTGATTTATCATCCCACAATATTCCTGCTTGCTTTGATTAGGATAAACAACTGTCACGAGACTGTATCAATGGGTTCAGGAGGGTCACAATCAGTACCATGCAGGATCTCAACATCCCCAAGTGACTAACACCTGAGAGGAGAGGCATATTGTTCACTTGCCATGCTGACCATACATCCACATCATCTGTCTTATATCCAAAAATGGACTTGTTTGCAGGGAGACAGACTTCTGTACAGACATCTGGGGCACCATAGACTGTCAGCATGGCAACTATACTGGAAACAGAAGTGACACCATATTGTCCTTTCAGATAAGTTCACAGTGGTCATATCTGTGTGGGGAGGCTCTGAGAAGAGTGAATGTTGCCAGGCTGCATTCCTCACGGTCACAATGACCTGGCCCAGCACTGGGCGCATGACAGTACGGAGTGCCACTGGCTGCAGAACATAACCATCTCTATTCTATTAAGTTCAGGGATTGAAGCCAGATCATGTTGACTTCTTGCCACAATACTTTGGCTGGACAGTGGCAAGTATGCCAGGAAAACTTCAAGAATCACATGATCATATCTGTTTGCACAGCCAATAGTTTTAACAGCAGCCATTGCAGTTGCAACATTAATAATGGCGGATGCGATGTATTTTTGAGGTCTCTGAGATCTTTTCTGTCAACAAGGTAACACATGACCAAATGTTGCCCATGATGTCCTCGCCTACGTCAATACAAAGGATGGCTGACTGTTGCTTTAGCCAACACACTCCAAATCTGTCACTCATTGAAGACAACTGAGTATGGATTGCCAAGAAACTGGCATGCCATGACTGCCACTCACTACAGTTGATGCATTCCATCATTGATTTGAAGAAGCATGGAATTACATACCCATACCTGTCATCAAAGACAGGTCAGAGCCACTGTTGCTTCCAAATGTGGCTGGCCTATCTACTGAATTTTGCACCTGTATACTCTTAAATTACCAACAAATTTAATCATATATTCTTTCTACTGTACTTATACACAGAATAAGTAAAATTTCATGATGTGCTATCCTTCCTGGTGTTGCATTTCTAATGGCTAGTGGGAAACGTATTCTAAAAGTATAGCTGATTTACATATGCATGATAAGTCACCAATATTATGTTTTGTAGTCTAAAGTGTCAACTGTAGTCAGCCTTACATTTATACTTTAACTTTGCCTTTCTTCTAACAGAGAGAAAGCTTTATGCAGGTGTTCAAAACTGCAGATGTTTGAGGGTACTTAATGTTGTCACATTTAATGTTTTCAATAATTAGCTTTTTAATCAGCCTTCTATCTGTTTCATTGGGGCCCCAACAATGATATTAACACTGGGTTTTATAAATCAAGGAAAAATTACAAATATAAATATAACTGACAAATCGTGTGGAACATGTGATAAAACATACCCAAAATACAGAATGCACATATAGGCTAAACAAAATATGAAAACAATGATCATATAAAGAGTTATGTTGTAAAATGGAAAATACAGAATGGATACTCTCTCTCTCTCTCTCTCTCTGTCTCTCTCATGCAAACGCAACTCACACACACGAGATCACAGTCTCTGGTAGCTGAAGCCAGACTGGCAGTCTGGCATCAGCTGCCAGAGACTGTGATCTGATGCCAGACTGCCAGTCTGGCTTCAGCTACCAGAGACTGTGATCTTGTGTGTGTGTGTGTGTGGTGTGTGTGTGTGTGTGTGTGTGTGTGTGTTTTTGATAAAGGCCTTGTTGGCCAATGCTATATGGTGAGTTATGTTGTAACTCAGAACATAGACAGCACACAAATGTGTCATTTTGGTGTTGAAAATTAACATAAACAAGGTACAGATATCACAAGCAGCAGTGCACCACATTCAGTGGTGTGGGATGTCTTTAAGGGTATATATGGGAGCTCCTTAGGAAGTGAATGCCACTTTTCTTGCAGAGGTGTTCCCAGGAGATCAACTGTTGTAATAATGTAAGTAATCACATTTGCACCAGCATAAGGACAGGGATAAAATTCAAGGACTTCATCTCTGTATAACTGTTACTTTACCACTTGGAACTTGTTTGCCTAAGAATACAACACACCAGACATGGACACTTTCACATCTCGAGTTATATCTTTTACAGACGTTTGAAGGCTGATAATGCATTCTGCCCTCTCCTCAATCTGAAACACATTTTTTTTTCCTCTTCCCAAGCTAAAACCAGGATTCATCTGTAAAAAGGATAGTCTTCCGCTATACAGAGTCCTGTATAAGTATTAATTATGGTTCCTGCAGAAAATGCTGCTTACTGTTACACAACATACACATGTGGCCACCCTTTGCTTATGTGCCACCTCTTCTAAGCCTTCAGCACACTGTACTCAATGATATAACCCTAATGATGACATCAGCCATTAATCATTGTTACGTGTCATAACTGTTGGTAAAGTTGCTGAGCTTTCACATAAACCAGATCTGGGTTGCTATTGCTGTCTGCAAGATGATTTTTATTTGTAAGTTTAGGTTGACAACTAGTTACTCATGCTGGCTTGTAATGCAACAGTGACATTTGGTCATGAAATAAACACATAAGAAGTTAACCTGTGAACTTTCACCCCAGCTTTACACTATCGAACTAAAGATTAGGATTTTCATCCATTACGCAGATGGAGATTCTTGTATTTTTCCTATTTGCCACAGTTCGACATGTACCAAAGTGTTCATCAGGACAGGTGAAGAACGTCACAACCTTTTATTGGAAATTTCTGCCACAGCCCATGAACTACATTTAAGATCTTTGATAGCACTTTTAGTAGGACCTACCTCCATTTCACCAATGGTCCTCTTATTGCAGGCCCTGTGGTAAACAGTGTCACAATAACATGTTTCGAAGCTTTTAAACTCTCACAACAGCAATCTCCATATTACCCTCAAACACGGAGGAAAGAAAATTAGTCCCATCAACATAAGGTTGCTGGAGATGGAGCACACACTCTGGCCGTTTCAAGGACAGGAAAGGAAATCAGCAGTGCCTTTTCCAAGGAATCATTCTGCTATTTGCCTAAAGCAATTTAGAGAAATCAAGGAAAACCTAATTTTGGATGGCCAGATGCAGATTTGAACCATTGTCCTCCCAAAAGTGAGTCCAGTGTACTGACCTTTGCATCACCTCACTTAGTCTTTCAAACTGGAGGTTACATTTTGTTGTCTCCTTTCCACTCGTCAAATATGGGGTTCCTAGGAAACCTGCTGTCTCGGATCGCTAGACAACAATTCAAGCAAATTGTATTAATGGAGTTTGTTACAAAAGGAAATGATTACAATACTTAACTTTGTGAAATACAGATGTGTCACAGGCAAAAAGTGACAGACAAAATAGAAATCCCTTCAGTATGCTGCATAGTAGAAGCAAAATGATTAGTCTCGATGTTATGCTTGAATTGACTGCTGTAGAACTCATAGAATTGACTAGTCTTTAACTGGGCCGTTGCCAGGTGGCGTGGTATTTATGTCCTCTTCATGTTAAGGCTGCTGCTGTCAGGTTGTCATCCTAGAGAGGGGCTGGTCCATGTGCAGTTGGCTGATGTGTTCTTCACAGCCCTCTCTTCTCTAGCATTCCCAAACGGTATGCCGGCACTTGACTTTACCCTGGAACACATTTAAGTTTAAATGACACAAGGAGACCATAGTGCCATTGGTTAGAATGCAGTACTTTTGTGACAATACAATGCGTTTTCTACGTTTTTGTACTTCTCTGTGATTTACATGGAACCTGCATGTAATACTGTCAAGTTAATGGCATTATATATCATGTGTACAGTTGACTATTTCACTCTCAGCAGTTATTTACTGAACATTAGATAGAGACACGAAGCAATGTTTCCTCTGGACCGTTGAAAATTCTTGGGGCACCTTCTCAGTGATGTTTATGACATAATCCCCAGTTCTTATATTATGGAATGGATGGTTGTCAAGCTTGCTTAACACCACATGATCTTGGGCCAAAATTAAGCTTAAAGTACCAGTATTTGTCAAATTAGTGATCGCTACCAAAAGTATTCTGCAAGGTGTCTATGTTACTTCTACCACAATAGACTGGTGGAGAATTTATAACTCTTTTTGTGCTCTAAAACATCTTTTTGGCTTCCACATTGCTGCTTATGTTGCTGATTTTATGTTTTCTGCAAATATTGATTGGAGTTTAAGAGCAAACATCTTCACATATGTTATGACTTCTTGCTATAGATTTAAGAAACCTGATAACCTACTTTTGGTGTCGCCAATCTAATTCACCCCTGATACACCATCAATATGAGCTGTTTCTTTTCCCATTGGATTAGGATCATTGTTAGATCACAGGTACTTCTATGATGTAATCAAAGCAAGCAGGCCTCATTTCTTGACAAAAATCTCACAAGAGGGGCTGGAATCTGACTTTATCAGTAATGTGGCAAGAAGAAACTCAATTAAGATATGAAAGGTCTCCTTCAGTGAAGATGGACTATATACCCACTTTTGGAATGATAAGTTGTTAATGTTACACAAGTCACTGTAATGAGAGTGAAAACAAAACTACTTATTGTAATGAGGCACCCTTTTACCATTACTCTGATAAATTTTTATTTTTGAAGAAAGTGTGCCATCCAAATAAATATATTTAATATCTCAAACACTTTTTTGGAACATGATTAGGAATGTATCACTAGGTTTAGGGATAAATTAATTTTTCTCTCAAATGGTTTCAAGTTGGCTATTTGCTCAACTGTATGATCACAAAATCTTAATCCACCACAAAATTTAATACATGCAACCCAACTGCATATATACTTTCAACAAAGGCATTCGTCTATGAAGTAGGAGTTGTATGTAGTAATAATTTCACTTTTGTAAAACTTTCATCCTTGAGATATTTAAACAAATGAATAATTCAAAGGTATGTCAGAGATGGGAAAAAGCTATCTAGTGTGACCCCTTGCAATTTTCATGGTATAATGCATCAAAAAATTCGTCGAGGACTTGTCCATATGCAATGCGGATTTTCTGTGTTTACCTTTCGGTACTAGTTTTAATAGCAAAAAAAAAAACCATGGGCTACGCTACAGATCAGTCTTGTGATTATAACCAAGATTTCAGTGCTGTAAGGAAGTAGAGGGGGAAAGTGAGCGGCTCCATGGCACACTATCCCATTGACGAACAGCCAAATATACTAAGGAATCGGGCTGTTTAATTGTCCTCGAGGGCAAATATTTATTCCAAAAATATATTTCAGTCACCAACGAATCAAACATAAATAGAACAGTCTTTGTAGTATGTAAAAGAATGCAGCGAGAACATCCCTTGTAAGTTATAACCGACATTCGAGCAAACGCTGTCACAATTCCACAGCTACGCTTGCGCTTGAGAAATTCAGAATATGGATATTTGATTATTTGGGCAGTTTCATCCGATTTATCGCCACTCATTTTTCGATAGGCTTGTATCGATTACTTCCTCGTCGACCATAAACTTCCGCCGTCTTCAACCGCTTGTCAAGTCAATACGGTGAAATTGCCGGGTTGATGGTTCAGCTGTTTTAGTATTGAGAGAGAATTTTTGACGTATAGTGGCGTATCTAGAACGCTCGTGTGTTTATCTCTGTGTGAGGATGAAACGCTTGAAATTATAGATCTTATTACATGTAATTCAGCGTCTGATTTCACATAATGTTGAAAGTGTTTAATTTCACAGTAGCAGCTTACGA